>NC_141419.1:22877646-24077646 GCF_034619465.1 Leptosomus discolor
TAGGAAAGGAAAGGAAAGGAAAGGAAAGGAAAGGAAAGGAAAGGAAAGGAAAGGAAAGGAAAGGGAAAGGAAAGGAAAGGAAAGGAAAGGAAAGGAAAGGAAAGGAAAGGAAGGAAGGAAAGGAAAGGAAAGGAAAGGAAAGGAAGGAAAGGAAAGGAAAGGAAAGGAAAGAACTTTTCCACATTATTCCGAGAGCAAAGCCACAGTGTTTCATGTCCTTGTCTCTTCACTCATTTCCAGCTACAGCAGCCTAGATGTTCTTTTCTCTGTGCTGGTGTCCTTCCTACTGTTTGCAGGCATTTTGCTTACACTACTCTCAGTTGCATAGGTGTGCAGTGTATATCTAGTGCATATATAGCGCAGCATCTTGCACAACTGTTAGTTCTACAGTGTTATAACCATTTATATCTTGAAATCAGCTTTGAGACAAACTTCCCAGAAAAGGATGATAGTGAGGAGAGAGTAGGTCAGTTTCTTAAGCAGACAGAGACTCAGTTTCTTAAGCAAACAGAGACTCCTCCCAGATGCTGGCTTACAAAGAATAAAAATCAGAGTCCTTATTTCTCTATTTTCTTTGTTTCAAAGTCTGGTCAGCAAGTCAATTTTCTTGTGATGTTTGTCAGTTTTTAACCTTTTCAGACAAATATGACACGGTGTTTGCATGGCACTTCTGGGTTGGAAACAGCTGGTTTTCATTTGGAAATTACATGAGAAGCTCTGATTCTGTGTTTAATTTCAAATGAAATCCGTGTGGCAGTAATGCAGAGCAGCACTGTGCTGGCTCCTGGTTACAATGAGGACCTCTAATTGAATTGATGAAAACACTCCCCTTTCTTCCCTTCCCCTCCAGCTCCCCCAAGTTCAAAGTATTAATATGAATAAAGAGTTGGCATGAAATGAGGGCAAACCCCACTTCCAAACAGCATTCTCCAGAGCTTCTGGATAAAGAAACCTTATAGCTTTAGCTGATGCTTTGATACAGGTCAAGCAGCAATCAGCTTCACTTCAGAGGAAAAAAGAGGCAAAAAGTGGGGAGAGTGCACTAAAAGATCAGAAAAGGAAATGTTGATGTGTGAAATGAAGGGATCTTCAACTGCTGGGATAAATCCTGTAGATTGGCTTATTCTAGAGTGTACACCACCTGGTGGGTACCCTGGGAGAAAACTGCAAAGGCAGGAAGCAATCGTCTTACTTTGTCTTTATTTTGAAGATAGTGCAGGCTCTGGATATTAACCTTGAGACTGCTTCCAACCACATGCCTTTTCTCTAGTTGCTACCATCAGACTGGGCTAGCCAGTTTCTTGGGGATTTAGGGTAAAGCCAAGCTGTCTCTGATGGCAGCTCGCCCATATAGATGTAAAGTCATCTAAATTCAGACTTCTCTAGCGTCTTCTCACAATTTCCTTTTACTGGTAAGATGACAGCCACGTTGTTCCTGGGAAAGAATAGTAATGCAGCTTGCCTTTTGCAAGTGAGGATTAATTCACAGTATACACTGCCAGAAACAACTGCAATGCACACAGGTAAATGCAACAACAACAGGAATGTTTTGAAGCAGTTGAATGATTTCTCGCCCATGTGAGACATCTGGACTGTGGTCTTGTGGAAGTTGAAGAACTTGTTTCTACTGGCAAAACCACTGTTGTCATTGTCCTTTCCTTATACAAGGCTGCAGGACAAACTGAGGGAAATTCTGCTGTGTTCAAACCTCCTGGACAAAGTCTGGACAAAAGCATCCCCTGAAACTTTTGACCAATGGGTTAAGTGCCTCCAATACAAAAGTGTTAGCTGCAACTTAACCCATACCCAGCATTGTTTCGCACCACACAAGGTGACCTCCAAGCAAGCTTCACTTTTGGTTCTTTTCTCAGCTTGAGGTTTATGTCCTTTGGCCAGCCGGAGTCCTTGTACTACTGATTGGCAAAGCTGTGCACTGTACAGATAATAAAAATTTTTGGTGGGATGGAAAATCAGGAAGTGAAATACTCTGCTGCATGTGAGTCCTCTTGATTTCTAATGTCTCTGTCATTGCTATCTGTGTTAATGGGGTAGAAAACCGGGTAAGAAAGCTTCTTCCTGTCCTGATTTGGCTGAGATAGAATCCCAGCCCAGCTATGCTAGGCAGGCTGTTAGGAGTTTCAAGTCAGCCAGGGCAGCTGACCTGAGTTGGCTACTGGTGTAGCCCATACCGTAATGTCATGGTTGTTATAAAAGGGAAGGTTGGCTAAGGAAGGGGAGCTCCGGCTGAGGTTCCTCCTGCTCCTCCTCTGGCTTCTCTTGGCTCCTGGGGACTGCTCTCCTGTTGGTTGTGTTGGCTGCATATTCATTTGGCTGAGTATAACTTGTTGGTACTGATGTTCTTTCACATACTCTGTTTTTACTTCAACCCATGGGTCTGCTCTCTTTTTGCTGATTCCACCTCCCTGGCTGGTGAGGGGTCATTTGGGTGCTAGAGCAACTGTCATAATTTAGCCCCAGGTACAGGCTAAGTGTATACGCTTCCCAAATCTAGCAGACTGTACAAAGGCCAGAACAATGGCTCTTTTCTGTAGCTCACCCAAGTCCTTAGAAGGGCTGCAACCTCCCTTTGATGCTGACACTTGTCTGGTGACAGTTTTCTTCCAGCTTGTCCATGTGCTTGCTGTTGTGCTGCCACAGCATCTATGTGGCTGTTGGTATTACATCTGTGTATTTTGGTGTGACTTGCAAACAGAGACAATCCCATTGTCTGGCCATTTAAAACTGTATTGGCTCTTGGGCTAGCTGAGGTAGCCAAACTGGTCTCTTCCATCTTTCAACTTCTGTGAATTATTAGAAGTCCCTTTGCTTTTAATAATTAACCTCTCACTTTGCTTGATTTGCAGCCGTTAGTGGCTTTTAGACAGCTGATAAAAATATCAAGTAATTTTTGTGTGAAGACTAACTTAAGCAATCAGGAAAAAGCTGTATATCTGCCCGAACTTCAAGTCTTTTTGCGGTTTTGATCAGTGAGAAATGAAAGTTCTCCCTTCTGAGATTTTTCTCTTCCTTTCCAGTTCCCTTCACCTATTCATCTTTGTGGGAGTACAGTGACCACTGCTGTTTAGCATATAAAACAATTTCAGTCAAGACTGCCCTCTTGTAATCTTCTGTGAGGTTATAGGAGGTGCTTG
Source organism: Leptosomus discolor (assembly GCF_034619465.1). NCBI lineage: Eukaryota > Metazoa > Chordata > Aves > Leptosomiformes > Leptosomidae > Leptosomus > Leptosomus discolor. Next base: position 22,880,799 of record NC_141419.1, read on the forward strand.
GAAGGCAAATCAGTCTGGGAGTGAGTTGAAGAGCAAACTGTTGTCTATGTTGCTTTTCTCTGTTCTCATTACTGCCTTACCTTCTTGTATCAGGGAACAGACCATATGCGTTCAACCACTGCTGACTTTTTACCTTCAAACAAAGCATGAAATTGGAAGATCTTTACCTCCATAACTAAAAATAAATAAATTTGTACTTAAACACCCCCTCCCCCCTTACAGGCTTTATGTGATCTGCATTTGTGGGGCAGGAGGTAAGATTCTCTGGGTATAGAAATTCCCTCTCTAATTAACCTGTTAGAGGAAAGTGGCTTCAATATTTTAGATGTGATTTATTTCTGTAATGTAACCAAGCTGTTAAACTTGTTAGTGATCACATGGCAGATGGATGGATGTCTTGTGAATATGAGCAAATGTTATCTGCTTAGATGACATAAAAAAAAATAATTGCAAACTGTAGCTCCTAGCTGCACAGGCAAGTGAGAATTTTAATATATTGAAATACCATAAAGCTTTCTGCACACATATAAACCTTCCCTTTAAGCACTGGGGCTTGGTGTCAGAGGCCTTCTGAGGAAAGCCAGATTTCTGAAAGGCAATAGGTGAGCTACTCTTCAGAAAAACTGTGATTTTATAGACATTCATAAAATCACATAATGAGAAGCGGTTTGTTTTTCTGGAGGTAACTCAGTTATTTTCCTTTCGTGCTAAGAAGTTCCACATATCTGCAATGAGATTATTTTTTTCTTTCCCCTAGCCTCCATTTCTGATCGCATATGGAATGTTCTCTAAACTGGTTTCAGAGCCGAAATAGATTTTTTTATTTTCCCAATTTTAAGCCCCTTACTTTGACAACCTGGTCTGCCCTCCAGCCTAAGGCTGAATATGGCAATGAGTGCTACGTGAGTGGAGCTACAAAATATTCAGTAGACTCTACTAGACCACCCATGAGGAGATTAGTGCATGAGCAAGGCTTCAGATTGCGAGAGACAGCTCCTGGTAGGACTTCCCAGTGCTGCTACACAAAGACATGCAAACATGCTCAAGGGCAAAATAGATGACTTTGCACCCCATCCAAGACACGCAGATGCACACACTGAAGCAGTTGTAGGTGAAACCTCGTCCTGCAAGACCTTCAGCTATTGATACCAGTAAATGCTGACATCTGTTTAACAGAGGGTGGTCTGCTGGATGTCCCTGCAGAATGGCCACAAACAACATGCGTGCAAATATGGGCATGCAATAGTGGTACTTAGGCAGGGACGAGCTGTCAGATTGCAGGCCCCATCCATGTGTATGTGCTGATAACTGGCCTTTTTTTAAATAGTCCAAGGGTGGGGTGCGGGGGGGTGGGGGGATCGGGTCTTCATCTTGTCTTGGTATCTTTTGTAAATCTTTTCTTTTTTAAGCTAATGCCTGTTCCAGATAGGCAGCTGGGTGTGAACTTGACTGGAGAAAGTTTAATCCAATGGTTCTGCATACAAACTGGGTCATTGTCTGTGCTGGTTGTTTTTACCCCTAGCACCATCTGCTTCCTAACCTACCTGAACCAACTGTCCCCAATCTGCTCCAGCTCTCTCTTTGTACACACCTAAGGTTCCCAACAGGTTGATCTAACCAGAAAGGGAAAAAAGTCTCTAGAACTGGAAAGTATTGTGGCAGTGCTGACAGATACAGGTTGGGAATGCTAGCAGAATGTAGAAGTTCTCATTTTTAACTTCCCATTTATATTTTAAGCTGTTTTACCAATGACCCTTACATTGAAGGCATAATGCAAAGTCCATCCAAGTTACTTTGAAGTGCTCTTCAAGTCCTGGAAAAGATGAAGGTGTCTGTAGCATTTATTAGCTGCTGCCGAAAGCATGCAGTCTGTGTCCTGGCCCTGCCCCATCTCCCTGTAAACTGGCAGCATTGCCATATCGGAAACATTAAGTCTCTGTAGCATCACTTTTGATGGAGCTGTGCTTTCTATCATGGACCCAGATGTTTCCCTAACACATCCAAACATGCTTCAAGTATCCAATTTCCCACCCTTTTGAAAGATGTTGTTGTGCTATTCATCTGATCTTGGATGTGTTGTGTATGCGTTTGATGACTCCACCTGAACCTACAACCTTAAAAGTAGATTAGAAACCAGTAAAAGAGCACAGTATGTTTAGTATGTGAAATAACAGTATTAAGTCCTGTCCATTTGCATTGGTGACAGTCAGGAGAGACCTTTTCAGCCTCTGCATGCTAATGTACTTAGTTGAGTCAGTTACAGAAGGTGTATAAACAACTTAGTATCTACATGCAACTTCTTGGAAAGCAGGGCAGTCTGGGCAAGGCTGGCTAGACTCCACTAGGGAACACAAAATGCAGCCAGTGTATTTTTCCAGAAATACTGGAAACTAGGTCTCAATGCCCTGCTGTTTGCCTGCCTCTCTCTTGATGACCTTGTGCTAACACTTGCAGCGCTGCATGGCCATGAACTCGGCACGCTCTGTGTTTCAGGTGGGATGTTTTAGGAAATCTGGAAAGCATGGAGAAGGAAGAAAGGATATTAAGAGTTGCCTGCTCAGCTTACCCATATAATGGTGAGGGTGGAATATTCACTGTAGGAATAATGAGTTGCATCCTGGCTCCTCCACAGTACGCTGTCTTGTTAACTTGTTTTCTTCTTTTTTTTTTTTTTTTAAATTAAGGGTTAGACTCCACAAAGGCTGGGGTGATCTGGAACCTTTGAACAGCAGAGGGAGCAACATCATCCCAAGAAGATCTGACCACTTAGTAACTACTCTTCCTGTGCTCTGAGAATTCTTTTCCTAATGACCTATACAGAAGCATGTCCGGCACTACCTCAGCTTCCCAGTGACTGGAAGCCAGTCTGTCCTCAATCACCTGCTCAGAAAGATGCCCAGATTCAACACCATGGGTAATGAAATACAGTTAAGAAGCTATAATTTGAGTCAGGTTTATCACTACTTAGAGCACAAATTTTGTGATGCACAAAGCAGTGCCTTAGTATAGGAAGAGACAGCAAAATATACCTCATTATTACTTGTTTTCACAAGCACTACTCATTAGTTACAGGCCTACAAGTTAACATTTTCTTTGCATTCATACATTATTTTTTTTTCTTATAAGGAAATGTTGGGACAGGCAGTGAGGTGCTCTGGTTTTAGGCCTCTTTACCCCTTGAGAGGTTGACCCTGAGCAAGCTGTATAACCTGAATACCCAGATTCACAGAGGTTTGCATGACATCTTCCCCCTAAAAATGTACGCTCTTGTACTTTGGGCTGTGTTTTGAACACTTTTTGGATGCTTTCTAAAACCTAATAATTAACCTGAGTGGGAGAAAAGAATCTGTTTGAGTTCTTGTGAAGGTGTTTTCCATTTTGAGCTAATTCAAATAATTATTAAACCAGACAGTCCTCACAGATAGCTTTTAAAATAATATAAACAATGTGTGACGGGGTTTTATAGAAGAAGCTTCCCAAAGCCAAGTTATCCTTTGATCCATATCAGACATTATAATATATAGCATTAGCACTGGTATGTAATGCTACACAGGAAAAGAATTGACGAAGTCTCATTTAGTCTCTGAACCAGAGAAGTGCTTGCATATATGCTTATTTATCAGTGATTATGGTGCTTGAAACTTTTCTTTCAAAATGTCTTGATAGAATATCATGGCTTTGATAAAATAAAAGTCATCACTGTCATATGAGGAAACCTTCTCTCTCTGTCTTTTTTTTTTGTGAATACAGATGTCCCCAAGCAATAATATTTTGTTTTAAAAATGCTGTTGTCATGTTTTCACCAGTACAGTATTTCTGAACCACACTATTCCAAGCTAGCTTGCAGTTGCTATTGCTCGTACCTAGAAACCAAAACTCTCTCTCACCAAACTCTCTCTCTCTCGTGTAACAATAATATGTTATATAAAGTATAATCTGTCAACAAAATTCTGAGTCTATCCTTTTGCTTAGACACGAAGTCTCGGTGTTCAAAGTTAAGCACTTTCAAGTAATTTGACCTGGAATTCTGCAGTCTGATGAGCAGACTGTCAGCCCTGGAGTGAATTGCTTTGTTTTCTTCAGTGGTTTGGTTTAGACTTTAAATGTTAGCCATGACCTGCAGGGATTACAGAATATTTAACCCCAAAACAATAAAATACTCTATTTCCTTCTATCTCAAGCAGTGTATACCTGCAAAGCCTGTGTAATTCAGCTCAGCATATGGAGACTATTGTGAAATGGAGCACTGGATATTTAGTGATTCTTTTGCTGAGACCATGTCACTGTAGATAAGCCATGGTAGGCATAATACTATTGCTCTTTTCTTTGTTTTTTCCGTAACTGTGAAGATTTGCCAACTTCTGGACTTCCTAGATGAAGTTTACCCTTGCTAGCCTTGTGCTTCATGTTGCGACCCAAGCAAATCATGCAGTAATCTCACTGCAATGCAATTCTGATTATTTTTGATCCTCTCTTCAAAACTTAGATGGTAAACTTCAAAGTCCAGCCAGCTGAGAGTGCATTATAGCTTCTAAATACCATCAGCAAATTTCATTCTTGGTCTAAACACTCAATTTCAGAGGGTGTTTGCCCTGACAGCAGTTTGTGGCTGCCACAGTTAAGCCCATAAAGTTACATGAGGATACCAAAATGTTGTGAACTAAAAACTTTGTCAGTACAATGGTTAGCATTTCTTGTTGTATAGTTGGCATTGGTCCATAGAAATTACTCAGACCGGTGGGCCATCCTGTCTCATATCCTGTCCTTGGCACTGCAGCTGCTTTAGGGGAAGTTCAAGAAAACTGTGGGGTATAGTTGTAGGATAGCTGAGGATTATGATTGCAGTGTGATACACTAAAAAAATAAAGCCAAGTCTTGCATTCTTTAACTGAGGACTTGATTTCTGTGCTTTTCAAGTTTTCTTCAATTTGCATCTACAAAATTTTAAATATGATGCTGAAGTTCACCAAAAGCTGAGCAAGTAAGACCAGTTTTCTTCTCTGTAACTTAATACCTAAAAAGTCTAAAAAACTCCCAAAAACTTAAAACTAAAAACCTATGAAGTCCATGTTGAACCAGTAGTATTATTCCCTCATCTGCCATGTTTTTGTCTGGAAAAGCTTCTGTGAAGTTTTCTACCTCCCTGAATTCCTACACAAAAAATGGAAGGAAAAATAATTCCTTGAGAACTTAGTAGAAATACGTCTTCCCTTTATTTTCTTTAAGTGAAATAAGCGTAAGTGAAGGCTTTTGAAGAGATTATTTTTCACTGGCATACTACCCTGTGTAAAACTGCATGGAATTAATCATACTCTACAGCTTTTCTGAGATAGTGATGCTTGCTCTTGCTTCCCGGTTTTTCTTCACTAAATGAACAAAGTATGGTTGTCTGTGCAGAGAACTTTGATTTCTTTTCATTTGAATATACCTGGAAAGGAAGATTTTTTTTTTTTTTGACAGCTATGAAGAAAGCACCATAGGTTGAAATATGCAAACAAATATTTCAAGTGTAAAGAATCAAAAAAAAAAAAAAAAGTATTTGTGGGTTCTTGGGAATGCTTGAAGAACTTTGTATTCTATCAGGTGTCATTGTTGAGGCCTTCATGTTCTCTGTAACTTTCTTATTTCTACTATAAGAAAACAGCTATTAATAGTGAGGCTATTTCTCATGGCAGTTGAACTTCAGCACTTGCTTTCTGTTAAACCTAGACTTTTCCTTTTGTTCTATGACCCATTCTTTCCTCCCCGCTCCTCCAGTCTCTGATACAGATTTTTTGCTGAGATAACTGTAATCTATTTGTTAAATTGGTCATTACTCTAATTCATGCATGCCACCAAGAGTTGATGTAAATTGAAAACTGGAGGTCAAGCCTCATTCCCTCAAGTGAGGGAATAGTAGTGACTGCATATCAAAAAACTCTGGAACTCAAAAAAAGGAGAGATCTGGATAATTTTCTGTACATGCTTAGAGGACTGTTTAAGCCAGATGGTTGTGTTTCCCCACTGTCTTTCTCTATTTTTTTAATGTTTGTTACCAATAATCTCCTTTACTGATTATAATTATAAACCTGTGGGGAGGGAACAAAAAAGAATGGAAAGGGAGCCAGAATGAGTCCTAGGTATCTGAAACACCTAATAATATTGTCACTTCTGACATGCCTGTGTATAGATGGAGAAGCTTGAAGTGATAGTCACTTGAAATATTGTGCATCATATTTAGCTCCCAAGTGAGAGTACTACAAATTAAACACTCCTAAATATAATTCATTCCTCTGCAAAGAGAAGTGGGAGGGGACATAAGGAAGAGCCTGAAGAAGTGTTGGCATGCTCAGAGTTTCATTTAATGATTAAATCACCTGTTTAGCAGACTGTTGCTGGTCAGAGGCAGTCTGTCTTCCATTGATGTTGCTATGCAGGTGATGCAGTGGGCCCTAAAGCTAATAGGAAGGCTGTGGGATGGCTATTGCAGGGTAGGAGATTTCTGTGGGGACCTGGAACCATCAGATGACCTTTTCCTGCATCAGCGTAGAGGTCTGGGTGACATGAATAGGCTATTGTGTGTATTACTGAGCTATCCCAAGAAAGTGAGACTAGAGAAATACTAGGCCACTGTTCTGTACCTCCTTGGCTAAGCATAGTGAGAGCCCTCTTTACTTTGGTCGAACTCCAGGAGGAGAACAATGTCATGTGAAAAGCTGGGCTTCCTTCCCCTCATCTCTGGGATTATGTGGAAATGTTAGCAAGGAGGAGAAGGGCAAAAATGCTCACTGTCTGAGATTATTCAGCCAAGCTACAATAGAAAGAAGTCTTCTTCCAAAATCCCTGTTAGGCCTGGGCTCATTACTGGGAGAGCTGATCTCATATCGGGAAGCCAACCAAGATATTATAATGTCTGTTACCAGCCAGTCATAGCTGGGCTCTTAATTCTGTATGCACAGAAGAAGCTTGGCCATGGTCTGTCCTTCAAGGCAAAAAGGATATCTCAGCTGCCTAGAGCTTCACTGGAAGAAATTGAATAAGAGCTATCTGACAAAATTCAGGGTTTGTTTCCTTTCCTGGAGGCTGGTTTGAGTTTTCACACTTTCATTCCCAAAAAGCTATCATGAACTTTATAATCTATTCAATTTTGTTCATGTACCGTGTTAGTCATATTGTAGAGACCTACACTTGTCCATGGCCTGTCACTTGTGTCATCTTTTGCCTTTTCAGGACTGAAAAGCACAGGTTATGCTGAAGTGGTTTCCTTTGAGTGAATGGTTGAAGGCAGAAGCTGCCAGTCCTTGTGGCACTTGGTAGCCACTGTGAAAGACCCAGTTTTGTGGTCTGGGAGGAAGCTATATAAATTAGTCGAGAAGGCTGCAACTATTTCTCATCATTAGACCATTTGATTGTTTTGTGCTGCAGTTGCAGTGCATGCTTGTCCAGAAGCCTGACAGAGGCGTTGCCACAATATGCCTGCTGCCTGATGGTACACTGTGCTTTGTGACGTTTGCTACTGCTGATGCTTAGTTTCTCAGGCACCTGAATTGTCTGCTTCTGCTTGGCCTTACTCCATTTGTCAGGTTTAGTCAGGAAAAAATATTCTCTGAGGTCAAACCAGCAGGGACGGTTGTTCAGAGGTAAGCAGGGAGGAATAGTTGCCTTCCTCTGCAGTGTGGCCTGCAGATCAGTTTCTAGGCATGTTCATCTTACTAATTCCTGCAGGGTTCCAAGATTTTGGTCTTGCTCCAATCCTCTCATGATATCACTATACAATTTGAGGCTATTGGTTCTGTATTACTCTCTTGTGTCTATTTTGGGAGAATGTCTTTTGTGACTTGTTAGTATGAAGGAAGTATGGGGAACTTCTCTGTGACCCTTTCCAGAAGGAGCATCTAGCACACAGTTCCTTGTTAGTTGCATGAAATGAAACTTGTCCAAGCAGGCAAGTCCTTTCACGCCTATACTTCTATACTGCTGACTCTATCCATCCATAGAAAGCTCCTCCTAATACATGTTCTGAAATTCTTGTGAAACCTAGAGAATAGTTTACTTCCCTTCTCCTAACGTCTGCAGGTCATTCTGATGAGAACAGTTTCAGAAGATCGTTCTACCCACAAGGTTGTGTAATTGCAAAAGGCCCATCCTGCAATTGGAGTCTTGTGGGAGAGAGAAACAACTTCACAAAGGTGTCAAGTCTGTTTCAGAGGCCTATAAAGTACTCGGTGAGCATGAATTCAGATTATTTGGTAGGCTGGAACAGCAAGTGTTTGGGTGATTCCCCCCCCCTCCCCCCTTTGCAATCCAATTAATTGGATTTCATAATTGTCCAACAGAATAATTATTCCTCATGCTAGTTGTGAAGCTCAATTAGGATTATAACTGAGGTGCTGTAGTGCTCTAGCACTGAGTCAGAAAGAAAAAAAAATTGGGGTGAGGGGAAGGGGTTTCTTTGAAATAAGGGAAGCTCATTAAACCCCTGTGCTCTTAAACTGCGAATTTGTTATTGTATATGACCAGCCTCCCAGCAAGGTCCAGTGTGTAATGTTCCTTCAATCCATCAGGTTTACATCTCCTCCTGTGAAAATATAGTTGGGCAGTGGCCTGCTCCTTGTGACCTTCGGATACCCTTCCTGTGTGACAGTGATGTGGTAGGGCCCGGCACAAGTGAGCTATTGTCCTTGCTTGCTGGATGAGTCCTTCCCGTCAGAGCACGGCGCGGTGCTTTGCTGACTGCCAAAACTCCCCTTCCCCCCATACTGCCTTTCCCCCTGTTTAAAAATACGAAGCATAGGGATTCAATATCTTCATAACTTTTGGGACCTCTTGCTTGGAGAGCAAGGGGGAGGGAGGGGTGATGCAGAGCAGTCACAGCAAGCGGGTTTGTGCCTCTCTATTCGTCCCTTGGAGCTTCTTTCACTGGGTAGACCTGAACAAGCTGGCACTGATGTGCAAGCATTTTCCTGGTAGGAAAAGTGTGTCCTCTGCTATGTATGGCAGACATGAAAGCAGCTGGGGTCAGGGTGAGTGGGTGAGGTTGCCAGAAGACTACTGGGGTCACAGACTGTCTGAGAAGCAAGCAGCAATTCTAGTGCTCACTTTTTTTTTTATGTTTCTGTGTTCAAAGACAGAAAACCCAGGGGATCCCGAACTTCCTGGTCCTTTGAACTTGCAGATCTGTGGGGATACTGGGTGAAATCTTAGCTCCTCTCTAATTTCAATGGAACCACTGTTTTCATTTGGTAGTGGTGAGTAAAACCAAGCAAATAGTTCTGGTTTTCTAACTATTAAAAAAGCATTCATTGCTTGACTTAGCGTACTTCCTAAATTTGTAAGAATATGACAGCAGAACCTTTTCTCTTACCGCTAGGCCAGCTAGCTCACATCAGCCTGCAGTGATCTACAACCATAGCTAACAAATGGTGTGTACATGAGGTATTTTTCATGTCCCAATGGATTGACATTTCTTTTCTAAAGGTTTATTTCAATTTCCACACTGCACACCTGCTGCTTCTCTTCTTCAGATACTTTACAAAAGCAAGTAAATATTGTCTTTACAACACCACAGCAAAGACGTGTTCTATTTGATTTCCCACTCATACATGTAAAGATACAGCATATTTAGAATAACTGGTATTATTAGAAATAAAAGGGCAAATATACATTGTACGATTTGAAAACCTGTGTATTTGAACAAATATTAATAGATTTTTTCAGGCTACCACAAAATTACTTTTGTCATCTGTAATTTCTCTAAATAACAGTTTATGTTTCTCTGAAATGTTGAAATGTATTTAAGAAACACATCACTAATGTATGCTGCTTTATATAATTTGTATCAAACACAGCACTCCGTTCTTTCTTGACTTTGTTCTTGTCAGATGGATGAAAATGGCTTCAAATTCTTTTGAAAAGAAATTGCCACTTTGTTTTGGTCAAAGCTGATATAACAGGTGACTTGATGAGATCTGGGATTCCTTCATTTTTGTACCTCATGTTGAAATATAAATAGGTATTTTCTGGAAGCCCTATGTATATCTATGGAAACACTTGTGTCGCTGGAGTTACAGGGTGGTTACCCAGTTGGCTATCATACTAAAAACATCATGAACCATGCCACAGCTTTCGTACAGTCCCATTCAAAGGGTGAAGTCCTGGTATTTTGTCATCCTGGAAAAGAACAGATCAAGGTTTTGCTAAAATTGCTTTGAGATTGAAGAACTGCTATACAAAGAGATTTATACAGTACAATCTGAGAATGAGTTTGGAGCTGTTGATGTTTTGTCATTCATTCACTGCACAGTAACTGCTTGGTGTAAGTAAACAAATAAATAACATAATGAAATCATAAGGGAGCTCTGAGGTTATGAACGTAACCCTGAGGTAATGAGCCTGATTCCTTCTGAAGCCACTGCAGGGAAAAAAAGCAGTGAAATGGGACTGTGTAGTTTGTTTCCTTTAGCTTTAGTCTAGTCTAGTACATGGAGTTGTCCATTTTGTAGGAAACAAACATATTCATAGAAAAGAATTAGCTGTATAAATAGTCCATCTGTAGTGCACCAACTAGCCTTTTGTAAAACACAAGCTGTATTTCTAATCCTATGATTTTCTGTTTCTCTCAAATCATTGCTGGACAGGCTATTTAATTTTATGTGGTCTCAAGAAATAGGAAATGGATTCCATTGAGAGTTTCTCCCCTTTCTACTGTCGAAAATACAGAATTTAACTATAGGGTTGAATTAAAAATAGCAGTGTACCAATGCCATGAATGCAGTCATTCTCTGTGAATGAATATAACTGTGTTTTCATGGCACAGGAGCAAGTGAGCAGTGTTTAGCTAGCTGTGGCAGTAATGGATATATTTATTCCCTGTGTTGCAGGCTGTGTTACATCAGGTGTTTGCAGGGAAAAAAAGTCTTTATTTCTATAAAAAAGAGGAAACTACGACTAAAAAGGGCAAGTGCTGGCATAATGCAAGAAGAAAAAAGACAACTTTTTGTGATGGTATTTTACAGCTTAGCAAGGAGCATTTTGTAAGTTTGTTCTGCAACCAGAATTTTAACTATAGACTGGAAATTCCACAAATTCTTTCCTTGGTCTTCCTGCAAATCCAGAATGATCATTTATTGTCAGTTGAGCCGCTGTGACATTTGTAGCCACCAACATGCTGGCACACACATTAAATTTCAAGCAACCCACACAGTTGTACTGGGATCACAAGTGGATTGTGACAAAACCTGTGCCCATCTTTGTCTGTGGTGTCCAAGAATTGCGACTTTTTCCTTCCCTCATGGCATTGTTCATTAGGGTTATATGGAGCAGTGGAAGTCAGGGTGTCAATGCCAGACCACTGGTGGTCAGCCACGACTGTGCCTCATGAGGCTGTGTGCTCCACCAGCTCTGGAAGAGGCAGTGGTCTTTCAGGGACACTTTAGTCATGACCCTGCTTTTCTGGGGCCACTTCCCTAAGCCCTGAGGAGTCCTTTGCTACTGACTCTGAGCAACACAAGTATGCAGAGATTTTTTTTAGCGATGGAAAAAGAGAAAAGGCTTTGGGTACTGTGTGAGAGGGGTTGTCAAGACTGAAGTTGCCTCTGACATTGAGTTTGAAGGCTTTACCAGCACCTCAGCCTTCTCCTCTAGGAAATCTTTTCAACTTAGGTGGCCTACAATTTCATGCAGATGCGCTAGGCTTTGGATTTGCAGGCTAATTGGTTACCTTGAAATGATATTATGCTAGAGGCTGAATCTCTTGCCAAGGAGGTTTTCTGGAAGAAGGTGACTGTTCTGCTTTTGTCTCTGTGAGGCACAGCTCTAGATGTGTGAAGGAAATAGAAGATTTGCACAGATGGTTGTTCTAACACACCAGCAAACAAGTCCTGTTCTGCAGTGTAGCTTTATTTACCTTCTGGTGTTTCAAGACAAGATTTTTGCACTCAAAAGCCATGCAGTCTTTATACTGCAGTTGAGCAAACACAACCCTAACTTTTCCACATTGTCATAAAAGCTGTGATGAAAACGTCTGTTCAGTGCGTCTTATTAGAATATTAGGGTTAAGAACATAGAAAACAGGGCAGAAAATGGAGGTGACAGTAATTGTAATTATATCATTCAGCCTTGCAGAATGTTCTTAACATGCCCCTAAAACTTCTTGTATTGACAGTCAGTGGTTTATTTTTGAAGGTAACAAGCTGTTCCTTATGAAAAGATGAAAAAGAACAAACCTCTTAGGTCAGAGGGAGAGAAAAGGGAGTGTTACAGAAGGTGAAGGAAAATTAACATGGCAAAGTAGGCCATTCTGGTGTCCTGTTTAAATATCATAATGTTGGAGTCAGTTAAATTGAAGGGTAGACAAAAATGAAAATTACATAAACTGATAGTTTGAAACAGTATCATGGAGTAAGCCTTTGAATCTTGCTGCTCCAGGCATCACTATGTATACAAGCATCACAGAGTTGAGAAGAGTGTGATATTACCATGAGAAAAGGAAGCATCCATCATCGTGCGAAATCAGATAAACCTCCACGATAGATTCTTCATGCCTGAGAGTGCAAATTCCTAGGTGTGCCGTGGGTTAAGAAAACTGCCAGTGGGGTCAAGGTATCTCACAGTGTTAGAAGAGTTGTGTCCCTTGGGAATGCCTGGTAAGTGCAAGGTCTCAGACCAAAGGAATAGGTCTGATAAGGACTCCGATAGTCCTACTCTTGATAAGACTGTTTTTGTTGTTCCCTGAAAGGCCTGATTTTAGTGCTTGCCCAATCTTACAGGCTCTTGATATTGTGTGATTGAGCTGGAGAAGTGATTTGGTCTGTGGTCAGCCATGCTTTATGAGCTCCTTGGGGATCACAAGGACTAATTTCTGCAGCCACATCTCTGCTTTCGAAGAATCTCACCTCAATGCAGGTCTTTATTCTGTCCTGAAGTTTTAGGCTCAGACTGTGTTCATCGGTTAAGTCAGCTATGGCAGCTTTGATTCACTGGTTGTGACAGCATGGCATTTATTCCTTGTGAATGTCGCATTCAAGGCTGTGTTGAAATCCAGAGACTTTAGATTTACAATTTTCTTCCCCCCCCCTGCCCCCCACCTTGATGTTTCAAGACTTCCAGCTGCTCGACCTTTCTTTAAAAAAAGTGCATTTGCCAACATTGTAATGAGTCTTGGCCCATCTGATCTGAAGGTGTTGGGATGTCGGGGGGAAAGAAAATGTGCTGAAGAGCATAATTTCCAGTGCTTCAGTCCTCTGTGCATGTTCCACATTCGTCTATTCCATCTTTCCCATCACCCGTGCAGACTCACATCTGTCTGCCCTCTGGCTCATCTCACCTGCTCACCTCCTGTCCTGGAGAAGAAGTGGTGATTTCATTTGGAGCACAGCAGTCAGTGTGTTGCGCAGGCTCTACTCGCAGGGCTTTGGTGCCTAAAGTTTATGGCCCTGCAGGGCCTAAAAATCCAACTTCCTTTTCTAGTTTGGTTTTTTTTTTTTTTTTTGCTTGTTAAAGGCTTACTCTGTGAGGTAAATTCCTGACACAAAGAAAGTTACTCTAATTGTGGAGAATAAATGTGTGCAGTTAAAATAGAACCTGACTATATGCAGTATGATATTCAATAACTCATCCATGTCTCTGCAGAAAGTCAGCTCCATGGTGGACATGAGATACCGTGCCTGATGTTCAAGTGTGATAGCTGATTCCTCACTCCAGTTCTTGCTTTATTGAGTTATGTGTAATACTGTGCAGGCAGAAGAAGGTTTGTGTATGTTGCTTTGCCTTTTTGGAATCACTTTTTCCTTCTACTTCTCAGTAAAAAGTGAAGAAGTCTGTTCAGTTTCTTCATAGCTTCATGCAGAGGATACCCGTTACCTCCCTTGTTCTCATCAGTGACAGACCAGTGGCTTCCTCCTCATATTTGAAGGTACTGGTCATACATCAAAGTAGTGTTGTGTGTTGGGGTTTTTTTTTTTCCTATGGTACCCAGCAAATGGACTAATTTGGCTTGTTTTTGTGAGCCTGCAGAATTAGAATCCAAACTCAGAAGCACTAAGATATCTAGCATCAGCATTAGGATTAGTGTTATGGATGTCACTTGTCTGTGGCAAATTGATTAATTTTATGCTAGTTGTCTTCCTAGGGATGAATCTTACCCCTGCTGCTTTTTGAATATTGCCTTTTTTAAAGACTGTTCTTCCCTATGATAAAATAAGAATCTATAGCCTGTGTTTCACAACATGCATGATCATTTCTGGCCCCAGATTTTTGGAACAGGGAAGCTGAGTACTGACTCCTTGCAGAATAAAATCTACAGATTTTATTCTAAGATGTAGTTGAGATAATGTGTTTCTAAAAGAGAATCTATTTCTAGAAACAACTTTCTGGTGTGAGAAGTGCTGCAGCTGTTTCATTCTGGCTTTGCTTTATGAACTTGTCAATGGACAGAGATATGCTTAAATCTAGTTGTGACAGCCTTGACATTTTTTGTTGTTGTTGGCTGACAGCAGTAAGATAAAAATTATATAGGAACAAGAAGCAAGCATAAGACCATTATGAAGACCCAACCACTGAGTCACTTTTTTCCCAGATACCTAATTCAGGTTCTTCATTTTTTGTTGTTTTGGTTTTTTTTTTTCCTTAGTCAGTGGATCACTCTATTCAGGTATTTCCAGACATGCAACCTTTGGGGTGATCCCATCAGTTCACTGGGCAAAACCTTAAGTTTTTGTGTGGTGGTACGGGAGAACTAGCTTGCACTGTTCGGAGTCCATGTTGTCCTGAAAGCAGATCCTCTGGGAGCTGTGCTGAAATACAGGCCTGATTTAATCAAGTGGATGAAGTGGACATAAGAATGTTCACCTTTTCTGGAAGCCTAGTTGCTAACAGCAGATAGAAGTACCTTCCTGAGATGCTGACTGAGGTGGGAGCTCTGTGACAGTCAGTCCCTGTCCCGAGTAGCCTATAGGGTACATGAATATTTGACATGGAAGGGACTTAGATGTGCAGATTGAATCCAAAAACTTTTGTTCTTTTGCACAACCCTGCCAATGCAGAGTTCAGTGCATTATCAGAATCTGGGGAGTCAGCAGGAAAATTTTGGATTCTCTGAAATTTTGGTCCAATGCCAGCTTTTCCATGTGATTATGCCAAATTTAACAGAAAACAACCCCTCTCTCCCCTTCTTAGCACACACCCCAGCAACCCCATATGCCTAAAAACCTAACCCCTGAGTATCTTAAAACCACATGCTGGCTCTTTAAACTGGCATACTTGTCTTGAAAGCTGCTTTTCTCTGTGTGATATGGCGAGGTACAAGGAGCAGGAATGATTAGAAACTGCTGTTTTCCCTGAGCAGTTTTACTGTGTTGTTTTCATTTAGTGTTCTTTTAATAAAGAATAAGAAAACAGTGTTATTGATAAGACTGCATAGGAATAAAGATTTCTTCTATGTATGGAAATTACGGCAACAGTATGGAATTTCAACAGTCTTAGGAAACCAACTATTAAGCCAGTCTAAAGTATTCCCTTTAACAGCCTTTTATTAAATTAACCTGTTTAATTCTGTCATGTTTTTATACTTTCATAATGTAATAGCATTTCCTAATAGAGGGCTGGACGTGTTTTTGCTTCCCCCCCAATCGTTCTACAGCTCAAGTGAGTAAAATCTGAAGCATTGTGATGCTTGCTTTCCATGTAGTCTTTCTCAGAAAAATGTCTCTTTATTTACAGAAGAGCCTGATTATTCCTCCCTGCCGTGGTTGAAAACTTTCTGGAACAAACTTTTTACAAAGGAAAATGAGTCTGATGAAAACATTGTGAAGGAAATATTTTAAGTGAGAGTCATGGTTGTGAATGTCTCCTTGATCTTTTGACAGAATGATGTTTTCTTCCTCTGTGTTAGTCTTGGAGGACTTGGCTTTCCTGGTTGGCACCTGGGGTGTCAGTGCTAGACTGTGTCTCTATGGATGGGAGCTGTCTAATCCCTGGTTTATAATCATCCTGGTGTCCCTTTTCTTCTCAAACCATAAGTGAACTTCTATGAAACGTTAAATGTCTTCATTGGTCAAGTCATCTTTTACTTGTGCCCTGTGTATGTCCCACTGCACACTGCCTGTAACAGCAAGCACTCAGTCACATCCTGAAAATACAAGAAGGTCGAGGGATGCTAATGTGACATTTAACAGTGAACATTACTGACATGTGACATTTTATTGGTGGAGATCTCATAAAGAGAGCAGTTTAACAAGAATCAGGAAGTGAACATACATTTATAATTAAAAAATTAATACACTTCCATTTTGTGATAGCTTTTGTCAGTAAGTCATTTCTGCAGAGAGTTCAGTACTAGTTAATTTGTGGCAGCCATATAGATAAAGGGAAAGGAAGCAAAAAATACTCCAGATTTTATTGAAGACCACTGCAATTCTGAAATTTGGGCCTAGTTTCACTTGGCAAGACAAATATTTTATCTTCTGCTTTCAGTCATTGTGTAAAATTAGTTTGATTAATAAGTCCTGCTCTGGCAGGGGGGTTGGACTACATGATCTTTCGAGGTCCCTTCCAACCCCTAACATTCTGTGATTCTGTGAAGAGGGAATGTGGTTAGGCAATGAAGTTATTCTAACTTTTAAGCAGTAGCCTGCTAGACTTGTTTTCAGGATGGAACCAGATACAGCACTGTGGGAGACTACAAGGACATTATCCCAGTCCCAAGTCTGATTTCACAGAATCACAGAATCACATGACCTGAATTTTCCTTGTAGCTGTGCCCATTTTCCTTTGTCATTTACCTATTCTGAGATATAAGTGGAAGAATTCTGTGAATAAATGATCGTTCATGTCTCGCTTTCAAGTCAAGATGACACAGCTAAGGAGAAAAAAAAAAAAAGAGGCTTTGTTAAATACCTGTGTAAACAGGCTGACGTTCTTGCCTCTGCTTTTAAGCACCTCACTGAGGAAGGTTGATTTGCTGACATGTTTTTGATATGGCATTCATTAAACTACACCATTCTGGTAGGCAGAGCAGCTACACTCCACGCAAATATGGAGATGGGGAATGGTAACAGGAGGAAAGCTCACAGGTTGCACCTTGTCAAAGGAGAAATCATTTCCCCAATCCCTTCAAAAGGACCTTACACATGTAAAATTCAACCAAAGGCAAAAACACCAGGAAGATGCCAATAAAAAAACAATGGATCAAATTTATTTAGCAGGCACATGTTTTCAGGAAGGATTAGGAGGGAAAAAGTGGAGAGGAAATGAGAAACACCCTTGTCAAGGTCAGATGTAAAGCAGAAGGGCTTTGCTTGTTTCATATAAGAGCATGGGGAAGAATGGCAGGCCCTAGAAAATGATATCACTTTCTGATCGTGCTTATGGTCCCCCAAACCACAGCTCACAATCAGGGAGGGAAAATAACTATCAGACAAATCTGCTTAATTAAAAACTCAGCATGTGACAGCAAGATACCCACAGATGGTAGGTTATTAGAGGATTTTTGTTTGCTTTAGGGTTGGGTTTTTTATTTCTCTTCAAAGGTGGCAGCTGTGGGCATCTTTCAGCAGGTGACAGGAAATATCACCTGTCTGTTCAGTGAAACACACCATTTGCACTTGGCTTGTGTACTGTCACTCCAAAGAGGCTACTTAATCATGGATGTTCCAGCACTGAAATGAAGTATGATGGAAATTGCCTTCTGCCTTCAGTGTTGCCACTAGCACCACCACTGACATTTTAACAATTAATCCTGTAGATGCCCCAAAAGCACAACTCCATGTCCACTTCCCTAATAATTTCAGTCAAGTGCTGAGAGAACCTAGGAGGAAATGGAGAGCTACATCAAGTCCAAAATCTGTTTGTTGTAGAAGGAGGTACACAAAAAACACATCCCACCAGCATACAATGCATCTTCAAAGATGCACAGATAGGGAAATGTTCAGTAGTTAGCAGAGACCTTTGAAAGCTGGGGCAGAAGAGGACGAAGAGTTATCCCTTCACAGAAAATATAGGAGAATAAAACAGAAGGCTGAAGAAACATCCTACTGATCTGTTTAGGGGTAAATTTCTGTGCAGAGCTGCCAGAGCAGACTTGAGTCTGATGGTGCTGATGGACTTTTGGGGATTGGAGACCTTTGGGAAGATAGACATGAGCTGCTCACAGTTGTATCTTGAGTTTCTCTCTGTCCAGCTCACACCTCTGTGCAATGGGCATGGAGAGTGGCTAACAGCACCTGTTGGCTGGGGTTAGCTAGGTATTAACCAAGTGTAGCCTCAACCATCCCTCTGAGGGTTTGATGATTCCTAGGTCTTTCACTGGCTTTTCTGAATGGAATTAATTCATGGTCTGTAAGCTGAAAGGTATTTCATTGTGGGAATTGATATTAATGTATAATTAGGTTAACTGGTATTAGCAAAAAAAAAAAAAATTAGGAAAGGGAAAGGTTTGCTTTGTGATCAGTGTTTTTCACAATGAATAGTGGATCCTGTTCTCATTAGACAGTATGTGGAGAAGAGCTAGGAAATGTATGAATTTTACACTACTGAAAAGCTATATTCATGTGCATGGTGGAGTGAGAAAAAACTTCAGAAGTGTTAGATATTTAATAACCCATGTCTCAGTGTAGAGGTAAATTTTTTAAAAAAAAGGTGGGCAGGTATATGTACCTCATAAGTGAAGGTAAACCCACTTGATGGGCATCTCAAGTAGTGAGGAACACGGTGGACAAAGTCCTTTTTACTTAAATTAGAAGTTGGTAGACCTTGTTTGCCTCATTTTTCCTCAGTTACACTGCTGCCTTTTTTGTAGTTTGGCCAGCTTCAGCAGGTTCAGGCCTGCACAAATCTAAAACTGGCTTAAAATCACAAAACTTATAATAATAGTATGTCCTGACTGGTTTTACTTGCTGAAGGTTTTTTGGTTACTGCTTTAGTAACAAAAGCCTGTCCACTTGCTCAGGCTATGATGAAATCTACTAAGCCCGAATAATAAACCTGACTGAAGACTGGGTTTTACACCCGCATGTATTTCTGTGACAGTAAATGGCATCTTGGAGTAATTTATCACTGATGCCCTTGTTTATGCTGGTATTGTATACTTGAATAGCAGTTTGTTTACTTTTATAGGAACATAGATTTGCAGTTGCTTTCTTGCTGGAAAAAAAAAAAAAAAAGGTGATTCAGAGATCAGTAACATAAACATTTACTCCTCCTTTTGTTTCCCAAGGTTTTACCTTTCTTTTACCTGCCTAAATCCTCAGCTGCAAAATCTATTTAAAATATTGGATTTTATATGCCAACCAAATAGCTACTCATTCTAAATAATGTCAAATAAACCCATCTGGTCTAATTTTGAGACGAGTTCTTTTCTTTTTTTTTTTTTTTTTTTTTTAGGTGAGGAGTCTAAAAAGATTTATGAGATTTCAAAAATGGTGTTTTTCAAAAGTAAAAGCTTACAACACTTGGTTTAGGCAATACTTCCATAATATTTAGCTAATTATTTTTTAAACACTAACAAGCCCTCAATTTTCAGGAAGAAAATATAGTTGTCCTTACCTAGTGCTAAATCCTGTTCAATACTGTGTATATAAAATACACATGGTAAAGTTTAAGGAATGAAAAATAACAAATAGGAAAATTGAGAAAGGATGGGCTTTAAATATTGATATCAGAAGTAGTTTGAATGTTTTCTTCAGAGTGGGCTCGGCTTTTTGCATGAGGAGCCACGTACTGGCCCTAGTTTTATATAGGATCTTGCATATATAAATGCAAGAACATTGCTGTGGAACCTCTACATGCCATTTATAAGAATGGTACTGCTTAGCATCCAAACATGACAACTGATGACGTTCATGCTAACAGCTCTTCAGTGGACCACGTCACCCGTGAGCTGATGGAACAATGCAGTGGCTCCACTACATAGACCCTATTTCCAGCATGGTCAACCAAACCCCGTGCTAAAACCTCCACGCCCAATGCAGTGCACTGGAAAGTGGTGCTTGGAAGAACTGGAGAAGCCAGGTTGAGTTGAAAAGAGCAGTGTTGTCTCATTTGTAGGTATTGTGGAGGACTTAGCTGATTTCACCACTAGCTACTCCTACCACGCTGAATTAAGTAAGATCTATTGTCAGAAATGATGGTTTGCTTCAAAATTTCTTTTGACATCACCTGGTGCCGTTCTACTGCAACATGAAGTTAAAGAAAGTAAGTAAAAACCGTTTTTTAGGGCACATTTCACTGACTAGGTTATGTGCCATAGGAAAAAAAAGTACAATCTAAACAAAGTAAAACCTGTAAAATCAGTAAAATCTGCTGTGGCTTGGCTTTATACTTTTGCTTGGACAGAAGAAACCTCTGAAAACTAAGTTGACACCGTTTTATGACTTGGTCTTTAACAGCTTGCCCTCCATATGGGAAAGCTTTAGAATTTGACAGGAAAATTTAACCTTTTTTAAGACCTTTAAAAATTTATTAGAAAACTTACCTTGGTCAATACTTTTACACAGCAAATTTTAAAAATAAGGGAAAAAGGTTGTTGCTAAATTCTAATATTTGGACCAGCAGTTATTGTAAATAGCACAGCTACATTAAAATTAACAGAGCTGTCTGGATTTGCACCATGTAAGAATAAGACCTGAAAAGATTTGAAAGTGGCTAATGTATATAGAATTCCACTAGTTTCATCCCTGTCAAATACTAATAGGTTTGTCCCAAACACTGGCTTTCTTATTTTCCCGTTACGGTTGTGTATCCACAAGCCACTCTGCACAGAGCTGCTTTTTTAGTTTTGCTTCCAAAGGAATTAAGACTCATGTAATTGCATTGTCTGTCTGTTTTGGAAAGAGGGTGGAAGTGGAAAGGCAGACAAATAGTGTTTCAGCTTGGAGACTAATTTCAGGCAAACTTGCGAGAGGAGGTAGAGGCATGCAGCCTCAGAGAAACAGGCAGCTGACTGAAGAGATGCCCCAGCAAGATGGGCTGGCAGGTAAAAAGGATTTGGCAGCAGCTGGGGTTGGCAACGAGCACACGTGCAGAGGACAGCCAGCCATGCAGTATGCACAGTGCTCCAATTCAGCCAAAGTGCAGGCTGTCCCTGGTGCTACAAAGGACGTCATATGAGGTGCCAGGGGTGAAGGGACTTCAGAGGAATGTGAAAACCAGAAAATCAGGATTCAGTTTCTGCTGCCAGTGGAACAATTTGCACATTTTTATTTTCATTATTTTTGTATTTGAGAAGAAATAAGCACTTCTGATAACTAGTGAATAGAGTTTGCTCTTGTCCCGCATGGATGCCATACCCTCATACTGTTTCTCTTGAAAATCAAGGCAGGAACATGCTAAACAAAAGTTACTCGTTTGGTCTTCTATTGTTTAACTTACAAGCCACAGCTTGCTTTCTTTGATCCATGATAAAAAAAAAGGAAAAAAGTTGGAACAAGAGGAAACGTTTGTCTGTCTTTCAGATGGATGGCTTCTGAGCTTTCCCGGCTTTTGTCAGTTTACACTGATCTGTTTTGAATGCTATATTTTCCTAAAAGTTTTCAAGCCATTATATCATCCTCTTATTTGCACTTTACTCCAGTCACTCCTAAATCTGTTCCAATCAAGCCAAGTGTATATGTCCAAAGAAAACACATTTTTAAGACAGAATATGGCAGTGATCCTATTCACATACACAGTTCAGTTTTCACACACAAGTAGTCCCACTGAGTTTGAGTCTTTCGCAAAATGAAGTGTCTTGAATAAGTCTTTGCACAATTAGGGCCAAGAAAAGAGGGACCTCTGGACTCACAGCTCTGTCTTATGCTCTGTATGTGGCTTTCAGCAAGTCACTTTACCTCTGTTGTTTCCAATTTCCTAACATTAAAATATCAGCTACTTATCATGCCTGATATTAGCAACATGAAAATTGTTAGCATTATTCTAATGCCTAAAAACAGAGCATTCAACGTTGCACTAGGGAAAGGTTACAAGTGCGTAGGCATGTTGTGACTGAGGAAACAGGGAAAGAGGACAGCCCGAAGTCAGTTCTCAAAACCAGGAGAACAGTAAAACTGAGTGGAAGACATTGAAAAGAAAAGAGCAAGTAATGCTATATGTGTTTAAAAAAAAGGCAAGGATAGGATAGCATAAAGTTTGTTCATCTTGTGCAACAGATCTCTGAAAACCTAATTTGGAGTGACTTCAGGTGGGAATATAACTCTTTATTTACTTTCAAGTGTAAATTTTTCTAATATGTATTATTTTGTTAACCATGTAAGATGATGCAGTAAACACCAAAAACTATTCACACAATGACTAACAGCAGAAGTACTGTTTTTCTCATATATTTGGTTGTTAGTTTAGGAAAAAAAAAAAAAGTTTCAGATTTTAAGGGAGCTGCAGTGCAACTTTTCATTGTACTTGAATATTAACCAAGTTGAGTCATACTTATGTTTTGGAGAGTGACTGGTACATAAAGCAGAAAATGGTGATATATGAAATACTAGTCCCAGGTTTTGAATGCCTCCCTTGCTCTGTATCTCCAATGGAGTTCTACCTTCAGCTTTAGGATTTCTTTTATTACTTTTCTCTCCTAAAGAGTCAAGTCAAGAGTCCTCAGATAATGATGTCCTGCTCCCATTTTCGCCCCTCATCTAGGGGTATGAAGTCCTGTGGAGGCCACTGTTACAAACTAGAACAACTATTCTACCCTTTCATGAAAAACCACTCATTTTCCATTGCAACATATTCCCTTCTTTTTTTTTTTTTTTCCTTTTGAGGAAAGATCACTGATTATTTTTCTTCAGCACTATTGTTGTGATGTCTGTACATTGTGGATGATCCCTACTGGTTGGTTTAAAAATAACCTTAAAATCAAAATGGTTAGTTCAAAAGAGAGTAGAGAATGTTTTTCAGTGTCTTTTGCAGGTAAAGATATATTTACCTGTTGCTAAACTTCAGCCTTACTGCTGTTCTTGGTATCATACCAATCCAAAAGGCTTAGTTTGGGCTTTTTTTAAGGCAATTTTCCTTTTTAAAGCTTGATTCAAAAACTGGTGGGAATCTTTTTATGGACTTCAAATTATGTCTCATACTGAAAATGCAGGTTAGCTTTTGAACTAAGCCAAAGTCCTTCTTGATCTTTCTTATCTGTGTTGAATACAGACACTTTGCTAAATGAGAGAATCCACAGAAGCTGCGTGTTTCACAGTGGAGCAGGAGGACTCTCAGCATGAAGATAGATGGCAACTCTGACAACCTATATTTTCCGTTCTCTTAGGGGCACTTTATAGTTAGCCTTTGCAGAAAAAAATCCCAAACCTATGGCTAATCAGGTATGCATAGTAATAACATTGAACTCTTCAAAGAAATAATGCATATTCACAGTTGAAGTTTTAGGCTGATTTCTAGACATGCTCAAGTGTCCTCGGCAACCCGAAGTCATTTTTGCATGAGACATCTACTAAATCACAACAGAGGAGAGGTGGAGAAGAATGAGGAAAACAAAGACCTTTGCTCAAGTGCCCTTGGGACCACTCAGACCAAGCTATCAGGTCACCTGGGGTACCTCAGCAATAGTGTTTGTGGTTACTCATCAGTAAAACTCACACTTGGGTTTCACTTACTTCTCTTACCATTTGAAGATTTCACAGGCATGAGATAACTGAAGTACCAGAGCCTTTTTACAGTAAAGCAGAGGGTACTACAGCTAACCTGCTCTTTCATTTGAGTGTGGAGAGTGAGTCCACGTTAGTGTACATGCACCAGGAAACAAGAAATATAGGTAAACACTGAGAACGGTTCAAACAAGAGTGAATATTGCTGTAACTGTCCTTAGACATGCACACCCTTTCATCCAGCTGTCTGTTAAGTTCTGGTGAATGAGTCAAAGCATTTGAGACTTTCTGGGTTTATTGGGTCATCTGCTGTGCATGAGAATGTAAGTGGCTAAGGAGCTATTTCTGTGACTGATCTCTAGAAATGGATTGATCTTTTGTGATGAGCTCTCAAAGTTTCAGTGAAATAAAGTGTAAAGTAGGATACAGGTCAGTACAAGGGGAAGGCAAGTATTGCATTCTGTCCTGTGTTTGAAGGCTGGAGTGTGACAAGGGTATGATTTCCCCAGCACAGGAATAAGGTCAGCAGAGCTATTTCAATAGACTGTGTGCTCACCTTAGCAGTGCTTACCTGCAGACATTCAGATGGCAAGTATTCAGTACTGGTGTTTTGGACCTATTAAGAGAGAAAGTTCCCGTTAAGAAGTGGTTAGATTTCTGCTTCCATGGGCTTCAGGATGCCAGAGGGGCAGAAGAAGCCATGTGAGTATGGACCAAATTACTCCAGTGCTTCCACAGTAAGGAAATAATTTTCTGAGCAGTAAGTGATGGTTGTTTTTTGTTGTTTTTTTTTTTTTGCTCATGATGCCTGTTTTGTGGAAGACTACACCTCCTGACACTCTCCAGCTGTAGACTCTGGAAAATGTGTGGCATTACAGGAGCTTCCAAAAGCTGTGATTTTTAGGAAAAAGTTAAAACAGAGTGAAAAAGAAATTAATCATCTTTGCTAAATGAATAACACTCTCAAAAAGATACTCTGTGTGTGTGTGAGGAGAGGGGAGCTCACACATCAGACTGTGATATATTAGGAAGACATATTGAAAAATCTTCACCTTACAGTGAAATTGCTACCATACATTTTCCTGTGTGTTGTCTTGTCCATATTATGGTTTAAGAGTATAATACCTCAGTACCTTGGATTTCCTCCTGTGTTAAAGTCTTATACTTACTGTCTATGCCGAGATGCATTTTAGACTACATACAAAAAATGGAGCACAGTTTAAAAACAGGGCTGTATGATTAAGTGCCTGTACAGTGAATTCATAATGTAGGTTTAGGAATAATAAAAACTGGTCCAGCAACTGATTTTCCTGCTGGGAAAAAAAAAAAAAAAAAAAAAGCCAGCTATATAAATTTTGTAGTACACATCTTTTGCAAAAAACAGGTGATGGTAAAGCTTTCAGAGATAGTCCCTCAAAGCTCAGCATGTTTTCTCTATATATGTGTGCCTAAATGTCCATTTTAACAGTGGAAAGAAAGAAAAGTGTACATCTTTTCAGTCAACAGAGAAGAAAAAGGCTTTAAGGATCTAACATGGCAATGCAGAGGTAACTGAAAAGTATTTTCCCTTCTACAAACAAGTGTTGCAAAACAGCTGCCCAAAATTCCAGATGTTCCAGTCCCTCCCTCACCAGCTTGAATAAAACATGACATGTAAACAATACAGTACACGCTCTACAGAAATAAAATAGATGAGGAATGTCCAAGTGTGTGGCTGAAGAGCTTTGTCAGGGCATGAGAGGGATGGATGGGAACACCCTCGCCAAAGTTTCCATTCCTTTCCCATTTTCTCCTGCTCCATCTGCCAATTTGTATTTCATAACATGATGAGTTACAGAAGGTTGTGAACCAGCACGGCATGGCCTTACCTCATACCCCTGTGAGAAGGCTGAATGCAAAGGCTGTGTGCCTAATTCCCCAAGTACCGCATGGGTCATAACCTGTTATTGTTGTTTGGTTGTAGTGGTGCCAGAACAGACATTTTTCTTGTCTGAATTCCAGTAAAATATCTCACAGTTTGCCTTTTTTTTTTTTTTTTACATGACTTGGCTAGTCTGTCCTCTCAGTTTACATTTTCCCCAGTACTGTCAGTCGCTCTGCTGGCTACTAGACTGTTGAAATCTGTTGCAGTCATTCCCCTCATGATGATGTGGAAGAATATAACTCTGTGGCTGGGGAATTACTGTGTGTGAATAGTAGAGGGAAAGAATTACACATGCTTTGTGCAAAGCTGACCATTGGCTCACGCTGTTGCTATTTTCCAGAACTCTCCCCTTACTGTCCCTGCACAATCCTGAAAAAAAAAAAAATAAAAAGGAAAAAAGAAAGAAAAAAATAAATAAAAGACAGAGTTTTCCAGGATTCTTTCCTGGTGAAATCACTCTAAAAGGGAAAGTGAGAGGGTGGGAGAACAGCTCCATGTGTAGACTGATCAGATGCAAGGGTTTGTCCCTGCTTTGTTGCTGTGGCAGACTCATTCTAGTCCTTCTCACGGTCTGGATTGGTTTCTGTAGAGAAGCTGAAAATAAGTAAATGGTAGTATATTTTTCCAGGTAATTACACATCCATTAACCAACCTTGTATGATATTCAATGTGGTGGAAGGATGTGAAACCTTGCAAGAAAACAGATGTCTTAGGCACAAATACTTACTTTCTCTTAATATTTAGATATTGCCCTGTTTTTGTGCTGTGGGTTAGGACCACTAGGTGTTTGTCCTAACAAGAGATTATCTGTTTCACGTCTCTTCAACAAGACAAAAGTAAAGTCATGTCTTGAAATACAGCTTTACTTCATTTTGAAATATGGCCTTTGCTTTTTGGGATAGCAGATGAAGGGTCCAGTAGTTGATCATGGATCTTACAATTTTTAATTTGTTTCTTTACATCTCACCTACTGGATTCAACAGAGTGAAAGAGAAACTCAGCTTCATTGACTTAACAGTCCCCACAAATCCCTAAAATGTCTTACCTGTGGACACAAAGTTGAACGACAAGACAGGTATACCACAGGGATTCAGTGTCAAGACTAATTTTTAAAGTTTTCATTATTGTTTCAGCCACCTTCTTCACATCCTGGAGTCTTAAGTGGTGACATGTCAGGCTGGAAGTCCAGCAGAGCCTGGATGTAGTGCTGGCCGTATCAGCTCTCAGGATTAAGAGAAAAGCAGGTCTAAATGAAAGTAGCTGTTCTGTAACAGCCTTGGGGAGCTCTGAGGGAGACGGAGCAGCAGGTTTGTCAATGCAGAGGGGAGAATTGTGCCATTTGGCTTCCTGAAAGAGTCGGATGAAGGAAGAAGAAAAGAGGTGGTGGGAGGAGTGAAACTGTTGCTTATCCCCCTCAGAGCAGCATCGTATTTGTAGATAATATGTTTGTGCAGTAGCCTATCTGTGCACTCAAGTCTCAGAGACAAATGCAAATGCAATTCAGATTCTCAAAGGAAAACATAAAAATTCAGCCTATACAGTTAATACTACTACAAACTGAATGGCTAATGGAACATCTTAGGACTGCCTGCCTGCAGATTTTCTTTTGTCTTAATTTGAAGATAGAGATCTCAGTTAAGAAAACAAAATTTAAGAGATTTTACCAAAGCCTGAAAATAACCTTATTTATGGATAAGAATGATTTACTTTGATGTAAGAGACAGTGTTGAAGATTCCAGCCTAGATATTAATTTCTGGGAAAGCTGGAAAAATACAGAAGCCGACAAGTATTATGTCCAGGTTTTTTTATAAATTATTTTTGGGAGGCTTAAGCCTTAAGATCTGAAAGGCACTGTATAGACACAAAGCTTGTCTCTGGGAAAGTTAAAAGTCTAGATAAACAAGACATACAATCTGCTGTAGATGCCCAAGGAGAAGCAATTTGCTTAAGGATAAAATAGATCAGTAGTAAAGCTCAGAGGAGAAAATTGAGTGCTCTAACTGCCTTAGGTAAAAGATAACACTGACTCACCTTCTCCAAGGTCAAACACCCCCGTATTTTCATCTTGTCATTGTCACATTGTTGGAAGAGTCTAGAAAAGGATGTTGGTCATTTGGAAAAAGTTTGGAGGAGGACAATGAGAGCAAACTGGAAGATGTAGCTGATGAGAAAGCACTACAAAAACAGTAGTTATTTAGTCTGCAAGATGGATAGTAAAGGGAGAATAGAGCAATAATCTAATGTATGGAAGCCTGCTGCAAAGAAGAGAATTATCTGCGGTCCCTTTTACTACAGATGCTGTAGTAGAAAGGACATTCTCGTAAGGATGGAGAGTGGAACTAGGGACTGACTGGACTGAGAGTCATAGAATCATAGAATCATATGATCATTAGGCTGAAAGTGACCTCTAAGATCATCAAGTCCAATTGTCAACCTAATACCACCATACGCACTGAATCAAGTCTAGAAACTCTACATCAGCACGTTTTTTGAACACCTCCAGGGATGGTGACTCCACCACTTCCCTGGGCAGCCTGTTCCAATGTTTGACCACTCTTTTGGCAAAGAAATTTTTCCTAATAACCAATCTAAACCTTCTCTGGCTCAACTTGAGGCCATTTCCTCTTGTCCTATCACTAGTTACTTGGGAGGAGAGACCGACGCCCACCTCACTACATCCTCCTTTCAGGTAGTTGTAGAGAGCAATAAGGTCTCCCCTCAGCCTCCTCTTCTCTAGGCTAAACAACCCCAGTTCCCTCAGCTGCCTGTTGTAAGACCTGCTCTCCAGGCCCTTCACCAGCTTCGTTGCCCTGTCCCACTCTTTCTACCCACTGGAAATATTTAAAAATTCCTTAGGCTCTCAGGAATGATGGAAATCATTGGTCTTTCCTTCAGGCAGCTGTATACATTAGTTGATTCTTTAATCTCATGAGACTTCCATCTCATCATTTATGTACTAAAACCCTTAGTAAGAACAGTTTTTTTCTGTTGCATTTTAAAACCCTTTGAGATTCCTAGATGTAATATGCTCTAGAGTAACAACACAGTAGTGACTACTGCTGTATATCTGCATACATAATGTTATATATATGTATGACCAAGAGATGGGAAAATGAACTCTTCTAGTGACAGTTCAACAACCAAGGAGTTGGTCTCATCACCTTCCCCTGTTGCCTGTTTGTGGAAGTCACTTGGTGTCCCACCTCACAGTATTTAGAGGGAGATAAAGAGGGTGAGAGTGCAGCATTATTCCTTGGCACGCAGGCAGGGCTTACCTTGGGCACAGCTAACATGGCATCTGACATACCTCCCTGTTTTTTAATCCAGGGAGTCAATGGTCAGCAGGGCACCGCCAGCAGTCCTGAGACTGTCTTGCAGCACTTTAGAATTTCTTTGCGCTATATGAAACTTTGGTGCTTGATACCAATGTATTTTCCCTGATGGGTAATTCTTTCCTTCATATGTAGGATGTCAATGGCCAGTGTTTCCTCCCATCCTGCTCTTGACACTGCTATGTCTTTTCCCCCCTACAAAGGCATTCTGTAACTTCTGTTTCATTTCTGCTTGTGCATTTGACTTCAAGTGTCAAAAAAAGCTAACCAGAAGTTCAGGCCTGCTGTTTCAGTTGGCTGTGTGGGTGCTCATTCATAAGAACCAGTCTGCCTGGATTATATTTTTTGGTCCCTGACCGTGCTATTTGATACAGGCAGGCTTTCTGCTCTGCACTGAAGAGAAGGAATTGCAAGGGGTTTTCTGCTTTTTCCAGGAGGGAAAAGCAGAGGAACAAGATTGTCCTTTAAGTCAGAACTCCTCATTTCCTCATTTCTGTGGCTGTGTGACAGCTTTTATGTTTAACTCCTCAAGTTGCACAGGACTGAAGAGATACAGCTTCATCTCAGTTTCCACACCTTCTTTCACCAAGAGGTCAGGGGCCTGGAAAAAATCAAAGGCTGATAGCAGGAATGGTTTCAAAGCATCACACACATTAGGGACAGCTGGTGAAGTAAGAGAGGCAGAGAGGGGAAGGCAGTGTTTAGTGAGGGCGTCTATCACATTACTGAAAAATAAATGTGGTTTATTCCTCTGCTATAGAAGATGGTAATTAAAACAGGTTCATTGTTCCTTGTGGACAGATACTCTGCCTTGCTCCATTCACTTCAAAGGAGTTACACTGATTTATGCTCATAGAGGTTTGCCCCACAGACTGTAAGAATGATCAGGTAACACCATCTTGCTGTACTGCTTGAATTCATAGAGCATAAGATTGCAGCCAGATGTCCAGACACAGAAGACTTCATGATGAAAAAGGTGTTTCAGTGTGTAGGTGATAAGCAAGTAAGACTTCACAGCAAGTATTATACTAAATAAGGGGAATGTTGCTGCAGGTGTCTAGAACAAAGAATAAATAAAAGTTTGCACTGTATGTTGTGTGGACGAAAGCTTGTGAAATATTATACCATTAGAGAGAGGTTTGCCTGCTTTGATTCATTAATTTCCCTTTAAGGCGCTTCATTTCCCCTCCCAATCATCTGTCAGTTATTTTTTTTGCCACAACACCCCTTGAAGTGTGGAAGTGCTTCAGCTCCAGGTCTGGCTCTTGCCCTCTCTTCTCCTCTGTCTGTGACCTTAGGACTTCAACACTATTTTCTTTCCTGAGTCAGGAAGAAGGGGGCAGCTGGATAGGACCTTGCACTCATCACTGTTTTTCCACCTACGGTATGTTTGCTTTTCTTTTCCAGCTGCAGTTTTATTTTGCCCCCTTCAGTCACTCATTCTTTGGCATGTGTATTGTGGGCTCGGTTCTTCACTTACTTAGCATGTGCACAACATTGTTGGCTTCAGAGAAGTTTACAGTTTTAACGGAGAAGACAGCATGATTTTGGTTTTGTGCTTGCAGACACGTGTTCTACCAACCTCAGTGGGAGTGAGTTGCTACAGCTTATGAAAATTCTGTAGAAATGTAAGAAGTTTGCCAATGTCATCTTAAAATGATTAAAAAAAGAAAAAGGAAAAAAAAGCCACAACCAACCAAAAAAAAAAAAAAACAACCAAAAAAAAAGGAAAATCGGACTGGGCAAATCTGTCAGCTGGAAGGGAGAAGGGAGGGGTGAACAGCTGCAATCCCCTTCCTTTGCATCATAAGCAGGCTGCAACAGTATAATTCTTTTATCGCTTTTCTTATTCTATTTTTCCTCATCTTCCTGAAGCTGGATTTAGATTCCTGGCTGGCAAGAGAACAATTAGGCCAGATGAAATCTAGGTGTGATACATGGATAATGCCAAGGCTTTCTACAATGAAAAAGAAGATCCTGCTGTGAGTTGGATTGAATTTCTTTCTTCAGTACTCTAGTTCAGGTGTAGATCAGGTAGATGAATAGGAGATTGCCATTCATCAGTTTCCATTTGCAGATATGTAGTTGTTAGTTTTGCTAATTTAGAAGAATTTGTTCACCAAATGCAACATAGAAACGTAGCTTAATAGGCCTGGGAACATAGTGCAGCTTCAGACAGATCTCCATTACAGAATGTTGTTTTCAGACGCAAGCACTTAAATTCCCGTAGAAGTCCATCCTGCAAGTTGCTATGCACTCTGACACTAGTCCAGTAAAGCAATTAAACTCACGCTTCACTCAGATATGTTGATCATACTATGTTTCCTCACATGCTATAATATGAAGCATATGCTTAATAGCTTTGCTGGAGCGGGCTCAGGATGCTTTGCAGCTTGCACAATGGGACCCATCACTCACACAGATAATCATAAGGGTTTGAAAGCCTCCATGAATTAGGAACTAGTGATTTACTATAACAGCAAATAGCTGTTGTTTCTCTTGCAACCAAAGAAAAGAAATCATTTTTGAATAGAGCCCTCTTTGTAAGGTCACTTCTTTTGGCTCCAGCTTGTCAAAAGTTCCACTGTTAGCCTCTGTCTAAAAAAAGATAATGATGTTAGTTAGTGGCATAGCTGGGCCATGAAAAAGACCTCTGCAAGGACAGCAAACAGGGTAATTTTTAGTGTGGGTTGTGTAGGTTGACCTGCCTGTCTTTAATTTACTTTGGAATTGTCCCGGAACTGCTTTGTGGTTTACAATCCAGTATCCAGATGATATTCCCAGGCTTGTAAAAGTTATTAATGTAAAGTTAACAAGGATCTGCAGGGGAGCCTCACTGAGTCTGAGCTGTGTTCCCAAATCTGTTGCTCGCCTGACTGTGCCCGCAAACATGCACACATGCATAATTAGGCATGAGATTCTTTTTACTTAATAACCGGAAAGGGGATGTGTGCATCTAGCTGGGATCAACACATCTGAACAAGTTGGCCTTCTGGCACATGTTGTGTGACAGAATATGCTGCTGCCGTCATGGTTGCTTTGCTCCCTAGTCAGATGCATTGCCAAATGAAGAAAGACGTGTCATAGAAATTTCTGGCTAGTCTTAGGGTAAGTGAGAGTAAGCATTATTTAGTAATATTGAACTGGAGACCTGGCTTTAATATTCTGCTAAACTACCCTTCTTCCATATAACCTAAATTACTTAAATCTGCGTTTCATAATACAGATATGGCTTTACCATTTTTTTTCTGTGCTTAAACTGCTTCTACCATCACACCATACCCGCTTACTGCTCTGATTATGCATTACCTGGAGTTTTTAAAATGTTATTTAGATCTTTTTCATGCCATCCACAAAGTGCTTGGCTCAGAAATCAACACTGACTAGACGTGAATCAGTTCAACAGAAATTATGGATGGCCGTGGCAGCTGAAACATATGTGTATTCAACTCTTCATGTATGTATTTTAATTACATTAATATATATTCTATATCTATATAAACTTGTAGAGAAGAAATAGAAGTCATTCTGGATCAGCAAGCCTAGAAATGGGAAACTGCAATGGCAAGCCCTTATTCCTGCATTTAAAATGCATTTTGAAAACTGAAACCTGCATGCATTTTAGTTCTGTGTCTGTACCTATATAAGAACCCATTAGTTTTTCAACTCATTAGCCATTATTGGAAAGATGCTGCATCAGCTCTGTATACTTTTTCTTAAATTTGCAATGGGCACCCACAATGTTTTCTGAGGGATGCTGCAGAAGCTAGTGGATGCAGATGTGCTAGAGATTTCCCCTTCACTCAAAAGTGCTCTGGCATCAGATTACAGAGAGGATATAACCCCACCTGAAGGCAAGCTATAGGCACCCCGACTAGGGCTGGAGATCCACCCTGCATGTCAGACCTGTTGATCAGATTTGCTGTGTAACTCAGGAGAGAGTTTTAACGAGTCACCAGTGCACTGTTTGAGCTTGCTTACCTTCCACAGAAGCCTTTAGCCTTGACTGAAGGCTTGAAAGACAAGTGACCTGCTATTTCCCTGAAACAATTTCTGTGAGCAGATAACCTCGCTCACTGGCAAAACCGTTTACCTCTGTCCTGATGGAAGCTGTTTCAGTGTGTGGCTGTTGCTTCACATTATGTGGTGGATAAGGACCGTGCTCACTTGGTTGTTCAGTCTCCATGGAGGTTGTTGTATGGAACATGCTGATAAAGTACTTTGAACTGCTGGCAGTATGATAAAGAAGCTGAAAGAACTAGCTCATGCATCTGGGTATATCAACAGATAAAGCATGTCAAGTAATTTCATTTCATAATACCAGACACGCAGAAGTCATGACAGAGATGTCTTTTCCTTGGCATTTATAGGATTACATGCAATGATGTTTTTCTTCATGTTTACACTTCATGATGCCTTCATATCCTACACGCAAGGTCTCCCACACTCAGAGCAGAGTGGGGAACAGGCAGCAAGTCTGTTTGTCCCAGTCAGTTAGAAAAGTTAGAGACAGTCTGAGCAAAAGACCATGCATGGTTAGTGCCTTTGCCTTTGGTGCCATGGAGTCACCCCGTACCACTGCGCTGACCAGCAGTGGGAAAGTGGAGGAGAGGGATAAAGTTCTCCTGCAAAAAGAATGGCTTCCTGGCTTTGGGGCTTCAAAGCATGAGGGACATGCCCAGCCTGCCATCCTCTGGCATCACGTGCCAAAAGGCAGCAGTCTGGGAGCAGAAACCCAGATGACAGCCTGGAGCATGAAGCCCACCACTGTCCCAACTCTGGTGTGAATGCAGCTAACCTCCTCATGCATCAGCCAGCAAGCAGCCGAGCAGGGGCAAGGGGATCCCCAGTTCCCAACTCAGTGGCAAAGTGCCCTTACAGGGACTGGGAGAGCAATCTCGCAAAGGTACATGTAAGCTGTAGTGTGGTGAGTATGGGGTCTCCAGTCCCTCTTCCCCACTGCCTGCCATTGCTCTAGCAGAAAAACTCTATAAGTAAATGGTAAATTTGAGGTTCAATCTGACTGTGCTGCCAAGTTTACATGTTGGGAAGATCCCTAGGCGCCCTGCAGGGCACCTCATTGGTGGTCGGTGTGCATGAGGATGCTCAGCTATGCACACAGGCGAAGCATGATGCATCTGGCCTGTGGACGTCAGAAATCTATTCTGAAATCCTGCTAAGCTGAAGCTTCTTCACTAAAGTGCCCTTCCAACTCTGCTCTAACTTAATTTTTATTTTTAAACAACCTCCATCACCAAAGAAAAGTACTGGAGTAAATAATTGAACTAATATTTTATGGTTTTCATTTTCTGCACGTAAGTAACACATTTTAAAGCTTTTCCTTTCAGGTGGTATAATTATAGCTGATGGTTAATACAGCTGTTTTTTAAAAAAAAAAAGGGTTTCTGCTTTTGAACACACAGGAGGCAACTATTGTTTGGTTTTGTTTTATTAATCTGTTTTGGCCTGGCTTAGTGAGGAGGCTGGCGTGCTTTCAAAGACTCCTGACGGGTATTTGACATAAGGTGCTGTCATTTTTGCTTTTAAGTTGTCCTAGTCCGCAGAAATAATTAACGTTACCTCGTCATCCTTTTGTGCTCAAGACACAGTTTATTAATATCATAATGCTGTGTTTCATTCAGACCTGTGAGGTTTTTCTCATGTTACATGCAGGTGCAGGTGGGGAGTGCAGACACAGCACTAGTACCAGCTTGTTAGACCAGGGGAAATGACAGTTCCAGACACCTAATCAGGGTGGATTTTCCAGGCCCCCTGGAAGAACAGGGGCCCTAATGAGCTGATAATTCACTATGTTAAGCAAGGGGATGCAGAACGGTTTCTGCCAGGAAGAGAGCAGGGTTACAGTGAGTGATGGAGGGCTGGCTTATGGGGGAAGCATCTGTGCCTCCCTCTGCTCTGCTCTTGGAGCAGGGCAGGAAGCTATTGACCAGGCACTTGGAGCTTGCATCTGGAAACAACATGTTTCAAAAGGTTTATAAATCTTGTGCTCAGCAACAACAAAAAAGGGGGGTGGGGGGTGAGGGGGGGAGTGACTGCAGGGCGCCGTGGCAGGGAAGAGTAACACAAAAGAAGACAAGAGGTACTTTGTCTGTGGGATGCTCTGCTGGCTCTTGTTTGTGCTGAAGAAGAAAGCTGTACCATGTGGGACATCGGTGAGTGATTCCATTCCCCTTCACACAGACAATTTTGAAGCTCGTGTAGCTGCACTGCCAGCAAGGATCCTCCACTCAACAGGTAACCCTGCCAGCTGCCAGCCACCTGCTTACCCTTCAGCTGAGCATTTGTTCATCTGTTTGAAGCTCCCGATGTAGAGGTTTCCGCCTCCTGTGCAGGAGACTTTATATTCATACTCATTTCACAGCCCATGACCAGCAGTTGTTACAAAAATGAAAGGATGTCAATGTAGCACCAAATATTTGACTGTGCTGCAGAACTTAGTGAAGTTATGCTGTGGCGATGTTGAATTTGTATGTTCAAATGGGAAGTCATCACTGAATGTACATTATTGATGGGAAGAATTTTGAGCTCCGTTTCTCGTCAGCATATACACTTTGTGCAAGTGATATTTAATATTGTGTTCACATTCCTAGATGTTTTATTATGTGTGGTTTCTCTGGTCTTTGGTTCCCTCTTTAGTAATATGTTGTCAGTGAAATACTATAATGGATAAAAGAAAAAAAAAAAAGAGGGAACTCCTATACTTGCCATACTCTCTAGCAATTATCCTCTTTTATGCAAAAGCAGCAGACTCCCAGTGTCTCCAGTGGCCGTTGTAGCTATACAGACACTAAGAAGAGAGAGATGTGGCCAACTGCGTTCCCTATTTTTGTCCTATGGAAAAGCCTCATATTATGAAGTGAATGAGCGTGGATTATCATTTGTGTCTGAATATAGCTGTGTAGTGGTGACTGTAAGAGAAAACTAGACATATGCTTGTGACTGAAAATAATGAGCAAGATTTTGAAATCGTTTGTACTAATGAATGGATACTAATGGATTTAGAGCAATTCTGTGAACTTATTTCAGTGTCATTCCAATGTCAATGTGGCATAATGTCTTCTGAAAGTGTTATCCTATCTTAAGGAAAGCACCACCACTTTTTCTGTCATATTTGCTTTTCTAATTAAAAATATTGCTAAGGAATCAGTAAACATTAGAGCTGGCTCAACTGCAAATACTAAGAGTGAACTTAATTTCCGAGGCTTGTAAGGAAACTGGTGAAATGGGTGTGATTTCCACCATTTTAAAGGAAACCACTATTAAAGAAAAATACACTTTAGGAAAAAATGTCAGGTTCTCTTTCTCTGTCTATAAGTACACAGA
Organism: Leptosomus discolor; assembly: GCF_034619465.1. NCBI lineage: Eukaryota > Metazoa > Chordata > Aves > Leptosomiformes > Leptosomidae > Leptosomus > Leptosomus discolor. The sequence goes on from NC_141419.1 coordinate 22,916,961, forward strand.
TTCTTATTTGCACTATGGTTATCTTAAGCCACTGAATACCATATGAAAGTTGTCTGTTTACCAGTTTAATGATTACCAGTTGACATACTCTTTAGCGGACTTTTAGTCTAAGACTTTTCTTTAAGAAACGTTCTCCTGTTCTTCCACCAAAATTTCCTTTTATACATTTTCATCCTCATTTTTTTCCTTCTCTAGGCACCACTAGATATCCCATTTGACATTTAATGCTGTCTATCAGAAAAAGAAAGGAGTAGATACTCTGTAAGCTAGAACTGAAATTGCAGTGAACTTTAAACAATTTCTTCTTTCACTACAATATAATCATTTATAGAAGGGTTATTCATACCTTGTGTATATTAATAGCGTATTACATTAATAATAACATTTCCATTTGTCATGTCATTTGTCCATCAGTCTTTACTTTGTGGGATTTTCTTGTTGTAACAGTCATGCTTTTCATTGATCATGTGGAGATCAGTGACAAGTGCTGTTCCTCAAAGGTTGGTGGGGACCGGCGCTGTTTAACATCTTTGTTGGAGACATGGACAGTGGCATCAAGTGCACCCTCAGCAAGTTTGCCAACAACACCAAGCTGTGTGGTGCGGTCAACACGCTGGAGGGAAGGGAGGCCATCCAGAGGGACCTTGACAGGCTGGAGAGGTGGGCCTGTGTGAACCTCATGAAGTTCAACAAGGCCAAGTGCAAGATCATGCACCTGGGTTGGGGCAATTCCAAGCACAGATGCCGGCTGGGCGGAGAATAGATTGAGACTAGCCCTGCGGACAAGGACTTGAGGGTGTTGGTTGACAAGAAGCTCAACTTGACCCAGCAATGTGCGTTTGCCAGCCATATTCTGGGCTGCATCAAAAGAAGTGTGACCAGCAGGTTAAGGGACCCAGAAGGTGATTCTCCCCCTCTACTGCCCTCTTGTGAGACCCCACCTGGAGTACTGCATTGAGCTTTGGGGCCCCCAACAGAAGACTTGGACCTGTTGGAGCTAGTCCAGAGGAGGACCATGAAGATGATCATGGGGCTGGAGCACCTCCCCTATGAGGACAAGCTGAGGGAGTTGAGGTTGTTCAGCCTGGACAAGAGAAGGCTCTGGGGAGACCTTATAGCGGCCTTCCAGTACTTAAAGGGGGCCTACAGGAAAGGTGGGGAAGGACTGTTTATTGTGGTGATGGGACGAGGGGTAACTGTTTCAAACTGAATGTTTCTATAAATACATCAACAACAAAAGGAGGGCTAGGGACAATATTCCTCCTTTATGAGACAGAAGGGGAAAAACAGTGACAAAGGATGAGGAAAAGGCTGAGGTGCTCAATGCCTTCTTCACCTCAGTTTTTAGTAATAAAACTAGTTGTTCCCTAGACACCCAGCCCCTTGAGCTGGAAGACAGGGAGGGGAGGCAGAATGTGGCTTTCACAATTAAAGAGGAATTGGTCAGTGACCTGCTACACCACTGAGATGCACACAAGTCTATGGGGCCAGATGGGCTACATCCAAGAGTACTGAAAGAGTTGGCGAATGTGCTCACCAAGGCTCTTTCCATCATCTACCAGAACTCCTGGCTAACTGGGGAGGTCCCAGTGGACTGGAGAACAGCAAATGTGACACCCATCTACAAGAAAGGCCAAAAACAGGATCTGGGAAACTACAGTCCTGTCAGTCTGACCTCAGTGCCAGGGAAGGTCATGGAGCAGATCATCCTGAGTGCCACCACGAGTCATTTACAGAACAACCAGGTGATCAGGCCCAGTCAGCAGGGGTTTATGAAAGGCAGGTCCTGCTTAACAAACCTCATTTCCTGCTATGACAAGATGAGCTGCCTGACTGATGAGGGAAAGGCTGTGGATATTGTTCACCTCGACCTCCGTAAAGCCTTTGACACTGTTTCCCATGGAATTCTAGTGAAGAAACTGGCTGCTCATGGCTTGGATGAGCATATGCTCTGCTGGGTAAAACACTGGCTGAACAGCCAGGCCCAGAGAGTGGGGGTCAACGGAGTTAAAGCCAGCTGGTGGCTGGTCACAAGTGATGTTCCACAGGGGACAATACTAGGGCCACTTCTGTTTAACATATTTACCAATGATCTCGGCAAAAGGATAGAAGGCACCCTTAGTACGTCTGCAGATGGCACCAAGTTCAGTGGCAGTGTTGATCTGCTTGAGGGTAGGGAGGCTCTGCAGAGAGACCTGGACAGGCTGGATCAATGGAACGAGGCCAACTGTATGAGTTTCAACAAGGCCAAGTGCCGGGTCCTGCACTTGGGCCACAACAACCCCATGCAGCACTACAGGCTTGGGGATGAATGGCTGGAAAGTTGCCTGGCAGAAAAGGACCTGGGGGTGCTGGTCGACAGCCGGCTGAACATGAGCTGGCAGTGTGCCCAGATGGCCGAGAAGGCCAACGGCATCCTGGCCTGTATCAGAAACAGTGTGGCCAGCAGGAGTAGGGAGGTGATTGTCCCCCTGTACTCGGCACTGGTGAGGCCACACCTCGAGTACTGTGTGCAGTGTGGGGCACCTCAACACAAGATATTGAGATGCTGGAGAGAGTGCAGAGACGGGCAACAAAGCTGGTGAAAGGCCTAGAGAATAAGTCTTATGAAGAGCGTCTGAAAGAACTGGGGTTCTTTACTCTTAAGAAAAGGAGGCTGAGGGGAGACCTTATTGCTCTCTACAACTACCTGAGAGACACTGTAGAGAGGCAGGTGCTGGTCTCTTCTCGCAGTTAATTAATGATAGAACAAGAGGGAATGCACTCAAGCTGCACCAGAGTAGGTTTAGGCTTGGCATTAGGAAAAATTTCTTCACTGAAAGGGCTGTCAGTCAGAATAGGCTGCTCAGGGAGGTGGTTGAGTCACCACCATCCCTTAATGTGTTTAAAGGTCATTTAGATGTGGTGCTTGGAGATGTGGTTTAGGGGTGTACTTGGTGGAGTACGGTTGATGGTTGGACTTGATGATCTCAAAGGTCTTTTCCAACCTGAATGATTCTATGATTATATGAAAGAGGGTAGATTTAGATTAGCTATTGCAAAGAAATTCTTTGCTGTGAGGGTGGTGAGACACTGGAAGATGTTGCCCAGAGAAGCTGTGGCTGCCCTCTCTCTGGCAGTGTTCAAGGCTAGGTTGGATGGAGCTTTGAGCAACCTGGTCTAGTGGAAGAGGTCCCTGCCATGGCAGGGGGGTTGGAACTAGATGGCCTTTGAGGTCCCTTCCAACCCAAACTATTCTCTGATGCTATGTTGAGCTGAAATATAACATAAAGTAATAAAGCCTTAGCATTGGAAAATTATGGCTGTAGTATCTTTAAATATCCTAATGAGTGCACATTGTTTTAAAGTTGCTGAGTTAATTATGAAGCACAGCACTTCTGGAAACTTTCCTGGCTCCCCCTCCAAAACATCATGCTCTACAACCAAAAACATGAACATTTGCTTCTCATTTGCATAGGCTTTTGTCACTTACCACTTCATTAGAACCAGCCTCATGAACTTTCAAGCTTATCAATTCTAAAAATGAAAACTCTTAAGTGAAACCAAAAATTCCCCTGAACACCCTTTCCTCCCAGGTGCACTGCCCTCCCACAGTCAGAGGCAACAGTGGTAGTGTTCACATCTCTCTCCGGTTTTCTATCAATGCCAAATGCTGAAACTCCTGGGCCATCAGCAGTGAGTCTTCCATGGCAGTTGTAAACCCATGGATGACACACCATTCACTTATTTGCTGATATTTTTTCTCTGTCTCTGTTTGAAAGTAGGCACTTGTGACAGAGCACAAACCCTTCTGATTCAGGGGTATATCAGAGTGTCCTGCATACATCTGATGCTCCTGCAATGCTATCTGTCTCCATCCTTTGACTCATAGTTTTCCCTGAGTTCCCACTTCTGTGGGCATTAAATGTCTCACAGGACACTGAAAAATGCAAGTTTCACTCCTTGCCACCTTCACCCACTAGGTTGATTATTGATTCTTCTTTGTCTCTTCCTATTTAGCCCAGGCAGATTTGCAAGATTTGAGAACAAATTCTCTGTGCTCCTTCATCACTTCACCCATCCCACAGATGGATGCTCTGTGAAAAGATTCTTAGTCCTCCAGGTCTTCCAACCTCTTCTCCATTAAGGGAATGGTGAACTATTTCCTCAGCAATCTTACCCACTGCTGAGAATGGGACAGTCCTTTCACCTCTCCCAAATGTACATGCTATCTTCTCCTTGCTGCCTGTCCCAAAGCCAAGGGGTTAGAACTCCACAGTCTTTTCCCACCTTTCATTTAGGCTTTTGGATATAAACAGCAAATATCCACCTTTCCTTACCGCATCCACATCTCCTCTATGCTGTACATGGAGCTGGGCAGAGACACTGAGCTCTCCTCCCTACAAACTGGAGACATGAGGTACTGTTTTCCCTGCTCATCTTGGCAACTAAACACTCAAGAATCAGCAGAGGGTGGAGTCCAGAAGGGAAGTACTCAGAAATGAGGGAGAGCCTGGGGCAGTGCGCAGCCTTGCTCACATAAAGGCCAGTTCACATAAAGATTTCTTAGGGTGTGTTTCTGTGCACATCTCTGCACAAAATGCAATCTCCCCTTGCATTTCCCAACCGAACACCAATGACACCAAGTGTGTGGTGTTATCGACACAGTGGAGGGAAGGGATGCCATCCAAAGGGACTTTGACCGGCTGGAGAGGCGGGCCCATGTAAACCTCAGGAAAATAAAATTGAAGCACTTCCTGAGATACCTGCAAGCAAACAGAATTATTGAAAACAAATTTTTTAATTTTTACTTGGGTTTTTTTTGCATTGGGTTTTATTTGGCTCAAGGGTGTGTCTGTGTTCCAAGTCTAGCAGTTTAAGACCCTCTTCTTACAGATTTCCGTGCCCACAGTGAGCTTGTCTCGCCAATATCTCAGACACCTATTTTCTTCCCCTAAATTACCCTGCTGATGTCGCTAAGATGCAGGCACAGAGCTCTTGCTTTCTTGATGCCTCTTGATACAGCAGCCTGACACTGTCTGCTTTCAATGTGTTAATGTTGTGCAAGAGTTTACTGCTTAACTAATCAATGATTCAAAATGAACATTTTGCAAGCTCTCAAAACCTAGGCTCTTTCTGTAACTCTTCCAAGACTGGCATCTCCAGAGGCAATTTAAGCCCTAGGTGGACTGATCGACCCTCTGGAGATTCCTGGCTCTTTATACTGACCACAGAGGGAGCCAGGCAAAATTCCAATGCTCACTTAGGTGAGCATCTACATTGAGTGAGCATCTACTTGCCCTGTCTACAGTGGGATGAGCCAAGCCTAAGTTTTAGTCTGTCAGAGATGTGACACAGAACAAGTTTACTTGTATGGAGATTGTTAGGCCACAATAGCAGGAGCATGTTTTTGAGCCCCTAGTGAAGGCAACATGTTTAATAAAGATACTTTGAATTTTGTCTGTTTAGGAATTATGCCTACCCACATCTGGGTGGGGGAAATACTCTTAAATACATGATGTCGTAAGTCAACTAGTTACACATCTGTGAAAATTACTCTCTGTTTTCCATAGTCTTCCAGCTTGGGAGGATTATAACTTTGAGGACACAATTACTCAGCAATGAGAGGTTTGTCATCCTTGGAGTACTTCTAAAGGCAAATTTTAGCCTAGTAGATGTAGTATCCCTGAGTTTCCTCTGCTGGATAAGGGTATATCTAACTACAGAGAATTCTTCTGGGTGACTTATTTTTAGCCCAGGCTCTGACTGCTCCTCCGGAAGGACTGTCTCTCCCCACCAACCAGCGAGAGACAACCACTCTTAGTTTTGCTGAATACTTCTGTTGTAAGGCAGGGAAACAAGTGCAACCCAGAATGCCTGAACGTCTTTGGTACGTAGGATTCATCGCTTTACTCCTATTTCCCTCCTTTGAAAACACAGTGTGGTGGTAGGTCTGTTAGCAGATGCACAATATGCATAATACAGAGTGATGCCAAAGAAACACTTCTACCAAAGCATGACAATCTCATTTCAGCCCTGGGGTCACAGCCAGGGCATTGTCAGGATTTATAGCCCAATTGAGAAGGTACATAAGTTTGAACTTAACATCTGCATACAGAGGTCTTTTCCCCAAAAAAATGTTTGCAGGGCAACCTTGCTCAGGAACATCCTACTTGTGATTTTTCAAAAACAAACTCATCACAAAAGTAAGTTTTACTCTCCTGTTGTCCAAATACAACGCAGTCTTATTAATTCATCTCTCTGACAGCATATCACTGTCCTATACATTTTCCCTAAGGTCTCATTACCTTTAAATTACTTAATTTTTAAAAACACTCCAGGGTTTCAGTTTATTTGTAGTAATAGGTATACAGATGTACATTTATACACCTGTACTGCATATGGATATATGTGTATATATACATACACACACACACTTTCACACACACACATTTTCACACACACACTTTTTTGTGTTTTGGACATCTCAGGGAGCAGCAGAAAGTGAAGCCGCAGCAAGGACTAGAGCTGATAAGTATCCTGGGTTGGGCTTTCTGCTTGCGTGTTAAGAGGCCACCTCTGTCCCTGCACTATCCTATACATGCTGGATTTGTCTCAAAGATGAGGAGAGCTTGGGCAAAGGCAACAGCCCAGGCACCACCTCTGTGAGTCCCATTTGCCACTCGAGTGTGCCAGAGCCACAAAAACTGTTTCATCAGGGACGGAAGGGTAGGAAATCTGACCAAGAGTGGCACAAAAGTCATGAGGAGATCGATGAGACTGACCGACCTGCCTGAAGCTCCTGGGCTTCCTGGCAGGTATGATATGGGTGTTTGCAGCAAGGTATGTGAGAGAGGGGCCCATCCCAAGTAAATTTCTGAGCCATTATTTAGAAGGTGTCTGGAAAGAAGAAGCTGAAGTTTAAAGTCCATCGTAGCTGCAGCAGGTCAAATTTGTGAATCTATTTGTAGAGGAAGGATGGTATAAAGATGTTATAAACTTCTAGATGTCACCTTAGAGGAAGACTTAACATCTTGTGCAAGGAAAAAACAGGTAAAAAAATGTGATTAATTATTTTATATGTGCTAGGTATTCAGAATATTTGTTAACAGTTCTGGAGTGTTTTGTAAAGCCCCACTTTAAAGCCAAGATGGAATACCACAGAAATGCTGGCTTGAAATGCAAAATTTATTTTATGTCCCAAATTCCATACAATGTCTGCTTTGTTTATCACTGAAAAATCTCTTCCATCCTAAATTCAGGTTCTCCAAATTCATTATAGGCATGAGCTTCAGCTGATTTCTTTCTCTTCTGTTGGTCACATAGGCAGAATCAAAAGAATTTGCTTTCATCTCTTGTGTCTTTCCTAAAGCCTATGCAACACTTTGTGCGTCAAAGAATGGGTTGAAAATAGGAAATAGACTCAAAGAAGGAAAAACCTGGTAAAAGAAAGGCAAAAGAAAAATGAAGTCGCATTGGAGCTCTTGTTTGGATTTAGGAGGTTTTGAATTTTGGATGTGTTTGGGGTTTTTTGTTTGTTTTGGGGGAGTTTAAAGCAGAGGGAGAGAAAGCATGAAAGGTGTGGAAATCTTGTCACTGCTGGAGAAAGAGGTAAAGAAACAAGGGAAAAGATAAACACTGCAATAGAAAATAAAGTTGAGCAGCATGGAACAAGTTAACACTGTGAGAAGAGAATGAAAAGATACAGAAAAGAAAGATCACTCATTTAGACCTTTTTTAACTGACCACAGAACTCAGGCAGGTTGTGATGGTGAAGCCCTGCTCCATCACCACCAGCTGGTGTAGCTTGCTGGGACTGCTTAATTTTAGGTAGTGGTGGTATCTATTTGGCCCTGAGCATCTAAATGCTTATGGCATACTGAAAACTGGCTAACAGTAAGTCTTTCTCTTTCTTGGGTATATGAGACTAGTAACTTGATGTGTGATATGAAAGGTTAGGTTTTCTTAAATTCTGTTGATAGCATGAATTCAGTTTTATGGCATTAGAATCCTTACTTTGTCAGGACAATATAGTAACAAGCAGTCCTGTGCCAAGTTCAGCACTTCTTGTCAAGACTTTTCTGATCTATGAAGTTTCATGCTCTTTTTTAGTCATCAAGGGTTTTCTGGATGTGGAGTCTACTAGGCTCCAACGAAAGCTGACACGGGTGTTTTGTACCATGTTTTGTGATTAAGCTTCTGATATCAAACTTCCTCTGTGCTCAGCAACACCAGACATAATTATTTGCCTGCTTATGTGGATTCTGTTTTCTTCATGTGTAACTGAGTGGTCAAAATTCAGGGCAGAACTTGACTGCAAGCAGCCTTTTCAGTCTGCATTTTACAAAGCAAAGAATTCCAGGGAAAATATAATATCAAGGAGACACTTTTTCTTTCTTTCTTTCTTTTTTTTTTTCCCCAAAATTATCTCATATAAGGACAATTCTGCATCCACTCTGTCAAAGACTCAACATGGATGATCCTTCTTTGTCAGATTCATCATTTCAGAAGGATTCAATGCCAGCTGAGGTAGAATTCAGTGGCTGTTTTTAAGTACTGGGTCAGGGAACACAAGAAGTGCAGTCGCAAGTGGAGGCAGACCTCCATGGCTAGGGCAGATCAGGTGAAAGAATGGCCACAATTCACTCCAGGCCAGTGCTTCAGCATCCTGGGACCTTGTTGAGGACAGCCATTGCCAGTGCAAGTTTTTCGTCAGTTTTCAAATGTCAGTCCTAAGATGATGGAGTTCTTCTGGGATGTGTCCACTTGAGTGCATACATGTTTACTTAAAAGTCTGGGGGTTTTGTGTGTAAACAAAACCTCTCCAGATCTATTGTTTTGCAAGTAAGCTGTGTACAGATATGGAAAGGACTAGGGTGTCACTAAAACTGAAAACAGCACAGAACTTTTTCTGAATGCATGTGTTACCACTCTTCAGCCTGTTAAGGATTTAAAACTTTATGGGGCTTTGCAAGACAAGACAATGACTTAAATCCTTGCCACCCTTTCCAAGCAGAATGTTGCTTCTCATTAGCTGAGGACAATAGGATCAAAGATTAAAAGCAAAGCCATTGCCCAGTGTAAGAATGAGTGATTGTATACTTCCCATTGAATGACTTTTGAGGCAGCCTCCTTCTCCATAGAAATAATTGTGAACAGGGCATTTTTTCATCAGGATAGCCATGGTGCTTTGATTCATTTTTTCAGTAAGTTAACAAAGTGGACATAAAACCAGAACTAAACTGGTAGCTGTCTTTGTTAATGTCTGATACCAAGTCTGCTATCAACTTGAATACCTAGAGCTGCTCTGACAAAGCATGACTGTAGATATTCAGAACTAGGTAGAAATACAGCAGTTAAGAAAAAATGTTTTATTTTCTTTTTAATACAAACCAGGTTGGGAAAATTTTCTTAGCTGCCCAAAGCCTCAAATCTGCAAATAGCATTGGTTTATGCTGAGATGTTTACAGCAGTTCATGCCCCGGCTGTCCATCCACATATGCCACCCTGCTGCTGAGGCAGCTCACTACCCATAGCAGCACAGAGCTTTAAAGCAAGTGGAAACTGGTGCTGATTTACCTTCATGTGCCAGCCTGTAAACCATGGCAGTGTGTCGACTGCTCCATAAGCAGCTGTGTTTTCTCTGGGGCAGCTGGATGTCTTTAAGCAAGTGACTGGAGCTATTTTAGCCATCCTTGCAAATAAGTCAGACCCTGAAGTTAGAAGTCACTAAAGGTCTCCAGGCCACATCACCTTTCAGAGTCTTGGTTTGTCAGAAGTTAGAAGCTTCCACCACACTGAGAAGCTGTGAAATTTAAGTCTGTGTGGCTCCATGAAAAATCTTTGCAAGTACCTATGTTAGACTGAAAATCACTTGGGTGGAGACTTACAGATGCTGTTTTTTGAAAATGGCACTTAGGTTCCTGAGTTCCCACTGTACTTTGACACATCGTGGATTCAGCTATAGTATGTTAAATTCAACTGACTAAGAATTGGCTTTAAAATTTATTCCTGGCTTTAAAATAAAACTGAAGTTTCAGATTAAGTTATTTTTTCAACTGCTTATCTTCTGTATGTGAAAAAGAATCTCAATGTTTTACTTTTCTTTTTTGGGAAAATATGTTTTTGAGAATACATGTAAACTCTATCTGCAGCATGAGACAGTGGTTCTTTATATTTTATTTTATTTTATTTTATTTTATTTTATTTATTCTATATTTATTTGGTAGACTTCATCTTAACTTTGACCAACAAGAAGCAAGTGGATCTGCCAAAGAAAATTCTACTTTCAGCAGCATAAGATAATAACACTTGATTCAGTGAAACAGTATATCAAAAAATACTTAGAACTTCAGAGTCACTACTAAATGAATATTTTTCTCTGATATATTTCAGTACTGTGATTCATAGACTTATCTGTGCCATGTAAAAGCTCTCATCAAAATGTCAGGCATGTATGAATAAACGATGTCAGTCTTCCCTGCTAGTATCTTTCATCAAAAAAATGAGCTGAGATTTAAAAATCATTCCCTGAAATGAATGGTGGATTTGGACCAAATATTCTTTCCCTTTTGCTGATTTCAACATTAATTCCTACCTTGTTATTACATATGTTGTTTGTTATTTCTTTCTTCACAAACCCTTTCAGAAGCTTTAGATTGTTTTACTTGCATATATGATTTCAAGGAATCATCTCCAAATGGGTACCACTGACTTAAAAGTCCCAGAGCAGTTTTGAAAATGAGCGTGGCTGTTTAGCAGGTAATATTCCATGCACTGTCAGAGAAACATTTCCAAGATCTTCTAAATCATGTTGGCATTTTAAAATATTTGAACATATAAGAAGAAAGCAATATGCCACCCACCTAAGAAAAAAGGGAGAAAAAAAAAGGGAGAAAAGAAAAGGGGAACAGGCAAGTGTGAGAACTAAAGACTCTAAAAATAAGATCAGAGGAATACTGGGGCAGAAGTTTGAAAAGTTACTGCCCTGAACTGTCATCTTTCTTCCTCTCCTGGGAGTTACTGCATTTAGTGTCCACTCAGCAAAAATAATGCATGTCTCAGCCAATTCTTTAAAAACCCATAAAACCAGATTTTTCACTACTACACCAGATTTTGTTCTAAAGAGGCTCAGGGTGTGACTTGAATTTCCTTTTGTTGGCATGATGGGGTAGCACAGAAGGAGAAAGGACTGCGAGCTGTACCAAAGGGGCAAGGGACATTGGTCGGAGTGGTCACCTCTTAAACCTCATGGTTTGCCATGGAGTGCTAGGACTCATCCTGATCCACGCTGTGACACTCTCAGCAGTCTAGTGCTAGAGCTATGAGGGTCTCGGCACTTTTTTTTGCTGACTGGCAGGATTCATTAACCTTGTTGCAGGGTTTCTGCTATTGATTGGTCAGCGTGTTCCCAGAACTGTACCCTGGTTGCTGAATTTAGAAGAGATGAGTGATGGTCCAGCTCCTGCAAGGTCAGTGTTAGCGCTCATGGAGATGCATAAACAAGCACCGGTGAATATGGCATTGACTTTTGGCAGTGAAGCTACATGAAAGAAAGTGTAGAGGGGTCACCATTATGAAAATTGAGTCTCCAGGCCTCCTTCTCACTGAACAATGTCTCAACCACTTGCAATAAGTGAGTCAAGGAAGCCAGGAAGGCCTGATGGCCATATGTTAGAACCCTCCAGACAGCTTCCAAATTTTGCAATTGATGCAGAGCCACAAAGGTGATTAAGGGGGTGGAACAACTGCCTTCTGATGAAAGGCTGAGGGAGCTGGGTCTCTTTAGCTTGGGGAAGAGGAGACTGAGGAGTGACCTCATTAATATTTATAAATATGTAAAGGGTGAGTGTCAGGAGGATGGAGCCAGGCTCTTCTCAGTCCAATGACAGGGCAAGGGGCAACGTACACAAACTGGAGCATAGGAGGTTCCACATTAACATAAGGAAAAAACTTTTTCCATGTGAGAGTGTCAGAGCCCTGGAACAGGCTGCCCAGAGAGGTTGTGGAGTCTCTTTCTCTGGAGACATTCAAAACCTGCCTGGACGCGTTCCTGTGTGATCTTCTCTAGGTGGTCCTGCTCTGGCAGGGAGGTTGGACTACATGATCTTTCGAGGTCCCTTCCAACCCCTAACATTCTGTGATTCTGTGATTCTGTGATGTCCAGAGAGGGAATTTCCACTGTCATTTGCTAACAGGAAGTGAAAAAGGTTCCTCCCATGCTACAAAAATCCCTTTGATCTTTAAAAGGCAACACATCTGGTGTAAGCAAAAGTGACAGGCTGCAACCAGTCAACCCCACTTCTCTTGGGCAGGTGTTTTGGCCAGAGGCTGCCATTAGGAGAGCACGCGGAGTTGCAGGGCTCACTCTCTCTGACGGTATCGCTTTACCTCTTTCACATGGGATGGCCCCTGGGAGTGCCCTGGATCCTGCATCTCTTGATGCCTGCACTGTTCATGTCTAAAGCAGCAGTAATCACTTTGCACAGCTGCAGGCAATGCTGAGTTTTTCGCCAGTCATCAGGTGCTACTGGCCTTTTTCAGTCATCACTGTGCTATGCAGATCTTCCAAGGTTTATAACAGCATTGAAGAAGAAGGTGATTAATTACACACATGAGCAATCCCTTATAAAGAAGAAAATCAACTACAACCTTTGCCCCAAAATTAAGAGGGAAGTTCTAACCTTCTCCTAAGTTGAAAACTAGTCAATAAAATAAATCCTTAAGAATTTTACTCTTTCCCTTCTTAATTCCCCTGTCTAGATTTGCTGAATGATAGCTTAATAATTTACTGCCTACCCACTCATTACTCTTTTTCTTTTTCCTAATACTCAGTAGTGATGTATTTATGATCTCCAGACTCTCCTTCCCCCAATGTTCTTACTAATTTTTACATGTTAAAATTACTGGACCTTTCTCATCATCCTGGGCTGCATCAAGAGAAGCATGGCCAGCAAGTCGAGGGAGGTGGTTCTGCCCCTCTACTCTGCCCTCATGAGATCCCATCTGGAATAATTCAGCCAGCTCTGGAGCCCCCAACACAAGAAAGGCATGGAGCTGCTGGAGTGAATCCAGAGGAGGGCTACCAAGATGGTCAGAGGGTTGGAACACCTCTCCTACAACGACAGGCTGACAGAGTTGGGCTTGTTCAGCCTGGAAAAGAGAAGGCTCTGGGGAGACCTTCTAGCGGCCTTCCAGTACCTGAAGGGGGCCTACAGGAAGGCTGGGGAGGGACTTTTTACAAGGGCCTGCAGTGACAGGATGAGGGGTAAGGGTTGGAAGTGGGGAGAGGGCAGGTATAGACTAGATACAAGGAAGAAGTTCTTTACCCTGAGGGTGGTGAGACACTGGAACAGGTTACACAAGGAAGTTGTGGATGCTCCATCCCTGACAGTGTTCAAGGCCAGGTTGGATGGAGCCTTGAGGAACCTGGTCTAGTGAGAGGTGTCCCTGCCCATGGCAGGGGGGTTGGAACTAGGTGATCTTTGAACCCAAACCATTCTATGATTCTATGATTCTATGTCTTCCAGCTGGAAAGAACTGTCAAGCTGTAGGGCTGGTCTCTGCGAAACTAGCTCTCCTTGAACTAGCTGTTCCCTTCCATGATCTTCAAGGTTTGGTTTTCAGAAAACAAAGTGAATTTACATGGGTTAGCTTTGTCAGTCATAGCCTTACATTTGGGGTGTCACAGCAGTGTGGAGATACAGGCTAAGATTCACTAGGGGAAAAATGAATGCATGATGAATAAGCCTGCTTGTCATAATGCTCTAGAGCTTTTATCTTGTGTCTTGAACAAGGAGACATTGATTGTGAATGCTGAAGAGGTTGCAGAAGTTAATTTCAGTTGAACTAGGCCCAGCATGTTTTTGCTCCATTAAAATATTTTTGTTTCAAGAAAATACACTTTCCCAGTACTCCTACAGGAAAAGGAAAATGGTATCAAAATTCTGGTGTAGCTCAGTTTTCTTGTATATGTTGTGCAGCTGACATGTAATAATTGTTGACCAGATTCATCCCACTTTGTTTATAGAAAATGTATAGGGAAAGTAGTATTTTAAATCTATTCATTATCGATATTGCCCATCACATGACTTCTTTGAATAAGTCACATTTTGCAAATCCTGTCAGAGATTATATGAACTACTGCAAAGCATCTTTGTGTGTACTACTCTCTGCCTAAGTGACAGGGAGCTGAGTCTGTTTCCTGACTGATTGACAAACTTTGTATATGTGGTAATGACAAATAGCCAGTAGTGAATAATGGTAACTTGTTTGCTCACAAGTGTCAGTCCTGGACGTTCTTGTAAGTAGAATCACAATATTTCTGTATGTGTAAAGAAAAACAAAAATGGCTGCATGGTGTCATGAGATGGATTTTACAAATGTATTTTTAAGTACAATTGTAGAGATTAAAATATATTCAGTGATTACTGTGACAAGCTGTTGTAATCAGTGTTCGCCCTTTAGCTTCCTGCATTGCTTCAAGGAACTGGTTAACTTGTCCTTGGGTCAGAAGCATCCTTTAACTTCAGTAGATCCAGGATTCTTCTATGCCTTCTATATCAGTGTCATTGTAATTCCTGATGAATAAAATGGTGGTAACACTGGTTGTCAACCTCACAGCACGTTTGGGAGGCAAGATACCTTAAACACTTGATATGTGCTTTTATAAGCCATGTAGGTACCTACCTTAGATTATTCAACAAATTCCATTCAGTACAACAAAATAAGGAATCTTTCTGGAGCATTTGATTACTTGCAATTAAGTTTGAACAAAAAAAAACCTCAAAGGAGTTTGAACAGATGTTTTGGCCTTAGTTGTGATTGAGCAACTGCTCTTAATCTGCAGTCCATGAAACTTAGACTTTCTTCAGTCAAGGGTGAGATACTTTTCTTCTTATGCTTATTGAAGGGGAAGAACAGCCTCGCAGATGGCTAACATGAAGTTGCAAACGCAGTGTAAGTTTGTATACTATCTTATTTTGCAACAATCATCTGTGAATCCAGATCCCATGCTCCACCTCTAGGTGAGCAGGGCTCCAAGATCTGGTCTTAAATAAGAGAGGCCCATGGTCTTCAAAATTCACATAGCTTGGTTAGCTTCTCCTGGTTCCTCCCTCACTGTCCATTTCTGTTGTTGGACTTCTGGAGACATAGGCTGAGATGAATGTCACTCCTAAAAAGTTACTTTCTAGTCTCTGTGTGACATCTGCCTGCCTGACTTAAAAAAAATAAAACTCAGGACTGTGTGTCTGGGAAGAAATCGTGCGTGAGGATGTTTACACAGCATGGCTCACATTACTCCTAAGCTCCGTGAATGTTACCTGCATTTGGGATGCCCGCGGTTCAATTCTTCGGCTGAAGAAAGAAAGCACTGTTCAAGCCAACAGCTAACTTTGCATTTGTTGGCTGGGCACTCATAGCAGGACAGCTTTGTCTACTGGACGTTTCTTTGTCACAGCACCTCCTTTTTTGCCATCTCCTTCACTTGCTTGTCCTGCCTCCTGTTCTTCCTCAGCCTGGTTTATTTGATTTATTGCAGAGTCACTGGGGAAGCTCAAGTTACAGCTTTGAAGTAAGCAGTGACTTCAGGGTCCTTGGCATGCACACACTTCCCCTGTCTAAGCCACATCAGGCGTTGCCCACTGTCAGAGAGGCCCTTCTTCTGAGTAAGGGAACAGACTTTCGTAGCTCTTGATCTTTACAAATCAACTGTGGGGCATACATCAGGCTTTGGGTTTTGATCTGTTTGGTTTTTTGTATTTTCTGGTGCAAGACATGCATAGCTATGTTAGTTTACTTTAAAGTTTGCAAATTATCACTAAGTAAAGTAAAAAATAAAACAGAGCTACCAATAGCTGAATTTTATGCATCGACACAAAGTTACCTAATTATCATTCTAAGCATTAATAAAAAGAATTATACTATACAAAGCAGTGAATAAGATTCTGCTTTGGAAATCTTCCTTATTCAGACTTGCAAGTGTGACTTTCCAATAACATAGTTTTCTTATGCAGCTTCCATGCAAGTGTTTTATTGGACCCTGCTGTCAGAAAACCAAAATAAAAAGTGAAACCCTTGCAAAGTATTTACATACACAAATCATCAGCGTGGCATTACAAGAGATTTGCACAACACTGGACAGTAAGCATCCAATTACCACCATAACATATTTTTCCTGTGGCAATGTGGTTGTTTTGGTAATTTATTTTTTTTTTTAATTTTTTCTATTTACATGCGTACGCAAACCTTTCATCAACCGTGGTCAAGTCTTGATAAACTTACTCACCATGAGTCATATAAAAGATTGTTTTATTGTCGCTTCAGGTCATACATGTGGATACTTTTTTTTCAGCCATATAAATATCTACAGGTTATATTTAAAAAAGTGAATAATATCTTACTCTGAAAAAAGTGTTGTAGGTTGTTTTGTTTGCTTGTTTCTAAAAGTTTGAGATAGATAAACTTACTTCATAACCTTTCTAACTGATTGGGACTGAAACTGACATTGTTCTCTTGAAACCTTCCTTTGAATGCTCAGAAGCCTTACCCAGATTTGTCAACTCTTTGTTATAGCAATCAAGATGTTTTAGATGACAGAATTATCTCTTCTGTTGCTCTTCAAAGAAGCATTAGCATGATTAGTACCACTTTGTTGCAGTTAGTCCAGGTATCATGTGATACATGCAGCTGTAGCTTCGATTTATAACCAGCTTCCAAGCTATGTCAGAGTCTGTGCCGAGGACAGATGAAAAGAATGGACGTACATTAAGTTGCAAGAAACCTTCTCTGCTTTCCAAGTATAAATCCTTAGTGCAGTTTAATAACTTTTCTTCAATAGATTGGCAGCAATATACTACTAGATTAACCACCTCTATACAGGTTTGGATTTATAAATTTTAAGCTTTTCTCCATTGAAAAATATGAAAAATTTGGAAAATACTTACAAACATGTGGGCTAAGCTTCACCATTTCTAGCCAAATCATCAGTGCTTCCTTGAGTATTTGTTTCTTGTGGTGTCCAAACTGCATAAGAAATGCCAGAAATAGCAACATCTGTCAAGAACGCTTTAAAGTGCAAAATCTGAAGGATGCTTTACTGCTGTTCAGAGTGCATAAACTTGATGTAAGGCCTTAGAAAACTCTACTGAATTCAGTAGGCTGTTTGCTCTGAGTGTCAACAACTGGGCCTGGAAGGAACTAGCCCACTGTCCAGCTTGTACATTGTAAATCTGCTCTGCCTGTGGGATACCTTGCCTAAAATATGCTTTACAAATGCCCACCTTTCTGATTATTTGAATCTGCCAGGAAATACTAGCAATTAGGAAGTTTGTTGCTGAGAACCTGTCATGATGCTGGAGCAAGCATTTTGTTATGCAGTGTATGATGCTCCCTAAAGGTTAACATTAGTCAAATAACAATAAGTCTGTGTGGAAAAGTCCAGGTAGCTTAGGTTTAGAAATAAAGGTTGTTTGTTGTGCCTAAGATCCTCTTTTTTTTTAATTTTAAAATAGACATGGCAGTGCAGGGACATATGTGGCATTGACTTCAGGAGAACTTTCTGACAGAAACCCACTGTGCATCTGGCCTCTGGGACAAAAAACAAGTCGATGCACATGTACCCTTATGCCCTCAGCACTCCGGTGTGCAAAGTTATTGCTTTCAGAGACAAGCAACTGATGCCTCTGGGACTCAGTTTCTGAGCCGGTAAAGGTTAATCATTCCCTGTTCCTTTAATTATTAAAATACAGCCCAGCTGTGTGTCTGCAGGACCCATTCCAAACTAGTGCAGGAAATTATGAAATGGGCCACGTAACTCCTGTGCGCAGCAGTTTGAACTCCCCTGCTAGTTTCAGTGTCTATAGAACCTCTTGCATTTCCTCTGCTTTTTTTCAGGATTTGCATGGTCACTGGTGAATTACAGATGGGGACTAGCTAGTATGAAAAGCTAAAATATAGTAAAGCTAGAAATATAGTACTTGGTTACCAGGGTGTAATGAAGGCAAGAATAATGAAGACTGGTGGGATACTTTCTGTATGTCTTCAAGATAGGTTTAATCCTGGAAAATATTACTTCTCTCAAAAATGCATTATTAGTCTACTGTTAGTGTCCATCAAGTTCTGTGACTGATATTATGTTGAAGTGGTCCTGTTTGACCTTCAAAATCTATTAATTTCTGAACTGTCTTTTGTAGTAAGTGGTTCTATTATTAAACCAATTCTAATGATTTAAAATTAACTTCTCAGGTGGACCATATTTGGTTATGTGTGAGCACATGAAAGAAAACTATCTCCTGATGTACCTGACCTGATGCTGCAATATCCTTCTCTTATGGCCTTTCAGGGTTGCTATCAAGGATGACAGAAGGAAACCCGTGGGCTGCTTTTAGTAGAGCTGCCCAGCTTGGAAACCTGTGCCAAAAGCCTTGTAGGACAGAAGCTCTTTTTACTGAGGGAAAGCACGTGTTATTAATGAGATGTGCAGTAATGCATTTTCAATTCCAAAGCTATCCCAGAGGGAGGTGCTTCAGGGATTAATGGAAAGCAAAACACTGGTTATCTTGTTAAAATTTCATTTACAGCACTTCTTATCAGGACTTACAAATATGAAAGTTATTTATGTTTCTAGGATGTGTGATATTTCATTCTGTGGAGTGGTTGTGCTTGTAACATTTTCCTACTGAGGTAAAAAACAAAGGCTAACAAAGAGAAGAAAATGTCTTGATTTAATGATTGGGACTGCTTCCTCAAGGATTGGGTAGGGTTGAGAAGAGGCAAGAAGGATTGTTCCCTTAGTTGAAAGGAAAGCACTAGTTAGTTCATTTCGCTTAAACCTGCATTTCTTGAGTATTCCAGAATACTTCCCCAAGTTAGGTAAGTCAGCAAGAAGGAGAATAAAAGAAGCACACAATTGAGCTGCCTCTCATTTTCCGTGTTTTTTTTATGGGCAAACTCATATGCCCTGTAATAGCAGCTAAGAGAACATCTCAAAGCATGACCCAAAACCTTGACAAATCAGCAGAGGACTGTTTGCCGTTGAACTTTGCTGTTGGCCTCAGGCTTCAATTTAGCAGAAGAAAGTGTATAAGATTTTTTTTTTTAATTAAAGATTTTTACCAAGATTCTACAACTGGACTTTTTTTGGAAGTATACTACTGCTAGATGAGGAATGCAGGATGCTCTAAATATTCACCAGTCTTTTTTAAACAGTGTCCAAAGGAGAAATCTGACAAAAATCAACATTTTCATGCAGATGGAAACAGTTTTGTTCTATGAGAAAACGCAGAGGCCCAAGGGCATTCTCAGTAACAGGAAAATTATTTGCAGTCGGTCAGACAAGCTGTCTGACTCAGGTAATCTGCAGTTCATCAGGTCATTTGGTTGAAACTGAAGTCCAAGATGAGACACTCTGTTCAGACGAAATTAATTGTAATGATTTTGTATGCATGTGCATGGGCCTGCGGGTGTGTTTGTGTGTGTGAGAATCTGGGATTATTTGCTGTATGTGTGCTAAGGTGTCTGCAAAGCTTTTGGACAGCAGCAAAGCAAACTCCAGAACAAAGCAGACATTTCATTCATCAATTTACTTAGAGGGGAAAAAAAAAAAAAAAAGACAGACTATTTCAGGAAGGAAGACACAGATGTTCTACATTAAAAACTAAGGGAATTGGGAGAAATATTCCTTTAGCAGATGGACCAGTATCAAAATACCTAGCCAACTGGTATCCAAATCCCTACTGGTGAATAAAATCACCAAATACCTCTCCTGAAAGAGGATGAGATGTGTTTAGCATTCCCATTGGCAGTCACCAGTGGCTGTCCAAATGTTTTCTCATTAGCAGGGCTGGGAGAGGAAAGACGTGCCTTGCCTTTGCTTGACCCTGGAAGTAAAAGGAGGAGAAATTTTCAATGATTGTTATACTTTAGGTATAAACTGCATTTCCCCAGTGGAAGCCCAAGCCATGCTGTGTTAAGCTCTGTGGCAGCACAAGATGGTAAGACAATGCCTGTCCAGAGATTTTAATTCTAAATGAAAATTAAAAGCAAAGGGAGAGAAGGATCTTTGCCCCAGTTGCTGTCCTCTGACTAAGTCTCGTGATCTCTCATAGATTAACTGGTGCCCTTGCATGCTTTGTGCAGGTGGTAAGACAAAATGAAGTGTAAATTTAGTCTAGATTTCATATTAGGCTGGGTAGGAAACTACTCTGCCAGACTGTTGCGAAGAAATCAACAGAGCTGGCTTCTTCACCAAAACCAAATTATATGGCATTCCTTCAGCAGCACCCCACGCCGAGCCACGGACCGAAGCTAGTGCTGGGTTTTGCTGCTGCCATGGTAGCAACTTGCACCACACTGCTGTCTGTGTGGAAAGAGGGCAAGTCCCTAAGCTTCAGCGATGCTGAGCTATTTTTCTCATATCTCTTCTCTAGCCAGGCAGTCTCCCCATACCACTGCCTACAAAAAGGTTCAGCAAATCTGCAGTTAATGGCTACATGTGCTTCTGATTATGTCTTCCTTCTCCTCCCCCATCCACTGCAAACTGCGGCCTGTGTGCAGTTCAGAGAGTGAGCAGTCAGAGGAAGTAAAGGGCTGTTTGGGGAGCTGCTGATTTCCTCCAGTTGGCCCTGACTGTAACCAATAAAAAATTCTTTTAAGTATATAACTTGTATGTAACTTTAGTGGGCATTTCTTCCTGGACAGGAGACCAGAAGCATCAGGACAAAAAAAGTGTCATCATAGCAACAGTGGCATCTCTTTAATCATCTCCTCTCATCCTCCAGTTCAAGAGCCATGAGAGTGTGAGCCCCTGCCTGCAGGCTGCTGGTGTAGGAATCTTTTGGCAACTCAGCCCTGATGCCGAGCATGCGTCTTCTTCTCACTCAAAGAACAGAGATTTTGCTTCACCATACCATCAGGACACACCTCTTTGATCATGTCTTCAAAAATTCTTTAATATTTCTAGCATTTTGCTTTATTTTCTCATATGTACCTGTGAAGTCTCCACTTGACAGTTTGACAGAAAGAACCTGCTCTCCACTGCATGTTTGCAGGAGTCACTGCCACCTGAGAAGACCCCAAAGACACCTAAGTCCCTACTAACAAAAAGCTACATTTAAAGACAGAATTGTCACAGTGCTCATGCATAGGTTTTGTGCTAGCTCTTTAAGGAAGGAGTTTCTGCTCCCCAAGAAGATAAAAGTCAGCTTTGAGAATGAGGCAAGATTTGCCAAGAGAGCAAGATTGATGGAAATTATTCTGTGCTTAAAACAAGCATTTTGAGAGCTGGAACAACAGTCAGAAGACTGGTGGTGGTGTGTTTGTGTGCCCTGTATAATAAATTGCAAAACTGACAAAAAGCAGATTAAAGTTTCCAGTCCTCCCCTTCTGCCACACTGGGACCATGAGCTTATTGTTGAGGGAAATTAGTATCTGGTCTTCATATTGGAAGACCAGGGTCCAGGAAACATCTGTCACCAGCAGTCCCACCTCATCAGGTGGGATTGCTGGGAGATAGCCTTCAACTGGAGCAGCACATCTCCTTCCAGCTGGATGGAAGCTTTGCCATGTTGAAAAGCACTTATTTGTATTATAACAGCATTTTATAATATGTTATAGAAATACTTGGAGTCTCAGCCAACCTAAGATCCTCACCATATAGTTTGCAAGGGTGGGAAGAGACTACACTGTGGTGTTTAAAACCTGCATACAAACAAGACAAAATGCATTGGTCAAAGATCAGCAAACTCTTCTCATAATATGCTAATAGCAATGGTTTCAGCTGATATTTTGGGCAGAATTACAAGGAGTGATATCAATAAGGGTTCCTAATCCGCATCATTAGTTTTCTGAATAGTATCGCCCACCAACACCACAAGCTGACTGGAAACTTCTGATAATTTTCCTTGAGAGAAAACAGCTGTTGAATGAAATGGAATTCTTTCTGGTTTTGTTTCCAAAAAAAAAAAACAGCTGAAGTTTTGTTGTAAAACTGAAATACACAAATTAAAAATTGTACTACTTTACTCTGAAAATAAGGTTTGTCATGCATTTCATTTTCCTCTTGTTTATGAAAGTGGAGGAGGAAGTCGTTGCACATAATTTTTACAAAAGCAAGAATTTTTGAAAAGCTTTGGCTCTAGTCAGAATTTTACATGAACTTGTCTCTGTTAATTTTCAGAAAATACCTATCTGCAAGTAATGTATTCCCCAGTGGCACTTGTGACCTGTCTGTAGGGAAGAGACTGTGTGAAGATGAGTGATACAAGAGCAGACATACCCTCCTCCACCGTTCGCCCCTGTGTTTGCAGTCCTAGCACACAGCCCTCAGCCCTGCCTTGCTCAAACCTTGCCGTGCGCTGGAGCAGAGCTTCCAGACAGCCTCACAAAGGGCCCGCCGCAGCGTGTCCCCATCTGCTGTCGATTACTGCACAAGATGTGCCAGCCTCATGTTGTCAGGGGCCAGCACCCTGGTGCTTCTTCTGCTTCACAATAATACCGGCTGATCTCCAAAGCTGGCAAGCATCCAGCCTCCAAGAGGGCTCGGAGAGTATTTCCTCTTTGAAGATACCATAGGTCTGATGATGGATCCTTGAGAATGGCACTGGAAAACTTGCTGGTTTCTGATGGGGAGTCATTACCCAGCAGAAGATCCCAGAGTTTATGGCATTATCAAACCATATCACAACATTAGAGGAATGAAGATAAAAGGTGAGTTGGCCCACATACCTAAAGTCTACCTTGGCATTTGCAGTTTGGCAATGTATTTTAAAGAGCCCATGTACACCGTGTGCAAGCCATTTAACATTGGCTGAAGTTATTTGGCAGCGAGGAATGGAAGGAAGAGGAAAAGGAATATTTCCAGCTTTGGAAAAATTATCTAATTACCTGGTTTGAGCCAAGTGATCAAGGATAGGAAACTTTAATATGGGGGAAAAAGAGAGTTTCTTGAACAGTTACATTTACTTGATGGGGAGTGGCAGTCATTCAAAGTTTGAGAAAATGTATAGTGGTCGCTGATCCTGTTATCAGTTGAGTGAGAACCTGGAGCATGACTGATAAAGGACTCGACCCTTCTAATTTAAAACACAGTCTGTCTTGTTTGGGACACTGACCTGCCTGTACCTCTCAGTCCTGTTTTTGTAGTTGATGAATTGCAAAGAATGACTGGCTTTGCATAAAGCAACTGGAAATTGCGCAGAGCCAGATACAAGCAGATTACATCGACTTTGCTCCTTGAATTCCTGGCTCCCCACGGTGACCATGGTAGTGCTTGTCAGCAGCACAATTCTGAGGTTCTCCCTAGCTCCATGAAGTCGAGAGAAAATTAATACTGGAGAGGTCAGGTTATAACAACAAACAAACAAACAAATTCTGTTAAATAGAAGAAGCCAGATCATTAAGAAAGACAGGCTGCTGTATTTAGTCTGAGGATGACATAATCAGTCAATGCAGCATCTCATCTGTTCAATGCTCCCCTCGTTTACATTTCTGCTATAACTTCCTTTTTCAGCAGTAGGTACAATAGTTTTGGTAGTGTTACTGTTGTCAGAGATCTGTCAAATTAAAACGCAAAGGCCTCTAGTCATCCTTAATTATTCAAATTGTCACAATCCAGCTGCTTATATATCATAAAGCAAGATGGGGACATCTTAAATGTAAATTTTCAATAGCCACTGAGTCTTTCAAGCTTAGAAGAATTTGACATTTTCTGCTGTATCAGCAGAGAGTTTCCAAATAAGAACAGCTTTAAAAACCTTGAACACCGTAAGGGAAAGCCCTGTTGCCAGAGTAGCACACTTCGTGTGACATGATCTCCAGCAATTCTTGTTGACCTAATTTTTAGTATTTGTATTTCCAGTCATGTCCACCTTGTCTCAAGTTTTAACCTTACACTGTTATTAGATGCAGAATGTACATTCTGAGGCAAAGTGAAGTAGGTAGCTCACAGGCACTAGAGCTAATCTCCAGTAGCCTCCCTTTCAGCCGATTTCTGTTTTGCACATTTTGACTTTTTGCCTAAATCCTGTCAGAACTACTGTGCCAATCACTTGGTATGAAATACTAACATCTACATTGAAGACGGGTATATTGCCTGACCTGTCTTCAGGGAAGCGAAATCTAAGCATAAACCGTGTTAGACACTCGAGACTCCAGGTGACAAAGAACCCTTGACAAATAAAACATAACTTCTGCTTAACTTTTCTGGGAATGTGCATTCTCAGAACAACTGCTCACTCATGACTTCCTTCTGTCAGAGGGATGAGGAGCAATGGGCCAAACTGGGTTGCTCCTTTTCCCTTAAGGGGGGAATAAGTAGACCTTTTTTTGCTTCTATGTGATGCCTCTTTTCATCAAATCTATAGGAATGGAGAGACACCCTCTATTTAATTCAGCTGAGGCTGGATGGAGGGCTTTAAAGCTGCTGGGAGAGAGAAACAGTTATCTAATTGTTCCCACCATGCACAGAGGGAAAGTATGTGATCATACACTCAAAGAAACAAATAGGATACTGGTTGTTGAGAATGCTTTTTACTTGTTCCAGGGTTGAAATGTTGGAAGATGGAATTGGGGTTACCTCTGCCAGTGAGACCTGCACACTACAGAAACATTATTGTTCCTGCCCACTTTTTAATGGAAATTAAGTGCACACAGGGAAACATTTCTTATGATACTTAATAGTACACCACTTAGCTCTTGGCCCTCATTATTCATGCCTGACATTGTGGTTTTAGGCAGCAGTAAGAGCTGAGGAGACAGTATAACATTGGTTCCTCAAGCATTCAGATTTTAAAACAAATTCATTTTGACTGTCTCCAGCTCCCCATTGTATTAGTAAATATTTTAAGCCCAGATTTGGCAAAGGACTTAGGGATAAGCCTAAAGCAAAGAGTATGTTTACTTCCTAGTATCCTCAGTGCTTTTTAAACCTAACATGTTTACCGTTAAGTATAGGCATGAACCCTCCATGACCAAGGGTTTAGAACTTGCTCCAAAGCCTTGTAGAGTCAACAGAAAGAGTTACGTTGACATCCTTGGTTTCAAACAAGACCATTAAAGAGCGAGCCTTGCTACTTCAGTGTGGAAATTTGCCAGAAGGAGACTTCAAACTGCGTAAGAAGCAAATTGCAAGTGTCAAACAAATATTTAGTATGAGTGATTTGCCTGAGTCTAACCAGGGGTATGTTTCAACGAGCATGGTGGACCAGATCATCTGGTTTTTATCAGACAGACTTCATGAACTTGAGTTATTCATAACCACGATAGCTAAAGAACTGGTTTATTATGGGCAATATTTCTGCTAGAATGAATTATACTCCTGAGCCTCCTTAGCTGAGTGATCAGTGGAAAACTGTCTTTTTGTATGTAAATATGGGCAGCTATCTACACCTAATCTGTCCCCAGTACACAGCCCGGGACACTAAAACAACCAAAATCTCTGAGGTTCTCTGGAGAACCTGGGATGGGGAGGGTGGAGGTAAGACTTTATAAAGCACTTGTCTGCTTGACTTTGCTGTTGTCACAGTCTTTAAGAGGTGGAGCTAAACCACAGCCCAGCATTTCTGGAAATCCAGTCTTTATATCCCACAAATCAATAAATAGATTACACTTTCCTGTAGACACAATCCACTAGAGTGCAGGCTTTATCCTCAACTAAAAGAAAAGAAACAATCAGGACTTAGTCCTGCTCCTTTGTTGCATGTAGAGCAGCCATTACCAAATGACCCTACCTCCACAGCAGAGAGAAGAGGATGGATGTGCAACGCGCTTCTAGTCTCAGGAAGATGATGCTGCTGGCAGGTCATACAGCTGCACACGTGGCTGCATGCCAGAGAAACAGGCTTGGTACCCAGCCCACAGATCAGCATCCTTCTTCTACAGTGTCCTCTCCGATTCAAGCATGTGGTTGCATGTTGTGCAACAGGGGGCAGGTTTTGCAAGTGATCCATCTCTGTGTTCAGCTCACTCATAATTTCCCTGTCCTTGTCCCCATTGCCACAGCTCATGTGGGAGAGACTATTAGCTGTATGTGGTGAAAAGTTTGGATTACTATTAAAGTTTATGAGTATTTTTTGTCAGAAAACATCTTTGAGAAATGCAGCTTTGCCAAAACTCTTTGTTTTATGAAAGCACTTCAAATTCAGGAAAACGCTCCTTTTTCCCATTTTAGAAAAAGACAATGTAACCTTCAGTTTCTCTTAACTTAAAAAAAAAAAAAAAAAACCACAAAAAACCACAACCTGATTTTCATATTTTTTTCATGTCTTTCTTCCCCTTTTTTGATACACTCTTCTCAGAAATTGAGGAAAGAGCACTGAAAACCAAGAATGAGAGGGATGGGGGTCAACAAAGAAAAACTCCCCCTCTTTCCTTTTACTTTTCTCTCCCCCCATTTTCTTCTGACCTCCATCCTTTTGCGGGAAAAGTGGCACAGCCTCCTACGTATTTTGAATTTGAGTTGGCTTCAAAGAAGTGAGCATAAGACCCTTCATATCTCCCTGCCCAGATGTGCAGGAGTGAGCAACGCAGCTGTGCAGCCGTGCAGCCCCCCTGACAACACCCTCCAGCCCCCTAGAGTGGGGACTTGGGAGTGCCAACAACCCCAGCACCCCACATACCTCCCAGGCACATCAGGATTGTCACTTCCCCAAACTGGTCCTCAGCCATAGCTCTTTGCTGTCCTATTCTCTTCCTTATCCAGGTTGAAGAAGGCTCATGAACTAAGCCCATGAGGTTTTACATAATCCTGTAATGTGCATATATAGGGTAGCCTGCTTCTGCTTCTGCTGTCCTTGAGGAAAGGATTAGTGGTTTTGGATCACTGTGCCCGTGAGCAGGGCTTGCAGGTCTGCTGAACTCTCATGTCTGGCAATTTGTACCCCAGAAAGAACATAATGTTCTGTGGAGCAAAATATCATGTTTCACCTACAATAGTTTCCTGCCATGGTGAAGTCCAAGGTACCCAGGGAGTCTAATTTGATAGAAGTCACCAAGCTCATGGCAGTGAAATCTCATTTTTCGTTTGACAATGGATTAAGCACAAACAACCATGGGTGAAGTACTTGAACAGAGCACAGTGATACGGCAAAGTTACCTTTATGCTTATGAAAGCAAAGGATAACAGACTATCAGTATGGGCAGTTTATGAAGCTGCTATGTAATTACAAAGTAATTAATTTCATAGCTATTTCTGAGAGCACCAAGGAAATAAAAAAAAAAAAAAAAAAGGAATATGATCATCAGATCCAATTGGCAAAGATGCTGGTGACATGAAATCCTAGCTCCAAAAAGAGATGGTCTGTGAGAAGGCTATATCCACCAGTTTGTGGGGGTTTTTCTCCTTTATTTTCATGTACAGCGTGTACATACATATTAACCATCAGTCAACTTCTTGGATTTTCTGTATTTTCCTTTGTTCCTTTACATCCCAAGTGCTTGCAGACCTTCCAGTATCTGCAAGGTCCTGGGAGCTCAGGATCCAAGACACCATGCTGGTGAGGAAGGGGTTACTTTTCAAGAGGGAGACATGTGGTTGCAGATACAGGGTTAATAAATTACTTGCATCTAGCTTATTTTTATCATTAATTTCTCAACTGTTTTGCTCCTACAACACTTTAGTGGATGCAGATGGTATCACTTACACATCAGCCCGCTGAACCATGCAAGTTTGAATCTCAGTGGATGGTAGTGCTTAGACATGTAGCAGGCCAATTTGTGAGTGTGGAGCTGGCAGCTAGATGTGAAGTGCTACCATTTGGCAGTCATCTCATGGAACCACCATTATTAACAAGCATGTGTGCACATCTGTTGTGTTAGGAACCATTCTTGGAGCCCTTTGTTAATTCCACACCTTGATTCTTTGAA
Organism: Leptosomus discolor; assembly: GCF_034619465.1. Classification (NCBI taxonomy): domain Eukaryota; kingdom Metazoa; phylum Chordata; class Aves; order Leptosomiformes; family Leptosomidae; genus Leptosomus; species Leptosomus discolor. The sequence goes on from NC_141419.1 coordinate 22,944,801, forward strand.
ATGATTAAGGTGGCATTCACATTTTGTAAAGCATAGTCTCCATTTGGTGGTGACACTGCTTGTTTCAGTCCTGGTAGGCAGACTTAAATAATTTCTTGGAAAAGTGCCATTACTTTCAGTTTTGTCAAAATCCATTCCCCCCCCCCCCCCCCGCTAATATTCATTGACCACACCTGCTTATTTTATTTCTCAATTTCCTTTTAGATTTCTGTAATCTGGTTTTCAAGACCATAGCTTTATATTCAACTGTGAATGATTCTTTGTTGTTGTCCTGCCACATAGTTACTGGACTTGCACAGTTCTCCTTTGCAGTAGTGGTCTAAAATGAAAAATGAAAACAAGAGTGTTTCTCTTTGGACTAACGGCAGTGCTTGGCAACATTTTTTCCAAGGTCCAGTTTGGGCTTGACTTCTCTGTTTAGATCTTCTTGCTTTGCAACTCCTTGATGCAAGGCAGGGAGAAAACCTTCTTCTACTGCCGGAAAAGAAAGTCAGAGGAGTGAACTTTGCCAAAAGTTAATGATTTTCTGGCTGTCTCTGATATTTAAATTCCTGCATACACACAAATGTGACTTAGAGCTGTCTTTGGGCTGTTCTAAATAACCTTGTCTCTGGTTCAGAGTACCTGTAGTGTTAGGAAGAGACTATATTGAAAATTGCCTTTTAGCACTTCTGCCTGCATTTAGTGTTCAGGCATAGTGGAGGACCTGCAAAAACAGTATCTTAAAATTTACCTCAGACTCAAAGCCTACTGAAAATTACAATAAGAATATTTTTGCCTGCTGTTTCTAGAGAAGTTCCCATGGTTACCATATGCATCAAAATATTTATCAATTTGTCTTTATTCTACAGTTGGTCATGGGAAAAATATTTGAAAAGAATGAGCTATAAAGACTACACATTACTTTTTTTTATTTTTATTTTAACAGAAATTGCATTTCTGTTGAAGTCAATCTGGTGAACAAGCATTTAAACCATGTATCCTGTAATAAGAATTCCATATTGTCCAGTAGCTGCTTCTTAAATTTGGACTTCCAGTGCCATTTTCTGTATTTTTGCTGCGCAGCTTTTTACTGGGGGTTCAGAAAATCTAGCAGTTTCATGTTTGCTAGGAACACAAAGTGGATGGATGGCTCTCCAAATCACCCTAGCTGAGTGCGGGTGACAGAGCAGAGGAAGCACCGCCACCAAGGGATGTACCGAGGGACTTGCACTGGGCTGTGTTTGGATGTGTGGTTGCAACGTGAGTCTGGATAGGAGCAAAGAGGCTGCATGCCTCTCCCTGACTCTCCTTACTGCCTGTCCCACCGTAAGTGCTGAGGGGTCTGGTGGTGGCACGTGCCCACCAAATCCAGCAGCTGCGGCCAGAGCCCTCTCACCCACCAAACCTGCTGCAAATGCTGTGCACGCACCTGAGCTGGGCTGCAAAGAGCTGCAGCACCAGTGGTGACAGACTTTGGGGGAAAAGAACAGCATCGCAGGTTGTGGGGAGGGTGTCAGAGAGGGCTGGGAAACAGAGGGAGAAGGCAGAGCAGACAAGCAGCTGGATGCCTTTTTATTTTACTTTCTCAGATGGAGGACGTTTGTTCTGTGCTGCCGCCTGTAACGTAAGAGGGGCTGCTGAGGTGCTGAAAGGGAAGAGGGAGCCATAAATAGAAAGGCAAAAGGCGCGTTTGAAAAAGAAAATGCAGACCTAGGAGGGAAAACCTGGAACTGTTTCAAAGCAAACCTCCCCCTTACTATGAGGAGTGGGCCTGTGAGTCTAAACATGCTCTGTAATTTGCTGTAGCTCGTATCCTCTAATTTAGCCACTAGGTGTGTTTGTTCAGAAATACAGAACTAAAAGCAATTCAGAGCATGTCAGGAAGTGAAGCTGAGTATGAGTTTCTTGGGACTCTTTGTCCAGTTGAAATACGTTAACTGCCTGTTTGGGAATATAGGTTTGGCAAAGAGCATAGCCAGAAAAAGAAAAAAATATTATTTTTTCCTCAGAGCTCCTAAGTTGTTAGTGAGCTGTGCTGGAAGTGTTAATGTATTGCTATTTCAGAAGTTCATTCAGGAACTGCCACCACAATGCAGCAATGGAACTGCTTGAAAAGCCAGAAAAAACCCACTTTTCAATTTAGAAATAGTCACAGGGGTATTGAAATATACCTGTAGGTGCAAAATCTGTGTTTGTTGTATGATTTACATTCATTTGCCTGGCTTTTTTTTTTTTTTTTTTTTTTTTCTCTTAAGTGATAATTCATAGACTTCCTCATTGATCCTATTATTTATGGTGGGGACAGCTTCCAGAGACAAGTGAGGCTAAAGGTCCAATTATCCTACATCTCCTTCTGCAATCAAGAAAGAAACCATTGCAGAGGTGTGTGTTGGGGTGAGAGCATAAGGGTCATCTGGTCTGACACTGATTTTTCAGGGCTTGGCAGCATTTTCAATCAACAGAGGTGGCAGTCTTCTGCTGCTGTCAGGGATTATTTCTATAAAGCCAGTACTCTGGAGTCTCTTTCATTGGCTGGATCCACACTGTGCACAATGCTGGATGAAGCACATAGTAAAAATCAGGGTTAAGAGATAAAATAGAAGAGATAAGAAGCCACAAATGGGCACAAACAGGGAAAGACTATGAAACAGCAAGACCACATCAGTCAGGATAATAAGCCATGCTTTTGGCACCAATGACCTAACTCCCCCTCAGTCCTCCAGTTTTATCCCTCTCAGTGCCATTTTCTCAAGGGATCAAACTTCTTCACCTAAGACACCTCCTTCTCATGACATTTTACCTGCAGATGTTGCTGGTCCTTTCCATTTGGAAATGAACGTGCTGAGCCTTTAAAATAAGGTCACCTACACTAGTCATCAGAGGAGTGAATTATCAAGCACTGTCAGTGTGCTAAATGCATTTCATTAGAGTCTACAGCTGGTTTAATGAGATTGCATCTGAATCAGATACAAGTTTTGAACTTGCTTGTTATTTGGGGGGACAGTTTGTGCAGGAGTCCAGTCGGACTTTTCACGTATTTATGCATACAGGTGTGGGATTTTTAGTTTATAGTAGCTATGGGGTTTTGCTTTGTTGTAGTTAGAGCTATTCAGTCACTTATTTTGCAATTTTGCAAGTGGTTGCGAGGGGACAATGTTGAATGCTGCAGCTTGTTACAGGTTTCAAAGAATTTAAATCCAAAGCTTGTTCAAGGCTTATCTGTTCAGTATACTATATTAGACAGAAATGGACATACAATAGATAATTGTTAAGGTAGTTAATACATTAGTCCAAAATTAATTGTTAATAATTGTGGTTTATAGACTATAGTCTATACTTAATATGTTAATGTATTAGTCTATAGTTAATAAATAACTGCCATGGTTACATTATTTGTTAATACCACAAGAATATTTGCAAATAATAAAGCAATTTACTTAATGGTAGTAAAAACTTTTGTTTCCTTAATGTCTGCACCAAACATAGTCACGAGTCACTTAATGGTCTGGAATAGGGATATTTATTGTACATGCAAGCACCGAAGCCCATGAAGAGGCTGTTTTGTCTAATTGTCAGAATCTCTTAACATACTGAAAGGCAATTAGCTGCCATTGGGCAAGTCCTGAAAATCTGTGATGACCTCCTGGCCATCAAAGCCACCAGTTCACATTCAAGAGCATGGGATCACTGCTGTGGCCACTTTCCTGGGCTTTTGATCAGTTTTGTGGGTGGAGTGGAGATTGCTGCAAAACGATGGATGATCCTGGACTCCTACAGCAGGGACAAACCTGGCAAACATTATGGCCAGGGCTTAGGGTCTGAGGGTCTAAAATGTAAAAGTACTTCCATGCCAGCAGCAGAGACTAATAGCAAAAATGTGACACTGTTAGTTTCGTTTCTTCCTCTGTGGATGTGGAGACACAAAAGGAAGAAAAAGGATTTATGCCCTGTTGTAGGCATAGTGAGCACTAGTGCATCCAAGCAAGCAGAAGTGAGCAGCAGAATTACTGCTTTTGTTTTCATCTTGTAAACAAGCCATCAGAGGGTCTGTTTGCTGAAGATCTCCTAATGACAAGGTGATATTGTCACAACAACAAGCACTAAACCTGCCTAAAAAACCAGCCTAACCTGCACACCTGCTGAGAAACAGAGCACCGTGTCTCCCATGAGATATGTGGAATACAGCCTGGGAGAAACAGTCTGCACCTCTGATTAACTGCACGTCAGATGATCTGGGTAAGTACAGCCTCCTCACCAGTGCTTTCTTCATGTCATGTTGATCTGAGACAGGATTTTCTAGAGGGCTCCGGATCCCACACTCTGTTTTGCTTCACTGAGATTAGGGGACTCAGTGTTCTGCTGTGTTCTGCTATGAAATCAAACCCCATAAAGGATCATGAGTTTTCTAAATTTGGGTCCCATCCTCATTAGAGAGAATGTTCTCATATCCCTCCATTCTGGCTGAATTTTCCCTCTAACCTGTAGGCTTACAAAAGCAGAATGGCATGAAATATTTATGAAGGAATTAGTCCTGGCTGACACGGAGGTAAGGTGTCTACCCCATCTTTTGTTGTGTTTGGTGTTTGCCTCCACCTCCTCTGTATATGATATTTGGAGGTGTGTACTTATGTACTTGCTTCCTGAAACTTGTCTCACACAGCCAGCCCCTTTTCAGTCTCACATTTCACATCCCATGGGACATGGGATCCTGGCCAGTTTGCAGTAGGTCAGCATGTCGAATAGCTGCTTTTTGCAATTTTTCAAGGTAAACATTCTCCTACTGCATGCAATTCTTCAATGAAACACCTGCACCCTGGGCAAGAGCATCCTGCTACTCGGTTCAGCCATCACGGTACTTTGTCTGTTAAAGGTCATCTAGAGTAACGGTGGCTACAGCTAAGGCTTGGATGAGGATGAATATTTGAGCTGGCAGAGGATAGGAAGGAGTTATCAACCTCATCACTGCAGTCATCCAAGGGAAGACCACTTCACCAGGGATTGGTGAGGGGATAAATTTTTGACAGGTGTTAACAAAGTTGATCTGGGTATGCTCAAGAGGAAGGTTCATAGGGGTGGCTAAGCTGGGGCTGGAGTTAAGATCTGCTTTTTGTTGTTGAGAAAAGCAAGGTCCAATTCCCAAGATACATCAGTCTTCTCAAAGCCGAGTTTTGGTGTCTCAGCTTTCCTCTGGGACTCCTGGCTCCAATACTGAAATCTGAATCACACTGAGACCCTCTTACCAATATCGCATCCACATACCCAGAGCTGCAAAGGCCAGTTCTCTACACATCCCAGTCTAGCAGCCACTCTTCCCAATGAACCTACAAGGAACTTCCCACTGTTGGCACCTTCCCCATGTTTCCTGGGGTTGAAAGGGGACATTGAGTTTCAAACTAAGCGCATTGACATCAAAGCAACGGAAATCAGGCCCCAGTAAGTGGTTTATAAATGCAGCCTAAGTGTTTTGATTCAAAATAGTTCTTTCAGTAAAGTTGGAGGGGTACGTCTGTTGTCCTTATCATTGTTAGTTTCTGTCTCAAAAACACTGAAAAGTCACTGACACTGAATCCACTCTGGGGATCATTAGAAAAAAAGCTTCCTATTCCTGAATGAAACCCTTACTGGTAGGTTTTTCCCATTATTTTTTGTGTGATATTACTTGGAGAGGGTAGTAATCTAAATGAGAAAGGTATGTATGGATTATCTCAGAGAAACATCCCGTGGGTTGTTTTGTATGCCATTAGGGAAAGGGACTTCAGCTTATGCATGCTTTTCTCATCCCAGATGGAGAAGACAAGGCTTGCTCTGCACAGTCTTTACAAACAGCCTTGGGACTGTTTCGGCCCACTGAACAAAGAGTTTATGCAGAGGCATCCAGTGAGGACCAGATGTCTGACTCATAAAGTACTTAACTGAAATGACAAAGATATATGAGTTTGGTGGATGTTTCTTTTAGCAAATGTGCTCATATCTCACAGCTAGCAATGACTACATTTCCTTTCAAATCTGGAAGAACAGCGTCTCTTTGTAGTACTGGCGCATCTATTGGCTGCATCGGATAGCATAAAACAAATACAATGTTACAAGGAAGGAGGAAGGAAAATCCAATGGCTGTTGAAATAAGCCTTTTGTGTTAGTGGGCATCTGAAACTTCTTGGACTGCATGTGTGTAAACACAGCAAAGAAAAAGAGAAATAAGGCTTGAATAAATATTTTGTATTACAATTCACCCAAACAGCAGAATTATTTAAAACCCAGTGTTTATCCAGGTTTGACTTTTACAAACGGATCTTGGATATCTGATCAGCTGAACTAAAACCAGCACTGTTGTAATGCTGACACACTGAGGTATACAAGGGAAGCGCTGTGCGTCAGAGCGATCTTATCTTCTGTCTTCATCTGCCTGAAATGGCTGTGTAGGTGCAGTGATGTCATCGTGTTGATGTGACCAGGAACAGAAGTAAAAAATTTCCCAAAGGAAAAGCTTAGACCCATATAAACTGAGGTAAAGAATGAAGTCCAGAAACATGGAGGTGCTTCTGCCTCTGTCTCCCATTGAAACCTCAGGACCTGGACATCAAGGTTTACTTGACAGATATGGGCCTAAATGCAGAAGGTCATGCTTGCAGCAGACCCACTGCCAACATAGAGGGAAGATGTCTGCTGTATATGCGCACCTGGATGCTTCCTCCAGGGCTACACAGAAACCTGAATCCATTCCACAGAAAGACATGGGACAGCAACGGTCTTTATTTTACGGTCTTATCCAGAATAGAGGCAGAATTTCCCACACGCCATGCCGACAGGAGAAGACTCTTCCACTGAGGGATAGTATTTTCATCCCAAGCAGAAAGATGAGATCTACTCATCCCCACATTAATGAACAAGCCGGGGAAAGTTTTGTTTCAGTCTACCAAACAAGCCTATGTAGAGATTCACAACAGGAAATCCTTAGTTCTGATCCAGAAATAAATTTCCTATCTATCTGTTCTCAAAATACTATACATTTGGTAAATTCTACTTTTCAGTTTCAGCTTATTTTTTCAAAATGTAAAATTCAAACCTTTTCCTTGAACTTGAGTTACAAGACAGCCTCCAAACAGAAGAGAGTGAAAAAAACTCAGTCATCATTGAAAATCTTCTTTCGAATAATGTAGCTATTAAAAAAATTACATTTTTTTTACAGCTATAGGCAATACCACAACCTTTTCACTGTGTTTAAAAACAGTTGGAAAGCTGCACCTCATTCATGAAGTAAGTGAAACTGTGTAAATATTCTGTAAATTACTCTTCACAATGAGATGTCTGTCTAAGCAAAAGCTTGTGTTAAAGAAATTTCTAGCACTGACCTTAAAGAAGACATATTACATAGCCCAAAATCCAAACATGAGCATGCTAAGTGTAGTTAATGCAAGTAAACCAGGGGTGCTTTCCTTTCATTAGACTTTCTCCCTGACCTCTGGATGACAAGGGCATAGGAAAAGGAAGCAATTTTTCTTCTGTCCTGGGGGAAGGAACATTTGAAAGAGATTTCCTGTGACTGGACTACATCATCTTTCTAGTGCCTGATCTGAAAATCTGGAAGACTACCTTTTCTTAGCACCATCAGAAACGATTATTTGTCTTTTCCCCATGAAGTAACTTGTGTCACATTCAAAAAAGCTTTAGGTGAGCATTGCATGTAGTAGGATGGGATCAGTCAAAATATTTCAGTGTTTCAGAGAAGTGAAATGGCTTACTGGAACTATTGTTCCAAAGTCGATCCTTCTGATCTCCTTAAATTTTAAACTATTTCCCATCTTTCTCTTGACAAGGGCTGTAAAGGTCACTTAATACAGTTAAATACCATATCCTTCAAGCATTTGGTTGACAATTTGAGAAAAGTATGCCTTTTCTATCCTACGATAAGTTTAAAAATATATTTAATACCTCAGTTTGGGTCACTTTAAGTTGTCATATGCATTGCAGAAATAACACTTCCGGTGTACTTCCAATCCTTTTGAGTTCTCCATACGTCAAACCCTTTGTTCTCAGAGTCATAGGTTCCCAGAGGGCAGCTGGCTATGGCCAGCAAGCCAGAAATCAGTGCTGGACCTCTCAGGACCTCTCTCTGTGATGGTATCCACCTAAGGCAATTTATGTTTCCACATTTCTTACCAGAAGACCTTCTTGATGCACAGCAGAGCTTTCCTGTTTTTCAAGCTGGCTGATGAGGATGCCTCAGCCTTCTTTCTTTGCCTTTTCACTTTGTACAAGTTCCTGTACTGTAAGGAAGCACTCACCAAGAGTATCATGGTTTACATAAGTGATTTACATGATTAACATATACATTATTGTGTTATTAGAGCCTCAGTTACATGAAAAGCCAGGCATTGAATGCAAATTGAAGGTAGTGGGAGAACAATTGACTCCTACACTAAGCAATTGACCAAAAATTTCATTACTGAACTCTTTTAGGTTTGGGGCTCTCAGACATTATGAGATTTATTCTGAGGCTAGGGTTAAGAACATAGTTAGTCATTTTTCTCAGAGAAACAGACATGTCTTACATTTATGGGTGATGGTGGACTATGGCTAGTATCAGGGTAGAATTTGGGATCAGGCAAAAAGATGAAGAAATAGAAGGTAATATGTTCACAGGGTTCCTAATTTTTTTCCTTTGTGCAAACTGGGAATGTTAAGCTAAAAGTTTCACGGGGTTCAGAGACTTAGCATTAAGACGAAAACTAGGACAGGCATTGTAGTTCTGATGAGGATCAGTCTGGGAAATATGGGTGGAATATAAGGGAAGGAAGGACCTGAGAGCAGATTGCATTTGGGGCTGTTGCTCGAATGTGTCCTAAGAGTCTTGTATTGTCACAAGTTCCTGGAGCTACTTTTAGGAGTTGGGGAGATGGAGAAAAACTAGAGGTGCGGAGAAATGAGGATCAGGAAGGATCAGCTGTGCTGGTCCACATTTTCTTGTTCAGAAAATTGCTGGTGTTACAGGACAATGACCAAGCATCTACATGGGATTTAGGAAGCTAGAAATGAATAGTCACCTCTGATAAGGATGTTCAGGACAAGTTTCCAAATGTAGCTGAGAGAAAATAGGCATCAGTTACAGGGATGCTTTTAGGTTTTCCATTTTTAGTGGTCCATAAGCTAAGTTGGGGCATTATATTTAGCTTCAAGAAATTGAAGAACTGAGGTGACAGAGTTGTTTAAACTAATCCCCCAGTTATTTTTTTTTCTCTTTCGTATATATATTTGGATTAATGTTGAGAAAGGGACACTGAAAAGTTAAAGCAAAAAGGGGTTTAAAATTGCCAGATAATCTTGCTTTAGGACTGGTAGCAGTAACACTTGGTCTCACAATTACTTTTAAATGTGTATTTCATGTGTGTTGGATGACTTACATTGAGAACAGAGTTAGGTGATGGTTCAGATAAATAATTGGATAGAGGAAGAAATTCAAAATAGGTCATCAGATATGTTGGCAGTTAGTATTGCCATTATTCCCAAGCTATTTCGGCCTGAGGTTCATAGGTATCAATGGCCTAGCATTCAGATTTAGAGTATTGCTAGTTTTGGAATTAGCAGTGTCATGATATTTGAAGGAAGAAACCGGGGAGGAAGTGTTAAGTTCTGCTTTAATGTCACTGAACTAGAGTTCCAGTTTCTAAAAGTCCTCTACACAGGATGATGTTGAGGTTTGGGTTCCACAGAGGTCACCAGACCAGATCTAAAACTGTAACTAAAACAAGGGCTGTGATTAAAGTTGAAATTCAGGCTGGGAATAAAAATGGGGAAAGAAGAAAGGGCTGAGAAAAGCCTAGTAGCCTAAGTTAGGACTTTGTGTGGCTTGCTGCATATTTTTAAATCTTAGGTGTGTCCTAAATTATTGGTGATACTCTGTTAGGAAAAGGAAAGGGAGAAAGTGAAGTGCAACAAAAGCCATAATCGGAAAACATGAGGAGACAAGGTCAAGCAGCCTGTGGACAGTGCTGGAACCTGGCTGATGGCTTTTCTAGCTGCATTCTTCTACTCTGAAGCCTAACCCTGAGTACCCACCACCCACCCAGTAGCCCCATGGCTCTTCCCAACTCCTTCCTGGTGCTAGTGGCCCAGGCATGGACTGTCCTGGGCTCTGCTGAGGAGTGGGCATAGGGGAGCTGGGGAAGGGGAATTGTAATAGAGTCACATGCCATTCCAAGAGCAGGGATGAGTCTAGGGTCATGATCAACTGCAGCTCAAGGCATGCCTTGAGATGGGCCTCTGCTGTCCCAAAGTTGTGCTGGAAGCCCTGCCTGCTCCTATGACTTCTCCAGAGTTTCAGTTTATCCCTTTCCAAATCCTAGACATATTTCTAACTTCAGTTTCACTAACAGCCACTGACTCCAATGACTAAAAGCAAGCTGGTGGTGAATGCTGGGACCAGCTATGGTCCTAGCTGACTGTCCTGAATATACTTTTTAGCAGTGCACCCCTCAGTTCTGGACCCTGCTGCCAGCCCTGGGTCTTAAACATAACAGAGATAACCCTACAAGCATCTGGCCTAAAAGCAATAAGTGAACCCATATTAGAAGTTAACCACAAGGCAGAATGACATCTGTGCTGAACTCACTTATAAACATAGCTTACAGGTCTTTCTTGGCCCTGACTGCAAACCCTTCCTAGTTCTCAGTTTAGCTCTGCTCTACTGTGCCTGGAGACCCTTAGGAAGCCAAAGAGTTGGTCTTCCACCACAGCTTCATGTAGATAGCAGTGTGCAGTGCATGTGATTTGTGATTGTCTCCACTCTTTCCATACCATATGGCCTTAACTGAAATCCGAATACTAAATGAGCCTGTTGTTCCCCAAATATTTGTGGACTGAAAGTAGTAATTCCTTAATTCAGCCTAATGATGTATTCTCCACTTTTAACTCTTAACATTTTACTTTCGTTTCTGATCCAAGCTCTAAATTAGCTGGGCCAGCATTAATTTAAATATATGTAAAAAGATCCAAAGATAAGTGCTGAAGGAGATTGTAATTTAATTAAAAGGCCTTTAGGTGTGATACTGATGATTTAGGATTTTTGTTTATCACAGTCTTAAACCAACACATAACTCTCATACTACCCCTAGACAGAGCTTTTTAGTCTCAAGACATCTGGGAATTTCAAACCTAAAAATACAACAAAGAGCCATTTGGACATCAGTCCTCAAATTCTCATTGTAGACCACTTACCACCCTTTTGTTGCTAGAGCCTTTTAATAAGCAGATCATTCTGAACTTCAGAGTTAATTTAACATAAACAAATATTTCAATATGTAAAAAGGATTTAAAACAAATGCTGGGAAAAGCACCCCACTGTGCCTGGTGGCCCATTTCTTCTTATCAGAAACATACTTGAAAATGAATGCTGGTTAGGGATCCAAGCTTTGCCAGATGCATGACAATAAATGATTTAAAATACTGAGACCCAAGTTGTGATCAGTCACAAATTTCCCTCTTTAACATCTTCATGCTTTATGGAAACATTAGCCTCTATCCTTTTCTTGTAACATAAGAACACAGAAAGGGTAAAGTATTGCAAGCACTCTTGTTGGAAACAGCCCCCACAATATTATTAGTATTTCTTTGCAGTATAATGATTTCTGAAAAACAGAATCCTAATCTAGGACTTTTATTATTTCTTCCACAGTCTAATGATATCTAGAAACTCTAAAAATTAATACATACACCCGTTTTGCAAACACCCATCAATTTTTTTATACGGCGGTGTCGTACCATACAGGTAACATGATTTGGGGATTTCTAGTAAAGGAGGACCTATTTCTCAGGCTACATTTAGACATGAAACCTGGGAGCTTGAAACAGCTAAACGTGTACCAAAGACCATGCATGTGCAAGATCCCAAATTCATCTTCTTTTATCCAACACTTACTAGATCTCCGATTTACCATATACTGAACCCTAACTCTATGAAGGTTAGTCCCCATAACACCGAGTATCTAAAATCTTTTTTAAAACAGAGAAAAAAGAGTGGGGCCAATATTGAGATGACTCCTAAACCTCAGCCTACTGCACTAGGAACACCAGCCAACATGGTAGACCACCTACTACATTAGTAACATAACCACCTTACCAAAAATCAGGGGCCCCATGTGCCTTCCTGTAGCCAAACAGGCACTGCTCCTACCAGGACAGGGGTGTGTTAAATGTCACCCTTGCTTTTGCCACAGCTGCTTGAGATGTCCAACATGGACAGAGACTGAATGATAGGAAAAAGGATACAGGATTCCTGAGGCCATGCTAAATTACAGACCATTTCTGTGACAACAGTCACAAAGTAGTTGGGCAACCTAGGAGCAACAAGTCTGCATTAGGAAATAATAGAGTAGAAAGACAGTAATTTTCAAGACATATGGCATAAGGTTTCAGGAAAGATTAGCCCTCAGTCCTCTCTTTAAGAAAGCACCCATGAGAACACAAAGGAGCAGTGTAGGGCCGACAGCCAGCTGATGGTGACCTAAGAAAGGCTCCTCCACGTCCTGGGGAGCTCTGAGCACCTACAGAAATCATGCAGGTCCTGGGGAAAACCTGGTGGCTGAGAGCAGCTCCCAGGCATGGCTGGGTTTGGCAGCAAAAAATTCAGTGCACATGCCCCTGACGCTGCACGCTCACAGCAGCAATCTTGTCAGTGTCTTTGGTGGCAGACACTAATAATGCTATCTGGTATTAACTTCTAAGAGGTTCACTCTAAAAATATATTGAAATACCTCTCTTTACTCATGTCCTCCGTATAGCACTGAAAGAAGTTTGTACTAATGGGCCACTACTGCCAAGATACTGAGAGTAGTTTTGGAGTATTCTTGGTTATTCTCTTGTAATGCTGCATTTCTGTACTCACCACATGTCTTCTTTAGTTTGGTGTTGTCTGCTTCTTAAAGAAGCTTAGTTAAAGCTATATTGTCACTGGAATGACAGGCTGGATCCCATGAAAAAACCTATCTAGGAGAACGTGCTTGTATGGTCATAGAAAGCAGGAGAGGCAAGGCTGAGACTTGCAACATGAGAGGAGTCTTCCCCAAGTGCAGAAAGGCTGTAGAGAGTAAGATTGCTTTTCATAGCAAGTGGTACAAGGAGGGGATCATGGCTGATTGTGTATACCTGAGAACCAGGATGGGTGAAATGCCATTGTTACTTCAATAAGATTTGAAGGAGGTCCTTGAGGGTGGAAAAAGCAACTCAAAAAGACAAGGCTACAAGGTGTGTCCCAAGATGAAGTGCAGATGAGGTGAAGGAACAGGACCTGACAGCAGGGTGTTGGTCAGCCCCTGTGCTCCTTGCTCCCATTTCTGCCCAAGAAAACCAGTGCGTCGACCACTGGGTCCCGTGTGACAGCCAGCTCGTGTCCACCCTCAGCAGGAGAGTCCCACGCTCTTGGCTGCCACCATGGGCCATGCATGCTGTGAGCTGAGCAGGCACTCTCTGCATCCCCGTAACAAACCGCATTCCCGGCTGGATTACTCATACTCCACTGGCTGCTGTTTTTCTTCATGTGCACTCATTTGCAAGCCATTAAACAAGAGACACAAAGCTGTCTGTAAAATTAGGTCACGTGTGTTGCCTGTCAAGCCACTGGGCTTGCCAAAACCAGGGTTTTCCAGTCATCACAATGGAGTTCTTAAAGCTCCATCCATGACAAAAGAAAAGAAGGGGAAAGAAAAAAAAAAAAAAAAAAAAAAAATTTTAAAAAGGAAAAAAATAAAAAAAAAAGAAAAAGAAAAAAGGAAAACCAAAACATTTTAACCCATCCCCCCACCCCGAAACCTGTGGTACCAAGTGATAAAGATGAAGTTAGTATTCTGTGACACTTCTGTGAAATACTGAAGTACCATCCTTCAGTGTGACATTTAATTTCCAACACAAGCAGATGTTTCTTACCATGCTTAACTCCCTTTTCTTCCAGCTACGCTGCATGTGGAAAGGCAACTCCATTTTATACAGAATATTGGTTTTGTCCAGTGGCATCTCTCCCTTTCATCTTCTGGGCTGAACATGAACTGAACCCTGGGATCAGAGAGCAGATAAGCATTGACTCAAAACAGATGCCAAACTGGCCAGCTGCTGACATTCACCCAGGACTTCAGACTCAGGACATCCAGCACCTCTGCCTTTCCCTGGACTGCACATCCTTCCTGAGTTTAGGATTATGGCCACCTTTTGGGAAAAACATTTCAGGTTCAGTGGGGTGACAAAGGGTGTGGGGTGAGGTATTACCTGAGGCAGGCTAATCTTAAAGGGAAGCCAGGGAATTTGAGCTTGTAAAAGGGATGTTGTTGGAATATTTCTGTTAAAAAGCTAAATTTTACACCATGGCAATCCCCTGATAACAGGGCAAAGCCAGGCAATTTGGCTGTGAGCACTGCTGGGATAGAGGGGAAGTGCCTCATAGAGGGCAGAAGGGGAGAAGTGGGGCAAGTCAGAGGTTGTCCTGAGCTTCACCTGGGAGATCTCACTTTGGGGTGGAGGAACAACTGCAAGACAGGGGCAGCCTCACCATCCCTGTGTATGGATCTAGATATCACCAGATTTTGTGGGGAAATCAGATGTTCACCAAATAGAAAAGCTTAAACAAATAGAAAAGCTTTTGCTTTCCACTTTGGGTTGCTGTCATCTTGCACCAGGAGACTGCAAGACCAGCAGTGTAGTGGGAGCATTGAGTCTGGGCAGAAGGACTGGCACTGGTTTTTTCCACCTAAGCTAGGATGAGGGCAGGCAGTAGAACTCACAGTCTGCTTTGCTCTGAACTGTTATATACAGCCTCTGTGCTGACTGAATAACATCACAACACCACAGTGGTGGTCCAGAGCCTTTGCGACATCAGATGTGTGCCTGTTGTGTAGCCCTGAAACCTCTCTTGTTTTCTGCCTGGATGTCATCCCTTCTGCAACACAACTGGAATAGGAATACCAGCTAGAAACAGGCGAGGTCGCAAGTGATTTATTCTCCCTTTCTGTGGCCCTGCGCCCTAGCTGCTGGGACCAGCAAGGGAGTACGCTGACAAGGTCTGAATCGTGAGCATGTTCTGCAGAGACAAAGCTGGCTGTTTCACATGAACATGGGCCAGATCACAACCACAGGCAGAATTCATCTGAAATTTGAGAGGATATTTGCATAATTTCAATGAGAGATTCAGCTGCAGAAGAATTGAAGGTCTAGCTTGGATCCAAAGTGTGAATGCAAAAACCTTCATTGGCATTATCTGAAAACCAGACAAAAGAGCACCATTGGTTTAGTTTCACTCATGCCAGAGGAGCACGGGCTGATGCTCCTCCCAGCGAGGTAAAGCTGCTATTGAGCAGGCATTTCAGCCAAAGCATTGGACTAATAGTCTGCTTTGAGTGCCATTTTAATTAGCATTAATGTTTTTGGCCTTCACTGTATCTGGTTTATTTGTTCTTTTATAAGGTAAGAACATCAGTTCTAACTGCAAGATCCATGTAGTACAACATTCTGTATGCCTTATTAGCTCTGGGTTTTGGACATAATAAATTTGTTTCAGCTACTGCAGCTCTGCCTGCATCAGTTGTGGTGAAGCTAAGCTAGGAATGAATCTGAGTCAGCGTTTTTGGTAATATCTCTAATAGTTCTGTATTATTTGGATGGCTGGGGCTGAAGGGATAATACTAGACATTTCATTTTCTCCTTGATAATTATTTCATAGCTTTTCTCTGCTAGGCAGAAATCTGAGGTAAAAAGCCTCTGGCAGGGCTGGCCTACCCCTCCTTCTACCTCTTCCTGAGAGATTTTGGAGGGAGGAGCAAGCAGCTAGGCAATGCCATTACATGCCTGCAATATCCCTGCTATCATCCTGGTTCACCAGGCAGACTGCTCCTCCTCTTCCAGCCTTGGTAGGATCACATACTCCTTGCCGTTGCTACTTAATCCTGTTTTGCAAAACTGGCCTTTGGATAGCCTTGGTGTTCATTATTAAAAATGTTTAAAGATTCCTCTTGTGGATGGACTGTCCCGTGGCTACTTTCTCCCAAGAGAAGCTTTTCCTTATTCGCAGCATCTATGACAGGGGTCATCTTCCCCTGCTGCCAAATAATAGACAACAATGACTTGTTTTCTATGAACAGAGGAGAATGGAGGAAGTGCTTGTGTATTTCTTAGAAATCTGATAACAAGATTAGCTTCTAAGCATGAAAATATGTATGTCCTTAAATGTCATCGTGGAATATCTCATGGATATTAAGCACAACTGCTGACCCCAGTGTGTAAGTATTCAAAGGGTTACATATGGGGCATGACCTTTCCTCAGAGCAGTTGTGCAGGTTGCCTTGTAGTTCCTGTGTTGCTTATTGAAAGTCTGGATGTGTAACTAAAATATAGCAATAGACTCTTGGAGAAAAGACAGTATTACCTTATATGAGACTAAATGATTCTCATGAACATAGCTAAAATACCTTGGCAAGGCAGAATGCCCGTGTCTGAGTGTCTCACCATTATACACATCTTTTCTTCTGTTCAGAGCAAAAGCCTGACTATGTGCGTGCACACATGTATACACACACAAACATTTAATGCTATTTCATCTTGAAATAACAGCAAACATGCTATTGATGTCAATGGGAAGATCAAACCTGCTGTTAGGAAGTGGAAATGCTTTACAAGTAAAAAATGTAAAATGTACTTGTTTGTTTCACTTCTCATTTTGGTTGTTTGTGAATGAATGTGATGTCTGAGGTAATGAGCTCTGTGCCACTGTAGAAGTACCTATCACTTCAACTTAGGGATAAATCCTGTATGTCCAGGTGTATCTGAATTATGCACGCTTCCAAGCAGATTTTGCTGTCACAGAGAACAGTAATGAAAATTCTGTTAATAGGAACAGGAGCAGTATCAGACAGTGATGTCTCAGTATTTTGTGATTTACAATGTAGAGGATCTGAAAGAAAATATCTCTTCATTACTGCTGTGAATCTGGACACCATGCAAACAACAGAGGCTTGAAACTGCAGCCATTCTCTTGTGTTCAAACACTGGTTGCGGACAGCCACCCCAGACAAAATGCAGCCTTTTTAGGAGAAGATTGGAGAAAAATGGTTTTGTCTGAAGTTTGTCCTTTGGTGCCCAGAGGATGATTCTGAGAATGGTTATGAGCTTTCAGGTCTTCTTCCAAAACTGGTCCGGAAAATGGTTGATCATCAGTTGTTTGGATCTGATAGCATTTGTCTGACATCGCATAAATTCTTGAGCAGCTGACAAAATGCCATGGCTCAAAATAGAAACGAAATGGTCCGATGAGATGGTCTGTTCCCCATAACTGCTTTTACAGGGCACTCAGTGGTAACCCCTGAGAAACCCACTGAAACCAATTCACTGAACTGTGTATCTCTCCTAGAGCCAGTTTGCATTTAGGACTCTGGCCCATGTCTAGATTACACTACTCTTAGTAAGACAGTTTACTTACAAAACCAGAAAAACTGTCTTTGAGGAGATTCAGGATGACTTTCCAAGCCAGGTTTCCTGAAGCTGCAGAATAATGATGATGCATAAAATATGCCTGTCCATTATTAAGCTCGTATGTGATCTCTGATCTCCCGCTCAAGTCTCTTACAAGGGAGAGCTGGATGTGGGTGTGTTTGCAGGGCTCAGACACTTGAGCCTGACTGGTCCATGCCCTGGGGAGGCTGTTGGGAGCCTCCCAAGGCATCTGGAGCTTCCAGGGGGGAAAATATCAAAGTTTTGTAAAAACAGAGGAAAGAATTGTTATTTTTCAGCTGTTCTTTAGCTTATTTACCATCTTGAGCTTATTTACCATCTGCAAGGGCAGAAAACTTCCCTTTTTCTTATTTTTCTTATCTTGCAAATTCTCCTGCAGTTTTTTTTTTCTCTTGTGTTACTTTTTCACTCTTAGCGGTTTTGATGCCTGTGGACGATTAAAATTGGTATGTATACTTCTGCTCTGAAAACTACCTGTCTCAGACATGAGAAATAATACAGGAAAAATGAACATGTAGACATAAAATAGTCATTATATTTTTCCATTTTGAAAACAATGTTTAAGGGAATTTTTTAACTCATTCAGTTTTGAAAAAGGATTCTCCCATCCTCTACTACCTTTCCAATGCCAAATTCAAGCTAGCCATCCATATAGTCTGTATCTTATGTCTGAAAGATCTTCCTTTTCATATATGAGACAAAAGGAAATTAACATTCTTCCTTTTGGCTTTTCAGTACATTCCCATATATATTAAACATATGTGCGGCAAGTCCCACTGGTCAGCTCTTTTTCACAAAATCATGTGTGTTTATATCCACTGCTCTTAAGTATGTGCTACCTCAGGGTGATTTTGTTGATGATTAACAATGCAGCATTTACCGAGAGGGATGTTACCTTTTATTAGACAAACCGATCCAGTACTGACCAAAAACCAGATCAGATGATAGGCACACAAACCTCTCTGAAAGACTGAAACAGGAAAAACAGACTGGAAGCTAAATGTTTGTGGAAATGAATTGAATCATCCCATTTCCATAATTAAAGACATGTTGTGTCCATGGTACAGGGCAATGTCAACAAGGTTATAGGACATTTAATACTTGGGAGGGAACACAGAAAGATAAGAAATTAGCTTTTGCCTCTAGAAAGTAATTTCTGAAGTGGAGAAGATTGTTATTTTGTTGATAATTTTAATACAGCTTTAGGATGAAAAAATAATGTAATGCACATTCTCCCTGTGTCAGTCCAGTGGCTTCTGTGCCTTAAAACATATTTCTTTTAAAAGGGAAGATGAAAAACCCCAAGCCAATCAGATAATGTCTCCAGATAGATCATGTAGGTAGGAAATGGATCATTAGTCAGCATTATTCAATGATCTTAGGAGGATACTCCTTTCCTTTCTTCATGCAGGCTGCAGGTTTCATACAGCACATTCACTTCTGCACCAGCCCGGGGACGGCATTCCTGCAAGCTAATCAGAACCAGCTGTTTGCCTGCGAAAAATGACTGAAGGAAGAGGTCACAGAAGTTAGATTTTTGCAGTCAGAGGAGACGACCCTTTAGAGATAGGGATTGCTTTGCCAGTGGTATTTATCTCCCATTTGTGATTAAAACTACTGCATTTATTTTTTTTTCCTGCACAGCTATGAGGTCTAGTGGCCCTATTTCTGTGAAGAGTGAGTGGATTTAAGCCCTTTTTGGCAAACAGCAATGGCTTTTTTCCCTCCAGAAAAGCAAACCAGTTGAACTGCACTGTCAGAGGCCTGATTTTATGCCAGCATTTTTAGGAGAGCTTGAAGGAGATGTTAAGAGTGAGGGAAGACACTTCAAACTAAACAGATTCAGCTGGGGGACAAATCCCTCAAATTTCCTACTTGGAGCTCAGGAGGCCTTGGCAGGAACATGAGCCTTTTCACTTTGTGAAAGATAGAGCTGAACAACAGAGCCACAAGGTAATTAGAAAATATTACCTGGGTTCTCCCGCAGACAGCTAGGGGTGCTTATTTTAGAGAAGAGAAGGTGCAATGGCACATAAACTTTCAAACAGGTTACTAATAGTACTTATGATCAGCTGTTCTGTGCATGTGGTAAGGAGTGAGACGGAAGGAAATAATTTTCATTTTCATCCAAAAACTTGAGAGATGATGTCTGTCCCAGGAGGCAGAATGGTGGACCTAGCAAAGCTGATGGAGGGGCTCTCAGAGGGACTACGAAGGAAACTGTGGTTTCACTGCTTCGCAGGAAAGGAACTGCGCTGCAGCTGTGGTGTTTTCCTACAGTGGCTTCTTGGAGGTTGCAGAGGGCAGTACAAAGGGCCAGGGGGTTTAGAGCAAATGAAGGTGCAGGTGGTTGGGCTGAAAACCCATATCTTGGAAAGCTGAGGAGAGACACAGGGTCTGAGAAGAGTGAAGAGAAATGTCCAAGGGTGGAGGCAACCTGAGCTGCAGCTGGAAAGCAGGAGGAGGGAGAGATGGCCTAAATTGCTTGCCTGTACAGAGGGGAGTACAGTGAGCTCCATGCAGCTTTTTAACACCAGGATGGGTCCCTGTTGGTCAGGACTTGACTGAGAACCTGTAGACTGTCTCAGAGCTGGAGAGTGAGACAAGCAGTCTGCCTCTGAGGCCACGAAGTTGTGGTTAGCATCATGAAATGCTTGCAGTTGTCCACAGTATAAACCGTGAGGTTTTCTAGTGTTGGGCTGTTACTGAGTTGCATCCTGCCAGGCACTCTGTGAATGTGACTCGTCACTTCAATCAGCTCACCTCGGTGGCCTCCTTGTTTTTTTAGCTGCTTACCTTGGTCCTTACAAGCAATTCCAGGTTTTAATGAAGAAGCATCACTGGTGTGCAGATTTCTTTAAAACTATACAGAGTCCTTAATGTTACATCTATTCAGAAATCTCAGGAAACTCCTACACAAAACTTTCAGTCATGTGGAATTATAACTGAATTGAGCATTGCTAGTAGCTTCAAAAACCTCGGTCCTTGCCGTTTCAGCAAGTTGCAATCAGCAAATACTTCAGCCTAATGAATCCTACGTGGCCAGGGTTCTTGTGAGTTTCACCTCAAATTCAGCTTTTAGATCAGCACAAAATCCTGTGGGAAAGCTTTATAAACACTAAGCCACACCTAATACTTTTTTTCATCTCAGCAATGCAAGCAGGAGCTTGTGCTTTAAAAAGAGCATGAGCTATGCCTCCTACAACAGGCCCATGTTGGACCCAAGTCAGACACTGCTTCTGAACTTCAGAAAAAGCATTCACTAATTTTAGATTCTGTGGCAGCCCAACATCAGGATATTTTTGTATTATCTCTGGTTTTCCCTTAAACATTCTTACTTACCTAAATTACACAGTTTTATATCACTCTGTAAATGAACTGTGTAATGTTTTAGAACTGCCCTGTTGCCTTTGTGTGTTTCACATGTAGGATGGGGGCTGGTTAGCAGAGATGAAAACTGTGCATGTCTTGGATATCTAATAATTTCATACTTAATAAAAAGCCCAAAGAGTATTTAGGTATAGAAGGGTAGAGGCCTGCAAATATTATCTGCAATCTAAGAAATAAGTGAATCAAATCAATTACTATCAAGCTAGATGGCCCAAATATCTTTTCAATATCACTGGGGTCTGTCCACAGTTTCTCTGCAACAGATCATGAAACCATAGACAATGATACTGAAGTATATGTGTTTGCAAAGTGCTTACAGCTAGAAGTGGGTTATTGGAAGCAGTGGTCAAAGGGCCAGGAGGTGCTGACATGGGACTCATGTGTTGCTACTGAATTAATGATATTGCCAAGAAATGGGAGGCTGGACATGAGTAATGCCCAATGAAATCATTTAAAGTGTCTGCCAGGCTGACTGACGTAGACTGTATCAGTATATTGTCTGTGGTGCCTTGCAACAAGTCTCTTCCTTTGAAGAAAATATGGAGACTATCTTTGCTGACCTGAAATATCTATGCCAACAGCATTTTGGTGCTGAATGCATATGTTAATGAGAGGAAAAGTCTTCAGTCTGGTCTCACCTCTACGACATGTCCTACCATAGGAGATCCCTTTGTATTTGTTGATGTTACAGATGTGCTCCAGCAGATGGGAAGAACTATTGTGATAAAGCACTGTTCTCCCCTGAGAGACACCAAGATGTCTTATCTGAAAAAAAATTGCAATTAAGAGTTGAAAGTGTTTCCTAGAAGCTGATACCTCATGCTTGGAGCCCAGTGCTGGATGATGGGGTTGTCAATCTCATACCTTCTCCCGCAAGAGCTGCTGGCTGCCAACAAGGCTTGCTACCTTTCCTGGTGCCAGTGTGGTCCAAGCCTCACTGCCCTCCTCCAACCCCCAGTTTTTTTCATTAGTGCTCAAGTGGCATGGGGTAAATTGTGCAACAGGCTGCTCCCTTGGCCAGGAGCCTGCACCTCACGTCACTTAGCCAAGGCTCATGTGGGCGGCTACCTCTCTGGACATTTCTGCACTGAAAATGAATGGAGCCAACTCTTACTTCACACTAGCAGTCTGGAAAACATCTCTTCCCTCATGCCCATTAATTAATTGGAAGGAGACGTGCTGCAGCTAATGGCTTGAGGTAATTCACCTAATTCACAGCTGGCCTGGAGGCATTGTTATTGTGGGGGCTGGAAGATCCATGTTTGAACCCAAAGGGATTGAACTCTGTAAAGGAATCTTTAACATCACAATTTATGTAGAAGGATGCATTGATAGTTTATGGTGCCGAGTGACCCCAGATCATGACATTAGGAACCCCTCAAAATTGCAGGAAAAATTCAGGCTGGGTGACCTAAATTAAAGGATCTTTGCAGACTCGCCCCACAAAATGCGTATTGTGCAGAGTTAGCTGTATAGGAATGTGCTGTAGCCACATGGAAAGGACACCCTTGACTGCGGGTGACTACAGGCAGGGACAATAAAAGGCGCAGGTAAAGCATATATCAGTTGATGTGTTCCTTTACTCTCCCCAGGTTTTTCAAGTGTCACCCCATCTAACCTGCTGCAGTTGTCATCATTCCAAAACACACCAAAATCCTGAGTGAGAGTCTCAGGGTGGCTGGATTCAGCTTAGAAGAAAATACCCTGAACAATTTTTGGTACTGTGTAGTGGCTTCCCTTCTCTTTACTTTACAGTTGCTAATCCTGTAGCAATCACTTTACTTGCATTTTTAAGCTTTTTCCCACAGCTGTGAACAGTAGAAACTCTGGAAAAATGCATTTCCTGGAGTTTCATTCATGTTCATTCATTCAGTATAGCCTCAAGAAAACAGCTGAATGAGACACAGGATGAGCAAGAGAAATACAAATATCTGATGGGGAAAAATACAGAAAAAAAAAGCCAACATTAATGTCAAATTGATATGTCTCTTTCCATTTTCAGTCTGAATTTTGGAGAAAATTTATTAACCATTCTTGCCTGCTGCTGCATGTCATTATGAAGCCTACAATAGCAGCAGCAGTACAGAGTCTTGTGCTACAGCTGTCCGTGAAGTTCCAGAAACAATGGGCAGAGGGTGCTCACAGATGAGTATTTTGCTCCAGAAAAGGTGGCAAACTTGCCTTTGTGATGATGGGCAACCAGCTCAGGGTCGTAGTGCCACAGTGTACTTCCGGTGTAATTACAACCAAATGCATTTCTTATTGTGTTAAAACAGGTATAACACCTTTGTAAGATATTTAACTTTTCTTAAGAGTGCTTCAAATGGGTTTGGACCTAAAATAAGCCCTAAAGAGTGTGTCGTCTTGGTGGGGATTCTTTTTTAGGTTGTGATCTGGGAACTGCTGAATTTTCTGAAAAGACTTACTGACTTTGTTAAGTTTTCATCAAATAGTTGCAGGACTGGCATTAGACTGCTGTATCTTGATTTTTGGTGCCCCTATTAGTTTGTATTCAGCATGAGATAGTCAGGCTCTGAAACTGAAGAAGTGCTCTAGTTGCACACGCAAAATTAAAGGACACTTTTTGGAATGTTGAATTTGGTGGTAAATTCCTCTGAAAGCTTTGGCTTACACAAGGACTATCATGATTATTTTATTACTCAATGCCAGGTTTGCTATTCCCTTAGCCCATTTGATCTTAATGAGATCCACATTGCAAAAACCCCATGCAGTCTGTAGGGAATATATACAACCTTGCATGTTTATTTAATGTTGCTTACTTCAAGACCACTTAGGTTGAGGAGAAAGAAGGCTTGGTTCCTGCATGTGCAAAAGTAAAGGCAGATACAAGCTGTGTCAGGAAATTAGGGGCACACTTGGAATTAATTAGTTTCTGTGTTGCTTTGAGAATATTATATGCTGGGCTTGGGGAGTGCTGCTGATGTCATCTGCCATGAAAGCACAGCTGGAGCGCAGCGTGAAGTCAGCAAATCCCTGAGACAGAATCACACTCTTGGTATTGTAGCCACAGCCACGTGCAGTTTTCTGGGAACTGATGCTGTCTTACAGACAAGGAAGTTGGTCTGGAAGCAGAGATGTAGATCCGTCCCCATAGGCAGGAGGGTTTCCTGCCCAAAGGCAGGGTGGCCTTCAGAGCTGCTGTGGCACAGCCATCCACTGGCTCCCACACACTCAGCGGAGCCACGGTCGTTTGGGTCTGCCTGCACTTGGTACAATGACATCTGCATAAAAAACTATGAATTCTTCTTACATCAGATTACAGAGATGTCTCCATACCTGAGAGTACGAAGGTACCTGCAAAGCACCTGGAGCAATAGGATGAGGCTGCCAAAAGGCAAGAAGGTGAGGAATGATGGTCCCAGTTTAGGGACAGGAAGAGAGGGCTTTTACTGAAACAATATCACTCTAAGTCCTGCAGATTGCCTTGAACCACAGACTGGGAACTGAGCTCCAAGTGGAGTCAAATCCCCACTCAGCATGTAAATTCTGAGCCAAGCACCTTTTCTGTTACGGTAGATCCTAACAACAGAGTGGAGAGAAAGACCTGGTTGAAATGAAGGCTGGCTGTACTCTGATTTTCCTGATGTAGTCATAGTTTAAAACTTGGAAAAAGAGAAAAAGGGACAGTTTTAGATCAGGAAGAGCTTAGTATAAATCAGAATTAAAGAAGCTCTACATTTATTCAGGGCAAAATTACATCTGTAAGTGCAGATCAGTTTTCCCCAGTGCTGCCTTACATCTTGCTGATGAACAACATACACCTTTCCACTATCTCCCTTCTGTTGTGACACAGATGTTTCCCAGGTCATTGCATGTGAGTCTCATCTGTATAAGACTGGATTTCTTCTAACCCCAATGCAAACAAGAAGCTCTTGCCCAGGAGTCTATCCAGGATGAAGTGGTCTTTGCAGAAGTCGGGGCAATTTCTTCCTGCTTCAGCCCTTTTGTCTTCTGGATCTTGGACTAAGCATTCTTCATGCTATAATGCTAAATGCTGTTAAATATGTGATGTTGCTGCTGTCTTTGCTCATATTGACAGAGTTAAGCTTTCTCTTTTCCCATTCCTCAGTAAAAGAGCAGCATTTCATCTGCATTTACAGCTTAGTAAATGCAATGTCATCTTTCAGTTGAAATTTGGCTGCACTGTGAATTGTTTTGCTCTCTTTCCTTTCCTGCACAGCTGGAAATTAATCCCTCTCCAGTCCTGTTTGGGATGGGGTGAAGAGTGGAGAGAGAGAAAAAAAAAATCTGGCAAGGAAAATGCTTGATCTAGATAAAATGAAATAAGTTGAAGTTAAACAAGGCAGTGTCACCTCTTCAGGGATAAACTGACACTTGTGTCAACACTGGACCGACAGAGCATCAGCTACAGTGCGGGCAGCCTAAGCTAGAAATGTTCAGCAGTTTGGGGAGAAGGGGAGTGACTGCTGAGCAATGGTTGGGCACAGGTCTGTGAAACACGTACATGCTTTCAGTGCCCTAAAGTGGGGAGACAGAGAGAAAGTGCCATGGCATTTCATGCAAATTATGGCTGACCCCTTGTTCATATTCATTAGAGGTGGTGAAGCTGTGTCTTGGTGTAGTAGTGCAGTCACTTTTCTGCCTCCCTGGGAACAGGGGAAAAATTACAGTCCTTAAAAGGCATTTGACACAACTGCAAATGGTGAAAGTATGCCACTTCAAGTGAAGCTGCGATGCACAAGGCTCCTCCTGAACCTCAGCTTGATACTGCAAACAACTGAGAACATGACTCAGACCTATGTCTCCTTCCTATCACCACCGTTAGGGATGCAGGACAGCTCTGCAGGCAGTGATAGGCAGAGTCACCTTCTCCCCTGCATTTCATGATGCCTGCAGAGGAAGAAAGGTCAGACCGTGAAGCCAGAAAGGTTTTGTTGGGGTTTTGGTTTTGGAAAGTATGCTGTGGGTTTCTGTCAGGCTTGAAGTTTTTCCACAAGTCATCTCAACAGCCTGCCTGTTGCCTACTTCCACCAGGCTAATCTTTGCAGACATCAGCTTGAACAAGTATTTTGTTACTAGCTCAGGAAACCTAAAGCTTCCTCTAAAGATTTTAAACCTACAAGCAGCAGAAGACAAACTAGAAAGTCAGAAGCATTGGCCTAATTGTGCTGAAGCTGTTTATAGAATAATGCTAAGTGACACCAGTTGTGAAGCTTCGTGAAGATTAACCACCCACCTCCTAATTACTTTGAAATTCTTCCTTTTCCCTGCAAGAGATTTCACCTTTGCAAAGGCTGATAGAAAGAAGTGTGAGGAGCTACAAAGAAGGAAAGGCAGGCTGAATGGAGTTTTGTTTTCAACCACAAAATGGGGAAAACCTGTAGTTTGTGTAAGGCAGGATACAGTAATGAAGAAGAAATCCCTAAGGCTTTAGAGAGCCAAAAAATACCAACTCAGACTTTTAGATACAAAACCATGCTATTTTCTTCTGTGGCAGCATACTATATTCATAACAGGACAAACAGTATCATATATGTAAATAGCCCTGATGTTGATTTGAAGCTAAATAGGGAAGTGTATTACAGCTGTTTGCTCATACAGCAGCTCTTTAGATCAGGACAGTTTTCCTTACAGTGAATACTTGCTCTTAGATCATATACTCTTGCTCTGAGTGTACGATGCTTCCTAAGCCTGTTGGGGGGCAATGACACAAAAAGAAAAGAAAAGCAAAAGAAAAGACTACAAGCAAGAGTCAAACACAAAAGCTTAGTCTAGAAGTACCAAGGTTTGCTCTGGCTCTCCAGGTGGGGCCATTCCAAGTGGTGAAGGAAGACTTGGAAAACTTATAAGTCAGAGGCTCTCCATCCTATTTATCTAGACATTCACAAAGGATCTAAATTGATTTAACATTGTTTACTTAAAAACATCCACCAAGCAATACTGGCACAGCTCTCTGTGTGGACAAGACCTACAAAAAGGAGGGAGGAAGAACATGAGTTGTAAATATTTGTCTTTAAATACATTTCCCACAATACAAAATCCTTTAATTGTCAAAGAGGAGAGGGAATCAGGGAGATCTTAAAAGGGACTAAGAGTCTCATTTCAGTTAACTAGGCTACCAGGATGTACTACACCATACAATGCTTTCTTGTCCTTCGTTAGAGAATATGCCTCACTCCATCCCACTATGCTCTTTAATACCCCCAAATGAGCCATCTACCACTGTCATAGCATTTTAGAAGCTTGCCTCACCTGCTTCAATATTCCTATGCCCAATTCTGCCTGTGCACCTCGATGTGAGTTGCAGTGGGAAAACCCTCACAAATAGGACAAGACAAGGGAGAGAATTACAGACAGCTCCCAGCACCTGCAGCTTTGCATCTATAGATTATTCTTCACCCTGTGGTGGTGGTGCCTTGGAAGGACTTTGCTAGAAGTTTCTTCTCTCTGTAACAGCCCCATATACTCATGTTGTCTAACTTCATAGTGTCATTCATAATTTCATCCACATTCTCACAGTTGTTTGTTCCTGAACAGATTTACTTCCCTTTTTCCCAAACCTCTCAAAAAACCACTGTCTCCCATTCGCAAGCAGACCAATATACCCACAAGCCAGTATAGTCGCATAATGATAATCATAATTTAGAAGAAATCTGGCAGTCACTGGCAAGCCTGTGATAGCTGTCTCCTGAATGTCACCCCAGTAGGAAAGGACAAGTACTTGCTTCGGTGATCCACATGTGACTACCACACCTTTATTTAGGGCCAGAAGAAACAAATTTATACTGTGCTGCAGAACATAAAAATGGCACCGCATGACATTTTTTTTTTATTATTTCCCCATGGTCTTAATCCTCACCGTATTTGCAATTTCACAGTTACTGTATTGTGGTTTTGCAGGTGAAACTGTTCAGCAGTCACAAAAGCAGAAAACAAGTGGTGTCACCCACGTATGTGTGCAAGGAAGTATTTTTCTGGCAGCCACTGCATTCCCTGTATGAATGCCACCCGGTTCGTCTCCAGTAGAGGGCAGAAATCGACACGAGGTTCACCAAGTACAAATTTGATGTACTTGGGTTTTGCCAGAGCTACGCAACAGAGATTAACCCAGACCAAGATTTGGCATCCAAAGGAGATTTGAGAGAGTTCAGTGCCGTATATGAACCTAAATTCAGAGTTTGCTGCAGTAGCAATGCTATAACAGAAAATTCTGCATCCAAACACCACCAGCCTTTGGGGATATTGCGATCTCAGTTTGAACTTGACCCCTGTCATTCAAGACTCTCTTAGCTGTATGGTTTCTTGTTTCCAGAGATGTGAAAACCCATTATTTTTTAAAGCACACTTCTCGTTATGCTTAACATACTTTTAATTTCTTAGACTTAATACCATTATATGGCCTGCATAGCATAATGGTCAATGATACCTTTGAGGGCCATGGTACTGATAGCATCTAGATCATGGCAAGACACAGAAAACAAAAAAGGAATTATATTTTGGAAAATGGTATCTATGCAAAGGAGGTGATAAAGAGGCACAAGCATTTTTCATGCAAAAAACACCTCCCAGAAAGTGAAGTTACACTATGTATATGAGAAACTCTTAGTTTGGGAATAAACTGTATTTTGAAACCTCTCTTTTTCCTCTCCTTTCCCCATGGGATCCTTTCCCATATATCTTTGCTACCATCTCCTGCCTACTGGTGGTGGCCCTGTCAGCCTTGCATCAGAAGAATAAAAAAGCCCCAGAGAAGATGCTAGTTCTACCTCCCAGGACTAGCTGATGGCCTCAAAGAGCCCAAGATCCTCATAAGGAAGCTAATTCTTTCACCCTCTTCCCTGAAGAACATTTCTGCTATAATATGGTTGAAAAATATACACAAAGGGGAACGTGTAACTTGTAAGTATTACAAGAAGCATGATTCTGTAAGTTATATTTCTAAATGTTATCATCATTTTCTAAAAGTTCCATTGTTGTTCTTAATATTGTGCATAACCTAGAGTCCCTGTGGCCCTTTGTTTTACCTTCCCTGTGACCACAGCCTTGCAGGCTTCCTTTCGCAAGAGCACTCTTTTGTTTAAGCTTGGCAAAATTTGGGATGAAAGACTAAGCAATGCATTTGCTTTGCAACTTTAATTTGGTGAAAGTCTTAACTGCATCTATTTAGCTGTGGTAATGGTGGTTAATGAGAAAATCATTAGCTGAATAGTTTTAGCAGCTGAGGCAAGAAAATGCCTTTAGCCAGGAAGAAGAAAAAAACAACCTACAATGTAGATTAGTGTCTAAAAAATGAAGGAAAGGAACATTTTATGTTCCAGAATATACACTGGATTCATTGGGGGAAATGAGGAAAAAGCATCACACCCTTCAATAAAAATTCTTATTTCTTTGTATTTACAGTATTTACAACATCTTTTTGTTACTCGCACGCACGCAGCTGCTCACTGAGTATCAATAACAGCCATCACCCTCTCGTATGAAGAGGAGAACCACGGCTCAATGAGACACCTCAGAAGAAAGACTGGGACAGAGGTTTCCTTCAGTTGTGTTTCTGCAGTCAAAAGCTTTCTGACGAGCTTGATCGGCAGCAGGGTGCAGGCTGAGGACTGCTTCTTATGAAATATTTTGGAGACCTGTGGCCCTGAGGACAGCTGCCTTTTGGAAAGTGCCATGCATGGAAGGGAGGGAAGATACTGCTCCCTCACACCACACCTCCTCCATCCTTACTCACAGATTACAGCTCTCAGTGACTGTAGCCTTCAGTTCTACTAGGAGGACTGCTTCCCCTCCCATCAGATGAAGCAGTCAGAGGTGAGTGGGGAGGAATGCTTTGCCCCCACTGACTAAACTTTTTTATTCTACTGGCCTGCACAGTTGAGAGCAAGGGTTCAAGTTTGCAGCTGCAAGTGTGCCTGCCCTGAAAGGAGGGATCACAAAAGCAACACTGATACAGGAACTGATAACTAACATGACCCATGCCCTCGAGGGCTCAGATGTACAAAGCTGCCTTGTGCGGTGCAAAGTCTCACGCTGTGGTGTAGCTCTGTGTGTGAGAAGTCCACACTGGCCTTGCAATAACCATAAGCAATTGCTTGGTCATACCTCATTTTGCAAATGAAAGCCATTTTTGTTCTCTGCTGTTAGTAAGCAAAAGAGATGGCAGATGATTTACCAGATGATGCTAGCACATTTGGAAACTCGAAATGGCTTACAGAGTCTGAGAAAATGTACAAAACTCATAGGATGTGGCTGAAAGAGGGAGTTGCATGACATTATGTATCTCTACTGGACTTAAAGCCTTTTTTGCTTCTTCTTGTGGTGACTGCTAATACACTAGGTTTTATATGCTTCATATCCTATGCATACTTACTTCCCTGGTTCACACCATGTGCCCAAATGGTCTGTCCACAATTCACACTTGAGTTCTTCTGCCTGCTACTCCTGCTTCTCTGTCCCTGCTGATGTATTTCTCCCACTCTCTGGTCTTTCTCCTGAACATGGGTCTGAGTCCACGGCAGCCTCCACCTGAGCAGGGAGTCCACCAGAGTTTGCTCCTACACCCGTGGGCTGCCTACCTGGCTCTAGGAGTCTGCCAGCACAGGTTATTTACAGGAGAGCAGCCTGTTATTTCAGGGGTGCAGGAGCAAGACAGAGCACTTACTTCCATTGTGACTGCCCACCTCCTAGGACAATTAGTACTGCAGTAACAACAATTCTAAGGGTGACATTCTTACAGTACTGGAGTGATCTTTAGTAGGGACAGGATTGATGACAGCAACCTCAAACTGTCTGAAATACCCCAGAGATCCTCTAATAGGTTTCAGGAATTCGTTTATCCTCATTTACTGGCTAGGACTGGAAAGACATGTGATTTTAATTTTAGCTAGCTCTCCACCATTTCAGAAATATATTTACAAGAGTATGAACAGCTCTGCAGAACAACAGCTCATTGAAGTACACCACACAATTAAAAAACCCAAAATGCCACCATATAGGACCTATCAACACCTGCTAGAATAGACAAAAACAACCACAGAATAGTTTCATGCTTAAAACATATGGTTTCATGTATTTTGTTTCTGGTTGTGTAAGTGGATTTGTGCCTCTCCACCATACAGCCAGTGGAAGAGAACTGGTGGACAAGGTATCTACAAGTCTTTATTTTTAAAAAAAAACACATAAGCTGCTTTTCCTCTGATCATTTTGTTGGATCCTATTATATTTTATATAATAAAATATTTTGTTTATTTATTTTATTTATTTGTTTGTAATTTATCTTTCTTTTTCTGTTTTGGCAGGTGTTCTTGTGGTGTTGCCATGGGATTTGAGCAACATTTGTTATCCTGAAGGATACAGATGAAATAATATTCACATTTCGTGTGGCCAAAGAAATGATATGATATGTTGAGCAAAGTGACCCTACTATTGCAAACCTGAAGGAGCACAGTAATGACAAGAAGAGAAGTAGAAAGTCACTTAGTAGAATTAAGAGGAGGAACCCAGTTTGGAACAAATTAGGCTTATTGCGTTAGCAGAATAACATGATGATGTGTCAGGAGGCCCAGAGAAACCTGCAAGGACAGTTTAGCACTGGAATAGCTCTTGGTGTCCAGAGCAGCAAGGATACCAAATGCTTTGTGAGTTAATCCTGTTAGCCAGGAGTAAGGCATGGAAGAGAAAGGTCCTAAGCCCCATCAGATGTTTTTTGGATTGTACATAATTTTATCTTTTTGACTGGCTGTGTTGTGTCTATGTACCCAAAAGCTACAAATCCAACCAAGATTGCTTTTAAATAATATGTTGAAAGCACCGGTCAGGTCCTTCACTGTGGGGTTTCCAGTCATGGCCATTGCATCTGACTGTATAGATATAATATGACTTGCTTGTTAGGGGCTAAACTCCCTTGTTTTCTAAATAAATTCTGAATACTCCGAACCTGAGGAACTCACAGAGAAGAGGAAGCTCAGTCTGAAAGCTCACACTGGAGTTGGATGATATGGGACTTTGCCTCTGGTTGCTATCTTGTTTAGAAACACATTTAATTGCCCTTAAGCATTTTATTATGAAGAATATTTTGAAACTGTGACTGGAGAAAAAGAATATAGCAGGAGGAAACTTGGTTCATGCACCCTTTCAGTAGCCCAGTGTTTCATAAAAAAAAAGAAAGCAAACAGGAATATGGGGTTTTTATTGGTCTTGAATTTCAAAGAGTTCCTCCTCTATCCCCAAAGCCAGCCTTGACAGAGTACAGTTCTTTCTTACCTTATGTGTATACCTAGGAAGAAGAGGAAGAGAAGTATCTATCAACCCTTTGACACTTTTCAGCAGTGACACCCCATCCCATCCCATCCCATCCCATCCCATCCCATCCCATCCCATCCCATCCCATCCCGTCCCAAAGTCTTGGCCACTGCAGCAAAACCTGACTTGATGCATGCTCAGCCACTGCGTGCTGTTGCAGTGGTTCTGAGTCTCCACACAGTACCTGGAGAAGATGATACATGGATTGTACATGGGCAAGGCAGTCATCTACATCGTGGATTTGTCAGGCAGAGATTTTACCAGCACTCCCGCTCTTGCCTGTGCACGACAGGCAGTGGTCCTGCTCCAGTGCATGAGGTGTTGTGAGATAAGTGACGAGACAGTCATAAAAGCAGTCAGGCCCTATGGTGAGAGAGGTCACAAGACTTCAAATGGGTCAGCTGAGCTGAAAATCTTAAAGGAAATCTTGCGTCATAGAGACTGATAGGGATAAATACATGAATGGCTGCAATTTACTTAGATATGTGCAGTACCTAAATTCATATCCCCAAATCCCATACATAGAAAGCAGGGAACAAAGCAACATAACGCTCTTTGATATGCAACATCACTTCTTAACACAGAGCTGCAACTCCCTGGGAGGCTCACTGTGTAAGCATTGGATATGCTTTTGTTTTGTTTGAATGGGAAGTTGTGAACGTCCTGCCTTGTGCACACAGGTACACATTTGTGCATTCAGGAATACACGTGTTTTCCCAGGAACACTGTGACTTCTTCAGCAGAGCTGGGGAGTCCCAGCCCACTCACAGTAACTCTGTTCAGCAGGCAGCATGTAAGTATAGCAGTGATGCCAGAGGATTGGCCTCCTGGAAGTACTGAGTTACTTTCACTTCACATTTAGGCAAATTTACCTTCCCAAAGTGCTACTGGAAAAGTCAACAGAGTGTCAGGGGTTGTGTTAGCTTATGCTCTTTCAAGTCATTATTTGGTGCAGCATGGCACCGAGCAGATAGTTGTCTCCCTGAGCCTCATAGTACTGAATGTCGAACAGGAAAAGATAACTGAGGTTGACCCCATACTGTTTTCTACTTGCCATATTGGTAATGCCTTGGTCAAGATAATGCTGTAGCTCAGCGGTTAAATTTCTGTGTTAACTGAACAATGACCACTGCTAGAAAACCCAAAGACAAATTCACTGTAAGCTTTCACCACTCAAAAGAGTTGACTTTAGCCATTGCAATCTGGTACCGAGTGAGACCATCAAATGAAGGCACAATCCTCAGCAGCTCCAGGAATATCTTTGCAGTGTTCATGATAACGGTTCACTGGGTGCAGGGAGCTGATTGCAGAACAGGCTCCTGCAGCAGTTATTGGGTGGCTTGCCAAAGGAGAGCACTGGGTAAAGAGCAACAAAATTAAGTGAAGAATTCTCAGTGGCAGGCAAGAACACTGAAAGGAATAGGAAAAGACACCTGATGAACACGTGGCTTAGCAGCTGGTGTCATTGGTGGAATTTTGGTTTCTACGATCATGGGGAGGTTTACATAGCCCCAGGCCTGATGGCGACAGACGGAGTTTGGCTTTCTAGAAAGGGGAAAAGGATTCTCACGTGTGAACTGGCCAGGCTCATCAAGAAGGCTTTAAACTAACTCGAAGGGGGAAAGGGACAAAACAAGACCTACCAGTGATGAACCTAGGGGTGGCATGCCAATGTTGGGGGTGAAATCAATAGCTCAGCCCAGGTGCATCTACATGAATGCAGGCAGAACAGGCAACTGGAAGCCATTGTGCAGCAGGATAGCTATGACTTGGTGACCATCACAGAAACATGGTGGGACGACTCTCAGGACTGGAGTGCTGCAATGGATGGCTATAAGGTCTTCAGAAGGGATAGGCAAGGAAGGAGAGGCAGTGGGATGGCTTTGTATGTTAGGGAGTGTTTTGATTGTCTAGAGCTTAATGACTGTGAGGACAAGGCCATGCTTATGGGTAAGGATGAGAGGGAAGGCCAAGGAGGCAGATATCCTGCTGGGAGTCTCTTATAGACCATCCAACCAGGAGGAAGAGGCAGATGAGGCATTCTACAAGTGGCTGGCCGAAGTCTCATAATCATGAGTCTTTGTCCTTGTGGAGGACTTCAACTTACCAGATGTCTGCTGGAAATACAACACAGCAGAGAGGAAACAGTTCAGGAGGTTCCTGGAGTGTGTGGAAGGTAACTTCCTGATGCAGCTGGTAAGGGAGACTAGCAGGGAGGTGCCTCACTTGACCTGCTGTTTACGAACAGAGAAAGGCTGGTGGGAGATGTGGTGGTTCTTGGTCAAGTTAGGAGGAGAGTCAGCCAAACCACAACCATGGACTTCCGAGGGCTGACTTTGAGCTGTTCAGGACACTGGTCGAAAGAGTCCCTTGGGAGACAGTCCTGAGGGGCAAGGGGGTCCAGGAAGGCTTGACATTCTTCAAGGAGGAAGTCTTAAGGGTGCAGGAGCAGGCTGTCCTCGTGTGCCATAAGACGAACTGGTGGGGAAGATGACCGGCCTGGCTGAACAGGGAGCTTTTGCTAGATCTCAGAGAAAAAAAGAGGGTTTACCACTCTTGGAAGAAGGAGCCAGTAACTCAGGAAGTGTATAGGGACCTTGTCAGGTCATGCAGAGGGAAAATTAGAGAGGCACAAGCCCAACTAGAACTCAAGCTGGCCACTGTCTTGATAGACAAAAAATAATGTTTCTACAAATACATTAACAACAACAAAAAGAGCCAAGGAGAATCGCCATCCTCTATTGGATGCGGAGGGGAACATTGTCACCAAGGATGAGGAGAAGTCTGAGGTACTTAATGCCTTCTTTGCCTCAGTCTTTAACAGTCAGACGAGCTATTCTCAAGGTAATCAGCCCCCTGAGCTGGAAGCCAGGGACCAACAGCAGAATAAACCCCCCATAATTCAGGAGGAAGCAGTTAATGACCTGCTATGCCACCTGGACATCCACAAGTCTATGGGGCTGGATGGAATCCACCCAAGAGTGGAGCTGGCGGAGCTGGCCAGACCACTCTCTATCATTTATCAGAAGTCCTGGTCAACAGGGGAGGTTCCAGACAACTGGAGACGTGCCAATGTGATGCCCATCTATGAGAAGGGCTGGAAGGTGGATACAGGGAACTACAGGCCTGACCTCGGTGCCGGGGAAGGTTATGGAACGGTTCATCTTGAGGGTGCTCACATGGCAGGTGCAGGAAAACCAGGGACACAGTCTCCCACAGCATTCTCCTAGAAAAGCTGGCGGCTCATGGCCTAAACAGGTGCACTCTAAGCTGAGTTAAAAACTGGATGGACGGCCGAGCACAGAGAGTGGTGGTGAGTGGAGTTAAATCCAGCTGGCAGCCGGTCACAAGTGTTCAGTATTGGGACCGGTCTTGTTTAATATCTTTATTGATGATCTGGATGAGGGGATTGAGTGCTCCCTCAGTGACTTTGCAGATGACACTAAATTTGGTGGGAGTGTTGATCTGCTCGAGGGTAGGAAGGCTCTGCAGAGGGATCTGGACAGGCTGGATCGATGGGCCGAAGGCAACTGTATGAGGTTCAACAAGGCCAAGTGCTGGGTCCTGCACTTGGGTCACAACAACACCATGCAGTGCTACAGGCTTGGGGATGAGTGGCTGGAAAGCTGCCCGGCAGAAAAGGACCTAGGGGTGCTGGTCGACAGCCGGCTGAACGTGAGCCAGCAGTGTGCCCAGGTGGCCAAGAAGGCCTGAAGCATCCTGGCCTGTATCAGCGATAGTGTGGCCAGTAGGAGTAGGGAGGTGATCGTGTCCCTGTACTTGGCACTGGTGAGGCCACACCTCAAACACTGTGTGCAGTTTTGGGCCCCTCACTGCAAGAAAGACATTGAGGTGCTGGAGCGTGTCCAGAGAAAGTCAACAAAGCTGATGAAGGGCCTGGAGAACAGGTCTTGTGAGGAGCGGCTGAGGGAACTGGGGTTGTTTAGTCTGGAGAGGAAGAGTCTGAGGGAAGACCTTATTGCTCTCTACAACTACTTGAAAGGAGGTTGTAGTGAGGTGGGGGTCAGTCTCTTCTCCCAAGTAACAAGCGATAGGACAAGAGGAAATGGCCCCAAATTGCACCAGGGGAGGTTTAGATTGGACTTTAGGAAAAATTTCTTTACTGAAAAAGGTGTCAAACATTGGAACAGGCTGCCCAGGGAAGTGGTGGAGTCACCATCTCTGGAAGTGTTAAAAAACTTGTTGATGTAGCACTTGTAGACATGGTTCAGTGGGCATGGTGTTATTAGGTCAACGGTTGGACTTGATGATTGTAGAGGTCTATTCCAGCCTAATGATTCTATGATTCTATGTTGCTGCTCCTTTAGGGTCCTTCCTCTGTGCCTGGTCACAAATCTGCAGCACACAATACTACCAGGGTCCCTTCTGCTGGCTGTCCCTGAAAGTCACTCAAAGGAGTTTGTTTGTCTGAGACACCCATGAGAACAATGCATCCAAAATACAGCAGATCTGGATGAAATTAAGGAGGCAGCTGGAAAGGAAATCCCAATGTTCTAGGCATAGCAACGCCTGAAGATGTTAACAGAAAAATTTAGAAAACCTGTTCCATGCATTTTCTCTACAAGAGCAGTGTTTATGGATAAAGCAGTTTGTTTACAGCTTAGTAAAGTAAGAATTAGACTGCAACTGGATAATGGACCTCAGGTATACCAAAGACTGTACACATGAAGTTTCTCAGGGAAAAAGTGAGGATTATTTTTCAATAGGTATGTAGATAGCACCCAGGAGGCTGAGGCTTCTTGTTCTTCTCCTCCTGGAGAGGAACAAGAAAAGCTGCCCAGCTACAACTGACTGCAGAACAAAATTACATTGATGAGGATATGGAGAAAGCACAAAAATTGGGGTAAACATAGATCCATCCTTCCTAGAAAAAAAAAAAAAAAAAGTAACAAATTAAGTAGAGCTACTTGTGATAACACAAATAAGTAATAGTGATTAGACTTCCTCTCATCTGGAAAAATATTCTTCTGTCCTCAGGCTCACTGCATGCTGAGCTTCTCACCAGCAGGTACACTGAGATCCCTGTTTCCTTTCAGCAAGAGGGAAAAAGGCAGCTTTAAAAAGACTAGTGATCTTTCTTAATCTTTAAAAGCTTCTAGGAATTTAATTACTATGATTCTTTTCCTTCTGTATATAAAATTATATTTCCTGGCTCTTTTTTCATTAAATATCAGTATTCAGTAACTTTATCATTCTGTGGTGTTCCCCAATTATCTCTTTCAGTAAAGATCTCTCAAAATCAATTCTTTAAAAGCAAATCACAGAGTATTTTGGGGATAAGTGACATTAGGTTTCTCAGAGAAATAATGAGCGTGTCATTACTTAGGGTATGGATGGAATTAAAATTAGTTTACAGCTTGTGAATGTTGGGGCTGTAGAGCAACGATCAGTGTGCAACTGCAAAGCAGATCCACACTAAGTTTAGGAGAGCAGCCACTAGATTTTGCAATGAAAAAATTACAAATTTTGTTCCATACTCTATCTCTGGCTCTAGTACAAGCATAAATCTATGAACAGAGTTCAGGAAACAGCAATCAGCATGCCAGTCAGGAGACTGTACAGAATAAGCTCAGGAGAGTAACTCTTAGATCTTACAATAACAAAATTAGAAACTATAGCAGGAACTCATTTTGAAAGTTTCAGCATTAAGTTTAACATTACAGCAAAAGAGTGTGACAAATAAATGTAGTACAAAGCCACTCAATTTCAAGAAAGGAACTGCAGAAAATGAAGCAAACTGTAAAGCGAATGAAAACACATAAGGCAGAAAAAAATAAGTCTAGAAGCAGCCAGGGAGCTTTTAAAAACTACTGTGTTAGAAGCCAAAGTAAATTGTGTGCCCAAACTCAAAAAAAAAACCCACCCCAAAACAAACAAACAAAAAAAACCCAACAAAGCAAAACAAAACCTTCATAATTCACACTCCCTAGAAGTTACGGAGCTTTCAAAAGGAAAACATCGACATTTTAGAAATTGAAAGGTTCCTTAAATGAGAACAACAGGAAGGTTTTAAAAAGGGACTGGGGAAAATTCATGAGTGACAGGTCTGTCAGTGGGCTCTGTAGGGCATAAGGGAAGTGCTCTCAAACATCTCCAACACAAGTGCGCACGCTGGGGGAGCAATACCAGGGGAAAGGACTGCAAACTGAGGCTGGGCTTGCATGCTTTCCCCAATTATGCCACTGATCAAGATCAAAAACTGAGTTAGGTGAACCACTGGCCTGAGCTGGTGGCATATTCCTTACATTCTCATCTTATCCTAGATAGGTTTAAGTTTTTCCTGTGTTAAAACCTACTGAATGAAACCAAAAAAACAACAGTAAATCAGATATATTTTTCCATGCTCCAAGTGCATCCCTAGAAATAATGCTAAGTCTCACTGTGGTAACTAGCAAGGTTGGGGTGAGAAAACCGTTTCCTTGAAGCAGAAGTTAAAGACAAATAGTAACAATAGCATTTTTAGATGACCCCAAGCCCCACCCCAAAAAAATTAGGACAGTAGATTTCCTTTCTAGAGTTTATGAGAAATTTCTCATAGTTTTCTGTCCATGAATATGGACTGGGGTTAAGGTAAGGGTTATATTCAGTGAAGCTGAAGCAAGGGGGTATATTCACTGTGGCATTCTGAGCTGCCCTGAGTAAATTTAGGTGAACAGCTGTTTTCTTTATTGGTGATAAAATTGGGAACATCATTTTACAGGTATCAGTGAGGCAAGTCTGAGCCTAAACAAGGTGTTGGGGTTTGAGTTCATGCTTGAGAGATGTTTGCCAGGGGAAAGCAGACTCTGGATTAGTTTAGGAAAGGGACAATAGCCACCAGGCTTCTCAGGGACAAAATTAGGAAAGACTTCCCCATGAGGTTCCTAAATCTACTCTTGACCAAGGGATAGGGTTGGAGGGAGAGTGCGATAAAACAGAAGTCTAAACTCTACAGGTAAATTATGAGTGGCATTTGCAAGTGTAGGCCAAAGTAAATATAGACCCCTGGCCTAAAGGTCCTTCAAATAGGACAGTTAGAAACTTCATTCTGCAGGGTACCACTTCAACCCATGCAATGCTGATCTTGGGATTAATTTTTTTATCTAGAACAGTGAGATCTAAAGACCTATGGCAGCAATGAGGAGAAAGCAGTGAATTCAAGACAGTAAGTTTTAGCTTCCAAGAGACAGAAATACAAATTCCACTGGGAATCACTGAACTAAGTCTAAGTCTAGGGCTAGTCCAGGCACATTAAAGCAGAAGCAGAATAACAACAGTAAGAATGTCATGGGAAGACAGACCCTTAGGCGAAGGGTTTGGGATGAGAGATAAAAGTGATATATAGAGAAGAAATTACTCTGCTAAATTCATGTTTTTCACTAGTATTCAGGCTGCGTTTACAGTAAGTTGTTTCTTGGTACCATAGGTTTGAATTTGAACTTCTGTTTGAGTTATAAAAAAATTAAATAAGGTATTCTAAGAAAGTCACAAAGTTAAGTTGTGGCAGCTTCCAGGATGGTGTATTTATGTCTGACAATGAGCTATTTGCCATGAGGGATCCAAGAAAGTGAAAACTCACAAAGCAGCAAAATTCTCTTTTAAAAACATGTCTGGGATGCATGGATTGCTGTAGAGCACCCCATGGGCACATTATGTACTCCCTATAAAGAACCCCACACTCAGCTTCTCTAGGTCTTGAAGCAGTACTTCTGAACTGCAGTCAGAGGGATGGTGGTGCCTAACTCCACAAGGAAAAACCTGGCCCATAGTGCCTCAATAGTAGAAAATGCTACACAGCTTTATAATGGAGAAAAATGTCAAAATTCACAAAACACCTGGCTGTAGTATTTGATTTATGTTTCCTAAAGCTATCTTCCCACCTCAGAGCAAACATGATTGAGATGGTTATGATGTCTGCATGCAATCTGCAGAGCAAAATACTTTTATTTGCCTCTCTGCCAGTCTGTGGCTGCAAAGGATTACCTTAGCTTTACATTCAGCTAAGACGTGGAAGCTCTGTTGCACCTCTCTGAAAGCCAGCCTTCTTGTTTTCATAAGTGAAATGAAAGAACACCAAGATATCTCTAACATTTGGTATAGCTGTAGATATACTAGATGATGGAAATGCTTAGAGAGCCGTCATCTACCTTTATGGTTTGTATGAGTGAAGATTGCTGGTATCATGTCTAAACAGAGGGAAGCCTGGACAGGCCACAGGTTGCAGCATGCCATCTTTCATACAGCCTTCTATTTTGACCCAAAAGTTTTGGTGTAGGCTTTGCATTTCTTTTGTACTTGTTTTCCAGCCTCTTCGTTGTAGTGTGACTGCAACAACTTACTGGGATCCTTCTTGAAAGCACTGGTATCAAACATACAAAGACTTTAACTTTCTACTGGATTTACATACTCTCAACAACTCTGCAAGCAATTATATCCTTTACCACATGACACAGCAGGTTAAACCCCTGGATTTTCTAATTCCTGAAGCCCCTGTTTTCTCTCATTGTTTCATTCCAGAAACAAGTGGAAGTTTTAACCCCTTATCGACATCAATATTGTGCAACTGACCCGTTTGCTTTAACTAATGCCTTTATTTGGCACAATTGATATTTTTTGTTGAAAATTATTGTCCCTTGACTGCATGGGGAATGTGAGCTGGATCTTTAGAGTAATTTTTTTCTTAGTATTGAGGGAAGACTTCCTTCTAGAGATTAAGATGGAGGTAGTCATATCGCCAATTCAAGGAAGAGTTTCCCTGAGAGTTTGCCCTTAGCATCCACTTGACTCCAGACTAGTTCAAACGGGGGGTTGGTTTTGGAGAAGCTGTTTCTCATGAAAAGGTTTGTGTCATAGACACAGGGCAAAATAATTTGGATGGAAATTATTTTTATTTTCAAAAAAATATCCCTTGATTTTTTGCAAAACCATCTGATGTGACTGGAACTCTGGCTATAAACTTTTAGGACTAAATGGGGAGCAAAGAAAAATCCTAGAATATATTAGTCATGAAGCTGTTCAGTTGTGGATTGTGAGCGGATATATCGGTGAGGTTGTTATTTTCATACTAACAGTTTTCTAAGCATTCTCTGAAGCAATGCTTAGGGGCTGCAATTATATGCTCCTAGTGTACCTCAGACTCTGCAAGACTTTAAACTAATTTTGGAGGAAGAGGACCCAGGGAAGTAAAGAAGGATTTGGAATTCTAATAGGAAGAAGAAGCTAAATATACTCAATGGAGATATCTCCCATGCTGGAAATCTGGAGTTCTTCCAGTGTTTTCTGAATCTTTTGACTAACTTCAAGATGGGGATATGAAGACAGAGAAGGGAGTTTCCATTAGATAGGAGCAATTTTTGCTTCCAGCCAAATTAGCCTTAAAGAAAAGCCCAACAAGGCAGAATTTGTATGTATCATGCCTAACCCAGTTCCACAGACTTAAAGGGTTCATTAAGCATCTAGATATTTTAGTGCTTTTTCAAA
Organism: Leptosomus discolor; assembly: GCF_034619465.1. NCBI lineage: Eukaryota > Metazoa > Chordata > Aves > Leptosomiformes > Leptosomidae > Leptosomus > Leptosomus discolor. Next base: position 22,986,417 of record NC_141419.1, read on the forward strand.
CACAACTCAAATGTGTTCAGGCTGCAGGTTACTCCAGGCTGTACATAAATCTGTGCTGAAGTCAGAGGGAAACCTACTGCATTCACCTGTTGTGCAATTGCTCCATGTCCTCACTGAGCTATGCAGCAGCAGGACATTAAATGGCATGAAAAGCATTTGTGGAACTGTGATTTGTTACACTCGTTACCTCTGACCTGCTTGCAATTCAGTGCCGAAGGCATACAGCTCACTCTTACTCATGACCCTCGTGTGTGTCATCAGCCTTCTCCGCTCTGTGTTTTACTTGCATGGATCTCTGATTTTCGCAGTACTTCGAAAATGTTGTTGATCAGCTGCAAAATATCAGAATACCACAGTTCCTACAAGATATCTCATTCTCTAACAAGGAATCAGAGTCTGAAGATTATCCCATCCTTTCTTTGCTTGGAGTGTGGCTTTACTCTGGATTGAAAAATGTGTCACCTCCATTCCTCTCTGTTTTGTCCCTGGTCTGAACTTGGAGTCACGCCTGCAGGCTTTAGCGACAAAATTATTTTTTCGTTGGCTTTTATTCTAGCCAGTGCTCAAGATCCACTTGGGGTAACCGAGAAGGAGCCATCTTCAATTATTTCCTCTACTTTGCTGCACAATAGAAGTAGTGTACATTAGCCAATATTTTGTTACTTTGCGCATGAAATCAATCAGATTCATACCGAAGTGACAGCATCATTAAGACAAACAATACTCGGAGAAACAGTCTTCTAACTTTTTTGCGCATGAAAAAATTTGGGCTTGTTTTCCTCTTTACTCTTCTGAGAATACTGAGACAATTTTGGCTAAAGCACATACTCTTTAAACTACTATCTTTCTTGGCTGATGAAAGGAAGAAGAAGGGTTGGTTTCTTTGCTGCAGGAAGATGACACATGTCATAAAGAAGGAAGTGGCAGCACTCCAGTGGGTACAAGAGTTCTTCATGCTGGCAGCTTCTTCCTAACCTTCACCGTTTTTGACTGGGTATAGAAAATACTGCTAAGGCGTTTGGGCAGTTTTCACATTTTCCTGGTGTCTTAGAATCCCATTTAATTCAGTCATGGCACAAAGTTTCCTTGTGAAACTGTGTTGTGCTGAAGCAGATGAGGTCATGTGAGTACATAAGAAATAATTCTACATACATGCAATAGGCGAAGCTTTGCTCTTTGAGCTGAAGACCAAGGAAGAAAGAAATGAACAGCTTGGTACTTCAGGCATGGGATGAGTCAGAGACATAAAATCATTCTGTGTATACAGTATGTTCAGTGCACAGTCATCAGTGGCAAAGAGTGGAGACTCCTGGGGGGCTGTTTGCATGAAGGACAAGCAGAAGGGATCTTTACAATGCTTCTGCTTACAAGCGGGAAGGAGTTTTTCCTTTAAGAAACTGGGTATTGGAAGATACAGGAAAGGCTGAGCAATTCAGAACATATTCTGTTCTAAAGAGTTTACTTTCACTACTGATTAATTAAATACAATGGTTAAATATGGCAACCCAATTGCTTGGGGTTCTAAGGATTGCAAGGATTTCATTAACTTTGGATAATCAGTTACACAACTGCAATGTCCCTTGGCAAAAAGCAATAAAGCAAAGCAGGAGGAGTTCTCTTTGTTTCTTCCTCTGCTGCATAAGATTCCACAAAGTAATAAAACTCAAGGCAAAGGAATTGTTAATTAGAAAACTTGCTCACCTTTCTTTGTCATACAATGTTTGTCCCACTAAAACCAATCTGTGGCTTATAGCTGGTTGCAACGGCAGCTTTGCCTGTTGCTTCAGTGCAACAGCTTGCACTCCTGGGCACAGGCCCACTATTCCCTCAGAGTCTGCTGTCTGTATCGCAACAAGCTGACAGAGGAAAAATATCCATTACAGCAGAAACAGATCGCCCCCACCCAAGTCCATACGATCACCACATTCCTGTCTCACCCTTTGAAGACTCTGCTGGGACCGTCTGTAAATGTTTCCTGTCCATATTGGAGGAGGCAGTGGAGTCTAGCATCCCTGAGTCAAACTCTGCAAACTCTGCCAGAATCTCAGCATGCCACTTAGACCTCCAGTGGTAAGCAGCACCAGCAGAAGGGTTGAGACAACCTTTCCCCAGAACTATGGACCTTGCTACAAATGGTAGAGAGCTGATAAGGGGTTAACTACCCTGGTGCACTGAAGTGATTGCAAAATGAATGTGAGAAGCTGAGCATCACATCCCAAATCAGCTCTGGGGAATGACCAAAAAATCACTCAGAAATGCCACCTAGCAAAACGGATGGGAAAAGGAGTGGGATGGATACAAAAGAAGTGCATCAATGCCAGTAGTGCTCTGTAGCCTAGCTGTCTGAGGGGCAGTGAAGGAGAGACTGAAGAGCCACCATGAAGGTGTGGGAGCTCATCTGTCAGTTGCTTATGGTGGAGAAATCAGGGAGGTTGTTTATGAGAGTGTCCTCCAGGAGAAGCAGCAGACTCCCATTGTTTCTGATAGAGCAATGCAGAGAACACAGTCAACTAGCAATAGCTGCAATTTAAGTCTCATTTGGATCTTGTAATACTTTATAACCAGAAAATGAGTCTGTCATGTGAATAAGGAGTTACAGGACTCCCCCCAAAGGCAACAATGTGGAGTGTACTGCTGCCACGAGATAAATACCTCCAGCCTGCTGTCAGGTGCATGGAGTAAAAAAAGGAGAGAAAGGAGTAACTTCATGGGTTATGCTGGTGGTGGTTTGCCACCAGCTTTTCCCAGAGGCCTTTCAAAGCATTCAGGAACTTAGTTCTGCACATGTGCGGTGCAGTCAACTTGAGGTTGCACAGTGGTTTACACCCTTCAAGGAACTACTGGATGTGTTGAGCACATAAAATAGGTGTGATCACAGGTCACAGCCATGGCGTAACAACTGTCTCCCACCACCCAGCCAGAAAGGCCGTAAATTTTAGTACTGTTGTTATATGTCTTCCAAAGAAAAGAATGGTGCATGTAGTCTAAGCAGCCATGCAAACATCTAGCCTTTCTTTCTTTTTCTGAGAACTCCTGAGAACTTGGACACTGTGACATGTTGTGGCAATACACTGTACCTAGGGACATCTGTGCTATCAACACCATAAATGAGGTTGGTGCTCAATGTGGGAACTTGTCTCTTTAGCTTTACTTTCTCCTTAACCGCTGATGTTGTCTCTTCTGAAGATGAGTTCAGGTATCCTTCCTACCTGTGAAAAGATCTTCTTAAGGTTTTCTCCTATACATCTTCCTTTGCCTGTGCCTCTGAGACACTGCTACGTTAAGCTGAGTGAATACTGCAGATAAATTTTGTATTCTAAATTTCACATCTTTCTTGTGGTTTCTGTTACCTGTTACTGTATTTTTATCTTCTTGGTGTTGTCTGCTGAGAAGCTAGTTTTCAAGGATAATCTCTCTGGCACAATTGAATTTCAGCTTTGCCTGACCTGTTTTTTCTTTTTCAGGTGTTCTGCTTTTATTTGTCACTCCTTGGAGGTTTTGTTCAGTAGCATGTCAGCAATGAAGTCTCGGTCATCTCAGCAACTATTAGCAATCCACACTCACTAGGATTTGTGTTGTCAGTGCATACATTTGTGGTCCATCCATGGCAAGTCCTTAATATCAATGGAAGGGAAATGCAGCCACGTTTTGTAGGACTGTTCATGCCAAATCATTGTTTACTCTTTCTCTGATACAGCACTTTACTTTTCTCTTCCTATTGTTATTAATAACAGCAGCCGACCTTCTCTAGGACCAAAAGACACTGCATAGCAAAGATTTCTTCAAGCTGTTGTGGGAGCTTTGAAAGCCAGTGTTTTGTTTTGTATACATCTGCAATGTGCTAAGTGGATATTTCTGGTCTTTGCAGTGCTAAGCCTATGTCCAGACTGTTCACAAAACTTTCCATACACTGCTCCTTTTATCCCATGGGGTGCAGCACTTGTAGAAATCTTTTCAGATTAAATACAGCTCATAACTCGATTCCAGGCATCTTTGTTCCTGCAATCCCATTTTGGGGCATTTTGACAACAATTCTGTGTTTTCAGTGTGCTGGAGGGAATCTCTTTTCTTTCTCAGGCATTGCTATTGAGTTCTGCCATGGTTTCTTTTAAGTGGTGGATGTCACATATCCTTAGCATTACTGCTACGACTTTTTTGACTGCTGCTCTATTGTTTTTCATCTTCTCAATTGCAGCTTGTATTTCTGACATTTCTACTGGAGTGATATTAGCGATACTGGCTAAGTTCCCATATTTCACTGGATGTTGTATTAAGGTGGAACTAACTCTGCTTGGAAGTCCTGTGCCTTTTACTTTTTTTTATCTTTTCCATGTTGTTCTACACAAATCTGAGGATGTGTTCCATCTTCGCTTTTGATTGGCCCATTTCTTCTTTGGCAGATTGTCACTTGGCAGAACGCTCTGCGTTTCCCCACTTTAGAGCAGTTTCTGCTTCAATCATTAGGTCTTCACTTACCTTTTATGCACTGTTTTTCCCTGCTCTGACTGCTTCCTTGGGCACGTTCCCCTCACCTGCAGTTTTTCAGTGAGCTTTGCAGGATATATCATTGCAGTGCTTTTCTTTCCTGGGAAGCTTTCCATGCCTCTCAGCTCCTCCAGCTCTTGCTCACTGGCTCAATATCCGGTTATTCCACATGCATCTTGAATTGTGTTGTCTCTGGATAATGTCAATTACTCTTCCAGTGTGCCTTTTTTTCTTATTCTAAAATCTTCAGTAAAGCAGGAGCTTCTTGCAGCACTTTCTTTGCCAGTATGTGCTCTGTCTTACGTTACTGAATCTGCTCTGCATTATCCATGGTGCTTTCCCCTGGTCTCTAAAGGTTTAAATCCTATTTCAGAGGAAAAGCTGCGGTCACAAAGGTGTGTCGGTATATTCAGTCTAAGTAAGTGGTTAGCATGGCACAGATCTGCTGGCACCTGCTTTGTTGATGTGCCAATCAGGTTAAGTTAGTGCCCTTTATATTGTAGGAACGAGAAGGTGTAACTTAGAATAAATCTGAATGTTGGTACTTGAAGCATCTGATTAAGCATTTTCTGCGTCTGTGTCCTGTGAAGATGTTTTTGGAGGTTAATTTCAGACTGACCTGCACAGGTGCAATCTTCACACAGTCGCAGCTGGCTGATGTGCTACTCCCAGCCCCCTCCAGCTGTATTTTTAGAGAACAAAAGGGGCGAGAAGATCTGACCCTCAAAGTTTTCTGATTTTTCTTTGCAGAGCCTGTTAGCTCAGCTCTCTCTACCACGCAAAAGTGCTTAAAATAAAATCATATATTTCTGAGAACTGACTGTTCCTCTTATTGTGACTGTAGGAACAACAGTGCAACATGATCTCCTTTGTCACAGAAATTATAATGTCTTCTGGCTGAAGGACAGGAGTTCTGTTTCTGCTTAATGGCTCCTCCTGCCAACTTCATTTGTGCTGAGTAGTGTCTTGCTTGGCAGATTCTGCTCTTGAAACCAAAAGAGGAACCTCAGAATGAGGAAGGGCAAAAGGATTGGTCCCACTGTTATGTATTTATTCCTAATGTTTTTGCTCAAAGTGCTGGACAATCTGTGCAAACCTTAAAAAAAAACCCCAAAAAAACCACTACCACACCAGAAACCAGAGATTAAGGAATCTATTCCATTAGGAACTGAGCAGGAAGGTGAAAAGTTTAAATAACTGAAAAACAGAGTAATAGACAGCAGTTGGAGATTTTGGTGCAGATGCATATGTACAAAAATATTAATGGAGTATGTTGTCAAAGACATAATACCTCTAGTTCAGCCATATGTAAATAGACACATCTCCAGGGGAATAAACCAAACTTCACCCACTTAAACTCTGAATTAATCTTCATGTGTCTGTACACAGAATCTGGGTTTGAAAAAGGAGAGATTTTACTTGTGCATATTTTGATACATATCAACCATAAAAATTTGGGTTTGTTTTTTAAGGTATATTTTTATTTCCTTTAATCAGAGCTAAGCAAATTTTGCACCTTGTTTTCGGTCCTTAGCTCTGACAGCAATTACATGCACAACTTTGAGCAAATCACTCCCTCATTTCTTAATGATAACTCTTAAAAGTTAAATCTCTCATTTCTTAAAGATAACATTTCCTTCCCTCCTGCTCTCTGAAGGTCTTTCTTATTTAGATTGCAAGCTATAGAGACTATAAATTTCTGTTCTAACACATACATACCTGGCACATTACAGTCCTGATTCCCATGGGTGGAGCCTGGGAAGCGGAAGAGAGAATAGGAGGTGTTGCTGCAGTAGAAATAGTTTCCAGATCCACCAGTAAAGGAGTAGGATGCAGTGAAGGGTAAGCAAGCAGGCAAGCAAGAGACAAGCACTTGAGTAGCCATGAGTCACAAGAGCTTTCATGCAACCTATTGCTCACTTGAGTACAAGGCAAGTGCTACACAGTTTGAACAAAAGAGCAGAGGTGTGTTATTACTTCCTGGTGTTTTCTTCAACCTAGACACAAACCCTTTGACACTGCTATGTCTTGGTTTTGGTTATGCATTTAATTGTTGAAAAAGAATAACAGCTTTCCCACCTGTGCTGATGATGCTCCATTCTGGCAAGATCAATTCTAATTGCTTCTGTCCTATGCACACCTCTCAAAGATACAAGAAAGTGGTCTTGTCTGTAAACCACCCTGAAGAACTTATTACAGGTGATATTCAGTATGGTGGAGATGTTTATCAGACTTAGCTTAAGAAGTGTTTTACACAGCCTAAACTGCCTGGCATTTTTAAGTAGATACAGATGAAGAGGCAAAGGAGGTCAGTGACTATATGTACTTTGAAAGGAAGAGACCCAAATGAGGAGGAGTGTGTGTCCTTGTGAGTGTACATTTCTGCTTCAAGCAGTCATCTCAAACTTTGAATGCCAGCCTGCCTTTTTTCACTGAAATGCTCAAATTTTGTGGTGATCAAATCTTAACCTGAAATCTAAAATCAGTCATGGCTATAGGAGAAAACACGTATTTTACTGCTGGCAGGAGAGACGGGGGGTTCTTTTCCAATTTTATGACATCAATGATGACTAGCCTTTACAAAAATAAAAAAGAAACATGCCTGCTTTTAAAACATTCATCTTAGGGGAGGTTTTCACACACAGCGAAAACTTTTTTTAAAAAAATACAACTCATCTGTGCTGCCTCCTTATTCCTGTAGCATACAGATGACTGTAAGATGGAGACAGACGCAGTCCTTGGACTAAACGGAAATTTTGTCTGTTCTCCAGATAATGTTGTTTGCAAGAGGAAACAACAAAACCCATGGGATGACACTGCAGACAAAAGGCTTTTTATTATTATTTTATTATGCTGGATATTTGTTTTTGCAAAGTTCAGTTTTCCTCCTGTCTTTTTATCAATTTCTGCTTTATAACCTCTGAACATTATACAGCCTTCCAAGATTTCTGGTCTATGCTCAGTCTTTTCACTCTGTGTAGTTCAATCAAATGCATCTCCTTAGCACAGTTTTTCTGAATGGCAGCAGCCAAAGTAACGGGTTTGATAACCGGGTTTGCATCTTTGGTGTTCCCTGTCCCCAGTCCCAAGCTATCTGTATCTCACGCACTTTGTGGACAACAGGAGGAGGGACATTTAAAGTTAGGCTGTTTTCAGATTTGCTGCAGGGTAAAAGGGGGGCTTTATGGGTTACAGCTGTGCTTATTTGATGGTTTCCTGGCTTTTTACAGTTCTGCCACCCACGAGCCATCAAGTCTGCCATTGCACAGCAGCGGGTGAAGCTTTTACAGACCGGCTCCAAGCTGTGACATGATCGCTTTAAAATCCTGGCATAGGCTTCGTTTTGTTGTTGGAGATTGGCCTCCTTTTGCCCCTATTCCAACCCCTTGTTCTGCGCCCCTGCACCACACATACTGTCTTCTGCGTCGCTGAAAGTCAGACGTGACATTTCCACCACCGTTTAGCAAAGTGAGGCAAGTCTCTTGGCTATGATGTCATCAAGGATTTCTAATTCATGTCTGTGACATTATGACAGCGAAATGCAAGTTTAGACAAGAGTTTAAGTGAAACCAGGACAATGGCTACATCTATAAGAGTGGGTAGTAACGCATGTGGTTAGTAGTAATGATTGTCAATGCCAGTGTAGTTTTTATGTTATTTGAAACTCAAACCCAGGAGTCAGATGCTTCCCAGACCCCAAGATGTATGGAGTGGCAGTGTACCAACTAAATTTTTGTTTTTTTTTTTTAACTATAACACTCACAGGTTCCACCCAAAACTGATGTTTTACTCTTCTAGAGGCTGTCAAATCCCAGTCTCTGCCCCGAAGGGTTTACAATCCCTGCTGTTGCTTTCACCAAGTTTTGCACTGATGTTTTTAAATGGAGCATTTGAAAGGAGGATAAAAGGCATTGTATCTTTTTTTGACTGCAGAGATTAATTTCAGGGTTTTTCAAAGCTCCTTTCTGCACCCCATACCCTAAGGGACTCTGTTCTCAGTTTCACCCTCCTTGAAACCTCTGATCCTGAGGTCCTCTTGGGAGCCAGTCTGGATTGTAGCAGGTGCCCAGCTCACAGATGGACTGCAGAGCAGCACATGCCACACTCCTCCCCCATTTCTCCCTGCTCCAGCCTTATCTCTATCACTCCTAGTTGATGGGAGTATCTAAGGATGGTGATTTTTTTAGAAGACAGATGCTTTCTTTAACAGGGCAGCCCTCATTATCTGCCTGAAAGTAGTCCTACTCCAGACAAAATGCATGTACAGGTAGAAAAGAAGCAGATTCATTGTGCTTGGTAGACTCTGGGAGGCAGAGTGGAAACTAGAATGGGACAGAAGACAGAGACACATATTCTCATTATGCCAAGGATGCTGAAAGGAGCTCTTCCTTCTCTGTACAAGAAGCATACTTACTCTGAGGAAGAATCTGCTATTCCTTGTACTCAGAGTCTTCTTGTACTTCCAGAAATGTAAAACCAATAAATCTTTGGCGTAACAAAGCCCAAGCTCCTGATTCAGTAAGAAGCAGAATGGGGAAGTCCTGCTGCCTTTTGTTCTTAAACTTCATCCCAGGGAGCACGGGTATTAGTTCTGCTGAATGAGCAGTGTGAGGAGGGCTGCAATTTGAGGAGCAGCACTGCACACAATCCCTGCTTGACTGACTGACCAAAAGAGCATCTGGAAACCACCCACCCCGAGTCACAAGGAGTGCCTTGCTCCAGGCTTCCCAGGAATATGGTAAAATACGAGGGTGTATTCCTATTTTGAAGATGAGGGATTTTGTTGTGCTGCACTCCTTTCAACTGCTAATGGGAATCACAGGCCATGCTACCCAGGCATGCAGATAGTGATGTGGACCACTTCATGTAAAGCCTTAACTACATTAGCCCTTTCCTGACACTGAGATCTTGATTTTGACCTCAACCATTAACTCATCATTGCCTACATGACCTATGTATTTTGGGGCAGTGACTGGTTTCTGGTGTTCACGGAAGTTATGCATTTTACTGTGTGAATGCCTTTATGGACATCTTCTTGTTAGGTATTCGGTCTCCACAAAGTGTAATCTTTCACTTACAGCAGTAAATAAAAGCTTAGCTGAATCACACTAGGGACAAAGAATGGGTCACAGTTCAAAAGAAAATAATAGGATCCAGAAGTGTTTGGCTGAGAATATATCCTTTAACGCAATAAATTTAAAAGCTGGACTAGCAAAGTTCATGAAGGTGTAATAAATCATGGTATTCAAAAGGCTTATTTAGCACTTCATACAGATTGTATTTTAAAATGTAGAGACCCTACATGATACCAGTCCTCTCATAATAGGGTTTTTTTTAAGCATTTTGCTTCAGGATTTTTCATATTTCTCACACAACAGGTAACTTCACTCACTCGGTGCTTACAGGACCACATAAACTCATCTTATCTGAGTTGCAAGAAGATTTGCTGCCATGCACCTGTGTTTACCCTCAGCTGGGAAGAACCCAGGGTGAGGAGTGGATTTCACTTGGCTCATCCACCTGTTCATAATCCTCAAATGTGCCTTGAAGAAGAAAGACTGATTCTTGGCATTCACATAAAGGGAGTCTTTTCTTGTCCTTGCAATCTGGTATTTTCAAACACATGTATTTCTTACTGTGTGTCAGAAAGTAAGATACAATGCTGGAATGACGGACCTGCAACCACAAAGCAAGTGCCTCAAAATGTCACCCGGAAGATGGTGTCTGAAAGGAGGTGGATTTCTGGTCTTTTTCAGACTATGAATCTTGTCCTGTAGATGCCAGCTGAATGGAAAGAGACACAGTGACACTTCTGTTTCCAGTGATTCAAGAATTACGCCACCTGAGTCAGGAGTCATTTCTATGACCGAGAGGTTGTGTCAAACTGCTGGCTTAAGAAATTCTTCCCGACTAGCAACAAATCCATAGCCTTTGGCAGAAAACGGTCCAGACAAACCAGATATTTAAAGCCTCTACTTTAAGTAGCTTAAGTATGTGTCAGCAAGCATGTGCAATTCAGCGGTAAGGCTCCCAGTATATAAAGTTGAACAGCCTTGCACCCTGACCTACTTCTTCCTGCTCAACCTCAACATTTTACAACTTTCATGAGAGTTTTTGCTGAGAAGGAAAAAAAATTAGTTTCAGTGTATCTTTGTAGGCTGTAGGTGCTAAAGACCAAACTTCTGGTGGAGCAATTTAATATGTTTTTTCTAACTCCACCTTCCTGTAGGACAAATGCTTCCACAGTTCCCGTTAACCTGAACAGGGTGTATGAACCTACCTCAAAGAAAGAAAAAGTCTTTGTTTTCAGCCTTCATGCACAGTTGGTAAGATAAACACTGAATTTTGGCTCAGAGTCTTCTATGAACAGGTTCCAGGACAATTTGAATAGATCTGTCTCAGGTGGTATGCTTATAGTTTTCCTATTGCCTCTCACTGTTGCATCCACCTAATGATATATTTGAACGGTGCATGTTCCTCTTCATTACCTGTACTATCAAATAATTTTAAAAAACCCCCATATTTTTTAAAAAGTTACCGTTATTCAACTGATCTTAAGCTCAAATATTCAATCACAGGTCAGTCTCCTAACTCCTATGGGGAGAAAATTAGTGCCTATTTTAATCACCTGCTGTTAAATCTCCAGTTCTTAATTCAATCCCCACACTACTGGGTACCTTCATCTATTCTACTGTGTTGCATAGTAGTAATAAGCAAAACCATACAGCATGGCCTGTTTCTAATTACACTGTCATGTTTCCTCTTAATGAACAAAAAATTTCCCTTTTGTGCATTGCCTGTTAACCTCTGGAAAGGTCAGCACCTCGCTCCTGTAATGCAGCACACTTTTTTCCCTTCCATATAACACAGTTATTGCTTTCTGGAATGCAGAATGTTTCTTGCCCGGGCTGATGCCGCATCAGGCTGGCCCTTTTCATTCAACATATATATTTGAAAGCTCAGGGAAACATACTTGTCTGACATTAAGTGTAATAGCTGCCACAGACATTGCCTTGGCTACTTGTCCTTTGTGTGCAAAATTGATGACTGATAAAGCATGTTTTCCATAAAAACTTCATACTTTTGGCTTGAAGATCTTAAGCCGTGGTAGAGCAAGGACTTGAAATCAAGTACTTCCATCTTCCATCAACAAAACTATAGGAATCAGCAACCCATATTCTTCTGCCTAGCAGACAGCTTCTTTCTGTCACAGGCCAAAAACCTCAGGTTTTTGTCAGGAATTTTCAACCAATTTAATTTATTGTCAATTAACAAGTTTCTAGCTACTGGTTCTGATATTAAGGAATAAAACCAAGCAAATAAACACTTAGAAGAACATCTCAGCTTTGCTCCTGACACCTCTCCTCCTCCATTTTTGCTCTTTTTGCTGCACTCACTCAGCCCCTTCGGTGATGTGGCAGGTGGCACAGGGGACTGAGTTGATGCATTGCTGTTCCTTTACTTTTGCTCTTCCCATTCTGATTCCATTGCCCAGCATGGTGTCCCCTCAGAGCTGTATGCTCTCACGAGCTTCCTCGCTGCCCCTGCCTGGGTGACTCTTTGCTCTGCCCTGCCTGGGAGACTTTTTGCTCCTGAAAGCAAAAATTAAAAAACTAAAATCTGCTGTGGTCCCACACTTGTTTTATGGCACAGCTCAAAAGCCAGAGATGGAACTATTTCTGGGGGTTTTTTGTGATGCTGAGGAGGTCACTATCAGGGTGAGCATGTCTCCAAAGACTTACCATGGAAATTACCAGACCTCTCTCTGCACTTTGGACACCTTCTTCCTACTAAAGAAATGAGAATTGGGCATCCAGAAATCTTTGAAAACTACAATCCAAGCGAGCCAACTTCTGGCAGCTGCTCGAAAAAGCAGATGTAACATCAGGAAACGTGTGTACATCTGTTAAAAACATGGGCTAGACTTTCATCAGGTTTAAAGTGGCTTTAGTCAATGAGGTCAAGGGGTCTGTTCCCCCACTCCACTGGCATTAAACAAATAGCTTTCTGCTTGTTTTTCTTTGTAGCTCTTACTTTTACAGCCCTGTGAAGGCAACACACAGGAACTAGAAGAACATCTGCAAACAAATGCTGCAAATGCTACACGTGGGTTTGTAAACACAAGCAGTGTTTCAACCCTAAAAGGCAACTAGGCCTTCAATTATTAGCTGACAAGGCTGAGCTGACCCCAAGTCTTTCCTCTGTGCTTGTATGAGGTAGAGAGGGGGCATTTCACTGACTGTGCAGCATCGGCCTGATCACAAAGTGATGCTGTGGCAGCCAGCCAGCAGAACACTTGTAATGGTGCAGCAGCTGGGTTTCTGGATTACATGGGCTTTGCTCCAGGGAAGGTGGGCAAAGCCTTGAGATGCCTCCATCACCCTGGTTCATTCTCCCTTGGTGAGGAACTGAATCCAAACCTACGTGTCTGTTGCCATCTGGGATGCCCCACAGTGTCCTCCCCGCTATTCCAGAAAGACACAGGAGGGTTTCCACAGCTCTTTTGTGCTCCCAACACCTGCAGACCTGGTCTTTGATACCCCACAGTGTCCCAGGTGGAACTAGGAACGAGATGGTGGGGTGAATCTCATCCTTACAGCCTGGTTCCTTTCCTATCCCTGAGACACAATGCTGAAATCCAGGGGAGCAAACTGCACAGAGTCTACCCTAGGAAAAACCCGTGTTCTGCTGAAGGAAAAGAGGTACCCAGAAAAAAGGGCTACCAGCTCTGCTACCTGGTATCCTTGTATCTCCCTGTCCCGGCTTGCTTCTGTACTCCTGTGTTCATGTTAAGGAGGGTGGACACAAAAAATCACCCTCTGCCACCTGACCTCTGCTTCTTTCTCAGCACAGCCCTGTCCCCAAAAGCTGTATCAGAAATAGCTAAACACTTCCAACACAAGGGAGGTTTGTGAGAGTTAGGTGAAAAAGAGGGCACAGGGACCCAGGAGAACAGAAGAAAGCAGAGTGGGTCTCCAAGGGTCTTGTGAGCAGTCTGCATCCACACTTCTCTACTTTCCTTCTTTTTCACCATTTTCTTTATTTTATTTATCTTTATATTTAGCTTGCTTAATAAGCACAAAGTTAAAAAAAAAACTGAAATGGAAAAGAAATAAGAGACCTGGCTATACTTCTGGCACTAGGTATTGAAGCCTCTCAAAGATCTCAAAGGTAGGTGTGCACCCGAAGCCCAGCTTTGGTAGGAAGCCTTTACTTGCTCCTAACCTAATACTTTGGGTGTAATTTTTTAAAAATTTTTTCAGGTTCCTTGTCCATAAGCTATGTTCAGACACAGAGATCAGAGACAAGTCACAGAGGACAGAGATTTTTTTGTCACCTAACTACACCATGTTTGTCTGTGACAAAGGGTGGCTGCAGAGCCACAGTGGAGATGCAGCCAGTGTTGCAGTTGAGTGTTGGACCTGAGAGCAAGTTTACAGAGGAGGTGTGAAGCCAGAAAAATGAATGTGCCTGTGGTAATATACACAAGAAGTGGATTCCTAGACTGCTCATTAATTAAACCTGGAGACTGGGAAGATTATTATAATAGGAATTATATTTAATGAAGGAGGCATGTGCTCTAGGGGAAGAGTGTATCTCCCAGTGCCTGACATTGTTCCTGTATTTTCACATATCTGGAAGGAATTTCTCCTTATATACAGACACCTATGGGGTTTTGTTCTGTGTATTCATCACTGGATAACTCCATTGACTGTAAGAGAGTGTCACCTGGAATGAATTTTCTTGTGCTTTAGAATAATCTGGGGCGGGGGGGGGGGGGGGGGGGGGGGGGGCTGCATACATTATTTAAATGGCACCACTAAGAAAACAGCTTGAACTGTATTAATCAGCCTGACTGCCAGAAGTGTTGCACACCTGCAGGTCCCATTTAAGGCCAGTGGAAGGTGGAGGCTGAGAGGCATCTCTGCTTTTGCATTCTGAGGACTGAATAATCTATCGGGAGGTTATTGGAGGTTTTTAATGGTGCAATCAAATCATTATAAGCAAAAAGCTACAAAAATTCAGAACAATGAAAGCATCAGTTCGTTAATGGAACAGTTCCAGCCATCTGGCATTCATATGTTCTGCATTGGGGCTGTTATTATGCAGACATAAATGACCCAATCTTACCTTCAAAAGAGCTCCCATTAACTAAATATATCCAAATTCTTTACCGTTCAGCTAACATTGCAGGTCCTATCCTGCATTTTGGAAGGGGCTTTTTTCAATTTTGTTCAGTTAAAGTTTCAGTCCAACACCACATTTCCTTTAGGACATGCATGTTCCCCATCCCACTGTAGACACAGCACCTCTTTGAAAAGTTTTAGTGGTTTGTGGTGCCAAAGCTCTGGAAGAAAGAGAAGGAGCAAATTGTGTTTCAGTGAAAATAACAACACTTAGACACTAATGACAAATACTGCTGCTTGAATGAAATGCAATTCTAATGTAGGGCTGAGTTTTTCACTTGCCATTATTTAATTTTTTTCAAATGATAGCTCCAGCAGCAATTCAAAGATCTGACATTTAAACAGACCAAAGTGATATGCAAAGATATACAGTACAGAAGCATCCATCAGACTTTTTCCAAGCATTTTATTTTTTAATCTTGTAAAGGAGTATGATGTTCAATTTATTGGTGGAAAAGTATCATTCAGTTCTAGGTGAAAGGGCACAGACAGGACAAATGATGCATTTTAATGCTGGCTGTTAGCTAACAATCTCTGTTGGGGCAGGATTTTACATTTGCTGGACCTCGCAGCTAGAGCCACAGGGCAGGTACTGGAGAGGTGTGTTAAAGCAGTGCACCCACCAACAGCCGCTGCACTTGCTGAGGGTAAAACTCTCACTTGTCTCCCTGTATCCTCATAAGAACAGGGATTTCAGTCCTTTCATGGCAGACTGGGGCCCTGTGCTTGATGAATAGACAAATCAGAATGCTGCTTACCATTCAGTCTTCCCTCAACACCCTTCAAACAAATGCTGGTTTGCAGAGAACCAGGAAAACAAAATGCTGATGGAGTAGTAGTGTCTCAGCGGCTACTTGGGTTTTTAGGCATCCTGCATCAATGCACAGCTTCCTTCAAACAGCAGCAGTGTCCCAGCCCCAGGCTCCAGCCCAGGTACACCTCAGAGCCGAAGGATAGGTGCCATGCAGGGCTGTTCAATGCTGCTGCCCTCTCATGGGACACACAAGTCCCCAGCCTCCCCTTGCTGCTTTCCCTGCGTGGAACCTGCAGCCATCCCTGTCTCTGTCCTTACCCCAAACCTCATAGCTCCCCCTCACTCTCTCCCCTCCCCCATGGTGGTGAGGCCACATTAGCCAGCTTCCTGGCTGCCCCTCCCACTAAAAGGCAGCTTCCTGCCCCCCCCCCCCCCCCCGTGCCCCCCCCCCCCCCCCCCAAATAAGCACCGTACGCTTCACATAGCCATCATCTCTTGTGTGTTCCAGTGCCTGATCCTACATGGGTCATGAGATTATTAACAGTAAAGCTGAGGCTTTTGGTCCTATATGAGTTATTACTGGATTTGCCACTAATGCATCGAACTCCTTTGCACCTCTAACAATAACTTGCCTGAAGCATCTTACAAACCCTGATGCAACCATCTCAGGGCAACATGTATGGTGCAAGCACCAGGCCAAACCCAAAGCTCCTTTCACAAGGAGCAGCCATGTTGCTCACTCGGACAGATTCTGCTCTGGTTTCTGGCATTAGGCTGTTCTACATGGCCTGATCTGAACTACATCTTGCCACAGAGACTAAACGGAACAACCGTCTCCTCTGCTTTTGTGGGTACATTCCTGACCCTCAATATGCTCAGGCATCCATGGGCCTTTTCCTTCGATCACGGCCTTGCAGTCCTGCTGTTAGGGGCTGGGCGTGGGCAGAAAGCCATAAATAGCCAAAGACTGGCTTGCAGGAGCAGTACGGTCATGTTAGCTCTCCAGTAACCACTGCAACTTTACGCTGCAGAAGAATTAGGATGAGATCAGGTCCAAGCAGCATGAGGCTGAGCCAGAGAGAGAGAGAGACTCTGCATGGAAAAAGCTGCTTTCTGCCTTGAAAGCTTTCCAGGTCCAGGAGGAGTTCATGGTTCGTAGGATGTCGTGCGCTGCTGCTGTAAATACAGAGCAGGAGCCCAGAGCAGACTGCATGAGGGCAGAAGCACTGCAATGGAACAAAGATGTTGTGGCTTTACAGACAGGGCTGCTTTCTTTCTGTGGGACTTCTTATACATCTGAATTTGCTCCGGAGAACTATGTGTTTTCCAGCTGCGGGTAATGTTGTTATTTGCTCAGATTCCTCTGCATTGTGTTCTGAACAGATCCCCTAGGCCTGAGCACTGGACTTCGGACAGTCCATATACAAAAAATAAGCAAAAAGCCAAGCTCCAGAGAGTGCTTTATTCTGCATGCGAGGCTGAAGCTGTCTTTTGTAAAATAACACATGCTTTAGCAATGCATTGTGGACAGTAGTGTTTTAGGAAATTGGAACATACTTAAAGCTGATCAATAAAAAGTGTATGCTGAAAATATTTTTCAGGTTCTCTAATTATTCCTTTCTCAGACAATGCTGAAGCTTGCCATTTTTTTTTCCGCACTAAGATACTATTAATTGTGGTCTCATCTAACACTTCCTTCAAAGCATCCACTGCACTGAAATATATGACACATTTCCAACTGAAATGAAATTATCCACTGTTAAAAGAACACCACAGTATGCTGCATAGAGAAGTGACAGAGTGAAGAGACTTCTTAACTGTAAATTCCCTGAATTTTTATTTTTTCATTAAAAACACCAGAGGTACTTTCCAGGTCCAGACTGAAGAGGAATTAAATGTCTAACTTTTCTGGGTCTGTATGACTAATCTTGCAGACACTCAGTTGAAACTGTATGAACGCTGAGAATTAAATATAAATGTATCAATATGTGTACACGTTAAGCATACTTATGGTATGAATTGATTCACAAAATTAAGCACATGGAGCTTACGTGGTTTGTTCTGGAAACAGACGTTTTTCCAGACTGAAGGATGTGAAAACTACTTCCCTATCTTATGTGATTCAGTACATCTGTGTGTGATTACATAAACACGTTTCAGACCGCAGAGCAGCACAGCCAAGTCTCATAGAAGTTACATTCATTAAACTTTGTCAGACCATGTGATCTCCCCTGGACCTTCAATATTTGCCCGTTTCTAAGATTTACTGAAGATTCCCTATATTTTCTAGTTAGAGCAAGAGTAGAGGACTGAGAGTTAATTATACTAGCCTTGAATAAATGACAAGTCACTGTTTCAGGGCTGAGCAAGCATGTCTGAAGTCATTAACAGAAATCAAAGCAACTGAAAAAACATTGCTGCTTTAACTACATCAGTTCAGTGCAGGTGGACTCTTTCTATTGTGTGTCATGATTTTGCCTTCATACAATTCCATGTCATGCACAGATCAGCCTTTCCCCATGAGCACAGGACTGCTATTTTCCTTCAAGCGTCGGTAGCTAGAGTCACTACTGAGAAGGTCCTAACCAGAAAATCTGAGTAACCATAGGAGGTGAGACATCTTTACAGAGGCTAGGCAGTGGTAATTCCCAATTTGCAGATGCGGTAGCTCTTCATACCTTCACTGTCTCACTGAAAGACGCTCCTGCATGCTTGGGGTGGTAGGTCTTGCCATGGAGATGCAAGTCCTTTTAGCTCATCCTTTGCTTGAAGCTTTGATTATTTTTAAGTTAATCTTGGTTGTTTCAGTGGTATCTGGGCAACTGGCTGAGCACGGCACAGGAATCGTAGACATGTGCAGGCAGCTCCTGTCCCAAAATGCTGAGTAAAATCTGGTTTATAATGAAGCTACATAAGAAAAACATATTGCCATAGCACTGGAGGAATCATTTTTACATTCTGAAGACCTGCTTTTCAACCAGTGGGTCATGCAATTCACCTCATTTCTAGCGCCAGGGTAGGACACATGTGCAGTTGAAGCATACCGTTTCAAGCCTGCAGTTGTCCAACCTGGATGCAGCCTGTGCAGAGGTGGGAAACCATTAAGACCTGTCACAGTACTCAGTGTATCAATGCTAAACCAGGTATCAGGGCTAGTAACAAAACTTGCTTTTTGGTCACCCCTTGCAAACATTTGGTAACTTGCTTTGAAAAAAAGTAGAAGATAAAAACAAGCATTTTCCAAAGCTAACGGCCTGCTGAATACTTAACAAGACTTTTCAGCACATCGTAGCCTAGTCTCTGTGCGAAATCAGAGTGCTGAGTACAAAAACAAGGTCCAGTGCTGTGTGGGGACAAAACACCTTCTTCTTGAAATACATATATAATACAACCATTTTTGATACACAAAAGAAGTGTTTGACTGGTTCCTAAAGGGAAAGAGCTCCTAACCAGCCACGATAGCAAGAGATCAGCTCACACTGATGCTGCAAACCTTTCTAATTACAACACGTGTGATACAGGAGATACTGTCAGTAGGTATGGAAGCCAGTGTCATCACTGTGTTGATGGTACACCAGCAAAGGTCTGACCTGGAAAGAAGTATCTCTGCTGCTTCCTGGTTCCTCGGGAAACGTGAGTACTTTAAAGGGGATTGGTCTTTCATTACGGGCTCTTGTGCTGCTGGAGGCATTGCTGGGTTGTATAGCTGTAAGTAACCTCTAGAAAATCTCTCTGAGGCGTTAGAAACGTCTAGCCATTTCAGCTGCCGAACACGAAACGCTGTGCAGGACACACCACTTTTTCACTTGATGCATGCACATGCGAAAGTGGCCTCTAGATGCTACTGCAATCCAACTGAACCGGACTATTTCACAGTAAAAACTGATGGCAGGGGGCGGGGCGGGGGGTGTGCGCGGAGGAGAACTAACTTGAACCTGCTTTTGTATAATAAAGTTACTCAGTCCAAAGTCTGGAAAAGTATCCGTCCCGCAACCCTGCGCGTTTCCAACTACAAGGGCTTGCTGAACCTAGAGATTGATTCTTCTTCCTATAACCGGGCCTCCCCAACAACTCTCGCCGCCACCGGCGGGAGGCCCGAGCACCTCTGCGGGAGGAGAAATCTGGTTGCTCCAGAAACACCAGCATACCACCGCCACGCAGCCCCCGCCCCGAGACCCCGCCGCCCTCATCCTAGGGAGCCTTCGCGACCGGCCGCGCCCCGCCGCCAGCAGCAGGCGACGGCCGGCCCGGCCCGCAGCCGCCAGCAGCGCGGGGCCGCCGCCGCCCCCCGCGCGCCGCCCCGCTCCCGCCTTCCCCCCGCCGGGGGGCCGCCAGCGGGGCCGCAGCGGGGTCCGGCGGGGCGGGGCGGGGCGGCGCGGGGCGCACCTGGGCCCCCGCCCGGCGGAGGCGGGCGGAGCGGGCCCGGGGGGAGCCCGGCCCTCCCCTCCCCGGCCCTCCCTCCCTCCTCCCCATCCCTCCCTCTGTGCGCGCCGGCGGCGGCGGCGGCGCCGCGCTCCCTCCAGCCGCGCCCGCGCAGCCCCCGCAGGTAAGCGCCCGGCGGCGGGCCCGGGGAGCGGAGACGGGACGGGCCCCACGGGGGGTCCCGCCATCCCCGCCCGGGAGAAGGTGTCCGCTCCGCTTTCCCCGGGGGCTCCGTCCACGGCGCCTTTTTTGCTCCTCTTCTTGGATGTTTTCTTTAGTAGCTGGTGGTAACTTTGGCGGGTGTGCAGCGGTGTAAGGGGGAGGCGCGCGTTTGTAAGAGGCAGCGTCCGGCAAAGGACTCCTTAGGGATGGGCTCCAGTGGGCTGTTGGCGTCGGGTCAGGCTGCTGTTTCTGCTGGTCTAACATCTCTGAGGTTGGCCTGGAATAAGTAATGGACACTTGTTTGATTAAGGGACGTTAACAGTACTGACAGTGTTCGCTTACTTAGGGCTTGTCCTGATTTTTGGTTTGGTTTGGATTGTTGGGTTTTTTTTTTTTTTCCCTTGAAGTCTCTTGGAATTTATTTATACCAAATTAAGGCAGTGGAAAAAGTGCTAGCTAAAAAAAAATGGTTGCCACCTCTCTCTCCTGACTTCCTCAGTCCTTCGGCCGAAGATCCTGCTAAAGTCAGATGGGAGCTGTGTCTGCATATCCGTGGTGCTTACAAAGGTAAAGGACAGGGAGAGGATGAATGACAAGCACACGGGTGCGGAGTATTGGAGAAAGACCGGGAGGGTGTGGAGCAGGAGGGAAGCTTTAGGACAAAAGCCGTTAGCAAACTGAAGTGAGAAGAGAGAGGTGGAACCAGAGGGACCAAGTTTCTTCCTCTCACTCCTTTCTGCATGTTCTTTTTAAATAGCTCCACAATGAGACCCTCCCCAAAAAAAAGCTTCTTCATATGGAAATGAGTGAAAAGTTTTCTGTATAGCCCTTTATTAGAAAAATGGAATGTCTAAACTTTTTTTCTGGTGGACTTCTCTGTGAAAGAAGCTCACACCTTTCTGATTTCAGTTGTCTGTGAATAAATTAGAAGCTGCTCAAATCCCCGATTTCTTCTTCTTTTTTTTTTTTTTTTCTTTGCTGCAATTTTTTTTAAGATTTAAGGCAAAATAGTTTGAGGAAGCTTTTGTAGCCAACCTGTGTTCCCAAAGTGTTGGGGACCTGGGGTAGCTGCAGTCTTTTGCAACTAAAAACTGCTGCAACTATATCTTTTCAAAGAAAGTCTCTTGCATGCCAAATCAGGTTTGGTGTGTTGTACCATTTGGTCTAAAATGAGTCACTCTCAGGTCTGAGAGTCGTGTTTCATTTTGGCAGCCAGGACTGCATGCCATGTAGCCTCTTACTCTTGCGCGAGGATGGAGTGTGCTGTAGTAATAAAATAATACGTTCAGGCCATTTCAGCAGTGGACTGAAGCAGTACTCTGTGTGCACAGACATAAGTGAAGTTCTGTCCTGCAGCTCACTAATACTGGCTGTAGGCGTGCCATGTGTTTCTCCTTAACTGATATATGCTCGGACTTACAAAGCAACTTGATAGGCCTGTGTTTTACTGTTGTTTTTATTAAATATTAACTACACAAAATCAAATACTGTCTTTCTTCAGAAAAGATCGACACCGTCTCACTCTGTGCGGTTGTACATGAACTGTGGTTGTTCTGGCTTTTCAGCTGAAAAGGACGAAGGAAATGTTATTTGGGAATACTGGGAAACACCGTTTCATGCTCAGTATGGTGGTGTCCTTATCGCTCCCTATTACAGCTTGCACTAGTTAGACCCTTGGCTGGTATGAACCTTGTTCTGAGAAGTTACGATTAAAGAGTGCTGCTTGGAGAGAGGAAAATACTGACTGGTGTCTGCTTTCTTTTCCTCCCCTCTTCAAAGCAAATATTGAGGGTGGAAAGGTTAAACAGCTTTTGAGACAAAACACATGGGAAATGCAAGATTGAAGTAATGCTACACTGTGTACCCAGCTTTAATAAGTGAACTTAACGTGTGAGTAACAGACTATCTAATCACTGTGTGCAAAGATACTTAGGGCTGCATGGTTTTCATCAGTAACTCTGGAAGACTGTAACTAGGATATGATTTATTCTCTGCTAAGAAATGCAAAAAAATAAAAATCTGTCTTTAAATTGATCTTGTAGTAAGTGTCACACAGTGAAACCATGTGGGGAATCCAGGAGGGGGTGTTGAGAGTGTTTTGCTCTGGAGCTGTAACTTAGATAAGTCTTACGTAGGATTGGCTTTTATATTGCTGTGATGAGCCATTAATAACACCTTAATGTATAGTTAATTGTTTCTCAGCAGCTTCTCCATACTGAGATTGCCTTGTCTGATACTCAGAGGTTTAAACCAAAAGGCAAGTATTTCTTCTAAGTAGCTTTTTTCTTTGGCAGACCACCACCATCTTACCTTTGAGTACCCAGCAGTTTTGCCCATTAGCTCTCAGAGGTAAGCTGCCTCCTCCAGAGCTGGTCTGAAGAGCTAGCTTTGAGCACCTCTAGGTGGTGACCTGCCAGCATTTGGCTGAGCGCTGTTACCATGCCATTTGCTGTGTATGTGGCTTCTTTACTGTATGGGCGCAGGGGAAAGCTGAGTGCAGCTCGGTTGCCAACAGGGCTGGATGGGGAGCTCTCACAGCCACTGCTCATGGTCTTGGTGATGGTCCAAGGACACCTAGTAGAATCCGAGAGCGGGAACAGGTTGTATGGTGAGGCTGTTGTCCTTTTCGTTATCATCTCCCTGCACCCCCCACCCCACCCCCCCCGCCCCCACCCCAAAAACTGGAATTTGCTACAATTCTGGGATTTCTTCCCTTTCATAAAGAAAAGTGCATGTAATTTAAGGGACACTTAAATTCAGTTTAAATCCATCTAAATGGGTTTTTTGAACTGCAACTGCTACAAGTAATGCTAGGGAAAAGAAGCATACAAATCTTACTGAAAGGAGGATAGAGCAAACAACATCTGATCCTTTCAGTGTCTTCAGTTTGTGGATTAGTTCTTTATATGTAGCATATTTCACTGCTTCTTCATTCACAATCTGTTCTATTCTTTTTTTTTTTTTAACAGTTTAGTAGTATGAAAAGGAAAGGAAACAAATTTTTAAAAAAGTAAGCAGTGTGGTTGTAAAAAAAAAACCAACAAAAAAAAACCCCAAAACCGCAGGAGTTATCAAAAGGCAATGCTAATAGCTGAAAAACCTATTTGCGCTCTTTTTTCTTTTTTTTCTCTCTCTCTCCTTCCTCTGTCCTTTTCTTTCAGGTTGCTTTCCTTTCAGGTAAGGTCCCCATTTGAAGTCTTAGGGTTTAATGATAATTTGAAGGAAGAACACTGTACACTGCTCTCCAGAAAGACCTGATCAGAGGGAATTGAGGTGGTAATGGCTTGAACTGGTAGTGATTATGTAGTATCCCATGTGTGCTTTTGACTTTGCTTTTCCGTGTGTTGTGAGGTGGTACTGTAGAAATGTGACACCACTCAGTCGTGCAGCGTCACAGCTGAACTTACACATTTTTTGTTTTCCCTGAGTTTTCTTCATAGCCAACTCAGAAGCTTAAGGCTTCATCCATGGCCCAGAGATGTCAAAGGTAAAATCGGTATTGGCATTGAAGAGCTTTGCATCAGGTGCAAGGCTGATATGTTGCTTTGACAGAAATACAAAATTGTCCCCAAGACAGAGGAAAGCTGTATTAAGGGAATAAGAGGTGCTTGGGGGGTTCAGGGGACTTGAATGTTGGTTTTCTTCATTTATCCTTCAAGCTTAGTTGTTTTAAAACAAGTAGAAGCATTGCCTGTGCATTCTTGCACCTTCATTGTCATACTGAAGCAAGTGACAGTGAACATCTGAGGCAGGTCAGGTGCTTTGTTTTGAATTTCAGTGAATCTAGAGGAGAATTCTGAGAAGTGCCTGCCTTTGTATATCCAGATCTCTCCTTCTCTCATCCATTGCGGTTTCTTCACGTGCATGACACTCTTCTCCCACACCTAAGCTGATTAACAGCACAACTGGCTTGCAAAGTCTTGGTCACTGTTTGGCTGAATGTTGCACTCTAGGATCAATTTTCATTTTTTTAACAACTGGTGCCTCTTATTCTTGAAAATGTGGTTTCTGTTTATGCAACATTTAGCACTGGTAAGGAAAAGAACCTATTTAGTTCCAGTTTGGGTAGAATACATGTGTATATGCCATGATCATTGCATTTCCCTAATGAGCTCTTGAAAAAGACCCTTTGAGGTAGTTAAGACATTGCATTTCTGTATAAAGGAACAATAGCCTTGCTTGGATCAGTGCAAAGTCTCCAGAATTTCCTGACAGGTACAGCCTGGAGTAATTTGCTAAGCACATTTTCCTCGGTCCTGCATCTACTGCCTTCTGGATCTGGCTCCTTCTTAACCCACATAATGTAGGCAATTATGTTAGTGCACATAAATGGGCGAGCACTGGCACATTTACCCCAAGGTAAAGAAGCATTTCTTCTTAAAAAGAAAGCAAACCTTCTTCCTCTGCTTCTGGCAGACAAAACCAGTCACAGACTCGTGTGGCTGCTGTGGTTCAAGGAGTGTGGGTAAGGCATGCATGCCCCTTCCAGCAGCATTGCTGGAGAGGGAAACTGTCCTTCCTTCTCAGGCCACTCCTGGGCTGAATAGCCTGGATGGTGTCCTGGGCTGGGGCATGTGGAGAGTGTTTTGCTTTCCAGATACCTTGAAGGTTATTGCTGTTGAAGGTGGGTGATGGCCTGGATGTCATTCATGCTGGGGAAATTGGAAGGTAAGCGTTGCCCCTCACAGTTTCTCACCTGTGGATCACAGCATGGTCTGCTGCTGAGGAGGTGATAAATAGGGTGGATTGGTGGCACAAGAAATGCTTCCAGTTGCAAAAGCAGGAAGGCTACATCTTTTATTAGGAGGAAGCATGTTTTGGGGGCACAGCATTGGTGAGAACTGCATTACAGTTCTCTGCCAACCAGATTATTTTTATTTTAAATTACTTTAACTTGAGAGTTGTTGGAACTGCTTGTATTTTTTTTTTGGCTTCCATGTGGCATACTCTAGATAAAATTTGGAGGTGCTTTCACCTTCTGTTTAAAATTACAAAGGTGCCAACTATGTGAGCCTAATATTATCTTTCTGCTTTTGCTTCTGACTGTGAGTAATAGGCAAACATCTCCTGAAATGGATTTTTGAAACTGCTGGAAGAAGTGCTGATAAATTTGATAGTCGTATATGATGACCTTCAACTCACTGTCATATACCAGCATGAGGCCTACACACCATTAGGCCTTTTCTTTAGGAATTTACGTGCCATAGTGACCTTCTGAGTAGGGTGAATTTCACAGGCACTCTCTAGACAGTACATCCATTTCTTTGCCAGCTAGAAAATGTATTGCATACTGCAGTGCTTGCAGGAGCAAGCAAAAAGTATTGGATTGACATCAAAGGCGAGATCTTTCTGTACAAAATGCTGTAGATTTTAAGAGTGGTAAAAATCTGGCAAAGGAAATGCATACTGTTTTTCATTGTAAGGCCCTTTCCCTCCCTCCTCCCCCTCTTTTTAGGGTGTGTATGTCAAATACGAAATGGTGCCAGTATGTTATTTATGGGAGCAGTTTGCACAGACTTTTCTTAGAAGTTCCTTGGACATTTGGGGATGATTGTTTTCAGCCTGAGTGGAAAAATGTATGTATAACTACAGCAGTATATATATATTTTTTTTTATTGTGAAGAAGTTAGCTGCAGCTCTGTTTAAATTTAAAAAAAAAAAAAAAAAGTGTTGGAAGAGTATTGAATGTTTACTGCATAGAGAAATTTGTTTCTTCTTTGGATGGGTGGGTGATTATTTAAGACTACTGAGCTTAACACGAACTCCGGCAAAGACTTACTGGTATCTGAGAAACCAAGGAAGATGCTGTACAGGTCACATCTGTTTGTTAGGTGGTTGTGCTTCAGTTTAATGTTTGCAGGAAAGAAGGACTGCTAACATCTCAGGAGGAAATAGCTACGTACCTTGCAATCATGGCAAGTGTTGTTTTGTTTGTTGCAATGGAGCATTGGTAAAGGTTCTGTAGCCACTGGATTTCACTGAATGTTTAGTCATGGATAATGCAATCTGCTTTTGACCCGTTGTGGACGTCAGACCTGTAGGATGGTGTCCCGAAGCCTCAAGCTGCTGCTGGTGATGGAGCGAGGGAACCATGGTGGCATTACATAGCTGCAGTGTGTGAAGGGCGACGTGTCTTCCCCTTCCTTCCCCAGCCAGGCTGCAGGTGTCACCAGGATGCTGGTGCAGAAGAAGGCCCAAATTTGCTTGCTGCTAATCTCTGAATCAGCTTCACCATCAGTGAGCAAGGTGCAAGGGCTGATCCTGGCCATCTTGAATGTGATGTGTTGTACTTGTAAGATACCATTATAAATGCCTATCGAGTTTAGTGGTCTTTCCTTTTGTTTGCTGTCCCTCCCGAAATGCAGACATGGAGAGCAATGCTGTGGAGATGAGCAAGGGTGCCATTGACCTGCCCTGAGCACAGTTTTTGTGCAAGGCTTAGAGACTGTGCTGATGTGGCTGTCAATGCATCGGACTCATTTTGCTCCTCCTAAAGCTTTGGATGGAACTGACGAAAACATCACCTCGGAGCAGTGCATTTACCCATACGGAAACCTTGCAAACTAGAGAAGACCTTTCGAAATGAATGTTTGCTCCCCTAGTCTTTCAGCTTCTTGTTTACAGCAGTTGCAGTGTCCTATTTCAAATACGCCATGCAAGTGAGACTGGAAGTTGACTGAGACTTCAGGGGATTGCTGTGATCAAAGCAATTCTAGTAATTAGTGAATAGACTTTAAACAGGTCTCTTGAATTATTGCAGTTTTGCAAACAGTTGATAGGAATAGCATAGCTTAGTGCCTGCTTCTTCAAGAAGTATGGTATGTTTCTGTTCCCTGGCTTGGGTTTCTTAAGTTTCACACGCAAAAGCATCCTAAGAGGTTCACCCTAGAGAAGAAAATGCAGGAAGAGATGTGCAAGCTGATGACAATCCGATGACAGGAGGGAATTACATGATTGTAGAACACATAAATGCCTTAAAACTCATATGCCTCAACAAACACTTCTGCTGTGGTCCTGCATATTTCCATCCTCAGCATCTCTAACACAAAGTTTCTTACAAACAGAAGCCAGCTGCCTAGTTTTTAATGACAAAGTTCTGGTTGAGACACTTGTTTACTGCTTTTTCAGTTCTCCTCTCTAAATTTTCCTTAACATGCCATAAAGACTCAGTGAAGGGACTTTTGGTACAATTATTGTGGGGAAGGAGTTGCTTTTTCCTTCAGGATAATGGCAGAAAATTGCGGGAAAGGCTTTGGCGTTGAAGCCATGCCCTGTTCCTTTGTGCTTCAGCATTGGCAGGTATGTGGAAAACCAGGGGAGAGAAAATACTGAGTTTCCTTGGAGACGCCAAGATGAGGCAGCATTTCTCGGTTGGTAGCAAACTCAATGTGAAGTTGCTGTGTACCCACCTCCTGTATTTGTGCCAGAAGTCACCCCATGCCCTATATCTTCCCCTGACTGTTCCACTTGTGGTTTGATTACCTTCCCCCCCCAAGACCATGCAGTGGGGACTCTTGCTGGTATAAGCTGCATCTCCACTAGAGGGGGATGCCAGTATACCTATACTGGAAAACTTTAAGGATTTGCTTAGTTATATTGCTTTACTCTTCTGAGCTGTCATTGTTGCCTGTTGGGTTAAGTGAAGCGTCCTTGGAATGAGGCTGCTGTGGGACTGAAAGCAGACAGGACCCAGCAGTGGCATCACGCAGTGGCTGGCCGAGTAGCAGACATTGTTTTTTTCCAAAACAGTGTCAATTCTGCCAGCATGCTGTGACGCATGTTTGTATAGAATCATAGAATGGTTTGGGTTGGAAGGGACCTTAAAGATCATCTAGTTCCAACCCCCTCCCATGAGCAGGGACACCTTCCACTAGACCAGGTTGCTCAAAGCCCATCCAGCCTGGTCTTGAACACTGCCAGGGAGGGGGCAGCCACAGCTTCTCTAGGCAACCTCTTCCAATGTCTCACCGCGCTCACAGGAAAGAACTTCTTTCTAATATCTAGTCTAAATCTCCCCTCTTTCAGGTTGAAACTGTTGCCCCTCATACTATCACTGCACTTCCTGGTAAAGAGTCCCTCCCTACCTCTCCTGTAGGCCCCCTTTAAGTACTGGAAGGCTGCTAGAAGGTCTCCACAGCCTTCTCTTCTCCAGGCTGAACAACCCCAGCTCTCTCATCCTGTCCTCATAGGGGAGGTGATCTGGCCCCCTGGTCATCTTCGTGGTCTTCCTCTGGACTTGCTCCAACAAGTCCATGTCCTTTATATGTTGGGGCCCCCAGAGCAGTGGGAGAGACAGAAAATCAGACCCAGCATGCCGAAGTGGGCTTTGTCAGGGGTCAGAGGGGCTCTGCATGGGCCTTTAGATTTGGTGTAATGGACACAGCTGGTGGGTTGCGACTGTGGCATGCCTAAAAAAATCTGTTTTGTGGGTGGATTTCAGTACATTCTCTTTTTGTGGCCTGGCTCCCTTGGACTTCTTAATTTATTTGTGTAGTCGCAAAAAAAGAGACTTAGTGGTTCACGAGTAATGCTTTATGGCTTATGCTTTTGTTACAAACTGTCTTAAGGAGGCTTTGAAGTGTGTGTGTTTACTGTTTGTACCCATGCTAATGTGCACTGAGTTCCAAGGGGAGAGTTTGAGGCAAACTACTTTTAGTTTTGTTATTCTTTTTTCTTTAAGAATAATCCATTGGTATTCAGTTGTACTTTTCTCCAATAGGATTGCTTTTTCTCCTTTATTTTTCTTTAAAAGGTGTGCAAAAGGAGCATATCTGAAAAGCGGTGAGGCAAACTAGATAGTGCTTGGACACTTTTCTGCCATCATATGTAAGAGAATATTTTTGGTTGTTGTTGTTCTAACACTGACTGCATTCTGCCTCCTGGCTTTTCATTTTTCGCTTGAATTCTTGGTATCTTCTAAATATTTTGATTGAAATACTTGCTTTGGTTGGGCGGTATGTATACTGAGGACCTAGTCAGAGAAGTTGAGTAATCACTGAAGTATGGTGTGAATTTACAACAGCCTACTTAATTCATGTGACCTCTTTGGGCACTAAAAGCCTGTCTGCTAAACACAACTCAGAGTTAATCCAAGTCAATTCTTAAAGTGAATTAGTCAAGCTGCGTGCTAATCCTCTGTGTTTACCTGCTTATTCAGATAGGCAGCAGACTAAGTTGCATTAAATGTGACTTGATAATTGAGAAGGGAAGGGTCGGAGGGAAAGGTGACGAAATCTTGCTGTTTTCTTCATCTGTCCTCTTTCAGGACATATTTTAGAACTGCTTTATGTTTCTGAATCTTGGATTCATAGCATGATCAGCATGAGCTACCTGAGGCCAAAATCCGCTTCTCTGCTGCAGCTTGCTACTAAGCATCCCTGGCAGCTGCTGCTGCTACCAGGATATTTTGATGAGTCTGTTACTTCCTGATCGTCCCTAAAAGTCATTCCTCAAAAACCCCAGCTGATTGAGTTGAGATGCTGTAGACAGTGGGGAATATGGTGCAGACTGTGGCGATAAGGAAGCCCTTTCAATTTCTGCTAAGAAACTACTAACCAGCCCTGATTTTGCAGCATGGACTCACAAATTCTGTGTGTATTGTCCAAAGCACACCAGAGACTAGGATGGTGGGCAAGAAGTAATTACCTTTCATTTGTCAACATTAGGATTTTTATTGTCTTGAGCTACTGGGTTTGCTACCCCTCCGTTGTGGCAACATCAAAGGTAAGATCTTATTTCTGGGTCACTGCTGTCCATCAGATAAGTTTGTTTGCGGCCTTGGAAAAAGGCTGTGATGTGAGGATAGGGAATTTAAACACTGTCATTAAGATAATTCTTTCTTATTGTCAATTCTACGTTCTTTCAAACTTCATTCAGCTTAACTATGCAAAAGACAGCACTGCAGAAATTGCCCGGAGAACAGTCCATTGAACTGATGCAGATGTTATAAAAATATTTCTGAAGCAGCATGACTGTTATTTCTAGTTTGAGGGGTTGATAAAATAGTTACTGTGTCTGCATTGGTGCTAGCCTGAACCATGTTAAGCTGATGACGCAGTCTTTAAGGTACTTTGGGGGGGGTAGGAGGGTGGCAAATTTATATTTCAGATAAATTTAATTAAATTTCTGTTTGCGCACCATTGGTCAGGGCCCATGTAGATCTATATTAGGATGGTACTTTGTAATTTGGGGTTTGGCATGCTTAATTGTGGACTTTCTTGGCTTCAGCATTTCCAGATTATTGTATTTTGTGGTGGTTCATTCCGCCTGAAGACTGAACATCTGTTTCGGTGGGGGGGGATGGGGCAGGGGAGGGAAGTAGTATTTGCTTTAATGCTGGCCCCCATCAAAGCTGTTTAGAGAATTAGAGATGTTCTGTTATCATCCAGATGTTTTTTATCTAGTCAAAAGGATATTGCCTGAATGTTTAAATACAAGCTTGTTTCAGAAGACTGCCAGCATACTACTACTTTTCTGAGCTTTAAACAAAAGGTGGGTCATGTCAGGCAGGGTTAGCAAATGGAGTCTCTGGTGCTGATCCATGGAAGTGTTGAAGTCTGTTTGTAAGTTGTTGAGAAGATAAGTTCTTGCTGCTTTTCCTGCTGAGAAGTGATAGATGGAGAAAAGCATCCTAATGTCTTCTTATATGGTGATTTATGCCTTGATACAAGTTTGCCTACTGTTGCCTTCTTTAATAATATTGATTAGTAAGCAAAATAGTGACAAGAATGCACAAAAGAGTTAAATTCTGTCAACTACCAGTGTGAGGCAATGCCTCTGTCTTGGCTCTGTGTAGTGAAAACTGCTTCTTGCAATCCTAGTGTTAAGAATAATTTTAATGAGCAGCTCCTTGATTGGTTTTTTGTTTATAATGGAAGAGGACAAAAGCTTCTTTTACACACACACATGCACATACAATGCTGGAAACGGTTAATGATGCATCTTAAATGTTGCACTATCCACAGTGACTTTGAAATTTTCTCCTGTTAGTTAGCTTCTTCAAATGTAATGCCTGTCAGTAGAAATAAACCATTTTTAAAGTTTCAGAAACTGTTTTGAAATGCCTTATTTTAGAAGCATTTGGTACTTTAGAAGTCATTACAAGGAAAGTGAAGACTATGAAAACATTGTCATATGACAGCAGCTTCCTTGTGGTTGTGCTACGAGAGATCATCCACGTTGTAGTTACTTGTTTACATAAGCCTGAGCAGATTGGCATTATTTTCCAGCAGTTGATGTCTAGCTGTATTTTTCTTCTGTATTTTCTGGTGATTATTTCTTGAAGTTTAGAGTAGTGAGATAATATTGAACTTAGATGATGGCATCAGTTATTACTCTGGAGTCCGTCTTCCTGGTTCACAGTACTTTTACTTGAAACAGAAAAATTAGAAATTCACTTTCAGGGATATGTTACTGTTCCAGCACTCGCTAATTCAAAAAACCCAGTGGAGCTGCTGCTGTGTAGTACAGATGCTTTAAAGCAGTGTGTGTGTGTGTGTGTGTGTGTGTGTGTGTAGGAGCTTGGTTTGGTTATTTTGTCTTATGCTGACCTGCTCCCAATACATCTGAAGAAACATGTACATACTAGCCAGCACTCCTTGGATTAAGGCAGATGCTTACTCATTCCCCCAAGTTAGAGTGGGAAGAGGTTCTCCAGCCTTGCTGAGTGACAAAGCAACAATCATCTCAAAGCAATCCTTAACAAGCAAGCATTAATAGAGGTCATTAGGAGAAGCTGTATTCCTGATAAATAATGTCTGAAGTAAGTCTAGAGGTTCTGGATGGTAATGGGAAGGTAACCTGACATTTCAGTTTTAAGGGAGAAACTGCAGGAAAATTAGAAAACTGAGGAAGCCATGCAGAACCTTTTGGACTTTTCAGGCAAAGCTCAGAGGAAACTTTACAGAGAAGTGGGAGGCTTCAAGAGAATGATGAAGTATCATTTTAGATTTAAAAAACAGCAAGAAAATTCTGCCCAAAAGGAGGGTGTGGAACAGATACAATATGGAAACAATCAGAAAAGGAGGTTGAGCAAGTGCGAGAATTGCACTGAATGGTGCAAACTGACCTAGATCAGGGAAGTACAGAAAGGATTCTTAAGAAGGACAACTACACAAACTAAATGGAAGTTTCGTCTGATGGTAAATAAGATTTCAAGTCCCTCAATGTGTAGCAGAGAGAGAAAAAGTATCCTGTATTTAACAGGGAAAAGGAGCGTGATTCAATTGTGGACAGCACAGTGGTGGCACTTTTAGCAAAAATGTTGAGATTTGAATAGAAAATGGTGAGTGTCTCTTGATTTGTTTGTTTGTTTTTGTTTTTAATCTCGTCTGAGCAGTATGGAGAGAAATGTGGTGTGCTGCTGCATGCCTTGTGGATTAGCCGGATGTTCACGTGAGTCCAGTTTGTACCATAACTAACATGTCTTAGGGTGAGTGTGTTCATGATTTCACATGTTACAATGCCAAATACTATGGGTTTCTTTTTTCAGAATGTGTTTTCTGTTTATTAGTAAAATGTGGCAATTTTTTCTGATAGCAGAAGTCAGAATAGTAAAGCTACAAATCCCCTAGAATATCCTGAGGGAAAGGAGTTAATTGGTTTGGACACAGAAAACTAGAAAGGCCAAGAATTTTTTTTATTATTATTTTTAATCAGATACAGCAATGTTTCATTTCCTGCCTTCGTGATGGGGTGTTTATGTGCCTGAGAAGAGACCTTTTAAGTGAGCATCTTGCTACCACTGACACAGAGGAGGGAAGATGTTTGTTATTTTCCCTTCAAGATGTTCTTGGTCACTTCCATTAATCTGAAAAGAAGCATCACAATGATCCAAATGAGAATCCATTCTGCTTCCATCAATGCTGTAACATCATCTCCTCAAATACCTTTTGCCATGAGTAACTAACAGCAGGAAATCGCATGGGTACATGTTGCAGAAAGAATAGTGAAGGGGCTCTCTGACTGCAGCAGAGTTGGACCTGTAGCAAATGCTTGGGGAAGTGGGATTCCTTCTGCCTTCCTTGCCTGCCATTGAGGTCATCAACTAAACGCATTTGAACTTCATGGGCATAGGATCAGACTCTTGGTTTATCAGAATAAACAGAAACCAAAACAAAACAAAGGCCAAAGAAAAAACAAAACAAAACCCAACCAACCAAACAAAAAACCTAAACCCAAAAACCAGAACAACAAAAAACACAACCCCAAGACAAAAACAATTCCAGAAGGAATGAACACATTGTAGTTTTGGGAATAATCTGCTCACTGGAGAGCGTTCATGGTGGCCACAGTAAAACATCTGAAGGTCCCTTCTGGGGATAAACATCAGAGCAGGTAAAGGTAAAGGAGAGAGGCAGACATGCACAGGTTAACACAGACACTTGAACTGTATGCACTTTGGTGGAACCAGTGCATAACTGTGGTCAGCCTGCTTTTTTCATTCTCTAAAGGGGTATGAGGCATGGTGACAGGCAAAATGGAGTGGCATATGGAAAATACTTCCCTGCAAGATAAATGCTTCAGGGTAGTGTAGTATCTACTGAATTTTTTGCATTGAAAATCTGTGGATAGAGATTTTTTCCTTTTATATATTCAGATTGATCTTCTGCCTTTTGGGGGGGATGGGCAGGGTCTCTGATCTTGCTCCAGTGGGATGACTGGGAAGATGGCTCTCCTGACTTGTGTTCTCTGAGAAATCTGCTTTCACTGAGGGAGTGCCGCTGCACAGTGGTACTATTTTATTGCTGTGAATTAGTTTAGCTCATGGTAAGTGGATAAGGTGACAGATTGTCTCCTGAATCTTGCAGTTGGGAAGAAGGGACAGTTTCACACAATGCTGCCTCTGCAGAGTTCATGAAACTGTTTAGCTTGGGTAAGGAGGGTCCACCTGACACTTTAGCAGCAGTCTTGTAGTACTTGTATTATTAATTACTGAGGCCAGAACAATGATCTTTCCCTGATTAGCCACAGAGCTCCTATTCAAAAAGGTTTGACTGATGTCATTTCTTTTTGAAGCACAGGCTGCACTGTGAATGTAAACAATGTAGATTTGAGATGCTCTGTTGATTATTGTGTTGTGGAAGAGTCCTACTGAATGCAAGGCAAGTTTTAAAGTTTGTGTTGAAATAATTTTCTTTCTAGCCTCGGATTACCACAGAAAACTTTTTTCCTTACATAAGGAAGGCTAACAGCTGTATTGCACTCCTGAAAGTGAGAACCAAGGCAGTAGAAACTGTAAGTCTCTTCTAGCATTGGGAAGTTGCAAACTTCCCTGGAGCACCTTTTAAATCTCTTAAAAAGTCTCTGAGGTGTACAGGTATGAGTTGGCTGAAGGCAGAAGGGAAAGTAGGAAAGATTACTTCCTTCTTTTTTTTTTTTTTTTTTTTTTTTTGGCTTTAGTAATACCCTTTTAGACTTCTGCATTTTTATTTGATCTTATTAATTTATCTCTCTTATTCCTGATTTTTTTTTTTTTTTTTTTTTTTTAAGATGCTCTTCAGGTGGCTGGGCAAGTTGAAGTTAAATTTCCCAAGGTGGTGTTTGTTATTATTTTGTTTTGGCTTAAGTAAAAGCTGAATGCTCTGGCCAGCTGTTGCTGTTCTCACTAAAGCAATCTGCAAGGTGATACACAGCTAAACGTGCTGCTCTCCTGCTTTGGATACTATTAGTGTCTAAGAGGTGGTTGTGCCATATATTATGTGGAATATATACTTTGAGTGACAAAGTGCAATCAAAGCAGGCATCATACAAACATAGAAGCAGATTTATTACTTTATTTATTGTTCAGGGGCTGCGTTAGATCTGAACTTGGGAATGTTTTTGTCCTTCTGCTTTTTTGGTTGTCAAAGTCACAGACAGATTGTAAAGCTAAAAAAACCAAACCAAACCAAAACCCCAACCTAAAAACAAACAAACAAACAAAACCCAAACTGAAAAAAGCCAGAAAGCAGGTGATGTGCACAGGGTAAAATGACATGTTTTTCAACAGCCTGAAGAGGGGATCTCCACTGTTGTGATCTAATCTGTTGGGCTATTCATGTTGTTTTACTCTGGTGTCCCCAGAGATTTTAAGGCGGGTCAGGCATCACGCTGGAGATCAGATGGCAGGTGGCGATGGCACTTGCTGTCCAGAGGTCTTGCTGGAGGCTGTTCTCCTGCTCTCTCTCAGCGTTTAGGCAGAAGGCTGTCTCAGCCTACCTCCCTGCCAACCCTTTTGCGGATGTATGTAAGCCTTTGCTGTCACATGGGACATCCTGTAAATGCAGCTATGCTAGAGATCCTGCAGCTCCGCATGTTGGGACGCAGCCCACAGCATGTTGGATGGGATATTGCAAAGCCTCATCGTGCTGCCATATAGCTGAACAGTGATTGCAGGAGAGAGGGGTTAGTACCAACCGATTATGGTTTGTGGGCCAATGAGCTCAATTCATTCAATTATCCATTGTAGTTGCCAGTTTATTTATTATTAACATAACACTTGTTGATGTCAGTGAAACATTTGAGATACTGCGTTATTCTTGTTGCATGTCTCCCTCCCTTCCTCCTTCCCTCCCTTTTAAGCCTTAATGATACTTTGTTTAGCCAGTTCCTTGTTGTTTGTCTGTTGTGTCAGGTTGGAAAATTATCCTTTTTTTTTTTTTTTTTTCTATCAAATAATTTCTTCGGAAATGTTTGTGCTCAAACAGTGCATTACTTCATCAGCAACGGAAGTTCTGTGAGCAGAAATTATCTGGATAGACATTGATGCTGTTGGGTTAACCCACTCAGCCTGTAGAAGAAAAGATCTGATTTCTTAAACTGCAAAGAACTGACATTTAATGTCAAGTGAATTAACCATTGATTACTGCGAAGAAATGACTAGGTCATTTCTCCACAGGGACAGCTATTTGATGGAAAAATGTTTCTGAATATGGATTGATTTCCATTTGTGGTTTGGGCAGATGTGTGTGCTGTGTTTTGGCAAAGAGGTATTCTTTGCATAATTATCTTTTACTCTGGGTAGTTATTGCCTGTCTTGGTGGGTGTGAAAAATTATTTTTTGCCTATGTGAAGTGCTAGTGTAACAACAGCATGGAAAATTCACCTCCTTTCCTGTGATGATCTCAATTTCTTCTGCAGAAGTGAATGAGTATCTCAGTTTCATTGCATCTTCAGTCTGTCGTTGATCTTTCTTCTCAGACTGAAAAATCTGGCCAGTTTCTTAGGGCTAGTTTTAACTTGTGATACTCTTGCTAGTGGGAAAGGACGGAGACCATCAAGTATGTTTTACTCTGAGTTTTCAGGTAGGTGTTTTTTGCAATATTTGCGTGATCAAGATTTCCTGTCGTTGTGTCTGAAGCTTTCCATATGTTAGCAAATTCCAGTAAAGTCTATTTTTCTAGACAGTGAAGTCGGACTCAAGAAATGCCTGGCTTTATTGGTAGAGGCTGTTTCCAGGGGGGCAATGATACAGCCAGCACAGAAAACAGGGTGATGTTGTCCCTTTCTCTGCAACTCCCCTTCCAGACTTCCACGACCCTTTAAAACCTCACAAATCCATTTTCACAGCGAATTTATTAATTGTTATGAAGACCTTCCAAATGTGCAAGATGCTATAGCTCCATAGATCTTTAAAGCAGTCTGCCCAGTGACTAGAAGGAACAGGCAGGAGGGCTTTGGGAGGAGATATGTTTGTATAACTGGTCTTCACTGGGACAACGGAGGGTAGTGTTGCGTGCACTGTAATAACAGGTGTAACGTGCAATTTGGTGGTAGTTAGTCTGAAGGCATGCTGAATAGTTGCATCTACTTCCTTCTACAAGGATGTATAGGTACAGTGGTACAACCCAGTCAGTGCTCACATCAGTCCCTGTGATATCATAAATAGATCATTGTCTTCCATGCTATTATTGACAAAAATGTACAGTAAAATGTGTGTATTCAAATACACACACTGTCAACAAAGTTTGACAGGGACAGTTAGTTTTGTGCTAGCTTCCAAACTGTATTGATGCATCTGCTGAGGCAAGAGAAGGGGAGGTCTCTTTTCTGAGACATCAGAAATTTGATAGAGAGATGGTAGGGAAGGAGTGTCATTAAGTGGAAAAATAATTGTGGGTGTTGTTCAGAGGAACTTCAAGGCAAGAATGCAACAATGGGCCACACCATCTGTCTGGAAATCTCTTTTATTTCTTTTCTGCTTCTTTTGCCCAGTACTGAATCATGGCTGTTAACCTGTTGCAGCTCTTTTAAGTGCTGAGCAAGTTGACACAGGGTACAGTAGGTTATCTTCATTTGTAGGCAGAACACACTCTGGAACAGAGAAAGAGGACAGAATTAGGAAGAAATATGAATTATAGAGATCATAACCACTTAAATGAGTTCAGCTTGTCCTTACACTTTGGTGGGTCATCCAGTAAAGTTTCACATGCCTTATGCAGCTTGTTCTGCACATTTATTTGTCATAGTACACCACATACCAAACTCACTTCATGATTCAACAGTCTGACCCCTGATACAAAACAAGATGTTTGCTGAAACACCACTCTAGACATGCCACGCCAGGAAAGAGGAGGAGAGTCCTGAGGTGACAGGACAGGGAGCCAACATGTGGCTTTTCCCCTCATTTTAACCAGTAGTGAACTGATGGCAGGGGCGGGGGGCGGAATGGAGTGCTGTGTTTATGCAAAAGCTTGCTAAAACTAAGTGTTTCAGAGAAGTCAGTACTGACATCGGAGTTTGGATTGCCTTGCAATTTCAGGGAGACCACAAGCTCCTTATCTGCATTTCTGTGGTGTGGTTTGCCCTTTGCCAGTCTGCTGAGACTATCTTTTCACAGTTACATTACCTCTGCTCACCTATGAAATCGTGTTGACACATCCTGGGAGTTGTTAGGATTTTTTTATTAATTACTTTAAAGAATATTTAAAGAGTATTTGAAGAGTCGCTATTAAATAACTTTTTTGGAACAGTTTTAAGCTAGCTGACTGCATTTGTGTAAGTGAATCTGTACATCTACTGTTCAAAGTGACATCATCAGAGGTGGTGAAGGCTTTATCTAAAATAATGTAAGGATGCAAAAGAAGTAGTATCTTTCTGTTAGGAAGAACATCTAGTGCTCTGTAACTTGCAAAAGAAAATCCAAATTTTTGCAATAGTTCCTAGCAGTCACTGTAGTAAAGGAAAAAGTAACAGGAAGGTCTCTTTTCTTAGCAGCAGGAAATTGAAACCAATTTTTCTGCCTTTCATGTTTATTTTCTTAAGTACTAGAAAGTGTATCCGTAGTTGTTCTTTTACTAACCAAGTGGTTACTGGAGAGGAGAAAAATACCTCCATGAGTCCATAGTAGGTAACTAAAAATTCGTGTTATCACCAGCACTTTAACAAGTGGTAAAATGAAGCAGTAGACAAGTCAAGTCATTGCTGTTGCTTTTGCTGTATGGCATTCGCCTTTTCACCTTGTAAGGCTGCCATGGTGGGGTCATGCTTTTATTTGTGTGTTGAGCAAACTAATGCTTGCAAGCAGTGGTTGTTTAGTGAAGGAGGCTGCTGGAGGTGAGTGATGCTGAATCATTACTTTTGGGGGGGCAAGACTTCAGATGCCACATGAAATCTGGAATGTCTCTGAAGTGACATCTGGAAGTGGGACCCTTACGTGAAATCTTTTTCTTACTTTCTCACCTTTTCATATGTTGTTCGAATGCTTTACTTTCCTTGATGGGTTTATGGGTCCTATCCATCTGGGATCAATTAGGGCTTAAATCTGTTCTCTGAGAAACCAAAAGTTAGGCTTTTATTCACTAGAAGTGTTCAGGGTAGCTTTGTTTAGCTAAGTCACATTTAACAGCTTCAAGGTCATACCAAATCAGCATCTTCAGAGTCATGCAATCCAGAAACTTCAAGTCTATGAAGTCGAGCTGTGGTACCAAAAGGTGCTCTGATAGGGGTGCCGGAAACCAAAACTGAAAGATGGCAATAATGCAGGACACATGAAATTGTCTAACACAGGAGATAGCCACAGATTGTGAAAACCCAATCTGCCTTTCAGTCCCAGCATGTTACTCTAGCAGAGGCACTGTGCATTTCTGGGCCCAGATGAGATAAACAGTGATGCAGAAGTTGGTATTGCTGTATCACTCCTGAATTGCAGGTCATGGTGTACCATGCAAGAAACTGGGGAGGAATAAGGGTAGAAATTTTTGTCATTGTAATGGATTTTCTGGAAGCTCGAGATGAGGTTTTTGTGATACATGACTGCATTTCTCCTAACAGCTCTAAATAATGACAAAACTGCATAGTTCCCTTTTTCTGTGGTCTCAGACAGCTGATCCAGAAATCACGATGCTTAATCATAGCATGTCGGAGAGCAGTATGTTTTGTTTGGTGAGGATGCGTTCCTGCTCCGCATGTTAGATGCGTGCTACCCTGCCAAGTGTCAGCTGATTTATTTCTTTTTTCTCAGTTAACCAAAACCTCAATGTTTTCCCATAAATGACTTTCTAAATGTTGTAGTTTATGGTGAAACGTCATTTCTTAGAGATAAGTCACCTTCAAAAAGGATAAGAAATTCTATAATAATTTTACAAGTTTTATGTACAGATCCAATGTGTTTCTCCAGTTTGCAGTTCTCCAGATGCAATCAATAAAGACTATCTATCAAGAGAAGAGTAGGTAGAGTGGTATTTGCCTATGACACCTGCAGTTCCAGTGTTTGGGAGTGATATGTGTGAATCTGCTTCCAACTTTGGGTTGGTTTTTTTTTTTCAACACTTTGTAGTACAGCAAGCCATCAAAATCTCATCAGTAAGAAGCGACTCCTGTGCTTTTGAGTTTCAGACTTTCTTTTTAAGAGATTACATTTCCTATCCTAATGGAGAAGTTCATTTGAGGATCCTGTTCCCTTTATTTGCAGTTCTTGAAAAACACAGGGCTACACCCTGAACTCACACGGGTATTAAGTTAGGAGCCACCTTTGTTTGCTTGAATGGAGTCAGCTTGTTTTCTGCACTGCTGTGAAAGCGCAGCCCACTCTGTACTTTATTACTGCTGAAGACGATGAAGTGGGTTGGGAGCAGGGGAGAGTCCTTTTGTACAGTCCAACCTCTTTTCTACTGGAATGCTTTTAGAAGCCTATGCAGTTGTCAGAAAGTCTTAATCGTTATGTATGTCATGCTTGGGAGGTTGAGAAGCAAGGAGTATGCAGAAGAGCCTTCCTTTTCCTAGCCAAATTGAGGGATCAGTGCAATACAAGCAATGAAGATGCAGCTAGGTGCAGAAGGAGAAATGTGATATGGTCTTACTAATCCTGTGTTTTCTATTTCTTGGAGAGATGGTGAAAAATGGCTACAGGCATATTTCTCCTCTCATCTGCTTAAAATGCCTGTTGGATTTTATGGGGTTAAACTTTTTGAAACATTTGTGTTCTACCTGAAGTACACAGGGCTAGCTGAAGGCTGAACAGACTTAAGATTTTAATTTTTTTTCTTAGTTTTTCTTTTCTGCTCTGTGATGCTACCTAGTAAAAATGACAATTTTCTCTCCTTTTAATATGTGGCAAACAGGATTCTAAGTATACCTCTGGTTTTGGTCTAAACAGTCTTCCCTAAAGTCTGCTTCATCTCTAATTTTTTCCCCATCTTCAATACCCAATAAAGGCAGCATTTCAGGATTAAGAGAATAAATTTTAAAAGAAACAAACAATAAACTGCTGTAAAGCAGGTGCAGTGACACTGCTGCTCTTAAGTGTGTTTTGAGTACAGAAACAAAGGTCTTCTGAGATCTCATTTAAGTTATGTTTGTGACAGCTCATGAGACAGTAATGAAATGTGCCAGTTGAGGATCTTGAAGCTGTTGATGGAGTTTTACTGAAAATCACTTTCTTCTTGGTCAAATAGCAAAGGTTCTCTAAGTCAGAAAAGCAGTAGTTTCAAGTTGATGCTGTTTCCTTCATATGTCATGCACAGTGGAAAAATTAGTGAACTTCAGAAAACAGGCAAAACTCTGTTTTTGAAAACAAAGCAGGAAGCCTGAAGGATGTGTAGCTTGGTTCTTTGACTTCCAGTGAAGGCTTTCCTGGAGGAATGCTAAATCTCTATTTTCTGTCCTCTCCATGAGTATAGTAGTAGCAATTTGGAACAAGGAGTGGAAAGAATGAAATGTCACTAGCAAGAAATGATAGGAAAGAATAGGGGTCACTGGAAAGCTATATAAAGATGGAAAAAGTGATCCCAGAGCTTGGAAGATGAGACAGCTACGTGTGACGTAAGGCATGTGGGGATGTGTTGAAATGCGAAGCAGGCATTTCAAGATGATGCTTTTTAAGAAGGAGGAATAATTTCCACGCTGGTGTGCAAAGGCTGAATTTAAATAACAAGAAACAAACAAACAAAAAGACATAACTGACTCAGAAAAGCGTGTGCAGTGCAACTTTCCTACGACATGTGTTCTTTCTTGCCTTGGTAAGTGTTGCCTTTGGAAAAAATGAACCGGTG
The DNA here is from genome assembly GCF_034619465.1 of Leptosomus discolor. Classification (NCBI taxonomy): domain Eukaryota; kingdom Metazoa; phylum Chordata; class Aves; order Leptosomiformes; family Leptosomidae; genus Leptosomus; species Leptosomus discolor. The sequence continues at coordinate 23,027,897 of NC_141419.1, forward strand.
GCCAGGAAAGTTACTAGCATTGTATGACTATAACCATGGTCTTAGTCTGAAAAATACCAGTTAGGTTTAGGGTCATTTTTTGTACATTTTTTGTATGCTGAATACAGGTAGCGTGAGTGGTTTTCCACCATGACTTAGAGGATAGGAAGTGGTATATACAGACAGCAATAGGTGTCTCTCGAAAGTCCTTTCTGTGGTGACTAATTTGTGGGTTGTATTGTACATGTCTGGCCTGACTGAGGGGAAAAAACTGCAGTAGCCTTAGTCCAGAATTTTCAAATGGGATTAATTTCTCGGCCATTTACATTTTATCTCCTTTTTTTGTTTGGTTTTCTTTGCACAAAAGAATAGAAACATATGTGGAAGTTGATCTAACCTTGATAAACACAATAGTTATATGCATATAACTTAATTCTGTTGAATCATCTGCGCAACCTTTATACAGCAATTCAGTATATTCACCTACAGCAAATCTGTGCCTATGAGGCAAAAAAAAAAAAGTATGGTTAAAATAAGTCAAGGATAGGGATGTCATAATGTTTAAGTTATTTTTTTTTAACACAGAAGAAAAGTTTGTGTGATTACTGAACTGTAAAACAATATCTGTTGAGGAAATAAATGTATCATAAATTCCAGCAAGTAATTCTACGAGTGCCCTTCTGTGACGGTTTGGGGTTTTTTCTGTTGTCGCAGAAAAAAAAACAACTTAATGGGATTCCAATGCCCAGTAGGTGACCATCTTTCCTTGCAAATGTGTACGTGGTCTGTGCATTAGCCTTCTTGTTATATTCAGTTGGTGTGAATTCTAGTTTGTGTGGTCGAGTGAATTGTTTTGCTGTTCTGGCCCAAATTCCAATGTGCCCTTTGAAACTTCTCCTGCAAATCTGCTGTGAACTGTCATGTAAGTTAGATTGTGCAAACTCACAGGGTGGTTTTGCAGCGGCCGAGGGGCTTGGGTGTTGACTGCATACCCAGTTCTTTTGTTATTCTCAACAATTTTTTTTTTCCTTCCTACTAGGAGCAAATACCAGCATGACTAAGGTCTGAGGAAGTGCTTCTGTGTTCCTACCAAGGGTTTGCGGGTGCAGAGGAAGAGTGCAAGGATAGCAGGGACATTTTGAGCTACCATGGATATCCCCACTGATTTGGTGTCATCCTCCATGATGTCCCAACCTGAGGTGATTGAGGTGAGTACACCACGGTGAAACTCTGGCAGCTCATTTCCTAGCTGCTTCTCCTGTCTCACTTCTGAGTCATCGAGGGTATTTTTCTTGAAATATTGTATAAAAGACACTCATCATTTGCTAAGAATGTTGTTATATTTTCACACATGACATTGCTGTGTTATACTACTTATTTGCAGAAGAAAATAATAACAAAATACGGTCTTTATTGACTCCATGTAGGTGATCCTTGCACTATGGTTTGATTTTTACAGTGCCTAATGAATACAAAGTAGGAGGTGATATAGTGTGGTTCAGTTGGAACTATACCACAGGAAATTTCAGATTCAGTGTTCTTATCTGAAAAGCTAAAGTTTTGAGCCAAAAGCAGCAATAAAATTAGTAGTATACTTACTAACACACTAATATTGCTTTCATGAATCAAAGTGTGCATTTCAGACTTGATAATTTGTAAACACCTAAGTGATCTCTTCAGCTGCATGTACTGAACAGCAAGTATTTGTGTTTTCTGGTGAAGTCAATATTACAAACAGAAAAGGAGATGTTAATAACAGTCAAGATTTCATCTCAGAAAACTGTTTTCAAAGTCCCTTCCACTTCATAGAGACCCAAGTGTCTGTTACAGCTCAAAACTTTTAAGCATGTATGTTTTACTGAAGAGGACACCACAATAGATTAAGGAGGATGTCAGAAAACTGGAGATCTAATGTTTATTTTGCCTTGTTTGTTTGTTTGATGGAGATCCTTTGGTTCAGGAGACTACACCTCTTAGCAATATGCACTGAGAAGTGTGTAGTTCAGAGACCCTTGGACCCTGTGAAGTTACAAAAAACATGTGCACTAATGGGTGGTGATGTGAAACAAGCCGAATCCGAAATCTGCTTTGGAGAAACTTCTTTGTGCTCTTTCTTCTCCTATGTTTCAAACACAGAACTACTATATTTTAAAAGTATTTTTGTTTCTTTTCAAGTCTTTGAGCCTGTTAGGGTCCGAGAAGAATTTGTGTCTTTACAGCAGAACAGAATACTTGGTAGGAGATGGATGCTGTATGTTTGCATCCCAGGCTGCCTGCCTGCTGCTGGACTCTTCTCCCTTTTTGGAGAAAGGCTCCCCCAGGCCATCTCCTTGCATGCTCTGAAAGGCACCTGCACCCCTGTCTCCGTGAGTTCTCTCTTCAGAATCTGTATGTATGAGAAATTTGTGTATCTAAGGGTTGCTGTTCAGGGTAAATGCCTCCTTGAAGAGAAAATAAGGTCAACTGTGGTGCAAGAATGAATGGAAGAAAACCTATCACTTGTAAAGGACTTGATGATCAGCATAGTCACTATTCTGTTGTACTTAGGGGTGAATAAATGCACATGTCCCATGTCTGCATGGAGTTTCTGCTGAATAAATCCTGCCCTGGACTTTTACCACTAGACCAAAGACTAGAGATAAATGGACGGTTCTGGTCATTGACTGGTAGTCCAGACAGCTCGCCTTCCATGCTTGGGTTTTAGAGACTGCTTCAATGAGATTTGTCATGTCAGCCAAAAAGAAATGGCAACAGGAAGCAAAGGAAAGACTGGTATTTTGGTGTGGGAGATTGTGGTAGAAAAATATCATCGTTTCAACCTTATATTGTAAAAATTTATTCAAATTTTATATCCATATGGGCAGACTTACATGCATGCCTGAATTTCCACAGATTTGAGTAAACCATTGTGGATCTGATGGTTGATATAAGCTTTCAATCCTATGTAAAGGAGTAACAGCTCCAAACAATCAGCTGGGAGACATGTGTATGTTTCTAAGGGTAAGGAAGCACTTTTTAGCAGGCAAAAGCATAGTGAGATGCATAGCTAAAGAGACGAATCATTAGATGGAAGTATTGAAGTAAAGTGCTTTTCAGACTGCGACTGCATGGGCTTGCCTTTCAGGTTTGTGTTGACATACAAAGGAATTTTGAATATAGTTTAGAAAACTATATTAATTAATTATTTTTTTCTGGAGGACATTATTTTGCCTTTTAAAACTGAGTAGATGCCTCAGTGTGCTGCAGGAGACATTTAGAGACTAACATTTTAAGGAAGCGGGTTTTTTTAAACTTGGAAATAGCCTTGCATGCCTTCTGCATGAGCTAAATGGCATCTCAGTTAGAAAAAGAAGTGTTTTGCTACTTTACTTAAACTTTCTTTATCTTTAATCTTTTTTTATCTTTTATTTTTAAACTTTCCTTTAGCATTGCCAGGATAGTTGGTTTCCTTCACATTTGGTCAATTTAGTCTTAGAATATTATCTATTTTGTATACACATGTATGTATATGTATGTATGTGTATACATCTCCAGTAATAAGTATTCATCTGCCTATGTTTAGGCAGTCCTTTAACGGTACAGGGCAAAGAACAGACTTTTATTTATCATGGGGAAGAATCCCAGAGACCTCAGTAGGACCTTTTGCAATCTGAAGCCCAAGCTGACAGGTTTTTGCTTGGGCTTGAGTCCTACAGATGATTGTAGGGGCACCACAATGAGGGAAATTCCTGCTGATTTCATTGGAAATGGTATCTTTCTCAAGAGTTGTCTTCTGAGTCAGAAGACAAAAGATTCACATTTTGAAAAAGTTTTTTTAAAAGTCACTTGTTGATCATAGAATCATAGAATGCATTGGGCTGGAAGGGACCCCCAAAGGTCATCAAGTCCAACCCCTCTGCAGTAAGCAGGGACATCTTTAGCTACATCAGGTTTCCCAGAGCCCCATCAAGCCTGATCTTGAGCGTCTCCAGGGATGGGGCCTCCGCCACCTTTCTGAGCGAACTGTTCCAGTGCTTTACCACCCTTATGGTAAAGAACTTCTTCCTAATACCCAATCTAAATCTACCCGTTTCTGGTTTAAAACCATTGCCCCTCATCCTATCACTATGTGCCTTTGTAAACAGTCCCTCCCCACCTTTCCTGGAGGCCCCTCTCAGGTACTGGCAGGCCACTAGAAGGTCTCCCCAGAGCCTTCTCTTCTCCAGGCTGAATAACCCCAACTCTCTCAGCCTGTCCTTGTAGGGGAGGTGCTCCAGCCCCCAATCATTTCTGTGGTCCTCCTCTGGACCCACTCCAACAGGTCCACGTCCTTCTTGTACTAAAGGCTTCAGAGCTCGATGCAGTACTTCAGGTGGGGTCTCGACAGAGCAGAGTAGAGGTGGAGGATCACCTCTCTTGATCTGCTGGCCACACTTTTCTTTATACAGCCCAGGATGCGACTGGTCTTCTGAGCTGCAGGCGTGCATTGTTGGCTCATATCCAGCTTTTCATCCACCGGTACCCCCAAGTCCTCCTTGGCAGGGCTGCTCTCTATCACATCATCCCCCAGCTTGTATTGATTACGAGAATTACCCCGGCCCAGGTGCAGGACCTTGCACTTGACCTTGTTGAACCTCATGAGATTCACATGGGCCCACCTCTCCAGCTTGTCCAGGTTCCCTTGGATGGCATCCTGTCCCTCAGTTGTCATCTCATCCCATCGCTCAGCTTGGTGTCATCTGCAAACTTGCTGAGGGTGCACTCAATCCCACGGTTTATGTCATTGATGAAGATAGTAAACAGCACTGATCCCAGCACAGACCCCTGAGTGACACCACTCATCACCCATCTCCATCTGGACATCGAGCCATTGACCACTACCCTCTGGATATGACCATCCAGCCAATTCCTTATCCACCTAACAGTTCACCTATCAAATCCAACTTATCAATTTCCAACTTAGAGATAAGGATGTTGTGGGGGACTGTGTCAAAGGCTAGATGACTTGATACCAGATGTGAAATTGTTGTTACTGTTTTAAAATATACTTATGGTTAGTGTGTCAACATAGGAACTGCTTTTGGTTCTTTGAGGTTTTGGCAAGTGGGTTTTATTGTAAGGCAGAATCTAGTGATTTCAGATTAGTTAAGCCATTCTGCTCTTAAAGAGAGAGAAACAAAATGTAACAGAACTCTTTGATTTTTAAGTTGGGGATATTTTGTGGTACAGGTGATGACTTCATATCTCAACTATGTATAAGCAAAATTATATCATAGAAACCTGATTAGTCTGATAATGCAGTAAGCAGAAAGTTAAATAATTCTTTTAGAAGCATTTAGCATCCCAGAGGGCTTTGCTGTTTGCAAGAATGAAACATAATAAGTGGTGATCTAAACTGATTAATGTACTCTGTGGAGTGATTAGTATCTTCTCTCTTTGTGAATGGCATGAGATGAATTCTGCAGTAAAAGCTTTGAAGAAGAAATGATTTTAGCTCCAGTTGCTTAATGAACCAGGGACTTCCAACAGTGCTTCAGAAATGCTTAAAACAAGAAAACAACAAAAATTCATCATCCTCTCTTTGCTTTTGCCAGCAGTGGATCCTACCAGCCAAATACTAGAAGTAAATGAGTACATTGAAATAACTGCTTTGCAGCTGTTCCAAAGAGGAATCCAGAGCAGTTTCCATTATAGTGGAATAATGTGGCCTGTCATGGCTGTGTGGTTACCAGAGCCAAATACCACTTCTCCCACTCTGTGCCATTGAGTACTTCTCTATTTTCCCTTCTTTTTGTCTGAATTACAGTGGAAGAGATTTAAACTATCCTTGCCACAGAATGGTCATCCTCTGTAGCTTTTTCCTCTTTATAATGATGCTTAAGAGCAGACTGCTGTGGGGTGGCACAGCTGTTGTCACCCCTCTCCCCAACAAAGCCCAGCACTATTTGCATCTTGGATTTGGTGCCCAAATTTCTGCAACCCACAAATGTGTGGATTTTTTTTCTCCCCTTCTAGGTGACTAAACTAATTAACCTCTTTACTGAAACAGACCTCTGGCAGTGTAAATAATGTAAAAGATAGAACAAAAGGAAATGGTGAGACTGGAAGAAACAGTTTGTGATTAGAGCTATATCCACCCAGTTACAGGCATCATAAGGGAAACTTAAATACCAGTATGCTTTTCTTTAATTCTTTTACGAGATGAGATCACCAGTGTTTCAAAACACATCTCTGTTTTGTTTAAAGTAGACCGATACTGCCTTATAGGCAGCTGCTCAGTACCATATGAACAAATTACTGATAGAGAACTCATTGTTGCCAGAGCCCTGAGAGATAAAGATTTTTCTGCATTTCGTTTACGTATTTCACAAAGGAGTACAACAAAGCAAAAGAAACCCAAACTGTTTGATGTATATTTCAAGAAAAATTAAGTATTTTTGGTGTTAAACACAGGATAGTTGTCTTATTTCCATTCGGAAATCTCAATTTCCAGCCCAAAATAAAATTTGTTATACTCATTAACATAATTTTGAATAAGCATTTTGCTTGTAGGCTAACACAATCCTACTTTGCTGGTTTGCTTGGTAACGAGTGGTGGAAGGTGTGCCCTGGAGGTGGAAGTAGCCCTAATAGCCTACATCATTTTTTCAGCATAAAAGGCCAGTCTCTCAGCTGCTTGAGCCAAGAATTAATTCCCAGCTTGGCTCACTGAGCACCAAACTGGGCCCAAAGGATGCATGTTGTAATTCATTATGCAAGGAAACTCATTTGGATGTTAGAGGTGTGGATTTCCCCTCTGCCCCCCTCCCATTTCTTCCAGTCTGGCTTCTAAAGCGACACAGATAGGGAAATGTGTGCTGTGCCTCTCTCCAGAAAGTTCTTCACAGTGCTGAGGTCTTTGAGGAAGGTCTGTCCTGCACTGCACTGGTCCTGCACAGCAGCCTTCAGGGACTCACAGCAGGTTAGAAGTCTGGCTACAATGTTCAGGTTGAGGTTAAGGCAGGTGGGCAACTGGGGAGTGAACCAGGTGAGACAGTGGAGAAGCCTAGTCTGCATTATGACCCAGACCTTTTTTTTTTTTTTTGAAGGCATAAGAGGTAGCATATTTCAGTCACTAAATTAGATGATGGAATATAGTTGCCATCCTGTGTCTCCCACAAAGCCAGGAAGTGTTGAGCCTATACCTGTGCTTGGCTAATGTTTGTGAAGCTCAGCTTGTCATGAAAGTTCCCCTAGAAGAAAATGAAGCTTGAAAAGCTTTGCAGAAACCTTTCCGTGCTCTGTATGGGACATTTGGCCTCAACTACTTAATTAGGGCTCAGCATGCCCGATCACATCTCTCCTAGTGGCAAAGCCAATTAGCTTATTTTTGCAATACCTCCACATTGCAGTGCTGGCCTCCCTTTGAGAGGAGTTTGGAAGGCAGAGACGGGGTGGCAGAGAACTGCTGTGTGGTCTGGGAACAACTCTTTCAGTAATCAAAGTTGAAGCCATCCCAGCAATGTAAGGTGGGATGTGATGATGTAGAACTGTGCCTTGACTCAGTCTTCATTTCCTCCTTAGCTGGAGAACATTCATCAGAACATGTAGGTAGTGCTTGCGAGGGATGCAGCTCATCTGAAAATGCTGGATCTGTGGAAATGGAGCAACAATACAGTAGTATCTGAAGGAACTGGAGGAACAAGTTCGCTTTCTGTCTTTCCTTGGATATTTTTTTCCAATTCTTCTAGCATTTTAATTTCCTAAGTCTTTTACTTGCAGAATTCTGCAGTGGAAGAGACTTCATGTGCATGTGCATGCACACTTGCTTTCTGCAGCAGTAGAAGTTGAAACCCCAGAGCTAGCAATCTGGGGCCCTGTTGGGCCAGCTCAGTATGCTCCTGACCCGCACTGCTCTTCGTTAAAGCTCTTCTCTTTGGAAAGTGAATTGCATAGCTCCTGATTTATCTATCCTGCAAAGCTTTAGGGCCAAGTCGAGGTATTTCAGACCTGACAGTTAGCAGCCCTGGCATCTTCTAGAAGAAAGGCATTTTTAGAATTAGCTGGACTTCCTGCTCTTACCCATTCCTTTTTTAGCCCACTGAAGCTATTTTTGAATGTGCTTTTGTAGTAGGCGACAGTGAATAAGCGCTAAAGAAGGTCAACACCCTCCTTGGTTTTACAGTCAATCTGTGGAGGTCGTAATGATAGTTTCCAACAGGATCTGTGTCACTTGTGAATTATACCTTCCAGTAGTAAAATAGCTTCTTTTTCCAGTGTTGCTGGTGACTGGGTCTCTTTGGTACACTGCGTGTGTAGATATGTTGGGTTACCCTTTCCAGGTGTAAACTAGGATACAGAGAACTCAGTTCAGTTTCTAGTAATTAGGACATTTGTTAGATCTGAGACTCCATAGTAATAGTCTACTACAAAAGCATCCTAAAAATTATTGGATATGCTAGCTATTGCCGCATGATCCATAAGTAACTTTATGCTTTGTCATGTTATAGCAGAGTTAAAGGAATCCGCTTGCAAAGAGATTAATTTCCTCCTGTCTTTTCAGCTATGTGAAGGGCAAAATGAGGCTAGTGAGATGAAGTACTTCTTCATTAGTGACTGAATCACCGCATCTTATCATACAAGTTTTTCTTTAAATCCATTGAATGGTTACTTTGGGAGATGCAAATCTATAAAGGATATGTGAGGAGCATATCCTTGTATCATGGTAGTAGGGTTTCATACTTTCCTTGTGCAGATGAAATTATATCTGTACATAAAGCATAGTAGGCATAAGGCTATAATGAATCAGGACTCTCGTCTTCAGACTTTTGGTTTTTTTTTTTTACTTAAATTTTGGGTAAATGCCTCCTCCACTTTTATCTTTAAAGGAAATGCCATCTTTTCCCCTTCATTTTTAAACCTCATGTTTCTTTTGCGTTCTGCAGTTTGAACAATAGTTTGTGCTTTTCATTAAGTAATGGAGAAATTTTTGTTGCAAATTGGGATTTTTTTTTTCTCATCTGTTACAATGTTGCTTTCATAAAACCCATGGTTTTGCAGTTGTGGGTTGAGAAAGTATTTACATATTGATTCAATTATTCCTATACTTACTTGTTCATGCTTATTTTAAAGATATTCCTAATCGATACCCTTATTTGGGGATTTTGAAGCCGGTGGCTCTCCAGAGTTTTTCAGCTCTAGCCTTCCTGCTATGCTGGTAAACTTCAGAGTATTTACCCAAACTGAAAGTAGTGCTACTGCTTTTCCATTCACTGCTGCACTAAATGTAATCCTGTAAGACTCTTATTGCTGTTTTGGAGTCCTAGTCTAACATTCCCAATTCTGCATTTCTTCTGAAATGTTTTCTGGATTTCTGGGTAGCGCTGAGAATGATAAATATTATTTTGGGGACCCAAGGGTAGCTACCGCAAAAATTAAAAGTTTATCCTGTATGGAATGGGTCTCCTCAGTTTCACAAACTTTAAGGAGACTGCATGCAAGTTGAATGACTTCTGCAAAATTCAGCTTGTACTTGGCATTTCATTGTATGCAAAATTGTCATCTTCCTCAGACTTCCTTGCCAAATAAATTGTTTTTCATCTCCTCTCTGTGTTCTGGGTAAGAAAACAGCAGCATGTCGAGGTTAATTCCGTAAAGGGAAAAAAAAGAGAGGAGCAGACTGTGTTTGGAGAGCTTAGGGTTAAAATATTTTTAAGAGTTTTCTTGGATATGGAATCATTTTTGCGGCTTCCAAGTTTTAAAAGCTCTGTAAAAGTCAGACCTTAGTGTTCTAAGAATGTTTAGCTCTGTTTCTTTCTCTCAGCAAGAAATAAATGCACCCATGCATGCTGGGGGGGGGGTGTCCTTTTTTTCTTTTTTCTTTTTCTTTTTTTTTTTTTATTAGGTGGACTGAGGAACTCTGCAAACTGTTGGATTGCAGTGGGGTTTATAAACTGATCATTTGCTCCTCAGGCACCTTGTGCTAGCTGATGCTTCATTTAGACAGTATCAATCAGCGGTGTTTGAAAACTTGTTGGTGTTGGTTTTCTACCCTAACCATCTCTCCATACCCAGCCCTCACCAGATGGATTGTTGCTTGCCACTGATCTGGCAGGATCCAGAGATCCCCTTTCACCTTCCCACTCCAGGCAGCCAGTCCCTTCTCCCCTCCAGTCTCTTCACCAAGAGGGGAAGAGGGTAATGGGCTGCTCACCCGAGGACATCCCATGGGCAGGCTGCTCCATCCCTTGGATCCAAATCTTCACCACACTTTTTAAGCTGTGATAGAGAGGTGGGACAGTAGCAAGATGAAAAACACTGGAAAGCATGAAACACTGGAAAGTTGCTTACATGGGCTCTTCTTCCCAGTCTCCCCACTGCCACCCCAGTGGCGTGGTCCTGAGCCACCAGAGGAGGGGAGCTGAGAGGACAAGTATAGCAGATGGTGGTGGCTGCCAAGCTGACGTTCTGGACATGGGGTGACTAGGTGTTGACTGTAGAAGCAGAGTGAGTTTTATTTATTAAGTCCTGTTGCCAAATTTCCTGTACTGTGTTGTGGTTGTAACTCCATCTCATGATATTAAGAGGTTTAACTCCATGTACTCAGGATTTTCTTGTTCTTTGGGACAACTGTGTCTTGAGTATTAAATCAGTATCACATGGTTAGAGGAGGCTTTGCTTTTAGCCTGCTATTACTCTGTTGTGCTTTATCTGTCTTGTTGTTTTATAACTCAGACATTTTCTACACAGATGTGTCTTGGAGGTTTAGTTAACATGGGCAATTTGCAGCTCAGTTTGTTTTAAACTTCTGTTGAGATACACTAAATGGATGAGGTAAATCTCAGGGCACTGCACATCTGGCTTACCCCAGCAATGAAACACACTGAGTGAAACTTCAGGAAATTAAAATATAAACTTCCCTGCCCCTTTTCCTGCAGGGGTAGGAGAGGGGATGGGTCTGCCTGCTTGCAAATGCCATTACAGTATGTTAACACTTTCGGTACTCAGAGATACATTTTATTTCCTTCCTGCTTGAGCCTTTCCAGTCAGATAGCAGCATTACTGATAAATGTGATGCCTTAGGATTTGTATGTTCATGACCTCGGAGGTCAAAACCTTCCTGTAACATATACAATGGCATCTGAGAAAGCTGATCATCTGGAAGTCCCCTGTTTGAACTTTTGTTAGCAAACTGTCTCTTCTGCTCTTCTTTCCCTTGGGACTGAAAAGATTGCTTTTAAAGGAGATCCCAGGTTTTAGATCAGAACTCCCTAAAAACAAAACTTCTCCAAAATCCCCTATGCAAACAGACAATTTTGTTCCTGTGTTTTCAAAGTGAGAGAAGCTGCCAGTGAGCCTCATGCTATTCCTCCAAGATTGCGCAAGTGCTGTTATGCTTTTAAATTTAACAAGTCTGATTCTGTAGTGTTTTACATACTCTTATGTTTTGCATACATTCAGCCCTGGTTTGGCATTTTGTGAATAAGACAAATTTTTTTAGCATATCTTGTTTCAGATTTCATATGAAAAGGCTGGAGAGGATATTACAAAATCAGGATATAATTCGCATTCTAAGCCCATGTGCAAAACAAAACAAAGCCACAAAAAAAAAAAAGTGCTACCTATCACACTTTAGATTTCTGAATTAAAAGTATGTGTTCTGCCAGGTGTAGCTGGTCTCTCCACAGGAGCAACAGTGGAGTAGGAATTATTACATATGTGCAGAAGAAAAATTTAGATCACCAAGTACATAGACAAAGAGAGAATTTATTCAGGATTGCAAAAGTCCACTAGATCTTGGAGTTCTGACCTCCTCTAGTTCAGACTGTAAGACTGCATCCAGATATTCATACAGAGAGCAAAAAAAACAGGGCATTCACCTAATTAATGCAGATGTTGGCAAGCTTTTATAAGGGCCACTAATTCATTTGTATGACTTCCTCTCTCCCTCAAGGGTTCTTATACTTGACCTGTTATTACCACATGGTCTTTAACCAAAAAATTAAAGCCAGATGTCTTGTAGCTAGGTCTCCCTTTGTTAAGTATCCCTTATAAATTGTTTTTCCTATGAGACAGAGAGATCCTACATTAGAACTTTTTAAAATTCTAAAATAATTAAGGCTGAAAGGTTTCTAACCTAAGAGTTGATGTATCCTGGAGGAACAATAAAAGTTTTATAGTCACTGTGCTGAGAAATGCTATTTACTCTAGCTTCTTATTATCCTGGGTCTGCAAATGTTTCTAATTGATGTTTAGATTGGAAGTAAAATCATTCTAAAGAGGCCTTTTTCTTTAACATAAATCTAAATGTCATGTAATGCATTTGGGATATAGGTGGAAAGTTTTGTATATTAGCTTAATTGTGTTGACAAACAGAGGGAAATGAAAGGAAACAGAAACAGCTGTGGGAAATTCTAAGGAAATCTTTATCAGATATTATTTTCACTTGAGTCCAATTACTAATTCTGTTTCACAATTCTGTACATTTTTCATTTTGACATGAAGGTTAGGTTAGTTGTAGCATTTCCTGCAGAATGGCTGGAGTGTCCAAAACATAATGTTTTGTTTGCATGTTTTAATGGGAGGAAATCTTCATCTTTTAGTATTGTTGATCTGTTCTTCAATTGAGCTTATTATCCATTTTTTTCCTAAAACTGTTCCTCTTTTTGTAAAAATTCAAGTCCAGTCAGTAGAGTTTCACAGTGATAAAAGCAGAGTGTCAGAGACAGGTCTCCTGGATCTCCTTAGAAAGACACTTTTTTGACATGAGTTTCTTGTCATTTTGTGCTTTTTTTTAATTATTATTTTTACATCCTTGTTGTTAAGCCGTACTAAACAAGGAATCAGGATGTTATTCAAAGGGGTTTCTTTTTCTAAGGTTTACGTTTTGGGAATTGCACCTTGAGTAATTGATTATAAATGAGGAAGGAAACTCATTAAGCATTTTCTTGTTAGCCAACAGTTTTACGCAAAATTTCTACACTCTGGTGGAGTATGGGGCTTGTTTGCTGCCCTCGCAGCTGTACTCAGCAAGGAAAATTAATCATGTATTCCCTGACATAGCCATAACAACACTTAATAGGAGAAATAAGGTTTGATGCTTTTAATGCTAGTTACGTCAAATATTGTTTTTCTGATTTCTTGCCTAACTCCTTCAATTTCAAATTGGAATAAGCCAGATCAGGTGAGTTACACATAAAAACACAGTTTATTTCAAACCCTGCTTAGAAACATGACTGACAGAAAAAGAAGAATGATCGTAGAAATACAGTGACATGCTTTGTTTATTGTTTATAAATGCACTTCATGCTTTATGGAAAGACGTAGCCCCTGGCCCTGGCAATTCACAGTCTTAGAGCTTACCTTAATTTAGGGCATACTTCTCAGTTGTTAAGACAGGACAAGAAGGAATGCCCCTGATGGAGACCTGAATGAGTCAAAACCTGCTGGGAAATGTAATGCATTTTTCCTCCTCTTTGAGAAGCTCTTCTTTTACACTGCTACAGCCAAACAACAGTTTTATGCCCTGATAATGTAAATAAGGTGTCCTGTTACAGAGTGAACTTTTCTTAATTATGAATTATATGCCCTTCTCTTTGTAGAATTTTTCAACAGGTCTGCTTGGCCTGAAGCTCATTTGCTGTGCAATTTACAACTACGTCAGAAATCATGCTCCAGAGCAGATGGAAGCATTTCTCGTTGTTTCTAATCTGGTTGTTGTTACTGGACTCCTCAGAGCAATTGTTTGCGAGTTGTGGAATGCCATTTGGTCTGAAAAAATAAATTTGTTCTGAAGTGTGTTCCCTTCCCTGCTCTCTGTGCATGTCTTGTCTGTGGAGACAATCATATGTTTTCAGTTCTGATGTCATTCTTCTTTTTTTTTTCTCTCTTTTTTTCCCCTCTTCTTTCAGTCCACAGCCATGAGTGAACCACAGTGCTACTACAATGAAACCATAGCCTTCTTTTATAACCGAAGTGGAAAATATCTAGCCACTGAATGGAACACTGTCAGCAAGCTTGTAATGGGACTGGGGATTACCGTCTGCATCTTCATAATGCTGGCCAACCTCTTGGTTATGGTGGCTATTTATGTCAACCGCCGATTCCACTTTCCTATTTATTACTTAATGGCCAACTTAGCTGCTGCGGACTTTTTTGCAGGGCTGGCCTACTTTTACTTAATGTTCAACACAGGACCGAACACTAGAAGACTGACTGTAAGCACCTGGCTTCTCCGTCAGGGTCTCATTGACACTAGCCTGACAGCTTCTGTAGCCAATCTGTTGGCCATTGCTATTGAGCGGCACATTACAGTTTTCCGAATGCAGCTACATACTCGGATGAGCAACCGGCGAGTGGTTGTCGTAATTGTTGTTATCTGGACTATGGCCATCGTCATGGGTGCCATACCAAGTGTCGGATGGAACTGTATTTGTGATATCACTCACTGCTCCAACATGGCACCGCTCTATAGTGACTCCTACTTGGTCTTCTGGGCTATTTTCAACCTGGTCACTTTTGTGGTCATGGTGGTCCTATATGCTCATATCTTTGGGTATGTCCGCCAAAGGACTATGAGAATGTCCAGACACAGTTCTGGACCCCGCAGGAATCGGGACACCATGATGAGCCTCCTGAAGACTGTGGTCATTGTGCTTGGTAAGTGCTTACTTTGCCTTCCTACTCTGTTTCTTATCAGGTGATTTCAGTAATGCATGTCCAGCTTCTGGGAGGTCAGCAGCATTTTGAAGACACCAGAAAAGGTGCGGCCTGTAGGAACTCCCAGCATACATTACTGTGTTGGGGCTGTCAAGCTTACTTATGGAAGTGGGTATAAGAGCCTTGGTCACTCAGCCCTGTAACATGAAACTGATGAAAATCCAGGACCCCGAGATGTTAAAGTGGTGCGTTTTTTCAGCAATGCGGGTTTAAAACCTGTTGTAGCAGCCTATCCTGTGCAGTGTTCACCCTTTTGCCTTTGAAGATGCCAAATGGCTGCAACCTTAAAATAGTACAGGGAAGGCTCAATCTTCTCCCAAGTAAGAAGTCATAGGACAAGAGGAAATGGCCTCAAGTTGCACCAGGGGAGGTTTAGATTGGACATTAGGAAAAATTTGTTTACTTGAAAGAGTGGTCAAACATTGGATCAGGCTGCCCAGGCGAGTGGTGGAGTCACCATACCTGGAGGTGTTCAAAAAAACGTGTAGATGCGGCACTTCAGGACATGGTTTAGTGGGCATGGTGGTGTTGGGTAGATGGTTGGACTTGATGATCTAAGAGGTCCATTCCAACCTAATGATTCTATGATTCCACTGAAATACCTCTTGTCTCCTTTTTGCCACCCAAAAGGTGTTGTGTGTATGCAGGCAGTGCTCCCATGTCTGGAGCACAATGAGGGGCTACAGGCTATTGATGAACTACGTGTTAAGCAGGACTGCCTGTACAGTTCTCTCAGGTCTGTAAAGTTTGGCACATCTGAGTATCTGCCAGTTTGCTAATACAGAAAAGTAGCATGTGACGCACTGGTGTGCTTCAATACACTGCTCAGAAGGTGCCTAAGCTTCAGGGTTTGTGAAACATCAAGCAAATATCAAGACACACTTTGGAGTCAGAGGTTCCTGTCTTTTTGTGAATGGCTGTATTTGTTTTGTGTCTGGGGTTCTTGGCTTCCATATGCAAAAGCACAGCCTGAATACTGGGTACCATTCCCTGATGTCGTTCTTTGCAGTTTATTCTGCTCTTTGTTGCTGCAGATGGCAGTGAGCTGCAGGCAGGCAGGGATGGTGCCAGTTGTCTCCCTTATTGCAACCTGTGTTCCCACCCATGAGGTCCTCCAGCATGGTACGCAGGTCTCTTGGAATTCTAGTACTCTGTTGCATCGTGAAGTTGCCCTCATAGCCCATAAATGCAACTGTATATAGTCTGCAAAGCCCAAAACTTGGCCCCAGTTCTTGCTTTGATATCCTGATTTCCATGGCTTTATGCTGTGACTTATACTTTCTAGCAGTTACTGTCTGCACAAACGTGGCAGAATAGTTGCAGAGATTTGATGTGAGTCATTGTGTCAACTCATATGTTAGTTTAAGAATGTCATGTTGCTCTCTTCTAGTGATTAGCTTTGTAACCAGAATATGAACTGTGTAGTTGACTAACATGTTCAGCCATTAATTAGTCATATTTCTGTGCCCTGCTCTTCTCTTCAGGGAAAGAATTTCAACAAGTTTTGCAAGGGAGACTGTAGTGGTGGGTAAAACCTGTCCTGACTGTCTGGTGGTTCAGAGTCTATCCCTCCCCACCTCCATGATCCTCCTCGCAGAAGGCAAGATGAGGTTAAGAACACAAAGAAAATTCAGGTTTTGCAGTCTTATTTTTAGGAAATAGATCCGTGTTTTCCCTCCTGAAGGAACTGCTATTCATACAGCAGTGGAGTATTTCCTGTGAGGTGAAAGTCTGGCTCAGACTTCAAAAAAAAAAAAAAAAAAAGTGGGTGGGAAATAGTAAGCGCTTCTGTCAGTGCAATGCAGAGTTGTAGAAGTAAATAATCACTGAATAAATAGCACATAGCAGCTAATCCCAAGCATGTGCAGGCCCAGAGGTATGTATGTAGCTGGAAGGCTAGGTAGTGACTGTACCCTCCTCTGTTCCCCTTGTACCCTCCTCTGTTCCCCTATGAGAAGAAGTCACAGGGAAGATGTACAGGCCACCCAGTGTGGTCACGACAATAGAGATGTACAAGGAACATAAAGCAGCCTTTTTCTCCCTAATAAATACCTTCCTTTTTCCAGGTACTGTTCTGTAAACAGTGGAACAACTTCAGCGGTTGAGTAACATTAGCCAAACTGAAGGTGTCTCAAGTTTAGCTGCTGATGTAGTTCAGTATTATCTCTCGTTCCTCATTGGGGCTATCTGGAGTAAGATTTTTCAGGACTGCGGGTAGCACGGGTTGAAGCTTTCTTCAAAATTCAAACAGGACTTTGTTTCTTGTTACTGGTGCAGTTGAATTCATTCGGTGTGGCATACACACTCTGCTTTAGCACCTCTTCTAGTCTCCATAAAACACCGTTTACAAAGAGAGGTAATGTATTATTGCATTAAATCTGTTTGAAGAAAATAAAGGCAATCCCAGTCTGAGACACCCTTCTCCCTCTTCAATATTATTTTGAAAAGATATTTCTTTTTTCCAAAGCAATGTGGTTTCTTTGGTTAGAGGAGGTTACTCATAGGGCTGTGGTGTAAAGGAGTAGCAATGCTTTAACTTCTGTACCACCTGTGAGGCACAGCTGCAAGATAAAGATGACTGGGAAACAGCTGTGGGTTTATCTTGTTGGGTTTTTTAAAAATAAATAAAAAATAGCCTGAAGCCAAGAATCAGGCCTGGGGGCAACCACAGAGACTTTTGGGAGGTTAAATGTTTGTGCATCAGGGTGTTAAGCAAACTGCTAAATGAACTATGAGAAACATTCAATAATTGCCATCAGCTGGCGAGTGCCATCCCATATTACTGAATTTGCACTTCTGATGAAGGATTGTTTTGTGCTTTTAAAAAAAAAAAAAAAAGCTAAACATCGCTTCAAAGCCCTGGTTAGGTGATACCTCAGTTTGGAGTGGACGGTGCGGTCATCCTGTTGATCAGGCAGGCGTCCTGCTGCTCTGGCACTGCTTGCAAGTCTGGCTTAAAATTTTCACAAGCAGATTTAATTTCAAATGTTGTACTTCCTGAGTGCCTTCTTGAAAAGGTAGTCAGCACATAGTGCTGCAGTTCATCTGCTTCAGCTTTGGGAAAGGCAGAAAAGGTGGGTGTTTCAGGCAGGCTGAAGCAACTTGATGAACATTTATCTCACGCTATCTGGCTATTTCTGCATCAGTAAACCTCACTAACACAGAGGAAAAGACCCCCTGCCTTTCTTAATTATGCAGATCAGGGTAAGACATTGCTGTTTGAGGTAGAAACCAACTTTTTGCTGGAGGTAGAGAGGGGAAAGAAAGTGTTTCAGTTTATTCTTAAGATCCCTCTCCAGTCCCACAGCTGAGTGGGGAAGGGAGCTGGTGTGTGTCAGCCCACTTACCCAGGAGAAGGCAATTTATTTTGGAGAAGAGGGAGGGTGCCTTGGGAACCAAGGAAAAACAGATCTGGGAATCTGAGTAAACCTATGAGTGTTGGCAAAGGAAGGCAAACCAGTCCTCATCTTAGGATCTTTGTTAAAATGCTGCTCAGCTGTAAGTAACCCCCCTGTGATTTGGGCAGCAATGAACTGTTCGCTTGACTTTTAAACTTCCATAAACGGGTCTTCCTGAAGCCGTCCGGCTGGCTGCACTCCCAGGCAAAGGCTCATTGCTGCAAGCAGATCATCTTTTCCTCTGTCCCCGTCCATGCTGCATTTTGGGGGGCAGGAGAGGGAGGGAATTAACAGAAGAGCTTCTTGTTTCTTAGCTGCCTAACATGGCCTGCCATCCTTGCGCCTTGCTGCCTTGCTCCAAGAGCTGCCCTGAAGGGGCTTCAGTCCTCCCGGCGGTGATGCTGTCAGCGTGTGCAGGGCAGATGCCAGCAGCCTCTGACAAGGGGGTGATTGTGTGGGGAGGGCTATGGCTGCTGGACGCGCTGGCTGGAGCGGTCGGGATCTGGCACACTGCGTCATCCCACAGAGTGGGTGGGATGCTGAATCCTAGGAAGAAGTCAAATGCAGAGAACAGATTCCCCCCCCCCGCCCTTTTTCATGCCCTTTTGTGTGGGGTTTTTTTTTCCTTGAGTAAAATATTTTAAACAGAAGGAAGTGATTTCATAGCTGAGCCCTTTTTTCTTTTAACAAGGCTGCTTTTGAAATCTTTCGAAAGTAACGAGGAACATAAACCTCTTTCTCTAAAGCATGCCTTTCCTTTGTGCTGGGGCTAAGGCAAGACTGATCTGTGTACCGCACAGAGCCATGAAATAGGGTCTGGTTTGGCTTGCAGCTCAATGACACTTTGCCCTTCACCACCACTATGTGTTATGTTTAAATGAGCAATCAAGGGAACAGGCAGAAACCTAGCAGGTATGAGAGCTGAAGGTTGGCGTCCTCTCTTCCATCCTCCACATTTTCTTATCTTACATTTAAGGACAAAGCTAAACTGTTTTTCTGGTAGATGTCATAGCTAGATCTGAATGCATCTGGCTGGGCCAAATGCAATTTTGGCCCCAAAATGGATGACAATATCATAGAATCATAGAACGATTTGTGTTGGAAGGGACCTCAAAGACCATCTAGTTCCAACTCCCCTGACATGGGCAGGGACACCTCCCACTAGACCAGGTTGCTCAAGGCTCCGTCCAGCCTGGCCTTGAACACTGCCAGGGATGGAGCATCCACAACTTCCTTAGGCAACCTGATCCAGTGTCTCACCACCCTCAGGGTGAAGAACTTCCTTGTATCTAGTCTAAACCTGCCCTCTCCCAGCTTCCAACCATTCTTTACCCCTCGTCCTATCACTGCAGGCCCTTGTAAAAAGTCCCTTCCCAGCCTTTTTGTAGGCCCCCTTCAGGTACTGGAAGGCCACTAGAAGGTCTCCCCAGAGCATTCTCTTTTTCCAGGCTGAACAAGCCCGACTCTGTCAGCCTGTCCTTGTAGGAGAGGTGTTCCAACCATCTGACCATCTTGGTAGCCCTCCTCTGGACCCGCTCCAGCAACTCCATGTCTTTCTTGTGTTGGGAAACTATTATTTTAAGAAGCAGTGAAAGCACCAAAAAAAGAATTTCAGAGCTCAGGGCTGAAAAACTAGCTATGTTCTGGATTTCCATGGCCTGGAATAAGTCGTGAAAGGCTACGGTCTTTTAGGGGTTCTTATGTAGCTGCATTTGTAGATAACTACCAGCTTAAATTGTTACTGTTGGAAAGTTAGTCTGTATATTCTCCTGCCTAAACACTAATTAAACACCCATCCTTAATTTGTCAGCTCTTGTTTTTATCATGTGGGTAGCTTTTCCCTAAACCTCTATGTACATCTTTGGGCATTCTTCACTCTTTAGAAGTTATACTCTGAGATTATGATACTGAGGTTTTATAACTGAGTTTTAAATAACAGTAATATCCACAGCCCTTCTTATGTCTGTTTTACCACTCCTGCCAATTAGCCTTCTGTCTTGGGTGAGTTCTCAATGGCGACTGGCCAAAATTAGGCATGCCTGTTAAGCCACTAGCCCCCAGGACCATAGGGAGAGCAAACAATGAATTCATGATTGCTTACCCTTTATGTTCCTGGGAACTAAAAAGACACTTAGGCCTTTCCTGCCTGTAAGACCATCTACTTTGTTTGGAGGAATTGGTTTGTTCTGTAAGATCTGGAAGCTAATGTGGGCACAGATTAAAAAAGTGAAGGTTCTTTTTGTATAAACTGTTACGATATAAAGGAGTCTCACTGTGTTTGAAGACAGTCCCTTACTTATTATAACGAAGCAATAAATGCAAGGAAAACATCTGGAAGTTCAGTATAAACATCTGGAAGGGTGGAACTGCTCAGCAACAGCTTTTTTCCTGCCCTCGCTTTCTGCCACAGTTACGAATTGCATGAGACACTTAACTTTTGTACTTTTGTAGCTTTTCTTTCACAACTAGGTACCAAATAGGGATGGAAAGCAACAAATAACTATGGTAATGCATGTGTCACATATGCTGTAGCCAAAGAGTTAAACCAAATAAAGTGCATTATTGATAACTTTAACCTTTCTAGGTGATTGATATGTAGCATTTCATTCCAAGATCAAAAACATGAAGTTCTGTGGAGGCATATTTTTTAGAAGATGTTTTCAATATCTACGCTGTCTCTTCTGGCATGCAGTCTGCATCTTTTCCCACTTCCTCCCCTCATGCAGTAAGAGCACTTGATTTTCAGTAGAAAATACAAAGACTGTGAAGTAGTGCTACAAAGTTAATGACAGCACTCTGTTTTGCCAGTGGTGTGTCTTTATTTCCGTACCCCTCATGCAGTGTGAGGTAGTTAACTGGGATGGCCTATCTTTGTTGGCCCCCGAATCATAAGGCTTTGATCAACCTAAGGTTTATTAACTGTATTTCACGAGTTACTAAGTGGTCCTGGGCCAAGATGAAGATGATCTTGTCTAGAGCTTGGTTATGGCATCACTTGAACTTCAGCAGACCTTCCATGCCTGTGGAATGCTATGGTGAGCCAAAGCAAACATCAGCCTTGGTAGCTCAATGCAAATGATAAGAGGATCTTTTGGAGAAGCCGAGGATTTTATTCTGAGCCCTGTGATTGGGGGAAGACAATTTCACCTATTCACCTCCTCCCTGAGGAGCTCTGCTGGTGTGAAGAGAGCCAAGCTCTCCAGCAGCATTTTCCCTGAGATGGCTGAAAATAACAACGTCATCTTATCCTTCCACCAGGTAGCAATGGCCCTGTTTAGAGAAAAGCAGCATCCAGCTGGGTTTTATTCCTTGATGTTATTACATCTTCCTTAGAGAGGTGGGCAGGACAGTGAGATCAGGCTAGAATTCAGATGAGAACAGCACATTTCACAGCTCCTTCTCTGGAAGTGGGGGAGTGTGAAGCCATAAATACCAGGTTACCCTGTGGCCAGCATGGGAGGCTCGCTCAGAGTTACCAACCCTGCCTGACCCCTGCGTCACAGTAATGTCGCTTGTGTATTGATTTAGTCCTGACGGAAAAACACGGCAATAAACTCTGGAACTGGAGCTGGCAATACAACCCTCAGCATCAATGACTTTCTGTTCTAGCACACAGGGTGCAGTTATGTGCAGTCCCAGTGTTTTTAGATAAGTATATTTCAAAAGTGCATAAACTGTGAATTTAACCCACAGTTGAGTAAACTGGGAAATTGTGGTTGATGACTATAGTTGAAATGGAGTGCTCTTCATAGAGTTTATAAAATTAATTCTTATTACCATTGTATGGAGAGGGAAGGTTTATAGTAAGTACTTTCAGTGCTGCAGTGTGATGGCAGTACTTTCAAGCTGTATCATCAAATATTTGCATGAAGAAGTGAAATCTTCATTAAAATTAATCTATAAGGGTTTTTTATAGCACACCTTATCCTGCAGGATTTTTGATGGCTTGGATGTCTTTCTCTTTTCTTAGTGGAAGTCCTTAAGACTAGTTGTGATTACTCCTTGGAGGAGAATATCACAAACAGTTTGGGATGGGGGTGGCTTCTAGGGCTTGCTGTGACTACTTAAAATATCATAGAATTGGAAGGGACCTCAAAGATCATCTAGTTCCAACACCCCTTCCACTAGACCAGGTTGCTCAAAGTCCCATCCGACCTGGCCTTGAACGCTGCCAGGGAGGGAGCAGCCACAGCTTCTCTGGGCAACCTGTGCCAGTGTCTCACCACTCTCACAGTAAAGAATTTCTTCCTAGATCTAATCTAAATCTTTCAGTTTGAAACTGAAAATTAATTTTTTTTTCCATGAATCTTAATGGCATTTTTGTATTGATTTAAAAAAAACAGTGTACAGTGTAACATTGTAGGTGAAGCAGAATGGAAGTGTTCACATTGTTGCTTGTATTTGTTAGAAGATTTCATTGTGAAATCATTCAGATTTAATAACAAAACTCAGAATTTTCATGATGTCTATTATCCATGAGTGGAGTAATATTTTCGTTTGCACATGCAAATGTCCATATTCTTATTTTCTTGATAAATATAGCTTGATTTCTATATTAGATAGATCTAGCACTCTTTTATAAAAGGAAGACAAGTTTTTGCAAAGAACTATTAAAAACCAGTTACATTCCATCAGCAAAATGGGTTTCTGCTTTCAGTTAACATAGTGGAGGCATGAAAACTTGCTAGGGATCTGAGCTGTAAGTTGCACGTAATTATACAGTGACTGGAGCATTTCTTAAATTTAAGATCCTTTGCACTTGCTTTTTTCATGCTGCTAGTAAAAGCAATAGTATATTTGCTCTCTGACAATCTGTCTCTCACAATCTCACTTCCTGATCATTTTTATTGTCAGTTATAGTCCTGCAAGTGAATTCCAGTTGATCTTTTTGAATGTTTCTAGTAGCCCTAAACCAAATATCTTTCCAGTACTGCTTGGCTGGCAAAGATATTGAAAGGAGAAAGAATAAGGAAGCACAGCATCTGGAAATTGCACTACAGTCAGTTTGTTTGTGTGATAAACTTTGTAAGTAGCTTTATTTTTCAAAACAAGCCCATGCAAGCTGTCCTTGCTGAAGCAGAAGTTATTGCTGCCTTGAATCCAGACAGCTCTTCCTCTGAACCAGAGTGTAGTTGGGTGTGTTGGGAGTCACGTTCTAAATGTTTTGCTTAGTTTCTTCTGTGACTCTCCCAATTAAATTTATTGCATCCCCAGCTAAAGCTGATACGTCCCTGGTAACTGTCTTTTCTCTAAAGTATTCTACGTGTCCCTGTGTAATTCATTGCTTCACCCAGGGAAACCATTTGGAACTTTCCCCCTTCAGTTAAGAATAAGTATTATTTATTTTCATTTGGGATCCTTTGAAACTGTGCTTTGAGGAACTTTCATCATTTCCCAAGGCAGGAATGTGGTTTTGTTTTATTTTATTTTTGAAGGAGGAAAATCCCTCTAGTAAATCCGATTACTTTACATACGATGGAAATGAGACCTTATTTAATAAAAGTCTTTCCCCTGACTTCCGTATAATTTATTACCTTTTCAGGGAAGAAATAAATTTAAAGGGCAAAGGAAAGCTCTCTGTGTTCTTCCAAGAATGGCCAGAGAGAGATAAACCTTGAGTAGTCCTTGGTTTGTACTAATGTTCAGTCTTTAATTTAAAAAAAGAACAAACCACGCTATAGTTGCTTGTGTAGGTTGTCTCTTGTTTCTAAAAGGCTTCTAAAAATGAATTGCCATGGCAAAAGTAGGCAGTCGTCTTCTCAACAAGGCCAAGGGAATTGTTGGTTGTTTTTTTTGTTTTGTTTTAATGAATAATAGGATTTGGAAATCACACCCTTACCCCCAAGCAATAGAATCCAAACATTTTCTATCAGATCTGGGTGAAGTAACAAACTGCTGGCTAAGGAGTGGAAATCTGCACTAAAGCAAAATGAATTAGTACCGTATCTTGCTCTGCCGTCTGACTCCACTTAGCAATGCTGCGTCTGTGAGTGGGTACTCATCAACCTGGGCTTCTCCGAAAGAGTGGAGTCAGGGATGTGTTGTGGGATATTTGCTCTAACCCAGAGGTCTTGGTAAACTATAAGAAAAGCTGAAAGCCCAGTGTAGAGATTGTTACCAATGAAAAAATCTGAACATCGATGTGTACAGGAAGACTTACATGTAAAATATTAGCACATGGCCAAAACCTACGGATCTTGGGCTTTTTGAGTTTAATTTTTTGGAACAGAAAAATCCTTCCTTTAGAAGAGGCGACAGTAATGCTTTCACAAAATGGCTGCTTGCAAGTTATCATTTCTGTCCTCTAGAAAGCACATAGTTGCATGGGGAGTTCGGTTCTAAATGTTTCACTTAATTTCTTCACTGCCTTTCTGGGTTGAATTTGTTGCATCTTCAGCTAAAAATAATACATCCTTTGCAGCTGTTAAAGCAAAGCATTTGCAGTCTGGAACACCTAGGGTAATGTCCATGTCCAGCCACTGGCCTGTCTTTTCATCTTTGAGATACCTGTGTTTCAGTGAAAACTGCTGAAATGCTAAGCCAAACTTACAGCTAGACCTCAGCTTGAGAAACTACGTGAACAGAACTGCCAGCTGTTAACTTATCACATTGCAAAACTGCATTCAATGAGGCATTGAACAATCGTTTGTTTCCACCAGTGGAAAACATTGAGAACAAGAGACTGTTTTGTGGGAGAGGAGAAGTTGGTGCTCCTTCTTTTGCATTGCTTCTTTGCACATGAGCAGTGTGAGTAAGTATTCTTTGTTGTCTCAGTTTTTGGTGTAATCTGTGAAAACATAAAAATACCATTTTAAACTCCAAATTATTTTTGCCTTAATAGTTTCAATGAAACTGTGGCTCTTAACATCAAAACATGAAGTTATTGCTAGTGGAAAAGCTTGCTGGAACGTCTGAGGTACAGCAGCCAGTCAGTGGGGAAATTGTCAGCAGTGAGTGATAGCCTTTGAACAAGAGCCTTTGTGCCTCACTCATAGTCTCAGCATGAAAAGCATGTTCGAGGAAAAGGCTGTTTGTGCATTTTTTTAATAATGTATTTTGAACCTGAATGTGAAAGAAAAATGTGATTCTGAGCTCTTCTGGTTCTGGCTTTATTAGCGGAACAGCTTCCTATTTTCCTGTTTCATACAGCTAGGGATGCTATAGCTAAGCTCATAGGTGGGCTTCTTTTTTCTTTCCTTTTAGACAAAAGTCCTTTTCTTTTTTCCCCAAGCAACTAAGTTTCTGTCACACTCTTACACGTTTGATGCCCTTCTTTAAAGCTGAAAGCAACAACAGCTACAGAAAATCCCCATGCTTTCTGCAGTTCTTATTCAGGAAACCTTCGTGCCACCCTTCTGCTTTGCCCAGCCTAAAAAAGTCCCTGAAGACCCTTTTCCTTGTATCCACATGGAGAAATGCTGATACTACATTCAAGTGTGCTTCTTGTGTACGTGGCATGTCCACTGGCAAACACTTATCCTTTCCTGTCAGTGCCTGGAGAGCAGGTAAAAGGACTTGGAGCTTGTATGGAAGGTCATGAGACTTCAGAAGCTACAACACCATTTGTTAAGTCTGAAGCATTTCTTTTCCACGCTCAAGTGTTGTCCATCAGTCTGTGCTGCTTAATGATGTACTGGAGCAAGGAGAACTACCATAAGAGAAAATAATTGGCTTCCAGGCCTACCAGCTAACAGGGGGTGTTCGAATGCCCGGGGACGATTGCTTTGAAGTTTGTGGGCAGGGTGACCTTGAGTTCTGCAGCTGGGGAAGTGAGAATTTGGTCTGAAAAACTGTCGTAGACGTACCTGCCACAGGGCTGGCCATCTGCTGCTGCAGACTGATGTTAGGAGAGCGGCCTCTGTGTGTTGCAGTAGGTGGAAGTAGTAATTCTTTGATGTTAGCACTAAAAGCCTATGAGCTTACTTTTAAAGGAAAAAACGAAGGTTCAGATAAGTTTGTGGGGAGTGAGAGAGCACAATTCTGTGGCATTTCTTTGTGTTGGAGTAAGAGCTATCTGCTTGAGTCTTTCTGCTTTATTAAAGTACTTGGTATCTGAGTACAAATTTGCTAATATAGCCATAGATATGCAAGGACAGTTAAGATTTTTGAAATATTTTCCTTCATGAAAGAAGTCTTTGTCTCCTGAAGAAGAGGGAGAGAATTTAGCTGTTACAAGCAGGAAAAGCTGCCAAGCTCCTGCATTTATCTTCTTTTCATGGAAATCCTTTCCTCTGACCCTGGACTCGCTACCTTCCTTGTTCTCCTAAAAGCAGTTTTAGGAGCTGTTTCCCATCTTCTGATATTGATGTAACCTCAGAAAGAACTTGTTCTGACATATGGCATTGATAATTCTCGGCTTTCCTTGTTTGAAGTTGCTTTTAAGTGCACAGTTTTGACTTTTCTAGAAGTACAAGGAGTAACATGGAGATGAATTTTCCAAGCAAAAACTGTGTATATAAAAAGAAGGAATAAAAGCTGTGTAAATCTGTTACGTATTTGTAGAATGGCTGCCGCTTTCTTCTGTTAGACAAATTAAAGTTGAATACTGTGGTTCGTAAAAGGAAAACTGAAGGAAATTTTTAAAAACGTGTTGAATTTTTTTTAAAGTTTGTTACCTTCATTAATTATCAAAATAAACATATTTAATGACATTTTCTACCATAACTGCCTCCTGCTTATATGAGAGAAAAGGATGCAGTATAGAAACTCTGCTCACTCTTCCTAACTTGCAGCAATTGTACTAACACCCCAAAACAGGCCGGGGTACAGCACCAGGGACCTGCCGTTGCCTGCCAGTCTCCTGTTTGACACACTGCCCCTCACAGCCTGCCTGCTTCAGTGCCGATGCTATTGTGTGTGCATTTCAGTTATCTTCCGTAATTGGGAGGAAAAATGTCTGCATAATTACAAAAAAAAAAGTTTAATTTCAAACCTTGAACATGTGAGGAACAGGCTGGTTTTTTTATTTATCTCTTCAGCTGGCATGCAGAGTGAGGAGTGGAGTCCAGTGAATAATAGTATTAAAAAGTCAGTCATGTTGTGACTGTTAATCAGCAGCTGGTTGCTACAAGGCTATAGCCACCTGCTATAGAGGTGGGTTACAATTAAAATTTACTAGCATAGCCGTGAATTTGGGTGTTACAGGTTACAACTGTTTAATGGGGAAATACATTTCTTTCAATACATAGTAAGAAACTGTCAACTTTAAGTGATGTGTAATACAGCCCCTAGCACTCAGTTAATTGGCAGAGGGGCTACAAAGAGTCACTTAACTCCAGGCTGAGAAGAGCCTCATGGATGAGGAAAGGCAGAGGCTGAAGGAGTAAAGTCACATCTTCTCTGCAAATAGAAATACATAACAACTCCTGTCTCCTCATACCATGCTGTAGAAAGCAGGGTGGGAATGACATGTGGGTGTTTCCAACCCCTGCTTGCACAGGTCAAAACAGAAATTTGTGATAGAAAACAAACATTTGTTTGTCTTGAGCTGGCAGACCTGCAAAGTGTGTCTGTTAGTGTTTGATGTTCAAAGTCATGTCAGCAGGGCACACCATGCTGTGGTTCCTCATCTGGAGGCGAACAGTGAAATGGAGTTCAGTGCTATAAGGCTTTAAGAAGGTTGACAGTAACAGGAAAGAAAGACTTAAATTCAGGCAAGATGAACAGGCAAATTGGTTGAATTTTAATTTGTGTTGTATTTAATTTCAGAAGTTGACTATCCATAAAGTTATTTTGAAGCATGCAGTTGCAAAGTGTTACTGGTTGGGGTTTTCTTCCCTGTATGCCAGTTCATACCAAGCAGCATTTAGGAAACTGAAGAGTCATTTTCCAAGATGTGCCAGCTAAAATTCTTGTTCTGAACCCAACAAGTCAATAATTCATATTAGAGAAAAGAAGATAACTCTGTTAGGTGAGAGTGGAAGAGATGCAGTACCTTGATCACTGAAGCTGATGCACTGTGTATGTTGTGAAATACAGAAGAAATTGGCATTTCTGATGATACTTGGCATAGTTTCTGGAACTTGTGTGAGTTCTCCATGAAGATTTATTAATTTATTTCAACAATGCATCTTTTGAAAGTGTCTTTTGTAGTATACAGCAGTGGAGTGTATTCATTGTTCCTTAAAGAGGTCACAATTTTTTTTGTTACTATTTCAGTATACATGCTTGGTAGATAACTTAGCAAAATGGGAAATTAAGCGAGATGTCTTTTTGCTTGCTCTGCTTTTGTTCTGGTGCCAAAAATATAGGGTGATCTGAGGGATTTAGCTCTGAAGACATGAAGAACTGGGGGTTTCTTCCTTTTTCTGTTTCAAGCACAGTACAGGCTTAATGAGATCTCTGTTGAAAGAGCCTGTCAGCCCCAGGTGAGGAGACAAGATAGAGACTCCCCAAGAAAGAGCTGTCAATGCATCAACTGGCTCTGATCCCTCCTCCCTAGGTTTCAGCAGGGGCTCCTGCCTGCACCATTCCCTTCACCAGGGAGGATGCTTGCCTCCGCACCGCAGGGACGGGAGGGGCATGAAACGGCCACCTGCAAAAACTCCCTCTCCTGCTCGGCCCCTCGACGTCACGCTGTGTGTCCCTGCTGTGCGGTTTTGCATTTTGCAGTCTGCTGGCCACAAAGCCCTCGCTCTGGGCAGAAGCAATGTTGTGGGACGTAGGTGTAGGGGCACTGAGCACTGAGGGATCACTGCTTGCTGCTTGCTTGCTTCCTGGTGCTCAGCCTCGTGGATGGGCTTTGCCTTCCGATTGCATTTTGGATTTACTTTCCTTCAACAAAGAGAGAGTAATATCAGGGTGTGTCGTAGCTTAGTGCCTTTCCTATTGTTGTCACACACGAAAAAAAAATTAAGGTAAAGGGAATGCGTATTGGTTAATAAGCTATATGGCTTCTGTAGACCATGGAATTAAAATGCATCCAGTCCTTGCCTGTTTAGCCAGTGTTCTGCATGAAACGACTTGTGCTGGTTTGTGTCTTTCCAGCAGAAAAGCTTGGCTTGGTTCAGGCTAGAGTGAGGAACAGTCAATTTAAATAAACAAACAAAGCAAATTAATTAACTAGAAATAATTAATGTAACATTCTTTAGATGAACACTTCAGCTTTCAGTCTATTAATCCATCAAATACCCCAGTGCTGCATTCACTGTGTGCTGCTGTGTGGTGGTGTTAAAAAGCAGAAAGCTTTCAGAAAGCGCTGGCCTTGCTTGCCCCATCAAGTAAGCGTGAGAGGTGTGTATGAAGCCATATGCACTCAAGAAATATGATCTTTTAGGCACATTCCAGAGAAAACAGTAGTGATTGATGCTCTTTCCTGTGAGATTTTGCTTTTATTTAAATTTTTTTGATTCTTCACCCACCCTCCCTCTCCCCTCCCTCTGTTCCCATCTCTCCACTCCCTTTCTTTATTTATAACGTTGTCTCTGTGACCTTGCTCCCATGCAGCTGGCAGGCAGAAGCAGCACCTCTGAGAGCCAGCCCAGCTGCCTGGACAGTGTTTGGAGCATGAGCTATGGAAGGAAGTTGCGGGGCGACTGCAGCCTGGACTGCCCTGTCCTACAGCGCTGGTGGCCCCGTCTCAGGTGCCTCTGAGCCAGACCAGGCTGCTGGGCTATCCAGACTTGTGTCAAGGCAGAGAAAAGCAATTCCAGGCGTATTTCCAGAAAACAAAGTATAGCCACCTTCCTGTGAACCATTTTCATAGGCATAAATATCCAGTGTACAGAGATTTACTCCTGGAAGAAGAGGAAATAATTTTTTCCCCTGAGTTTTTGGAACAAGGCTGTAAAATGGAAGAAGCATTTATTGCATTTTTACCCTGCCAATGACAATACCATGTTTTTTACAGTGTGCATTAAAAATAGGTGTATTTAAACTGTAAGAGTAGATCTAATCAAACAAATTGTTGTTGGTAACACAAATTGAGGATTTAACCATTTACATTTCTTTTATGGATACAGACGTTGAATTTACAAAGAAACATGTTTTAATTAACAGGGAGATCTTAATTCACTATGCTTTTGCTGAATGGTTTTAATTTTTTGTCTTGTTTTTGAAATGTTTCAGTTGGGTTTTCTTGTTTTGCTGAAATTGCCGGTTTCATACCCTGCAGCCCATCTGCAAGTTGCTTGCATTCAGAAGAAGTTCTGAATTCACTGGAAACTTTGAGTTACCAAGAATTTAAATAATAAAAAAAAATAAAAATACTGCATTCATTTTGGATATTGAACTTTAAAATTTTTCCCTTGGAAGGTTTAGAAAATAGAACAACTAAATAGTCACCATTGAGCCCTCTTGTTGATTTATCTCTCTCACTGAAGTAGAGGTCCAAGGGAGCAGGGCAATGGGGGGCAACAGAGCCCTCTGCTCTTGGCCATTGGCCAGCACAGGGCATTTTACTGTTGCTGTTGAGATCTGGGGGGAGGCGTTGGGTTTCTTGCCTCAAGTGGCTCTCTCTGGGTCTGGCAGAGCCCACAGAAACCAAGCAAGGCCTGGGACATGTCCTCCTCCACAGCAGTGGTAGAGGTGGAGAGGATACATTTTTTCCTAGGGTCCCCAAAATTTTGCATGTTCCCAGAAGTCTATAACCACTCCTCATTTCTCTGGGAAACTCGATGCCAAAAAGATACTTTTTAAAAAATTGTTTTATTTTATTTTAACCTAGATGTCAAATACGCACAGTTCCTAAGCTCAGGACCTGACTGAGCACCAGTAATTGAAAAAGCAGGTTGCAGAGACATAATAGCCAGTCAGGGCTTGATCCAGAAAGAAATTGTGCCTGTTTGAGTACTTCCCTTTGGGACAGGTGTTCAGCCATATAGGTAGCAATTTTCCAGAGTACAGCACATACGACAGTGCCTCAAATTTGTAACATCTCCTTCTCCATTTACAAGAAGCAGAGAGAGTTGGATCCAGAGCCAACTGAAGCACAAGTTCTGCATTTGACTGTGTTAACACCAGGATTTCATGAGAACATTGGTGAAATCTTAGCAGCAACATGAACCAGATTTTAAAACCTGGCCTTAACCTTAAAAAACGGTGATGAAATGCATTAGAACTCTAAGCATGATCCATTCATAGGCTTTGTACCTTATGCACTTTGCCTTGAAATGATGTTTTTCTCACAGAAGTTTGAAGAGTGATCTCCTGCACCCATAGGCTGACTATCAAGAGTTACCCTTGACTCATACAGTAGAGGGAATCCTGCAAAGTGTCAGTTATGGGATCTCTTGATTGCATGTTGTACTGTTGGGTACAGATCTCCCAAAAAATAGCAAAAATTACTACAGAAAATATTATATGTACCAGAGGTTTTATTAGAGAAGCTTTGACGTCCTTCTTTTCATTTGAAGTTTAAGTTTACTGCCTCTTTTTTCTGCTGTTGCTTTCAAACAGGAAATAGAAATGTCTGTTGGATGCATCAGTTTCATTGAGCATCTCTTCAGATGTATCTAGGAAAGCAGAGACCACAACAAACAAACAAAGTCAGGCCAAGCAAAAGACTTCTGATACTGTTTTAAAAAGTTACAGTTTTTTGTTGTTCAGAAAGTAGTCTTGGTACAGTGCATAGAAAAGGCACTAGTATCCTGACATAATTGCCTGTAAAGCTGCATATATGCAATTTTGCAGGCAGCATTTTGCAATAGTGTGATATGGTGGAGTTCTGTGTGTGCTGAAATCTGTGATAATAAGAGATGTCTGTTGCCACATCTTGAAACCATCTCCTCCACTTCCATGACATGGACTGACCACTTTCAAAAATAATAAAAAAAAATAGTCCACATGCTTGGAAGTATATTTTCTTTGTTTAAACACCTCTGTCTTTAGTGCCTCAGGAAAATAAAATGCAAAGTGCTTGGAAAAAGACAGGCACATTGCCAGCATTTTAAAGAGCTGTGAAAGAAGAGTTGCTAGGCTAGCAATAGGTTTGGAAACTTCCTGAACCAGCTTGAGCGATATCAGTAACAGAAACATCTGGAAATATTTAATTATTTGGTAGCTCACTTCATGTATGAATTGTTCTTTAATTTAGATGGAGAGGCCTTGTATTAGATTATTTTCATCATTTGAGATTAACGGGTGTATATGCATACTGCAATTTGTGCCCTTGGTTTGAGGTTTTTCCAGGGGATCCCTCATTGCCGTGACCACAGCTGCCCTCTGTGTGGCAGTGTCAGCAGCGGCTCCAGGACTTGCTTTAGAGTTCATGAGCACTCAGGAGCTGATAAACATGCCTTTGGTCTGCACATGATGCGTTGGCAGGAACTGCCTCCAGTTGTGTCTATGCCTGAGTTACTACAAATGCTTGAGAAAAAAAAAAAACAGTGGTGTAGGTGGTGGGTCTGCACTGGGAAGATGAGCCCTTAAGTGGCCATAGCACTTCCTCTGAACCCCAACAGATGGCTGAGGTAGAATTTGGTTTAGGGCTTGGGTCTGCTTCTGGTGAGAGAGGTTTTCGTCTCCTGGCATGGCCATGGTGCCAGGGAGTGTTAAGGAGGGTGGCCATGACTCTCTCTTGTGAACTGTTTGGCCCTTTTCTCTGAGGAAGACCCACAAGTGAAGGCTGCTCTGGCTCCTTCTGGTTCCTCCAGGGCGTCTTCCAGCAAGGACTCCCAGAGAGTCCCGTCACTTCCCTTGGCATGGAGGCGCGCTGGTGTTTTTGCTTTCACCATCCCTCAAAACAAACAAACAAACCCCGAAACACTTACATGTCCTGGGAGCCAGGCAACACAAACACAATGCCACAGTAGCATTAAATAATTTCTGGCCCTGTGATAATGACATGCTTTTGAAAAGCCACGCAGTGCTAAAGGAGCCAGAGAGAGACATCAGTACCAGTCCTTAATTCGCACTCCTTTCCTTCTCCCTGCTCAGCATGTTGCAGATTGCTTTAAGTATGAATGTTCCCAGAAAAATTACCTAATAATTGTGGCAAGGAAGGGTTTTGTCAGCAAGTTTGTGCAGCTTGTTATTCCACACAGGAAGGAGACAGCTCATGCTCTTGTGATGCCGGCTTAGTGGGACAACTTTCCATAGTGTCACAAAATTCAGAAAGTGCGGCTAGGGAGAATGATGGAGAGGTGGCAGGTCACGAATGGCCCTCTTGTCCTGTAAACAACTTTTAAGGTTTTCTCTTTTCATCTATTTTACACATGTCTCAATAGAACATTTCTGGGGAAAAGATTAAGTTTTAAATTCATCTGTAAATGTTTACATGCATCTGTTGCAGTGATGAGCAACACTCTTGCAGACATTGGTATACTTTCCTCTCTTTCCTTTTCCCTGTGCTCGTTGTACTGTACATCATCATTTTGCTGCTTATCTCCAAGGCTTCTGACAGTGCATACTGCCTTTTGCAAACAACCTCACTTCCTTGCTTTTTGAGGTGTTTGCTCGTGCCTGCACCCTGCACCATCTACTGTGAATGACCAAATTTTCCACTCAAAATGCTGCCAGCAGCAGTGTCTGGAAGCCACAACTGAACGCTGGGAGATCTCTGCATTCATGCCTCTCCCATCAGCCCTGAACTCCTGCCCAAAGTGACCCTGATGAATACAGGTATTATTCTGTACAGAATAAGGAGGAGGAGATAAGAAACATCCAGGCTGTGGATCAGTTACAGGCACCTTTTTTTCTTCTTTTTTTTTTTCCTTTTATGAATGCAGTGGGTAGCCAGTTGCAGTAACGTACAGAGCATCGATGCCAGTGGACAGTCACACTGATAGGCAACAGTAGCAGGCTTTAATCTCAAGGGAGCTTCCCTGGCCAATTTGGAGGAAAAACAAAAACCGGCACTGTCTGAGAGAGAGTGACAGTTTATGACTTGCTGAGGCAAAACTCTCCTGGTTTTGGGAGGGTAGGAGGGGAAGCAGGGTCCAGCGGTGCTCCTGCGCCTCCCCATTCTCACTCATTCCCTTCCTCAGGCACACAGAGCTCAGGTTTTGTAGAACCTCTGTGGTTTGGCACTGATGCGGGCTTCTGTGGCTGTGGGTCAGGTGGGAGGAGAGTAAACTCCGCACATGAGCTATGTCAATAGGGAGAGAGGGTGGCTGAATCACAACCGGGAACGACATCTTGTGCACTGGAGCACGGAGCTTGCCAACCACAGCAGCTCAGATGGGATCCCAACGCTGCGGGCTTTGCAAAACGCTCAGTCGGCTTCAGACGTTAAGATCAGCCAAACGCCAATGAAATTAGCAGGGAGTGAAGACTCTGTCCTGCTCAGACCATGTTGCCTGCCCTGCACCCGTGGACATGTTCAGTCTCATTGTGTATGCTAACGCTGCATCCTTAAAAAGCTGGTGAAACTTGCATGTACCTTCTCTGATAAATGTTGTTTAAGGCAGGAGTGTAGTCAGTGATAAATATAGACAATGAGAGTTTTCAGAAAAATATCTGCTGGAAATACCATGGAATCACCAAACTTGCAGGATGTCAGTCTGGAAAATCTGCCTCGTCGTTTCTCAGTCACCAGCCATGTATTCTCATGCTCATAGATAGAGCATTAATGAACACAGTTACAGTATCAGGGTTCAGATGGCTGGACAGCAGAGAGAGCACTGGTGCTGGTAAAAAATGCTGGTAGCATCAGCAGGTGACTAAGGAAGCTGAACGCCCATTAATTTTGGAGGAGGAACAGGTAGATTCAGCCCCTGTTGCTTGCCTCTCCAAGAAGGTACCAGAGACACAAAATCTGTAAATCTGTGCTCTTCTCCTCCCCTTACTAGCTGCAGAACAGGTAGTAAGAACCAAGCAAATCTGAAGCTTGTCTTGCTGTTGGTTTGGGTCTTTATTACTGGAGACAGAGCTGTGATCAATCTCCAGGCTACTATTAAAGGCAAACAGCTGCAGGTATGGGCTTTTGCTATAGCACTGAAGTGGCCTCTCTGCCTTGTTGCGTTCACCCCTAATTTTGCTAGCCTGGCTTTGTCGTGGCCATTGCTCTGAGTCCTGCACAAAAATGCTGAGAAGCCAGCAAGTATCACCAGGAGTTTCCAATGAAGTCCAGCAGAGGCTGATGTGCGTTTGCATCAGGTCTCCTCCTTTATGCATCTCCCTTACACACTGCTGCTGTGTTGGAGCTTATCTCAATGTTGCCTCAATACTCCTTTCATTGTTCAAACATTTTAAAAGAAAATGAGGTCAGCTTTGATTGGCTCACTTCAATGTGTCGCTGAATGGTTAGGGTTTTGTTCTTTTCTGAAGAAGAAAAAAAGTTGTGTATTTTAGAGCAGCAGAGGTACTTCCTGGAAGTAATTGCTGAGTAGAAGGATTTTGCAAGCGATTTGCTTGTAATGTACTAATTGCTTTTTTGCCTTTTTTTTTCCCTAGACCCAAAAATTCTTCAGTGGAGGGCCTTTTCCCTTAAAGGTCTCAGTTTGACCCATGCAGCTTCCCATTTGCATTAGTTGCAAGCCCACAAATATCTGCTAAAAAAACAACAGTGGAAACCTTTTGAATTCATACATCAATGCATCTGTCCCAAAATAATCTTGACTTAAACTACTGTGAGCAGTGCTGAATGTAAACATCTGAATGACTCTGCAGGCACTGTTTTGGGTGTGTGCTGTGGGAGGAGTACTCAGTGTAGGTGCTTTAATTAGGTGGCATTGCAATAAAATGTATTTCCTGTGTCCACAGGTTCCACCTCCTGGACACATGCTGGTGCCATTAAGCGATGCTGGTGGGCACAGCCTGTCTGCTTGATGCTGTAGGGTTTTCTTAACATGAAGCAATTCAGAAGCTGGCAGTAGGAATTGGAGGAGGTGTCTTTTTTAATCATCATGGCCCTGTTTCAACCCTTCTGCTTGTCTGTCAATTTGCTGCCTCCTCCGCCCCATAAGTGAGCTGCAGACCTGTGCATCTGCTGAAGGTAATCCAGCTCGAAATTGCCTTTATGGTTTGGTAGCAGTCTTGGTCCTTCAGTTCCTCTGTCGTCAGGGAACAACAGTTGGTGTTACGCTAGTTAGGTTTTCTATTTTGCAACCACTATCCATGATGCACGCAGATGGCCTCGATATACTAAGACCTTTTGAGGACTGATAAGCCTGCGGAAACTTTTTGTGTTTTTCCACAGAGACAGTATGGATGAGCCTTTTGTTTTTCTTTTAAAGGCCTGCTTTCAATGCAGATGTGCCATTTGCAACTGTTTTTACAACTGCTTCTGGAAGTCAGTGGAGTTACAATTTCTTCAGCGTCTGGCTCCCTGCTTATATGCTGGCCCTTTTCTTTGAGCAGACAGCTCAACGCTGCATCTAGAACCTGTTCCCATGGAGTCATCAAAGCAGCACGTCTTGTGGATGTGGCTGGTGGGCATAGCATACGGGATCGTCGGAGGGGATTAGACGGATCTAAGGGCCATTCAGAGCATGCAGCTCAAATTAGGCTTGCTTTTTGGATGCCACTGCATTGTCATTCTCCACATGCAATCTCAGGCTTTCCAAGTGTGAAGCAAACGCTTTCACAGGTATCTTCTGCCTCTGCCAGCCTTTGGTGTGGCCTGCACCATACGTGGCTGATCTGCAACTTCTGTTCGATAGTTATTAGTGGTTATTTTTAAAGTACTGCCCTGTGGTGATGTGGATTATTACCAGATTGGCTCAGTCCACATCGCAGAGAATTGTATTTTGAAAACTTCTAGACAGTTTCCACTGCCAAAGATTTTACGTTGAATGGCATTTAAATCCCTTATCCCTTGAGGACTGAAGTCCCTGGCAAGCAGAGAGTGCTAAAATGGAAGAATTTTCAAGTTCTTGCCCTGCAGAAGCAGCATGCTTCCCAGCCGCTCCATGGGGAGTGCTTGCATGTGCACAGCCATGAGCTCTGCCCTCACAGCAGCTTGCCTTCTTTGTGTCACTATGACAGACGAGTTGGCTTCGCCTTTAGTCTGAAGACAGGTGACAGCAGGAAATAATTGCTGTCGTCTTTGGCAGTCTCATCAGAGAGACCAGGAGTTCAGTGGGAGCTGAGACAGCTCTTTCATGCCCAGCTGCAGAAGACCCAGGACAAATCTGAGCTGCACTTGAGGCATGATATAGAGAAAGCCGCAAAGTTAACGCCTCTTTCTTCCTTGCTTCGTAGATAGGGGCTGGTTTTAAATGACCTTTGTCTGGCATTTCTCATGAACACCCCTGAAAGCGATGAAGGTGTCTGAGAATCAGCCCAATTTTGGCATTGAAAGTACTTCAGTATTCTGCTGCAGTACAATTGCCCTTTCATGAGTAGGTGGGAGTAAGTGAACTGAAAGAGAAGACTTAGTGTTAGTGGGTGTTTTTTTTTCTTCAGTATGATTGTTTCTTTCTATCATAGCCAAAATCTACAGTCTTTTATGGGGATGCTGGAGCAAACTGTGTGCCAGAGGTCAAAGGAATCACATCCTCAGAAATATGCAGATTGAGCAACCTTCAAAATAGTATGACAGTGCTCTTTTTTGTGGTTTCTGAGTCTATTTATATAGAAATCTTTAAGCCACAGTGACGCAGGATGTGGTGCTAACACAGGAGCTGAAAGACAAGCACTATTCTTGGGCATACTTTGCTTAGCAGGCGTTAAATTTAGAAGGGGAGAGCGGACTGCCAAAGGTATAATACTGTTCCCAAAAAACAATTGAAACACCAGAATACGTTCAGTATGCAAAATCAAATTCATATCTCTGATAAATGCACGAAATGTGGGGAAACTTGGTCATAGAGAGAGGACGCATCACTTGTCTAACCCAGAAGCAGTTTTAATGGCTAACTCTTTAAGTGGATGAGACTGGGGTTCCCTCATTTGTAGTGACAAGGGTGTCTAATGCATTCTGAATTTTTCTCTTACTTTACTTTTTGCCTGCTGGTCTTGACCTAATGACATAAAACAGAACTGTGCAAAGCATTGCTCCCACAATAGCTGTGTTCCCAGGGTTTTCCACAGCTGTGTACTGACTGGCGAGGGAACAGGCTGGCTGAAGATGCACCTTTTTTTCTCCAGTATAACGCATAGTTTGGCAATGTGATTCTTGAAGTTAGGAGTTGAAATAAAGGCTAAATTTTATCAATGCTGTCTTCTGTGTTTGCCTGAAGACTTTAAATCAATATAGATTCTGTAATGGTAAATACAAAGAAAATCACAGAAAAGCTGCCACTGGAATCCAGATATTTACCACCAGCAATGAAACATTTCCAGACTTGTTCGCCGTATTTCCCATTTTAAGTATGGGAAATACTGTCGTTACCGCAATAAAATTATATGCTGCAGGAGAGTAAACACCCTTCTGACAGGGAAAAAAGTACCTACTGTGCACTGTTGCAGTGCTTCCTTCTGCATGATAGTATTTTTAATGAATCCAGAAACTGGCTTCATAGAAGATAAAATACTAATCTTTCTTTCTCCCTGACCCCTACGATGTAATTTACAGTATGATGGCATCTTGTCCAGACAGGAAAAGTTGGATGTTCCAAGGGAATTCAGAGGCATCTGTGAGAACCAAGAGGTAGCTACATCCCTTTAAACCATGTCTCGTCTTCAGGTAGAAATATAGACCAAAAGCTATATTTTCTGCCCGAGTTATCAGCCTCTTCTAGACAGATTTAAATGCAGCCTCTTCTAGACAGGTTTAATATAGAATTAGGTGCTAAAACATGGGATTTACCCTTCTGGTAAACTGTCAGTGTGTACTTACCACAAGCAAAATTTGGGTGGTTCTTCACTCAGTGCTTCTCTTGTGAAGTGCAATGCCATGTCTGTCTGCTATCCTTCTGTTTTATCATTCCTATTTGTAGACGCCTTCCTGGTAGTCTGATAGCCTGAGCAACATCCATATGTCCTTGATACTGCTTGGCTGGTGAGATGTACAGCACGCTTACTATAGCACTGTTGTTCACATACAGTCTGTCCAAGGCTGCTTCTGCTTTAAGGTAGTATTTTTATTTGTTAACATTCATATGAGGAGTAGAAGGTATTTGTGGGGAGCAGGCTAGCCTAATTTTCCGGGAAGATTTATTCTGGAGTGACATTCCCTTAACCAAGAGGGCTTTTCCCTTGTTGTCCACTCCAGAGCTTGTGCTCTTCACTTTCCCAGAGGAGCACAGCTGTCACAGTGGATACTGCTTCTTAATTGGTCTTAATGCAATTCCTTCAAGGGGTGTCTACCACAACTTAACCAGCTAGCTATAATCAGATAAATTACAGTATGGCTATATTAAAAAAAAAAAAAAAACAAACACCAAAACCACACACACAGTTTTATTGCCATTGAGGTAGAGCTGGTATATAATACAGTCATTTTAAGTATCTGTCCTTTTGTAACTCTTTCTTCTGTTCACAGTCTAGTAGTAGCATGGGAGAAAGAAATTTTATTCCTATTAAGGAAGCAGATAGAGGCTAATATTTTTCTTCTAATATTACTAGTTTCATCTTATGTAAGAATCAAAGCAGTCCTTTACATATTAAATTGCATCCACCCATGCTTCATTTGGAAGCTTGTGTTGCAACTGGAGCTCATCCAAACATGATACCAGTAACACTTAATGTCCTTAACAACAAAAGAAAATACAATT
This sequence comes from Leptosomus discolor, assembly GCF_034619465.1. NCBI lineage: Eukaryota > Metazoa > Chordata > Aves > Leptosomiformes > Leptosomidae > Leptosomus > Leptosomus discolor. The sequence goes on from NC_141419.1 coordinate 23,067,486, forward strand.
AAACAATCTCTTGTACCAAAGTTATTTGAAATCTGTTAAACAAGCTGTATTATTTGAGTGTAGCGTTGTGACTGTCCCTGGAAAGTACCAGAGTACCACGGGGGATACATGGATTTCCAAAGGAAAAGTGGGCAAAACGTTTTTTTTTCAACATGGCCATGAATGATTTTTCTGTGACTGAAGACTGCAAAACGAGAGAAGCGGTGAAACACCCAAGTCCCAAGCATGCTAAATATACCTTGCAGAGGCAGGCAGAACACAGTCCAGTTTGTAAGCTCTGTCTGCAGGGTGCCAGCTGTCCCGCTCCTGCCTCAGATGACCTCTTGCAGCGAGCCTTCACATTTGGGTAGGCATGTTTGCATTGCCAACAGACCTGGTCACCTCCAGCTGCCCCACACCCATGGACCTGAAAGCCTCACCTAGACCTCTAGGACAGGGTCCTCTTACCATTCACAGACGGGTCGGTCCCCCATCCAGTGCCCCAGCTCATGACCAGGAGCAATCAGTGCCCATAAAGAGGATCCTGGCTGAGTTTGTACGAGGGGGATGCAAGCAGGTTGCCAGGTATGGACTGAAAGGAAGTTTCTTGCTTCTAATTTTCCCCAGACATCTGTTGGCTGCTTTTCTTTGCCCTGTGTCACCATGACCCAGGGAGACCAGTACCATGAGCCTCAGGAGCCTCATATCAGCTGGGTTTCTGTGCTCCTTTTTCAGCCAAGCTACCGGCACTGATTTGGAACTGTAGGAGCATTTGTGTCCATAACAGAGCATAAAGCCTCATCTAGAACGCCTGAAAGTTGAAAAAGATACCAAAATTTCCTCTGTGTGTCAGGGTTTTGGCAACAGCAAAACTCCACAGGGACTACTGTTTGTCTTTACACAGAGATAAATACTCAGATTGCTTTGGCAACAGCCAGGCTTTTATTCAGAGATTAGCTTCACATATCTTTACTAATTTAGAAATCAGTTGGAATCCTGACCATTGGCATTTAATGACTTCCTCTTCTTGTCTAAAATGCTTTTTATAGATAAAAGGCTTACTTTCTTCTTTTTTTGGGGGGGGGGGGGCACTGTCTCTTTCCTGCGGTCACTGATCAGTGGCGAATTCCATTTTTCCTTAACAACCTTTTCATTTGAGGGATTCAAATGGATGTGGATAAAATGCCATGGGCTCAAGCTTTTGCTTTTCTTTTTGGAAAGCAGTTTGCACGTGCCATCATTGCAAGGTCTTCTTAAAAACCATGATAAGCGTATGTTTGAAATGAGGAGGTATTTGATTTGCACCAACACCTTTGGTTTGCATGTGTCAGTTGAAAAGCAGTCCTGGTCTCCTCCATTTCAATTGGCACTTGATTTCTCCTTCAGAAAGGAGAAACAAGGAATACTTCAGGGTGACTGGATCAACTGGCTGGAGACGAGCAAACTCTTTTTGCAAGACTACGAGCAGCAGGCAGAGAATGATACCAAGCAAGTGTTAACCTGGGCTAGAGTTTAACAAGCCCCCCTTAAATAAATGGGTCCATTTTGACAGCTTGCTTCTACCTACATCTCATTTTCTCTTCCGTTTGTTTTGTTTTGTTATCCGTCATCTCCAGCCTTTTCTATCTGTTGCTGTTTCAAACTTCAAAAGCTTCAGATACTACAGACATACTGAAGGGCTTGGAGACCCATGCGGTACCTGAAACATCCACAGCTGGTGCCAGGCTCTTTCCACCCAGGGTCCAGGTGGGAGGACACCCAGCAGATAGGACTTCCAGAAGGAAAGCGAGAAGGCATTCAGCCTACCCTGCCTTCAGCACCTGGCAGCAAGCACGCAGGGGCAGAGAGCAAGCTCATGAGGACTCCCATGACTGCCATGTACGAGTCCTACTGAGGGAAACCTGCTCTTCATTGCCTCTAGTCTGGGCTTGCAAACTGAAGCAGGAAGAGAAGACCATATGTGTCAGCCACCCCGAGAAACAGGAAGGCGTGATGGCTGTAGGTCCAGCCCCACTGACCACAGATGTTTTCTGTCTGATAACCTCCATGCTCAGAGACAGAAAACGTCTGTGGCTAGTGGTGCCAACAGAGTTGTTGGCTCCTGGTTGTTGTCAGCACCCTGTGAAACTGCACGGTGGGTCAGGTATATCTTCAGTTGGCCCTATATGCAGCTGGTGTAGCAGAGATGTGTCTGGTTTAAAAGGAGGGCTTTCACCTAAAGATTTTGCCAATGAATTTGTAAGAGTGAGTATTTAAATGACAAATTGTCAGGAGCGATGTGGTAAATGTGAGCATTGGAAGAGAATAGGGAGAGCAGAGGCCAGCCTGTAGCAAAGGAGTCAATATGCCAGCAGGGTTATCAGTGGTGGTCAAGACTGTATATCCATTTAGGAAGAGTTTTTTACTTTATTTTATTTTTTCTGAAAAGAACTAATGTGATGAAGATTAAAGGGATGAACAGGCACAGGTGAAATATTAAACATTAAGGCCCAGAACGAGGTGTCACTAACGTACACTGGAAACTCACTCTTTGTGGGCAAGGCTTGCTGCTCCTCCAGCCCAGCTAGAGCACAAGCAGAGCCCCAGGAAAGCTTTCACATTAAATCATTAGCATGTTTTTAACCAGATAAATGGTTCAAGAGGTTCCTCAGCCAGGTTCCTCAGAGAGGGAATGATTTGTTGACAAAGATAGCCATGCCTTAAACACTGAATCAATTCTGTGCACAGGAGTTCAAAGGTGAAGGCAGATGTTTGAAATGTCTGATGTATTACTGCTGGGAAGGAGGAATACATTTTGGAGCCAGACATGATTTCTGTGTTTCTACGTGATCCAGCCATTATTTCATGCAAAGTCTGACCAAACACAACAGCTCAAAATCCCAGAACAGGATTCAGGAATAGGTTGGAGTGTGCATGTGCATATAGCTGTGGAGAAGGTCGGAAATCAGGGAATGGATGCATTACTAGCAAAACCAGTTTATTTAAAAATCCCTTTGCAAACTGTGGGCTCAGTAAACTGCAAAATCTGGCAAACTTATAAACTTTTGTATGGAGTTCAGATGCCTGGAAAAGCTGAAGTAAGGATTTTATCTGTAACCTGCACATTCAGAGCTGTTCAGCTCATGGGAGACTAGAATGGGGGTCCCAGGGGTTGGGGCACATATAGTGTTGTGAAAGGTAAGCTGACAGCTCGTACCACCCAGCTCCTCCCATATGCCCCTAGTTGTCTATTTTTCTCTTATTTACTTGGGTGCTCTTGCTCCAAATCATCTTATGAGAAGTAAGTACATCTGTTGGAGGGACAACACAGCAGGGCATAAGCAATGTGTTGATATGGAATGTGTTGGTAATAGCTTCCTTCTCCAAGTGATAGAGGAACCAGCGAGGAGAGGAGCTATGCTGGATCTTGATCTCACCAACAAGGAGGGGCTGGTCGGAAATGTGAAGCTCAAGGGCTGTCTTGGTTGCAGTGACCATGAAATGATGGTGTTCAAGATCCTTGGGGCATCAACAATCACACAGCAAGCTCATTAGCCTGGACTTCAGGAGAGCAGACTTTGGCTTGGCAGAGTACCATGCGATACAGCTCTGGAGAGAAGAAGGGCCCAAGATAGCTGGTTAAAGTTCAAAGACCATCTCCAAGCTCAGGAGTGATGCATCCTGACAGAGAGGAAATCAGGCAAAAGCACCAGAAGGCCTGCATGGATGAACAAGGAACTCCTGGACAAACTCAAAAAAGGGAAGCCTACAGAGGGTGGAAGCAAAGACAGGTAGCCTGGGAGGAATACGGAGAAATTATCAGAGCAGCCAGGTATCAGGTTAGGAAAGCTGAAGCCCTGATAGTATTAAATCTGGCCAGGCCATCAAGGGCAACAAGAAAAATTTCTATAGGTATGTTAGTTACAAAAGGAAGTCTAGGGAAAATGTGAGCCCTCTCCAGAAGGAAACAGGAGACCTGGTTACCTGAGACGTGGAGAAGGCTGAGGTACTCAATGACTTTTCTGCCTCAGTCTTCACCAGCAAGTGTTTCAGCCACACCACTCAAGTCAAAGAGGGCAAAGGCAGGGGCTGGCAGAATAAAGAACCACCCACCGTAGGAGAGGATCAGGTTTGAGACCATCTAAGGAACCTGAAGGTGCACAAGTCCATGGGACCTGTTGAGATGCATCCACGGATCTTGAGGGAACTGGTGGATTAAGTTGCTAAGCCACTGTCCATCATATTTGAGACGTCACAGCAGACTGGTGAAGTTCCCACTGACTGGAAAAAGGAAAACATAACCCTTATTTTTAAAAAGGGAAAAAAGGAAGACCCAGGGAATTACAAGCCAGTCAGTCTCACCTCTGTGCCCAGCAAGATCATGGAACAGATCCTCCTGGAAAATGTGCTAAGGCACATGGAAAATAAGGAGGTGATTGGTGACAGGCAATGTGGGTTCACCAAGGGCAAATTGTGCCTGACAAATTTGGTGGCCTTCTACGATGGGCTTACAGCATTGGTGGATAAGAGAAGAGCAACGGACTTCATCTACCTGGACTTGTGCAAAGCATTTGACGCTGTCCTGCACAACATCCTTGTCTCTAACTTTGAGAGACATGGATTTGACAGACAGACCACTTCATGGATAAGGAATTGACTGTGAGGTTGCACTCAAGTTGCGATCAGTGGCTCGATGTCTGAGTGGAGACCAGCGACAAGTGGCATTCCTCAAGGGTCAGTACTGGGACCAGTGCTGTTTAACACCTTTGTCGGCAACATGGACGGTGGCATGAAGTGCACCCTCAGCAAGTGTGCTGACGACACCAAGCTGTGTGGTGCGGTGAACACGCTGGAGGGAAGGGAGGCCATCCAGAGGGACCTTGACAGGCTGGAGAGATGGGCCCATGCAAACCTCCTGAAGTTCAACAAGGTCAGCTACAAGGTGCTGCCCCTGGGTTGGGGCAATCCCAAGCACAAATACAGACTGGGCAATGAGTGGATCAAGAGCAGCCCTGCAGAGAAGGACTTAGGGGTGCTGGTGGATGAAATACTGAATGTGAACCAGCAACGTGTGCTCACAGCCCAGAAAGCAAATCATATGATGGGCTGTGTCAAAAGCAGCGTGGCCAGCAGGTCAAGGGAGGTGATTCTGCCCCTCTACTCTGCTCTGATGAGACGCCACCTGCAGTACTGCATCCAGCTCTGGAGTCCCCAGCACAAGAATGACATAGACCTGCTCGAGTGAGTCCAGAGGAGGGCCGCGAAAGTGATCAGGGGGCTGGAGCACCTCCCCTACAAGGACAGGGTAAGAGAGTTGGGGTTGTTCAGCCTGGAAAAGGGAACACTCCAGGGATACCTTACAGCATCCTTCCGGTACTTGAAGGGGGCCTACAGGAAAGGTGGGGAGGGACTCTTTACCAGGGAGGGTAGTGATAGGACAAGGGGTTACAGTTTTAAACTGAAAGAGGGGAGATTTTAGATTAGATATTAGGAAGAAGTTCTTCACTGTGAGGGTGGTGAGACACTGGAAGAGGTTTCCCAGAGAAGCTGTGGCTGCCCCCTCCCTGGCAGTGTTCAAAGCCAGGTTGGATGGGGCTTTGAGCAACCTGGTCTGGTGGGAGATGTCCCTGCCCATGGCAGCGGGGTTGGAACTAGATGGTCTTTGAGGCCCCTTCCAACAGAAACCATTCTGTGATTCTATGATTCTACGATACTTGTAAGGTACTGTTGCATGAATATGAATGTAGATTTTATTTAGCTTTGCTTTGTTTCTCATTTCCTATTTTACACTGCTGGAGATACCCCCCTTCCCTTCACACACAGTCCCACCAGAGAAATGTTTGTCTTGAAATGCAAAGGGGCCATTGCATCAGTCTCCCAGACACATGTCAGAGAAAGCAGTGTTTTGCACTCAGTCAAACACTGCAGGAGTGTGCTAGGAATCTCTCACTCATTCAAAATTCACACAGCTTCCTTAAATAAGGACACCTTCAATAAATTAAGGGGTTTTGATAGCACCTTTTTCAACAAGACCATTCATACTGACACGCTACATGCTACTCTCCCCCACCTCGGCTATTTTTCAAGGACTGTCTTTCACTGTCATCCTCCTCAAGCCTTTCAGAGACTGTGGATGGAGAGGCAAGCCTTTCATATCTGAAGTTCTACAGAGTTTGCCAAATGTAGCGTAGGATTATTTTACATTTGTTAATCGGGTCCATATGTGGTAGTCATATTTTATTTTTTCACATAAAAATTCCATGGGTGGAGGCAAACTTTACCCCGATGTTGACTATTTCCAGCAGAAACTACAAAAAAACAGCAACAACTGTGTTTTCGTCCACCAAGAAGTATAAACTATATTGTAGTAAGGTTGTGGCAAAATCGGGGAAAATTATGTCAGACTAGAATTAAAAGAATTACTCCTACATTCCGTATGTTTACAGTGTGATAAATGGTCTTCATGGATATTTTGCATATATAATAATTCAGCATTCATTATAGATTTCATTTTCTAATGTTTGTATCCGGGGAAAACAATGCATGGCTATGAATAAGCACTATTTCATGCAGTACTTATCTCTATTCATGCTATGCACAAGATAACACGCAGTGTGATAAGGAGGGTTATTGATACAGCTTACAGATGGCTAAAGCATGAAGAAGTGCAGTTGTGTTGCAGCTGATGAGCTTGTTCCTCAGCTAGCATAGCAAGTGGCTTTCCCTGCTGAGGGCGGGATTGTATCGGGATGTGGAAAATTCCAGGGATTTCTGTAGCCCTTTTTGGCTATGGTTTTATTAAATAACACAAATCGTCTCCCCATAGCAGTGCTTTCAGCCTGCAGAAAGTGCAGCAAGACCCTTCTCCCTGTTGGTAACTGGCAGTGATGCTCAGTGTCCTTTCCTCTCTCAGTCAGTGTTGTCCCAGTGGAAGAGGTGGTGTAGCCACCCATCACAAGTGCCACTCTGAGAACAGGAGGAGATTTGGAGAGGACAGAAGGTGCACAAGGGGAGGTAGGCAACAGCAGCAAAACGTAAATGTCCCTGCAGTTCAACTGCAGTGGGTCTCTTCTGTCTTTGATATGGTGGTGCCTTATCCTGTTTCTGTAATGTTAACAGCAGCGCAAACAGAAGCAAGATTTTTTTTCCCCCCTTCTGTCCTCTCACTCCCCTGAAAGAGGCCCTTTCCATATTTTTCCTCTCCATACAGACTTCTCCGTATGATGAATTTGCAGGGTGACTGTGAGGCCATGACAGAAATCAGTAAATCAGAGTCAACACCCAAGATAGGTGGAAGAGGGCACACAGAAACGACACAACATAATGAAGCAGGAGAAAAAGGGGTGTTTCAGAAGAGGTGTACATTGAGAAGAGCCGTATCCCACCGCAGCCTCCGAGGGATGGCGGTGTGTGACTTGGCAGGAGCAGAAGCACTTCCTTTGTTTTGCTGTTGTAAGTTAGAGGAAAACAGACGTTCATGGAATAAGCACAGACTTATGCTGTCCAAGGCAAAAAGCAAAAGAAAAAAGAAAAAAAAGTGCTGCTCAGGAAATCCTTTACCTGCTAACCTAAGAAGTTACATGAGTAGCCGTCCAGTCTGGTATCCTAGTAATGAGTGACTAGTTCATCAGTGTTTATTCTCATGTAGCTTGTTTCTTTTCTGCTGCTGGTTTTTGGAGTTGTTTTCTCTTTTGTTTTTCTAGTCACTCATTTTTGTGTGATTTATCATGGTTGGTTTCATATGCCTACTGCCCACAACAGTTTTTACTGTCTTGCAACCAAATCTTGCTGTGAGGCCATGCCACACTTACCCAGGAGTTTCCAACTACTGTGGAAGTACGATCCACACTGGTGCACCAGACGAGCATTCAGGAAAGATGTATTGTAGTCATACTGTGGTCATCCCCAGTGGATGTTTGCCACAGCACAGCAAGACAGACTATGCACGAGGAGTTGGAATTTCAGCCCTGGGTGAGAGGTATCACACAGCAACAGAAAATGAGTTTAATGTCATGACTGCTCTGCTGTAACTCAGATTTCTTGCTGTAAAACATACTTCTCAGTCTATAGGGACTCTTCCCCTCTTGTGTCCTTAAATCTTTTTGAAAGATGCAGTGCCATTTCTCCGGTTCCCTCAAGCTTTCCCGTCTTGTGGCTGGCCATTCACCCCTCAGCCTGATCGGCATTTCTTCCTCACCTGGCCCTCTTTTGCCAGACTCACAGGGCAGGCCTTGGCCATGCGCAATAGGGATGTTCCTCCTGCTGCAATTGAACAGCTCGGTCAGCTTCATGCCGTGCCAGCACCTCTAAGGACTACCAGGGTTGGAGGTGTCACCCCAGAGGTGCTATCTGTCCAGGCAACAGTGCTCTTTAGCCACCCAAGGACATACCATCTGCAGTTTTATTTGTGTATGTTGGGCTTTTTTAGTGCCATGGTGTGACAATGACTTACCCACGAAGATCAGCAGATTGCATTCACTGAATGCAATAAATCTGCTTTATATGTCATTGTAATCTGGGTTTGACCAAGTTTGTGAAATGTTAAGGTGCACCTGGGAATTACTCACATTGTGCTTTGGACTGCTCTCAGTTCTGTTCCTGAGCAGAAAAATACATCAAGATTTTGGTGTATGCTTAAGGCTTTTCAGTATAGGGCAGCAGGAAGCTTTTGGATCTCATTGTTTTATTAGATGTGATATTTTTAGAACTTCATTCTTGGTGAAATCAGTGCACAACGGATTTCTGGAAAGGGAAGAATTTAACCTCACTTTTAGCTTAGTATCGCCTTACTTTGACAAATATTCCAAGTAAGAAGTAGAAAAAATAAATTTCAAGCTTTTTTTCCTTCCAGGGAAAAAATTCTGTATTTAACAGATGATGTTTCCTAAATTTGAAGTAATAGGAGCCTGGAATTTTTACATTCCTTGAATTGTACCTAACTCAAACATGCCCGTACCATGAGTGGTGCTTTCAAGTATTTTCCAGGGTACCAACAGTTAGATAACAAGTAAGAAAACCCTAGGCATTGTTTCTGTTACCGTTTGCAAGCACTTAACTTAATAAGTCACAGGAGCCATTAGCATGGTGGGAAGTTTTGCTAGGAATATCCCAGGGGCTAAAGTAAAACAAAGCCCACTGTGCTGAATGGGGCTGGCTTCAATGGCCTTTGCTTCCCAATAACAGATGAGCTGTCTGTTCAGGAGCTTGAAGCTAGCTCTGTTTGCACAGAGGTGTTGTCCTGAATACTGTGTGCTCCTCCTGTGTGCTCCTCTGCTGCCTTGCTGATGCATGGAGGAAACAGGTTGGAAAGTCAGCCTGGTCTGCAGCTGGGGGTCAGGACAGTGAGAAGATCACGTTACCCAAGCGGGTCTGGAGCTGGGCAGCATAGGGTTTCTTCTCCTCTCGACACCCTGGCTGCCAGAGTGTCATTGACCCAGCTCCAGGCCTGGTGTGAGCAGCAGGGTGACAACTTGCAGAATAATGGCTTCCATTCTCTTCCAGAGCTGGGCGGGAGGATGACCCTTTGTTTTTATCTTTTTCCAGTGTATCATGATCTGCACAGGGCATTTAGTTGCTTGCTCAACCACACTCCACTTTTTCTTGAGTGCAACCACATCAAGCCTCAGCGTATAGGTTATTAGACCTGTCTGAGATACTGGGGAGCCCAGAGTGACTCAGGAACTCCGCCTGAGACCAGTGTTCAGTGCAGTGGGCTGCATGTGGAGTTTCATCAAAGACTTTGGAGCTTTTTCAGGGTCAAATGCCTACCTGCCTCACCGTACTGCTGCTTTTTGTTGCTGCTTTTAACATACCCAAAAATTATGAACAGAATGTTCTGTATGGCATACTTAGTTTCTCAGAAACAGATTTGGGGGAAAAAAAAAAAACAAAAAAAAATCATTAGAAAATTGAAGCTTTCAATTGCAACTTTGAACAACGCTAGGAGAGCTTTCCTGTCAGCTCCATTGTTCCCACATTGGACTTTTCTGCTACAAGCCTGGTGAGGATTCTGTCATCGTCTTTTGTCCTTGACTGTAGATCCCATGACTTGCAATGTTCCCGTCTCTGATGTTGTTCTCCCGAGGCAGCCTGTAATGAAGAAAATACATGCTCAAGCTGGAACAAAGTCCATCACTGCCTTGCTAGCTAGGAGGCTGAGCGCAACATGCACAGTTTCAGCAGCCAGTGGTTGAATTTGAAAGATTGGCTTGGCTTTTGCAGAAACGAGCTCAGCAGAGCTGCTTTGTGCAGAAAGCAGCCTCTGCGTCAACGTGGACAATCCTGCAAGTAAAGAGATGCAGTCTTCCACTCTTCTGGGAACAGGTACAAGGAAGCGACAAAAGACCGTAGTTCTTTGCATGGGTTTCAAGTACTCGTTTCTGGGGCTGCTGGAATCCGAAAGAGCTGCAGACAAAAGCTATGAAGTGGATTCATGTATTTGATGCCACCTAGGCGTGGGAGAGTTTCATCCCCATGCTGTAAAATTGCTGCCATCCCCTAACAAAGTCATTTGGCCAAAGACATTGATGCTTTGTACTGGCAGCTGGCAGTTTGCCCCCCAGCTTCTTTCCCTTTGCAAGCTCTGTTGGTCGGTGAAGTGATAGGCATTGAGTGGCACTGCGGCACCATCAGTTGCAAGCAAGCTCAGTTTAGGGGTGCTTCTTGGTATGTAGAAAGCCTGTATGTGATTGCCTGGTTGGCAAGGAGGGTCCATACCCTGCCACACCCTGTGTATTTGCAAATCGCTTCAGAAAATGTTCTTCTTTTTGATCTAGGTGGGTTTGGTATCCAAAATGAAAGGTGTCTGCACAGCTTATATTCATCACTGCCCAAGATGGAAATTGCTGGCACCTTCTTGGCAGGCACAATGAAAAGGCTGTGCGCTCTGAAGACTGACTGTAGTCAGCTGCTAGACCTGCAGAGAGCATCACTGCAGAAAAAAATGGAGGCAGTATGTTCATAAATACCACAGTGACAGGAGAACCTGTTTGAAACAGCACTCACTGTTCAGTGCCGGGAAGCCCTTATTGTTGCTGCCTGCACTAAGCCTGCCCGCTGATGATAAGGCCTTGGTTTACACCTCAGTCGAGCATGTCAGCCTGGAAAATCTCAGGAGCACCGTCTTCATTCTGACATGATCGGTGTGTAAGGGCTTCCCCAGCAGTGCTTATATTTAAAACCTCTTTAACCTTGCAAGGAGCTACCATCTTCTTTTAACTCAGTACTCCCAATAAGGTGCAAGGCATTTGATTTCATTTCTGCATTGAACTGTGAATTTTGTTCTGAGCTTTACTCCCCTCAGTTCTTTGCAAAGCAGAGAAAGGAGGGGGAAGCATTTTAATCAGGGCAAGGCTTTTTGGCATTTACACTATTGAAGCCTGAGGAGCCTCTGAATTGAATAGAGCCCTAAGAAAAGAAGTAGATCTGTTGAAGGACGGCATTTCAGTGCAAGAAGGATGTGTGTTTAGGACTTTCCATTACATAATGGGGCTGAAATGGATTAACAAGACCCAGGCTTTCTTTTTCTTGAGAATTGCTGCCTGCACCACTCTTTTTCTATTACTGATGCTTCAGTCACAGCACTCACAGAAAGGTTTTCTTTGTTGTTATTAGTTTGAGAAGTAAATTGCAGCATTGTTTCTCCTGATCAAGAGATTGATTAGTCAGAGGTCTCTAGCTGAAGGGAAAAAATGTTCCTCATTATCAACTTTAAATGCAAATGTATTTGCCAAAAAGAGTTTCACATGGTGAGTGTTGGGGGGAATGCCTTGCTCTTTTGATGTGCTGCCCATAACCATTTACAGATCTTTGAAAGGCATCCCTCTCATCAGGTCAGTGAGGAAATAGTGTGGGAACGATACACTTGAAAGAGAAGATTAACCATTGCGGCTTCCAGTTGGATGTTTCTCATAGCGTTTTGACAAGTAGTGGTGCATTTGTATATTTGTGGGTTTTGTTGTGTTTTGTCCGCTTTTTCTCTTCCTAGGTGCTTTCATAGTCTGCTGGACCCCAGGATTAGTCTTGTTGCTCCTTGATGTTTGCTGTCCCCAGTGCAACGTCCTGGCTTATGAAAAATTCTTCCTGCTCCTGGCAGAGTTCAACTCCGCCATGAACCCCATCATCTACTCCTACCGGGACAAGGAGATGAGCGCAACCTTCAAGCAGATCCTTTGCTGCCAGCGCAGTGAGAGTGCCAATGGCCCCACCGAAGGCTCAGACCGGTCGGCGTCCTCACTCAACCACACCATCTTGGCTGGCGTCCACAGCAATGACCACTCAGTGGTGTAAAACCGCAGCCAGCCACGTGGCCGACGAAGAGCAGTGGGCTGCGCTGCGGAGCAGGGTGGGTGCACAGCCCTGGGGAAGGTAACCCACTCACAAAGTTTTCTCAAACACTAATGGACTACAAGTGCTTCTTTTCCAGGGACCCCGACACACTGGTGCAGTCCACCCTGTCCACAGAACTAGCCATGATGCAAGGCCTTTGATTTCTACTTTCAGAAAGTAGAAGGCAGATGCCTTGTACTGGAGGCCATCAATAGTGCATGGAAGGCCTCGCTGAGACTTTGTCGGACTTCACTGCGTCTTAGTGCCAGTCTGAATCAACTCTGATTAATTAAGCTTATACCTGCTTCACTGCATTTACATGTAGCCACTTAGTCTTTTTAAAAAGGGAGTAAAGGGGATAAAAGTATGCCTATCATTTAATAGACATGTAATATTTATCACCATCAGCATGCTTGTGATGAACATTTTCTGTGCAGGGAGTAAAAACTGTGCGCTAGTCTTCATATCTTTAGCCACACTGCCATGACTACAGTAAAAACAGAAGTATTTTTTTCTAATACAGGCAACAGGAAGATGATGGAAACCAACTCTTCTTACCTTCATTACTGATATTAGAGAGCAAGCATGTTCTGTGTGTATGCAGATTGTTTTAATTATAAAGAAAAAAAAAAGCTCATTGTAAAGTCTGCAGGAAAGTAGAAAAGCATAGACTGTATTCCAGTGTTTGTTTAGATTATGAAATAAACAGTACTCTAGTCACAACGTATTTAACATTCTTCTTTGAAGTGCGTATGAAATGTGTAACATGTGAGGGGTCCCAAGTTCTTCATGGACAAGTTCTTGAAGTAGGACACATCCCTAAAGCTCTTAAAGGGCTACAGTCAGATTGGTAGATTTAGGAAAAATAGTATTTATGGCATTGGAATGCTTTTCTCGTTCATGGTGGAAAGTAAAGGGATTTTTAATGTAAAAAAAAATCGTATGTTTTTATGGAACTTTTCTTGTAATTGAAAACAAAACACCTGCATTTTTGCACTGAGAAATATTTGTAGGGTATGTTTTAAATCACGTATCATTCGTTTCAAACGCAGTGGGTCACTAAGAAACAAGGTACAATTTTATTTTGTAAAGTCAAGACAACGTAGGTAGTCCTCTGTTGCAAATGACTGGACCATGCTACATATGATAGCCACACATGCACATTGTTAGGAATAGCTAAGCTAACAGAGTTTTTCATCATCTGTGGCTGTTTCAAAGACAAATGCCACTCATGTGAATCTCAGTTACCAAGAATCAGTGACATTAATCAGAACTCCTTGACAGGGGTAAATGTGAGCAAAAATGGGATCTTGCTGATAAAAAACTTGGGACCTTTCTCTGGGAAACTGTGTTCTCCTAACAATGTAAAATATATCAAAAGTAAATTCCTGGGGCCATTTTCCTCATCGTAATTTGCCTCTGTAACAAAAACGAACAAACAAAAAAATATCTGAGGTGTGTCCTTCAATGTATCCTACTGAAATGGGACATAAGGGACAATATTCTCTCATTTGGGCAGGGAAGAAATGGAGGGGAGAGGGTCAGCCCAGCAAAAAAAACAGTTTTTAATATCTCTTCTTTGGAAGAGGTGCTTACAAGCATAAAATTGCTTGGAAAAGGCAGTTCTTTGCTGAGAGAGGGAAGAGCAGCAAGTGAGAAAAACCTGTCTCCACTGAAAAAAGTGAAAGTTTTGCCACCGCTTTCAATAAAACTGAAGTTCACCTGTACTGTCAAGCCAAATCTGTGTGGACACTGTGGAAGATGGAGTGAGCAGAGGGGATAAACATGGCATTATCTTCCAATTGATCAAGGTACCAAATGTTGCACTTGCTTTGGACAAAACAGCTCTTTTTTCTGACTGTTTGAGAGCAAGTGAATGTAAAGGTTGGTTTGTTTTTTATCCACGTAACTGTACTGAGAAAGAGAAGAACAGGCTGTATGAACTTTTTCATGTAAAAGCATCTGCTTGCTAAGCCACTTACAAATTTTTCTTGGTGCCTGTGTGATGTTTGAGCTAGTGAAAGTAAGCAGAAGAAAGGAAAGGGTGGAAGTGCCTCCAGAGACGGGGAACATCTGACTGGAAAACAATTTCCTTTTCTCAAGAGTGCTCAGAGTTGCTTTCTTCCCTGGATACTGGCACTTTTTCCTGCCCCCAGCTTCCCCACAAAAGAAGGACATCATAATAGCTTGTTTTCGGGGGGGGGGCGCGGAATGGGTTGACTTTTCCAAGTGTCCTTTTTACTGCTGTTTGCATACTCTTTATTGAATCTGTTCTGGATAGGGTGGGAGGATGATGTTAAGAAATAGCAGCAAAGCAAATGGTTCACCCTTGTTCACCGTGCTGAAAGTGTGGTGGTTGTGGAGAAGCCATGGGTGAATAATTTTAAACCAAGGGTGCGATTGTTTGTGATACACAAGTGGGTCCAGAGGCCCCTTGTGATGCCCAAGGAGGCTTTTCTTTTCACATAGTAATTGGAACAGGTGGCAGTTGCTGCCCAGGTATGTCAATCAGCCCTTCTCCGAGGAGGCACTTGACAATTCAAGAAGCTAGACCTCTTGAACTCTTTAACAGCAGTTAAATTTCTGTTGTGGGGTAGATTAATCTGGCAGCACTTCTGGCAGCAGGTGGCTTTTTCTTCTAAAAGGTGAAGTGCAATGCTTTAGATCAAGGGCAGCAGGATGCAAACATTGCTTGTAGGATTCCACTAGAGGAACTCACTGAGCATGTGGTTGTTGTTTAAGAATTTAATTAGTGCTTTGTTTTGTTGACATGATCTCCCTATATCCTTGAGAAATCTGATCTGTGGATTGAGTGTTTCTTTGCAAGCTAATGAAATTAAAGCTGCTGTGAGCAAAGTGAATAAAAACCAGAGCTTGGAATAGAAGGATTCATTTGCTCTCTTCTTTAGAGTGGGTCCCATGCCACTTGGTTTTGTCTCAGTTTTTTTTAACTTTTGCTTCTCTGTTCAGATTTTCCAGCTTCATTTTGCAGTTGTAGAACTCACTTTTGCTATGTGAAAACGTCATGCAAAGTACTTAGGGAAAAAAAATCGCTCCACTTATTTTTACTTATCTCAAATTCTTCAAAAGGTTTTAGAAGACTTCTTAAAATACCAACGATCCTCCCACAGCCATTAAAATTCTTCTGTTGCTGGCTGCCTCTGGTCCAAGTAAATCCTCTTGAAGCTCAAATGTAATGGTGTTTGTTTCAACAATTGTAGTGGTGGGGAGTTGCGTATTGAAAGGAATATGGTTGATGAAATCATTTGCAGGTCAAAGAAAATGTGTTTTTCCAACTTCTTTTTTTCAGTGGCAGCACAAGTCTGGAGTCTAATTGAAAAGATTGCCTTTCAATGAAGGATTATTAAGCAGAATTTTAACTCCCTGTTGGTATCGGATTTAGAGAGTCTGGGTGACCCATTGGTCCACAGAGCTGTTCATCAGAGCATTTACATGAAAAGGTGAAAATATATTCTGTGTTTGACACACGTTGCATTTTGTGTCAACCCCTTTTTTGCTCCATGTTCTCTTGGTAGCTTCAGGCTGGCTGCTAACTGCGATGCTCAAAGCTGGGCAGGTAGCTGGCACAAGGAGAAAGGGCAGACCAATTAAGAGCTTTTTCAGTCATTCCTAAAACCAAGCACACCTGTCTGTCCATAGTGCACCAGTAGCAGGCATTTTTAAATAGTTGCCCCAAGATCCACCATTGGGTTTTTTGACTCTGTCTTTCCCAGCTAGTCACAGCTGTGGCACTGCTTAAACAAGCTGGTAGCAAAGGCTTGGCATAGGTCACTTGGCGAAAAAGAAAGGCTAGGCATGCTATGCTCATTGTGCAAACTAAGCCTGGGTAACTTGGGTGTCAGAGAGGAAAGGACATATTTTTATGTCCACAATCTTGGTTCTGCTTCCCCTCCAAAGTAATTTTTCAGTATCAAGCATAAATTTCTCCCACTGTGGCACTGCATTGAGATGAAACATTTCAGGTCACTCCAAGGAGTATGTCTTTTGGTCTATACCTCTGTGGTGGTTGCGGGTGGGGTTGACAGTCTGGATCCCAGGAGCAATCTGTCGCAGGAAACTCAAGTGGGCTCTGCTTCTGAAGCAGGTTTTGTAGCTGCTTCTGACATCTGCTTTGCCCCAGAAGTATGCTACCAGATACCAGGCTTAACTACTGTAAAGCCAGTTGTAAAGCCAGCTGAGGTTCCTCTCTGCGATGCTGCCACCACCAGCGCTTTCCTCACTGCATTACGTGTCCAGGTCTAAAACCACACTGCATTTTCTGTGAAAGAAATAAAAGCTGACCCATCAGATTCTTCTCCCCAGGTGGGATTAAAATGGACACCACTGGATGGAGAGGCTTTGACGCAAACACCCGTAGCCTGTCTTTCAGTTGCTGTGAATCAAGGTGACACAGAGCTGGCAATGACATTTCTCTAGGGCATTGTCCCCACCCCGCGCCAAGGCATACCCCGTCCCCGTTGTACCTGTCGTTCCTTTGGGTCCCTTCTGACTGTGAGACAGGATGGAGCTGGTAGTGGTCAGCCTTAGCAGACTGGCTCGTTTCCACCTGCTGCAGAAGTAACATAACCCAAATGCAAGCTTTTTCTTTCTGTTCCTCTTAAGGAAGCAATTTGCAATTGCAGGTCTACCTGCCATGTCCTTTCCCATCAGTTCTTGCCATTAGCAGTCAGTCTGTGCTATAAGATGAGGTCTGTATGGAGGGGCCTTGCACCTGCAATCTCTTTTGCTCAGACAAATTGCCCAGACTTTACCATTTGATTGGAAAGGCTACTTCCAATAGATAGATAACTTAAAGAGTATTAATTCTCACAGCCATCCAGCCATGCCTCCTCAAGAAAAAACACCCTTTTCTTTCCTTCTGCTTTCTTCTCTTACACTTCCCAAAAAGTTATTTGCCCAGCTCCAGTTTCCTAACTCTATCAAAGAGAGAAAAAGAGGCTGATATAAAAAAAAAAAAAAAAAAAGAAAAGAAAACACACCAAAAAAAGCGCCCACACTGAACAAGGATGTTAAACTATGATGCTGTCTTCTGTGGTATATGGAAATCCAACCCACTCATAAGCTGTCAGCATTTTAACAAGAGCCTCTGTGAAATGTTCCCATTTGCCTGTGATAAACTTCTGATAAGCAGAAGTGTATGTGGGAGACTCAGGAATTTGTTCATTTGTTTTCCTGTTTAAACAAAACCACGTTTATAACTCGAAAGTACGGAAAGAGCCAATGAGGTTTGGCAAACAATTTTGCTATTAAGTGTACTTACTGCAAATGTTTAGAGGTTATATCTAGTACAATAAAGTATTTAGCGTTTGTAATATGGACTACCCTTTGTCGGGAGAGCTGGTATTTTGGATGTGGAGGGGAATTATTCAAAAAAGTGTGTCTGTCTGGAGGCACAGGCTGGTCTGTTCCAGGACATAGCATAGGGCTGAAACACAAGGAGAATGAAGGGGCAGGTTATTTCAAGTAAATCACTTAATCATCGGTTCTATTTGTGATTCCTACCAGCCCATCTTCCTTCCTTTCAAGTCTGCATTTGCAACTTTTAACCTCACGCCTCCTTTTGTTGCTACATAGGAAATTTTCCACACACAGAGGAAAAAACCCCTGTTACTTCTTTTCCCTCTCCCTTTTCTTTCCTTTCTCATTCTCCCTTCTCCCTTTTCCCTTCTCCTTTCCCCCTCCCTTTCCTTTCCTTTTTTGCTGTGCATGGACATGTTTGTCCTAGAATGTGTCCCCAGTTTTGATTTAACCATAGAAGGTCATACATTGACTAAACAAAGCTGGTTGGCTTATATATAGAAATGAATGTGTCCACACACAGATTTGCAAAGCCATAGGAAGGGGGAAGAACTGAAAAAAGGTGTTATTTCAGTACTATTTGAGCATAGCTGGTTTAAGACTATTTTTATGCTAATTCCTATTTCACATTTTGAAGAAAAGAGGTCTTAGGTAAAGGATTGGTTAACCCCGTGCCTTTTGTTAGAGAAGTTAATCACTTATATACTGAGAGAAACCAAGTGTCTGCTTCAGCAAAATAACAGAAAATAAAGTTGGTGTTCCTAAGCTAAAATTGCCGTACTAATCACTCAGGGCATTATTAAGTACAGAAAAATAAAAAGGGAAGAAGAGTTCGATTTTTTCGTTTTCCCAAACTCGGGTCAGTCATGACTAATGCCTTGGTGCTTGGCTTTCCATGACATGGCATGTTTAATGTAAAGCAGCCCCACAGAGCTTGGTTGCTGGACATAACAAGCATGAAGCCAAAATACACAATTGCTAAATAAATCATGCCTCACGAAAACGCACTGCAATGCCTGTGGGATTTTTTGTTTTAAGCCCTGGGTCACCATTTGCTGGCAAAGTCAGACTGTTTATATGGCAATCTGCTAACATTAAATACACAACACGTGCAGCGACACAGGACACAGCCTCAGCACGCAGTAGGCAGCATGCAGAGCAGGAGCTCAGAGAGCCAGCACATTTGGGATGACGATGCCCAGAGCCCATGGTGCACTCCCCAGCATTGCATGGGCCAGCCCACCCATCCTGCTTTGTGCCATTTGAGATTTGCCCCTTCAGGCCAGGTATGGCTGGGAGGACAGGACTGCTGCAGATGAGCTGGTCCCAGCAGGAGCAGATGTGAATCAACCTCTTACACTTTTGTCTAAAGGCTTCCTCTTCTTATCTGCTGAGTCTTCATGTGGTTATGGATCTGCTGCTCCCTCTTCTAGTCATTGCACGCTCAACCTCTTGCTGGATTTTCTTGTCGCCCCTCCAAAGAGCCTGTCCAGTTCCTCATTTGTGTTGCTTTTCTCTGCACCTCCTTCGGGTAGCCTAAACTGCCTCTGAATCAAGCTGCAAGGTAAACACCACCACAGACAGTTTCTTTGTAATTCCCTGGGGGGTGAGTTGGGAATGGAGTTAAATCCAGTTGGCAGCTGGTCACAAGTGGCGTTCCCCAGGACTCAGTGTTGGGCCCAGTTCTTTTTAACACCCTGACACAGCCTTGTAGTGAGGTGCCCAAAACTGCACACAGGATTTGAGGTGCAGCCTCACCAGTGCCGAGTACAGGGGCACAATCACCTCACTACTCCTGCTGGCCACACTGTTTCTCATACAGGCCAGGATGCTGTTGGCCTTCTTGGCCACCTGGGCACACTGCTGGCTCATGTTCAGCCGCCTGTCGACCAGCACCCCCAGGTCCTTTTCTGCTGGGCAGCTTTCCAGCCACTCATCCCCAAGCCTGTAGAGCTGCATGGGGTTGTTGTGGCCCAAGTGCAGATGCACTGTAAGACAGACATGGACATGCTGGAACGTGTCCAAAGAAGAGCAACGAAGCTGGTGAAGGGTCTAGAAAACAAGTCCTATGGGGAGCAGCTGAGGGAACTGTGGTTATTTAGCCTGGAGAAAAGGAGGCTGAGGGGAGACCTTATAGCTCTCTACAACTACCCAAAAGGAGGTTGTAGTGAGGTGGGTGTTGGTCTCTGCTCCCAAGTAACAAGTGACAGAACAAGAGGAAATACCTTCAAGTTGTACCAGGAGAGGTTTAGATCAGATATTAGGAAAAATTTCTTCAGGGAAAGAGTTATCAAGCACTGGGACAGGCTGCCCAGGTTGAGTCACCATCCATGGAGGTATTTAAAAGCTATGTAGATGTGGCGCTTAGGGACATCGTTTAGTGGTACACTCGGCAGTGCTAGGTTGATGGCTGGACTTGGTGATCTTAAAGGTCTTTTCCAACCTAAACAATTCTGTGATTCTGTGATTTTATGGAAAATACATAAATAAAATACATAGAGAACAGGGAGGTGAAACATTGTGGGGAGAGAGGGGCAACACAGGAAAGAACCCTCTACCTTCTGTCCAAGATTTGGTTTATGATCCTTTCAAAGGCTTTCTGCCAAGTTTAGGACAGGATTTTGGGTTGTGGGGTTTTTTCTCTTGGAAATAATGATGCCCCTTCCATGGCATTACTTTTTTTTTTTTCTTTTTTCTGGTGGAAGACTTTGTTGGTTTAGGTGTATTTCATTTATTAAGCGCTCAAAAGGCCAACTTAAACAAGGAGAAGCCTTCCCATTTCCCACCCACACTCAACACAGAATTAAACTGTTTTTATATAAATGGTGTTTTACCACTAAAAGATTGAAGGATGCTTCAAGGACTGGCATAGGGATTTTTTTACTTCTCCATTTTTCCAAGGTTCATGATATCTGGATATTTTAATGCTTGTTCTGCCACAGATTTTGAAGTTTGTACATTCTTCTTGTCCTCAAGTGTCTCTTTGCAATCCTGCTTTTTCAAAATATGTAAACACTCCTTAGTTCAAGGGAGTTACTCAAAAATGTGCCTGGTTTGAGCTAGTCCAGCTGCTATTGCCTTCCAGACCCCTCTCCTCTTTGCTCACAGTGAGGTCTGATTTTGAGCCACAACTAGATGCTAGCAAGTGACAATTATTTTGTTTAGAAATTCTTGTGTCAGGGGAGATGCCAATATCATACTTATGTCCTTACAGCTCATGCAGTATGCTGCAGGCAAGTTAGATGCCCCTATGGCATTTCTTAAAGAGATATATCAGGAAAACAGACTTTCCTGAGATGGGCTGGATTAAGGGTTTGAAAAAGATGACTGGCCTTACTTTTATTTTTGAAACATGATTCCTACATCTTTGCATGAACATACTAAGGGGTGAGCTTTCTTTAGTCTTCAGATCATCTGTCCTTTCTCCTGCTGTTCAGAGATGTGCACACTCCTGTCCATGGCCATGCTTCCCCCAGCAGTGTCAGTGGAAACAGTGGTGGGACGAGGAGTGTTCAACCTGGGACAGGCACAGGGGTGGAAGGAGGAGAGCGTTGATCAATGGGCTCAGGAATGATCCAGCTCTGGCCAGCACAGTCTTGCACTCACCCATTGATGTCAGCAATGCCCTATGGGCTCCTGGACTCCAGGCCTGGCACTAACAACCACAACACACACAGGAGAGGAGGAGGAGGAAAAAGAAGAGGAGGAGAAGAGGTAGTGTTCCCAGCCCACACCTCAGAAAGTGAAGGGTACAATCATGCTCCTGTAGACACCTGCAGAATTCTGGTTCTTGGCATTAATTTTATTTGTGCCTTTTTTCCCCTTCCCACTTTGATTATTTTACCTCAGATGTCCAGGTGGGGACATCTTTCCAGGGTTATAAAGCACCCAGCAGAGAACTGAGACTTTTTGGGTTGCTGGCCAAAGGGTCATGTGCTCACAAGCAGAGACAGTGATGGCAGCATTCCGGCAAAAAACACATGGCGTCCCAATGCCCTCTTCTCTCCTTGGCCGGGAGAGAGAGAGAGACGACTTCCACATTTTGGGAGAGGAAAGGTTGTTCTCAGACCCCAGGTGCAGGAGCCTGGGGGGGGTGCAGGTGGGCTGCCAGCTATTTGGCACACACGTGCAAGGAAGGGCAGCCTTGTGCCAGAGAAGGGGCGGCTGGGCTGGGTCAGCTGAGTACGACCACATCAAGCTCGCACAGACCCACAGCAGCAGAGGAGCACACTGGAAATGGCAGGTACCAACAATTCAGAAGCACCAGTCTTCCTTGCAGATTATCATTGCTCAAAAACATAGCTCAGGTAAAAAAAAAAAAAAAAAAAAAAAAAAAAAAGGAAAAAACCCACAAATTATCTATAAAGTGGAAATCCTGTTTTTCAGTCGACATGGTTAAAAGCATGAGACATCCATGCCTCATCTAATCTACCAGAAGGGAGTGCACAGGAAAGTAAAGCAGGAGCTGCAGCCCTTGACTGTCAGAGCTCTTTTCTCGTCAGCTGGACACATGCTTAGTGTCTGTGCTGTGATGTCTATTTTGGTCCTGGAACACCCGGCATGTTTAATGACTTATTGTAAGTGCACAAATAAAAAACAATTGCGACACATGCAATGATTTTGCTTAGACAAGCTCCGTGAAAACTTGCAGGATTAGAAGACTTTCACTTAAAAGTGTGTATTTTTTATTATTATTTTATATTTCTGTGCAGAAAACTGACAGACCCTGGGCAATATTATTTTATTTTTCCCTAAGCAGAACACGCTGTGAATCTGAGTAAGTGCTTCAAAATCCTGGAAAAGCACAAAGGCAACTGTAAAGGGAGAAATGATGATTTTTTTAAAAACCATCCATAGATGACATCTTCCTTTTTTGAACAAACTGTGTAAACCTAGCTGCTATAGAAGGATTGCAGTCCTTGAAAACTACCCTCACCAGCTTCTGAAACTGACCTGTGCCCAGTAAGCTCAGGGAAGGGGATGCCGTCAGAGAGGTTTTCTTCTCCCTCCCCAGTTTCTGCCCTGCCATGGCTGCAGTGGTGCAGAGAGAGGCAGGAACCAGAGGGGCTATGGAGGGGAGGGGGAACCCCCATATCTTTCTAGGGGGAGAAGTCAGTCCAGGTGTGCAGTTGTGGCATGCGGCCTTGCCAGGAGCAGCAGCCACAGGTGAGCCGCATGGCCGTGTTGCAAAAGAGGTATGGAGAAAAATGTTTGTAAGTAGCAAAGCCAGGCTGGACTACCCTCTTCCCTGCCTTTAGCATTTTGTAGAAAGGTGAAATCTCTGCTGGCATGCAGCAGAACAATCCCACTAGATTGGGATGGAAGGAATTACATGATTATAACAAACCTGTAAGGTGGATTGTAGTAGTTGCAGACCTGGCCCAGAGAACAAGGCTATAAATCTTGTCTGGGCCAAGGCTTTAAGGGTTGTTGTCAGCAGATGTCAATCACAGTGCACCACAATGAACTTGGGATGGGCTCCTTGGCACTGGATTTAACTCATGCTCCATGGCTATAACCCAGAAGGACATGTCAAAGAACATATGGCTTTAATAAGGGGGGGTCATCCCAGGAGTGTGGAAAAAATGACAGCCTGATAGCCCCTCTGCCTCTCCAGTGACTTCCAGCCAGTGGGCATTTCTGGCTTGCGTTGCCTGGCTGGGAGGTTGAGCTGTGGCAAAAGAATCCATCCTGCAGCAGATAATACGAGCACGATGATTGCATCCTGTACGTTGTAGAGGGTTTGGGATTTTCTTTCTATCCAACATTTGGATAGCATTCTGGAGGTTTCCTGCAGCACGGCTGTAGCCAAGGTAGACATTTTATTAATGAGCAGGCACCAGGCAGTGCTGTAAGAAAAAACATCTAAATCATCTATGCGAAATTCAAGTTCCCGTTTTTTCTACCCATTTTCCAGTGCACAGAGTTGTGAAAGAAAGCCTTTGTAGCACAGATTTTTTTGTTTGTTTAGTGTTAGTGCTCTGACCCTTTACTTGCAAGGCTAGCATTTCCCCAAAGCATTTGCGTAGCAGAAGAAGCATAAAGTTTTGTTAGAATTCTTTGGCTGAAAGTCAAAAGGACTTTTCTTCCCAAGTGCACTAAGTCACTCACAAATGTGCTGAGTACAATGGAAGAGACACAACTCCGCTTGAGTCAATATATCTGTACTAGTATACCATTGCTTGTGCCAATTGCTTATTCTGGTTCAGGAACCAAAAGAAGCTGTGCTAGTAAAAGGCACCTTTCTTCTAGTGCCTTGTATTACTGTGTGAACGTGCAACCGTAGAAGGAAAAACATCACATCCTGTCCAACATGCACCAGCGAAATTTTTCTGGTATAGGCCATGGACTCCTAAGTAGCTCAGACACTTCTGAAAATATTACTCTTCATCCAAATAAAGTAAAAGAGCAGCCAATGTTCAGAGCAAGTGGCTTTACTAATAAAGTTGCTTAAAGCAACCTCCCACGTGCTTCCACCTTGAGTGAGTAACTCCATAACTGAAAAGTCTGGAGATGGTCCAGATAAAATAGTGTGTTTTTCATTAGGAGTGGAAAAAAATTACACAGCATGTAAATTTACTATGAAGCCATATTGTTTGTGATGAACTAACAGCGACATACGTATGATTTTAATAAAGAAAATCATGATTTCATTAGTTAACACTGTGTGCAAGTCAAGCATACAATGAAAAACAAAGCAGATCCAGTCATTCATCAAAGAATTGTTCATCAATAAAGCTACACTAGCCTTTGAAATCACACCACCAGGCTGGGTGGGCTTCCACCTCCTCTTTCTTCCCTAACCACCTCCAGCCCATTCGCGACTGGATTTGCCCCTGCAGCTGGCAGTGGAGTGCTGTGCTGAGAAGGGCTGTGGCTGTGGTTCCAGTGTGTGCCACTATCCCCCGGGGCCACTGCACGATACGACACAGCAGTCCCATCACTGCACCATCCCGTGACCAGAAGGGATCTGGTCCTGCCTCCAACCCAGGGACCCAAGACACAGTCAAAAAATGCAGGGAATAATCAAAAGAAAGAGGAAATACAGCCAGCTGAGTACAACTAGCTGTGCCAAGACTCTGGAGATAGAAATTATGCCTGGCTCTGCCACAGGCTGTATACGGCTAGGCAATTTCCCCTCAGTATCTAAGTTTTCCATTTCAGTAAGGGGTAATAGGTTTATTCCCTCTGCTCCCTTTCCACTGTGAATTCCACAGTATGGGGAATGCCTCTTTGTAATGTGTTTTTGCAGAACCCAGAGCAATAAATTAACATCTCTATGGGAGAGCATTTCCACCAGGAAATAAGGCCATTTCTGGTGCAGGACTCAAGAGTCCCTCAGTTGAGAAACTCAGTCACCAAGCTGACTCACTGTCAACTCAGGCATGAGCTGGCTGGTAATGTATTTACCTCATTCTTGGAGAAGAATTTGGACAGGAAAGCAGAAAGAGAGAATTACATCAGAATGTAGTTGGGCACCAAGAAGTAGTAATGAAGGAAGAAGGCAAAACATATTTTCAGTGATGATAAACCAAGAGGAGAAATGTAGTAAGTGGTAAATGTAATGCATTAAATGCAAAGTCAGTTAAACTTTGCTGGACCACAGCCAGAAAACTAATGGGACTGCAAGGCTTGATTTTGTGAAGCACTGTAGATGAGGAAGCCATCGAAGGACCTACTGAAAAGTAGGATGCTGGAGTAGTGTCCATCAGGAAACGGCTGTATTTCCTGAAAGCCTGGAAGGCTTGAGTTAGTCAGCAGGTTCATCATTTAAGCAAATCCAGACCCTTACAGCTGCTGAAGAGTGTTATGGAAAATCAGTGGGACCACGCGGACCTCTGGAGTGCTGTTAAAGGTAAGCCTATGGTGCTTGGGAGGAGAGAGGAGGGAATGGGATCTGCTTGAAAAACAAGGAGCAGAGCCATTCAGCTCCAAAATACGACTACAGCACAGAGAAGCATTTGTTAGAGCAGACTGACTTGACAACAAAAGATCCATTATGGAGGATCTTGGCTGGAACCTACAGCATCAAACTCGCTAGTGGGTGAGATGGCTATTGGATGAGAGCATGAATCCACAACACCCTATGAAAATACATGACCTGGCTTTTCCCTGGCCATTTTCCCTGGTTTTCCCACATGGGTCTATGGTTCTTTCATGCATGGTAATTCCACAGTGGCAACTAAGAGATTTCATTCATAAATACTGAGATAAAATGTCTAATCCAGGGAGGAGAAGGGCTTTGGTGAGAACTGACCCTCTGTGGGCCAGCTGCCAGCTCACTGGGGCTGGTTTCCATCGGACTTTGTGCAGGATGGAGCCCAAGCCTTCCAGCTGACAGCCCCTCTGTTTCCTGTTGTGTTGAGTTTAGTTGGGCTTGCTTCTTTCCTCCCCTTTGTGACAGCTGGAAATGTGCTCCTGGTTTCCCTTACCAGAGCCAAGGCCATGGTCATATGCATGTTTTTCTGAAACAATCAGCCTGACACTCTCTTGCTGACTTTTGTTGTAACAATCGTGTTCAGTCAAGCTGAAGGAAGGTAGTACAGTGGCTCAAAATCAGTCTCATGGCAGAGTGCTCATGTCTCTGTGTAGAGACAGAGGGAAAGGCAGCATGGGGTTTTTTTCCTTGCAAATGCAAGCATAACTGAATGGAGTATGGCATCCAAGAGTGACAAGGCTGGTGCCACTGGAAGGGATTAGCTTCTAGAATAACTGAAGTTACGGAGTGCTAATGGTCTCAGGGCACACGCAAGCCTTCTCATTTAAGTTGTTTCAAAAAATTATTTGTTGAGTTCAGGGGTCTGCTGCCTACTCCCAGGCCACTAAAGGCAATGGAAAGGAAGTCCTACTGACTTCAGAGAGGTTTGGGTGAACATATACAACTCATGGAGGGAAGCATGACTCACTGCAATGTTCCCAGGGACTGAAGCCAGCCCAGAGCTTCCCACACTGCACTGGAGCATACCTCAGGATGAGATGTACAGGATACTCAAGATACCAATATCAGCTCAGTCTTTAGACATCCTCAGGATGAGATGTACAGGATACTCAAGATACCAATATCAGCTCAGTCTTTAGACATCTCCTTGGAGGTAGAAAATTAGGCGCCACATCAGTGTCTTAATGGAATGCACAATGCCAACCATTGGTGTCCGTTTCATAACAGTATTTGTCCATTAGAGCAAACAAATGCTCTTCAGACAGACCAGTGGCCATTCTCAGGAAGGAAACAGCATTCCTCTTTCATGAAGCCTCCATCAAGTGTGCTGCAGTGTTCAATACACTGGTGGGAAGTACTTCTGCAATAAGATCAACTTGTTTGCACAGATTTGCAGGTGGCATACCCTGGAAAAATCAGTTGTTGCAGGTTAACAGCTTTAAATTCTTACTAAAATAGATCATTTAAGCTGTTTTCAGAATGACACGAGATGAAATACAGAAAGTGGTGTTACTGTCATGCGCACAATCATGATCTTGTCTCATTTCTCTGTAAATGCCAGATGATCCTGTTGCAATCAGAAAAGCAACTCCAGATATATGTCTATTAAACCAGGATCAAAACATGGGCACTGCTTCTACTCTTCTTGTCAAGTGGGAGCTAAACCTGCCTTTGACAATACGTAATCCCTGAAAACCCATGGAAATAAAAACAAAGACTAAAGTCCGTATTCATATTCAGGTCAGGGGCAACGTTTCCTTGTGACAAGGATCTGAGCTGTCTCTATGACAGCAAGTGATTAGGGCATGAAAGACTACAAGTGTGGCTGTGGGACACTGATAATATTTTGATGAGCATTGGCTTTGAACCTGGATTTCCTACTGTCTTTATTGTTGTCCTCATAACACTTTTGCTTTTGCTTTTCTTAAGGCAAAGATCAAGTTCTTAGTTTGAAATCATACTGATGCAACGGCTAAGATTTCCAAAGAAGAGTTTTCCACATTATTTTGAACATCTCAGATAGAATTAGTCCTAATGATGGGGAAGAATTAAGTCTTGTTCACAACCAGTGAGAATCCTAAACTGACACTGCAGATGTGTTTCAGGGGAACATTCCCGTCCTACTTCACCATCTCCTACAAACCTGCCACTACTATTTGTGGGCCGTTCATGTCATGTATGCTTAGGAGACTTTTCAGAGTCAAGAGTAAGAAAATCTTCTCGTTGAAAAAATGGAGCTCTGAATTCAGGTAATGATCCACATCCAGTGGGGGAAACAGCTGGCACATTATCCTCCCTGGCGAAGCAAGTATGGATGCTTGGAGACCCATCAAGACGATGGAAACCTTGGCAAGAGACAGGGGGATTGTTCATATTATCAAAGGTATTATCAGAGTAAGTAGAGCAACCTGCTTTTCCTGCAGCTCCTTTTAAACATTGTGGATGTTTAAAACTCATGTTCCTCGAAGCTAACTACTGAAATGCATTTACCTTTCAATTTTTTACAGGTGTTTCACTATCCGTTTTTCTCAGAATCAAAAAAAGAGCTGAGGATAAAACTAATTACCATTTTGTTTTATATTCGCTGGTTTTACCTGCTACCTATCTGGGTATCCAGCTACAATAAATTTTACACTGATGGCCAAAGTGATTTCCTTTAGGATATCTCTTTTTCAACAAATAAGTTGATAAGCAAAAGAAAAGTGAAAAGGAGGATAACCAGAAATGTAGGTGCAGTGTTTGGCCTATAAGGCACTTCTTCACCTGTTCAAAAAAGAGCCTCCAAGTGCCTTTGGCTTTGTGATGGGTTGTTCTCAGGAGGTGTTTGCAAAGTTTGAACATCTGCTTAGGGGTGACTCACTCCCTCATGCAAAAATCCTCACTGTGTTGTGATGTTTATAATAAAAAGAGGTCATGGCATCCTGTGTGGAAAGTGGAACGCTTAGGGAATGTATAGAAGACCAGCTGAAGGATGTTTTGGTATATGCTTTATTGGCCAAAAGGGATATCTTAAACAGCTGGGGAATGTTCACAGCTGCAGGCATGAAAACGGGACCACCTTTAGAAAATACCTAGCATTTTTGACCTCCAAGGATTATTTCTGGGAGTTGCAAGGCAGGGCCCAGTATATCACCAGCCCTTACAAATGCCAGAAGGTGCCTCTCCCATCTCCAGATGCAGCAGGAGTGCTGAGGAGCCAGAGCCACTCTGTGACAGCTTGCCATTAGTAAACTCTGAAGCAACAAACAGCAAACTCTGACAGAGTGAACAGAAATAATGTAGTTGAATGAGGACGGGCTGCTGGAGGTCTTTCTATAAATGATCTGTCATAAATTAGCGCAGACATGTTAGAAGCACTGACTATTATTTTGTGAATGAGCACTAGTAGCTGGTGTGGGAAGACTAGAAATAAGCTGAATGATGACTCTAGGAAAGAGATAGCATGACAACATTCACAGTATGGAGAGGCATTAACAGCAGGAAGGGAGACATTGTTGGGAAAAGGAAGCGTGAGGGCTGTAAAGAGGAAATGGAAACTGCAAGCAGAGCGCACATTGACAGAGCATTTTCTGACTGTTTGATCCAGGGAATGGTGTCACTACGAAGTGATTTGAGAACTACTGCCTTGGATATTCCAACTCAGTGTACACACTGTTTGCACCCAGGTAAATGTTGTTTAAAACAACTTCCTCACAATTCTAGAGGTGTCTTCTTACGTAGCACTTGACACTACCCTGTCTCTGAAACTGATGCTGAAATTCACAGTGGCTTCAGAAAGAGAAGTGTTAGCCCAATGCTGGACAGTTCTCAAGCTCTCATCCTACTAGCTCTGATTAGCTATAGCTAGTGGCCTCCTATGACTCTGTAGGCTTCAGTGGTAGCTAGGATTTTGCTAATGTAAACCCAAACAGCAGCAAAAATACTGTTGCTGGTCCATTCCTTCTTGGATTGCCAAAGTGGAGCTGATGTCCCCTTAAAATCCAACTCAGAGCCAGCCTGGATCAACCGGTGTCCAAGACTAATAGCTCCACAGTTTGCTGACGACCATCATTCATCTTCCTGCTTCATGCACATCTCTCTTGTGCCACTCTACTTCGTATGCATCACTGCTAAATTTTGGTGATCTCTGAGCAAATCCTGTCCTGCTGGTTGTCTGTCAGTGCTGATCCTTTGGCAATGTACAAAGTTTTGACAGAGCTCCTTGAGCTCAAACAGTACGTTGAGACAAACATCTGGTTGGTAACCTCAGCTGATACGATGACTCATCTTAAATTGTTGTGTGTAATACTGTTAATAAACCCCTACACCTAGCCAATTTGAAAAGTATTATATGATCATTGCCTAGAGGCGATCATCCGAGCAGCACATCATTTTACAAAAGCTAAAGAAAAGAAAAAAAGCTGACAAATGGAAGAAAAAAGAAGCAGCCAATACCGATTGTGCCATTAGTTTGACTTTTCGTGAATAAGTGGGGGGTTTGTCTTCTTCACTGTGTTTTCTAATATTTTATGACACAGCAGTCCCTTTCAGAATGCCAGTTCTCACGGTTTGGCTGGGAAAAGAGCTTTTGATGGCTAAAAGTTAGCTAAAACAAGTAGCACTTGGAGAGCTGGAAGACTCATACATCAGTGTGGGTGACGCAGAAGGAGCATTACTAGGAGCCATGTGGGCCATGTTCACAGCTCTTCTGATGTCCCTGTGGGTGAAAACATGGGAGGTGTAGTACAGTTGGTTGGATGCTGTGTCCCTAGCGACTAATCCCTCTGCCTGAGGAGGGGGCTCTGGCATCATACCGGCCAGACACTCTTTGCTCCGGCTTTGCTGTGCCAGGGTCCGTGGCAAGGCTGTGCCAGGAGGCTCTGGCCATACTGATCTGTGCCGTGTCGGAGGAACAAGAGGGTTTGAGGGTATAAGGTCAAAGATCCAAGCCTTTTTACAAGCCATAAACACAAAGACTGACATGCAAAAGCATGGAAACAGCGTGTCAGTCGTGTTTGCCTAGAAGCGATGCCAGTTTCCACTACAGGAGAGGAAAACAGCAAAACTAGTACAAAGAGATTTGGTTTTGTTTTGTCCTTTTTTTCTTTTTTAAGAGTATCATTCATTGGCTGCTATGGGATGCAAATAGCTTTTAACTCCTATGCTGACACAACCCAAACACCAGTGGTCAGGAAATGCTTGTAATCCCAACTGAAACCTGAGCTACCAGCAGTCCAAAGAGGGGGAAAGGCAGGCAGGCATCTTTCCTGAGGCACCTGAGAGAAAAAAAGAAACATCAATGCATCAAGGAGAAAATGACACGGTCTTCCCCTGAGAAGTCCTTGCACCCCAGAGGGGCCCAAAGCACTTTACATACCATGTGCCTGAATGCCAGCCACCCACCCCGGGATGGTAATGACTGCAGACCTTGAGAGGAAAAGACTAAACCTTATGTGTTGGTGCAGGAGGATCTTTTCATCCACAGCTGTCGCCTCTCTGTGGTGAAACGGGAATCTGGGAATCCATTAGCATTGCATATCTTAGCTCTGTGTCCAGAACAGGCAGATTAATCATCTAGCCTATCTTCTAAATTATCTTGAAGTGAATCAAAACATGTGCTTCTGAGGAAACTGTGCAAAACACCATAGGCATGTGAGCTGTGCTGTAAAAAGCTATCCCAGGATTTGGGGCTGCTCGCCTTAACAAGTCTCTTGCCACAGCTAGAAAATGTTTATTTCAGCAATGTGATGGCCAAGGGATTATTGGACATTCTTGTGACACAGATTTTTGCAAGAAGGGGTGTTATTAAGTACCTTTTCTCCCATAAAAGTCTAGAGGTGATCTGGAAAAATCTAACTGCCTGGAAAAAACTCAAGGCAGCTAAGAGGTAGTTTGACCAACTTGACACCAAAGTGTCCTGCTTAAAAACAGAGGAGAAATTCCTCATTTTCCACCAGCTGGAGATGCTGATTGCTTCTGCTCTGTTGCCCTGTAACAGGGCTCTTTCCTCTCCACCTCACCTGCTCCTCATCTGCCAAACACTTTCTGAATCAGTGATGCTCTGCCAGTCAGTTCTGCTACCTGTTGCATTACCTGCTTTGACCAATGCTCCTCCAGGTTTCTTGCTGTTAGTGAATTTCTTCCATTTCTTGGTCACACCATCTGCAAGAGCAGGACCTGAAGATGAAATAAGGCCCAATATTCCTGTCTTTCAGAACTTTCACTTAAGGTACACCTCTCTCTGTTTTGAGCTCACCTCTCAGTCATGTGAAAGAAGCTCTAAGCTGTAGCTCTGGATGTCCCAAACATAATTCCTCAGGAACATCCAGTCTCAGCATCTCTTTATGTTCAAGTGTCAGGAGAAGAGCAGAAGTGGTTTGCACAACCTGGGAAGAAACACATCTGCAGAAGGTTGACTTCTGATGGCAGCTCTCAATAAGTTAGCTGCACTTGTCTACGTGAAAACATGCTTATGTTGCTGTCTTGTTCTCTCCCCCTGCTCTCTATTTCCCCCACCTGTTGCATGCTGGGGCAAAAATATCCTCTTTCCTGCATGCTTCTGCGTCACCTAGCACTGTAAAGTCCAAACTTTACAAAGGGCACCTGGGCCCCACCAAGAATTTCACAGCAAATGCAGACCGGTTGTATTAGGGTCAAGGGATATGTTTTGAGGATTTGCTCCAGCAGGAAGAAATGAAAGTTTCGAGTTTTGCACATGTGTAATTATCATAGGAAAATTATACTTTTTTTTTTTTTTTTTCTAAATGACTCCACCCTGCAGAAAGAACTATCTGGGAGGCTCTGGGTTGCCTATCCTTGCATGTTAAAGCTGTCAGAGAAATGGCATGCTAAACTCATAAACTGCATACTTCGTGGTGTGGAGCGCGCATACGAAGTTCTGTCTCAATCTGTTGCTAAGTCCTATAAAATGCTTTTGAACAAATATACAGTTACTCCACCAAGGACACTGATTCAATTATAAAACTGTCTATTGGATCAGTGAATGTGTGAATCAGACAAGATGTTTTCTGATGCTCTCTGAATTCCACAACTTGAAATAATCTCGATGGAAAGAACAAAGTCAGGACTGTGGGTACCAGTTAATGTGAGTTTGAGAAGATACATGATAGATGTGTGTTTCCTGGCCATTTTTTTCACAGTGCTCTGTTCATTTTGTTCATGCACATCAGAATTTTTCCCTTTTCTGCTTCGTAAACTTTTCTCTTCTGTGTCTGTATGCCATTAACAAAGAAGCAGCAGCAGAACAAATAGCTGTGCAAATGGTAATATAAATATCATCCCATTTATCAGACCAGTTTGACCTGGTCATCTGTGGCAGCTAGTTGTACTGCTTTTAGTGGGACTGAATGAGCAGGCAAGTGTAACCTGGGCAAGGCTTGACCCTTTTTGGGTACGAAGTCACTCCTGCAGTGCCAGGCTGAAGAAGGGTGGCTGTACATACACAGGGACTGGTCAAATACTATGGAAAGTTTGGGGGTTACTTCAAACAATTAATTCAAGACTATTCCCAGCCCACTTCCTATCAGCAGTCTGCTTAATGAATCAAAACTCTTTGAGCTGGTGACTGTTTTCCACAAAACTATTCTGGGAGGAATTTTTGGCTAGTCACAGAGGCCCTTGAGTCAGAAATAAATTTTCTGAGTGAAGAACTGGTATGGGAATTCTATCACGTTGCAGTGGTAAAACCATATGCAAAGATGAAAAATTGTTCCCAAAGTGACCGTAAAGGAGGGTAAAACCCAGAATGACCCCATACCAAGTTGTTCCTTACAGCCACATGCCTTGAAATTAAAACTTTAGGAAATCGTTACCAGGTTTAGTAGTAACCACCCTTACTTTTAATGAAAAGCCGCTACAGGGCTATAACCACCATTCCTATAAATCAGCACAGCCCCATCAAAATCACTCTTCAGTTTCCGAAACCTGAGGTACTGTCCTGAAGAAGATTGCAGGAAAGGCAGGTCATCTTATCCTATGTTATCCTGGTGGCATAGGTCCATTCTGCAGGACACTTTAAATATCTGTCCAGACAGGAAGGGCATCATGAACTGTAGAATAGCTTCAGACATAACATGCGTGAAAACTCTACTGGAAAAGGTTTGTTATAGGTTAATGCAAGATTTTAAACATTTCATGCTTAATGTGTGTCATGGTGGGTTTCAAACAACACTGAAATAATTGATGGTTAGAAGCAACTCATTGCCCTTTGGACTCCTTAAAAATTGATTGCCAGTCACCAAGGCAGTATATTAAGCACCTATTAATAGCCTGTTGTAAGTGATTGGTATATAAGCCTCAATGAAAACTATGACCTACATTCAATTTTTAAACCTTCCTTACCTGCTATTCTCCCTGTTTTGCAGCAAGCAATTGCTGCCTCTACTTACTTGGAGCTCATGGCACAATTCACCAAATTCAGAGGAGCTGTTCTCCAAGGAAAGTACAATTTACACTGATCAAGGAAGGCAAAAAATCTGTCTCACTATCCCTGTTATTCTGAAAGAGAATTTTTTTTCCATAAAGAAGGAGAAAATTGGCCACATATTCATGGGAAGATAGCAAGTAGGAGATGTTTTCAAGTAGTTGCAATGCAGAAGGCAGAGCCAGGATGAGTGAGGCACTGTGCCTGGCAGGCACTGAGGCAGGAGCTGATACTCACTC
Organism: Leptosomus discolor; assembly: GCF_034619465.1. Lineage (NCBI taxonomy): Eukaryota > Metazoa > Chordata > Aves > Leptosomiformes > Leptosomidae > Leptosomus > Leptosomus discolor. Next base: position 23,101,690 of record NC_141419.1, read on the forward strand.
CTCCAGATGACAAAACCACCGGCCCTGCCCCTGGAAAATGCATCTGCACTCTGACTAACTTATTAAACCTACCCTGCCTTGTTGTTACTTCTCTTCACTAAAGTAAAAGCAGCCTGTCCATCTTCGCAGAAGGAAAGAGCATAAAAGAAGGAAACAAGGCAGTTTTAATAGCTTGGCTCACAAAGCTAGGAAAAACCCCAGCACATAATCAGGAAATCAGATTTTCTGCACATCAGTTCAGACTATCAGAAAACACTCCGTGGAAAGCTCATGAAGAGGTGTTTGGGGGTAAACTAGTTTCCATCTTTTCCTATACACAGCTGGGTGCACTACAACTTTCTAAGGACTAACCATCTTGAATTAGAACAGCAGAGCACCAAGGATGCAGCTTGCCAAGGAGGACCTTCAGATGCCCACTGTGGCTAGGGAGGAGTTTATAGCAAAGGCTGGCATGGGGGCTGCAGTTTGGGAGGAGGGGTGTGCTTGGAGCTCTTTGGGAAGCATGAAAGGGAAGGGTTTATTTCTCTGACTTTTCTTGTGTTCAATTGTAAGCTGAAGAGAGAAGCTCCTGTTTTCTTATGTTGCTTTTTCTCAGCTGAAATTCCTCTTGAGAAAGGCCTTGTTTTTTTGTCTCCCTTCTGTTTCCTACTCCTTTGTTTATTTACAGTCCCTTCTGTGAAAGCTCAGGAGCACTGGGAGGGCATTGCTGAGGAGTGGTCCTGCAGTTGCAGAGTGTGTTTTTTCTCAAGTTCAGCACGAGGCTTGGTGCACTTTTTTTCAGCTGCTCATGCCCTCACTTCACACAGACCCCTCCACTGCGTGTCACTCGTGATCCACAGCTGGGCATTCTGTGCATCCAGACCTTGAAAAATGAGCCTCTGGCATGCTGGCTTCACACCATCCCTGCCTGCTTCCCACAGCCCAAAGTGGGCACGCATCACCCTTCAGTCTTCACGGCTTTCTAATGTGCCAGCACCTGGAAATCATAGGGATACATGAGACCATTAGCTTCCACACTGGGTTTTGATGGCCTTTTTTGTTACCAGTTGGATTTTTCTCAGCAAAGTTTTCCAGGGCTTTAAGAACTTGGAAATGATAGTGCCTCCTCTCCTCTCACCTCTTTCCCCATATATGCTGCTTCAACCAAATGCATCCAAATCAGCAGGCAGCAATGCAGCCTGACATGAGTTATGTCATGTGAAAGCTGGGATTTAGCCAACCAGCCACTTTGCAAATCTTTTGGGTGGAGATCTAGCTGGCACCATGATTAAATGCTACGCACTAGCATGTTTTCTCTTGCTGTCAGAAACTGAACTACACCAGCAAAAGCAACAGGAGGAAACCGGAAGAGGAAAAAAAAAACTTTGTACAGACAAGGCCAAGCAGCATGAAGCACCAGGCTGCCCAGAACAGATGATCTAGCCCTTGCATGTGATTTGCTTGTAATAAAATAATAGAGATCCTGAGCCATTTGCCATGTTACATAGCCCGGTGAAACACCACAGCCCTGCCATTTGGCCTTTCAGCATCTTTCTGCTCCATTAATTTTTCATATCTTACCTCTCCTTGCTTTTGTCTCCAGATTTCACTTTCCCTCTCTTTTTTTATTTTTGCATTGCGCATGAGAAAGCACGGTGCAAAGCAAAGTGAGCAGAACAAAAGTGGCTTATTCCCTTGCAGGCTGGGTGCAACGCAGCCAGGCAGCAATAAAGCTACTGGCTTTCATGGGGGGAGACGTGGGGTTTTTTCATTTGGAAAACATGTGCGAAGTTCCTATGTGGAGTTTGCCAATTGCAGAGTTTCCCGAGATACTTTATATATTTATCTTATTATTTTGTAACACAGTCTTCAAAAACTGCCCCTGGCTGGCTTTACTGACTCTCCTATCATTTAAGTCAGAACTTCTGGATAATGGATGTCTCTGATTTTTGCCACTGAAAGACAGAGCAGGAATCCATTTGTTAGTTGGATCATTGCATTATTTTGGCCTTAGTCAAGAGAGAGAGGAGGGAAAAAAGAAGATATTAGTTTGTATGTGTGCACAGACTTTCAAATATTTTCTATTTTCACCAGGAACGTACCTTGCTATTTTTTACTCATGTCGGCACTCCTGCCATGGGCTTGCCTGTTTGCACTTGGCGAAGATAAGACACTTTCTTTTTAAGTGGCAACAGAATTGGGCCCAATGCCCTTAAAGTCAGGGCTGGGCCAGAGCCTTTTTCTTGAAATAAGGACCGTTCTGGCACTGCCCCAATATTTTCAGCTTCACCAGATCTGCACTACATTCAGGATCAAAATTGTCAGTCTCTTCTTTTATTTTTCCTTTATTTTCTAGGCTTGCTTATGGCTAAGACTAGAAAGTGATGGAATGAAGAAAACAGCTTGCATGAAGCCAGAAATCCCCCACATGCCAGGGATCAAGCACGGTCATTTCTGTACATTTCTGGAAAGAGCAAAGTTTCAGCTCTTCAAGGTTTTCTGAAGTAGCCCTAAAAATTTCTTTCATACCTGCTGCTTTTTACATTTTGTTTCATTTTAACACAACTGTTGCATATAAACCTAGCCATTTAAGATAGCTTTGAGCATGTGACCTTGTTACACCTTTTAAAATCTTTTAGCATATTAAAGTTTGACGTGAACTTAATATTATTTCTGATTCATTTAATCCTCTGACAAGAAAATAAACATACACTCCTGTGCTTTTCCTGTTCTGTCCCTAAGTATTTAAGTCAACTTTTTTTTGGATCTTTGGCAACCTCTTTCTTCGGCATTTTGTGATTTCGTATTGATGGTTGCTCTGGCATGACTCTGTGTGTAATGAAATGTTGTGTAACAGTATATGCATACCATGAGATACTCAAGAACCAATGGAAACATTAAAAATCTGTGGTGTGAAAAAGCATTAAAACTCTGAAGTGTGCAACTGCATCTCTGGCTAAATGTCAGGGGTTTGATGTGGGAGCACAGCCTCTGAGGAACAAAGACCGTGCTTGTTACTCACAATATTTTTGGAAGACCTGGGATTGGATGCGTTGCTTTTGTATCAAAGCTTAGAAGTAATTCTAGACTTAAATATCCACAAGTCATGACATTGCATTAAAATCCATGAATAATTAAAACCAATATCTTTAGGGCACTTTTGCCTGCTGGTTGTCCCTCCTCCAGGTATTCTAGTATTTTTCCAGCACTTTTCTATGAGCTACAGGAAGGTTCAGAGGTCATGTCTGGACTCTGACAGATGCTGGGAACATCCCAGCCATATCTGGGATGCAGATGCAAACTTTAAGACTTAAACACCAGCATTTGCTGAATTTGTAATCTGAAATCAGATGAACTGGGAGTCTTGTGTTTGAAACCAGATGGGGAGGTTCCTTTGGGTTACTTTTTCATCCGCTCTGTGCTCTACCTCAAGTAATCCCTGCTCGCTCAGATCCCTTGTACTCTGCAGAAAGCTAGGTGGTCAGGTTTTGGAAGCTGCCTTGAAAACCTCAATCTGTGCTTTTAAAATGAGTTCATTGCACTGTCTTGCATCAATGGCATCTCTGTGGCAGTCTGCACAGTCAGAAGAAGCTCCCTGCCCCAACTCATACCTTTACAGACTTGTTATGCACAGACTATCTTTGCCCCTGCATTGCTGGAGTTTGTTATGGAGCAGCAAAGAGCATTCTCCTAGAGCACTGGCTTGGGGCAGCATCACCCTGCAGCTTGCAGATAGGGCATTTATTACTTTTTTTTTTTAAGGTGGTAGTAGCAAAGCTTTTAAATTTGCAATTAACAGCACTACTGAATCTTTCCTCTCCTGTCTTTGGAGGCACGCCCACAGCTTGCAGTAGTGTGTGGTCCTGAATACTCTGAGAGGTGAAAAAGTGTCTAGTATTTTTGAAGAATCTTTTTTGACCTCTGGTCTCTAACAAAATGCTTTCAGGAGCTGGACACCAAAGCAGTAACACTACAAAAGTGGATAAACTGAAGGAAACCCTTGTTTAGCATGGAGGTAGCTGACTTATTATTGCTCCTTGGGATTTATTTTGGCTCAGCCTAGGCTGAGTCCTCCAACATCCTGAACATCTCCTGCCAGGGATCGGGCCTTGTTTTGTTTTCAGCTGACCACAATGTTTTACAGGACTCCTGGAAAATTTCCCCCCGACAATATTGTTTAATTGTTTATTCGCAAGCCTCCCTTGGCCAGCAGCCAGAGAGCTGCGGAGCAGAGGGTGTCCGGGGCTGCAAACATGAAAAACTTGGCAGCCAAAGCTTTGTAACAGCTTCCATCTTCTGTGTCATGAAACACAATACATGGTCCCCTCTGGGAGATGTACTTCCTCTGCACAAAAGACATTGTCCCCATTGCTTGAGGCATGTCATGTCTCAGAGGCTGTGACACTCCTCTTACATCACGGCCCCCGCTTGAACACATGTGTGCACATCCCAAGCAAGGATTGCAAGGCCTTGTGGTTCTCACGGTGGTGCCTGTACTATGCATAGTGCGTTATGCATTGATCAGGGAGAGTCACTTCTTTTTTGCACTGAATGATGCAGGAAGACCTTGTCTTTGTTTTTAGGTGAGAGCTTCTCTCTGACGTGTTGTTGTCAGCAGGAGCTGAGCTGGAAATTTCTATGGCATCTACGACGAAAAAACAGAACTGGGGAAGAGCTTGGCCAGGTAGATGTGAATGAATGGGTAGGCTGGGGGTATAGATCTTCTTGAGTTTTTGCCTGCCAAAGAAGTGGGCCACTGTATAACTTACATACACGCAGATGAGAACCTGTAATGGAAATGTGTTTCGGAAAAATAGGACAGACCTTAGGAGATCATAGTTCTTAAACAAATCCTACAGTGCCTCTATACTCTGTAGATATGATTTAATTAGGGGAAAAGCACCAGCTAAACACAGTTGTTATCTGGCTTTTATCCTGTTTTGTGAAGTCAGTGCAAGTTACTGACGCAGAAAGAAGGAGTAAGGCTTGAGTAACACCTGATTGTCCTCTAAGGGCTCTTACCTCTACCCTGTCTTTCATAAGTCCTTCAGTAAAACTAACCTGGTACAAATACAGCCTTGAATAGAATATATATTGCAGTTCCTGACACTTTCTGTGTCCCGTGAAAGCTTTAAGTTCACGCTACAGCAGCAGGTATTCCTCCTCCAGAGAGCAGGCAGGGAAGCATTTGCAAAGTCCAGGGACATAATACTGCCAGCAGGTTCACTGTCCTACTGCTTTGCTGCAGTGAAAGCAGAGGAGATCTGGCCAAAGGCTGCACAAAGGCTTCCTGGGAGTGCTCGGGAACCAAATGGGCAGAGTGCCACATTTCAGCTCCCGTTTTCTATTAAGCAGAAGAGCTTGATCTTTCACACACTGAGCGATTCCCTTGGGGTGCTGGAGCAAATTCCTAGCTCTGCAAAAGCCAGTGGGGAAAGCTTTGCCGGCTTCCCCAGTGCTGGGGTGTCACAGCAGTCTCTGCGAAGGTCAGCCTCGATCAGGGAGTTAAGGCTCTGTACAACTCCAGCAGAGCATCTAAGCACATGGTTGAAATTAAACATGCATTTCTGTGTCATGCTGAGTAGGGAAGGACAGTAGAATTGAAGCCAATGATAAGGAAAAGGTGATATTTTTAAGGATAATATAAAGCTCAGGTTAAGTCATTTACACTCTCAATGTGATATATATTCTTCCTTTCAGAAAAGCACTTATATTTACATGTGATTGAGACAAACACGAGCACGCATTTCAAAAGCCTCTAGTCCCAGAACCCTTTGATAAATCTGGTTTTGCCCAGCTGATTTTGTTTTAGGTCCTGACACAGTAGTGAAATTAGGATGGATCTCTTCAAGAAAGTGCTTATCTTGCTTACAGGTATTTCTTATTTTTGCAAAATATCTCTTGCATTCACCATGGCTCTTCAAAACTTTTTGCCAGGCATCTAGTTTCATATTTCATACATCAAGTTTTATCCTTCATACATTTAGTTTTATGCTTCATACACACAGTTTTGTCTTTCTCTGCCTCTGCAAGAACACTGCAAATGCAGAAGACACTGGAAAGAGACCTGCTGCTCTACACTTCAAAAGACTGAGGCCCCACCAAAAAATTGTGGCATTTTTTTCTCTGCCCTTCAGCAAAGAAAGAGTAACACTCTAGTGAGTCCTTGAATACTGCAGCATTGAGTTTTGTAATATATTTTTGGCTTTTTTATCATAACTTACTTATTTCCATTATTTTTTCCACTTTTAAATTTATCTCCAAAATCAGTTATCAAATTTGTAGTTCATTAGTCCCCCACTATTCATATCTTATAGTATGAGGCTAATCAAAAGCTGTGAAAAGAATGTGCTGGAATCTGTATCATCATTCTTCTCAGTGATGGCCAACGATAGGACAAGGGGCAACGGGGGGGTGCGAGCTGGAGCACAGCAGGTTCCACATTAACATAAGGAAAAACTTTTTCCCTGTGAGGGTGACAGAGCCCTGGAACAGGCTGCCCAGAGAGGTTGTGGAGTCTCCTTCTCTGGAGACATTCAAAACCCGCCTGGACGCGTTCCTGTGTGACCTACTCTAGGTGGTCCTGATCTGGCAGGGGGGTTGGACTAGATGATCTTTCGAGGTCCCTTCCAACCCCTAACATTCTGTGTGATTCTGTGATTCAGCACCCTCCATTTTCCTCCTGGACACTCCTGACCTCCCACAGAACAGTCTTTAGCAGTCTCTATAATTTACCACCAGATCAGAGCAAGCAGAGTGTGCACATATCTTTTGAAAGGAAGATTTCAGTGGAGAAGGGAGGACCTGACATGCCCTCAGGACTCATATCTTTTGAAAGGAAGATTTCAGTGGAGAAGGGAGGACCTGACATGCCCTCAGGACTCATGTCCAGGCTGGAGGGACTGATGACATGGGAGATAGGGATCTGCATGCCATCACTCCAGCTGTGTTAGGACTCAGGCCCTGCAGACCCTCTCCTCTGTGACGTCTAGTAGGACAGAAGAGCTGCCAGTGCCAGGCTTTTTGTGAGTTGCTGCAGAGGTAGAGAGCATGGGCAGGATCAGGTATATTATTGGCATGTTTGACAAAAATTGCATGTACCGGCTTCCTCCATTCTTATTGCACTGAACACCCTGGAGACACCAGGCATCTCTCTTATCTAGTCTTGCTGGACATCAGAGTTTCTTATGTGATCACTGGTGCAGTGAGTGTGTGTGTGTCACTCTTCATTCACAACAGGCTGGAGAGAGCAAGCATGGCAAAGTTTCACAATTTCCCCAGGGTGGATGTGGAAGTATAAATTATGCAGGACTCAGGATTTTCAGCCTCCACTGGCAGCGTCCCTTTGTTCCCAGCACACCTCAAAAGATCTCCAACACCTTGAGTTTCTGTGCCTTCAAGAGCCACAAGGAAACTTAACAAAGCGGCTTCTCTTCCCACTTTTTAATGTATGCTGTGAGACAGAGCCAAAATAACCAGCAAGAAAGAGTGGGACTTGACAATCTTCCTACATAGACCCAAAAATGTGCAGAGGTAATGACCAAAACACTTCCTGAACATGAGCCGTGGTTTAAGACATGTAGTTACTCTACAAAGTGAGTGCCTAGTGGATAATATACATCAAGAGGCTGCTGCTCTCATGCCATTGTTGCATGACTCCCATGCTCAGACTTGACTGAGATAACAGCTTCGTTAAGCTGAGTGCTGGAAAAACAGAGGAAGAGTGTGGTGGTTTGGTATCTGGCAGGGTTTTGGTAGTGGGGGAGGGGACTACAGAGGTGACTCCTGTAAGAGGCTTCGAGAAGCTCCCCCAGCTCCAAATTTGGACCCACCTCTGGGCAAGGCCAGGCCAATGGCACCTCTGCGAATAACTATTTAGGAGTGAAAGAACCTGTTGAGGAGTGATTTGTTTGTTGTTCTCTGTTGGTGAGTGGAGGAGAGGAGGAGGATGTGAGAGAAACACCCCTGCGGACACCGCGGTCAGTGAGGAAGGAGAGGGGGAGCTGTGCCGGAGCAGAGGCTCCCCCGCGGCCCGCGGTGGGGTGGCGGCTGAGCCCCTGCAGCCCCTGGAGCCCAGCGGTGGCCCAGAGGTCGCCCTGCAGCCCGCGGAGGGCCCCGGGCCGGAGGAGCAGGGGCCGGGCCCGGAGCAGCCGTGGCTCCGAGGCAGCCCGCGCTGGAGCCGCCCGTCGGTGGGAGGGCGGCAGCCCCGGGAGGGACCCGCCCCGGGGGGTTCTGGGGAGCTGCGGCCCCGCGGGAAGGACTCGCGTTGGGGCAGTGGGCGGAGGGCTGTCTGCCGGGAGAGGGACCCCGCGGTGGGGCAGGGGAGGGCTGCGAGGGCCCCTCTCCCTGAGCGGGAAGGAGCAGCGGGGACACCTCGTGCCGGACGGACTGTGACCCCCACTCCCTGCCCCCTGCGCTGTTGGGGGGGAAGAGGGAGCAGAGCTGAGACCGGGAAGACAAGAGGGGTGTGTGTGTGTCTGTTGTATTTAAGATATGGTTGTATCTCTCATTCTCTTTGATGGTGGTGCTTGTTGTATTAAATGTGTGTTGTTATCCCCAAGTTGAGTCTGTCTTTTGCCTGTGACCATAACTGGTGAGTGAGCCCTCGTGAGCAAGTGGCTGCAGGGTGCTTTACTGACAGCTGGGTGGGCTCAAGCCACAACAAAGAGGCAGCCTCGCTCTAAGAAAACTTGCCTTCAAGACCTGATCCCACAATTAAGTCTATGTCGATAGTACCTTGTGTGCTCCAGAGTTATACCTGGAGCACGGCATAAGGGAAGGTGCCCCAAAATAGGTCAGTCAGAAAAAGGCCTAAGCCAATGCTCCATGCTGGGCCAAAAGGTGTCAAGGCAGAAGCAGGAGAAGAGAAACAACTGGAACTGGAGCAATGGACCTTAGCTCTGTGCATTACTCACAGGTCTCAGGCTTTTCCATGTCTGACAAAGCTGTGAAATTCTGACCAAACTGGGAGCTCCAAGTCCCTCATAACCCCTGTTGCTGAGCTTTCTGCAGACCAGTCCAGCCCATACTCCCAAACCTTCAGGTTCTGATGGTGTCTCATGTGGATTGGATCAGGGAAAATTAGATGATCCATATCAACCCTCTCATTTCCTCATATGATGGAGTCTTTTACCTAATTACCATGGATCAGCTTTTCTTTTCCTTTCTATCTGTTATATTACTGATGTGGAGAACGCTTGTTCAAAACACTGTGCTAAGCCTTGAGATCTTTTACCACATGGTCATTTAAAAAAAAAAAAAAACACTTTCTTAATTTTTAACACTAAACTCCTACTAAAAAATCCATGACCTCTTAAAAAAAGTAAGATCCATTTGAATGTTGAGGCAGCCATTACTTTTTCCAAGGGCCTGTCCTCCAACTGTGCGAGTTGGCTTCTTCAGACAAGGACAGCATCCAGCTTGCCGCAGTGGATTTCTGGTTCTGCAAAGGCCAGCATAGCCTTCAGCAGTTTGATTTAGTGCTTGCAGATGTGACCCAGCTGCAGAGAGCTCCAAGGGAGATTAGGAGCAAGCTGTCACCCAGAGACCTAAGCGCTTTGCTGTTATGTCCCTGGACTGCCCTACCAAGAGGAAGGAGAGAGCAGCATTTGTTCCTCTAGAAGATGCTCAGCATGGCTGCATCTCCTCATTAGGATGCAGGGCAGTGAGTCAGGACACCAGGGTGACCTTTGGGTCTCTTCTGTTGGCACTGGCCTGAGTGGGGCCAGGGCTGTGTGACCGGGGACTCTGGGTGATGATGAAGCTGATGTATTCAGGCTTGATGTCCTACAACACATGAGGGTGTGGGGAGAAGTTTTAGCCCCTCTGAAAAAAGAGGCATGCTTAAACATGGATTGAAAAATACAATCTCAAGGGTCATGGTTTGAGCAGTGCTGCATTCTGCAGCCCTTCTCCAGTGTACACTTATTTGTGAAGCAGAGGGAGGGAAACTGCTTTCCTTGTGCTCATAAATAATTTTGCTGGGCAATTACTAGACTAGATTAGTCAGGCATGCTGAAGCCCCATCTCCCATTTGATCAGAACCATCTTGCTAACAGCTCTGCATCCCGGTAACTGACAGTCTTGTAAATATTTATGAGCTAATTCCCTGCCGCAAAAAGCAACGGCTGTTATTTCTAAGAGCCTACAGATCCTGCCTGTGGCCTGAGCCTGCTTGAGTTGGCAGACATTGTTTCAAGCTCGCAAGCACACACACAGACACACAAAATGTGCTGGCAAAGAAAACTGTGGTCCAGAAACAAAGCATGAAATGAAAGCTGTAAACTTTTACAGTTCCCTTCTGGAAGCAGTATCAGCTAGCCAAGAGTCAGTTTTGTCTCCATCGCAGGGTGTACAAGGAAAACAGAACTGAAGGAACTGGTAAATGACCTTCAGTCAGCTCCTACCTGAAGTTTGCTTTTCTGGCTCTTCTGACTTCATTCTCCTCCCAGAATATGCTGTGCTGTCTTTTCCCTTGTGGCAGCATAGTCTGTGGCTGCGATTTGAGTGTGCGTCATATTTTGGCAGACCAGCATCCCCTAAAGAATAGAGACAACTCTGCCAAGACTCAGAGCTCCACAAACCTGTTGTCACTTTCCCAGCCCTTTACTCTTTACACCTGCATGGCTCTCTCTCATGTGACCCCCTGCTCAGTCTGCTGCACAAGACATGGAGCTCAGCATTTATAGCTCCTCTTGTTTGGATTTTTTTTCTCTTTTTTTGTAGGGAGAAACTTATTTCTTCCTGGCATTTCTTAATCCCATGTGGAAGGCCACAGGTGATTTCTGTTCATTTTGGGGGTTTTTTTCCCCTCCATGTGTTTCTAACTTTCTGTGCTTCCAGCTGACAAAGATGCAACCTGTAGATTTATATGCAGCCAGAAGCTAGTGACTACTTGTGTCTCAGCCTCCACAAACTTCAGTGCTGCTGAGTGAAATGCTTAGCCTTATCTTGTCCTCAATTTGTTGTTGCAATGAGAGGAGGGAGGAGAGGAAAGCATCCTGACTCAAAGAGGCATTGAGTCATGGGAGTTATTGCCTTGTTTTCTCAGGATCTGAAGGGAGGAGAAAGGAGAAGGTCTCCATTAGTCAGGACTGTCAAAATTTTGGACGATCAGTGTAAGAGTTGATGAGTTGATTCGCCCCACCCCTCTCCTCTTTCCTTGGAACAAATAACACTGAACCAGAGATAGCATGAAGGTACCCAGCCAGAGAGCTGTCTATTAGTTATGATGCAACCTGTGTGGTCCAAAACACTTCCAAGTCTGCAGCAGTATTAATTTTGTCCACTATTCGTCGAACAGCAATGCTTTGCGCTCCAGGACACCTGCAGAAATTTGTCACTGCTTTGTCAGAGAAAGCCAGGGAACGGCCAGTTCCAACAGCCAGTAAAGTGATACACATAGGAATGAAAAAAAGCAGCAGAGGTCCTCACCCTCAGTCTCCAAAGTAGTTTCCCAAATACACACATCCAGTCTAACAGACTTTGTTCAGTTTTTTCATTCCTGGAAGAAGGAGCCCATGAAAGGGCCTGTTTCTTTGTGAAATAACTTCTCCAGAAAGGTTCAGGCACACTTATTGTCTTGCATCCCCGAGTATGCCAACATCAGGGAAAAACAGCCATCATGGCACTGCTCATTGCTTTCTGAATGGTTGGTTTTGTGTTTAACTTAACTACGGTTTGCTGTGGATTGTAGCCATCTCCCAATTGTGGTCAATGGACATTGTTCAACTGACTAGAATGAAAGCTGGGTCAGCCCCCATTACGCTACATATTATAGATAGTTTTAATGATATCTTATTTTTGTTTGTATTTTATCCAAGATTTCAAGAAAAAAAAAAAAAAAGAAAAACAGGAGCAGGGCAGGAGCAGGGTGAAGAACGTGGCTGAGTATGTTTCAGAGAGCTACCCTGTTTGTTCGGAAGTAGGTTTTTGGTTCCTAGTCTCTGTGTCAAACACTGAACTTTTGTGCTCAGAAAGGGATAAAGTAGACACACCCCTGTGGCAAGCTCTGTTAAGTGTTCTCACCTATTGGCTCCACAGGAGTATCTCTCAGCAGCTCATACAAAATACACAACAGGGATTAATTACTAGCTTGATCCCAACCCATTCACAGCGGCAGTAGAGAGTTTCTCTTTGCTCATCAGCAGACAGGCTGTCCCATTTTATATGAGCCTTGAATAATGAGTTGGCTGTGGTGGGTCTTGCAAAATTTCCATTATGCTACCGTGGATGTATGTTTGATGCCTGTGTTTGGACAGAATTGAGAGAATGGTTTTTAGACAAATCCATGCTTCACTGAACATTGCTGGGCAACTCACTATGGCCCTAAGGCCACCTATTTGCTTGTTCAGGCTAGAGTTGTGCTAGGTAAAAGGGTAAAGCATCTCAGTAGCCCCAGCACCCTTTGTCTGCTGGCTCTCCCATGGGGCTAGCACTGTAGCTCTAGTCGTCCTAGGAATGGCCTTCAATTAAGTCCTGAGGCTGATGATTTGCCTGATTAGATCCATGGGTTACAGCTTCCCCTTCCCACCACTGTAGCTTTAGGTGACAATTGCCTGACCTAGCAAGACATTTTATGTCTCCTTGTTTTTTCCACTTGCTACCCATCTGCTGCAGTGATAAACACTGTATCACAAGCATTAGGGAGGCAGAGGCTATCTAATGCCCTCCTGTCATTTTAACTTGGGAGCCTCACAGCATGAATTGGCTCTGGTGTAGGTGGGTGATAGCAGCATTTTGACCATATCAAAACATACATTTGATTTTAAAGAAGACAAACCTCATAGTAAGGGCACTTCCCCAGAGCTCATTGTAACATATTAACTCAGCAGATACCAGGAGGCTACTCCTTATTAAAGTACTTCTGAGGCAAGGGGAAAGGGCAAAGAGGGAGAGAGGAAATTTTCTTTATCCATCTGCCACAAAAAGTGTGCATCCCCCAGGAAGACGTTCCAGGTGCAGCATTGGGCTATTTGGATTCCCAGCTTGCCAGAAATTACTACATCTAGAATTTGCCAAACGGTTTGGATCCGAGCATAAATTTATCACCAGGAGATCTCTAATTACATGTGGGAAGCTGCCAGGAGAGGTCAGTTACAGGTCACTCTCATACAAATCCACCACGAATATCCAGCGACTCAAAAAGCTGCATTACATGATCAAAACTGTCCAATTTCACATCAGCATAGATGTTATAAATCTTTGCCTTGCATAACTACCAACATTACAAAAACCTCACTGTCAACAGTGAGAGTGGCATTTTCCAGCATGCTCTGAGCGAGCCAAATTCTCCTGTTGGCACCAAAATCAAGGGAAGTTCGACTTCAACAGCCAGCAAGCAGGACTGACTAGGAAGCGGAAGGGTGAAGGATGAGTCTCATACTTTTGCCCCACTTTTCTTTCCCCAGGAAACAGAGTAGATCAGGAAATGATCCCTGCAATATCCCACCATGCCTGTTAGTTGGTAACAGCATCAACATGCTTGCTGCTGCTCAGCCAGGACAAACTGCATTCCTCAGGAGGACAGAAGAGCCATCCCAAAAGTAGTCACACCCATCCTGGAGTGCCTCACAGATGTCATCCTGCAGTATCACAGTGTGTTTGCAAGGCATATTTGCAGCAGAATGGTTTCACCACAAAAAATGTTGTGCCCACAATCATTTCTCCTTCCTACCACTCAGCCTAGTGTAGAGCCTAAAACAAATGGGAAGAAGCTTCTGGAAATGCAGGGACATCGGTGCCGACACTGGGGTTCGTATCCTTGCCGGGACAGCGAGCACTGGGATTGCTGGTTTTCTGGGCTGTGGGTGGAGCTGCCTGCCGATCCAAGGAGCCATCTGCAGATGAATCACAGATTTCCTTGGAAAAAGGCCTGCCCAGGGGAGATGAGGCAGCCAGCTGCTCAGGTTGACAGTTTCAGCGTTTGGAACTGAAAGAATTGTATTTGGCCACAATCATTTGAAGCCAGGAAACTGATAGCTGGTAGTGACTGAATGGAAAGTGCACTTGCTAAGAAATGCCACTGCTGATGCCATGTCAGTGTTTTACAAGTTTTTCTTCCCCAAATCTGCGGGAAGAAAGTTACTTGATCCTGAAATGTCGGTGCACTAAATCAGTTGAGCGCAGGAGTAGACTTAGGGACACGACCAGACTCCAGAAACCACTGGGGTGTGCATTCAGCTTTCAGCACATGTTTCCCTATGACTGGCTCAGGGACAAGGGCTCCGAATGCATGCGTTTTCTTGATTTTAACTTGGAAAGTGGCTGTGTGCAATCCCAGCTGGCGCAGTCCTTCATTGCAGTGCAGGTACTACATGGGCAGCTGTAGGGCTTCAGCCCTGGCCTCTAGCAATTGCCTCTGCAGATGAGCTTGGCTCCTTGCTCTGTATCCTCTTGTCTATTTTTCATTATACCTCCCAGTTGTTTCCCTTCGGTTTTTGGTAGTGTCGCATCTTTGTTGGCTGGAAACACGGTAAAGGCTTCAAAAGCCATTGACACAAATCAGTGGAGAGCAAAACACTTTGAGTTACACCAGGAAGAGTTTTTTCTGATCCCTGGAGATTCACACAAGGCATTTGCCCATTAAGGGTGCTCAGATGTTGGTTTGGCAGGCGTTATAGCATTATTCAGAGACACAAAAACATTGCACAGGAAAACAGAACTTTAACATTTTTTCGTCCGGTTACATGCCTTACGTCAAGCTCAGACCAACCAAACATCCTTCAGGTAGGAGACCTCTGTGATCTGAGCCCAGATTTTACAACCCAGGCCCTTTTGCAAATGAATCTCACAACAGAAGCAGTAAATCAGGCATCAGAAGGTCAGACATTTGGCATCCTGGGTCCAACTGCCACCAGCAGATATTTTAAGAAAAGCACCAGATCAGGTGCTTTTTATTCTTACATCCATAAAGTAAGTTTTTCACCCTGTGTTCCTCTAAATGTTTCTAGAAAGCAGCCCTGTAAGGCATTGAAACCATCTAATTTAATGAAAATTGGTGGGTCTCCCCTGTGTGGATTTGTGCAATCTCTCTTTTTTTCTTTAAATTTGTTCATACTTTTGGTATTTGTAGCCTCCTGTGCATATAATTGTCCCCTGTGTAAGTTTTTTTTTGCTTCCCTGTTTTTAAGTTCATTGGAGACCCCTTCATTCCTGTGTTGGGAGAAGCAGTAAATAACTGTCAGCCCAACTAAACTCTGAATAAAATTAGAAGGATTGCCGGTGAAGCCAAAGAGAATCTCAGAGTCCCAAAAGGATGAACTGCATGGGTTTTATCATAGACAGAGATACTTTTATCTGATGTGTAAGATCTTAATCTAACATTTTATCTCAAGCTATTTTTAAAATCTTCTTGCTAACAGATAATCCTTTGTCTGGAGTGGCATAAAAGGACAAATGTGTAGTAGCAGCTACTTGACTGTATGGTAGCTGTCCAAGAAAAATATTTGTGCAAGTCTTGCTGAGTCAGGTTATGTTTCCGAACAGGCAATGTGTCCCTTTCATTGAAAGGATTTATCTCGTACAAGCCAAATCCAATACTCTGCTGCCCTGCACGCTCAGGGAAAGAGTGCGCCTTGTTCGCAAAAGAGACAGCAATGCTTCTGTGCAGTGTATAAGTATCATAGTGTCATGTCTGCGTGTGGTGTGCTGCACAGTAAAATAGATTGGCCAAAAACTTTATTCTTTTGTCTAGACAGGTGCCACCTGATGCCGAGACAGTATTTCATGATTTGTCACATCCTAGATTAATGAGAGGACATATCATTAACATGCTTTGCTATTGACTTGAAGATCTCACATGCAAGACATACCGACACCAAGTCATCTTGTCCGTTCCCTTGCCAGTCAATGACTGTTGGACTGCTATGTGGTACCGACGCCAAGCTATAAATCAGGCAAGTTTCTTTTGAAATGGAGACGAGCAGCAGCCTAGCGGCTCGCAGATCCTCTTAGCAAACCTCATCAGGGCAAGTAATGACACCCAAATGCAAGTGCCTTCACATTGCTGGAGGTTTTGATCTGAACATTTTGTACAGTCCTTGCCAGGAGCTCTTTCGAAACAAGGCGCAGCCTCTCGGCCCCACAGAGACTTGCAGACGTATCACACATCAAGTACCGCCTGGGACAGAGGTAGCACCGATCTGAGCAGGGGCCACACAGCCAATGTCCCTTCACTGCCGTAGAAACGGTGGAAACATGCATCTTGTTTGCCAGCACTGCCCTGCTCCGCAGATGTACGCCTGCCCAGATGAAAGCAACACAGTGTTGGAAGGAAGGGAGAGGAGAGTGGAGTAGGGCTGTCCGGCTGCTTTCCTTGAGAATAGCACAAGGCGTGAGGAGTTCAGGGTCTTGGAGCACCAGGACGGCTCACTGTCTTCCAGAACAGGAGGTATGACAGCAAAGGCACTGGCAGCAAATCCCAGCCAAATCTGAGTGAATTCAGCACGGGAGCTAGTGTTCCTGATATTGTACCTCTCAGGAAAATGGCATGCTCCTTCAGTGATGAACTCCCTGTTCCCTGCTGCCCTTCCCATGCAGAGATCCTGTGTCATCCTGCCTGCTCCCAACCAGCCATAGGAAGTTCCCCGTCTTCACCGTAACCACGGCCCGCCTGTTCTCCAGTGTCACTGCTGTGAAGTTAACACCACCTTAAATAAGAAGTTAAATTTAGCACTGCCTGAGCTCACCATCCAGAAGAGTGAATAACCCCCATTCATTCATCCGGCACTCCTTGTTTCTGCAGAGATCCCCTCTTCCATTAAGTTGTTTGTTTACATAAAAGTTTGCTGGCCTGTATAAACTCCTGAGCTGTAACATCTCTTTTACATAAGCGCTGAGTGGGGAGGGCAGATAAACATACAAATGCCTCAACATATTCACTCATGCCCAGTAGAAATGTCTGGTGTGGTTACCTCAAAGTAAACACATTGGCCAATAAATGCCATGATATTTAAAGCATCACAGCAGACAGGAAAAATATTTCTTTAACAACCTGATCAATTAATTAATTGATTACATGTTAGTCCAAATCTGTCATAAAATATCCTATCAGTTGCTGATGAAACTCTTATTTACTTAAACTAATTTTGTGGAACAGTAGAAGATGCTGTGTTAGCACAGAAATATGTCAGTGGCACAAGGCACTACCCTCTCTTTGGGCTGCCATCTCCCGCATTGAAGAAAATCGTAAGTATTGGCTTTAAGGGCAGCTTTGAGCTCCTCAGATATTACCCTTTATGCTGTTACAGCCACTCTACCACCAGTAAAGAGAGCTGCCTATAGGGAATGCTCTTGGCTACATACAGCTAGCTTCTAGAAAAAAAGTGAGTTTCTAAAGTTTTTCCAGTAAATGAGTGCATATTTTCTCTCCTAATTTTGAGAAACTTGAAAAGCATCCATGATGTTATTATAGCAGGTTCTGTGTCTTCAGTGGAGTTGGTAAGTCGACAAGATTTTTCTTTTTTTCCCCTTTTTTCCTTCTTGATAATTAGAAAAAGATCCTACATTCAAGAACCCCTGACAGCCTCCAATATCTTTATGAAATATGAAAAGAAATTTCACATTTACTTCAGAGCTCCACACTGACAGCAGAGAGGGGCAGCAGCTCACATGTCACCATGATGTCAGGCACTTTGCAAAGTTTCCTCACGTTTCCTTTGATGAAATGAGATGTCAATATGTCCATCTGAAGATGAGAAGTTTTAAACAAAACAGAAATGGGTGAAATGAAGGTTTTGAAAGAGACAACAAGAAATTTGCACAGAGGGCTGACTGAAACCTCTTTCTCCCCCTGCACAAAGCATGCTTCCTCACCCTGCCCATTCCCATATACACACACAAACACAGGCATGTGCATTCACGAGAACACAAATAAAAGCCAAGGAAAATGAAATAATCCATTACACACTTCTGCTCTCCCCAGCCACAAGTTAGTCTCATTGCTTCATGCGGGACAGCCGACATTACCGCTGTGCTACCCACAATACTCAGGGTGACTAATGACTTTAAGGACATCTGCTTGTGCTGGTGAGTTCAGGTGATCTCAGAGAGGTTTGGAGGGAGGGGAGCCCGGCAATGATCACACTGCTTCTGTCATAGGGTCAACCTTTTACCCCAGGCTAAGAAAATGCATCTCTAAAGATTCAAAAACCACTTGGTTTTGTGATGGGAAACGAGGGTCCTGCTTCTCCCTGCACCTTGAAAAAACTTGGGATGTAAGAGCCAACCCTTTTAATATGAGTCACCCTGATTGAAAGGATGAAAAAAAGTAACTCTTTTCCTAGCTCATTATTGAGTTTCTCCGTGAGGACAGTATTTACAAAATATTTTTTCTAATATTTCAGGCAAGACTATTTGCAGAAAACATTTTACATCGTGTTCGGACAAAAGTAAAAAGAAGGAAAGAATGTACTTCATGGTTTTCCTGGCTAATTTAGTCAGGAAGTTTGGTTTTACTCTCCAGTTCTAGTTGTCAAATATTTGCAATGAATTTTAAAATAGTTAAAATTCCCATAGACTTACTGAATGAATTCATGTTCACAAATCATGTGCAGAAAAACGAGTTATGACTTCTTAGACAAGCCCCTCAGTGGCAACCTTTTCTCAGCTGTGTTCTACAGACAGCAAACTCAATTCTGTTTTGATTTTACAGCACACTTTAATTCCTAGCACTTCTAGGTGTGAGATCAGAATTCAAGCACAAATGCGGGAAGAAATCTGGAGGGAAGCAGATGCCATTCCCATCTACATGAGACATCTTTCACATCGGGAAAGTGATTCAAGAGACTCCAACCCATGCTGCGGTAAAAACATCCTACTTTCTCTCCTTGTCACATCGTTAGTGTCAGGACAGGGACCTGTCATGCTGAGACATCAGTGCTCTCCTGCTCTGACCTGGAAAACAGCCTCCTTCAGAGCAACCTGACAGGCTGCTTCGTTTGAAGTGTCTCGTTCAGTCTACAGTCTCTTAATGTGTCCCTATAGCACCCAACTTAACCCACCAAAACAACATGCCTTTGGGCACCATAATAGGCTAACTTATAACTGCAGTTGCCTACAGTAAAACATTGGGATATTAAAGCTGTAATAAATCAGTTTTAATAAAATTAAACGCATCCATTTCCAGAAAGAAATCTAGTGCTGGAAGAGGAAGAGAACAGAGAGATCAGAAATAGTATTTTCCTCTTCTGATATCCCTTTATTTTATAAAATATTGCACACGTGAGTTATACAGTTTGGGATAATGGGAAATGTACATCTCTGCTTGGGATGTCTTTCAAAGCCGTCATTCATGATAAGTATGGCAATCACAGAATAATTGTTCTATACCCTTGGAGAAATCAGGCCAGACAGTTGAGTTCACTCCACAATGTGTTTGAGATGCAATTCCTCTAGACCAAATTTGATCATGTTGCAGACAGTGCCAATCAGTTATGGAATTTATGCTTTTAATATGCATTTTAAATGCAATTGTTAAATAGAGTCACAGGAACATGAGAGGATTTCTGTGCTGTTTGGTTGATCGGATAGTCACAATATGACATCCAGGATAAAGCTGTATACATATGCAAAGGCTTTAGGCAGGGCACTTGCAGAAGGAATGGGTACATCTAGTGTGCTCCAAATCCTCTTCTCCTCAGGGTTCTCATCCAGTGCCACTGGCTTCAAGGCTTCCTCCACCATCAGTGGGAATGGGAACTGAAGCAACAAAAATGTTCATTTTTGGATCATCCTCCTTCTCTGCAGTAATTATAAATCCAACCTAGAGATTGAAAAATATGTTTGTTTCCAAACAAACTTTTGAGTAACAGATTTTCCTTTCTATTCTCTCTCACAATCCCTCTGTTTACTCCCATTCAAATAATTTGAGTTATGTGATAGTTATACAGAAAAGTCTAGAGTAGTGCACTGTATAACATACTTCTTTGAGGAAAGCAGAAGTCTCAAACAAAGTAAGAAAGCTATGAAAGAAGGCAAACCATGAAAGCATTTCAACCTCCAGCTTTCAGCAAGCTGAAAAGTGTACAAGAGGAGGAAACTTTCAGGGTAAAATCCAGCTACACACCAAGGCAGCAGAAGGTCTCTCTACCATTTAATCCTCAAAGGACATCACCATTTAGGTGCTAAGCCCTCCTGTTGGATTGCAACACAGAAGCGATTGTCATCCTTGGAGAGCATGCTGCAGAGAGCTTCTCTGTGAATAGATCTTGAAATGACCTCTTTCCTCCCACAATACATGAATCATTTTCCATTCCAACCTGCAGTCACTCACTACCACACATTTCAGTGCATGCTTATAATGTAAAGGATGGAATGCTGGGCAAGGAAAACCAAGTCTTCCACTCTCATAACTGTAGGCCCACTTTGACATGAACATGGGGTCACTGAGAGAATGATTTGGGCTAGGAAAATGAAATTAAAAGGTCTACCCTTCCAAGTTTGTGGGAGTCCTTCTTACACAAAGGAAGTGAGGGAAAAATCATAGCACATGATATTACAGACATCATCCCACGTGCGAACAAGAAGAAAACCATGATCATGGTTTCAAAGCAGTCTAGCTGGGGGAAATGAAAAATGAGCGACAGAATAGAGTGCTGGGATTCTAGAAGGTAGAAAGGCAGACGGTCCTTCAGACTGTAAATGAGTGTGTTTGTTCACATTAGCACATGGTGCAGGTTTTACAACCTGTTTTTGTGCCCTTGCTTGGTGTAAGATACTTCCCAGATTAGGAGTAGGTGCTGGGTACCTGGACCCACACCACTACCCACATATAAGGTGTGACCCTGCCCTCTCTAAAGAGAGCGACAAAACCGCTGCTGCAGTGAGCACTGCTAGGGCCTTGAATTTGCACCCTCTGTTACAGAGATGGAGCAGCTGCTGCTCTGTGCATTGAGGCTCAACTTGGCAGAGGATGCAGGCACCTCCACTCATCTGGGGTGGCAGGTCACCCATCCATCCCTCCGGACTTGCCTCCTCAGAGAACAGCCAGGCAGCTGACAAAACCTAGCACAACTTAATGCTGAAGACTGTGAGGTGGTCATAACATAGTAACAAAAGGTATGTAAGGATCTAGAGGTAATGATTTTATATAAATTTAGGGCTTTGAGGGTCTTGAGGAGGTTTTTTTAGCAAACAGATCTCAGCAAGCTGTTACATCATGGTAGCATGATGGCAGGACTGCTAAATGAGTAAGACAGCACTGGTCATTTTCTGCTCACTGTGCAGATACCCAAGCATTTTGGCTGTTTAGGAAAAAAAAAAAAAAAAAATGTCCTGATGTAGCACAGATTAGCTCACATTACAGGAAAACAGCAGAGTAAGGTACATGCTTTCCGGTTTTGTTCTTTGTGATGATTGGCAGAGCCTTTCAAGCTTACCTTTCAGAAACCAAGGCCTGTAGCCCTACAGATGCTGCTCTCCACTGCTGTTTCTTGAATAATCTCAACCAGTGTATCCCAGTTACAGAAGCCACACTAACCACTCACTCACTGGCGCTCCCGCTCTGCGGGGATGGTGCACATCCCTGCCTCCAGCTATATTCCATGTCAGCGATGAGGCCCTGGGACAACTGCTTCTCACTGCCCAAGTTTTACTAAAATGTAAAACCTGTCCTCAGAGGAACACAATTTTCTCTGACACTGAAGTATCCATTGCAATTTGGAGAACTTTTAGCAGAGAAATTATATTTGATGTTTAGAGGTGGGCTGTGGACTATGTGTAACTGAGGCAGCCTGATCTCTGACCTGCAGATGGACAGTCTGTAACACTTCTTGTGTGGAGTGTGAACTGTCCCTTTTTCCACCTTCTGCTTACTAGCAGGCTCTCTCTGAAGGCCACTGATGGCAGGCATCCATCTTTCTTACTTCTGTGCCTATAAATTGCAGCACAAGGAAAGGTGGCCAGCAAATACTGCAGTGGGGCTTACAGAGGTTAGGAACTGCTGTCAGGAAAGGAAAGGAAAACCAGAAACATGAGGCAAGGATCGGCAGAGAAGAGAAGAGAAATAAGTAACATAACCTGTCACATTTCTGCAAGATGGACTATGTTTCTTCCTGCTTTCAGCGCAGTGAGGACCATATTACAGGCAGAGGCAAATAAATACACCTGGGACCACTACAGTTGCAGGATCAGGCCTTTGGGATGAATTTCTCCCTTAGCACCAAATAGCTTTGTTGCAGGAGAAAGCAGGAGAGATGGGCTGCAACGCTTGAGGCAAGCTTTTGGGTGAGATCCTAACAAACATCAAATGAACATTACCGTGGATTTCCCACTTCTGAAAATGTAAGGCTCCATGCTTGACAGGAGGGTGCCTGTCTGTATAACATGAGATGTGGGCAGTTTTGACTCTGTCAATGCTATGTTCATGAGTGTGAAAGAAGAGGTGGAACTTAAAAGGAAAAAGAAAGTGGCCTATGGCTTCAGAAACATCCTTTTTCTACAAAAGGAAATGTGTGAAAATAAAATAGTAAAAAGTATCCCCAAAAAGACTGAATTCCTTTTTTTTTTTTTTAAATAATACTTGAAAACATATGAGGAAGGGAAGAAAAAGGTAAAAGCCAAGAGCATAAATGCAGAAGGACATGGAGGGACCTGTTAGGAAGGGAAGTGCAACCAGCGAAATGTCCATTTGCTTTCCCTGGGGAACTCTATGCTCCTGGAAATGCCTAAAATGGGTACTGAGTTAGCATGGCCAGCACCCTCTTCAAACCAGGGAGTCCAGCCTTGGCAGCCAGGGGTCATCCCTATCGTTTGGGAGGTATAGGCCCACTCAGGGAGGTACAGCCCACCATGCGAGTATGGAGTCCACACTTCTCGCTTGGCAGAGGAAAAAGATGTTTCCCCTCTCCCTAAAGCAGAGCTTTGTGTGGAGCCACCACTCAGGATCCCATGGGCTGGTCCGAGCCAGTCTGGATGGGTGAACCCAGGGGATCCCCCAGGTCCACCCCTCAGACCGATGGAGTGGCCATGGCCCTCTCATACATGCGCTCCAAGATGCGATGGATGCTGGCAAAGCCTGGCCGGTCAGCAGGCAGTTTGCTCCAGCAAAGGCGCATCAGGTTGTAGAGCTCCAGGGGACAATTGTCCGGGCAGGAGAGGACGTTCCCATCCCTCACGTAGTAGATGACCTCCTCGTGAGACATCCCGTAGTAGGGCTGCATGCCGTAGGAGAAGATCTCCCACAGCACCACCCCGTAGGCCCACACATCAGACTCTGTGGTGTAGCGGTTGTAGAAAATCGATTCAGGAGGCATCCAGCGGATGGGGATGGCATCGTTCTCATTCGCTTTATAATAGTCAGCTGAATACATGTTCCTTGAAAGACCAAAATCAGCAATTTTGACCACCATATTCTCCCCCACCAGGCAGTTCCTGGTAGCCAAATCGCGGTGGACAAACTTGCGCTCAGAAAGGTACGCCATGCCAGCAGCCACCTGCTTGGCAATGCAGAGCTGGCTGGTGCAACACAGCGCCAGGGGGTTGGGGAGGCGGATCCGCGTGTCCAAGCTACTGTGCACCAGGCTGCAGAGGTTGCGGGGCGAGCGGTCACGCAGGTACTCATTGAGATCCCCATAGGCCATGTACTCGAACAACAAGCACATTGGTTTCCCAACAGCACACACACCTGGAAGGCAATAGATGCACCATGAAGATCATTTGGGTAGCAAAGAGCGCTCTTTTGTGCAGAACCAAAAATATCCAGAAATATTTACACTAAGTGGAGACTTCTGACAATACATGAAGGGACAGAGAGAAAGGTGAAGCATGCAAATACCATGAAGTTTGCATGCATCCCTTTATGTCTTTGAAGCTCCTTCACCAGACCACTAATGTTGACCTCTGTGGGAGATGCTAACAAGTCATGCACTTGCCTCGTTTGTCTAGATATTTCACAAAAAAGATACAGTTTTGGAGCTATGTTTAATTAAAGACACCAGTCCTGATTAAGTTGTCATTAACAGAAGTATTTCCTCTTCCCAGGGGCAACTGGAAGGACATACTTTCGGGAATCAACCTTTATAGTTCTGATCACAGCATTTTTAATTCTTTTGTTTGTTGTAATTATCATACTTATAAGGCTGTAGGGTCTACACTTGCGCAGGAAGACTTCAGGAGTAATCACAAGGGAGCATGTTCAAGGGTTCAGTGGGATATTTAAAATGCAAAGACACTCCCACTACAACTTCTTCTGGATTTTTCTTTTTTTTTAAACAGCTCATGCAAATTATATTGGTTGCAGAGATTACTTTTTGGCATGAGAGATGCTCAAAAATGAAAGAAAGTCAAAGAAAAAACAGGCATCAGAAGGGAGGGATTTGCCACATCTGATGATAGACGCAAAACGTAGTCCCACTGAAGAGCTTATGCTTGGCCCTACAGCAGTTTTACTGAGGGCCAGCATCAGTACAGGACTCCACTCCCGTCAGTTTTACTGAGCATACCGTGATATGGCAAAAACATTTGTGTGCCCAGTATTAAATGGCCAACCAGCAGCAGCTAGCATTTAAAATGTATGTGTTTTGCTTTCTTAGGGTCATCATTTAGCAACTGGTGATCCAACTTATTGTGAAATCTGAAATTCTTGTTGATGACCTAACACTTGAATCTTTGAGGAAAAACAGATAGTGGTTCCTAGTGTGATAAAATCAGGATCTGACAAGCATGAGGAGTGAATGTGAGATCTTTATCGTTTAAGCTGTCTTCAACAATGTGGCTGTTTGCTCCACACCCCCATGAAGTGAAACTAGTTTGTTCCTGTGCCTTTGCCCTTTCCTGCCCTAAAAAGTGTTTACAATAAACACAATGTTTATTTGAGTTTGGGGCATTTCCTGCTTTTTTTTTCTGTAGCCAAAGTACTTGTATGAAAACAGCTTTCCCAAAACTGTGATGTACCTATTTCCAAATTTTGTGGAGCTTCCTATGGAAATAAATGAAGATGTCAGCTGCCTGTCCACAGGGATCAGATCTGCATACTAAAACTTAGAGCAGGATTGCCAGGTGAACTTCACTAGCAACATCTACTTCTGTCAAAAACCAAAAATTTACTGAAATAACGTTTTGTCATCAGTTTTCTTCACAGAAGAATGCCCTATTAACCAAGCTGCGGCATTGAGACCTTCTAAAAAACCCAATAAACCAGGGTTTCCTTTCAGCTGGGAAGGGAAGGAAGAGACCATTTTTGTGGTTGGCTTTTTCTGTTTATATGTTTTATTTTGTTTTTTTTAATGCTGGTGAGCGTTCAGACATCACAATAATAAGTGGGACCCATAAAACTAAATTGTGCCTGCTTTTTTTAAGTACATGTAAAATAAACCACAGCTCCAGGAAGCAAATGCCTTCTCTATGCCAATGTTATTAAACTGGAAGCAGAGCTAGGCAGCAAGATGGTCAACAGCATATTCAGTGCAAGACAAGAAAGGTTTATTACGATGCACCACCCTGTTAAGGCAACAGCATCAGACCTACATTCTGAGACTGGTTCTGGTGGATAATTTAGCAGAGCATGCAGTGGCCCACAGAAAAGCTCATCTCTTTGGTAAGAGGCAATTTCTTTCGCAAAAGGGACTAGCATATCCATTTGCATTAAGCATCTGTCATGCACGTGTGTTTGTCCCCACACCGCCAACAACCCCGCGGCAGATTTGCAGAGGGTGGTACCCTGTACATGGGCACCTCATTTAGATACCTAAAAGCTTGACGATATTCGGATTGTCAAACTCTGCCATGAGGGCTGCCTCCCTCTGGAAGTCAGCCTGCATGTCTGCAGATGCTTCCTCCTTCAGCATTTTCACTGCCACCATTGTGAAGGACTCATATGGCAGCAGCCCTGGGGCCCTGTAGGGAGAGGAAAGAAAGCAAAGCATCAGTGATGGATGCATGCGTACCAAATGTAGGTTAGGTTCTGTTTCTGCTGCAAAAGGATAGGCTGACCAAAAAAAAAAAAAAAAAAAGAAAAGAAAAAAAAAAAGTGGAAGGCCCCAGCACTGACTGAAGGGACATGAAAGACCATTTTCACCTCTCATGCATGCCTGCATTGCATAGTACAGAGACATTTAATATAGTTCAGGGAGGACCTGCAGTATAGCTTTTTTTAATCACTGCTCTTCCTGCTTACAAACTTTTTACCATGACTGGTAAAAAGATAAATAAATAACAGGTTGGTAAGAAATAACCTCTCCTTGGATTGTAAGTCACATCAGAAACTTCATGGAGGACAGGATGAACCTTCAGTCCAAACAATTCGCTTTTGGGGTGTAATGAATGTCTGAGCTTACTAAGCTTTTAACTTACTAGAGTTAAAAATAAATCTATTTTATATGAAAATGTTGACAATGCCTCTTTTCACTTCCTCTTGTGCCATACCTGGCACAACGGTGCCATTGGTACATCAGGCTACTATCAGAGTGAAAGTAACAATTGCAGTATGGTCCCCTGGTTTTGTAAGGAAAATAGCCTTTTGCCACTGTTGTGTGTGTGTGTGTGTATGGCATGTGTGTGTGCCTGTAATTCAACAAGTTATAAACCCATCAGCTAATTTCAGCTGAATTTAACGTGTTGGAGCTGAGGTCTAGGAAATAGCAATGCTTCTGCAAGTTTTGTGGTAGCAAGTGACAGGACAGAAGGGACAAAGCACACGTGTTCTGTCTGAAGAACAAAGTAATGTGTGAATACACCCACGTTAAGACACTGGTGAATCTTCAGCTAGAGCTTAGAAACACAAATCCATAGGAAACAGAACTTCCTGACTTAGAGCAATCACAGACACACTTTGTTTTCTTGTCTACAGGTCACTATGCCCTAAACAATTTTGATTAGATGGACTTGCCAAAGCTTTAGGGGTAGCCATTGCCAAAGACGAGTAACTTGCCCCTCTTCAAACATGCATCAAATGTCAGACATGCATTTTGTTGCCCACATAAATTCTTCCCAGGGGTCCTGCAGTTAAAACACATTCCTTACAGGTAGCCAACCAGAGCCCATGGACAGTGGCGCCCATTTACGTGTCGTGTGACTACGCCAGCCTGACTGCCCTCCCATTGCTCAAATGCCAGATTATTTTACTGCTCACTAGCCCCAAGAGGAGGTTCTAATTTCCAAAGCAAACTTCCAGTTTCCTTGTCATCTACTCCAGACATATGGCAGTTGCAACACTTGTATTTGGATGCTGTAAATGTCAAATGTCAGAAGATGGCAGGGTGCCCATCAAGAAAGGAATCTCACTGGTGGCCAGATCACAGCTGAGACGCTTGGGCGAGGAGGGCAGGCACGCTGCAGCAGAGGAGCAGGCTCCACACTTGTCTATTACTGCCTCCATTACAGCAAAATACCTTCCTTTTTTTCCCCTGTGCTGGCAGCAAGTCTCCAGTCTAGTAGGAGGGGAGAAGTACCAGCAGCTACCAGCTGCTGTCTAATCTCAGCACTCAAGAAAGTCATCAGCAACAGCCTGAAGAAACCAGTAGATCATTTAAAAGTAAAAAGAGGAGGGCCTTTATCTCTTCCAAACAGCCTTGTTGTAGATTACCACTCATCACTGGCTAGCAGACCCAGCGCAGACCTAGAGCAGTGCCAAAGCAGGGGCAGGAACAGCTCTGTGTTGCAAGCTTGGGAAAGAAAAACTGACCCCAGACTAAAGCCTGAAGCACACCCATCCATCCACTCGTCATTGAAATCCTCTAATGTAAACTAACCTAATTATAACATAAGTGAGATTAAGCTGCACAAAGCCTTTCAATGGGCTTTCAGGCAACAGTGAGTAATTTCGCTATTTGTAACTCCTGTGCTACTTCAGCCCAGTTCTTACCAGACCTGGGAAAACCACACTGATCCAGAATACAGACAGACTCTGTTTGCAGTCTTGGCAAAGACCTGTTGAAGTTGACCCCTTTGGTGCCCAAAAGACAGTCTTTGAACAAAAGAGTAGGGGCACATTTGCAGTGGAGCAACAGGAAGCTGCTGCTTCTGCAATTAACCAGGAGAATTCAGGTGGTGGGCCAGAACGTGGAATGTTTGCTAGAAAATAGGTAAATTTCTTCTAGAGCTAGGAAGCATCAAAATACATTACCTTGGGTTTCCTTTCTCATGATTATCTGAATGCTTAGGAGAAATGTCCACTGTTTGCATACGGGACGGACAGCAACTGTCATCACCTTCTTCACCGGCAACACTGGTAGCATTTGGCTTTTAGGTACCTGCCATTCAAAGAACTAACCGGCAGTGCAGCCAGGGATTTTGGCCTAAGCCTACCTATGGAGAGTACCTGACTTTAAGTTTACAGTCAGGTTTTCTTTCCTGTGAAAAAACTGAGGATAACCTTGAACCTGTACTTGAGATTGTGTCCTGTGCCCCATCTTCCTTAGCATCACAGCTAGGTAGCCTCTGTTAGGTCATTAAATGATGCAATTAACATCTACTGAGGCTGGTGGAGATCGACCTCTACCATGTCCTTTGGAAAAAAAATGTATTTAGGCAGGAGAGTGCTCTGAATTGGCAGAGACTCATTTTGTTGTGGGATTTTTTAATTAGCATCTGTACTGGTTTTTAGCTATATTTGAGACAGCAGGTCGAAGAAACACCTTTGCACTTGGAAATAACATGAGACTTCTGTCAGAGAAACTCTGACCTTAGGGACAACCTAAGAGTGTCTTCCAGAGATGACAAGGTGTGCCTTTGCAGTGGGGATCTACTGCTAGCTAAGACACCACATCCAGGTTTTTAGGCAATCCTGGGCTTCAGGCTTATCCTTGGAGCCTTAGCTCTAGCTCTGGGAGAAAACTTGCATGCTGGTCTGCATTGAACTACATGGGGCTGGTGCTCTGGTGGCATGTGGGACCATGTGGTCCTCCTAGGGGCAGAGGAACCTGAGTTGGCCATCATGACCCAGACAGGACAGACCTGAGGCTGGTCCTGAGTCTTGTTTTAAGGACATCTGTTAGGGTCACTGATTACTTCCTTATCTTTTCCAGTGTGAAGCTGCCCCTGGTGAAGACGGCAGCCTTTCAGGAGAAGTTAGTAAATGATAGCCAGACACTTCCTGTCCTAACATGTTGCTTGACCCAGGAGTGAGTAAACACTGAATCAGGACTCATAGCAAGCCAGCTGGCAAAGACATCACTGACACTATGCACAGAGCTGTGTTTACAGGAGAGGGAGAAACATGAGACCAGGAGAAATAAAAGCGTAGCTAAACTTAGCTCAAGATGTCCATTTAACACACGTAGACAAGTACATTTTATCCATATGAGATAGGAAGGCAGGGATTTGAGTTGTGATAGCTTCAGTAACCTGGAGGGATGCACAGCTGGCACTACTGGGTCAACAGTCTGTGCTGATCTGCCAGCGGTGCACAGAAATGCCAGTGGCTTAAATGTTCCCTAGAAATACAGGGTCTTGGAGGGGCTTTAGATAGAGACATTGATAAAAATAAGGAAGCCACTCAGAAGCAATATTTCTGTGTCTCCTTCCCTGAGCCACGGAGAGCAGGTGTTTCTCAGAGTATGGTACTCTCCACTTTGCAAATGCTGGCTAAAAAGATGTTTTGCTTTTTTTTTTTTTTCCTGTTGTTTGATCAGTTTCCACTGACAATAGCAAAAAGGTTTAATTAAAAGAAACCACAGCACTGCACAGGATGAAATCCACATAAAAGGTCTCTACACCACTTTAGCACTTGCTTAAACTTGCTTAACTCAGTGCTTTAGTAACATTTGAATGCCCTTTGACAGGTCCTGCTCAATGTGTCTGAGAGTCATTTCCAGCTCGGAAAGGTCTGTGCCGCGTGTAGATTATATTGAAGCTCCCAGCACAGGGTCGAAGTGGCACCTGGCAGGAAGACTGCTTGCCCTGCCTGTGCAGCTGTAGAGTGGTGAAGACCCCCACTGCACGATTGGGAAAATGATGCTCTGCAGGGTATCCTGAGCGCTGTGCTGTGGCTGGGATGGGGGCTGCCCTGTGCCCCTGCACTGGCTGGTGTGCAGTGCCCTGAGCACAGCTGCGGCACAGTTCCTACAGCGTTGTTCTTGCTTGAAGCTCAGATGCATTTGGCTTTGCCATGCAGGCTAACAATCAATCACAGGCTAAGCATCTGTGATTTTCCCACTGCATGCCCTTCGAATTTGCTATTTTTAGCTCTCTCTGTGTTAAAGAAAAGTATGCCTGCATTTCTTCCGTTAGAAAAAATGTATCCCTTCATTAGGAAAAAAATCCATCAAAGCTGTCGAAACTGTTTCCGTGCTCTAACACATTCAACTTATTTCCTAGCAGATACATCAACAGCATAACTATGAACATTAGAAGCATATGCAGTTATGACTGCTTTTTGAGGCCATCATACACTACTCCAGATACAGCTACAAAATCAGCCACTTCCCAGACTTGTTAGCTCTAAAGGACAAAGAAAATCATCCCAAGTAAACATGGGACTGGACGATCTGTCCATTTTCTTTCAGAAATTTGGGGATGGGATTTTCCAGACTAGTACTGGCCAATGACTGTCCTGCAGAAATTATGGACTCTATCATGGCTAACAAGACACCTTCCACCCACCTCAGTCTAGGCAAGACTGGGTTCATCTCTGTGTTTTTCAACAAAACATTTTCACATTTGAAGAAACACATGATTACACCTCCCATGAGATACAACAGAACTGGGATCTCATCTAATCCCTTACATTTAAAACAGGCAACAATGGCTGCAAACTCCAAGAATAAAAAATTCATAACTAAATGGGACATACAGACAAAAAAAAAATTGTTTGCCTAAGTAGGTCGGGTTTTTAGGGGATTTTTTTGTTTGTTTTATTTTGCCACTGAATCAAATGGAAACTGGATCAGGATTTAAGTGTAGCATGACACATTGTCCTCTGTGGTAACTACTGGCCAGTGCTGGCATTACGACGGAGGACACCACACACTGACAATTCGCAAATACTGGGAAATGCAAGTATTTCACAATAGGTCACATGTCACAAGCAGCACTCTTGGCAAAAACAGTGATGATATAAATTTAGCTAAGCTTTTACACCAGACTTCAGTATGCAAGTAAGACATTACATCTACTAGAGAGAAGAACAGCAAAGTCGTTCGTGACAAAAGTTTAACAAATATCAACAGAAAGCAGTGGACAACGGAAATAATTATTCAAGCCTGAGTTTACCACTGGGTAGGTACATGCATTTGATTTTGGTTTGAGTGAATGAATGAATGAATTAATAATTTCTAGTGCCCAGGTAATTGTTTGCCCAACTGCCATTTTTTCCCAGGTACTTACAGACAGAGGACTCACACATAGGCCACTTACCTTGCTTGGAAGACTCTCCCGAATGCTCCTTCCCCAATATCTCTCACATATTCAATATTGTTCCTCGGGTACTCCAGGCTGAGCAATTTCGGATTGAGGAGAAGGGGCGTCCGCTGGTACATCGGGTTGGGGTGCAGCCGGTCCAGGAGCAGTTCAGAGGGCAGAGTGGTGAGCGTCGGTGTCTCTGACTCTCTGAAATGACAGAGCAGTTTTCGATCAATGTGTGCACAGCCCTCAACCAGGAGATAACTATCTGCATCTCCTCTGGGGCTGGTTTCTTCCAGGGTAGAAAAAGGAGGTGCAGCAGGGCTGTTGAAAGAGCCTTGCGGCAAGGTTTCGTGCCATGTCCCCAAAAGAGTAACCAGAACACCTTCTACTCTGGTGTGGGGACTCGCCAGAGCTTTCACTGGGCTGCTACAGGTGAAGCAAGGGCTGCTTCTCCCCTACTAGCGTTTGCAGGACTATGCTCTCAGAAACAGGGAAGCCCTCTTTCGAAGTAGCATTTGTTGCCTTGAATTATGTCCCAAGCTTTACCTTTTTTTGTTTTTCCACTGCTTTCGCCGACGGCAGCAAACCAGAGTGACAATGCCGAGGATCACGACCAGGGCAAAGCTGGAGATGATCGAGATGATAACAGTCATGGAGTACGTAGGGGAAAAGGGAGGAGGAGGGGGGAGGATTGGAGTCTCTTCATTTGTTTTTTTTGTTCCTAGTGATAACGATGCTGTAATGCAAATAAAATCAGGTTATGCCTCTGCTAGTTTACACGGCTTTCTCTAAGAAGTATTTACAGAGTCAGTCTGATGTCCTGGGAATTACTGACGTTACAGATACAGCTGTGTGACTGAATGAAAGGACCATACTAGGGAAGCCTGGTTTGCAGGAAGAAAAACGCATTTCTGTTTGCCAAATGTGAAAAAACAGGGTCTGGTAAAGACCAAGACACAGTTCCCATTGAGCTGGGAATGCAATTTTGGTAAGGAATGTTTGCAAGAGTTACAGATGGGAGATCACAACTGATGGTCTCAACAGTATTCAAATATAGTAATGTCTGCAGTGGGAAAGATCAATGGTCTACAACGTGGACCACAATGTATCATGTGTCCTAAAAGGAATCTGTGGGGAGGAGTGTAAGACCAAGTAAGTACACAGTGATACTTTCCTGAAATATCCCCTTGCCTCCAACAATTTTCATCTCAGCATCCTTATGGGGCAAATACGGTAAACTAGTGTAAAATGCATTTGGCTGTATTGGTAGGAAAAAAATATTAATATTCAGGTAGACACCTGCTGAGTACTTTCTATGACATTATAGAAAATACTAATCTATACATGGAATGACTGAGAACAGAAAGAAGTTTAAACCGTTCTTTTTAAGGCCAGATAAACTGACACTGACTTGGGTTTGCTTAAGTCCACAGCACCCTTGTTCTCTGTGCAAGCAGAATTGTCATATTTCCAAACACTGGATCCAGAAACTGTGCATCTTGGAACAATTGTTCTGTTCTTTGAACAAGACATAACAGAAAGATTTAGTTTCAACATCACAGACCAAAGATGTTTCCATCTTTTACAGATTTTTTTAGTTAGAATTGTTTTTTATTATTGAGAAAATCACCAGAAGCAAAACAACTTTGAAAAATAGCCTAAAACCCTACCTTCTCCTCAAAACAGTGTGGCAAATCCATTTTTCAGAGGAAATTTTATTTCATCCTTTGGCCCTAATATAATCTGAGGTGAGGGGCTCAATTTGCCTATCTTAATTTTCCCATCTTTAAGGTGCATGTTACACCTTCTGCTTAAAGATGCTGAGTGAATCTATGAGAAGAACCAGGACTGGCTGAATCCAGAAGACAGAACAGCTGGTGCAGCCGTGAGCACTCAGGATGCAAACACCCTGCATGGCCCAAAAAGCAATCACAGTGCAGAAATCATAAATTGCAGATGCCTACCATCTCCACAGGGAGACACGCTGCAATATTCCCAGGTCACGGATGGGTCTTTTGTGTAGCACCAGGGACGTTCGTTCTCACCTCCTGGGTTGCGGCAGTAATTCTCAGCATCAGACAGCTCAGGGAAAACCTGAGGAGTCCTCGTGTGCAAGTGGGGAGCCTTGGGGGAGGAAACAAATTGGATTAGTGTTTCAGTATAATTTTTCTTGCTGGTATTAGCAAAACAAAACCAAACGAAACAAAGGAACAAAGAAAGGCAGAAGTAAAACAGCTTTTCAGTAGCCTGCCAGAACGACAGAGAACTCATCTGACCATGGGAAAGGGACCTTGCAGACTGAAATACAAGGAGGATGTGAAACACCAGTGAACTCAAAAATAAAGGCAACGTGTCTCCTGCTCAGCCCTTCCACTGAGACTGGGCTGACCAGCTTTGGAAAACTTTGTAAAAGCAGACCTGGAGCATGGCTCCCTATTCAGTGGGTCTCACATTGATGCGCACCTGGTCGCTCCACTTCTGGCAGGGAATGCCAGAGGCTGTGACATTGACCCAGCCCTGGTAAAACTGGCCATTCCCACTGTAGCAAGTCCCTGGGGAAAAAGAAAAAAACATGGGGTCAAGGCATCTCAGGCTGTGTCCTGCAGCAGGGACTCACAAGAGTAAAGTTCATGTTGTTACACAAGAGCACATGGCAACTAGCTACAGATCTGAAGCGCATAAAAGGACCAGACAACTGCAGGCAGGGAACAGCTTAGCCTCCTGTTCTCACTTGAACGGATTTTGAGCTCAATACATAAGATCGAATGTGGTAAAACTCAAAAGAGTGAACAGGAGCTCTTTCAGATTGAGAAAATGGGCCACGCACCTGTGATGGTTCCACTGCATCTACCCAGTTCATAGTGCTTCCATGCAGAAAGTGCAGAGCAGAACCACAGGGAAGCCACCCATGCCAAACCAAGGCAGAAAGCACATTGCAGCACAGTCTTACAGGGATGCTAACAGGAAGACACCCATGTTCCTGAAGTAGGCAGCAGAGGGCTGGGGTTCATGAAGTTCCACGGTGGTATCCCTGCTCCCTGCCTCTGCACAGTGCTTGTCCTCTTAGACTAAATATTTGGAAATGGCCTATGGTCTCCAGCATGTGTGGAAACCATACACTGAAGGCAACTACAGGTCTGAAGGAATACTATCAGTATAAAACAATGTTCTTTGTAATGAGGAATGTGTAATTCACTTCCCACACACAAGGCTTACTCCAGTTACAGAAAAATTTAACAGAAAATCTTGAGAGGATTTTACTGCAGGAATATGTTCCCATATCATAAATGTAGACGCCACTTGCCCTCATAGGAGATTTTAATGCATGCTACTGTAGTCTAGGAAACAGGAAGAAAACAGAAGAGATGCAGCTTTACACACTTTAACGCATGCTAGCTAATCTTACATAAACTCTGCTGACCAGAGTCTAACATTCTGGTTGATGGCATGCATTAGGGTTTGTTGCATTATTAACCTTGTTAGATAAATTACCAAGGCAGCAACCACTGTTGTAATAATTCTATTTTCTATTGTGTTCTTAAACTTGCAGCTCAGAAAAAGAAAAACAGGAGGAAGCCTGACCTGTTTGAAAATAAAGATTGTTTTAAGCAAATCTTTTTCAGCTTCGTGAAAGCT
Organism: Leptosomus discolor; assembly: GCF_034619465.1. Lineage (NCBI taxonomy): Eukaryota > Metazoa > Chordata > Aves > Leptosomiformes > Leptosomidae > Leptosomus > Leptosomus discolor. The sequence continues at coordinate 23,136,583 of NC_141419.1, forward strand.
TTGTATAAGTTTTGATCTAAAAGTTTGAGGAAAAGGCTATGTGTTTTAACTTATCCTTACAGATTGTCCTGTTTCTCGTGTAGGAGGAACAGAGCAAATGCATCATGATGACTGTCTGTTCTTTTCTTCTTGCATCATGCACTGCACTCAGGATTGCAGTTATGGGTCTCTTATAGACCCTTAGCTTTCTGAACTTTCACCAGGCACCAGGCACTACATGGGTAGGTAGAAACACCACCATGACAATGTTTGCTCCAGGTGAATGAGCTCGAACACAGGATCAAGATCCTATAGCCCAAGGCATGCAAGCACGTCAGTAAAGGAATAACCATTGTTGAGAACTGAAGTAGTCTTAAACTTGACTATCTGAATCATGCGCTTTGGTTAGCATCAGTAGCTGACTTGCTTGGCATGAGTAGCTAGATTGCTGAAGCCTTAGGCCACAAGCTGTAACCTAGCAACGTAGTGAACTTAAGCTGAACTTTTTCTTTGTCCGAGAAGAATGAGCAGTAGTTTTGCATGACTCTGATAAATTGCAACTTAACTAAAATAATGAAATTATATAAATAATTTTGTAAGATTGTATGCTTAGGAACACAGATTAAAGTGACCGTTATGATCAAAGGAAAAGAAACTAGAATTCTTGGAAATCAAAAAAGAGACAATTCTACATGGAGTCAGTAGAAGGCAGGTGAATTTCAAGTGTGGATAGTGAAGAAAAAGACCATTCTACCTGGAGTCAGCAGAAGATGGATGAGATCCAGGGGTAGATGGAACGAAAGATTATGAAACTGTGTAAGAAGGTAAAAGTGCCTGCACCAGAACTCCAGATATCGAAGAGGACAAGTAACCGTTACACAATTCAATTGGACATAAGACATACACGTGTCACGTGAACAGGTGCATGAACAGTTTATGTAATAGATCATGAGGCTTTAAAAAGCACAGGAAAATAACCCCCCTAAAAGGAGGTCCTTCTTGGGAAGTGCCCAGCTTAAGCTGTAATAAACTGACTCTGTGACAGAACGCAGGGTCTGGACCCTTATTTAATAGCTGTGGACATCATGAGCACACTTAACTTAAAGTGTAGCTTTAGGGGGCAACAGTAACACTGAGGAAGCACCCCTGAATCCTTGGTGGTTTGGGAAATGCAGATGCTCTCATACATGGTCTTGCTACAGTGAGGACAGAGGGAATAATAAAGGTGGTCTGACCAGGCTTTAATGAAGAACTTCGATGAGCAAGCTAGAAAACAGTTTCGTTCATGCTTCCCAAACCTTTGTGCACATAACAGTGGCTCTAAAGTAAAAAAAGAGGGGCCAATATTACTGAAATGTTACTGTTTTGTCTCCCTGATTCCTGACTGTATAGTGCACATCTATGTAATGCCACCCTGGGAAAACACTGGGAAAGCAGAACAAAAAGGTCACACATTTGCACAGGAGACAGAGGCCATGTCCTGAACTTGCAAACATCCAAGGGGAGGCTGAAACCACCCTGTGAATGCACCACTCATTTGCTGGCATCCCTCCCTCGTGCTCCTTTCCCCGGAGAGGGGATGGTTACAGCTATGGGCTGTAAGCATTGGACAGTGATGCTGGAGTGCCCACAGGGTGCTGAAGTGCTTACCTCCCAGGTGTGTAGCACTGGGCCCCTGGGGCTTCAGTGGCCGGCTGGTGCCAAGGCCTTCCCATGAGAGAAAATTCCCCAAAATTCTCAATTTCATTTTTTTAATTTGTCCATGCAGAAGGTGCCTGCCGTTGCCAAATCTGCAGACCTCACCTGCTCAGAAGCACAGCAGGACGGAGGTTATTTTCTCCAACAGGGCAAGTTCAGTGACTGAGCTTTAAACTGCAGTTTCATGTCAGCTGGAAGAGCTGGGTGTGTATGTTTCAGCTGTGACCAGCAGCAGGGTGGGAGGTCAACAGAAGTCACAGCAGCGCTGGGTCTCACTCTTGGTCATGGGGAAATGGACAGACTTCGGAGACTATTGGAGGAAAGTCCTAGGGTCTTTTGGGTAACAATGTCTTGCAAGGCCAGCCTAACATAGGTAACCATGTCAGTAACAGCATATAAGTCTGGGATGACCTCAGCAAGTAGCAGAGATACCAAATATGGGTAAAGAAAAACTAGAAGCAATGGGAAGAAAGAGGGGGAAACACCTGGAGGGGATGGTACCACCTAAAAGCACTGTGCCTCTCTAATTGCCTTCTACAGCTATGAGCCCATATTCTCCCCAAGCTCTGTAGATCTGGAAATGTGTTTCCCCATGCCAAGGATATGGAACCTCAGGCATTCCTGATAAACCTGAATCCAGCCAGCCAGGACCAGAGCAAAACACAAAAATGCTGTGCAAGCTGCATCTTCAACAAACAGTATCATGCCCACCTCTAGAAACATAGAGTCTGGAGCAGTCTACTTACTAGTTATATTCTCCTTCTTAAAATCTGTAAAAAGACAAGATGTAAGGAGCGGTTGATGTGATACAACTGGGTGCTTGCTTAGGAGAATGTTATGGGAAAAAGTTCACTCCCAGCAGTGCTTAACAGATTGCTTCTTTGCAATGGCAGTTGAATGGCAATTTTGCTGTCATTAAGACTGATTTTGGCGATGAGATTTTTATGACCCTCTCAATAAAGAGCCAGGCTTTATTTAATTGAGGGGGTTTTCCCACACCTCCGTCAGACAAGACAGGCAAACAGACGATGCACAGGCACTGACAGGATGGTATCCACCATTTAGTTTTAAATTATGGATTGCATCCTTCCCCCCTCCCTCACCAAGATCACAGCTGTCTGGACAACAGGCAGCATGTGCCACCTTACCAAAGAAAGGGATGCGGGTGCAGGTGCTGGGGTCCTGGTGCAGGCTGGGCAGCCTGTTGCATTCGGGAAGAGTGAGCAGCATCAACCCTGGCTTGTAAATCCCCTTCTGAGAGTTTTCCTCCATTGAGAGCCATTCCTTAAAGCAGTAGAGATCCTTTACAGCAAGGCAATTCTCTCTACATTATTTTGCAAAAAACAGTGGAATACAGCAGTCAATGGCTTGATAACAATGGCTGCACTTAGTGGTGTACTGGGGTTATGCAGGCTGACAGAAATCTATTAACGGGGATATGCTTCTTTAAGCCATTTTGTCTGGCTCATAAACCATAAAGGAAACAGTATAAAATGTAACAGCTTCCTTTAGGAAACCCGCAAAGCTACATTTTTAGTGAACCAGGGTTATGCTCAAAATGCACACACATCTTGGTCTGTAAGGAGCTCATTTCCATCTTTTCCTACAGATTTATTGCCATCTCTACTAATGAACAGCATGTCTGGGAGTTATCTTAGCATTTCGCAGTACATTCTAAAAATCTCACCTGTCTTCTGTAAATTGTACATTAAAGTGTCATCTATTAAAGACAGATAGTGATCTGCAATTCTTAATCTTCTTAAACTAAATATTTGGCTGGATTTTTAATCTCACAGCATCACTCATCCAATTTTCTTTTTTTTCTCCACAGGCAACTTTTGGTCACTTTTTTGTCTGTCGTCTGCCTCCAGCAATACCTTTACAGTGCCTGCCTGGTAAAACAAGAGACCAAACTGTCTCCTACCTAATGTATTACCTCCATAACAATGTGCAGTATTCACTAACAAGAAGTGCTTTGGATGTTTAAATGTTCCTTAGATCAGAATCTGTTTGTGAAGAAGGCCAAGGCAGAAAAAGAAAAAAACTGTACCATACTGGAAAACTTGAGGATTTCTTGCATTAACCAGTTTATCAATGATTTGCTTATTTATGTACTCATTCTTGAGAGCCTGAGTTGCAAAATCAGCTTTGAGGTCACGTGCAGAGATTACTTTCACTGAGCTCAGCAGAAGTCCTTTAAAGATTCACATCCGCACAGTGAAGGCTTTAGCTGAATTCAACACCTGGTGGGCTGATGCAGTCTCTCTACTTATACAACAGTTTCAGCAAGAGTAGATGGCCATGAATTTCAGTGGTGACTACTGCAAACACTCTAAAGCACCTGAAGGATGGAGGCCATTAGGAATTCTACCAGGTCAGCAGCTTTTCTGGAACAGCAATGGGTGCTCTTAAAGTCTGCAGACTGAAGCCATCAAAGCCCAGCTGCCCTGTGCTTGAGTTTAGCCCGTGCTGGTTTATTCCTTCCTCACTCCCATGAAAGCCAGAATGCAGCCAGATGGCATAATTTATCTTTTTCATGTTGAACAACATGTGGATCAGCAATGGCTTTCCAAAATAAAGAAGTATTTAGCTAAAGAAATGAGAAAATCTTGCATTTGAAGTGCTGACTGACACTTGGGAGATCTGGATTGCATTAGCTGCCTTCACTCCTGAAGCCTGAGCATCTTAAACAAGCCCCTTACTAGGTCTGCAACTGCAAAATGCAAAAGACCATTCCTCTACAGTCCTGTCCACTCCAGCATTAAAGACAGGTTATCTTCACCCACGAACCCACCCTGGGACCATGGTGAGGCAGGCAGAGAGAGGCATGGTCAGTCCCCTTGAGCTGGGTTCATATCACTGTTATAATACTTAATCCTGAGGAGCAAGAGCTCAATGAGATCATATGCAAAGATTACTTCAGATTATTATTAGAAATTTTGTGTCATGTAAATGACAGATGGACAAAGAACAGTAGCAGCAGAAGAGCACAAGTGGGCCAGTAGCATTTTAGTTACCACAAAGGACTGTTAAAGAGGACATGGGGACAACACAGACCTGACCAATGTGAGACATTTCCTAACACAAGATTGTTCCCTGCAGCTTGGTCACTTTATATCAGAAGTGGCTGAAACAGAAATTAAGCGTTTTTCTTTTGCTATCACAGAAACAGCCAGTGCTAACAGGCAGATGTAATCAAGAATTATGCTATATCACTTTCCCTTAAAAACAGGAAAACTCTAATTTTAATCAAATTGCATCTTAATTTACATGAAGTGAAATTTTTCCGATGTTGTTTTCTTTTGTTTCACTTCATCCTCTTTTACCTCCTGATTAATTTTATAAAAGCTTTACTCAATGTGTTTGCCAGTTTTTATTCTTGCTAGCTAGCTTACAAACCAAAGTGAACATTGAAAATTACATGAGGAGAGAAAAAATGGCTCAGAGAATAAATAACTCGACAAAAACACATGGAAATATGTCAAGGGAAATATGTCTCTCAAAAACTGGGAGAATTCTCTGGCCTCTGAGATAGTTAAATTCATACTCATGAGGTATTTCTGTTGAACACTGGTGTAGTCTAGCCAGTTTCTGCAGAGAGGTACAGAGTTGTCAGTAAAAAGCAGATAAGATAATTGGAAAGTAACCAGGGCCACGTGAAATGTGTTCAAGAGGCCCCAGGGGTCTCAACTGTTCAGAAGTATATATTAGATGGCTGAGTTATCAAAAGGAGTATTGGGTTAGGGCTTTGGAAGAACTGTTGTCCAGCTGATGTGCTCTGGGAGCAGGAAACGTCATGAAGAAAGCTGCATTTAAATCTGCATTAAAATCACAGGGGAAAATTATTAAAGGCAAAAAACCCCATAACACTGACTCGTGGATTTGAAGAAAGATGATGCCAGGCAAGTCCGTTAAGTTTTAGACATATTTGCAGATGCTGTGCCTGTTAGCTTGAGATCAAGTGCAGATTTGTGCTGATTTATGTCACTCTGACTGCAGAAATGCCCCAGAAGTGCAGGTCTTCCGTCAAATCACCACGAGTTCTTGTTCTACAGGGTCACACATGAGCAGGGGTAAATGAATGAGACCCAGATCTCACTGAAATGCCTCATGAAGCACTGTGCAAAATCCTTAGCTGACAAATGTACTGTGCATGTGTGGCTCAGATATAAATACTGTCACACATCTTGAAAAAAGGCAGAGAGATCATGTACTAAAGGGCAGAATGACAAAGAGCAGAATAACAAGGCCTCAGGGAGGAGTCTGCCAGCAAAAACCAAGTTTCAGTACTTGGCTGCATGATTATCTGTGGATACTTGCACATATACTTATTTTGTAGGATACATGCCACTACTGCGCTGGCGGAGGAATACCAAAGAGCATAGGCACCAAATAGAGAACACAGTGTATTGCTGAGCTTCATACTGGGATTTTCCTCTGTGCCTTTGTTTTAGAGATATTAAAGGAGGAGCAATCAGAAAGGTCCAGATTACAAAGACAACATGCTGCTGATTGTCCTAAAAAGGCCCTACATACCTGGAAAAATTGCCAGTAGACTATATCTGGCCCAGGTCTAGCTGTTGGCGTGCTTGCCATGTCTGCAGAGAAGACTTGCATTTTAGTTGAGACAATAGAGTTGGGGCTGCTCTCCCAATAAACACAAATCTGGATAATCTGTCTTAAGAGGAGGTTCAAGGAGAACAAGAGCATACTGCACTTAGGCAGGGATGCCATCTAGCCGAACATGAAATGGGTAATTAACAGATAACCATCCTCCAGGGGCTGAAGGTGGATATGAATATGTTGTGGCCAACAGTTGTGTTAGGAAAGAATAAAGCTTCACCCTGAGACATCTAAGTGGGGCTGTCCTTTGCAAGGCACACCAAGCAATCATCATTCTGCTATAGTTAACACTAACAGAACCTGGGCTGGAGGCTATATATATTTAACACTTAAGGAAAGATGAGGAGCAGAAGCCAGAAAAGCAAGAGCTAAGCAAGAGCTCTGAGCAGAGCTTGGAAAAAACCAGCTTTATTCTAGTCTGAGAAGTTGTGGAAGACACAAAAAGGAAGGGAAGAAATTTCTCTCCATGTCCATGGTGGGAGGACAAGGAGCAATGAGGGAAGGGCTGCTCGGGAGGTTGCACAGGCAGGGAACAGTGTCTGTCTTGCTGGGGTGTGTCTCACAAACACCTGTCAGCAGTGGATTAGCTGTAGTTGGAGATGCTTCGAACTCCTTGGTGTCCCTGCCAGCCCTGTTTCAATGCACATTTCTCTGCATATGAGAGGGTACAAGAGCCAGATGGGAGGTTTGGTTTAGCAGGTACAGTTACACTGGCAGTGTCTCTGGTGTGATCTTGTTTTGTTTCGTCTTTGTCATGGTGGGAAGTGCTGAATGATTAGTGTGTTGCCTTGGCCAGATTTGTTGCACTCACTGTGACCATATCTAGTAAAAATTCCGAACAAGCAATTACTTTTGATAGTAATAATGAGTGCATACTGACCTGGTAAGATTTAAATGATAGCAATATGTTAATTATTTAAATCAATTATGTCATTCAAATGGATATTTCTTTTCAACACTGTCCACTAAAAGCCTGATATAACACAGATGTCTGGGCCTGAAAGTCTATCTGTACCCTAGCAAGGAACACAGAGAGAGATGGATCGGGTCATCTTTGTGCATACAGAGGAGAGAGCAAAGGGAAAACCCGTGCAAACCTAGAGAGACCATTTTCACTCAGTGTTACTGCAGGTCTAGACAGACCCTCACCGCTCCCCTGCTGCCTACACATCCCCACAAAATGAAAGTGAAAGACGAGCTTTTGTTTTTCATTTACCTGCACACTGGTTTCGGAGCTGGCCCAGCTCCCGAGGGATTGCACTCCTGGAAGATGTAGTTACACAGCAGAGTCTCAGCAGCTGGTTGGCAGAATGAACTCACCATTTTCAGTTCAGTCCAGGCAGTGTGCACAAGCAGCTCTTGGGTCTCCTCTGGGTCAGTATAGGAGGAGTTGAAGAAAACAAGAGCATTCTTCGACAAGATAGCACTGCACACCTCACCTCTGTACGTGCTACAGTATCCTGCATCACCCTTGTACAGCTTGCTGTTGAGGACAAGAGCATACACACATAATAAGCTTACAGCCCTAAACAGATGCAGGAGCAGGATGCCTAGGCTGTGTTTCTGAATAAAGTGGCATCTATAAGGCTAAGAGAGGGTGGAAAAGAGGGTAGATGGTTTTAAGCACTCAAAACAGCTAATACCATCCAAACATAAATGTTCTGCAAGGAACCTTGGTGGGAGCACAGGGCTCTCCTGGAGACCTCCAGGGCTGAGGGTCTGGCCAAGAGTTGCTAGCATTGTAAGTGGGCAAAAAGATTAAGTGATCATGCAAACCCATGATCTGGCATGGCCCCTCACCCTGCCTCCAGGCGCTAATGGGAAAACATTTTGTTTTCCTGCTTCACTGCAGTAGAGATCAGCCTTGCTGCTTGCTGCACACCTGTGATAACTCATGGGTTTTTTTCTCTGCAGACTAGTAACAGTTTAATTTTGGATGGACTCGACAAGCAGGAGCCAGATGAGTCCCACCTAAGATGTGCCAGGAAATTCTTTGCAAGATCAGATCAGCCAGCCTCCTGCCTGCCCCTCCTCAGCTTCTGAACCCCTCCTGACCCTGCCTCTCTTCCACACATATTTAGATGGGAAACACAGGGAGGAGGAAGGCACAAGCCCCTGCAGTTTTCCTTCTGGTGCTTCCGTGCAAGGTCCATCCTCTCCTCTCTTCACCATATCTCCAACTTTGCAAACTCCTGCCACAAATCACGGGGACAGAGCTATGCCAGAGCAATAAAAAGCACAGCAAGGTCGGCTCCTTCATGGGCCATTTATTTATCTTTCCCACGCTTTTTTCATCTAGCAGGAGATGGCTGTCACCCCTCCCTCCCTTCTTCCCCATGGCCATCAAAAGGGAGCAGCAGGCGAGGGCACGCACAGGTCAGGCATGCTCCCAGGATCTCCCATGGCCACCCCAGAGCAGCAAGGTTTGCAGGTGAGGATGTGCCCTCTGCTCAGGCAGCCCGTGGGCTGCAGTGCCCTCGCTGGGGGTGGGAACCTGGGAAAACAGACTCCTCTGTGCACAGGGGAGGTGGCTGAATCGGGGAGGGAGGAGGGCTGGATGCAGCTGTCCCCACTGCTCATTCGGTCAGTGTAACTGGGGTCAGGGAGTTCAATTCACAACATGCCAACTATTTGAAGTAGCCAGCAGAGTTATTTGTGTCTTTGCCTTTTATTTCTTTCCCCTGTCCCAAATAATCACCCATTGTCAGCCCTGGGGCTTCTGCTGGTGTTGTTTGGAAATCCAGAGATACATGGACAAGGGGTTATGTAGGATGCCCAAATTTCTGCTTTTTAGATGCTGCACTCTGCAGATGACACTCTCTGGCCCTGCTTTAGCGCACTACTTTGGGTTCCGTGACTTTTTCTTTTAATTATTATTTATTCCTATATGTCACATTGGCTAAACAACACAGGAAGGCACCAATTCCTTGAGGTAGCACCAAAATGGCAGTGATGCTGTGACACCCTGCATCACCTCAGGCTCTACAGACACCCCTTCACGTGACACAGGCACTCCCCTGCATCCTGCGCCAGTCCCACAGCCCATGACAACTCCCTGGCACAGAGCAGGTTTCCCCACAGCACCACACTGCCCCCAGTGCCCTACTAGAGCTGTCCTTGGTGTGGCAGGGGTCACCTTATTCACATTTTCATGATGATGCCCATTGTGCTTAATCTGAAAGGTGTGTCCTGTGCCCCAAGAGACAAAAGAGGGCACAGGTGTGCATGGGGCAGCTGTGCTGCGGACTTCAGTGGGCCACAGAAGCAGCCTGACAAGAGCCACCAGCGCTAATATTGTGCTTCCTTGCTTTTTTAAAACCTACAGGGAGACACAAACCCGGCTGCGATGAAAAAACTGCAACAACATGTTTCTCAGAACACCTTGTCACAGAAAGGGAACTTCGTGCAGCAAAGGTTGAGAACAACTGGAAGACAGAAGGGCTGAGCATTTGATCACTGTTCCCATGCCTGTCACATCTACATGGGTGCATGTGTAAGGCATAAGTCTACCATCATTATTGGGTGGTCACTAAATGACTTACAAACTTCCTGAATTAAAATTGCAAGCCCCTGTGAGAGAGGCAAGGGCCTTCGCAGGGAGCCTGTGTCAGCAGAGTGGCAAAGCCATTTGCTCAGACTTTCTCAGGCTCTGCTCTTTTCTCTGAAGGCCAGTAGCTCCTAGCCCTCCTCCCAGACTAACCCTCTAATTTGCCTTCCAGACTGATCTGTAGAAATACACAAGGACTCTAAAAAGAAAAAAACAGCCAAATTGTTTAGTACTCAAAAAAATACTAAGAAAAAGTGCATGTCTGATCATATGCAAGTGGCTTTACCCATCTATAAGCCTGCTTGGAACAAATATCTAAACTTGTCTTGCCCTACTCTGGTGATCACCAAACTAAAATACATTTATTGGCTGTGCACAGACACAAGTTTAACTTGCAGTCAAGCTTTTGCCTGTAAATTTCTAAGGTCAGTGAAGCTGCGCATGTGTAACTATGAACAGAATTTACTCCAGAATATTCTGCCAACTACCGTATTTTAAACACCCTTACTGATGTGTGATCCACTGCTTGCTAGACACAGAAGCATCCTTATCTACCTGGGCCCAGTCTCCAATTACACCTGTATAAAGGAGCTCAGTGTTCCCTTCAGGTGAACCTTATCTGCATGCATGCCATCTGGAAACTCACTCCCTTCATTTAAGCCAAATTAACCACAACCCTTCTCCTCCCTGGACCAGAGAAAACTCCCAGGTAGCCACAGAAAGTCATTCTTACCTCCACTCTGCCGACAGGCACCAAATCCAGGAATTGTGACGAGCCAGGAGAAAGAAGAAATGAAAAAGACATCAGTGACACTTCATTGCCTGCTCTGAGATGTGGGAGTTAAGATCTCCACACTAGGAAATCTGTCTGAGACCTGTAAGCTGTCTAAAAAGGATGCAGCTAAATTCTGTCCTTATTTTACACTTTCTTGTGGGGAAGAAGAGTTGGGCAACACTGGACACCGTATGGGAAGATGGAATGAGGAGGAGGAAGTGCATTGTCGACTGCAGTTCTGTCTGAGGTCAACTGTTGCACCCTAAACCCACACTTTTACCCTTATCCTTTGGGTCCTACATAACCCACAGATAGCATCTTCTGTTGAAGCTACCCATGCATGTGTTACTGCACGCAGCAGCTGCAACAAGTGGGAGAAACCAGCGATGGAGGAGCAGCGGAGGCACACTGCCATGACCCCACCTGCAGCACCACAGGGAGCTGGGCTGCACCGGCACAGGGAGGAGGCACTGAGCGTCAGCCAAGGACTGGGACCCCTCTGCCTTGGAACCCTTGGGAGCTGGGACAAGGCTAAGTCAGGCTTCTGCTCAGGTCTGAAGGGGTGCTCTCCTCTTGCTGAGCACACACAGCCAGAAGGACAGCAGTGCAGTTTCTCCCACCAGCCTAAAGCACCTGCCCTCCCTACTGAGTTTGCAGATCTGCTTCATGGGGCAGAGCCTTGCCTGGGCTAAAAGCAGAATGTGAATGGGGATGTGAAACACGGTACCAAGTGCTGAGTCCCTTATGGGGCAGAGCATGCTGCTAGGTCTCAAAGCTCAGTGTAAGAAAAGGCATGGTTATTTTCTCAACAGAGCAGAAGCCGAGGCACAGAGAGAGGGGCAGGTGCATGCCTGGTTAACAGCAGGACTAGGGCTACCACCCTGTGTCTGAAGTCCTGGGTGATTCCTCTTTTCTCTAACTAAACCTCCCTGCCTGTCCCAAGAGAGAAGGCACAAGCTGCTACCTTTCTCTTGGTGTGAAAAATGCTGTCAGCTAGCTCAGACCATCAGCATTTGTCCTCTTTGGATCACCCGTTCCCCATCTGGGAGATGTCCCTGGGAGCAGAGGTTGCCCCAGACATGGTGGGGTACTGCTCTGACAGCAACCTTCCTGCTTTCTGGATGCAATCCCCTGAGAAGCCAAACTGCTCATGAAAGCTATTTTCACCTTGCTGTTAGGTGATACCAATGCTGGGTCATGGCCACTTCCTCCTCATAGATGAACTTACCAAGTGTGCTTCTGGGACACAAAGTACAAGACGGCATCAAACAGTCAGGAAACGACAGCTGTATCAGTCTCCGAAGTGTAAGAATATATGAGGAAATAGCCTGGTGGAGGATGCACTTGTACTCAAATTTAGACCCTGCACCCTATCAGCTCTCCAAGGCTTTCCTTCCTCCTCCAGAGTACTTCACAGCCCTTTCCTCTCCCTCAGCAGGGAAGCTAAGACTGCGATCGCAAGGGTAAAAAATTAATGACTCCCTCCTTCCAAGCATACCTGAAACGCTGATGGTTGCTGCAGCTTTTGCAGCTCCAAAAGTTTTGCTATGTTTGTTCGTGGCAAGGCAAGTGAACAGGCCAGGTCGAGTGACATACACCTGCAGTCTGGAGTCAACCACTCTGTCCTTGACACTTTCCACTATAGACCCTGCAGAAACCTAAGAGAGCAAAAAGCCCAGTGCAGTGATATTTCTAACAAAGGCAAACAAACAAACCAAGGAAAAATCTGAGACCCATCCTCAAGCATTTGAATTGGCAGAGAAAGATGTAGAAATGGCAGAGTACTAAAGCTGCTGGTGTTATTTTGGTGCTTTCATAGCAGCTGACTTCACAGACAAAAGGAAATGTTAAAGATCTCTCCTATTTCACACTTCAGCAATACTTTGCAATTAATTTTCAGTTCCAGAGGGCTGTAGTCTCACTTTTGCTCATGTAATTGAGCTGGCTAATTACTCAGGACCCCTTCTAGCAGAATATATGTGAGTATTCATGCCTTAGCAAGGAAGGGCATGAGGTGGCTCTGTGGACCCTGGCTGTATAAAGGGGGAAAATAAAACAGTGTGTAAGTTACTGATTCTGGGTTAATATAACCTCTACTACACTTCCAAAGCCGTTGTGAGCAAAGCAAGCACTCTGGCTCCAACACTTTGGCGTATATCTGATAGATTTTCTTATCTCACACCTGGAAATATGGAAGGGACTGAAGATGTGGCAATTTTGGTCAGCTCTTTTCCCAGGTTAGGAACACAGAAGTAAATGAGCTTGGAGCCTGCTGATTTTGGCTAGCAGCTTTCCTGCTCATTTAGCATCCATTAAAGTAGTAGACCATGGTACAGTAAGACTCTACCTTGCAAAGGCAGTAGGAAGGAGCAGCATTGCCTTCTCTACCCTTCATACTGATAAGAAGCATCAGCTGTAATTCAGGCAAGATGTGGTCGTCCATGTATCCCACTGTGTGACCTGGTCCTGAGGACAGTGGGAGTTGTCTCCATGGATCCATCCCAGCAAAGCACTCTACCTATGCATCTATCTGAGAGGCTAGAGAGATCGATCTGACCTCCATGGAGATTAGTAGAAATATGATTACAATGGGTTCTATGTCTGTTCCCAAAGGTATTAACAGTGATAACTGAAAAAGCAAGAAACGATGCGTCCAGTGTTGTATCACGTCTTTAGCACAGATCAGTTTCTCTCTGAAAAGAAAATGCTGAAAATAATGTATTTTTTTTGCCTCACTCAAGTTTAACTTGAAGTAGTGGTGAGGGAATGTGCATGGGAAGAAATCACTAAATAAGCAGACCAACACTGTTATTGTAAGTACTGCATCAGGGATGGGTCGTATGTTGGTCACTGTGCAAATGCAGGGACCAGGGGTATTTTTTGACATTACGCTGTAAAGTCAGTTCAGGTAGATGGGAGCTCAGAGTACATTTTTTCATTACTTTCTCTTTTATTACAATGCTGGTCAGATTTATTTTCAGATTCTTTTTCTCCCCAAAACCACTCAGCGCTAAGACACTGCTGGGACCTTTGTGGTGGAAAGAAGGAATTTCTTTAGAGGCTGCCCCTGCCTCCCAGCATCCACCCGGGACAGGCGGTCACTAACCCTGAGCTGCTTGTACTTATCCACTCCTCTGTCCCCCCTCAGGCCTTGGGCATACCCTGTCCTATTAGCTCCCCTCCCAGCAGCACTGGACTGTGCCTGATGAGCACGAAGAGCTGGGATTGCTCCTCCTGGTTTGGGCTGTGGATAGATGCAAGCAGTATGAGCAGTATGTGTGGTCACATGCACTACGGAAAATGTCAGGTCGTTTTGCCTAGGACTTCCACACAAGCCAGTTGTTGTTTTCTCTACAGGGAACCTTAAGCCATTCCCTTGTGCTAATGTGCTAATTGATTTCCTTCCCTTTTCAAATATATTCCCTCAAGTTTTTTTTCCAGCAGGTCTTTTTTTAGGCTTTAAACATCACCTCAGCCACCATCAAAACCGAGATCTCTTCACATTTTCACACCTGGCTCACCTATTCTTTGTCACATGGAAAACTACAGTTTAAGGTCCACAATGCCCAGCAGCATATAGAGGGAGGAAAAGCAACAGCTGAAGAGGCTGTGCCTTTCTTGAAGACATGCTTCTAGCCAGGAATAAACTGATAGCATATTTCAGCACATCACCTAGGTCAGTACAGAAAATTTCAGATCTATTCATCTGCAAATATGCTGTGCATATACACTGTCCCACAGGTATTTTGCTTCAAGACAGTTTGCTCTACCTAACTACTTTGGTTTGTGTTATTCTGTCCAATAAACAATTTGCCATGTTATCATTACTGCATTAGGAGAAAGGAGACCAAAGGTGGCTGCAGAAGTACTTAAACACGTGATGAAGTCCTATGAACCCTTGCTCAGAGGAAGCCTGTAAGCATCCAAAGCATCCTTCTTCTCAGGCTTTCCAGACCTTAACAATTTAATCCACACAACACCCTGGAGAAGGGGGAGAGTGTTTTGCAGGGGAGAAAACTGCATCAGGGGGGTGAGGTGGGCTTAACTTGATTACACAGCCAGGCGCTAAGTAAGGCGAGAATAGAAACCACAAGCACTGGCTCCCAGCCCCGCATTTTAATTCCTGGGCTGCGCTTCCAGATGCTAGAAGACTTCCAGGGACAAAAGCATGAAAAAAAGAGGCACTTACAGCTTTCCCATTTTCCAGCCAGGTAACGGTGGGGACTGGAAGGCCGGTCGCTGCACACCGCAGCGTCACCACAGATCCGAAGGTGATATTTTGGGATTCGGGAGCCTTCAGGATTCTGGCAAAAACTGCAGGAGAAGACAGAGGTGCTAGTTGAACAGTAATGTAAAGGTTAGGCTGTGCTGGCATGGGGATCCTTCCTCTCCAATAGGTCTTGAAATAACACGCGGTCCCATGAATGAAAGTGGAGCTTAGCACAGGCTTGCCAGTGAGCAACAGTCTTGGGAGAGGGATAAGGAGGAGAAAGAAAATGATCATCGTTGTTATGTTCTGCACCTTACAGACCGAAATTTTACCTCTGGAAATTTCTATATCATCTGAGTTCGACACCTCAGAGGAGGTAACGTACAAAAAACAGGTGCAAACTCATCAGTAGTGTGCAGATCGGACAGCTCACAGCAACTACACAGCAAGTTACCATGCTGCCCTGCCAAGGGTGACCTCATGGAAAACTTGTTAGAAACCATCAAGGGAGACCACCAGCACAGTCACATACCATGAAGGTTAAGGGTCAGATAAGCTCCTCAGTGTGATTGAAGTGATTAAGACTTACCATGGAGAGCCACAAAACCCAGCATTTTCCCTGCCATGACAGTCTGCCCTAAAGGGAGAGAGTCTAATACCGAGTTTTTGGGGAATGGCTGGAAAAGACTTTGGTAAGACAAGATTACAGGAAAAGAGTATTTTCTTAAAGTGACTTTTTATCTCTACTGCTCTTGCTTCTTTTGTGGCAATATGGTTACTGGGCAGTTTGAAGATAAGCAAGACAAGCGACTCTGTGCCCTAAGAATTTTTTTTTTTTTTCCAAAAAGAAGAAATGGAGTATTTTTGCTGAACACTTATTTCAGTCCAGAAACACAACTCTGATAGCCTTCACAAGCTGTATTTCAGCTGCTGTACTTGGACCACATAGAGGAAAGCAGAGAAGAGAGACATTTCCCATGTGGAACACTGGAGTTTTGACACAAAATTTTTAATGGAGATGTCTCAATGTCTGTGCAGAAGCAGGCTGAATAGGTCTGTGTCGTTTCTTACTCCAATTTCTAATGCTTAGTTAGTAACCCTCACTCTCTACCTTCTAGGCTGCAGCGCAATGACTAAAAGTCTCCATCAGAAGTTTTACTAAGCAGGGGAGTATCTCTTGAAGTTCTCAGACAAGCCTGAGATCTTGTCTGCCACTTTGCTATCTGTACATTTCCCCTTACTAACATATGTGATCGTGTCACAGTCTTCTGTATCCCTGTTTATCCAGTTCACCTCTTGTCACTGGCCACTGGTTGCTCCCAGATGGAGACTTCCAATGCAGAGCAATTAGGAGACCAATGAGCATCCCTTCAGAAACTGAGTATCTGTCATCTATTGGGATGGGAAGGCTTTGTGTGCAAAATTTTAGTTGGAAAAAAGAAAAATTATATGCTTTCCACATAGTTCTTCCTCCCAGCCCTGGCCTGGAACTGGGCTGAGATTTGTGTTAATGAAGAGCCTAAAACCAGTTTTTGTTTGTGGATAGGCAACACTAGGAGTACATTTCAGCATAGAAACTTTTGTCTTAGAAGCACAGCCATTCAATAGGGTCCTGGGCAGGAGTTTTTAGGAAGATTACATTTAATGTCAGTGAAGTGAAAAGGGTGGGGGGATACGTATTATATTCAGCTTCTTAACACCTCAGCGGTTTCCAAGCAGTGCCTCACTGTTGATGCTTGGTGCCACTTACTTAATGTCAAACCAGAGCAGCAACAGGGCTGCTGCATCCCCCCCTGCCCCTCAGAGAGGCAGCAGATACAAAGCTCAACTGCTAACAAGAAAAGCTGCAGTGGCTGGCCAGGGAATTTCCTGATGAATAATAAGCAAAATGAAACCTTTGCCTGAAATTTCACTTCAGGCCATTAGTACCCGATGGCTACAAATTCAGCCCCGAGTGTCCCAGGCCAAGCTCATAATTACTTCTATACTTCATTTGGAGAAATACTAAACTTTTGGACCTGTCTACTGGCAGCAGTTACGTGCACATGGCTCCCTCTCAACCCAGCGCGTTAGCTCCCAGAGCCAGAATATGGCCTTTTGTGCTTTTCTCATGCCGCTGTTGGCTTCTCAGTGTGCTGCTGGGACCCTGCCTGCCTGACAATTCTACTGCTCGGATCCTGCCCAGCTTAATTAATACCTGAGTGATCAATTAACAGCACTCAGCTAGCCTGTGCTAGGCACACGCACAAATGCCCTCCTCTGTACTGGCTGCTCTCCCAAAATCTGTGAGGATCGTTCAGCCAGGCAAAAAAAAAGGCACACCCTGAGATGATAGCCATTGCACAGGTGGGGAGCAATGCCACAGTGAGCACGGTGGCTGGTCTGGCTCATAGGGAGGCCAGAAAGGTGCATCCCTCTCCCCAGGTTCCTCCCACCTGCACTGATCACAGCGCTGGCTTTAGTAGCTCAGCACGTCACTGGCGTGAGCACCCATCCGCCAGCATGGGGAAGTAAAAGGGTCAGGCCACTCAAGCTTAAAACACCAAATGCAGGGATAAAAAGTCCAGCGACAGCTGCTAAGCATTCACAAGTTTCTTGTGGAAAGTACTGCAGGTGTATTACGTAGCACAGAGAGGGACGGCTAAATAAAAGTGGGCTCATAAGGAAATACCCTGATTTACAAGGTGTGGAAGAATGGAAGCTCTGGCTACCCCCAGAAGTTACAGATTTAATATTTTAACATTTCAAATACTTATATTTTCAAGCTTTTAAAAAATATTTTACTTAAAATTTAGATATCTAATTTAGCTAGTTAAACAAAAATCTAAATTAAGTACTTAGCTCTAGATACTGTGAATGATGTAATCTGGGGGTTTTTTCACTATTTCATGTTTAATGGAGAAATTCCCTGGGACAAGGGCTGGACACCCCAGGTCCTGACGGCCTTTGAAGCTCTGTTGAGTGGCACACGCAGGGACACATTTTCCAGAGGGGTCTTCATCACTTTGAGAAACAGCATTAAAACAAATAGCATCAGCTATTTCTCAGCCCTATCATCTGTGTGAGGATGATCAGCAGACTGCCGTTGTCAGCAGACTCGGGTTCTGCGGGAATACCAGGACAGGTTGTGTGAGAGCAGCCTGTGTCACCTTCCACAAGTGCAAAGCAGGGCAAGAACACCAGGATGAGCTCAAGGTCCATTTTGGCAACGGCATTAACAAGGAAATCTGTCCTATGACTTTTTTCCCCCCCATCATATTACACAAAGAAAGAAAAGAGACAAAGACAAGGAAGAAACGGCGACCCTGATGGTGCCAACCTAAGCAACTGGCAGGGAGAGCTGGGTGAAAGGCAGGAAGAGGAAGGAACAGAAAATGGCAATAAATGTCTGTAAAAGTCACATTGTTTGGTGGGCTCGGGACATTGTTTTATTTTCATTTTGCCTCAGAGGGAAAATTCCCAACAATCAGGTGATTTCTAAAACCTCTCTTATTGTCCTCCTTTTCCAGATCCTCCCAAAAGTGCATTTTGCCAGGATGTTTGCCTGTTTAGCTATACCACCACGAGGTAACAACGTTCACATCAAGACACCCAGGCTCTTGGCACAGGATTTACCCAAAGACATGCCAAAAAGCAGTTAGGGAAGGTGGGCAAAGAGCGCTTCATTTATTTATTTATTTAAGTGGAAAATAAACAGAGGAGCTGGAAATGAGATCTGGCCAGCTAAAAGCCAAGCCAGCACATTGTTTCACTCCCAAGCCCCCTAATAAATGTCCTTTCTTTTACAGCCCTGCTAAATGATGTGCTGTGCATTGCAGGGCTTGCTAAGAAGTATCTGCCCCATGGCCAGATGCTCTCATTTCTGAGAATTAGGTAACATCATCCGGTCCAAACAGTAGAGCTCTAATTCAGTCACATAATATTTATACTATAAAAAGATTAAAGCAGGGTCGTCATCCTTCCCCAGCCCCCGGGTTGAACAGCTAACTCTTTCCAGGTGACTTTGTTTTCCCGTTGCCTTAGACTGAGCTGTGTTTCATTTCCAGGATTTGGGACCCGATCCTGCAGTCCTGGCAGATGCCTGCCCCCTGACTGGGCAGGGCCTGTTTTTTTGTCAAAGAAGGCTGGGTTGGGCCAGCTACATCTGGGCAGCAGCCTGGGTGGCCTGAGGCCATGATGCTGCTTTTGGGAAAGGACAAAGTTATGCCCAGTGCTCATGGGAAACCTCGTGCATCTAGCCCTGCTGTAGGAAGACACCCCTTTTAGGCAGAGTTTCCTAAGTGTTAATGCTGGCTTTGATGCACCAGGCTCAGTTAAGCACTGGTTTTGGGGTGTTGCGTGTTGGTTTTTTTTTTTCCCAGAGCCTCCACTGGCTTTGGTGAACCTCAGTATCCAGAGGACAGAGCATCATTTGCCAATGTACGTGAATTAACCCAGCCTGTCAACATCCACCAGTATTGAAGTCCAAGAGCCTGTTGCTAGTCCTGGCATATTGTAAAGCAAACCTGATAGTCCAAACCAAGAGCTTAACTTGTGTTAGCAACTGCCTGGCAACAGTGAGTGCACACTCCCTTCCCACAGCAGTCTGAGCCTGATCTAACACATGAGCCAGACCTGCTATGTCCACGCTGCCAGATCTGATACCTCAACCTACTCCACTTTCCCCAGTTTTTTTGCTTTTATCATGAAAAACGGCCTTTTGGGTGATGACAACCAGGTCTTACACTGAAATTTTTTTTGCAGCTAAGCTGCAAAACACAGAGGGTAAAGGCAACTCCTACGTGCAAAAGGCGTTTTCCTCTGGTACAGACGGTGCTGTGTTGAGAACTAATGTGTCTGCATTACTGGGGGAACTGGTAAGATACACAACACCTCAGAAACTTTCCTTGTATAAATACCCTGGCAAAGCATTTGTGCTGCATGCTATTGATGTGTAAGCGTTTAGGAGCTAAACTGCAACCATTTTTTTGTTCGCATTCGCCAACATTCCCGTAGCTCTTTCGTACCTGAAGTGTGACAGATTGAAATTACTCCTTTTCTACAGAGGAGTTCTCTGGGGTTGGATTTTGCTTACTAATCCGTGAAAAATCATTTATGCTTGCCACCTATATGCTCTGAAGAACCATGAGCTTGTGCCTGTGTGTTTGCAGTCTTTTGCCAGTGAGAAGTCCGGTCATCTAAATCCCCATTCAGATTCATTCATCTCACATCCATTCACTCTTCCCGACAAGTCTAAACCAGGCAGTCAAGGAGAGGTAACAAGCAGAAGGGCTACCATTTCCTTCCCACTGGTGAGATATAAGGGAAGTCTGACAAATACATTTATAAACACATTGAAAGCTGCAGTATTTGTGCTTTCTGACATTTCAAATTAATCCATGTAAAATCCCAATAATTCTTGAAATACTAGGGCTGAGAACAGGCCACACATCATGCTCGTGGATCAGCGGTCACAGAGACAGCCGCACCAAGCTGTGCGCAGCAGCTAATTGCATGCCAAGAGCCAGGGCTGAACAAGCGAGGCACAGTCTCCACAGCTGACACGACAGGACTGAATCCCAGCTCAGAGAACAAACAAATTCTTCAGTAAGCATGGTCAGCAACTCCTCTCCCAGTGACAGAGACAGGCTCTGCGCATGGCTCACCACACGCCTGCAAACGGGAACGGCTCATGTTGTACCTTTGCCACTGCTCAAAGCGTGCTGCCACCCTCCCACCCATTTCCAAAACTGCTGGGTTAATAATTAATCCTGAGATAACTGCAGGGTCAGTTTCACTTTGATTTCTGAGTATTTCTTACCAAAACTGCAATATTTATCTTTTTGCAAGCCTGCCACATAAATGCAAAGAGCAGCAAAATGCCACAGGCAAAGCTGGTATGAGAGACTTCCACTTACCTCCCTCAAATTGCTTACTTATTTTTATTTATCGCTGTCCAAACACTCTTATTGCCAGAGAGCCACATGTATACAGATTATCGAAGGAAAAAAAATGTACAACTCTAGTAGCAAATGCGCAAAACCTCTGTATTATTTTTGAAGGAACAACACTAATAGATGTGGGCCCTAGATTATCAAGCAAGCGGTACTTCATCATCTGCCTGCCCCTCACCTGGTTATCATGGAAATCTGGGAGAAGAACTCCCCAATGCAATTGAAATACCAATGTTTTGTACAAAATCTCCAAGCTCTTCTGGCTCCTGATACATGATTTGGGAGGTTTGTAGTCTGCAGTAGTTCTAATACCTCATGCAGCACAGGCCAGACAGCACAGCGATACAGAGACACGCAACCTGGATCCTGAGTCTGTGAGATGCACAGCAGGGACAATTCAAGATCTGTATGGAAGGGAGATGGAGGAAATCACATCTCCATCCTGAAGCATATGCCTTCAGATTCTAAGCTGTGGTGTCTAATATCAAAGCAAGTTTTTCTTAGTAAGGCAATAGCTTTTCAAGGTAACCTTATTCTAGGGTGAGCTCCAAGATTTATGGATGGTAGGACAATTTGCATCAGCAGAAGAACTTATATAATGTTAAATGCACAAGCCAGCGCAGGAACTTCTCAGCTGTGAAAGACTTTGCATCGCATGTAGATGTCTTTGGAATCCTAAAAGTAGACCCTGCAAATATGTAAAGCTATAATAACCAGGACTAAAATGTAAATAGATAGCTTATATCCTGTGTAACTATATAAAACCTGTTCTGTACAAGTGTTCATTTCTATATACAGAGCAAACACCAGATTCAAGGACAAGAGAGGATAATGTGTTCAAATTACTTCTCAAGGAAATGAATAAGGAAATTCTTTTCGTGTCAGTACTGGTCTTATATATTTGGTATCTTTGAAGGAAAGACCCTTCTAAACCTCCATGTACTCTGGCTTTTCTACAACACAGAGACACACCATTTGCCATTTGACTCTGCCATTACCCGTTAATCCATGTGAAACTGGAAAAAAAGTTCCCAGTCACCTGAGCCAAAGAACAACCCTCTTGCTTATTCCAGTCGTGATCACAACCCATCATGATGACTGCCAAGGCTACCAGTCTGCCTGTGCGTACCAAAATCTCCACAGCTACACACAAGTCTCCCTCTCTCCCACTCTCAGGAATGGAGCAGACAATTACGGGTATCACTAGGACATCCAAAACTGACATAAGCCCTGAAGCATCCTGACATCTGGTCTCCGCCAATGGGTAACAGCAGTGCCATAAATTTAATTACATGCCATATGAAAAGTACTTCCTTTTATCTGTTTTAAAGTGCTGCTAGCAGTAGCTGCTAGGATGTTTCTTGTTTTGAGGTGATAGCAAGTAGCCTGTTCCCTGCTTACCTTATCCACCATGCGTACTTGGTTTTCAACATTGAAAACTCTGCTAGTCCCTCCTAACAGAAGGATCCACCTTCATTCCCTATTCTCAAGTCCTAGTTTGTGATGACCTTTTTGTGAGGGACCGCCTGGGGCTACATTCAATTTCACAGACCAGCACAACAGCAGACACTTCCCGTTCCATAGTATCAGCACACACACCATAGAAATATTGCGTGACACCAGAATGGGCATTAGTGTTGAAGCAAAATCTAGAATTGTACAGTTTGGAAGAGTCTGTTACAGTGACAAATAAGAGGCTTTCACTTCCACCAAGGCTATCTGAATGAGGTGGAACAGGATCTTGAAAGACAGAAGGCATCAGCCTCAGAAAATTGGTATTGGTCCACAGATAACTCACCAAAACTGGGCTTTTAAATAGATTCTATAAAATTTCCAGGTTGCCTTCAAAACCCTCCTTTCTGTACCTTCAGCCCCAGCTCTACCTTATTTCTCTCTGAAAATGCAGTCACTTCAGGATAGATGTCTCAGTTTGCTCTGGCCCCCTTTATCTGGTAACTATGGAAATTCTCTATCCTCCGCTCTCTTTATTGTTGGGCAGGAAGCACATGCTTCCTAGATACCCAATGCGGTTTACAAGCCAGCAGGATTTTGTCCGCAAAATCTATTTTTTTCTTAAAACCACAACTCATGCAATGATGTGAGAAATTCATATATTTTTAAGTGCCTTTCCAAACTCTTTGTTAGGGGAAAGAGGTCTTTGCAAAAGGAAATAGCAGGCTTAAATGCCTATTAAAAAAGAATTGCTCATATATGCCTTGTTAGAAACCTCATGCTCCCAGGAGGCCTGCTTTGTAGCTCTTCAGTGCAGGAGGCCATGCCGCGACAATTACTCGAAGGCGACGTGCACCACATGCCTGTGTCACAGTAGAGCAAGCCTCAGGAATAAACTGAATAGCTCGTGCTTGTTTGTTCATTTGCTGAAGGTCTGTGGCTGTTTTCTTTCCCCTGAGGCTTGCCCTGTTACCCTGTAATTAGGGCTATGGTCATATCTGCAGCATCTGAGAACCTCAGGATGACTATGGTGAATGCAGTAGGTAGGAGGAGACTTAATGAGATATTCTGGGCTTTCAGTTACGCCCATGCCACCCCGCTGAGGCCAGTCAATTACTTTGGTATGATTACAGGCAAGCTCAGTACTATTTTCTTTCCCAGTAATGATCCCTCCCTCCAAACCCTTTGCCATTTTTTACAGCAAACTGCAGTATTCACCATTTACTGCCATAGGACACTGCCTACAGGTACATACACCATCAGACAACACACCAGGGAAGGTAATCATTTCCCAGGGCTTCTGCCTCTGCTCACAGCAGAGCCAAACACACTTCAGTGTTGGTATCAGAATTTCCCTCAGGAAATTTCACCTAGCACTTAAATGGAAAACTGCAAGCTTCCTTGTCAGTCTGCTATTTTGCAATCCATCTCACCCAAAACATCCTACCTCGGAAGATGGCACGGATGAAAACCCAGATTTTACGTCAATAGCTAATCCCTGGGCAACACAGCAAGAGTCAGGGTACCAGTGCTGACTGGCTGCTTTGGTGGTCTCTTGGTATCTCCCCTTCCTGTTTTGTCTACATCAAATACAGATGTGTTGACACAAAACCATAGAAAACTTTCTGGATGGCACATCCAGAGTCAGTTTTCATTTGAAATAGGGCCCACTTCTGGAATGTGATCCATTCAAATTGATAGATTAGCTGGACTAAATACATACTTTCATTCCTGTTATTTGAGTTACAGTGTGACTTTCTTGTCTTTTCATTTATCTGTGATGTAACTTTGTCCCAAGACTACATAGCAAGTCCATAAAACAGCTGAAGGATGCTAGTGCTTTCCATTTCACAGGCACAGTCCGTTAACTAGATAACCAAGTCACTGCTTTCTATTGTCATCTAGTCTACTGTCCCCTCACTGCCTCCAAGAATTAGACAAATAAATAAATAAAAAATCTAGACCAAATCCATCCGTGTCCTGGCATATCCTTCCCTCTGAAGGGATGATTCTCCAAGGAAAACCTTCCTATTTTTAAGGCTAAGCCAGTTCTCACAAGTGGCTTATAGAGGAACATTTTTGTGGCCTGTGGCAGGGTATTATTTTAGTAGCTAGTAATAAGCAACGAAGTGTGGGCAGGAAAAGACTTCCATCTACCAGGGTTGGAACACAAAAACAAACAACGTCTAAGTCAGGGGAGCATGAGCATTGTTGCTTCTAACCTTATTTTGATTTGTTTGCTTCCTGTGCTGTCACATAGTAGCACAGGAGGAAGTGAAGCAGCAACACTTCAACAGAGGGATGAAAGAAACTGCCTGGATAAAGAAAGGATCAGTAGCCCTCAACTAATTGGAAATTGCAGAGAAGATTTAATCCAAAAATGTTGTTAAATCCATGGAGAATCCATATAGTTTCTTGACGAGCACACTGGATCTTCCAGCACTTGTCCTAGATAATTTGTTTGTTTGTTTGTTTCCTGACAGATTTATGATTGCTAATTTCTAGACATGCCTTTGTACAGTCATGACTTCAAAACAAAACCTTATCACACAGTATACTCCGAAACTCCTGAATTCCACAACTCTCTGGTGCCACAGGCTGGAGATTGAGCTCAACTTCATGTAAATCACAAGATGGAGGTGCACCTAACTCGGTACACAACCAACAGAACCATCTATGTACTCTTTCCTTTCACATTACAGCCCATGCGTTTACAGCCTTTCTTTCTTGTTCAACATTAAAAATGCATCTCTGGGCGAATTGGGAACATCGAAAGTTTCACATGCTGGTTGAAACACTAGAAAGGTGTAACAGGAAAGTTGTTCTTCATCCTCAGGGGAAGAAAAAACTTTTTTTCAGGGTTTATGAACACAAAGTCCGAGTATGCAAGGCTAAAAAGGACAGTAGACAATTCAGGCTGTCTTCCTGCAGCAGATGACTTCCATGCATGTGCTTCTGTTGGAATGGAAGGACACCTCTCAGAACATTCTACCGTCAGTACTGTTAGTGCTTCATCCACCACAACCCTTCTTACATTTTAATGGCATAACTCTATTCATTTCCAGAAAACACTCTTTCCATAGCTGAAGCTAAAAATTAGGCTGATAAAGAAACATGGTTTATATGTTTATGCCTCATCTATAGACAACTGCTACTCCTAAACTGTAAGCTATTCACAGTCAACTTTTCACTTTCTTTCATGACTTTTTTGTTTTGAAGAATGAAGAATATATAGGACAGGAGTCCATTCTACCAATTCATTCCCCCAAGGAGAGAAAGAAATGTTCTCCAAAACAGAGCAAAAGACTGTCAGAATACAGACCCCAGGTCAGGGGATCAAGCCTGTAAGTCATAGAATCATAGAACCATTAGGTTGCAACAGACCTCTAAGATCATCAAGTCCAACCGTTGATCTAATACAACCATGCCCACTAAGCCATGTCTACAAGTGCTACATCAACACATCTTTTGAACACCTCCAGGGATAGTGACTCCACCACTTTCCTGGGCAGCCTGTTCTAATGTTTGACCACTCTTTCAGTAAAGAAATTTTTCCTAATGTCCAATCTAAACCTCCACTGGTGCAACTTGAGGCCATTTCCTCTTGTCGTACTCCTAGTACAAGTCATCGTAAAATGTGTTGTTCTACTGCTGGTTTGCAATAGATGCTTCTTATTTAATGCAGGAATTGTAAATACTTGGAATATTGGTTATAAGCACCACATCTGAAAAAGATAATGAGAGATTAAAGCAAAACCATCCAGTGGAATTTATTTTACACACTAAAAAACCTACCAGACATCTTCTCTGTGTGTCTGAGTGACAAGCATGCTCATAACAGAAATATTCCCATCCCTCTTACCAAGCAAGAACTCGTGGCTTTAAATTTATTCTTTCAGTGTCATACAATTTATATATAAGGGGTATGGAGAACATCATAGTTACACATGTCAAACCACAGCGATCACAGAGGCTGTATGGTTTTAGGCAGCAGGCCCACAACCTGAACCTGATGACTTCTTGCATACCTTTTGCTGTACTGGTCCTCTTAATGGACTGGATCAATGTCACTGCAAATAACGATGAAAACCAAAATTCTTCCTGTTCTACAGCCTATGTTGCATAAACAGCCATCCAATGCATGAAGGGAAAAACAGACGAATATCTCACTAATGCCACCTATCATGCAAACCCTACAGATTACAAATGCTCAGACAAGGGCCAAGAAATGCATTCTTGGCACAGCCTGGAAGTCTATATCCTGCCCTCAGTTTTCACAGACATCAATGGTAATTTCTGCATTTGAGGACAACTCTCAACATTATTGAAGGCAATAGTTGCTTTCCTATTTATTTCCAAAGGAGTGATGGAACATCTTAGCCATTTCAGCCAACATCTTGTCCATAAACTTCAGCCTTCAGACATCTGTGTGAACTACTGATCAGGTAAGCAAGCAAATGCTTTTATTCTACCATAGTCCTGAATCTTGGATTCATCCAGGAACCTTTCAGCGACAGATTCACTTTGGACATCAGTACAGCAGTCAACAGGAAATTTGTATAAATCCTTTGGCGAGGTACTGTTTCACCGAGTATACAAATCGTCTCTTCTAGGAGTTGGTCTTCTCTTCTAGGGTTGGCAGACATGTTCATTATCAAGACTGATAATGTAGCAGTTAAACGGCTAGTGAGCAAAATGCTTAGAATGGTAGAAAATGAATACAAAACTGCAGGTCAGAAATGCTGCCTCAGGGAAACCAAAAATTTCTTGGCAAACAGATGAGATTTTAATATTGTGCTTTTATCTCAATGCACATATTACCTCCTGTAGCCATCTATGGACGTACATAAATCACAGGAAGTCATCCTCACACATTAATTTTAACAGAACCAGCAAACTGATCATTGCTCATTTGTTTTGCTTTGCAGAGCAGTGTGGAGAAGGCTTGTTTCTGCCTATTGCAATTCTACCTCATGCCAATACTTCTACTAGTCCTTTTCTCCATAAGTTGCATGGGCTGTAATTAACTTAACGAATTAGCCTGAAACATGCCCCAGGAGAGGAAGCAGGCTGTGCTTGCTAGGGACCAGCTCGTGTAGGGGGCAGCACCCATAGGATCCTTATCTCCTTCCCCACATTCCCTGATGAAAATCAGGAGCAACTGAAAAACCAGTTCCAATAAGTACTCCACTGCTTTCTTTTTCCTAACAAGAACTGCACCTGAATATTCACCTAAAATCGTTGCTCGAATTATTTTGACTTTGTTTTGAAAATAATAAAACTTTAAAAATATTAAAGCTATACTTTAAAAGTAATAAATAGAGATCAGTATTATAAATGTTGAGGAAAGCCAACAAGGAACAGAGAAAAAAAAAAATGTGGAAAATCAAAATAACAGCATTTTTCTAACTGTTTTGCCAGGGACCGCTGAAACCAGACAAGAAGTAAGACTGTAGGGCACCTCAGTGGTGTAAACGCTCGGGCCAAGGTTATCATCAGTTTGAATGAGTGGATCCAGCATAGATAATTTTACATGTTTGAAACTCGCTGTAGTTTCTGGGACCAGCTTCGGCAAGTCATTTACGCATGTGCCTGGCCTTACACACATTAAGGACCCTGACCGCATGCGGGAGGCTGAGGGTCAATCTTTCAAGAAGTTAGCAACCTGCATTTTGAACAAAGTCTGAAACTAATTGCAGGACTAACATTGAACCCATTAAAATGCAAGTTCACAACAGAAAATCAGAAACCTCTTTCAGCAATCAGGACCTGCCTGATCTAGATTTAGCTAGGCATAAATATTTGCACTGCTCTTTGAATGGGTGTTTGCTTCAGGGTTAAATATTCATAGTTAACCAGTCAAGTTTAGTCATTTTATTTTAATGTTAAGCCACGCTATGCAAGGTGGTAACTCCAGTGAATGGTAGCACCAAGATTTAAGAAAAAATATTGTAGTGTTATTAGAGTAGCAATAAACAGCATATTTTCATAAGTTTTCTAAACATAGTGAATGCTCAAAGAAAACTAACTGAAGTGTGATTTTCCTGCGTTGAGTAATTTTAGATTATCATTTACTAGGAGTTATGTTAAAATGCTGATACTAAGGATGTAGGAGAGGTAGAAGGGGAGGGATACTAAAAATAATGATAAAAGATGTGTGTGAGGGGGATACATGTGCCTGTGCAAACCTGCATGCATATGCAGGTATGTGCATATGTATGTATGTGCATATGCATGTATGCTAAATATCCATAAGAATTAATCTAAAATATTGGGAAGGGAAGGGATCTGTATACACACCAAGCTGCAGTCAGGATTATTAACTTTGGATTTAGGAAGCCAAAAAAGTAAAACAAACATACATCAGTCTAGTTTGGGTGGCAGCCTGAAATGAGGTATATTATATGGGTGTCCTACCAGAGAAACCAAGGCGAGACTGGAGAACAGCATTGCTTTGTTCACCCAATGCATGAATGGAACATGAGGGGATAGTTCATGTAGGAGCACTGAGCTCTCATTGGTTAATTAAGAACTAATCTTCCTTGTTTTAAAAAGAGCACACATTGGATCTCCTTTGCAAGTAGGATATTGGTGGAGTATTTTGCCATTCCTTTAATTAACAGGCAGCTGCATGATTCTGGAGACAAGGACAAAACCAGTCATCAACCTTAGCAGCTCAGATTTTGGTGCAGTTCTAACCAGCTTTTAAATTCCCTAACTGGCTCTGGTAGATACAGAGTAATAAAATCCAAGTGCTTGAGGCTCTTCAGCATATAGTAAGGACAAGGAGTGAGTACAACAAGGAGTAATGGTTTTAAATAAAAGAGGGCAGATTCAGGCTAGATACAAGGGAGAAATTTTTTTACAATGAGGGTGGTAAAACAATTGAACAGGCTGCCCAGAGACGTGGTAGATGCTCCATCTCTGGAAACAGTCAAGGTCAGGTTGGATGGGGCTCTGAGCAACCTGATCTAGCTGAAGATGTGCCTGCTCACTGTAGGGGGTTGGACTAGGTGACCTCTAAGCATCCCTTCCAACCCAAACTATTCTAGGATTCTATGGAGGTAGGAGTTGCATGCATGGCACCAGGTATTCGTCATTCACAATTCTTAACAAGCCTTTTGCCACTGTCTTGATGATGGGGCCAAACCAAAACCCAGGACCCAAGCTGTTCACAGCTAGACCCAAATGTCTTCATTTTGCCACATCACTTTTACCTTCCGAGAAGTGAATCTAGATTGGTAATATCTGCCTTCCTGTTTTAAAGCTATTTAAGGAATTTCTAACATACTTGAAGTCTGTATATGTAAATATTTTTAAAAAAAGAAAAAAGAAAAATGAAGGCATTTTTCAGGGAAACAGCAGACCTACAGTAATTTTTGGGTGGATCTAATATACCTGATCCTGCTCCCACAAGAAAGTCAATGGTCCTCTTAGACCATTGACTGCACCCTACGTAATATCTGATAGTCCCAGGCCAAACGTAACTTACAACAATCTTTTGAAGCTTACTAGGCAAGTAGAGATCCTTCTTCACTTTCTACAGTACAGCCATTCTGAATAAGAAATAAAAATTGGTTCATCTACTAAGTTAGTTCATCCCTCCTCTCACTCCACAAAATTTTGCATAAGCCAACTTCTCTTATAGGATTCAGGAACATTGAATGTCTCATTGCCTACGTTTGGGTTCCCCTGCAGTCCACTGGTCTCAGCACTCTGAAACTGGTGACGATTTATACCACAAAGCAAACGCCTTCTGTAAATAAGAGACGGACACTGAGCACATAAAGACCAGAAACTGAAAAATCAATCCAGTGTTCAGTTTAGCAGGCAGAAAATGTTCAAGTCCTCAAAGAGAAAAGCTGTTCACCTGAAGAATCAACCAATTCAGACAGAAAATTAGAGGAAAGGGAGAGGGATACACACATAATATTCATAACGCTGCAAAATTCTTCACTGCAGCTGCAGTGCTGTCTGATCAGGCTCTTTGCATCAACTTTACAGGGCCATCAGCTTTCTACTTGTCTGCCTCCACAAGCCATAGTGTATAACCCACGGATCTGGTGGGACTTTTCAAACAAGAAACAAGCTGGCATCTTGGAAACCTTCAGTCAGAAGGAAAAACATACTTGGAAGTCTTTACTCAGATGAATATCCCACCAGAGCCACAGCAGCCATGGACAAGGACCCTCCACAGAGAGTCCGTTTCACCATCGGCCAGCAATGGGAGCAGGTGTGGACAATCTTTTTCCTTTCCTTTCCTTTCCTTTCCTTTCCTTTCCTTTCCTTTCCTTTCCTTTCCTTTCCTTTCCTTTCCTTTCCTTTCCTTTCCTTTCCTTTCCTTTCCTTTCCTTTCCTTTCCTTTCCTTTCCTTTCCTTTCCTTTCCTTTCCTTTCCTTTCCTTTCCTTTCCTGTCCTGTCCTGTCTTGTCCTGTCCTGTCCTGTCCTGTCCTTTCCCTTTTTCTGCCTCTTGGGTCATTCCCTAGGATGCTTTTGTCAACACCAGTGTGATACTTGAGGTTAATTCAGGTTAACTGCATATGTACAAGGAGCTGGCACGTGGAGCTGGAGCCCAGTTCAAGGGTTACTCACCTTCCACTACCACTGTTGCAGGTTTTGAATAGGCTGTGCCCAGGCTGTTTCTGGCTACACATCGATACTGTCCTGCATCTTCTCTCTGAACGTTGTGGATCCTTAAATTCCCTGAATCGAGGACAGCAATGCGAGCGTTCTCCTGCCAGAGGAAGGAGCAATCAAGGTGAGGACTTTACATGCTGGCTGCACACAAGCAGTACCAAATATCCACTTGCAAAGACTAGGCTTACACACATGTAAATTATTTGTATTGTCCTACAACTGAAGAATTTAGGTCCAGCTCCTCCTGCTCAGAGTTGTCATGGCACGTTCACCCGTCTTTCTTTTTGCAGATCAGTGATTTATAGCTTCAAAAGAGCCCTGAATCTTAACTAAGCAGCTCAGTATCTCTTGTTTATGAGAACACTCACAAGTACATTAAGCAGCATTTGGCCACGCTCAGTAGTAATAAGTGTGTATAATATAAAATATAGATACACAGAGAATGTTTGGTTTATAGGCAGAAGTATTGTAGATGAAGACATTTATGAGATAAGCCCTGGATTTTCAAAATGCTTGCTTCCTAGCAACTAGAATTTACAAATGCTGTAATTGATGCTAATAAAGTACCTCTAGCATTACTCAAATTTCATTCTCTACTCACCTTTACAGCTGTTTCTCCTTTGATCCATGAAACAGAAGGTTTTGGATTCCCCATTGTAGTGCAAGGAAGAACAGCCTTTAACCCTTCTATTATTTCCACATTTATAGGAGGTCGAGTTATTTTGGGCCCTAAAATTTTAAAAGTCAAAAATTAAAGTTGAACTGAGCTGAGAGATACTAGAACAGGACAAGCTCAGAAACGACAACAAAGTCTGCTGTTTTTCTGTACACTGCTGAAAGACAGAGCAGTCTTAATAGGTCATGAGCTGACTTGGAAAGAAAAAACTTTCTTAAGCACAGCATTCAGAGTTTCAGTTTATGGACACAAAAGCAGCTAACTTGGCTGGGTTATTTTTTTTCAGGAGTGGAGTTTGACAGTCATTTGAATTAGAGCCTGGGCTAACATGTAAATCCATGTAAGAGTATTTCCAACATTGAAGAACACTTACATTCCAGGTTTTGACATTCTTCACTGCATAAACAGTGTCTTGTGTGAAAGCTCAGATCTGGAGTGGATTGTTTTTATAGTTTTAACCCAGTCTTGTCTCTAGCTCAACAAGAAGGGCATGTAAACTCAGTTAATGCCTCTAATTGAAGGATTTATAACTATGCTAGTAAAAAGGAGAAAGGAGCCTTAAAGAAAAAAAAACCAAAACACAATAATAGAACTCCCTTAAAGTTAATCTGAGACAAATTTAAATTCATTTTATCCAAAGAAAAACATGGCTTAGCTTACGCTGAGCTGGGAGTAAAAAAGATCTTCATCTCAGAATTTTGGGAAACTTGGAGTTTTGCCTCCCTTGCACAATACTGAATTAGCAGAAAAACAACCTTTAGAGAGCATCACTCCCTGGCCCCCACCTGCAGGCGACTGGGGTGTTGGAGACCCCCAGAAGTATCAGACCTGCAGGATCATGCTCATTAGCGCAAACAAATCCTTTCCTACAAACAGATGCTTTAGCCAGAATATATCCCAGCTGCCCTTTTAGGTGTTTGTGTAAATAACTGCAGCCATGTGAGTTCACCAAGCTCAGCACATATACAGCTCTTTACAGGAACCAGTCCGCTGCCTTCCATGTGGGATGATGAGATTTACACCACAGTGCTCCAGACCTTTCAAGACTGCTATTAAAAACATCTGAACAGCACTTGCTTGCTTTTGCCATCCTCAGGCATAAATCTGATTAGCAAAATTTTATGTTTAAAATTCACAAGGGATTTATGAAGTATTGCTATGGAGGTCTACTTCATCAACTTGTGCTGCTTTTACAAAGTTTTGTAGAAAGGGTATTCTTCAAAGCATAATTTTTTATCCTGTGCTATGAGAATAGTTCCTCTGATCCTAGCACAAATGTGTGTTATCCAAAGTGAATAATCACAACTGCTTTTCATTAACATATGATCCAATATGTCATATCTCTTCCTCAAGGGAGTGCACCAAGCCCCATAGGAACATAAGTCTTCCCTGAACACCAGCCCCTGGGCTCAATATCTGGGTGTCTTCTCGGGATCTCAATTACATGTTCACATTGTGTCAGGAAGAAACAACATTCCCACTTACGCATTTTCACTTGGAGAGCCCCACAGCTCTGTGCAGCAGCTCCAACTCCATTATCCGCTGTGCAGCAGTACACCCCATCATCATTTTCCTCCACACTCAAAATGGTCAGGAGCTGCCCATTCCTCTGTATGCTGTACCGGGTGTCGAACAGCCTGCAGGGCACAGCACAGATTGTCAGGGACAAGCAAACAGCCGTGGACAGTGGGAATTGCATTTCTATCTGCAGACCACTGACAGCACTACAAATGGCAGTATGTTTTACTTTTTATTTTCAAGCTGCAAAGAGGAGGGAAGGTACTGAAAATGTTGAGTTGGGCCTTAAGATTTGGTTTGGTCCACACTAGACCATGCAGTTCCTGACTGACACCAGCATGGTTGCAATTGTTCCTCCAGTCAGGTATTGCTAAAGTAAGCAGGTATCATGAGCTTCTGTCTGGCCAAAGATAGGCATAAGCGCAAGTAATCTTACCCAGCTGGGTCCTGTTTTAGGCATAATAACTCAGTGCAAGCGAAGGACTGTTGATATAGGAACTGGAACTGGCTGAATTTTTTTTAAAGAAAACTTCTTCAGATTGAAAAGAAAAATGTTTTTTTGCTAAATAGATAATGTTATGAAAGATTTTTACTGTCGAGAAAAAAAGATGCAAACCAAAAACCGAGTATTTTTGTGTCTGCATCCAGGAGTGGTTCTGTCTATTTTTTGGAACTATAGAAGTGTTAATTTATTAATTTTTTTTGGCCGGGTGGGGGGCGGGGGCAAGGGAGAAGAAACAAACCAACCAACAAGCCAAGATATGTGCTGAAGAAAAGAAGCCATCTAAAAATTAGAGCATGCAAGGATAGCTGTAGTTTAGTGACAGCAGGCTTTAACCTGAACACTTTAGAGAAGTCAAGAAAAGCCCTGAAACTGGAACCACAAAGGTACGTGATATTGTAACAATGTATGCGGAACAAAGACCAGTTGTATATGTGAGCATGGGGCGTGCATGCATGTGTGTGTGTGTGTGTGTGTGTGTGTGTGTGTGCACGCACATGTGTGAGAGCAAGGGAGAGACAGAGAGAAAGCTGCTGAGAAAGTGGAGGGCTGATTTCTGATTTTCATTTGAAAACTGGAAAAGTATAGTAAAAATTTAGTGGAAAAAGATTTGCATAACATTTCATAAATTCCTCCGTGTTTGATTTTCACACCTTCATTGATGTTTTTTGGAAGCACTTTCCTGCAATTGCCCTTTGATTCTGATGAATGGTAGCAAAAGGGATCTAACCTGAGGATTGTCTCCCAAGCTGTTACAAATACATGATGCCTAAGTATGTCCTGGCTTTTCTTTTACCATTAAAAATCATACAGCAGTCACCAAGTAATCTGAATGTGCCATTTATGCTGTTACAGGCACATACTTGCTTTCAACAACCTGTCACCTTTCAGTCGTCTATCTCCCTCCTCTTTCTTACCCTGAGAATAAAGAGTACAATGAACTTATCCATTGTGTAAAAGACATGCAGGCTCCATTCACTTCTTTCCCTGAGGAAGGCTCCCCCTGGGCAGCCCTGTCCTGGGAGATGGTGTGTAAAAGACATGCAGGCTCCATTCACTTCTTTCCCTGAGGAAGGCTCCCCCTGGGCAGCCCTGTCCTGGGAGATGGTAACCATTTCACTCAGTACAGGGCATCTGTCAGTCTGCTTGCATAAGTTTTGATACCAAAAGGAAAGGCTTTTCCAGAAGACTAGTGTTGACAAAAACTTCTGTCCTGGCACCATTCCCATTCAAGCTGAATGTTTACATACTGTTTTGTTTTGAAGCTTAGCTTAGCCATCTATTTAGGGTGCTGGGACCTTTGGCAAGAGAAGAAAATTTTGTAAATAAAATAACTGATATTTATTGCTTGCAATAACTAGCCCCTTTGAAGTTTGATACACACACATACAGAGGAACATGAATATATTTATATGGGGTTTTTTCAGAAAAACATGTCCGCTGATCTGGTCCTTTTCCATGTCCTTCCATCCACGTTCATGGAAAGTTACAGAAATATTTTCTGCTTATCTATTTCACTGTCTTTGGTCTAAGCTTTTGTATCCAGCAATACTGATTATTAATGCCAACACATCTTTGGGATTGTGAAACAGTTGCTGCTATTAATGTTGCTCCAGAATGTTGCATTCCAGTAAAGGAATGAAGGACCTGAGGTCTCTGGCCTCACCAGCAGAGCTTCTTTCATCAGTGTTTTCCTTTTTGGTTAATGTTGTGAAAAAGGCACTTGTCCCAAAGACAGTGGGACGGCTTTTAGAAAGGTGTGTTGGGCTTCTGGAAATGAGGACTGGGGTGAGAAACAACCTGGTTTTCATATGGTCATAGAACACAGAGTGAAATTTTGAAGACCATGGGGAGAGAAAGGCGTGTGATCTCCATGGTCCTGCATGAATGACTTCCTCGCCCATCTTTGATTTTCAGGCATGGTGTCACTGATGGGGAAGGTATTAGGAGAAGGGTGACCTGATTTGTAAATAATATGCTTGGAAATTCAGACCTCCATCCTGCAGCAAGACGGCGGTCAGAGGGTTAAGACCGGGGTTTTGCTGAGGTTCTGTTGCAGGCAATGAAAAAAAAAGATTTTTGAAGGCCAGTAAGGGTATGTGTAGCGTTCTACTTTTCTCCTCTTCTAAAATGATCTTCTTAGCAGTAAGACCTCCTTCTGCTGATGACTTGTTTGTTTTCTCCCAAGCCAATGATTCAAGGGCTCTTTGGATGCTTGATCCTGATAGCAGGAACCATGCTTCAGGTGACCATCTGCCTAACATGGACATCTCTTGTAGAGAACAGGCCTTAACTATGTTACACAGAGATTGTTCTGTAATTTTCCCGTACAGACGGAGTCACTAACAGCAACCTAGAATGAGAAACTGATGTGAAGCCATGTGGCAGAGTAATGTGATTTCATAGTTGCAAGGTCAGGTACAGTTTACTTCACAAAAGCCTGTCTACAGGAACAGAGCTAAAGCAATGGTAGCAACTACCATAACATGTTTCCAAGGCTGCCTTCTTTGGTGACACTTTGATGACTGGTGGTTAATGTCTGACAGCACATAACAACGAGAAGCCAGTTTCCTAGAAGCTAACAAGCATGGCATGATACAACCCCTTCCATGCAAAGTTTCCAAGCACATTGCAGACACTTCGACAAGAAGTCTGGCAATGCTCCTTTTAAATATTATACAGCATCCTCTTCCTTCATACATGCATAAACTGAGGAACAGAGCAGATTGCATCATCTGAAGCTGGAGAGCAAACTCCTTGCACTGCTTGCAGCAGAAACCAGCTGTCTCCAAGCTCAAGTGTGTGAAAGTGCAGGAGCACACCCCTGGTGCTCTTATGACTTCCTAAGGAACACAGATTCCTCTATAACTACAGCCGCTCATCCTCTTCCCTGCCACAGACCCATTTTGATATTTCCAGATATCTGCTTTGTCATGAAGGAAAAGACTGATGGTTTTGGCTGGAGAGGGATGAGGCTGCTTCCTACCTGATTGGAATGCTGTTGCGTGTCCATGTAATCTCTGGCTCAGGGTATGACTCCACTACGCAGACAAACTTGGCAACGTCCTCTACCAGCGCATCCACAGTTTCCAGAGGAGTGCTGATCAAGGGAGCTGCACAAAGAAAGAGAAAATGAGAAAATCTCGTAGTGCCTCCCCAAGAGAGGCACAAAGCCAGGCATGTCCCTGCAGGGTCATTGCATGGCTTTTTCCCCAGCACAGAAGTGCTTTGCACCCCTTCCACATGTTCACTGTAACACAGGTCCCTCCACATTTCTAGCTGCAGCCTTCTGTTGTTTCCTGCAGGTTTTGCATTTACCTTTGTGTTCTCTCTATAGGGTGGAAAACAAGAGTGACCCAAGCATGGGGCAGCTCCAACAAAGCCAGCGTGTCCTTTGTTTCTAACCCTCCTCTCCCCCAAGGTGCACAGCACCAGGTGGCATACTGCAAGGACACAGCTGAGGCTATCCTCCTGCTACTGGGGTGGCATTGCATTGGCTGGAAGTGCAAGGAACAGCACACAAATTGAAGCCAAGCTGACCTGCCCCTGGAGTGGGCACAATGCCTCCTTATTAACACATAATGCATGAAATTTGGTCCTCTCCATCATTAATATGGGATTTCCACTCAAGTTCCATTCAACTATTTCTCTTTTTAAAAAAAAAGTTATATAGCACTATATTTTCAAAGCCAGTCTCGTAAAGGCCCTTCAGGTCTTCCAGACTTGTGGCATGACTAGCACACGTTCTCTTTTTCTCACCTTTTCTAACCAAGTAGCACCAGGGTTAGAAGTCTAATAGCTGTGTCTGATGCTTATTATCACAGACCTGTCATCTTACATTTTTTGAATGTGTCTTTACAAACATTCTCTATCACCCTGGTAAAAGACTTGAAGCATGGCTGGAAGGGATCAAAGGATACGCCTAGTGAATTGCTTTCCCTGCACATAGTATGCATTGTAGCCATTGCCTCCAAAGACACTTGAATGACTTTTAATCTATGGCTGAGAGGGACACACATCCAGTATTTGTTGGACTGGATTTCATTGACAGCTGTGCTGAGGTGGACTACCATGAGTTTCATACCACGTTCCTGAAACACCACCTTCATTACGTACAGTGGATGCAGGAATGTTCCTGTTCCTCACTGACCGTAGCAGTCTCTGGTGCACTGTGTGTCTTTTCACAGGAAAATCCTGTCCACATTGTATCTGCTGGCCCTCGTCAGTACAGTAAGATTTAAATTCAGGCAAAAATTAAACTACATCAGTTATACCCCTCCCTCCTAAAAAAAAGGCAAAATACAAGACACTCCAATTTAAGTGACTGAGAATAATGGAAAGCCTTTAACTTAAAGCTTTTCCAGTTTACATGGGAGTAAAACTTAGAATGTCATTGGAGTTCAGCCGGAATGAAACTAGAGGAAGACAGGATCGGCTTCTACTATCAGGTTTATGTAAAAGTCCTAACACTTTTGAAATGCCATTAGAATGAATCTGCCTCAATAATATTTCTAGATTATATGATTTCAGATTGCATAATTGGTAATGACTATACTTACATAAAAAGATTTCAAAACTACAGCTACGGTAGCACTAAATATTATATTAACTAAACATTAGTTAAAACACATCTGTATCAGATTTGTTGTCTAACATCACTGCTTCAAATTTTATCAGGCTTCAATTTATTGGGTCATTTTGGTTCACACTAGATGGAAGTAATCATCCATATTGCACCCCAGATGAATCCCACGCCAGTGAAACCAAATGGAAGATTTTCATACAGCCTAAATTTCCCCGCTACTGAAGGTTTTCTTAGGAGAATAACCTCCACTGATGGCTATCCTGTCTACTTCAAAGGGGACGTTGCTATTTCGTGACAGAGTTTATTGGTTTTTGATGACATTAATCCTGGTTGAAATGAAGTTTTACAACCTAATTTTATAGAGTATTTTTTATTCCTGTTGTCTGCATGCCTTGATCTCTAGAAGGATGCTTTTTTAACCCTGAGAAATGCACATTTCTACAGTAATCAAAATCCAAAGCAACCCATTTTATAACTGTGTTGTCACGATAAGGATGGTCATTCTCACAAAAAATAAAGTTAGATTTGTACCAAGAGACAGTATGTGTAACGACTGCATTTTATTCTTTGGGCAAACAAAGGCTATATCAGTTTTATATACTAACTAAATGTTTAAAAGTTAATTACTTTTATGGTATCTTTTTAATTCAGTGGATGACAGAATTGTCCTTAGGAATATTGCCTACAGCAGGTCCGATCTGGCATCTCCTAAAAGCCAGCACACAGTTCTTAGGGCAGAATCAAGCCCTATACTCATAGAAAATACTGTCCAAATTGACAGCACTTTACCTACGGTAAAAGCAGAAAGATAACTCCTTTTTTACAGCTGCATCCCCAAATTTTACATCCTCAAAGAGGAACCATGACAACAGCAGTGATGTGTCAATTTCTCGTATGCTCTTTTTTACCTTTCCAATATTAAAAGTGAGTGCTGGGCCAGCAGGGAGATGAAGGCAATACTCCTGTAGCCAGGGTGAAGGAGAAGAGGGCACAAGACCAGAGGATGCACAGGGTGTCTGCAGGGGACAGCCTGTGGCGGAGC
The DNA here is from genome assembly GCF_034619465.1 of Leptosomus discolor. Taxonomy (NCBI): domain Eukaryota; kingdom Metazoa; phylum Chordata; class Aves; order Leptosomiformes; family Leptosomidae; genus Leptosomus; species Leptosomus discolor. The sequence goes on from NC_141419.1 coordinate 23,175,760, forward strand.
ACGCCACCATTTTGTCGTGAGGTGGAGAGAAAGTCCCAAAATGGCTGAAATGGCACCTGCTTCTAAAAGCCATCCAAAAAGCTCAGGTGTTGGTGGCAGTCTATGTTTTCTCAGGAACGCAGTCAAAACTAATGATGCTTTCATTACCAGATTTTAACATGGGAAAATAAAATTTAAAAAAAATATATGAACATATCTGTTGGCATATAGAAATGGCCCCAGACCTTTCCATGCACATCCATTGGGGCTCTCTGACATTTTTTTAGGTAGCCCCATGGCTCTAAATAACATTGAAAATCAATTAATTTATATATCTGTGAAGGCACACAGGTGCCATTTTCCTGGATGTCAGCTGTAGTTTCCCGAGATAGCAAAATGATCCAAGGCCGGTCACGAGGTCCACGAGAAAGCGAAATCCCCTTCTATCCCCAGCCCACCAGAAAGTCCCAAATTGCTTGGCTTTGGTTTTGAATTCACACTTTTGAAACAAGATAAGCCAGGCAAATAAAACGAAGTGGAATACAGAGCCAGTCTCCCCAACAGCATTGCAGATGCCTGGAAATACTGTAGTTCCTCTGGTCAAAAACTGCTCAACTGTGTTTCCAGCTAATGCTGCAAAACGTCTGTAGGGCACCACTGCTCTGTAGTCATGTTTCAGCCACTCTCAGGGAAAAAGGCAATTCAGCTACCTGTGACATTTTAAGAAATGCGTGTCTCCTTACTGCACAGTGCCACCAGAAAAAATCAGCTCCCTTCCTCTTTGTTTTTCTTGTCTCTCCAACCTCGTCTTACTGCAGCTTTCAAAAAGACCCAGCTTCAGGAACTTACTTTGGTGCCTTAGGAAAAAATTAACATTTACATTTCAAAAGTATTTTATAAAGAAGAGACTTTTTTTTCCATTTTGAGGCCAACGTGACTAACGATTGTAAAAGCACAGCACTGCAAGAGCAGCGATATTGGCCTAACAGGTGAATACAGGCATCCTTGAGGGGTTTTTTTGTTTTCCTGAAGCTGTAAAGTTTCTCGTATGCTTTGAACAGCTCCTGACAATCACCATGCAGCAAAATCTTTTGTCCACAGGGTTACCAGACCATACATGCAGAAGAACACTGTGGCACTTTGTACCTCAAAGACTTCTAAACAGACTTTTTTCTGTTCATGTTTTGGCTAAAGAATATGTGAGTGCATGCCCATGTGCATATGTGCACACAAGAGAGGAAGAAGGTATAATAACTTTTATGTTATATGCAATACAAACCATGCATATTTGTGTTTATAGACATATGGTCTGTAAAGACATCATAGCTATTTACTTCTTCTTTATGTTTATAAGCATACAGAGGCATGTGGAAGACCACAGATCTTGGACTCTGCAGCAATGGGTGCTACCAGCCACTAAAACCTGTAAGTTTCCTTTGTCCATCCCTCCCAGGCAGAACTCAAAAGTATTCCCTGCCCATTACAATGGGACTGCATGCCCTTCCTAGACAAAGAACCTTCAATCCCAGACCCAAACATATTATTTCACTGCTTTTCTTCTAAAAGCAGTGAAGTGACCACCAAAAGCAGCACATTTTTGTCCTTTTTGGGAACACTATCACACCACCCAATGCACTGTTACCAGAGACACCTTCCCCTTTGCAAAACCTCCTTCAGCAATTGACAGAAGCAGAGCAAAAGGGCAAAAACCCCTCCAAGCAAACCTTTCAGGAGCGTCTCGGCCAAGCTGAGGGCTGCCAGGGTGAGGACATGAACCAGGGGCACCTTCAGCAGATCATGCATGTTTGATCCAGAAGGCATCCAGCTCCTTCAGGCGAGGTGTGCAGAGCTCCTGACCGGCTGCATTTTGGACAATGGTACACGAGCAGAGCTTCTCGGCTAATGACTAAGTGGGGTCTGCGAGATCTAAGTATAATCAGGAATTCTCCCACCCAGCAATGGTGATGGACGTGGCCAGCTGGTGTGTATCCACTTCGGTCAGAGTGAAAGCGTGGGGCTCGTGAAACAAGAGAAAGCAAATCCTTTCTGAATTCCTTCTAAGCAAACAGAGAGGAGTACAATGGGCAAATGCATTTGCAGGGCAGTACCCTACCCTAGTGCCGCAAAGTCATCAGGCCTTTATTTCAGCATCATGTAAGTGCAGTAGTTGAAAAAATACTTGCCACTGGATTTTCCTTCGGCTTAGTTCCCCTCTTTTTCATTTGTTCTCCACTCTCTCTCACATGCACTCCCTCTGTCTTATTATAACCTTACATGATTGGCTGCACTATGCCACCTGTTGCCCTGCTGATAGCATTTCTTTTCTTAACAGATGTATTTGTTGGAACAGGAGAGGTTGGCATTGGGGGCTGGAAGTGCCCTTCTTTGCCAAGGAGGTTGTCAGTGTTTGAGAACTGCTGCAGCACACTGAAAAAGCAGAGCCTTGTCCTGGAAGCAGACCCCTCAAAAAAAAGTGAACATCCACAGCAGGAGCAACCTTTGTAACCTGGGAGAAAAGAAGCATTTGATTTCAACATCAGCAGAAGCCCAAGGGATTTGGGCACAGGTAGAGGCATTGCTGTAGGGAAATATGACTGTTGGGTATTGACATTATTAATCCCACAGAAATATCTTATTTTCCACCAGGTTTCTGCCTAAAGTGAAAGACTGATAATCAGAGCTCATTTTATAGGAAGCTTTAGAAGAGCATCAGACTTGAGGTAATTTCCTGACTAACTCCATCTTGCCCCATCCTAGCACAGCAGCCTACATGACATCATCATTTTCAAAAATTTACTCCCTGTTTTTTCCAGTGTAAATGTTTACATGAAGAGTGCTTGCAATCAGTCTTACCACTATGGAAAGGCTGATGTAGGGGCAACATCTGCACGAGGAGAAGAGAAAAAAGACGAATAATCAGGCTGAGGATAATCTAATTGAGGATGATGCCCTGGGAACATGACTCCCATGTTATTAGCATCATGTTATTAGCAGAGCGGATGTGAGCTTTGCAATAAAAGGCATGGTTTGAGGAAAGGGAATGTGCAGTCATAACATATCACAGTAAAAGGTACTTTGAGATCTCGGAAATTTCCTTTATTTGCTGAACCTCTCCGTTTCAACCACTTCTTAACCATCGTTTCTGCAATGAACATACATAGTTCAGGAGTGCTTCATCTGAGAAGCAAATGGAGTAAAGCTGGCCAGAGCTATGTGTGTGTGAATCCCAATGGTTGGAAATGGCATGATAATGGCAATGTTATTTTGAGGACATGCAACAGACTATTAGGAGCAAAGATCCCTAGACAAGTACTCCTCTGAAGACTAATAAAGGCAGAAGCACTTGCCGAACATGTGTTAAAGATCTTCCAGGAATTCTGGAGCTAGCAACAACAACAAAGCAAAACAACAAGACAACAATGAAACAACAATAATCCTACCAGGGAACAGAGAAATCCTGACTTATGGCTGAACTTACAAATATTTCTTTTGTTTTGTTTAAGTCCAATCACATCCAATTATCTGCTCCATAGAAACACAACTTGGTCTTTTAGGGTAAAATTGTCTCCATGGAGGGATTTGACCGAAGACCTCTACATCACTGAATTCCTGTCTGGGCTGTGTTACAAGGACTTTGAAACTGCACCATCCCATACGAGTCCAAAAATTAATCTTTCCCTTTTACTTGCCAATTACAGCATTTAGAAACAACACTAACAGTGATGGCCGTTAAATGTTAATAATGCCTTTGGATGTTTAGAATTATCAGACTACTCCTAACCTCTTGTCTCCTCTGCTTTCTAAATTTTTATTAAGGACCACAGTGGGATACACTGCTCTAAACTGAAAGGATGTGAATTTACTTTCTAAGCAGGGGTAGAGAGGATGCATATGTCCAAGGTAGAATTATTTTGTTCTCCAGCTACACATGCCATACAGCTAACAACAACGTATATGGGGAGCTGGTGATCATCTGTGTCCGTGATGGAAAGATGTTTCTGTATAGCGTGAAATCAGTGGAAATGAAATACTGGTGACACCAAATTTTCTTTGACTCCAAGCATTTTCCAGGCTTACCTTATAAAAGTAAAATGCTCCTTTAATTTTTACTCCCAGCAGTTACGAGTTTGCTGTTTGATCGTTGTTGGAGGGTGTGGGGTTTCTAACAAATCTGAGATGCATACAGTTTACAGCTAACTGTTATTTACAGCTGTTGTTATTTGTAGTTATTCCCCAAGGTCTCTGCCAATATGAGGTCCCAGCAGCCTACACAACTAATAACAAGAAGCAGTCCCTGGCTTTCAGGCGTTGCAGGCGAAGCTTTGCTCCTACAAAGATTTGTGCACCAGCTGAGCTCTCTGCACTGCCAACACCCCCACAGAAGTCACTTCATGAAGTTCAGTGCCCAAAGACTAGGTGTGCTGGAGCATTCGCTCATCTAGATACCATTTTTTCCCTTTGCAGATTGTTTCCAGAATGACTTTTAATAAATATTGTATTTTTAATAAGTGCATAACTACAAAGAAAGTCAGAATTTTTGAGAGTTTGCTGAACAGTTCAGATAACTGACTTCCAGTTAATGAATTGCTTGGCATCTCCCCACCATGATGAGAGGAAATTTGCTTTGCACTGTTTGCAGGACAGAACCATGATGGACTTTTCTCTGTACATCTCTCCCTCATTCTTCCAAGTGCTCTGCTGGAGGCTGGCTGTTTTACATGCTAATGCAACATGATTTGATCACGGGGTACTTTGAAAACTGCCTTTTTGCCCCACATCACTGTCTGGGACGTCTTCTCCCTAGGTAGTCCCAGAAGTTCATCCAAGGAGACAGGCTAGGGCAGGTATTTCCAGCAGAAAGTGTCCAACCAGGGAACAAACTCCTTCTACAGAGGGACGCAATGAACTTGCTTTGGCAATGACCCCATTCACCCAGCATCTGGTGATTTGCACAGAACTATCTGAGTCAGCACTAGCCCAGCCTGACCAGCGACAATTTTAATGTAATGTCATGACTGTCAGTGGTGGCAACCTACCCAACTGAATACAGGGGCCATCAGTCTCCAGCTTTGGTGTTGCTGGTCATGTAGTCACCCTTTTGAAAGCAACACAGACATAGTCTCTGAACCATGAGACCAGTTCTAAGCTGTTATACAACAGGCCAGGCTATTTTTACTTGCTTTTCAGCAGCAACAAGAATCCCTAAAAATTACTAGGCCACTAGTATTCAGCTGGATTCATGTATGTAACAATCAAGCCAGAAAGAAAGCGAGCCCTAACCTGCAAGGTAACAGATTGAGTACAGGCACAAAAGACAAGTGATCTTCAAACCCTTAGCTCCCATGTGATGGCTACAAGCCTCTTCCAGTCAGCACAGGGTCCATAAGGACATATACTGTGTGGTCTTTCCCTGAGATGCCTGCATGCATATGTCCCTGTATGCACTAACCCTGTGCATGGTGCATCCTCGCTGCTTCCCTCGTCAAAGCTGCTGGCCTCTCAGATACAGGCATCCTCACAAAACATTTCACAGTGAAACCCATCTGACCCCCTGGGCCTGCACCTGTGTCTTCCTACACACAAATGAATCAAGGTCACATTGCCACATGGTTATGGGCACAACAGTTCTCTGAGTTCACCCTGCCCGTGTTGCCAGCGGCACATAGATGCAGCACACACTCCTGGGTGTATGGCATGGAAAGGGTATCTCTGACAATGCATGCCAGCATTTGGGGAGGAGGTAAACACCGGTTTAGCTCTTCTATTACACATTGCAACTTGCTTCTTTACAGTCATCCTGAGTGGAAACAGCTGTTACAGCAGCAGGCTCCAAGGGATTTAACCCGACCTGCAGCACACATATGGCCAGTAAGGTATCGTTGCTTGTGTTAGTAATAGCAAACGCTGTATTCAGTGTAACATGTGAGGGAGTAAGCTACGCTGATGCTGTTCTTTACCCTGCGCTTGTGGGTTTTTTGTTTGGGGTTTGGGTTTCGGGTTTCTTTAGTTGTCAAAATGAAGGAAAGATTCTTCTCTAAAGTCCTTTAAGAAACACAGACCCACCCCAAAGCCCCACTTATTCCGTTTAAGTTGCAGGGTTTCAGGCACACTTGTCGTGGCCTCTGCCCTTAGCCATCTGGAACAATCTCTGATCTCCTGCTGCTGAGCTCTGATGCCTGAATCTGAAATGGTCCCCTTTCTTCTCTTGAGTATTGGGAAACCTAAGATTTGCATTAATTTTTTGCTATCATCTTGCTATGAACTTTGCTGTAATTTTTCAGCTCACAGGATCTGCCAGTCTAAGGCAAATCTAATCTGTCCTGTGTTTTGTGGCAGGGCAAAGTTATGTAATATTATGAGATGTAATTCCTGTAATTAAATACTGTGAATACTGTAATGAAAGAGGAAGATCCCTTGTCATGCAGCTAGCTACCTGTGCACTGGTGTATATAGCACAGAGGGTGAGTTGAATGCATGTTTTTCATAATATATGAAATTTCTCCGCTGGGAGACCTGCCCCCTATTTCACCTCACTGCCCATAGCCTCACACCATAAGCTCCCACTCTCAATAACCCTCTCCTCCCTGCAAGGATAATGTCGCTGTGCTGAGCTGGGGGAGTCAGATATGCCCACATTCCCCCAAACAGGGATGTCAGAAGCAAGCACAGCCCTTATTCCCCAGCCTCTGATTTCAGTCCTTCACCCTCTGGCTGCTGTCAAAAGAGTGCAGTCTGCAGGGCCAGAGTGGCTGCCAACACACAAAAGCTGCTCTCCATTACATGGTGCCACAACCTGGCAAGTGAGACACATGACTTGCATTTAGAAACGGTTATAGCAGAACCCTGAGTGAAACCCCCAGGGAAGATGGGCAAGGAAGGACTCAGTGTGGATTTCCAGGACACGGGGACCATACGAAGGAGAACATCTCCCTACAGAATCCCTTCCTGCAGAAACGAGGAGGTACTTCAAGACAGGAATGTGTTCGGGATATAACATATCACGTTGACTTCGATCCCAGAATACTGCATCTTGTAAAATCTCTCTCTCACCAAGAAGTAAATTCAACCTCAGCTTGAGCCAAAGGTAATATTAGCAGTTACTGCATGAGTACAGGCACTACAAAATAGAATCTGGTTGTTTTGTACCAGAATTCCTGTGAGTAGTATTTTCATTATTGTCAGCACCTCTTTAAAAAATTTGAAACTAAAACCAAGAAAAAAACCACAATGAACTATATCTACGTACTGTGATCCCTCATGTGTCAGATTGAAAAACGTTCAATTTGCAGGTTTTGGCTGTCATTGTTTATTGTTCTTGATAACTGTTTTAGAGTGTGGAGGAGCAAAAGCCAAGAAGCAGTGCCACAAGCAAACAACCAGTTTTGTTTTGAACATACAACCTTTAGCACAACTGGCTTCAAGTAGAAGACTGTGGCCCTGTACACAGTGTAGAAATTAGCTTTCCTAAGTGATTTGTATTCATAAGCCTGTAAATACCTTTCCCACCCATCATTATGGCATCTCTGAAACGCTGTAGCATCTCTCTGGAGCCAAGTGGGATCTGGGAGGTGTTACAACATAAGGGCGTGCTATGAGGAAACACTCAAGTTTCAAAAGTACCTGCGCCCATGCCATAGCATGTCTGCCAGTGGAACAGGACACCTGAAACAGAGCTGCCGCCTCCTGTTAGCCGATGGCAGTTTGCCATGACCGATTGCAGGAGGTGTGCAACACACAAGTCCCAGGGGCATCCTATCCCCTTTCATTTCACTGAACCACGCGCAGCGTGCTGCAACATGCAAAAGAGTTCCACAAGTTTTTTTCTGGACAAGATAGCTTTTTTCTGTTGCTGTGACAGGAAGAAGAACTTTGCAGCATGTGTAGCCCAGGAGTAACTGATGACATTTCTAGACCCCGTACCATATGCTGAAAAACATTGGGGGGGGCTTCAGCTATATGCATTAAAAACAATGAACTAAATTCTGCTCTGACTTAACCCCAGGCAACCCCACTGACGTCAATGAACTGTAACTGAGAGCAGAAGGTTGCCTGTGATCTTTATTTCTTAAGAGTTCACCTGCTGCTCATTTGAAGCTGTAATCCTTGGTGACATCCCAGTCATTTCTATGGCAGAGAGGTTTGCACTGCAGAGATCAGGTCCCAGTGTGAACTTTACTCAATGTGGCATTCTTGGCTATAATGTTTTGGACCATCCCAATATCTACCTGCTACACAGTCTCGTTGACAGCTACTTAAACACTGCCACCTATTATTTGGAAGCAGCACAATTAGCATGGCAATATGTGTGGATATGTCTCCTTAGTCAAACGGCAAGTCTTTAGCAAAAAGACATGTCCAACGTATTCAGCACATCTAACAGCAAACACTGTGATAGTGCACCCAGAGGACTGATGTGAGGCAAGAAATGAGAGCAGAACCAAAGACCCAGGCCTCAGCAAAATGTCATTAGCAATGCACCAGCTGCTGGGGAACTGCAGCCACAACACTGCTTTCTGAACAACCACAAGGGAGTTCTCTGCTCCAGCAGCACAACCGTGCTCGTGCACCCCTCCACAGCTTTTGCAGCCCTGAAAAAAGTCCTGCAGGGCACACAAGGTGTTGAAAGGAGGGAATCCAGGAGCCCACGTGACACTACAAAAGAGGGGTAGGTATGGAATTTTGCATATTCCTGATGAGCCTGGGGAAGGAAAATAGACAGTGAGAAGAAACTTCTGCATGCTCTGCATAACATGTTGCATTTATGACCATCCATTAGATGTTATGCTCTCCTGCCACATATTTATAAGCACTGTCCCATATTTTTCCTTAGGAGTTGGTTTAGTTCTGAAAAAGAATTGGAGCATAGAAGACCTGATGCAAAACACTGGTATATCCACAGGATTAGTCCTTTGAACTTCAGTGGACTCAGCCTGAGGGTCCTGTCCCTGCCTGTTGTTGAAGTAGCATCATTAAACCTGTTTGAAGCAAGGGCAATGTCCACAGTTTGTGGGCCTGGCCTTACAGCCCAAGTGTTTGGGCAGCACAATGTGCTTCTGTCACTTAAGACATTGTGAATAATTAATGAATGGTGGATCAGCAGTACAGCTGGTCAGGAGATAATACAGATGGAGGTCAAGGGGTTGCACCAAAATCTAAACTGAAATTGATTTGTGGCAAAATGTTTTACCATTCAATATCCACCTGTTGGGAAAGGGAGTGGCAAAGGACAGAATTCACCTTATGCTGTGAAAAGGTAGTCATAAAGCAAAACACTTTGATTCAAAAAACCATACAGGGTTGAAGCCACCCTGGGTAACTCTGTGAGAGGCTGAGACTCAGAAGGTGGGCTTAGAGCTCCTCCCAAGAGCCATGGCTGCTGCCACCAAGGGGTGAGTGACTTCTACATATACCTGCCCTGATCTGCTGCCCCCAGAGGGCAGCTAGAGGGTCCTTTCTCCCCTCCACTTCCTCCATCCCACCCCAGATAGAGAGGGGGTTTCTGGTCACTGCTTCAGCACATTTCTGCCTTGGACCTTCTTCCACCACCAGCAGCAGATTTGCTGAGGGCAGGTGGTTCCTGGGAGAGGAGGCCACATTAGGGAAACCCATATGGGTTTAACGATGCAGATGTTCCCCAGGAGTGGTAAGATACCTGACCATCTTGGCAGCGGCGGCCAAGGCTTCACCCTGTCCCAGACATCACACTTGGAACGCAGCATCAAGCTCCAGTCCCCAGAACAGCTTGGAATCAATCAATTGTGTCAGTGCTTCCACCAAAAGCTTTTGTCTGGGGTGCATTTGCCTTTTTTCCATAAGTATCAGTGGCAGCTCTGGAGCATCTGGATGAATGAAAAATACACTGGGCCAAATTCATCTTCGAGGCGACCACATCAGGAGTGCAGCAAGGCTGGATTTCCCCCTCCCCAATGCCATGTTTCATGCACTGCAGCTGCTGAGTGGTGCCTCCTGGCACATCTGGAGCAGGCTAGGGCTTTCCCGCAGTGGGCTCCTCATCTCGGTACAGACCTGGGCAGCCAAACTGCAATCCTGTCCACATGCACTTGGACAGACCACGCAGCTCCACAGGGTGCCACCGTCTGTGCCCTGGGGCCCACCCTGCTCTACACCAAGGGATAGATCATCACATCCCAAATCCATAACTTTTCCCTAGCCGTTTGAGGATGCAGAAGATGGTCTACGAACGATGCACAAATACACGCTCCTTTCTCAGCGGGGGCTGTAAAACCCACTTTTGCTGGCACCAGGGGCCCAGTTCCTACTGGTATTGATAAGACAGTTGAAGATGCAAGACAGAAAAAGCAGGATGGACTTGAATTTCCACAAAATGCCTGCAGACTTCCAGCTGGTGTAAATTGTTATGGTTCCCTTGGCAATAGTGGAGCTATGCCAGCTTGCCCTTGCTGGGTCTGTACTTCATATTTGATTAGCATCACTGAGACTTCAGCTGTTTGTCTTATCTGCACATCAGAGGTTCCCTGTGCAGCTGCTATGCTCTGTAAACTGCTCTGCTCTCCCTTGTCTTATGTCCAGCTGGAAAAGAAGTGTTTTAGCCCATGGAGACATTCTAAATTAAGCTTCTGTGAAGACTTGTGCCAAAGAGGCTGTATAGCATCTAAATTACGACTTCAGTGCACGCATTTTCCTACTAGAAAAAAGTTGTATCAGGAGCCAGGTTCTGCATTTTGAATGTGAAGTTTCTGTTAAAAGTCTCAATCTTTTATAACATGATAATCCCATGTATGAGGCAAAATGCAATTTCTCTTCACCAGGCCTAGAAGAATTGAGAAGGCTCTGGTTATAAGAGCAACCACCACCAATCAGCCTACATTCATGCTGTTGAACCACACGAGCTGGACAGCCTCCCAACCGCCTGCTGCCTAGGGCCCGTCCTAAAACCGGAGCCACTCCTGAGGATTGTTTTAACATGGCCCAAAACCATACCAAAGAGCTTGTAAACCATCAAACAGTATGGACCTTCCAGTGCTGGGAGCATTTACAGCTGCTGTGCAATCTACAGGTATACACGTGGCTATAACAGCTAACCAAAGTCAGGGACCCCCTTTCAGTGCAGCAAGAAGAGCCTAGAATTTTAGTCTAGGCAAAAAACCATATCTTTGGGGTATCTGGGTGCTTGGCTCTTCCACAGCCTATATGGACTCCAGAGCTGCTCTCCCCACTCGTGCAAGTGCACTTTTTGCACCAGCAAAGGCAATCTGGACAGTTTTTCACAAAGAACAGTCACTTTCCTTTCTACACCCAGCTGAGTTCGGCAGTTATTAGGCAACTGTCTACAGCTCTCTGCAGAGAGCTTAGCCTTAGCTCTGGGGGCTGTTGTCACCAGTGTCAGCTGGTGATGCTTGTCCCATGCCATGTGCTCATTCCAGTAAACCCTTCCCAAAGACTGCTGACTAGCCCCTTTAGCCCAGAGCTGTAGTACAATAATTCGTGGTGTCACATTTTGATGGAGATATTGTCTTCTTCCCACCTAGTTCTCTCCTTTGCCTCCTACGAGCAGAAAAAAGAACTGCACAGTCCATCGGTGATTGCAAGTGGCAACACCACGCACCAGCATTGTCGAGGATGCTTTTTCTTCCAGAATCCACCTCAGGATGAGGAGGACATACTCCTGGGGCAATGGACAACTCCATCTCCACAGATATTGTGCCAGCAAAAGGAGGACTCAATTGCACCTGTAAAGTCACAAAAATATGTGGAATGTCTGCCCATAGAGCCAAGGTGCACACATGGGTACTTCACAGCAGTTGTGTCTGTGCTTTCAGACATTGGAAAAAGAAAGTTCCCTGATACCCTTCATGGAATTTGCATCCTGAAGAAAGTTTCATCACGCAAATAGTGCCAAAAGTGATATATTTAGCAACCACCTTTTTTTTGTGGACAAGCATGATTTGAAACTCTAAATGTGCTGTAGGATGTTTGTTAAGGCACCTCCAACGACAGATGCATGACAGAGGCTCCTGGGGGCTTGCTTCTGGAATGTCATAAATGCATTACAGAGATACAGCATTCAAAACATTCAGAGAAATAAAAATCCCTGAATTAGGCAATGCTGTCAGGCTGAGGAAATAAGAAATCAAGCTGAACAATAGTTGCATTTGTGAAAATACTCTAGTGTCCCTCAGGCTTTCAAAAATCATGAGTCAGGTCTTAAAAAAAATCATAGTTGGCTTAAACATAATAGTGGCAGGGGGTTAGCAACTTTGTGTCGTCTGCACTATTAAGGGTCACATTTCTGAGTTCTTCTGGAAAAACTAGAAAATGAACTTTATTTTGGAATAAAAGCAGGGATTCTTACATAATCTTATAGCTCTAGGGGCTGAGGCATTATGCAGAACATCAGATAACGTGATAAAATCACAACAGTTGGAAACACTGGAGCAAAAATAACCTGTGTAGCCCTGTCAATAGGTTTGGGTCCTGGTTCAAGAACCCACACCCACAGTGTGCTCTGGTGGAGTGATTCACAGCCATAATCTTTCCAGCCTGCAGTTTTCAGATGGTGGCTGTCAGAATTGCATGATAGCCCTGTTCCAATGGAAAAAGACTCTGAATAGAAGAGAAAAGCCCCTGAGGGACAGACTTCTGCGGTGACAAATTAACTAGCACAACAAAGTGTAGAGTTTCAAAGTATTTTCTGAGGTTTTAAGGGCTATACTCAGGGAGAATGAGTCCCATTGTATTTCAATAGATGCACCCGGTTCCTCTCAACGTTGTCCCCTCAGTATCACATTGTGGTGACATTCATGTGTAGCATGAGGTTTGGCTAAAATACATTTATTTGTTTGCTAACAACTTGGCTTCTAAGGGGACCTAAAGTTTGATTCAAAAGCAAGAAAAAGTCTCAGTTTCTGACACTTCACAAGCCCTTGCACATGACCAGCCTCTCCTAGCACAGGTCAGAGCTCTTCCCATCATCCAGCCCCTCCTGTCAGGAGATGGTCTGGGAGCCCTGGGTCTTTGTCACGACACTGAGAATGGACCTGGGATGAGTTCCCAGTCTTTAAGGATGTCATCATGCAAACTGCATAGGGAGAAATAGTTCCCATATTTGACTGGGAGAAACTGCATATTCAGTAACAATTCCAGAAGCACAGATTCACCCTGTACAACACATCCTCCACATGTTGTTTTTTTCTGGATGTGGGTAACTATAATCCTCTGCCAGACTTTCATTCACGCACTCAGATCCACCCACCTTCAGTTTGTTACCACACGTCACACGGTGACCAAATGCACAGCATGTTTTTCAGAAAGTGTGTATCAACATTTCCAGCAAGAGGCACTTCACTGCAATTTCTTCGCCAAGTGATGCTGCATCTGGCCATGGCTGTGTTACAAAAGACAGAGCACCGTATTCATTTGCTAAGAAAAGACATGCGACTCTTCCTTATCAGATTTTGCCTTTAAAAGAAAAGGTGCTGCCAGTATAGGACGCTGTGCTGAAGCCATCCCCATCTGCTGCTCCCTGCTTGTCAAAAGCACAAAATCACACAATTCTTTCTGTGCAACTGCTATTTGAACAACTGTGGTAAATGTCCAGACTCTTCTCTCTCTTATTTGAACTCAGAGGCATCATGGACGCAGGCTTTGCCCCAATCCAAGCTCCTACAAGGCTTGACAAAAGATCTGTGACCTTTCTTGTGTGCCAGCCAAGAACTTATATCCATCAACCTGGTCCTCTTGCATAGCAGGATTTAGGCTGTCACATACAATATCTCAACTTCAGTTAAGCAAGAGAAGTTGGTACAAGGGCTAATGAAGACCAGCTGTGTTGTGGCAATGACACTGCCGTCCCCTCTGAGGCTGCAGTACCTCTCTGTGACAATGCACAGCTGTCACTGATGGCCAGACACAATGGGAAATGCTCCTTTGTCCCCATCCTTTAACTACTTGACACCAACATCAGTGTTGGGGGAAAGGAATAGGGACATGCAACCAGAGATTAAGTTCAGTGTGATAGTAGCTACTGCTATTGCCACTGCCAGTTATATCTAACAAAGAAAGAGTTAGCATAGGCAGCAGGAAAGACAGCAAGAGAGAAACAAGCCCAACCACAGCAGAGAAACAAAGGGAAGTGATGGATCCTGAAAGACATGGAGTTGGCCAGGGGTATGGGGAGATGCAGAGGTTGACCTTGACAGATGAAGGCACTTGGTGGGCTGGAAGTAGGTCTCACAGACCAAGGAGGATTGTGGTAGTGGAGAGGATAAGTGCTTGGTGATGTCCAGCTGAATGCCACTTGGTGCAGTTACCTAACCAGTGCATGCAACCCGCCTGCTCTGTTCCGAAACGGCATTGCTGCAATGCAAGCTGGCTCACTTAGACTTTCCCACCAAATGGCGGCACACTGCACATTTCCAGTGCTGCCTACACTAGGAGAGGTCAGAAACCCACACTGAACATCACTGCAAAAAGAGTGGATTGATTTCTTCTTAGTAAAAGTTCAGAGGGAGATGGAGAGACTTCCCTTGTTCGCTGCACATGCTGCAAAGCACAAGCTGGGGGATCTCAAACCGAGAACTAAGGACCAACCAAGGGTGCTTGAGGTCACTAGAAAGTCCCTTAGAACACAAACTACAATATACCTTGTGCCTTTCTCACCATCCTTGTTCTGGCAGTCTGAGTCTGCTGCCAGCCTACTTGCTTAGTAATGCTTTTTAAACCCTTGCTCCAGTATGGACACATTAATCTACAAGTATCCTCATCAACCACAGGGCACCAGCAGCAGCCAAGTGACTGTGCAACCAAAGAGTCAGTGATTAAATCTTGCTAGAATAATAACTTCTCAATTTATTAGCTGCTGTCCTGTAAGTTACCTTGTGAGCAGCCATTTTAGTACTAGACACAGAGCATGGAATAAGAAATCTATCCAGAAAATCCCTGACTGCTGTGGTCCAAGGCGTGAGTGCATTTCCCTAGTGGTACCCAGCACCATGAGATAGCAGGACCAGGCGCACAGAGAGTACCCATCACACAAGGCACACACAATGCAGGGTGGGAGGATAGAGCAGAAATGAACAGGTCCAGTAGATTTTGATCCTGTTGGAGCTAATTGGTAACCTGGGAGCCAGTGTGAGTGGCTTGTGCCTCTTACAGGATTTTCCAGGGGACAGCCTTCTCCCCCATCAGTGTGGCCATAAGGGTACAAAGCCCTGCAGTGCTACCAAGCATGGGAGGAGCTATACCACATACAAAACACTCGTAGCAAGCAAACCCTGACACCTGGATGAAGGGATAGTTCTAAACTGCCTCCCGAGGTGCCAAAAATTTTATTCTAGTGCTACACCTTAATTTTGATATCTTTATTCATCATAAGCATAGTAAAAAATTAAGTAACAACTGTAATTAAAAAAAAAGAGCAATTGTTGTTCAGAAGTGGATTACAAAGATCTGTTCCACTTTTTTTGCAGAGATATACATTCATTTCAAAAGTCTTTGAATTACAACCGGGACTCAATCAGAGAGCTTTTTCCTACATAAGTTTTTCTGTGCATTGAATATTGGTCCTAGAGTTCCGTATATAAAGAATTCGCAATGAATGAAAAAGCATGGAAAGTCTCCTGATTTTTAGTTGGATTCTTATCCAATCTTTGTATAGTTGTTCTTAAATACTGTGTGAAGTGTCTGATTTTATCTAAAGCTATTACTTTTTTCAAGTCAGTTAACAGGGATCATTGAACATCGCCAAGTTAGACTCTCCCAAACACTAGGAAAAATAAGTAAAACCTTAAAAAGAATAATACAGTCTGGGACTAATTCCCATGAGATTTTTTGGCATACAAGGCCTCTATTAGATTCAATGTGCTGATAATTCATAGGAATACGCCATGGACAATCTTCCTTTCATTTAATTACGGTCATTTAATTCATGATAGTTCAAATACAATTGAGTTGGGGCTACTAAAACATCCGCAGGAGGATTTCAGGTTTGAGGAAAGGCAACATGAATAGGATTCTGTGGCGCAGTGTCCTTTTGCTGATATGAATAATACCCTTACTTGGTACAAAGCGCAACATCTCCTGTGGTTTGGTCTTAAAACTTAGTCCCTGGCAATGGCAAGTGCAAAGACTGAAGTGACTCACTGTGTGCACCACAATGAGGCCACACTCCAGGCACATATCTGAAATTGTGCACCTTATTTACTCCCAGTGAGCTTGTTCTTTCAGCAAGAAACTTCTGTGGTTCACGGTGTCTGCATTTCCGGGGACAGAGGCTCATAAGAGCAGTATATTTACAATGTGCAAGTTACTGAAGTAAAGACCATTTCAAGAAACATTGAGGATGAGCTTGGGAGATTACCACCAAGTCAAAAGCAGGTGAGAAGTTCAATTATGCAATAAGGTCATTTTGGAATGAAAATTCTGTCTATAGCCAAAAAAAAGCCATTGCTGTGTGAGTTCCCACCTGTGCCCCTGTGTTGGCTAAAGATACAAATGCAGAATAATCTGTTTCCTTTGCACACGCCCTCCACTAAAAGGACAGGAATATACCCTGAATTTTTTTAATATTCATAAAACTCCTAGAGAGGTGAGCCATCTATTTCCAAAAGCGTCAAGCTCGAGCTGGTTGCAGACATTTTATGGGGAACACTTAGGCTTGGTCATGTCTTTGCCCTGTGTTGAGGATCACAGACCCTAAGAAATGTTGTTCTGTGATGTGAAATTACATACGGTCTGGTGAGCATTTTAAACACGCAGTCTTAAGACCCTCCAGTATTTCTAGAAACTAGCATCTGTCAATAGAATAACATTGGGTGTCCACAATACAAGGTTTAAATCATAACTATTAAGATAGTTGGTCTGGGGCCCTTTTGTCTCAGAATTTGTCATTATCATGAAATTTCACAAAGAAAGTCTCTTTTCCTATAACAATTTTTTGTCAGGGCGTGTTCTATTTAATTTCTTGCTTGATGATCCTGAATATTCTGGTATGAAACTGCAAGGAAATCCATCAGCAGGCTGTGACAGACAATGCTGTTCCTCACAGCTGAAAAGCCAGGGCATCAACAGCACACAAAACTGTAAGAAATTAACACAATTTGAGATGTATAACAGGAGAAAGAAAATCTTGACTGCTGGGGCACCAGTTCCTCCCAGTCTGCCATTATAATGACACACAGTAAAAACTGAAGAGTTGACTTGGGCTGGATGGGACTTTGTTTGGGTCCTAATCCTGCAGCATTCATCTGCGGTGTGCCTGGCAAAAGAAGACAATGACCTTTCTGATACTGGATATAATGCTGCTAAAAACCTTGTGCAAGTCCCCATTGGGATTTTTCATGAGATGCTTTCATGCCTCCACCTCTGATTTTCTTCACAAGGCATGATTCTGTCATGGACATAGATGGGGAAAAAGTCCATTCTTTCAAAAGCGGAGAATCTGGTTTGTTTCTATATTACTGTTTATTTTATGACAGTGTAACAAAGCCTGTAAATGTTGTTAAGCCAGAGTCAGTATTAGCAATGGAAATAATTACTACCGCTTTAACTGACATTATGTTGATGTTACTGTAGTGCTGTCTCATGAGTCATGACAGGATGGAAATTAATTTGTCACTGCTGTAGGTCTCTTTCTTTACTATAAAGCCAGTTTCTCCTCTTACATTCATCTGTTTGAGTGTCTGTAATAGAACCAATAAACCAAAAACATTCTTGAACATCCTTGTACATGCTGCCTTCTCCGTGTCCAAGGCATTTTCAGTGTCGTTTTGCTTAGGTAATGGAATAGTCATGTGAAAACTGGGGCCCTGGAGAAGGCACCTCTGAAACTCACGGAAAGGCTCTGGGCTCCTTCAGCCTTTGAAAAGGTATATTCTTATAGTCTTTGCAAAGTAATTTGCTTCTGAGGACTTTGTGGTACAGAAGTTGTGTCTCCACAAAAGTGGAACTCGTTTTTTATCAATTCACAGCAAAACCAACCGTCCTCTGCCCAAACTCACCTGCCAGCATGGCAGTGCATAGAGCCCGTATGGTCCCCTTGGCAGCCAGCAGCAGTTCTTCATTCCTTCACGTACTTTCCAGGATGCCACCTTCTTGTATTTCAAAGGCTTCTTGATGACAAAAATACAGTAAGACCACATAAAGAGTAAGCAAGAAGCAAGAAGATGCATACTCTACCTCTTGAGTGCAGGAGTTCCTTGCAACAGTTGGCACTGGAGCATAGAGCATATGGGGGAAGGCAGAGGGTGCTAGGCTGGTTCAGCCTGGAGAATAGAAGGGGAAGGGCAGACCTTATGTCCAGCCATTCTGTGGTGCACAAGAGGCAAGCGGATGTGATTTGCAAAAAGGGTCATTCTGATTTACCTATTAAGGAAAGTTTTTTCACCACGAGGGTGGTCAGTCACTGGAAGAGGGGCTTGGACATGTTGTGGGACCTCCAGCTTTGGAAATACTCAAATTTTGATTGCTTAAGGCACACAGCAACCTGCTCTAACAGGATATGCTTCATGCAGGGGGTTGGACAGCCACAGCTCCTTTCCCACCTCAGTCAATGAAATCTTCAGGAGGTTTGTTGGTTTGTTTCTTTGTCTGCAGAACTGGCTTCTAATCCGTGTTTAGTCTCTCTACCTTGGATTTAGCAAACTCACAATGATTCAAATGAAGTCATTGACCAGCTTTCGATATAAGGAGGTTTTATTCTAAAAATTCCAATAGAAGAAAACTGGTAGATTCCTAGGCAAAAATATTTGAAAACCAAATTCCTCTTCACTTTTCATTTGCCTGTTGAAACAGGATTTTTTTTTTAGTTGTGCATGCATTTTGCCATTATCTGTGGATATGTTCATCCCTTTCTGCAATACAGCCAGACTTCAGTAGCCTGTTCAGTCATTAGCTGGTGGCTTAAACTGCATTTCCCAGTGTGGATTATGACTGAGCCAGCTGCAAACTTAGCTGACTTCATCTGGTACTCTCCATATCTGATTCCAGACTCTGTCTAAAGAGTGAATAAGTAGGAGTGCTAGTGCTAAACTGTTTCTACTGAGGAGCTTTTTCTCATTTTTGGAATTCAAATAAGCCTTTCTCTGCTGTTAAGTGACTTTATTTTATATATTAAATTTAGCCTTTACTGAAACTTGAATTTGTTGTAAGTTGGAGAGCATATTTTCAGGGGTTTTGTGATGTTTTAATGTCTGACAGCAACGCAGTCAGAAAAGCTGGAAGAAATTAGACTTATGATGAAAAACAATCTTTTTTGAAAACAGACTCCAGCCGTAAGGTCTGAGGAAGCCTGAGGCTCTCATCCACATATGCAGGAAACCAGTTTTTTCCCTGGCAATGTCTACTTCCTGTGACTGATGATGAGTCATAGCCAATAGCTTTCCTGCCTTGTACTTCAAAGGTAAGACCCGAGTCCACAGCACACCTCCATCTGCTCCCTTCACCCAGGCTGGTGCACTGCTCCATTGCCCGAGCATCTTTGGGAAGATAATAGCACACTTTCAGCACCACGCTATATTCTCCCAGCAGCTTGCAGATACGGCATATGCATCCACACATGAAAAGACCTGTGGACACAGAAAATGTCAGACCTCTTCATTGCTTTAAACATGTAGTTTAACACTTAAATGTTTCATTATCCCATGATGCACTTTGACAATACACAGAGGAAATAATAGCAAGCTTTCCATCTGCAAGCTCCATTTTTCGTGTGAAATTACATCGCTTGAAACCAGATCCTATTGTGAAACTCCTTCCAAAGGGCTTTCTGTGAGCCTGATGCATATTCCATAAGTTCTGAAACAGTACAATGCCCCCCTCATGACATAGGTAAACTACACCATTTTCCTCATTTCACCATGGGTGTCTGGTTTTTAGCACTGCAGCAATACAGATGCGTATTTAAGACTTGAGAAAAAAACAGAATATTGATAGTCAGAATGGTATATTGCTCAACAGCAAAGCTCTCTCTTGCATCAGGCAGAGCAGACTTATCAGAGAAGGGGAACACAGACTAGAACATGCCACCTTGGGCTCTCACCTTTGGAGTTAGAAGAGGTTTGTGTGACTACTTCTATCCCAGTAACAGTTTCATTTAATTCAGCTCTACTGAAAGATGTTTGGACCTGGGGCTTTGTTCCCAAAACCACACAGTTTCTCTAACAACTGCCTCAGTAAAGCACGACCACAATGTCAGTGTGTTATCCACAGCTTTCACAGCACCCACAAGTTAAGACTTGGAATGCTTTTTCTCAGATTGACTGAACAAGATGCCAAACAGTTGGTAGCAAACTTGAAAAGACATCATATCCTGGCTGTTTCCTATCTCTTCCTCCATCTCTCAGACCTTCAATCTCTTGATCCATGACTTTCACAGCATACACCCACATGTCTTTTCCTAAATGAATGGATCTTATCATTTGGCAAAACAACACATAAGTGGAGGAAAGCTACAAATTTATTTCAGTAGATGTTGCATTTTAGCATCTGGACTCCTCACTGGTCAAATGCTATGCTGTAGCGCTGATGGAAGCCAACAGTGTGCCTCCATGAACACATGGATGTTTGCTTAACTAAGTAAAATGAGAAAATCTGAATTCTTCTTGTAGATCACAGATGATTTCTGTTGACTTGGCACGGACTGCAACAAAGAGCTTTAAAACTAACAGAATTTGGCTCCTAATAGATCCTTCAGGAACACATCATCTTGCCCCCTTCAGATATAGAGAGGTTTAGCCACTCTTACAGACCTAAGCAGTAGAGCAGAGCACATTCAGCCTGAAATAGTTTCTCTATTCTCTTGAGATAACTGTTTTTCAGAGGTGCTTTACTTTTGTGTGTGTGTGTGTAGATGCTATCACTGAACAATATGTGGAAAGACATCCAGTGCATGATTAAAGTCAAGGACTGCTCTCCTGCAAGTTTGACTAGGCAAATAACTATGTCCTGTTTGTCACCTTTGATCTTATTAGCTTAGAAAATGTTTTCCTGGGTGACAGAGAGGACTGCCTAAGACATGAATACGGTCTGCGATTGTCCCTGTTGCTTCCTCAAGCTGCCTGTCAGTGATCAGCTTTTTCTTTGTGACCATCACTTCTTGGGTACTTTTGACACGCTTGATTTGGGTATTGTTAGCAGCTCTGATGTATGAGATGGGGAATGTCTGCTCACAAGGAATTGCATGGAGGTCATTAAATCAAAGGCACAAAACACGTGTCGAAAGTTAACAGTGTCAAACCAATAAAATCTGGGACAAGTGTGAACCAGCAACCTAGAGGTCATGAGCATTTTCAGTAAAGACCAGCTCTGAGTTTCAGCTCTTCTGGTTTCTCTTTACTTACAGCCCTTTCATGGAGTATGAGCTATGGAGGGGGATCAAACTGTTACATTTTAGAAATAGGATGGCCGCTGCCTGACCTTGTCCATGAGTAAAGCACAGGTGCAGGCATGCTAGTAGTTTTCCCATGAGAATATTGAACAATTTTAATTCTCCAGGAAGAATCCTTCTCCTAAGCCATGCCATATATAAAAGGTATCATCCAAATATTAACTTCTCAAGGGAAACAGTTCCTTAGAGTGTTGTCTGCACTGCTTAAAACCAGCTCCAGCAGTTTGTTCTTTGTGAGCATACTGACATCACCTGGTTGTATCTGAAACTGTAACAAGCTCATGTACACAAGATTAGTTTCTGCAAGGGATACTCTAATTTTTTTTACAACAGTTGCATTGTTTTGGCTGATTCCAGGAAGGCAGGCCACTGATAGGGGAAAGGATTAGATGTGAAACTTGAAAAGCAGAAGATGGGCTTTTTTTCATGCCAGCTGTTTACAAAGTGCCCAGACCCTGAAGCCTAGAGCACTGCAGTCCAGGGATTCGTAGTTCCAATGGTACTCACAGGGAGTGGCGGAAACAAGAATTGGGGGTGCTCTTAACACAAGCAAATATCATGAGACCAATTTCTAGCTCGGTCGAGCAGTGAAAAGTGGATCAGGTATTCACAAAACAGTCATACCTTATGCGTGCAAGCATCATATAATAACTGCTACGTCCACACATCGAGCTTGCGGCTGATCAGCAGCACTTGGCAAAGGCCGAGCCTGGGGAGTCTACAGACGCTCACCATGGGGCACAGCGTCTCCCTTGTGGGTCGGGGTGTCCCATGCACACCAGCATACTGCTGCACAGGCAGCTGCCCTGAGCTTTCCCTGGCTGGCCTCCATCACTGGCCCCAAAGAAGTAGCATCCAAAACACGTAAGGCCAAAAAGTGCTCATCTAGGAATGGGATGTTGTCTCTAAACCCTCTCTCAGCTTGAGACAGGAGGAAGGTAACCTAGAGGCACTGGGACCTCCCCGGCAATATGCCGGGGAGCAGTCCCACTATTTATCCCTGTTCATCAAAACACGCAGGAATGTCTTGCCTAATGCCAAGCTAGCCTTTGTAGATAGCTAGGGGTGAGGATAAGTCTGGGGCTCAGGCTGTAATTGTCATCCAGGTCCCTGTAGTGATGCCTGTTACACTGCAACCTAAACTCCCTCAGAGAGGCCCTTGTTACTGTAGGGGACATGGTGCAGGAGTCAAACTGCATGAGCCAGATGGTTGTACAGTGTGGCACAACAGGGGAATAATGCCTGCTTGCTCACTTCAGTGCCTCCTGAGAATTTAAAAAAAAAAAAAAAAAAAAAAAGGCAGAGATCTTGTGAGCGAAACTATTCCAGTTCACACATGAGCTCACAGATGATACTGCATTGCATAGTTACCTACTTCTTTCATTAGCCAGAGGAAATTGCCTGCCTCCCCAGAAAAGTGTATTCCAGCTGGGCAGAGTTAAAATTAACTATTTATGGCTGGAAAACTCTAAGTATTTATCCCAGAGGAAAAGGCTGGAGATTGTACCTCTGGTCATTGCTATTAATGCTTAGGGTGTATTACTCTTAACTCTAGCCTGTCAGAAGCTGTGAAGACTGTTTTAGTCTAAGGAAGACCCATGCTGCAGTTGTCAGAAAGATCTACACAGTACCTCAGCTTGTACCAGGTCCGTTGCATTTTAGTTATTTTGTGACGGGTTTTCCTAAAAGCAGAAGAACTTGCAGGCTTGGAGAGATGTGAGCAGTCTTTAGAGGACAGGAAGGTTTCCCTCAAAAACTGTGAGACTTCACTGTTTACAATCTGCATTTACAACATGTCATAAAATCCAGGCCAGCCCCTCCTCCTGGCTTTCCTTCCCAGCCTGACTGAACCTTAACGATGCCCACACAGGAGAGGTTCTGGCAGGGTGCATGGCCACCCACAGCAAAGGTTGCCATGTGTGGGCTCCTTTGATCTGGATAGTGGGCAGACTTTGTGGCAGAGGGAGCAACAAGCAAATGACAAGCTGTCAGCTCTGGACAGAAATAAGCCTTGTGGGGAGTGGAGTGTGTATCCAGGTAGAGAAGCTACCCTGCAGTTTCAGCCTTTCTTGGATCTCTGAGGTGCTCTCCCCAGCTCTGTAATACAGTTTCTCACCCTTCCCTAAGGGATTTCAAAGGCTTGGGGCAGGGTGGAAGGGATCAAAGTTACGTTACTGTAAAATACTGCTTCAACTCATAAAGTCCCTGAGGAGAGGAAAATAAGAGCAGCAAATACAAGTAACACGGAATTGGGGCTGGGAAAAGATCTTATCTGCTTCAACGGATCTCAGATCAGCCGTTCAAAGCCCTTCACAATTAGATTTTGTTCTCATTGCTTTCAACATCATTCTCTGACCCTTCACCTAAAATGTTGTGACATCAGCATTTCTAAAGGATATCTCTGCCCATACATCTTCCAGAGCCTCAACTGCAGGGCCACCTCCTGTGGCTTGCTTGTGATGCAAGCGATCACAGATGCTGCAACCAGGCAGACAGAAGACAGGTCTAGAAAAGGGAGGGACAAAATACTACTCTTCTGCCTCTTCGGCTAACAAGACTGTTTATTCTTCTACCATCCCGAAACTGAGAAGAAAAGATTTAAAAATTCTGAAAAACAGTGATACTGGGCTGACACAGAAACAAAATCTTACTGATCTTTACATGAAACTGAGTATTTATGGAGTCAGATTCCCTTTGGGTAACATAATTTTAAAATTGTTGAAACGGCACAGTTTAACATTTCAAATGAAGTGTGTTTGTGAGGAAGCTGCTTTAAACCATCTATTTTCTTGCAGTTTCAAACCAGACTAATCTTTCTGAAAAAGTCTTCATTGGGAAACTGCCACTTACTGTTGCCTACTCTGCAGTGCAGAGCTTTTCCCTGCCTCCCAAGCAATGAGGAGACATGAGATTACGCCTGCAGGCAGAAGTGACTGGCTGCTTGGTATATTGACTTCCTTTTCCTCACTTGTGTTGCTTATTTCAAATATTTCAAATCACTCGTGGAATAAAAATGCTTGAAAATCTCAGTAACTGGTGGGTGCCCAGCTCGTGCTCAGAGCCCTTGGACACTGGAGCAGTTTCAAATACCATTACATTCATAGTATGTAAATATTTGTAACCTGAATAATTTTAAGCCTTTCTTGTATCCCTCTCCACACCCTGAGTCCTAGTTAGGCAAAAAGATCATACAACACACAGCAGTATCTTTAAAATGCCTTTTCTTTTTCTTTTTCTTTTTCTTTTTCTTTTTCTTTTTCTTTTTCTTTTTCTTTTTCTTTTTCTTTTTCTTTTTCTTTTTCTTTTTCTTTTTCTTTTTCTTTTTCTTTTTCTTTTTCTTTTTCTCTTTCTCTTTCTCTTTCTCTTTCTCTTTCTTTTTCTTTTTTTTATTTTTTTTACTTTTCTTTTTTCTATTGCAAACCACAGCTCTGACTTGCTCCTTAGTTTTAATCAACCTTCACCAGTAGTTTCAAGTACTCTCTGTTCAATAGAACCAGACGGGCAACGACAGAAATTGATCTTTTTCAGATTTGGATCACGTTTTAAGAGAGCAATTGTGGTTTTGACCATCCAAGAAACCGCTGTTGCTGGTGAGCTGTCTGCAGTTTCACCAAAGCATCACCAGAGGGTAGCAGGACGCTTTGCTGCGGCCTGTGCTCCTGATGTTTGATGCAGCTTTTGCGGTGCTGAGCTTGTACAGCCCCGCCTTGCTCTGCATTTGTTCTCTTGATCCACAAGAGATGTTAATTTCCTGAAACAGTAAACGTTATTTACTGTCTCTGTTCTCTTGAAAGACAGCACGGAAAACTGGAACTGAAATCCCTGCCAGAAGAGCCTTGGCTATTGCTCTTACATTGCAGTTGTGCAATACTCTTCAGTTGTAATGGGAAGACTAGACTCATTCTTCTCATGGACTAGCAATAGCAGTTACTGTTCTGCGACCTTCTAGCTTCAAGAGCAAAACCACTGAAAAAAAGAGCCTATCTATCTTCTACACATTTCAGCATTGCCTCTATGGAAAGCAGTTGCTAAAACGCTAGTTTCTATGATGCAGTTTGCCACAGCTCTGCACAGTGGCTGCTTAGCAGTGAGTTCTTGCAGGACTCAGGGTGCGCGCTTCTACACAACAGTGCAGATTTGTTTTCTTCTTGGCATTGATGGTCTTTGAGGGCTTTTCTGCTAGGACCAAAGTGATTCTTTTCAAGAGAGTAAGAAAAGGAGCTAAAGAGAAAGTCATGTGTGGTCCTCGAAAAACCTCGATGCATTTTCCTCTCATTGGCATGGAGATAGAGAACCATAGTGTTCAAAGGTGCACTGGCATGGTTTTCTTTACTGCTGCTTTTGCAGGCTTCATTTGGGAGTGTCTAAGAACAGCTTTGTAGAAGGAGAGGACCAACCTGGGTGGAGACCCTCAGCTGATCTAGCAGCTAGTACACCAGGCTGTACACCAGTTCTTGGTCCTGCTGTTCTTCCTAGGTAATCTTTTGTCCCTCGACGAAAGGGGATAGTATTTTCTGCTCCATGTAAAAAAAAATGGTATGGGCATGAATTGACGTTTGCCAGCTGGATCATACTAGGACCCGAATAGTTTCTGTCAGTTTCCACTAGATGATGCTGTAGCCACTGCAGGGAACAGCAGCTGTTGCAGTTAGAAGAGAAAAAGAATACATTCTTAATTTTAAATACAAATTTAGCTGAAGCACTGTTTCTGCTCATCAGTTCACACCCAAACCCTACTCTTCGATCTTATCCTCAGGGTACTCTAGCCGAGGTATTTTGCATATATGACAACAGAGGTTTTAGCCCAGACGACCACCCAGCTACTTAACACTGAGGATAATCAAGCTTGAGTGGCAGCAGACTTCCAGTCCTAGCCTGCAGTTCCAGCTCTATTCTATCTCTCTCCTCCTTTCTTCTGCATTGGACATTATCTAGGGGACCCTAACATCAGAGCTTGGTGGTCTATTTCCAAGCGTATATCTGCAGCAGCTAAGCTGGGCAGATGTCAAAAAATCCTGCCTCATTTAGCTGGAAGCTGAAACAACTCTTCTGGTAAATCTGTGATGTGGTAGCAATGGTGATCATAACTTTAGGAAAACAAACCCAAATTGTCGTCTTTCATGTTGTAGTGGTTGGTAGAAAAATGAGAGGGAGGGAAGTTGTGCGCATATCCTCTGTGGAATGACTTTCCTAATGACACTCTCATTAAGAGTGACTTCTGCCAAATGCTGTTTACTTTTTGCTGTCAGATCTGTCTGAATTAATCACAAGCAACTCCACTTAAAAGTGAGACTTGTTCTCCTCTGCTTGCTGAGTGACACACAGACCAAGTGTGAGAAACAGCCTGCCAATGGCTCCATCAGGCAGCCTGCTTCGGTACAACATCCGAAAAATAAAAGATACCTTGCCAAGTCTCCATTTTAGCCCATGGTCTCTCCCAATGCCCTCCCATGGAGGCAGTTACATGGCCATGGTGTGGAGAAGCCTTTGCTCTACAGAATTCTCATCTGTTGATCTGATCTTGCACAGCTGGCAGATTTGAAAGAGAAAGAAGGCAAGAAATCTTACCTCAGCCCAGACCAGCCACACGCAGCTTAGGACTGAGAGAAATTAAGTCTGGATGGCAATAGATATGAATTTGGGAGGGCAGATGAAGCCAGATAGGTGGACTAGAAAAATAGGAGTGAGTGGTACCCCGGGTTAAATTAATTCTGCTCATTTCCAGCATCACGAAAACTGTTATAGGCTTTAATGTAATGTGTTGATGGCATAGCTGGACTCTTGAAGAAGCAGTCCTCAGTCTCTCATCCTGTGATCACCTCCTTTTTCCACAGTCATCTGTTCACCATGTATGGTGATACTTATTCTGCCTTTACAGATTAATTAAGGAATTCTTCTTACCACATTTACTTACACTTACATCACAAAATATAACTGCCCTCTGAAACACAGGCTTTTTTTCCCCTCTCCTTTTCTCAAGACATCTGAGGCTAAGTCAAATGTGTTTACACAAAAGTTAAGGTGTCTGATTTGTCCTTGGCCTTCCAAGCTCTTCACAGGGAGTAGTTACAGCTGTATATGGCCACGTTACACTGTCAGTACTGCAACTTTCAGGGTCTGGTTATAGCTGTGAAGATATTGACTAACCATCATCGATGACGTACAAAGCCTTTCTGGTCCTGAACAAAGTACGTGACTCCTTGGTGCTCCAATTCACACAGCTGTGAAAAATTAAGAACTTAAGTGAAAGTGAGCCACCTTGTTTGAGTTACCCATTCCTGGATAAACTGTTGACAAATGGGAAGAAATAGTATTTTAAAACTGTGAACATAACATAAGATTAGCATGTTCAAGTGATCGCAGATGCCTCCACATGAACAGCCAAAGCAGTGTTCAGGCAGCCCCTGATCTCTCTTGTGGGTTACATACATCCTAGTCAACCACCATCGCTTTTTTATCCCCCCATGTGCTTTCCACATGACAGAGGTCTGTAGCTAGATGAACGGTTTGAAACAAAAGCTTTGCACCAGCCTCTCCCCACTTGACCCCCATGGGAGGGTCATTACTGTGTCTGTGCTATCCCTTCCCTACCTGCCTGACGCATTTCTTCAAGAGAAAGGAACATGGAAACTTCAAAAACTGACATGCTAAGCCAGCAACATTGCCTCTCCATCAGGTTTGTTCTTATAGTCAGCAAGACCATGCACACCTGTAAAAAAAGGCTCCTGAGTATCTGGTCAAAAAAGGAATTCCTATGAGACAAAGCAAACAGAAGGGAAATATCAGCACGTGTCTGCCTGCAACGAATTAAATCACACCCTTTTACATATCAGTGATTTGGTGGTAGCTGCAACAGCACACATCACGTACTGCTCCACGAGCTGAAGAACAACTGTCCTCACGCTCTGTGTACTCTGGAGAGAATCACTAGCATCTAAGAAATGCCCACTGCAAACACCATGTGCCTTGTGTTGCTGGGGGTTCCCTCTCTGCAATTTGGCTTTGCTGATGTCTAGTAAAGGTTAAGCTTGTACAACTGTCTTTCCTTCTTAATGTGTCTCTCTCTCTTCCTAATGTCACCTGCACTTTGTTTCCTTATGCTGAAAAAGCAATAAACAACAATTAGAATTAGTTGTTGACTTATTTATAACCAGAGTACTCGCAGTTCAGTTCCCCAAGCTGTAAGATGTATGTATGTGAAAACAAAAACCTGATCTTGAAAGCCACTTATGATACAATAAGTTAGTTGGGAAAGCTGGTTATTGCTGTTGTGGCCCAGGACAGAACAGGCCATCTACACACTTGCATGCAGGGGAGGCAAATCAACTGACCGCTACTGAGTTCTTTTAACATAAGGCCCTGATTTTAGGTTTGCAACCACAGTATATCTGAAGTTTCACTGTCTGAAGTTGATAAAAATGAGCATGATTCAAGGAGAGGTTTGCGACAGATGCTGGACTGTTTTTACAGCCAAAGAAAGCATTAGCCAGCCAGCTCTCTCTCTCGGGCTGCAAATGAAGGGGGCTGTATAGATTGCAGAACTGCAGCCCTTGGTTCTCATCATGGGGATTAACTATAGCACAGTCTTAGAAATGTAGAGGATTTTGCACAGCCATCCTCTGCCTTAGTGCTGCTAATGCTTTGTCTAAAAAATCCTTGTCAGTTTGACAGAAAGAACTAATTCTATGCAAAGATGCTTTATGATTTAACTGACACTAGTATGCTGAAAATCTGTTTGTTCTCTGGCACCTCAAAATCTCTAAGCCAAGCATCATGGCTGTGATCCAGCCAAGCCTTTATTACGAATGTGCACTCTAAGCATGTGCATTGTCTTATCAGATGCAAGCACTAGCATAACTAAGAGCCAACATAACACAAATATTCTATGGATTGCATATATAAGAATTCGTCTCTTCAAAATGGATGTTGGATATCCGCTTTGAGTGTACTTTTCATTGTTCCTCATCTTGAACAGAAAGTTTCTTTAAGAAATTTTTTGCAATCGGTGAAGTAGGAGCAAAGGGAAACAGATTAAGAAATGCCCCTGAAAACATGAGTAATGACAGTCTCATGTTATCGTGAACTTGTATACCATCTGTACAAACCTTTCATAAGTTTGCATAGTGAGGCTTGTTCTGCATTATTTTGGAAGCTGGGTGGTGTTCTTCCTCTGTCAGACATTTCCTCTGCTCTCTGCAGAAAAGAGTCAAATCTCTTCTGCTCTCTGTACAGGGCTCTCAGGCTATCCCATCTCTTGGGTGGTATCTCTAGGTCTGTTTGCTGTTCCAAGGTTCTGACCTAACAATTGTTATGTTTAAACAACGCCTCTGGGAGTCAGCTTTCCCTTTCTGTCTTTAAGATGGGTGGGAAATAGACTTTCAGCTCTCAGATAGGCACTGTGCTCTGTTCTTGCTGACTCTGTCCAGGTTGCAGGACGTACAAACACACCCAAGAACACAACTCCTGCAGTGACAAGCTAGATATGGCTTACATCAGAATATGTCATGCTGTATTAGTAAGTGGCTTGTTCTCTGATAAACTGTAAAGCTGCTCTATCACGTGTTTGTTGTACTTTGAGGTACCTGAAGGAAACAAGATTTTCCATCTTGGCCCTGTTGAACAGCCATGATAAAAGTATTGACCTGCTTAAAAGTGGGGAAACATTCCAGTTATGTAAACAGAAGAGAATTTTTTTTTTTCTCTGCATTCCTAGAATAAGCTGGCTTTAGCTTAGTCCATAACTTAACTTCTGTGTGTGCTGTTCTTTTTGCTGCCTTCACACACATAAATTGATTTATTTAGAACCACAGGCTCTTGGCCACTGAAACAAGGGGTTCCAATGCATTTTTGTAAAAGCCAGTAAAAGATTTTGAAAAGACATCGAGCGACCAACTTTAAAATGTGTTTCCAAAAGTAAAAACTGCAATGCTGGGTGAGGCCAACTGCTGCTTTGAGCAGCATTCGTTTCCAACAGTGGCTCTTAGTGACAACTTAAGAAAACCATACAACAGGAGTAGTTAAAACCTCTTGTTTTTCTTCTTCTTCTTGTAAACAGTCTCAGCTTCCAGCACCTAACATTGTAAGAACTTTATAGTACAACAGCTACTCAGCTTAGACTTGAAGTACTGAGTTCAACAGAGTTTAATAGCCATAATAGTTCTCTTCCTTGAATCTATTGAACCTGGTTTAACTCATTCATATCACTGTCCTCCACAACACTCCACCCTGGTGAGTTTCAAAGTCTAACTTGGGTAGTGTGTATAGTGGAGCAGAGGTCATAAAAAGGGGAAAGAACTTATTTTTGTTGGTTTAAGTTGGTTGCCTCGCATTCCAAGTCTGTTGCCTTTAGCTCTTGAATTATTAACAGCAGTAATTCTCAATCTTCTGCACTTATGCTTTGTATAGTTGCATTCTCAGTCATCATGTTCCCCGGGGCAAGAGTTATTTCACACATTTCATGGTTTTCCTGTTCTTCTGTTTAGTTTGACTTTGAGATGAGGCAAGAGAATAGGCATATAATAATATTGATGTGGCTACATGACAGGTTTATATAGGGATGCAATGCTTTTCATTCTGTTCTCTCTCAGCATCTATAAAAGGAAGTTGAAAGGATTCCTTTTTCTTTTTTTTTTTTTTTTCCAGCATATACAGGGACTTGAAATTCCTGAAGTGCCAGAATACTGTCATAACATAATTCATAGTAGGCTCTGTTTTTCTGTCTTTCCTTCATTTGTGTTGGACCTCCATCTGGACCACAACAGCAGAAGGCAGGTGGAAATCACACTTGAAGTAAAAATACAAATCTGGGAGTCATCTGGATTTTCATTCCTTCTGCAGCTCAGGTTGATTTCTTCACTCACCCATTCAGAAATGCTGTCTGTAATGTACGTTGCAGCCAGTTCATTTCTACATCTACCCTACTAAACTGACTGCAGCCTGTTAACGAAGATGTAATAAATTTGCTGGTTCATTACCCTTTAAAACTCGGCTTTAATGAATAACTGCTGGACTTCTAACCTGGAGTGCAACTGCTTCACCTTGTCTTGATTCTTTCAGATGTATTTCAGGCAAAAGAGAGAGAGCAGAACAGACAGCTTAATTCACCTATTTGCTTACTAGCGTCAGCACAGTCCTCAAAGTAAGGCTGCTCCGAAATGCCTGAGATAGTGAAAGCCCCACATACCTAAACAAACAGCTCAGAATAATAAACTGATCCACGCAATTTCCTGCGTTTTCTCTTCAGAGTCAGTGGGCTCATAAGGCTCATAAGTGAAGAGGAAAAAGACAACCAACACAGCCAAAACAGTCACTGCCATTAAACAAACACTGCAAGAGCTGTGAGTGTGTCAGCTCCAGTGGGTCTTAGTTCACCTTTTCAATCTGCGATCAAAATTGAGATTACTAGGAAAAAACAGAAGTCCAGGAAGTTTGATGGATGTGGGTTTCAGACATGCTCAGAAGCAGCAGTTCTACATTGGCCCCAATATTAGCTTTTCTTCCGTAACTAAATTGTGGACAATACATTATGAAATCCTACTTTTCAGGTGCACACCAGAGTTTCATTTGGCATAAACATATGGAAGTGGGGACCATGTTCTCAAACACTGAATGCTACCTTCTTTCTACTGAAGGCAAGGAGGGCTGCAGTGGTGGGTGCATGATGGGTTGTATGATGGAGCTTATCTGAGTAGCATGCAGAATTATATATGCACCTGTTTGCACCAATTATTGCAAAAGTCATGGATTTGTGAAATGGCAATGAGATGCTTCCTCTCTGTGTCTCTTCTATTCCTGTTGGATCTGTTGGATCTTCTTTTTGAAACAATTACATGACAAAAAAAGCTGGTTCCTTTTTCAATTTGGAGCTGACGTCTGAGGCTTTTTTAAATTAGTAGTAAATGATTAATTACTACAGTGTGTTTGGCACTTGGATACAAGACAGTAAACCTGACTTTCAGCTTAAGCTAATTTTAAAGGACTCTGGACATCCACGTAATTCTGAATGTTCACGAAGTAAGTTTATAAACAAAGTTAGAAGAACAGCACAAAGTCAAACGACCTGCAAGTGCCTTGATCCTATTTCTATCAACAGATATGCTTGTTAAGTGTTTGGTAAGCTACTAAAAATAGTCGTTGGTACAATTAAAAAATCCAGCAATACTTGTATGGAGTAGCTGGCCACGTGAGAGGCACAACCTTCATTCAGACTCATCTGAGTGGTGCATGTATGCAGCAAGACTAATTATGTCAGCACTCCTTATACATGATAATGCTGCCTTGCTCAGTGCAAGCAGCTGTGTCCAAAGGGTCAAAAAGATAACCTAGCTGTGTAATTTCCCAGCCTCAGAGTAACCGCTTTTGCAACCTGAATGTACCCCTCAAACTTTTCAAGTGGTCTTAAATATAGGATTAAGGTAGCGGTCAGAGATTGCTTGTTTCCCATGGGTCTCTGGAAAAATGGTGTGCTAGACAAAATATAAATTTTAAAATACTTGGAAGGGAAAAGTAGCAGAGCTTGCCAGAGGATGACTGTTTCACAACAGTTCTCAAGGTTTCAAAACTTGTTTTCAGTGTGTGCTAGAGGAAAAACAAAGCTCTTCCAATGCTTTCAGGAAGTGGAATCATGACAAAATGGCTCTCCCCAGACACAGAAGTCTGAGGCACACACTTTCCACCTTTCAGCGGCAAATCTGTCATGTTCAGTTCAAGAATTCTCTCGAATTGTATGCAAGCCTTTATCAAAAATTATATTTTGCTAAATGAGGACAGTGTTTTTCTTTTTTTGAATGTCTTTGGGTAAATCTAGTGGGTCTATCAGCACAAAACCAAGCTTCACCTTGCAAATCTGACAGAAGATGAATGCTCCACCACACAAGCCTCAACCTAAAGGCCAAGGTCTCGGTAGAAAGACTCTTAATAACTTTTCTAGGCTATACAGTGTCTTTGTTGTATTACTTACTTAGTCCTACATTTATTGCCCAAATACAATTCTTCCTGTTTCTCTTGCCAAAAAAAAAAAAAAAAAAATTAAAAAAAAATCCTGTGGTGAGGAAAGCACATAGAAAAATCATGCCAGAAGAGCAGAGCCATAAGCTTTCCAGAAAGACACATGCTCTTCATGCTGCTTTTGTTTGTTCTCAAACTGAAGGAGCGCAGTGAATAACACATGCATTTTGTATGTTCTGTATATTCATCCATGCTACACCAGAACCTCTACTGGCATCTTGCCGTTTAACCTTTTGCCACAACTATGCAGAGTATTTAACAACTCAGGCCAACAAAGTTAAAGTTTCTAGGCGTACTTGTCCAGTGATCTTAGCATTTTAATGTGTAAGTGGTCAAATCCTTCTATATTCAAAGTCCAGAAAAATAAATGAACTTTCCCATTTTGCTTCATGTGACTGTTTAAGATTGTTTTATGAAACAATAACCAGTGTGACTTTCCAAGGTCATGTGCATGTTAGTGATAGAATTCAAATATAAAATGTCAATGCACTCTTAATTAGGTCAAGATGTCTGAGCAAAATTCCTTCTGTCTGAAGCATCGTTTTTTTCCATGTGTAGGATAATTAAAATAAATGATGCCCATGAGAAAAACCATGCTCTATCATCAAAATCCCATTTATCTAGATAAGTTTCAAATCCCTCCTTGTTTTGTTCAAATAAAGTTCATCTGTCTTTATTTGCAATTGATCTGGATTTGCTTAAGCTTAGTGTAGTGTGTTGGCGTTTTTTGCCTCTGTAGCCTCCATGATGAGGTTTACATCACTGAAAAAAGGAATCCTTAGCCCCTTCTGTTTTCCAGCTGCCTTCATACTCTTTATCTTAACCTTTGTTAGTGACCTTATAGGCCTCTGTATTTTGCCATTCTTAAGAAGTGACAAGCCAAAGAGTCATGAACAGGTCCTTCTTCACCCTGAGGTTATAAAGTGAGGCAATGATTAGATCACAGGAAAATGCTACACTTTTCTCATAGGTATAGCAGCGGACAGTCCACTTCACTCCAGCTGTGCACTGGGGAGATGGCTTGAAACAGGCAGCTGTGCCAAAGACACAGGAAGAGGATTAAATGCTCCAGTATTTATTTTTGTAACAGACACTTCAGTTCATGTTCTTCCTTTCCAGTATTTACTTTAGAGAAAGTACCCTCAGCCCACTGCTTTCTATGGGATAGTTCATGAGTAGTAATCATATCCACACATAATGGAATATTCAACACCAAAAAGGATGGTTGGCCCTAGCCTTTAAAACTGGAAATGCACCCTCCCTTCTCCCCTATCTTCTGGAGTAAGAAAACTAGCCTCCACACCTAAGGGCAACTGTTTCCCTTACCCCTCACAGCTTCCCAAGAGTTCATCAGCCTTCTTCTACACTGGACCTTTCTGAGCTGTTCTCTGTGGGGATTTTTTCCCCTAAGTTTTAAAACTCCAGAAAGATGTTTGCTTACTGTAAGTCTTTTAATGTGCTTGCAGAAGAAAGAAGCAGCAGTAAATAACGAATAGGAAGGGATGAAACAAAGAAGAAAAGACACTTTCTTCTTTCTGTTTAATGGAGGGGGAAAAAACTCTAATGTTCAACTAGGTCCTAGCCACATTTGTTATTCTAAAAGGTTCTTGGTTGCTGGTCTATAACATATGCAGCTGGTAATAAATTAGTAAAATTTAGTACAAGAAATTAGCAAGTTGTAAACCTCACGCTACTACTTTGTCAAAAGGAACATTTTTTTATTCCTTTACCCTTTCATTAAGGACAAAATGCAATTTCCATTATTACCTCCCTTTCAGTTCTGAAAATGTTACTTTGGGAGTTGAAACTTTCCACTCTTTTTCTAAATCCAACTATTTAATGACTTCAGTGTGAATTTGAGCTGCCACTGAACTTGGCTTTGATTTTGAGCTTTTTATCATCCATGTCTTTCCAGACCAGGGTTACATACCTGCACTGGAGCATTGAATGTGTGCATGCACATTAATTTCTTCATGACTTTCTGTAGGCATTCTGGCAACTCCTGCAGCTGTAAACTCAATTGCATCGGACAGAACAAAGGAAAGAAGAGAAATTGATAATTTTGGTGTTCATAAAACTATAGGAGTTTAAGAAACATGCAGTAAGATAACTAAGTATTTTTTTTAAGGATATCACAATAGTAGAACTCACTTTTAGAGTTCATGCAGCATTAGGCTTCCTCTTCTTTCTTGCCTATACAGCCTTTTTTTCAGTGTTTGACAAATTCAGGGATTTTTTTTAAACAGCATTTCGTTTTTTAACATTAAAACTTCCCCAAGACTTAATAAAAAATGTAGATTTGTGATATACTGTGTTCCTTTTTCTTATGTTTATTTAAATACAACAACGGTACACTGCTAATCAGTTTATTTCTGCAAGTAGAACACAACAACCTGCAAAAGTTCCTGGTCATGAAAACTAGAAAATTCTTAGAGGAAACAAAATACTTTGACTTTTTATAGTTATTGAAGGGCTTATCACCTAAAGAGAAGAAATCTCCAGGGAAAGACAAGGGTTTTTTTTCAGGGACTGTGGTAAAAGGTCTGGAAATATGTTGTTTCTTCCTCTAATTTTAAGTAAGTGGGATTTGTTCTGAATATTTTGATCCAAAACACCATGTAACCTTGGAAGTTAAAATTCTCATCAACAATGACAAGAGAGGGAAAGAAAGCGAAAGTGAACTTCTGCTAGCATGACTCTAGCACAGAGAAGCTGAGGAAAAAAATGATCTTACCCTCAGCAAAAAGCATCATTTTAGGTTTGGGTCCTAGTGAAGCTGGTGTGCTTCAAGGTGATTAGTTTACATAAATGGCTAGCTGCTATGGGTACCAACTCTGTCAATTATCGTTAAAGAGTTTACATATACTGCATTAATTTGGAAAGGCAGGGACAGTCACTGCTAGGAGGCTGTCCATTGTTGAAAATAACAACACTGAAGACTGCATGTGTCCCCATTACTTTTATTAAGTAATAAAACACTGTTTCTAAAAATCTCACTCTTTCTTTTTGAAATGTTGTGATGTGATAAAACTTGTGAACGCCTTGTATGAAACAAGTGACCCATGGGCTAGCACTTGCCCATACACAAACAAAACAACATAGCAACAAAAAGGGGAGCAATTCTTGTACTGATGGAGAAAAAAAAATGTGTTTCTTGTGGAAAAATTTTGTAAGTTTATAAATAAGAAGCTTTGAGTGTAGAAGACAGTTTAAGTTGGGGTGAAATAAGCCATTGCTGTCACTCACAAAGAGAGGTTTCAAACCAATTGCATTCTCTTATGACACTTCTGTTGATCATAGAACCATTAGGTTGGAATAGAGCTCTGAGATCATCAAGTCCAACCATTGACCTAATACCACCATGCCCACTAAACCACATCCCAAAGTGCCACATCTACACGTTTTTTTAACACCTCCAGGGATGATGACTTCACCACTTCCCTGGGCAGACTGGTCCAATGTTTGACCAATCTTTCAGGAAAGAAATTTTTCCTAATGTCCAATCTAAACCTCCTCTGGCACAACTTGAGGCCATTTCCTCTTGTTCTATCGTTACTTGGGAGAAGAGACTGACACCCACCTCACTACAGCCTCCTTTCAGATAATTGTAGAGAGCAATAAGGTCTCCCCTCAGCCTCCTCTCCTCCAGGCTAAACAACCCCAGTTCCCTCAGCCGCTCCTCGTAAGACCTGCTCTCCAGACCCTTCACCAGCTTTGTTGCCCTTCTCTGCACTCTTTCCAGCACCTCAATGTCCTTCTTGTAGTGAGGGGCCCAAAACTGCACACAGTATTCAAGGTGCAGCCTCACCAGTACCAAGTACAGGGGGACGATTCTGTCCCTACCTCTGCTGGCCGCACTATTTCTGATGCAAGCCAGGATGCTGTTGTCCAGGAAAATATTTTAAGGATTGTACCTAACATGGAATTCTGCCATTTTGTTGGCTCCTTCTGTGAATAAGGATGTCTTAAAGATATGAACAGAAATTGTCCCCACTTGCTTGGTGTATATATGAGAATAGTCTGGATCTACTCTGAGTAGAAGCCTGTGCAGGTGCCATCTGACATCTGGAGACCTGAAGGAGCCCTTTGAAAGACCAGAATGCAATCTGATTATTGAATACTGATATCAGGGTATTGCACTGACATGTTTAAAAGAAGGGGCAAAATCAAGAGCATATGTTTTGTGTGCATATACAAATGATGAGGAGGAAAAATGTAAACAGTAAGTTTGGAAAGAGAACTGAAACCACCAATGAGGAGGAAATAAAATAACAGAAGAGAGCCAAAGTACCTCTTTACGCACAGTGCATGATCCAGGAACTTCAGTTCCTACCTAATGGCTAATAACAAGCCCTGGCATTTCCCTACCAACATGTAAGTAGACATTTGTAAGGGCTATTTATATACTGTTGGATATAAACAACCTCTCCACACTGGCCTAAGTGATTCCATCCTGCAGTACTGGTAAAAACATGTTCTTAAATCTTCACTCCTATGATTTTCAAATGCTTGATCTAAGCCAACATGAAGTTGATTGATTCTTTTAGAAGTCCATGAGCCATGAGACTTTCACCAAGTTCCACCAGGCTATTATAACTTCTACAGACTGGTGCTGTAAGATCCCTGATGATGAAGACTGCAAAGTTGCAAACAGCAGTAGATTCTAATTGAAGCCGAGCTTGGTCATGCAGTGGTATTTAGCACATGGTCCTGATAATAGCTCTGTAACCTGGAATGTCTGAGAATGAGACGGCTGAAGCAGAATGAAGTTTTCTCTGCTAGCTACCCTCAGACAAAGCTCTTCCCTCCCTAAGCCTCTCCTTCCTTCCCCACAGCACTTGGTGCAGAGAAGGCCCTTGTCTTCACCGATGACAAAGGCTACATCTCAGTAAGAGAACTGAGATCCTTAGACCAAATCTATCTGAAAATCTGGTGTCTAATGCAAAGTAAATCAGTGGTTGAAGTTGCATAAACTTCAGTGTCTGAAGGCCAAAATGAAATCATAATTTTTTTAAAACAAAGTTCCAGTTAAGCATGCCAGAACAAGAAGAGATCACCATAGGTACACATAACAGACAGCTTTATAAAATGGAAGAGTACTAGCGCTGAGTTGACTAGACATGACTCTCCAACATGACTTCATTCTTGCACACCTCTAGTAATTTCAGTGGGGAAAAAAAATCATTTATTCCTGGTTATGACAAAAATAGGCTTTGTACAAAATACAGTAAGATATACCCACCCAATTTGTTCTGTATCTTTTCCCCAAGATTTGCCTATGAGTAGTGACAGCACTGAAGTATACAGCAATTTTTTCAAGTAGTATCTGAGTTTTAATGCAAGCTGTCCATTGACAAAACCTGCACAACTTATCTTCTGTCATACACTCTGTAAAGAGGTAGTAATTAAATTCATTGTTTGGTTTTCTGGTCATAATTATCCTTGCGTCATTCCCTGTAATGACAAAGGATGAAGTCTAGTTCTTGGATTAGGAAAAGTTTGCATCATGAAGAAAAGGAAAGACCTGAATATCCTTTAATGGAAATTATGAGAAACAGAGGTAGACAGGTTGTTTACTAATCACAATATTCACTAACATACTTCCCTGAAGACTGGGAATACAGACAATATGTAAGTCACTGTGCAACCTTTTAGAAGACATTTTCTACTTATGTTTTTATTAAACTGTAAAAGTAATAAAATCTTACAAGTTCATTTCCAAGTTATACAAGAGTTCATGAAAAAGGAGTACATAATAAAATCTTTAAAAACAGGTGTTTATTAACAGAGTATTAAAAAAATGAAAACCAAGTAAAAAATGGTCAGTTTCTTCTTTTATTTCAGTTGAGGATCTTGCTTCGGTTCTTGAGAAATTTCATCTAATGGCAAACATCAAAAGCAATAGAAGTGAGAGCACACATCAGCTAAACTATGTTCATCTAACTCCCTCTTCCCTTGTGGTCATGCAATACTGATCTGCTGACACATGCGCAAGCAAATCTTTGTGACAAGTAGACAAAATACAAGACCGTGGTAAATAGCAAGATACAGAGCCAGGCATGGTTACTGTACAGAATCCAGAGAATGAAACAGGGGAGTACACAAAGCAGACAGTTCACCGTGATGCTGATGTGTCTTCATGCAGGTGGCCACTGATTTCCAGAGTTAGTCCAAATTCTGGGGTCTTTCTTAGCCCTTACTCTGGCAAAATTTCCATCAGTAACAAACGGGAATTATGCCTGAATATGCATTGAAGGATTAGGCCCAGAACATTCAGGTCTCAGTTTGAGTTCCTTGATGTTTATTTCTGTTTTGCTGAAATCTTAGTATTATCCAGCTTTTGTTAATTGGACAGGAAAGAGGACACTTTGGACTGTTAACAACAAGAGGATGTGACCTGAATGTCACTTCAACCAGAAACAGTCACATCAAACAAACGGGTCAGACTGCTAAAAGAAGTACTAAGTTTACTCCAAACACTTTTTTGGTTCAACTGCTGCAAACATATATACCTTTAGTGTGATTTCAAGTGGGCGAAGGAGCCAAACCCAAAACACAGCACGTCCTCCCTTCTGTTTGCCTTAACTTCTGATAGGCTGACAAAGCAGACACAGCAGGGTTGTGTGCGTGACTTCAAACAAGGGTTTGTAAGCTCTTGAGGTGCTGAATATACCTGCTGTTAGGACAAGAAAGATGCAGCAGATGTCTGGAAAAGGAGAAGATGGAGGCTGACACCCTTCCAGCTGTCCCAATATTGTGACATGGCTGCTGGCTAGGATGTTCCAATGCCGTCCTCATTAATGTGTGAAGGAAGAGGTAATTAGACCTTCCTACCTCTCTAGCTCTCATTTCAGTTTTTTCCTGCTCCTATTTTAACATACTGAGTTCAATGTTAATTATTCCTGCTGTCCTTGAAGTTACTACAGAACTCATACTTCTTTCTGCAGGAGAAAAAGAGAGCATGTTCTCTCTCCAGCCTTGTATATTTTCCTTCTCTCAGCACTGTGTTTTTAAAAGCTCTTTGTCCTAGATGTGTATCACAATAATTCTGAAAGCATTTATATTTCTCATGTCTTCAGCCCTGGGTTGGCTTAATTTCAAAATAATATTTTGAGTAACGTGCATATAAACTCTCATACAGAGGAAGAGTGAGGTTATATGAATATAATATGAGCCATACCAGACTACACTAAGGACCTGTCTATGTTTGAATCACCTTTTAACTCCCACATTTTAGGGAACAGTTTAAAGCTAGGTAAGTGTAGCCAATGCTCTCTTAAAATCTGGGATATGCAACTCCAAGTGTTCAGAGACAGAAAAGATACCTTCATACTGCGTTAAAGCATTGGATGGATTTTTATTCCATCAGTTTTTCTGCACACAAACTTACAGTATGTGCTGCATTATTATATGGCTTGGAGTTCAATTGCTTAGGTACACACTGTTGTGTGAAGCATTCCCTTTTGAAAAAGGTCCCTGCCATTTTCACTTAATGCCATATAATCTTTGCATTGGGAACAATAGGAGTCACTCCCTATTCATCACCTTTGTTTTTCCTCATGATTTACTATCTATCATATTATTTTGCCTATCTCATCTCTTTTCCATTATCTCTTTTCCAGGCTGAAGATAATTTCTTGTCTGACACCAGTATTTTCATCGCAGTGTCCTAAATGTGTATCTAAAATATTTTCTATTCATAGGTGATACTAACAGTTATGTGAATTTTGAAGAGGAAGCTATATCCCTGGAGACTAGAGTCCTTTCTTATCCACAGCGATAGGTCACACTGCTCATGCTTGTGAGTTTCAGTTGCAATAGGGAAGAACTGCTCCACATGCCCCAAACCTTCTCTCCTTGACTCCTTAGACTTTAGTACCTCTGGAAATGACAGAACTAAAGTCCTCCTTCAGAAAAGCATTTCTAAACATGCTTTTCAAGACCAGGCCTTAGGTTCTCTGTGGGCTTTTTGATATAGGGAAGAGAGTCTAGAAATTTACTCTCATTCTTCCAGAGCACCATCCTACTTTGCTGGGTCAGTGCTGAACACCCTGTGAAGTAGATACTCACAACGAGTGGTACCTGTGCACTGTAAGCAAGCAGAGTCAAAGACTGCCAGTGCTTTTGTGTTTCAAGGCTACAATACATAGCAGGTTTTGAACAAGCAACCTGGAATACCCTGTCTACCAAACCAAATTTTCTTGTGTCAGCCTACTCAGGAGCAAAGAACACCCTAAACAGACTGCACCCTACAGACCTTACCTGTATCTTGTCCTGCCACATCAGAGCTTTCAGTCTGCAGTTTCCACATATTTGAACCTGCCTTTTACAATCAAAGAAGTCTTCCATGTTTTCTGACATTCAGTGTCTGCCTAGATCTTTACAAAAATCGGACAGCACACACTCTAGGGCATAGAATATGGCAAAATACACTCACTTTAGCAAGAAGGCAAATGACAGACTGACTTTGTGCTTACGGACAAAGTGAGTTTCATGAATTCTCATGAGCTTAACTTAAAAGTATATTCAACATCTGCTGTGCAGACGGAGACCAGCAGATGTTTTGATTTTGCCTACCTTTTTTTTTATCTTGGAAGCTAGCCATATGATATTCTTAGTGTGCACTGGGCTTGTCCACAAGTGAAGATGAAATTCCTATGACTAAACTTTGTCATTGTCTGAATATTGCGGAGCAATATGAATCTTGTTTTTCTTTTTTATAGCTTGAACTAATAACCCATAGCTTGGATCATTCAAATGCTTGTTTGCTCTGCTGAAGACTAAAACACCCAGACCTCTGCCTGAAAGGAGAAACTTTTGGCAGACTGACTCTTCTCCTCCTACGTAATAATCTTTTTCCGAAGTCATGTGGACAGACATTTCGCCCTCATTTAAGGGCCATGTACTCTCTTCAGTCTGTGTCAGAAATCCCAGAGGTGTCAATGGGATTTGCATGTATAAATCAAAACTGACTGCCTCAGTTTCTGTGTGTTTAAACAATTTCTGTGGGAAGTCTGAACTTCAAGTTTCTAGCCCTGAAAAATCGATCTTAAAATAATTAAAGCTAGTGAATTATTGCTATTCAAAAGGATCACAAAGTATCTATCCCAGCTTTTTAATGATAAAACAAGTGATAATTCAAGAGATTAAGATCTTATTTTTCTCCTTTCTGAGAGTACTCTTACTTTTACAGGAAAGTCTTCATTTCCTCCATGCATGTTTCTTCATGCTCTGTTTAAGTCAAGGGCTGAGGCCTAAAATGTCCCAAACCACTCAGTTTTTATGACTAAGATCTTGATTGCCTAGCTTTGGTACCTCAGTACGTAATGTAAAATACAACCTGATCTCTCCTCCATGCTCCTTTTACAACTGCCACAAAAAAAATATTTAATAGTCAGAAACAGCTGAGACAGCGTGTTCCAGCAACACACCCTGCAGTAGGAAGGTCTCAAGGGCAGACACTGCTTTGCAGCAAGACCGCAGTCATGCCTGGTCTTTGTCATGGTTTGAAGGCAAGGCTGTGAATGAAAAACATAGCTAGAGCTGTAGACAGGTAAGGCATTGGCAGCATTGGGA
This sequence comes from Leptosomus discolor, assembly GCF_034619465.1. Lineage (NCBI taxonomy): Eukaryota > Metazoa > Chordata > Aves > Leptosomiformes > Leptosomidae > Leptosomus > Leptosomus discolor. The sequence continues at coordinate 23,218,685 of NC_141419.1, forward strand.
GGTGAAGGTTCTCAGGGGTGAGGAGAGAACTCGTGTTCCAGGACTCAGGAGCTGGTCCTGTTCTCTCTGCCCTTCATCCCAAAAGGTATAGGAGGAAAGAGGAAGAAGCAACTTCCCAAAGTCCCTTCTTCCTCTTCCTCCCCCTCTCCTAGAATAGCCCTGCTGCTTTCGTTTAAACCATGAAGACTTTGGATGTCACCTACCAGGGGCTGACACTTCTCCCCCAATGCTGTATTAATGGCTCCTTGGCGGCAGATTTCAGAGGTCATTTTCTGAGAAGTATTTCTCCTCCTGCTCTATAAATACTATTCCTGCAAGCTTTGCTCCTCATACAGAGTCTTAAACACCCCCAGTTGAAATACTGCCTGACATCTCCAAAGGGAAGTGGACAGCACAGAGCAATCCTGTACCCTGCCAATGGCTGAAACAGAAAAAAAGAGGTCTGGCTCTGCTACCTCTGTATTGTGTGAGGTTTCCCCAGATGGCCACTGTGTGCTTGAGCACAAAGAGAGGCTTAGAACAAGCTTGAGTAATATCAGCTTCTGATTTCTCTTCTTTAGCTGTCATTTTATCTCTAGATATAATTTAGAATGCCACAAGATTCCTGCAGAAGACTTAACATTTCAGTTGCAGCTGTGTTTCCACTGTTGCACAAAGTCACTAACAGAACATCTTTACTGTAAAAACAAAAATGACCTGCATTACTCCAAAAAATTGCAGGGTATGTGATACTGTGGTGTTGTCTCTGCAGGCACAAACACTGTGTGGGTTGAGTACAAGGATGTGTTCTGTCCAGCTGTATTTGGGGGAACATGAAGGGGAGGAAATATAATGCTTTTCCTCACCATATTTGGAAAGATGCTTGGCCACGTTTCATTGAGTAATTCAAAAAGCTATTTGGCTAAAGGACAACAACCCTTAGACTGTTTTTTTGCAGAAGTGCTTTTAAGTGGAGGTAAAGATTTCCCTTTTGTTTAGTAAGCATGGTGGTGTTAAATGACCATATGATCTTGTGGGGAGACAGTAAAGAATTACTGGAATTCATGAAGTCTGTGGATTTTAGTAAGACAATTAAAGAGATACAGGAACGTGATTGTAAAAGCAGTCTAAGTGTTGCTTTTAAGCTCTCCGTTTCAGGACCAGTCAGCCCCCTTCTGTCACATGACAAAGGCAGTTTATTCACAAGATCTAGTGTTTTTTTATTACCTGCTGTTTGTCATGGAATAGATTCACAGTCCAGCACCACCTTCTTGTGCACATTGCCATCAGAAGCCACATGAAACCTGCATTTTCTGTTCAAGTAGTGTAGCCCAGGGCAGATATTTCGACCTTCAGGGATGCTTAAAGTGGGAAAAACTCCTTCTGCTCTCCACTTCCCCATCTGCTACAGATCAGTATGAACCAAAGCACAAATAATATGCATGAATACAACAGGGAAAAGACCATCAAAAGCAGAGGGCTTAAGCGCATCAACATGGAAAGGATTTGTAAAGAGCTGGCAGGCAGGCTTGGAGAAGGCAATTTCGCTACCACAGAGATTTCCCCTGGAAATGGTGCTTTCAGAAAAGCTTAGTGAACATATAGTGAACGGAATGCTTGCTGCTTACACACACACACACACAACCTCCTCCCCCATCTGCAAGATGACTTTTTCTCTTGCAAGCATGACACCATCAATTAAATACCTTCCTGAGGATTTCACAGGCTGAATCCAAGCTTGTATGTTTCAGTTTATTCCAGAAATTATTCTACAGTTTTCTCAAATCACATCAGGAACACACTGGAATACTTTGGATGCCCTCACTCTTTCCCTCACACCGTTAGGTCACATTTATTAGAGATGCTGATGCTAACTTTTCTCGTAGTATCATGTAATGCTTTATTTAGCATCTTCTCTCTGCACAACTAGGTTGAATGTCAGTGATTTTAAAGTAAGTTACCTGTGTTATACACAAGGGAGAATATATGATGAGAGTTACTCACTACCTACAGGTCACCAATTCTTCTTGAAATATTTTTCATGCTAATTATCCATGGATTGAAAGGAAATTTCCCTTCATCACTTCAATTTTCCTTGATTTTGCTCCACATCAGTATCATGCTAGGTCTCAGTCTTGCATCCAGTCAGAGCTTAGCTGTTCACCTATTTACTCCTTTTCTATTATGAACTCCCTGTGTGACAAATATATTTACATCTTGAATTGATGACTTCACTCTGCTACCATTACACATAGAAATACAGCCTTCCGTTCAAACAGTGAGAGTTTCTGTGCAGCATGACTGTAGGGCCTGCATGACCTAGGAGAATACATATTTTCACCAACTATGCATGTATCAAGGACTAATTCATAATTGCCTTGTTATTTTCTTGCATTTGCAATTCTGATGAGATCACTAAGACTGAAATTAACCGCTGTGTTCTCACAGTTAGTCATACCTGATTGCAGTCTCCCACGCTGGAAATACAGGGGGTACATATGAAAACTGGCCATTGACATAAATTGTTCTTCCTTGCTAAAAGTATTTCCAATTCATCCTCCTTTCCTTTGCGTCTGAGTCATAAAACGTGTAGCACTTACAAACCTAAATCTGTTGTTATAAAAACACGGGGAAAACAAGAGAATTGACAGTTAGTTAGCTTTCCAACAAACTAAACCGTCCTAGAGAAAATTACTTGTTATGACCCGAACACACAGGAGTGACAGCAGTACGTTGTAGCTGCAATGATCCACTTCAGTTGGGAGCATCTTGCAGAAATGAGGCATTTCCTCCATTTCCACCTCCTCTTCTTGAATATACCTTTCTGTTCTTTCATTCTGGTCTGTGCAAAGACTGACACGATCTCCAGCCCAGTACAAGATAGATGAAGAGCAGTGTAACTTGTACTAGTGGTGTGACTCAGACAGCAGTGAATACAATTGTGGCCATTTCTTCAATCCTCCAAAGACCAATAGTGCCAACAGAGGATTTCGGTGGTTGTAGCAACTTTCAGCTACCCCTTTCAAGACAAAAAGGTTGCCTGTTACTACAAAATAACAGCAGAGCAGCCCAAACCTGATGTTGCAGCTTTTATTTCACTGCCACATGAGCAGAAACAGTTTAACTGACCCAGCTCATCAGCTGCTCATCCTTTGGTACCAAAACTACTCTTCACACATGCCTCTGTAGGAGTGTCTGACCGCTATCTTCTTTTCAATTACTAAGTGGCAAAAGTATACCCAAGAAACAGATTTTTGTGAAGCGCTTAGACTACTACATAAACGTAAAAACATGTTGGAATCATATATCAAATGCATCATTTCCCTAATTAAAAAATATCTTCTGTCACTTAGTCTCTTGACATTTGCAGTGGAATTTGAGTATTGCTGGAAAGTCAAAGGGACAGTATTGGATCAATTTTCCATCAGCTGACACCCCAGTGAAGAAAGAGTAAATAATTCAATTAAATGTAAATGTGGGGTTTGACTTGCAAATACACCAACGTACCTGTGTATTCCATAGCACTGTTGAAATGTCAACAAAAGCAAACTTAAGCAGAGAGGAGGACTAGAAAATGAATAAAGTAAGGAAAAATACCAATGAAAGGCAAAGAGTTACAAACAGGTTTACATTGCTAACCCATCCCAAGGAAATTTTCCTGAGACTGAGTTACTCCTGGAAATGGATTAGCTAGAGAACTGTTTAACACCAAACTAGTGGCTAAAATGAACCCAAGGTATTGCCTCAAAATGGTCTAGAGAATTAAATCCGTACAGAGGTTGGTTGAAGGGGGAGTGGGTTCTGAATTTGAGCAGGAGGTCTCTTTGGGTGAGTTTCTCTCTCCCGGATTCAGATAGCAAGACTACATGGGAACCCTTTCAAGCAATGGATCACACTTGGCTACCAGGAATCTTTCACAACATGCATGGAAGGTTATTGTCGCTGTCAGTACATCCATGCGCATCTATATTTACATACACATGTAGATGTATATTCAGGTGCTGTCCCTGCCTTCCACACACACACCCTTGTGAACACTCACCCCATATATCGAGACGCCGCGCCATCAGCAGTGAGGCGCACATCAGTAAGGTATTGCTACATCTCCAAAGTTGGAAAAATGAGTCCACAGGCAGGTGAAGCATCCCCTTGAGCAAGAAAGGGAGACTGTGACAGAGTCAGGAGCAGCACCAGAGCATACTCCCGTCAAACCTCGCAGCCGCAAGCGCATCCTCCCCGCAAAACAAAGGGCTAAATTAACCACAGTTAATTCAGCACGTGTCAGTGCAAGTCCTCGCTCCGTGCCTGGGAGCAGCAGCCTCAGCTCCCGCGGCGGGGGAACGGGAAAGGCGCTTCTCGCTTTTTGGGGGGTTTTCCGCCTTTCCCCCCCTCTCCGGAGCGCGGCAACACGCCGCTTCGGCTCGGCGAGTTTCCAGTGGCCGCCGGCCCCCGGCTACACGGCTGGCCGCCGTCGGCCGTGTGGGACCCACCGGGGCGGGACGGGGCGGCGGCGGGAGGGGGGAGCGGGGTGTCTGTGTGTGGGGGGGTGGCTCGTTACCGAAAGGCGAAGGGCCGAGGGGGTGAGGGGGAGGGCAGCCGAGAGGGGGGCGTGCGAGGGGCAGCGCCTCAGCCGCGGGGGAGGCCCGCGGGGGGATTAAAGGGCGCGGATACCTGCGGGGGCCGGCGGGGAGGCAGGCAGGCAGGCAGGGAGGGAGGCAGGCAGGCCGGCCGCCCCTCCGAGGCGAGAGGAGGTGGGGCGTCAGGGGGCGACCAGCCGCTCTCCTCCCGCAGCTGCCGGCGTCTCCCCGCGCCCGCCGCCCCGCGATGTGGCCCCTGGTGGCTCTCTGCTGCTGGGGGGGGCTGTCGCTGTCGTTGTCGCTGTCCCCGTCGGCGCCGCAGGGCCGGGCGGGCGGCCCGCCGGGCGCCCTCTCCCGCGCCCCCACCTTCGCCTCGCCCGCCCTGGCGGCGCCGCCGCTGCCCGACACGACGGAGAGCAAAGTGGAGAAGCTGGGCCGCGCCTTCAAGCGCCAGGTGCGGCGGCTGCGGGCGCGCAGCGGGCGGCTGGAGCTCGTCTTCCTGGTGGACGAGTCGTCGAGCGTGGGGCCGGCCAACTTCCTCAGCGAGCTGCGCTTCGTCAAGAAGCTGCTCTCCGACTTCCCCGTGGTGCCGGCGGCCACGCGCGTCGCCATCGTCACCTTCTCCTCTCGCAGCAACGTGGTGCCACGCGTGGACTACATCTCGCGGCGGCGGCCGCAGCAGCACAAGTGCGCCCTGCTGGGACGCGAGATCCCGGCCATCGCCTACCGCGGCGGCGGCACCTACACCAAGGGCGCCTTCCAGCAGGCGGCGGTGAGCCCGCGGCGCGGCCGCCGGGAGGGCGGGACGGCGGGGGCTGGCGCCGCGCTGCGGTGCGCGGCGGGCAGGGGCGCGCGGCCGGGCGGTGAGGTGGGGTGTGCGGTGAGGTCCGTGGTGAAGGGTGCCGTGGGCGTGTGGCGGTGAGGTGAGGTGTGCCGTGAGGTGTGAGGTGAGGCATGCGGCGAGGCGTGCCGTGAGGTGCGTGTGGCCGTGAGGTGAGGGGCGAGGTGCGTGTGGCCGCGAGGTGCGTGTGAGGGGCGAGGTGCGTGTGGTCGTGAGACGAGGCGAGGCGCGGGGCGCGCCGCGGCGAGCTCTGGCCAAGTGAGGGGAGGCGCGGCGGGGCGTGCGGCGCCGTAGTGCGTGGGGTGGTGAGGCGCGGTGGCTTGGTGTGGTGTGGGAGTGTGGCTCTGCGTGCCGTGCGAGGGTGTCCAGTGTCGAGGGGTGCGGGGCTGTGTGGTGGGATGTGGAACGGTGTGCTGCGGGACGCGGCATAGTCTACTCAGGGCAACTAATCGCCGCCTTCCCGTGCTGTCTGTGCCTGTGACTCCCGTGTTTTCTGCTGCCCTTGCAAACAAACGTGTGAAACTCACTCTGAAGGAGCATGGAGCCAATGTCCTGATTTCAGAAGTGATATATATGAGTCAAGTCTGGCATCTGAGATGTCTGCCGTGTTTCTTGGCAGTGGGACTTGAGTGCCCGATAGCTGTCAGCAGTCAGAGATATCTACACACTCTCACCAGGTGACTGTTTTAATTGCTGGTGACTGAAAAGGGTGCCCTTAAGCTGTGTGCAGTACACAAATAAATAGAAGCATGTCCAGAAATATTTCTGGATGCTGGGACATGGTCATCTGTGGTGGTAAGTTGTCATACAGTCCCATGGCAGCGCCTGGGCATGTGTTGGCATGCTGTGGATGTTTCCCAGTAGATGACCTGTGGACAGCCAGTCTACTCTGGAAGCTTTTTTATGAGGCTAGATTGGGCTGCTCTTTGCCATTTGGCCTCTGTGTGCAGGAGCATTCCCAAAGCAAGTCTAGTTTTCTGTTATTTTTACGTCTAATTTCTGGTAGTGTCCTGTAACTGAGCATGGGGTGTACTTCTCTTGAAACATTTTACACAGTCTTGGTTGGAGTTGGTGAGTGAGACTGCAAGGGGTGCATCAGTGCTGGGTGTATGAAATTGGCAAAGATTATTCTGTTCTTCGCATTTGGCAGGAGAAAGGAAGACCATTTTCTAATATGCCCAGAGTTGCACATGGAATACGTGCTTTAGGAAAACACATCCTTATGTTAGATCTTCCACTGTGAAGTCAGGTTTCAATATAGATCTATCCCAGGGGTGTTCTGTGAAAAACTTAATGATACAAGTTAAAAATAACCATTACTAACAAAACATAACCTTAAGAAATACCATCTGTTTTCTTGATACGGAGACTTGACTAATCATACCTTTGAAATGGAATAAACAAAAGTTCCCTTCAGAAACCTACAATTTCGGTTTATGAGCCCAGCTAAACCTTGTGGCTACAAGAGCATCGCTGTCATTTTACACTGTGGTTTCATAAGAATGTGGGAAGAAGTATATTCACATAGTGGCAGGGAGAATTGCAATAGAATGACAAGGTTAAATTTCAGGCTGCTTGCTGGCTCTTGGTTAAAGATACTGTACTGTGCTTTTGTCTAGTACGTGTTTTTCATGTGAGACAAATTACAGCTTCAGGGAATACTCTCCTTTCTAGGGACTCTTCAGAAAATGATTGTGCTAAGTTTAAAATGCTACTATTGGAATAAAACTAGAGAAGTATTTTAAGTATAACAAAATCGTTCCCTCTGGACTCTTATGCTGCTGTTCTTTGTTTTTAACTGTCTTTTGGTATAACCATAATTATTTCATCTTTCACTTTCCTAAATTGTCTCTTTTTCCTTCTTACACTTTAATGTGCGGTTTTTTTCTGCTTCTAACCAGAATTTTTGGCTTCTTTCCAAACCCAAAAGTGTCTGCAAACCATGACAAACTCCCCGAAATAGTATCAGTTATGTGTCGTAGTAACAGAAAATGAAGGAAAGTGCTTTGTTAGAATAATCCCAGCACTTGAGTCGTTGTGCAGCACTCTTCATTGGTACATCTCCAAGTGATTAATTCAAGTCTGTGACAGCTCTACGGAAACTACAGAGGCACAGAGGTAAGTGACTTCTGCAAGGTCATCAGGCCAGTCAGTGGCTGACCCGGGAATATCAGCGAACAGGACCAAGATTTACTTAGCAGTTGCTGTCTCAGAACCTGCGGCAGCAAAGTCATTCATTTAACATCATCCTAAAAGCAGAGCTACTCAGTTTGATGAGTTGTTGTACATCCATGTAATGCCCATCTTCTTTGAAAAAATAAGGGAGTTCTCCTTGGCACTGCAGTTTTGGATCCTCTCCAAAGGTGCTTCACAGAGAGGTTTATTGTGGAGTTTACATGTTTTGTGAAAGCTGTCCATGCTTGCCTTTGCCACGTGGACCACACTTCAACATTCCTACCCAGCAGGTTAAAGATAAATTCTATGAGGTACACTGAAATACGAAGAATATATTTCAAGAGACAGTGGTAAGAAACAGAATCCTGATCTGAAGGCTGAACTTCTATTAATGTTCAGCCTGGTGACCCAGTTTGGGATTTCATGCCACACTGGAACTAGCAAGTGTTAGATACATTTGCTGATTTAAAAAAACATAGTGTTTTTGTTAACTTTTCTCAGTTATTAAGGTGTCACAGAGAGAGTTTTCTGCCATGGTCTTTTTTCCAGCGCTCCAGGGTCAGGACTTAAGTGCAGCTTTGCGTAAAAAAAAAAAAGGGCAAAACATTTTGCCCTATGTTCCAGGAGGGAAATCTAATGCAACTACATGTGCCAGAAACCTCTTAGGCTACCTTCAGATTGCAGGAATTTGTGGGTGAGTTTGTCATGCTTGCTAGTTAAAAACCACCAATGAAGGGAATTTTTGCAAGCTTGGATTCTGACAGTCAGGTTTAGTAACACTTCAAGGTCGTTTTTATTTAGACATTATCACTGTTGAGCTCATCTACACACATACTAGAATGTTTTCAAATGTAACTTTACTTTGACCAAAATGTAGTTTTTAATGTCTGTAAGAAAAACTACTTACACCCCCCTGTTTACTAGCAAAGTTTGATGACCACCAGCTACTGTAACATTTTATTCTTTTTATTTGACTACTGCTGTTCATATTTACAGGTCATAAGAAGTCTGTGGTTTTTACTTCACTAGCATATGAAGCAGGAGTAGAGAGAACAGTAGGAAGTTGGGTACTGAATCTGGACCTTTAGAAAGTACCAGTCAAAATCCCTGTATCCTGCTTCTAAAACTAGATAGCCGTAGCCCACTTCGACTGTAACACAAGATTATATCAAGGTTTGCTTCATGAGGTCAGAGTAACAGCCAAAGCTGTTGCAGGTTCTTTTTCCTATGTCTTGGATTCCCAGGACGTTAGCATTGTTCACTGACAGTGAAATGTAAAATGCTACAGTTCTCACCTTATGGCTGAAAGCTGTAGCATGGGTAAGAATGAAAACTTACTTGATGATATCTTTCATGCAATGAAATCATGTATGGTTGACAGTATGAATATGTCTTTTATGGTATCTACAGTAGTTAATTTTAGAGTTAAGTCATGAAGCTGTTCAGAATTCAGTTTAGAATCCACAAAACATCCCTCAAAGGACATTAATACATGTGGCTTGAGACTCTCGGTCTGTGTTTAGATTGCACATCTTAGGAAGAACAGATGTGGAGTTATATAAAGCATACTTAGCATAACAAAGTATCAGTAACAGCAGTTATTTAGAGGTACTAACTTCTGCTCATGTTCAGCAGCCTTTCTTTTAAGGCACATGTAAACAGTGTAAGGGGAAGAAACTAAGCTCACACATTCAAAACTCTTCGGCTTCAGTTTTTCGCATAGTGTGTTGGTGGGACAGCACAAACTACACACAGTTTATGTTAAGCAGATTGCTTATTGCATTATGGAAAGCTCAGAGATGTTGTAACAGCGAGGAAGAACTGGAGCAGAACTGAAGAATGTACAAACAGGTTTGAGCAAGCGTTGCTGCTGATGATAAAGGAATACATCTAAAGCCGAAAGAGCCCTGTAGTGTGAAGTGCTGAATTTCACAGCTGTAGGCACGTGCATTGGAGCTTCTGATCCTGAGTGATAACCACTGCTAACAGCACCCATTGCACATTGTTGTGGGGGATGTGCATTTGTTGTCAGATCCATCATGAAACAGAAATCAGGGATTGTCATATAGCAGTGAAAGTTTAATGATGTGTTCTTGTCTTAGCACCCGAGAGTCAGTTGCATATGTGCTAGCACTGATGTGCCATCTTTACTGATTGACAGTTTAAACATCTTAAAACTACACTGTTGTGGCTAAAAAAGATGAAAATACAAATTATTTAAACTACTCCATGTGGCAGCCTCTTGACAAAATAGTAACAGCTGCTTCTAAGAAGACAGGCTTGTTTCTGTCTTCCAGTGGAAGTAAAATGGGAAGTATTTCTCTTCAAAACTGTACTTGAAAGTTGTAGCTGTGCACTGCTTTTGAGCTGAAGTCAGAGGTAGCGCACAGCCAGCCTTAAACAGACTGTTGATCTAAGTGACTTGGCAAAGCAGTAGCTGAGGGAGGCTTTGGAAGTTGCTTTATGTGATTGTAATAATTGTTGCATTAAAAAGCTGGGCTTTTTGTTTTTGTAATTCATCTTCACTGCACTGAAGTCAGTGGTGTATGTAAGTGGAAGGTCTGACACAGCACCTACAGAATCAGGTGACACATTTTCTGAATATCTGGCGATTGAAATCTGGCTTTTGTATCTAACCTGATTTTGAGGGAGCGTGATGAATGGCCAACCAGCATGTCAAATTCAGTGTTCTGTTGTCATCCAATTAACAAACATGAAAAACCTGCCCTTCGAAAGAATGTAAGCACATATCAATTTAGGATAAACAGTTCTAATGCTTATTTAATGCTTGTTTAAATAAGTAATGGTGACTTTGTTTCTTATGTATGTCAAAAGCATAGAAGTACAGGATGCAGCATTGTTACCTGCTAGGATAACTGACTTTTCATTTCAATTTTCAGATTCAGAATCTCATTTTGAAAATAAAACAAAAAAAATAGTTGAAGCAAAGGAAATTAAAAATCTTTTCTTACCATGTAAATGGTTGAATTTTTTTTATTTGAAAAAAGTAGTACCCTCTCACTGAAAAGATGAGCATTGAGTCATGTATACTGTCTGTTTATCAAGAATGTGTTTATAGATTTTTATTCCTATGACCTCTGCAAAATCAGCAGCTAATAATGAGAAAGCAGCATATTCTAGCCTATCTCTGCTGTTGCACTGTAAATCATGTCTTAGGACAGTTAGAGCTAACTGACTAGTTGACAGTAGTGGGCCTCTCTGAGTTCTGATATGGCCTTGCAGTCTGTATTAAAGATTATGGTGAAAAAAGATTATGTCAACCTGATTTACCTCTGCGGTCACATTTGAAATTATAGAGCTGCTAGTTAATGATTACTGAGCAAATTGAGAATGGAGTTCCTGTCAGCCATCATTAGTGTCAGCTCTAAATCACCACTTTTAATCAGTGTAGTGTTTGTGAAAAGTACTGGTACTGCATACTGCAGTCTTGCGTAGTATTTGCTCACAAGATTAATACAGCAGGGTCAGAGGCAAGATACACATCTGCCCATTGTTGATTGTCTTTAGACCTAGCCTGAAATGGGGCTACCTTAAGAAGTTATTAAGTGGTTCATTTTTTCTCGGGCTTCTTGGCCGGGACAGGCAAAAAGTGCTCTGTTTAGCATCAAATATGGGGCTAAGCAGGGTTAAGATTTTCTTTGGTTGAAACCTATTCTTTGGAAATTAGTCTGTTTGTGCTCCCAAAATTGTGTCCTGCATTTTGATCTAAGCAGAACTGTGTGATTTGGAAGTATGGTATTTAGCAGATTAGCCATTTGTTATCTTTCCTTTAACTTAAGTGTAGTTTGTTTCTAAAATGCTAAAATACACGTCTTACAAGAAGCACTGAAGGATACTGCTGTGTACCCTTGTGCCTCGTCAGTTCAGCAAGGCAAACTGAGTTCATCGGTGTGGGGTACGGAAGAGAGACAGCATGGCTCAGGCACAGACTGAGGTCCCTTATCCTGGGAGTCTGTATCCTAGTAGAGACCACTGGTAGGGTTGTCCCCATGTGCAGGCCTCAGTGTGGCAGTTCTGCATTAGGTGTTCTGAAGCCCTTTATTCCAGTGTCTCCCTCTCCATTGAGTATGTAGGAAGCTGCAGATGCAGAGATACACTGCCTGACTGGACCCTGAATTAATTGCCTGCTTCTTCTCCCTTATTCTCCATGTTCTTCCTTCTCCAGTGTCCTTAGAAGGAATACATTTAGTAGTTCTTATCAAAGAAAGGCAAAAAATAGTAGTGACTATTCCCTTCTTCATTGCTGTTTAAAGAATTGTTTTCATGGCTTGAAAAATTAATTCTCTATAACACTTCGGACTGTGTGCCTTCCGAAACCACAGGTTTTATACCTTTGGATATACTCCAACAATATGTTCATAGTAGTACTAGGGGTAAGTAGCAGCAATACAAAATGTTGCATAAAAAGAATTGTTATCAGATGGAATGGTTTACAATATTTTCATGCAAAGTTTATGGCTTACTAAAACCTGGCTCAAAGGCATTCAGGTTACTGTCTATGCTTATACTTCTGCAGAACTCCTGCCCAAGTAGTTTGCTCATGTAACTTGGTGGCTCTGAGAACAGCAAAGCAGCCCACAAAATAACTTGAAGTTACAGTTTTCTGTTTGTTCTTTATTTTTTGAGATGCTCATTATGGCATATTGTTTATTGCTTGTTGCACTACTGTGAGTTTCATCAGTGGTATTCAAAGATGTTTGTGGTTTTAGACAGCAGAAAGAAAAACTCTGAAGACATGCTAGATTTAATCTAAATCATAGTCTCAATGAAAATCTTGAAGTTCCGTGGAAAGTGCATCAGGTTTTATTAGTTTCCAGTTGACTATCTCTGTGTTCTGAATGTCTTTCATGAAGTTTTAAGGCTGAAATGATCGTTATGGGTATACCGTTTGATGCCATGGATAACTGCATAGAGTGCCTTATGACTTCCACCTGTAAAGAGTACCGGTTGGTGATGCTATGTGGGGTCATAGAATCATTAGGTTGGAATAGATCTCTAAGATTACCAAGTCCAACCATCTACTTAAAACCACCATGCCCTCTAAACCATGTCTAGAAGCGCTACATCAACATGTTTTTTGAACACCTCCAGGCATGGTGACTCCACTGCTTCCCTGGGCAGCCTGTTCCAATGTTTCACCACTCTTTCGGTAAAGAAATTTTTCCTAATGTCCAATCTAAGCTTCCCCTGGTGCAACTTGAAGCCATTCCCTCTTGTCCAATCACTTGTTACTTGGGAGAAGAGACCAACTCCCACCTCACTACAATCTCCTTTCAGGTAGTTGTAGAGAGTGATGAGGTCTCCCCTCAGCCTCCTCTTCTCCAGACTAAACAACCCCAGTTCCCTCAGCCGCTCTTCATGAGACTTATTCTCCAGGCCTTTCACCAGCTTCGTTGCCCTTCTCTGGGCACGCTCCAGCTCCTCAATGTCTTTCTTGCAGTGAGGGGCCCAAAACTGCACACAGTGTTCAAGGTGTGGCCTCACCAGTGCCAAGTACAGGGGCATGATCACCTCCCTACTCCTGCTGGCCACACTATTGCTGATACAGGCCAGGATGCTGTTGGCCTTCTTGGCCACCTGGGCACACTGCTGGCTCATGTTCAGCCGGCTGTCGACCAGCACCCCCAGGTCCTTTTCTGCCGGGCAGCTTTCCAGCCACTCATCCCCAAGCCTGTAGCGCTGCATGGGGTTGTTGTGACCCAAGTGCAGGACCCAGCACTTGGCCTTGTTAAACCTCATACAATTGGCCTTGGCCCATTGATCCAGCCTGTCCAGGTCCCTCTGCAGAGCCTCCCTACCCTCGAGCAGATCAACATTCTCACCCAATTAGTGTCATCTGCAAATTTACTGAGGGAGCACTCAATCCCCTCATCCAGATCATCAGTAAAGATGTTAAACAAGACCGGTCCCAATACTGAGTCCTGGGGGACACCACTTGTGACCAGGCCCCAGCTGGATTTAACTCCATTCACCACCACTCTCTGTGCTTGACTGTCCAGCCAGTTTTTTACCCAGCTTCATTTGCACCTCTCTAGGCCATGAGCCACCAGCTTTCCTAGGAGAATGCTGTGGGAGACGGTGTCAAAGGCTTTACTAAAGTCCAGGTAGATGACATCCACAGCATTCCCCTCATCGACTAGGCATGTCACCTGGTCAAAGAAGGAGATCAGATTGGTTAAGCAGGACCTGCCCTTCATGAACCCATGCTGGCTGGGCCTGAGTCCCTGGTTGTCCTTCACCTGCCATGTGAGCGCCCTCAAGATGAACCGTTCCACAACCTTCCCCGGCCCCGAGGTCAGGTGTGTTCCCCAGATCCTCTTTCGGGCCCTGCTTGTAGATGGGTGTCACATTGACAAGTCTCCAGTTGTCTGGGACCTCCCCTGTTGACCAGGACTTCTGATAAATGATAGAGAGTGGTCTGGCCAGCTCCGCCAGCTCCACTCTCGGGTGGATTCCGTCCAGCCCCATAGACTTGTGGATGTCCAGGTGGCATAGAAGGTCATTAACTGCTTCCTTCTGAATTATGGGGGGTTTATTCTGCTGTCAGTCCCTGGCTTCCAGCTCAGGGGGCTGATTACCTTGAGGATTGCTTGTCTGACTGTTAAAGACTGAGGCAAAGAAGGCATTAAGTACCTCAGCCTTTTTCTCATCCTCTTGGTGACAGTGTTCCCCTCCGTTTCCAATAGAGGATGGAGAGTCTCCTTGGTTCTCTTTTTCTTGTTAATGTATTTGTAGAAACATTTTTTGTTGTCTCTCATGACAGTGGCCAGCTTGAGTTCTAGTTGGGCTTGTGCCTCTCTAATTTTCCCTATGCATGACCTAACAAGATCCCTGTACTCTTCTTGAGTTACCTGCACTTTCTTCCTAGAGTAGTAAGCCCTCGTTTTTTCCCTATCAAAAGCTCCCTGTTCAGCCAAGCCGGACGTCTTCCCTGCCAGTTCATCTTCTGGCACACAGGGACTGCTCCTGAGCCCTTAAGACTTCCTCCTTGAAGAATGTCAAGCCTTCCTGGACCCCCTTGCCCTTCAGGACTGTCTCCCAAGGGACTCTTTCGACCAGTGTCCTGAACAGCCCAAAGTCAGCCCTTCAGAAGTCCATGGTTGTGGTTTAGCTGACTTTCCTTCTAACTTGACCAAGAATTGCAAACTTTGTCATTTCATGGTCGCTAACCCTGAGACAGCCTCCGACCACCACATTTCCCACCAGTCCTTCTCTGGCAGTAGACAGCAGGTCAGGTGAGGCACCTCCCCTGGGAGGTTCCCTTACCAGGTGTGTCAAGAAGTTCTCTTCCACACACTCCAGGAACCTCCTGAACTGTTTCCTCTCTGCTGTGTTGTATTTGCAGTGGACATCTGGTAAATTGAATTCGCCCATGAGGAGAAGGGCTAATGATTGAGAGGCTTCTGCCAGCTGCTTGTAGAATGCCTCATCTGCCTCTTCCTCCTGGTTGGGTGGTCTATAAGAGACTCCCAGCAGGATATCTGCCTCAATGACCTTCCCCCTCATCCTTACCCATAAGCACAGCCTTGTCCTCACAATCATTAAGCTCTAGACAATCAAAACACTCCCTAACATACAAAGCCATCCCACTGCCTCTCCTTCCTTGCCTATCCCTTCTGAAGACCTCCATCCATTGCAGCACTCCAGTCCTGAGAGTCGTCCCACCATGTTTCTCTGACCAAGTCATAGCTATCCTGCTGCACAATGGCTTCCAGTTGCCTGTTCTGCCTGCATTCGTGTAGATGCGCCTGAGCTGAGCTATTGATTTCACCTCCAACATTGGCATGCCACCCCTAGGTTCATCACTGGTGGGCCATGTTTTGTCCCCTTCTCCCTTCAAACCTAGTTTAAACCCTTGTCTATAAGCCCTGGCCAATTCATATGCAAGAATCCCTTCCTCCCTTCTAGAAAGCCAAACTCCATCTGTTGCCAGCAGGCCTGGTGCCATGTATACCTCCCTATGATCACAGAAACCAAAATTCCACCAATGGCACCAGCCTCTAAGCCACGTGTTAATCATGTGTGTTTTCCTATTCCTTTCAGTATTCTTCCCTGCCACTGAAGGGATTGAGGAAGACACTACCTGTGCTTCCGAACCTTTGAGCAATTGCAGCAGTTCCCTTCAGACTTCTCTCCGCAACCTACAACTGAATAGTGATAAGCTGACATTTCCTGACTTTCCCATCTGCTTTGAATAGGAGATGCCACGTGTGCATTGGGGGCCTTTCAGAAGCAGAGAGACTGTTACAGTGTTTAAGAGGGGTCACAAGGAACTGTGCAAATGGCTAGTATATTTTAGTAATGGCGTGGATTTTACTGAGGTTTTGGAAATCAGTCATTTGAAGTATACTTTTCATTATATGAAAGACCCTTTCCGTTTGATCCATTCCACCAGTATTGCCATATTCTAGCCTTCTTGATGTTGTCGAGTCGTTGTTATGCACTAAGCTTAAAAGGACAAAGGCAAAGAACTAAAACCTTCTGGAAAAAAGGGGGCAACCATGGGAGGACATACTCCTTTTGGCACAAAGAAGCATGTTCAGTGTCTCATTGCTGAGTTGCGCACTACCAACAAGGAAACTCGTATTACTGGGCAGTTGTTCCGTGTCTTGCCATCATGTACCAATCTCAGCCCATTTCCCTGGGCTACAGGAAGCTGGTCTAATGCTAAGCCTTACCAGGTAATATGATCAAAGCGCATCTGACATTTTCATAACTTCTGTCTCTGGGAGCTGAGGTGGATGCTCCTGCCTGGAAGGATCTGCACTGCACAGCATACAGCAGCCTTCTGACCTCTGTTCTGTCAGCCAGTTGGGTATGAAGTAAGGAGGAGATATTTGCGGATTCAAAGAGAGGAAGGTGTGCCAGCATCCACTGTGTTGCGAATCTGCCAAGACAGGCCTCCCTTTGAAGGCACACTCTTTATTTACAGCGTAGTACCACAGAGCCTTTAGCCATTTCCCTGTGTAACGTACAGAGGCAGAGGAAAGGTGAGAAACACAGAATCATAGAACAGTTTCAGTTGGAAGAGACCTTCAAGATCATAGAGTCCAACCTTTGCCCCAGCTCTATCAACACCACTAAACCATGTCCCTAAGTACAACATCTACCCGTCTCTTAAACACCGCCAGGGATGGTGACTCCACCACCTCCCTGGGCAGGCTGTTCCAATGCCTGACAACCCTTTCAGCAAAGAAATTCTTCCTAATACCCAGCCTGAACCTCCCCTGGTGCAGCTTAAGGGCATTTCCCCTTGTTCTATCACCTGTTACTAGGGAGAACAGACCGACCCCCGCCTCGCTACATCCTCCTCTCAGGTAGTTGTAGAAAGCGATAAGGTCTCCCCTCAGCCTTCTCTTCTCCAGGCTAAACAGCCCCAGATCCCTTAAGATCATGAGACAGTGCTGCAGGAATTAACAACTCTTACTGATACAATAGCAGAACTAACAGTGCAATGAATGAAATCTTTCATCACTATGGTATCTGGATTCTGTTTTCATAAATGTTTCAGGAACAGAGATGACTTTGCCTGAGAAAACCATTTTTTGTCCTCTTGTCAGAGCCTTTGCTGGAGGGGTCTGACAAGAAGTAACTTCTGATCTTCAGTCCTTTAGAGTTTGCGCCTTCACAGAGAAATCCATCTTACCACGTGCTTCGCTCCAGAGATACGAAGACAAACCGGAAAAGCTACTGAGTGATTTGTTCCAAGAGTACAAAATAAATTCCAGTCATTAACATTTTGAAGTCAGCACAAAAGAAGTTGTTTTATTTTTAATTCATTTCCTAGACTTAAAAGAGGCCTTTCCAGAAAAATACATCATATTTAGCAGTATTTCCTGACACGAACCTCAGCATTAGTATTCTGTATGTAATATATTTTACATGTTCTATGACACATTTTTATCCTTTGTCTTCCAGTTCCACTTCTTACTGGAATTTGAAAGTTAGATTTTGCAGGTGAGACAGAATGTTTGTGGTGCTCAAAATTTTCTCACTGTCCTAGGTGCAGAAATTAAAAGCACTCTTGCCTTTAGCAACAGGTAGGCTCTTAAGGTGACCAAGACTGGGTTCAAATCTTTGAGCTACTTACTTCTCTATGATGTTCATACAATTCAAAACAAAAGCTCCTGTTAAAATTATTGTGTTCTCTCTGAGTCAGGGTCTCTCTGGTAACCTCAACCAGGAAGATGAAGAACGTCCTTGAATTTGACAGTATGTAAAAAGCCTGTAAAAGGCTTTAGCATTCAGAGCTGTGGTGCCCTGCTGAGCGTATGCAGTATAAACAGTGAAGCAAGGAGTCCACTTGTCTGTCCTGTTTCTGTCCCGAGGACTCCTTCACATCCAGTTGGGCTGGGACAGCTTTTATCAGTGACAACTGTGTGTTGTTCATATTACTCCATTCTAACAGTCCTGGAGCAAAGGAAGATATTCACAAGATAATTGAGCAGTGACAGCTGGCAGTAGATGGGCCAGGTCATGAATTGTGTTTTTGTACTTTTGGAACTAATTGTTCTGTTCAGCTTTTTTTCCTGCTTTTTTAAAGTGTTGAATGTTTAAAACAAACACAAAAGAAACAAATATTTGTCAGATGCTCTAGTCAATAGTGGCGTGAATACTTGGTCTGAAAATACATGAAGATTAATTATGCATTCACTAAAATATTTTTGAGTCTCTTTCTTATTATTAGCAAAAGACCAGAGCAGTACTAGAGAAATCAAGTAACATCTTGGTTGTATTAATGATGGAAATTGCTCACACACAAAGAAAACTAGGATTTTTAATTTTTCAAATCAAACTGAGATCTATTAGCAAGACAGTATTTTGAACATAGGACGTAGCATAGCGGCACATAAGGCCTCCAGCAAGTTTTCAAAGTCCTGATAAACTTGTAAAAGGTTGTACAGCACCAAGAGCTGAGGAAATGGCTGTGTACATAGTGTGCCTTGTCTTTTTATGTCCCATTTAGAAGACCTCAGAATGATAGAAGGGTATGCGTGTTAGTTGTTTACTGGAAACTAAGTGCATTCTGTTCGTTCTAATTCAGAGCTCAAACTGCAAGCCACCCCATTTCCAGTCAGCAGATCCAACAGTCCTAGCACTTGTATGAAATAAGCGTGTAGGGCAAAATTCTATGTCATTGCAAAGGCAGTGGTGGTTTTGGGTTTGGGGTTTTTTTTTTGGATGGTGGGAGGAAGAAACAGCCTTCATGCAATGTGAAGATGTCTTAGAGAGCCTAGCTTTGCTGGAAGTCAAATATGTTCCTCCTATATCACAAAAGCACAGAATTACTGAATTGTTGTGGAAGGGACCTCTGGAGACCCATCAAGTCCAACTCCCCTGCTCAAAGTGGGGTTTACAAAATCAGCTTGCTCAGGACTGCGTCCAGCTGGGTTTTGAATATCTCCAGGGATGGAGATCCACAACGTCTTTGGGAAACCTGTTTCAATGGTTGACCACCTTTATAGTAAGACTGTTGCCTCCTGTGTTTAAGTGGAATTACCTGTATTTCAGTTTATGCCCTCTTGCGACGAATTAAGAGTCTGGATCCATCTTCTTTACACCTCACCCACCCCCACCCCCCCTTAAGTATTTATATACATGGATAAGAGGACCTCAAGCTCCCTTTTCTCCAGGCTGAACAATACCAGGTCTGTCAGTCTTTCCTCAGATGTCATGTGTTGTGGTTTGAGCCTAGCCAGCTGGCTCCAAAAGCTGAACGCAGCCAATCGCTCAGCCCTACCAAGTCCCCTGAGGGATGGGGAGGAGAAAATACAATCAGAAGTGCTTGAGGATCGAGACAAAGGACAGGGAGGGCTCACTCACCAGTTATGGTCACAGGCAAAAGACAGGCTCAACCTGGGGATAACAACGCACATTTAATACAACAAGCACCACCATCAAGGAGAATGAGAGATACAACCAGGTCTTAAATACAACACACACACACCCCCCACTCCTCCCACCTTCCCGGTCTCAGCTCTGCTCCCTCTTCCCCCCCAGCAGCGCAGGGGGCAGGGAATGGGGGTCACAGTCCGTCCGGCACGAGGTGTCCCCGCTGCTCCTTCCCCCTCAGGGAGAGGGGCCCTCGCAGCCCTCCCCTGCCCCACCGCGGGGTCCCTCTCCCGGCAGACAGCCCTCCGCCCACTGCCCCAACGCGAGTCCTTCCCGCGGGGCCGCAGCTCCCCAGAACCCCCCGGGGCGGGTCCCTCCCGGGGCTGCCGCCCTCCCACCGACGGGCGGCTCCAGCGCGGGCTGCCTCGGAGCCACGGCTGCTCCGGGCCCGGCCCCTGCTCCTCCGGCCCGGGGCCCTCCGCGGGCTGCAGGGCGACCTCTGGGCCACCGCTGGGCTCCAGGGGCTGCAGGGGCTCAGCCGCCACCCCACCGCGGGCCGCGGGGGAGCCTCTGCTCCGGCACAGCTCCCCCTCTCCTTCCTCACTGACCCGGGTGTCCGCAGGGGTGTTTCTCTCACATCCTCCTCCTCTCCTCCAGTCACCAACAGAGAACAACAAACAAATCACTCCTCAACAGGTTCTTTCACTCCTAAATAGTTACTCACAGAGGCGCCATTGGCCTGGCCTTGCCCAGAGGTGGGTCCAAAATTGGAGCTGGGGGAGCTTCTCAAAGCCCCTTACCTCCGTAGCCCCGTCCCCCACTGCCAAAACTGCGCCAAAACCCCGTCACACACCAAACGACTGCAACATGTCCCTACATTTCCTTGCCTTGAGCATGCTTGGCTTTTTCACCTGAGTGCTTTGATTCATAGAGTGAACACGTCTGACTTGGTTGTGAGACTTACTCTGGTCACACTTGCCGGTTCCTTAGAGATGGTTGGAAGTTAAGTGTTGTGGCTAAGCAAAGAAACCAATTTAGTTAGGATTCATGCACTTTGTTATTGACAAGAAATTGGAAAGTTCATTCTCAGTTATGCAAAAAGCACATAGAAATTGGAAAAGGATAAAAGACAAGTGGAAGATGACCGTGCAGAGAGGGTGACACTGTGGAAAGAAAAGACAAAGGTGAAGATAGAGGGGATGAGAAGGATAGGAAAGGTGAAAAGATACGTGCGTGCATAGATTAAGGACATGATTTTGATGACCCACCCATTTTTGCATAAATTAATAATGAGAAAATAATTGGTAGAGCTAGTACATTATGTAACTGAAGTGAAAACCATTGTAATACTAGAGCAGCATGAAATCACTGTATTTTAAATAAACTTTTTTCCCCTTTTTCTTTTACTTTCAGTTGTTACCTTCAACAGCCTATTACTTGTAGCAGATGTACAGATCAGTCCTATAGATGTATATTTTCCCTGAGTTCTGAGTGCAGTTCCTGCTAGGGGAATCGTAGAATCATTCAGGTTGGAAAAGACCTTTGAGATCATCAAGTCCAACCATCAACACTACTCTACTAAATATTCAAGGAGCTTATATATTAGTTAATTTTGTTTATATAGGTAACAACTCATTCTCTAGAGCTTGTGTAGCAACGCAGAAGAAAGTGCTGAAAGGTAAAAAAGTTGGAAACCAAAACATCTAACTGCGGAATGTCTTTTAGTTCCTCTCCTGAAAGGGACAAGGAAACCTAAAGAGGCGATATGATCTATTTGTGGAGCAGTGAAAGTAGCAGTCTTCCATGTCCAAAAGAAAAGGTGACAAACAGACCTTTGCTGTTTTAGAGAAGGCGCAGATGAGGTGTAACCACCTCTTTTATGCAGAGGAATAATAGCATGATTAAGAGAACAGTATTTGTCACCCCCTAGCTTTGCATTAAGTTTGTGAGATAACCAGCTGGTTTAGGATTGCTCAGCGTTCAGTGATAAGATGCCTCAGCTCCACCAAAAGCCGTGGTTGATCCCAGTACTGATTTTTTTTTTCTTTCCAAAATATTTATTCACATAAAATCTCCTGCCAGATTTGGACTTTCTTACCTGCAGGAAGGATGAAAGCAAAGGAACCTTGAAACAGAGGGGGAGCTTTGCAAAAGATTTTAGCATTGCCATTTCCCTTTGGGAATTGTATGCAGATCAATTTCTGAGGCCTTCCATGAGAAATTAAGATATATTGTTTTAATATTCTGCTGAATATATAGGTCAAGTCTATGCAGTGTATTTTGTAATAAAGTATAATTTATTCATTTTAATATACGCTTAATAGTGATTATATTGTATTATATATAGTTGTATACTGCAATATTATAAAATGGGAATTATTTATTTTATAGTGAGTACATGATCCTCTGGGAAAACAAATTTTCTTGTTCTATTCAGAACTTAGACCGTGGTGTGTAAGTTTTCTATGATTCCTAGTGTGAAAACAAATTCAGTGTAAGTGGTCTACTGGTATAGCAGAGCTGAATGGCTCTTTAATGGAGGGCTTTCTGTTTGGCTTCTGAGGTGCAGTTATGGTTCTTCTCAACCTGTAACAAGTAACATTCTCTTTGTAGCCCTTAGGTAGTGTATTCCCTTCAAGGTAGGTAAGGAACAGCGTAAATTTTGTGCTGAATACTTGCATAACATTATTTTGAAAGCTACCTTTAAGGCAAGCAAGGATGCTGGGGCTTTCTGATGTTATCTAAGGCTCAGTTTGTATAGTAAGACAGATTAACCCATTTCAGTTTTACTTTAGACAGATGTGTTAATAGCCAATTCTGTATGGTCAAAATCTGCTTTAAAAGCAAAACACTGAGTAAGGTGAGAGATCAAGCCCTCAAATGTTTATGGGTTAAATGTGGAACATGTTACCGAGGCAGAAACACAGAACCTTTGATGACATCATTGCTGTGGCTGCCAAATGGCTGAAGAAGTCTTTGGTCTTGGATGCTACTCATCCCCTGATTTTGTATTACAAACTCTATATTAATATCAAAAATACAGAAGTTAGAGGTTTAGCTGGTTTTGTGACCGTACTGATAGGATTTCATTTTTCCTTACAGTAGTGAGTTTCTAGAGGAGGATTTTGTACAACTTTTTTGTTGCATAAGACTTCATTTTTTAATTCTAAGGACTGTTATTGGCGCAAAGAAAATGGCAAGCCTGCCAACTATTTGTACACACTAAACAGAGACTGAATGCAATACAGATGGTAGTAACTTTTTTGCTAATGTGAAAAGAATGTTTTATTTAAGATCTGGGAGGATTATTGGAACTGACCTGTCACTGCTGTGAAAGAGGCATGGACAAGAAAAAAATGTACTAAAATGGTCAAAGATGAGATAGCCCCATGCATTTCTTTGCAATCATCAAGGCATTAATTGTTTTGTTTTGTTTGTACTTATCCCGTGTTAGTAATTTATAGTAGTGACCAAATGGGCTGTATTCTCATTTAAACAGGTCATTCAGCACCTTATTTTAAGTTATGGCTGCTGCTCAGTTTCATTTGACGGTAAAATCAAAAGCAGATGTGGACATTCGTACCAAAGAAACAGGTACTCAGGATCCTTGTAACTCCTGAGTACTGTTTAGTGGGCTTTTAAGCTTTATTTATTGACGAACCCGTCAATTTATGAAAGGACTGCAGAGCCTTGTCTTGAAAAAAGTCATCTTTGTGTAGATAGAGTCCACGAAGTTGATGGGAACTGGTTAAAATACTTGTAATGACTTCAGTGTGTGCTTACAAGTTTAGCAATTAAGTGAACAGATATTTTAAAATGCATCAAATTTCTGCTGGGAAAAAAAACAGCTTTTGAAACGACTTGCTGGAGAGGGAAGGAGAGAGGTGGTTCAGAATAGAGGAATGTGACTCAGGGTTAAAGGAAACAAAAATTACATGAAATGCCACAAAAATATTGGAAAGAAGAGCAATACAGTTACTTGGGTTGTCAGCAGCTCTGGATGGTGGCCTGTCTCTTATGTCACTGTGCTTTCACAGAAGGAAACAAAACACTAACTGGACCACCAGACATATACAGATGATTTAAAAATAGACACGTCTCTTCCCCTCCCCGCAAATTCTGAATGTTTCTTTCTTTCCCTTGTTCTTTTCCTCTGCTGTTATACGGCAGGGATTCTGCGTCTAGAGTTACAGCTGCAAGACATGAGGGCCAAGCTGTTCAAGTGGCTTTGTTTTGTTTTGATTTCTAGGGCAATATGTAGCAATCCTGTCTGTTTGTCTTTCTGTTTCTCTGCTCAGATCCACTGGTGCCTGAATATTTGAGTCCATCTGGTAGGAGGAAGACAGCTTTGTGCTCTCTTACCTGTTACCTCAGTTTGTGTCTGCATGTGACGGAAGCGCTGCCCCAAAGAGAACATTGCCCTTTCAGATGCTGAGAACAGAAAAGCTGCTGGCTGCTTGCCTTACCTCGGGGTCATGTGTTGAAGGACTATTTGCCTCTCAAAAATAGTCTTTTCCTGATGCTTCCCACTCCCGCTAACCAATGACCCATGTTTTTTAAGGGGGCTTGGTAAGCTATTGTTCATGAGACCTACAGCCAGGGAACCTTTCTTGGTCACAGAAAGACATGGAGGGTTTGTGTACTCTGCACAGTTTCAGAGGGCATTGGTGACAGTCTAGTTTTGTAAAGCAGAGATCCCTGCTAATTTACGAATGAGAATGAAGTAGCCCTTTCTGAGGTCCTTGTCCTGGCTAGACCACTGGGGATCAAGCTAGTTTGTTTATTGGCCATGCAGAGATGTTCCCATGTGTTTAGGGAAAATACAGGAGTTTGGTTGCTACATATTATGAATATCACTTGCTGAAAAACTAGGGGAATGTGTAATGCTGTCCACTACCTTCATCTGCAAAGTTTATGCAGCTTTGTGCTACTCACAGAGGGAAACTGTGATGAAAGCGTATTACTGAAATTGGAAAGCCACGTCCTGCCAAAATTGAGCTTCGTTCCCCCTTCTGTACGTGTTATGACATAACTGCGAGTTGAAATCATATTCTGTTAGAACAAGCTGCATGTAGGTGGGATCTTCAGAGAATTGCACTGGCAATCTCCATTACGTCTCTCAAACCTTGTGGTTTCTTACTCAGTTACCCGTGTTCCACAGCTTGCATGTATTTGGAGCCTGGGTTTCCACATTTTTTTAAAAATGATTTGCAGATTAGAAGTTCCTTCTGCAAAGCTCAGAGATGCTACAGTTGCAAAAAACAAATAAGTATGGATGGAACATATGTTTTTCCTCATCTTGTTTTTCTAAATAAAAGCCATTTTCACTGAAACAGCTTGAGACAAACATCCTGTGTGGAAAATTTCAGCCTGAATACTTAAGAAGTTGGATAGAAGTTAAAGTTGCTTACATTCTATTTTAAAATAGCACAGTTAATGCTAAATATGTTAATTATGTGTTAATCATAACTAGCACTACCCTTTCTGCCTGCAATGACACTTGTCTTAGAGCATCCGTTTTAGAATGCATTTTGAAATGAGGCATTTGTATTTTTTCCTACTGTTTGTCTTCATATTGTCTTTTGCCTTGTCTTTATCTTCCTGATTCTTTTCATTCTTGCTTTCCACTTCATTCTGGTTTTCCACTTATAACTTAAGCAACATGAGGAACAATAGGTTTGGTTTGTGAAGGGTATTTGTGTCTTCAAGAGAATTTTATTTCACTGCCTTTGGGTTTAGCATACAAGTAGTAATAAAATCAAGCCCAACAGCAAAACGTTGCTTGGCATTCTTTCAGACCACAGTGCCCATGGTCTGTGCTTTGATTTATGGTGTATATGCTTGTTTTTGTTTAGTATCTACCTGAAATCAATGCATTTCCAAACCAAATTCAGTTGTCCTGAAATGTGGCCTCACTGAGAAAGATTATAAAATCTCTGCAGGTTCTTTGGACTGGCCTAACTTGTAAGCTTTTGATTGACCTGAAAGACAGACAATTTTAATTTATAAGTTTTGCTTAAGATTTAATAATAAAACTACTCAACTCAGTTCATCTCTGGTTTTAGAATTTGTGTTTGTTAAGGATCGCTTAAATCCGTTTACTACTTATCATACAATGACAAGATTTTTGGAGTATCCTTCAAAGGTCTGTCAAATGTGGTCTGTTGTATTGATTATAGCATGGTACAATCTACTATTGAAATAAACATTATAGTAATTTGTGTGCTACCAAGTTGAAAGTCTGCATCTGATTCCTTCTATGGAAGTTCACAGAGGAAGGAGAAAGTACACCTTCACAATCCCCTGCTTTAGGGCTGCAGGCAGCACCTGAACACTGAGAGGACATTGGCGTTGGTCCCATATTTACTCATACTCTGACAGACTGTGACTAATTACGAGAGCGGTAACTCCATAAGGTGGTTTCTAGTCCATAGCACATTAACATTGCATTTTTGCAGGTGCTCTGCCTTTCATCCAAGAACAAATGTTCTTAGAGAATAATTAGCACTATGACACTGACAGACTGGAAGGATGAAATGGGCAGGAATCTAGGGGGCACGTCCTTACTCAGGCAAGTGAGAGAAGGCTAACAGTTTTTGGATCAAAACCTAAGATGACATTAAAATATGTTAGATTGTATTTGTCACCTCAGACTTGCAAGAAAAATGAAAATGCGTCACCAATAGAAAAGCAGTCGCCATGGTGGGAGTTAGAGAGAGAAGTATTTTTATCTCTTGGGAGCAAGCAGTTTGCACACAATAAAAAAACCTGAGTGTTCCTTTAGTCACTTGTTTCTCATTCTTCAACCGGTTACCTGCTTAAACTTCATAACTGTTGTCTCTGACTTGACATTCAGTCCTTGAAGGCATGATGCCATAGGAAACTAGTGATTGTTGTCATGCTTTGGATTTTGTTCTCCATGCATAAAATTACAAAATAAAATTTTGAGGACTGCATATTTTTCCAGGTTTCAGTTTCCTAGTGCAGTTGTGCTGGTAGTGAAGACTCAGTACCTGACTATAGGAAGCATGCTGAGGGTGCATTTAGGGAAGCAAGTGACCCTGCGCATGGTCACACTTTTGAAGATTGTTTTTTAACTAATCCCTTGTTCTCATGTGTTTCTAAAACCTGTTCAACTTCCCTTCATAGAGAGAGGCTTACGAAGCCTTAGCAGGCACAGCTGTATTTTTGCATTGCACATCAGGTATCTGAGATTTTTTTTTAAGACTGCTGTTCCTGACAGGATCTCTTCCATCTCACTACCTTTTCCTTCATACCCGTGCACTGTATGTGCATGGTTTGTGGCATGTTCTCTGTGTGCACACTATTACATTTCTTGTGGGGTTACTGGGTAAATAACTCCTTTGCATCTGCCTTACATGTGTCAAGAATGACACAAGACACTGTTTTGTTTTCAGAAATTCAGTACATTTTGCCTTTTAGACAAGGAAATGGTAGACGGAAGGTGGGAAGGAACATGTGGAAATAAAAATTCCTGGGCCTTAGGCCAGGTAATCACAGTGGAAGCTTTAACTGCTCATAGATTTCTCATAGAAAGTTGATGCTGTGTGTGAGAGCATTTTTAACATTTGTATCTCTGGTTTTGACTGATTCTTCACCTTTCATTGATCTGTCAGTCCCTACAATTTTTCAGATAGGTCTGTGGATTTTTTTGAGCAAAATAATCCCTAATAAAATACTTTCTGTTCTTAGTTACCCCTTATAAACCGTAGAGGATTTGTACGTAAATTACATCCTGATAGCCATGATAATGAGAGTGAGCGTGCCACCATTTGCAGCATGTTTTCAGGGTGGGGTTTGGTGAGTTTTCATCTTCCCGAACGGTCAAGCAAGTTTGGAACTGAGTGGCATTGGTCTGCTGAATGGAAACACAACATGGACCAAACTGGCATCTGATATGCATCCCCCTCACTCCCATGGCACTGAGACAGTTGGCAGCATCTGAACTTTGGTCTCATGGGTCTTGCACTAGATTTTCCATGTTTGTATTGCCTATTCAAACTGCAGTCTGAACGAAGTTACCAAAGCACTGGTCAGGATCGTTGCTGTCTGATGCATGAGTGGCTTTATCAATCAGCGTGAAGTGTCTCATTTCAGATCGTATCATGATTTCTGTGATTGTGCAGACTGTGACAGTCTGAAGTGCAACTCGGTGGTTGGCCTTGTCTAACCACAAGCTCTGCGTGCAGATGGTTGATCTTCATTATAGTGAGTGGTTGTGCAAAGACTTAATCTAGCTGAGTAATTCAAGTAAAAGGAGCCACAGCGTGGAGGAAGTAGTGTATAGATCAACTGCTACTAACCCTTTGCTGAGGCATGCAATTTCATTTTCTCTTACAGCAAATATTACGGCATGCCCGTGGAAATGCCACAAAGGTGATATTTCTCATTACTGATGGATATTCCAATGGGGGAGACCCAAGACCCATTGCAGCATCCTTACGTGAATTTGGAGTGGAGATCTTCACCTTCGGGATATGGCAGGGGAATATCAGAGAACTGAATGACATGGCATCCCACCCAAAAGAAGATCACTGTTACCTTCTTCACAGTTTTACTGAGTTTGAAGCTCTGGCACGCAGGGCTCTTCATGAAGGTATTAATATACTAACCTCAAAAGTCTACAGAGAGCAGAGAGGTCTGAATAGAAAGATCTCCAGTACTGTCTTGTAGTTACATTTCATCACTTCATGTAGTGTTGATTTTTTTTCCTTTTCTTTTCTTTTTCGTCTTAACTTTCTAGCAGAGGTGTTCATTCCTTCAGGTAGAAGGATAAACAGTTTGTTTGACTAACTCATCATGAACAAATGTGAGCCAAGTTCTCCTTGGCATACACCATACTTAGCTCCATTCAACTCTTTGTTTTGTTCATGAAGGACAGACTATGGTCTTGGGCCAGTTTAATTTTTGCTTGAATAGATGAACCTTGTAGTCAGATATATGGTTGTCCAAAAGAGGCACCTAGTACACACCTTAGGACTAGCCTTAATACCTGTTGGTGTTTTACGTGGTAACAAAAGCTAGTCTGTTCAGAACTGATTTATCTCTGTGTATAAGAGTAAATATGATTTAAGGTAATAACCTCATACATGCAGTAAAACTGGAAAGAGCAAGGGGTGGAAAGAGAGTTTGGACTGTGTTTTTATCCTTTCTTAATCTACTTTATTCTAAAAAAAAACATTCTTCCTGGAAAATAGAGTAAGTTTAGACTAGCAAGTGAGAACACATGACTAGATCTTCATTTGTAAGCCGGTGCTGCTTGATTGAGGTTTAGAACATGCATCAGACTAGCCATTAGAATTTCTTTGCTACATTTAATTTTTAAAAGCATACTACTTTTACATAAGTAGTGTGCTTTACTACCATTTTGTTTATTCCAGGTAAGGTTTAATTGGTCTGTGTGAATGTGCCAAAGGAAAGACTTTTTTTTTTTTTAATATGACCAACTGGGTATACATGCCATGACCAAATCCTGTGCTGATGCCAAAGATGGCATCCACCAAAGCTGGCAAAAGCTGTCTGAGCAGCTTCTGTTGGGAGTGAGGCTGCATTCTTAAATGAAGCCGTGAGAAAATTTGAGGATCTTTGCACCATGGATTTCAGTGAACCTTTTTCCGGAATAAGAACACTGATTTTTTTAATACATATTTTGGGTGTAGCAAGGCTCTGTTTCATGCTGCTGTTGCTGCTGCTTAGTACTGGAACATAGGGTTTTTAAGAAACATTTCACTAATGACATAATGTGAGGCTGTGGGGGGACTTTTGTTTGGATTTTATTTTAATAAATTGATACCATTTCAGACCTGCCCTCTGGCAGCTATATCCAAGAAGATATATCGCATTGTTCATATCTCTGTGAGGCAAATGAAAACTGCTGCGACATCATGGCAAGCTGTAAATGCGGCACTCACACTGGCCAGTTTGAGTGCATCTGTGAAAAAGGATACTATGGGAAAGGACTACAGCATGAGTGCACAGGTAAGTCTCATGTCTCAGTGCTTGGGTTTCTCTGTATGCCCTGAATACATGGCTAATCTAGTTGAAAGCAAAAAGCTCTACTTGGGATTATGGCTATGAACCTGGATCAGAATGCATTTGAGTTTGTTGGAAAACTCTCTCTGGCTGAAGACCCAGAATAGCTCTAGCAGTCAAACTCACCTTGTACCTTGTCTCCAGCAATAGCCCAAAGAGTTGCACAGGAAAGAGGTAAGAATAGGGCAAATGTTCTGACACAGTAAAACTTCCCTAAAATGTAGCTCACCAACAATTTGTGACTAGACTTGACTCAGTATAAGGTAATGTCTTTTGCACTCAAGTGCTCTTAGTAAATTTTTCCTTCATGAATTTTGCTGATCAGTTTTTGAACTTTCATAAACTTTCCTGTTTGGAGAGGGGATATATGTGTGGACCTTTTCAGGATAAATCCTTGGCGAAACTTCCAGTCAATTAAAAATTCTTTAATTCTCTTATGTTGACTTTCATTTACTAAAGAGGAAGAAGGCACTTTGGTCACTAAATAGAAACTTGTCATCACATTTTGCTAAGACTCTTGCTGTTCCTACTGCTTTTTGGACTAGTCCTTTGATTAGTATGCATTCAAAGTCTACAGTTGAAATAACAACAATTTACAGTACTTTGTTGTCAGAGAAGGTATGCAGGTTTTATCCAACTCCATTGATTTTTCTAGGACAAAAGTTTCAAAATTGTCAGAGTGTATCAGAATGCTGTTATATTTGTTTTGTGAACTGGACAAAAGGAGTACTTACAATCAAGTATTTCTCAACTGGGAACAAAATACAGTATTTATATTGGTCTTGTTTGTATTCTCATATTCTTTCTTATATTCTGCATATCACAATTCTCATGAGATGTGAACTAAGTGTGGTGGATATATGGATCTCGGTTGTATAGATGTTTATGAGGGCCATGCTGCTTTTTTAAATGTGATTTTCTTTACATGTAGAGAGTCTCTACATGTAATTTTTAGGTAGTTCTGTTCAGAGAATAGACACAGGCAGGTTTGTGACCAGAAGCTAAAAAATTCCTACAGGGGAAGGTTTAATGGAGACTGTGATGTCTGTATGCCTGCACAAGAAGGATTATGAGGATACGCTGAGGGATCCAGACTATATATAATAAGCACATGATGGGGGAAGGGAGGTGTCTGTCACCAGTACAAGGAAGGACTGAGTTACCCCAGTGTTTGTGTTGGGAAGTTGATCAGTTTTATGATACTCTGCCGATTAACGCCTTATAATTCACCTTCTGCTTCTGGAGCATCTTTCTCTTGTTCTGTAGGTAAGAAGAAGTAGGTAAGCAGGAATTAATTTGGTTTTGTGTTCAACATGAGTAGAGGAATGTAGTTACAGTCAGTGTCAGCACTGGCACATTGGATCACAGTCCTATTTTATGTGAGTGGGTACAACTTCCTCGTGTACTCAGTGAACTCTAAACAAAGATACACTATTCCATTTTGCTTATTTTCAGTTGTAATTCTGGTTTGTTTCATAGAAAATCAAATTTTCATCTTAATTTTTTCTTTTGTAATTCAAGTCAATTTCCTCCACCTCAAGTGCCCTGTATTAACCTATTGAACAAAATAAACACAGCATTTCTGCCTCTATCAATAGCTTGTATCATTAAATATTGTTTTGAGCTATTCCTAAAGATAACAGGCCTATCATTTTAGAGTTACCCTTTCTACATAAAAGGATCTTTTGGTGGGGTGAGCATACCTTTCAAGTGCCACCAAAAATTATAAAAGTCTGATTTCTTTAAATGGGTACTTCACAGCTGCAGAGGGAAGTTTCATTTTGACATCGTCAGCATGTGCTTCTAAAATAAGTTTTTAAAAGGGATTTGTATTAGATACACAAATCTGATGATAATAAGCTGATGGTTGTAGCCATCTGCTGTATATGTGAAGATAATTGAAGATGCATACATATATTTCAGGGAGAATTTGACCTGAGTAACTCAAGCCTGTTCTTTAAAATCTGTCTGCTCTGCTCAGCTGTTGTGCTCATCTTTAAGACAGACAGAAACAAAAGGCAACATGTGCTCTTTAAAGGAAAAACAGCATATTTTGAAATCGTTTATTCTGAAAAGGATTCCAACCTTTTTTTTTTTTAATGTTGCCCAGCTGAGCATAGCTGTGGATTTGTAAAGCATAAGGAATCTTAAGAATGCATCTTAACTTTTCTTCAGTGTATAATGTGCAGAAGGACTTTCAGCAAGTTTACAGTGACAGGACTTACATTTTAATTGCACTACTTTTAGCTTTCGATTGGTTAAACTTGCAGATACTCTGCTAGCCTATGTTTACCTAATACAATAAGGCTTTTTTAAAAAAGTTTTCGTTAAGACAGGAGATTGTTCTTCTGCAATATATCTGTTCTTTTTGCTGTTTTAGTTATTTTTTGTGGTTATTGTCTGTGTGCTCCTGTGCTTATACATTATACCACCTTGCTGTTGTTTATGGTTTTAAATGTGAGGCGTCAGAATAACTATGTAAAAATTGTAACAGTTCTTTACTTTCTTAATTACCTGAACACACTCTCTAGAAAGCGTCCATAAAATAAAATGGGAGCCACATGCTTTGTGCCAAAAAGCAGAAATTGGCTTCAGTGTCCCTGTCCTGTTCTTTATAATATTGTTGATGATGTGTCACAGAAAGCAGAACAGACTGACTGTTCTCTACTTTAAAAAGCAAACCAAACAAAAGCTTCTTGGCCCACACTAGGAGTCTCATGCAGCCAGAGACATCTATGGCAATTGTGACAAGGGAAGGGAGAAAGAGGAGGAAAAGAGGCAGTATCATAACCAGTCCCAAGTATTGTAGAATACATAAACACCTCCTCTTCATGAACACTTCATGGTTTTGTCTCCTTCCTTTCCTTGATTACGAATGTTGAGTTTCAAACTAGAGACAACCAAACAAACATACAGAGGTCAGCAAAAATAAATCTGTGATTTCCACTGTCAAACACTTATGTCCTGCTTTCCGCCAACAAAAAGGCGTGCTGTTCAAGTCAACTTCTTATTCCATGGAAAAGTAAAAGAAATGTCCAGATCTCCATTTGTATCTTCTCTGTCTTAGGAAGTTAGGGAATATGTCTTTAACAGAGCCTTTTTGCACTGTTTTTTCAGCAAGACTCTCCAGAGAATGTTCTTTTTTAAGTGGGCTCTTGGGTTGGATGACCTGTTACATTCATGATGATGCAACTAAAAGATGATACCCATCATGTTCATCTCATCAGTTACCTCCTAAGCAGAACCACACTTATTGGGGAGGTCAGGAAACTGTTGTCTTACAACCAGTAATTTCTTTTATCTAACATTTGAACCCCATTTTTTTGCAGCACAAGGTATCCATGAAGATGATGTGCAGTTGGTGGGGCAGAACTAGTAAATGAAATACTTGTAGTCTATGCTAGTTATTCCTTCTTTTGTTTATTTTTAGTCCACTACTTGGGTATAATTATTGACGTGTATAATGTCACCATATGTAGGAGTATTCAATAGGTTGCCTAGTATTTGATGTAGGAGTATGCAGTGTATCAGTTATCATCTCCACAGCCACTAGGGCAACAGTTTTGCCTATGGAACAGCACATGGATTAGACCTGTAAAGAGCCCTTCCAATGAAACCTGAAATCATGTGAAAACTTTGACTTTTTTTTTTACAAATTTTAATTCAGAACACATTCACTGGAAAGAATTTAAACTTTGAGAAGATGTAGGTCCAGCAAGGCAGGGGAGATTTGCATTTTGTGGTTTCTTGGATTTTGGACCAGATTTTCAGCTGAGCATTTTTTTCCATGAGGTTTTCAGGATTCTTCCTGTTGAGAATGCAAAACAAAACCTGATGTTTATGAGTTGGATAGCTTTCTAATTAGAAAAAAATAAAAATATATCTTGTGTTTAATATATTATTAGCTGTTCTTTTCTTAGTCTGATAGGAAGAACTTTAGTTCCAGTGGTGATTCCAATGGCCTAGTCAAAGAAGGGTAAACATCTCTTCTGCCATGCTGTGTTTGTCCTCCCTTCCTTTCAAAAGATCTTCCACAGCCCTGGAAGCTGGATGACCCTTTCTCAATATTTCTTTCTGGGAGATGTTTCTTTAGCTATCCTGTACTAGTTACTGGCTTAATGAAGCTTTGCCAGCCATCTTGAACTTTGTCATACTGTACACAGAAATTTTCACCAACTTTACAAGATCCTTCCAAGCCCGAGGCATCTAGAGTTAACAATACATACCATAACATACACTATACTCTTCAGTGGATGCCTGTCATGGATCTGGAGGAGAACCATGAGCAGCATGCTGAGATTCTGCTAGTTACTGGCAAACAGGAAGGGAAGAGAGAGCAAGAAAGAGAGTATGAAAAAGAGAGTGTACAAATGTATCCAGCCACTGTAAAATCTCAAACTAAATTTGCCTGTTGAATCTGAAGGTTTGAATTTGTTCACAAAACTGCTGATTTTCAATCTCTTAGAATCTAGTTTCTTGCTGTCTCACAAGGCAGTGCAATTTCATGCTTTCATCTATTGAATCTGCATCTTAAAACTGTACAGGAGTTTGTTTTGGTTCCTCTTCTCTCCTTTGTTTTTAATTTCTAAATCAGAAAAATACTCTTCAGTTCTAGCTTAGCTCTCACTAACAGAAGGCTTCCACTGAGACCTGCAGTCATTGAAAAATGGCAAATTGAAAAAGGAGCATCTCCTTGAGGAAGACGTCAAATGGCTGCTAGTGTCTTATCTTGTGCCACATAAACCTGCACATCTTGATAACTGAAAAGAAGAAAGCAAACAAAATTTTTAAACAAGATGAGTTGGAAAAACTTGGATTACAGCTGGGCAAGGAAGCTGGGATGTACATGTTAATGAAGCATTAATTAATGCTTACAAAACCTGAGCAGTTTGAAGAGACTTGGAGTTGGACTCATAAACTGTAGAGACAGAAAAGCTTGACAGGAGAGTCCTTGCTCTGTGTACAAGACCTGTCAGTCAGTGATTCTCCCCTTTTGCTTAACAGCTCTCTAATTATGAACCCCTGTCGGTAATGCTTTTGGGGGATGAGATATCTTTGTATACTTTACTCTCCTATTTTTAATTTATTCATTTTAAAAAATGCTTCTCCTGAGCAGAACCTTCTGTTACAGCCTCTCTTCAGCGGCTTTTTGTCTGTGATAATATGCAGAGTTTCTATTGTGAATATACTGTGTTAAAATGACTGGCTGTCATGTAAGGAGAAGAGAAAACAAGAAAGTGGGGATCTAAACCAAGAGGAAGGATGCAAATCACTAGGTGATTTGATGCCTAATTAACACTGGCAAAAACATTCCTTGCTGTCATTCTGTGTATTTTTTCTTTTTCTTATAAATCTTGTTGGACTCATTGTGGGTAACAATTTGAGCATAACATCGTGATGGTTAAATACAGAATAAATGTAAATGAGTGTGTTTTTCTTGTGAGAGTATCATAACATCATGGTGGGTAAGTACAGAAGAAATATAAATCAATCTGATGTTCCACTGAGGGTACTGGAAGACAAGAGGTTGAGGCAGGTGGATATAGGAAACAAGTGCTATAGACAAGGCTATAGATGTTTAGTAGGTTAATTATCTTTAAAAAATCTTTTTTAGAATTAAAAAAATAATGCAAAGGCATTAATAATTATTGTTTCCGTAAAGACTGAAGAAAATGGCTTTTACAGATATTTTGTGTGGAGAATAAATACATCTGGAAGCATGCAGACATGCTCTTCCAGATTTTTTACATTGAAATCTGCTTTCTTAAAAATTTTTCCCCTGAAGCCCAGTATTTCCTGCTTTGCTCTTGGAAATGCAGGTAGAGATTCTCCTGCTTGTTGCTATAGGAAGCAAAGCAAAGGCTGAGTAAAAAAAAGATTTGGATGCTGCAAGGTTTTTCAAAATGGAGCACAAAATAGAGATAAATTCCTTTGGTTTGGTAATTTAAAAGCATAATGTCAGTAAGTTCTTCGTGTCAGGCGGGTTTTTTTTCTGGTGGGAGTGACTCTGACAGAGGTGAATGTTAGCTTGCATGATCCTACAGTGGTTTTGCTTGCATTTTAAGTGGCTTCTGGCATTAGTTTGTACAACCTGCTTTATGAAGATGGGGCATATCTGGCAGTGGAAGCTTCTTTTGCTGAGTTTACTCTTTGAAGCCTTATGACCTCGTTAGCCACAGAGTG
Source organism: Leptosomus discolor (assembly GCF_034619465.1). NCBI lineage: Eukaryota > Metazoa > Chordata > Aves > Leptosomiformes > Leptosomidae > Leptosomus > Leptosomus discolor. The sequence goes on from NC_141419.1 coordinate 23,254,346, forward strand.
ATACCGAAAAGGTTCCTAAGGCACTGTGTGCATGAAGTGATAACAGGTTTTGTCAATCACTGAACTGTTTCTTATGGTATTGTAAAAGCTCTATGATCTGCTTTTACTGTGTGAAGCCTTTGAACAGAAATAGTAGCAAACAATTTTTTTTTTAAGTTTGCATTTTATAAATGTGAGTAGGAAAAAAACCTGATGAGGTTGGGATTTTCTTTTCTTTCTTTTCGGATCTAATTATTTACAACTCAGGCAGGGCAGATCGTGCAACTTTCTTGGGGGGTTTCCTTTGTTTTGGTGGAATCATAGAATCATAGAACGTTTGGTTTGGAAGGGACCCTTAAAGGCCATCTAGTCCAGTCCCCCTGCAGTGAGCAGGTACATCTTTAGCTAATCAGGTTGCTTAGAGCCCTGTCCGACCTTCAGCTGCTTTACCTTTTTCTGGCCTCTCCAGCTTCAGCTGCAGCAGCTCCTGTCCGCAGCCAATAAGCGTCCAGCTGCCCCTTTTCGCCGATGCTGCTAGAATGAGGCCAAAGGCGACCAACACAAACCTGAGCCAGATGCAGCCAAGAACATCCCCGGAGAGGAATCGACAACTGAGTCCTCAGTGCTGCCCCATAGGATTGTTGTTTTGTTTAAGATTATGTGAACCTCATCCTTTCCAAAGTGGAATTTTAATCTAGATTCAGTCCAGCAGAAAAAATCTTTAACAAATTCTAGAGTCATACAATGAGCTTTCCAAACCATCAAAGAAATGTGAAAGTTTTAACATCTAACCAATGGTTTTACTTGCAAAATTGTAAAAAAGGAGATTTTCTTGGTCAATTTTGGTAGAAATTTTTTCAGCTAAACAAATTACATGTGCAGCTACTTGTGTTTTTTAACCATATCCATAGTTTTGGTAAACCTGTGGAAGTGAGTAAGAGTATTTCCACTAGTGTTAATGAGTTTTGGAACTGAGTGACTTATTTTTCTCTCTTCTCCAGGCTTTATGTATCAACTTATATACCTCTTATGTGCAAAAGTAAAAATTTTAAGTAACTGATTGTTAATATGGATAATGATGTTTCATTGATACAGAATTTTTCTAACTCTGCACCATGAAGCTTGTTTCCTTTGTGTTTAAAACTGAACTGCAGCAGAGAAAGAAAACCCTAAAACTAACCAAAACCCACCAACAGTAAAGTTTTCTGTGTATATCAGCACCATTTCTGAAGAAATTCTTTAAACATAAAGTTGTAGGATGAAGGTGAAAATCTAGATTCGATTTTGATATGAGTGGACCAGAAAAGCAGAGATACAATTTTACATCTGTATACAGTATTGAAAAACATCTCATCTTTTCCAACTAGATGTCATCCGAGGCTTTAGAAAATAAGTTTCAATGCCAAAACAGACTCTTTCTTTTGTATTAAGTACAGAGCTCTTTCTGAATTAAATTTGATGGCAAGTTGGAAATGATGCACGAGTTACCCTATTTTCCTTATCTTGGAAGTGACTTGTCCTGGTCACCTCAGAATGTCATAAAAATAAAGCCTTTGGCCAAAGTTCATATGTGCAATTAGAGGTGAGAAATCAACCATCTGGAGGGCTTGAGAGGAGCAGAAACCATGCTCTGAATAGAAATAGACATAACATAGAAGTAGTCTCCAGCTTTCTGTGCCGATCAGAGTCTCCCTGGGTTGCCCAGACGGTCCATTGGCCACAGTATAACCATTGCAGCTGGCCATCACAATGAAGAAGGCACCAAGTGTAAATACAGCACCAGATCCGTTTAGCCTGTAGTTAAATGACTATGAAACCTTTACTGTTAAGCCTGGCCTTTGCCGTGAGTCTCTAGGCAGGATAAAAAAGAGTCTTACCTTTGCTGAGATTTTACATAGTTTGAAAACATCGTTTTCCAGCTGTGCAATCCCAGGTGATGTGGTAGTTTACAGACTTTGTGCTGAACATGTCTTCCTTTACTGGCTGAAACTTTTCACCCAGTTGTCACAGATTTTTAAACAGTTTACTCTCATACCATTTTAGCATAGGCCTTTGGTAAGCCTTTGAATGGTCTTGCAGATTTGAGAGTAACTTTCACAACTGGGACTTGCATCATACCAGGCACTTATTGGAATAATTACCTGTCAATTGAATCCCTTAATGAAAAGGTTTTTACTGCAACATTCTTTGGTTACCCTTATGGATTACATGGTGTCATCTTGCCTTGACAGAGAAACATAGCCAGGATGTTTTCATAGACACGCATGCACACATGTTATTCCTGAACTTGTGCCAGTCTCACAAATAAAAAACCTTAGCATTCTGTGAGCCTTTAAGTAGCTTTTTTCTTAGAGAAGAAAACATTAAAATTCTTGAAAGAGTACATTAGGGATAAAATAAGATGGCAGTATACAGCAAACAGTGTTAATTATTAAATGAGGAGAGTGGTTAAGAGACTTAGAGCTTGTTTTAATTATCATTAAGTTGCTCACAAAATCTTGTCAAACCTGATTCATTTAACCAGACTGGTACACAGCACTCTTAATGTGGCAAAATCAGGCAGTCACTGTGTCTCTGCATTTGGAGATTGATGTATTGTACATGGTGTGTTTGTCACTTGGTCAAACCAATTTGACTCTTAGCTCTCAGAATCAGTTTCAAATTGAACACAGAGTGCAGGAATATTTTCATTTTATTTTTAAATCCTTGTCTTGACTTATGCTGTGATCTCTACCTAGGCCAGTGAATATTGCAAAGTGTGTTCTCTGTTAGAATGAGTATCTTCCTTTCAACATTTTAAACAAAGTTGTCTACTTCTCTTCCAATATGAAGTAAGTATTTTGTATAAAATGCAATTCGCATCATTTTGCAATGTTCAGAGATGGTAGTCTGGTAATTGCCCTGGGTTTGCTGCGAGGGAGAAGAAAATGTAGAAGCAAAGGTGCACAAAGCTCGTCAGGTTATAACCCACAGCTAAATAAGTCATTTGTTTGCAGATTTTGACCAAATAAAATCTTTCAAGGGATATTCGCCTGAAAGGGAGTATAGATGTTCCTTCCACTGCCATCTGTCCGTTTGGCTACCACCATCATAAGAGAGGAAAGATGGTAGTGAGAATGGATGAGACAGCTTTTCTGTTGCCTCTCCTGGTCAGTCCTGTCTTTCTGACTTCTCTGTGCTCTCTGTGGAAAACTGTCTGGCAGGTTCCTCAGATAATTTCACAATCATTCCATGGAAGAAGCCCTCTCTCTCTATCCTCGGCAGCTATGCTCCTCGCTTCCTCCCACTGTGCATATTCTCTGTTTCTTCAGCTACAGGGGTCCAGAAATAGTTCAGACTTTGGTACCACTCCAGAAAGGCAGTGGGCAGCAAGAAGAGTATGCTGGAAAAAACACCATGATGAAAAGGAGTCAAAAGGCCACTCAACTCAGAGCAGAATTAGGGTAAATAGGTTGCAGACATTTTATGATAAGCTTAATCTATCTGCCAGGTACTCAACAGCCAGAATGGTCTGTTGTCTTGTAAGCAGCCTTGTTTTCTTCTGTTACTCTAAAATCTACTGCAGATGGCCCAGCCTTCTCACCCAGAAACAGTGCTGACTGAATGGTGGAGTGTGGCTGAGTCCCTTGAGAATGAGAAAGTGGCAATACAGATCAGTTTCATCAAACAGGAAATTGGTTTCTCCTGGGTTTTTTTGGTGTTCTGATGAAAACAGAAATCGGGACTCTGCACAGAAATGGGAACCTCTTCAGGTCAAAACCCTAAGGTTTAATTTGTTACTATGCAAAACAAAGCCAGACCAGCAACTCACACTCCAATGCAGATGTTTTAGTAGGGCTGACATCTGAAGGTAGTTGAGGAGTTTAATTTTTTCCCCCTAGTCTGAAATTTTTTAAATATGAAGTGTTTTTCTCTGCAGGAATGAGAAAAATGAAAAAGAAACATTCTGAGGATAGCTAAAATAAAAAGGTGGATTTTTGGCACAAAAAGTTCAAACTAAGGGTGTTTCCTTGTAAATAATGTCGTCAATAGCCATGCAAAGTTTCTGTCTCCTTGTGGAGTGTAATTTGTTTCTCAAACAAGAATGCCAGAAAATTAAGTACAAGAACTATCATACATTGTGGCTGCTAATACTGCATGTTTTTTTTTCACAGATTATTGCTATTAATTCCAGCCTATTTGTTGATTAGGGCTTCACAGAATAGTCCCAAGTATAACATTCCTATTACTATTGTCAGGCTTCCCTTCAGCTTCAGTTTTATGGTTTTGACAGAAAAGTCCTCGCTACGTTCTGACTGTGTTCATGTAGGAAAATTACTTATCTGGAAATACACATAGGTGGTATTAAAATGTACAGGTAGAAGCATAAATGTCAGTGTTCTGGTGGAACATACAAACATCTGTGTCTGCATGGGCTGGGAATACTCTCAGTGACATTAATTTGAAGGTGTGTATTTCTATTCTGCATTTAATATCTGTGTAAAAATACCTGGATTTTTAGAGGAAATTGTTGGCCTGTTGCTGTGTTTTCTCTTGCTTCTCATTTCACGCTTTGCCTGTCTTCTGCCCTTGGAGCATCCTGTAAAGCCTATGTAGGCCTGGGAGCAGCAGTCTTTTAAAGCCTGCTGCGATAACTGTAGCATCATAGGAGAAATCCCAGTGCATCTGTAGAGGTGATTTAGTACCTATAAACGCAGCAGCTAACTGGTTTAAATCTTCTGCATCTTTTTTTACCTCTGTGGCACAGAGGTACCATGGGTCTCAAGACAGAGGGTATGAAAGAGGAGCTTGCCTGCAGGAATATGAAGTGCTGCAAAAGTTACTCTTTCGAGTAACTCGGTTCAAACAACTAGGTTTTTCTAAGTACAAGGAGGAGAGTGGGAGGCTGAGTAGCCTTATTCTGAGAAGTCTTGATGTTAACACAGAATGTAAGGAATGCTTGCCAAAGCTCATGGTTACACACCAGAAAGGCTGCGTGTAGTTAAGCTGGTGTTTCTTTTGGACTTCAGTTATTTTCTATCTCACAGAGGCATTAGTTTGTATACCTAAATGTACTCTGGTCCTCTAGCTCTATTTCTGTTGTCAGCGTGGCAAAGAATAACACCTGAAATGCAAATACTCAATTTCCATCTTTTCGGAGTCTAGGCCTTTGCCTTGGCACAGTGAGGATCAAAATACGCAGTCACTTGTAAGTCCATTAACTTCAATTTTTTATGTCATTGTGAATTGTAGAAGAGTAAAACACATATATAAATTTTGTTCTCTTTTATTTCTGAATGGAAGTTATAATGCCTTACAAAATACAACACCATTTTTAAAAGATTACACTTCTGTGAGCACCCGTATTCTTCCTGGTTGGCCAAAACCACTTTACAACACTGTCCAACTGGCAGCGCAGGGGTAGTGGTTAGGTCATGGCACAGGAGTATGGAAAGACAAGGACACTTGGTCTTCATTAGTGACTTGGTTTCAGCAATAGTAGCAGCCAAGCTGTATTAATGTATGGCCTTTTTAGGTGGCCCGGTAGCCCACCTTGTGGCCACAGTCCAAACCCATAAGAACAGAAGTAATGCAATAACAAAAAATTGGACTGACAAGGAGCATACCAGGCTCAGACACTGAGTGACTCTCTGGCAGTGTCTCTTTAATGTAACAGTAGCTGAGGGTTACCTTCATTCCAACCTTTTCCACCACTTAGCAGTGATGCTCCTTTATGGTACTCATCCACAATAATGGCTTTCCTAGCCTGGATGCCAGAGGAGTTTGGCCTAGAAGCAGTACTAAGATATACTGTGGCCCTAAGAGCACAGCTTGCATGGCCCCCAGTTCCAGTTGACAAATGAGGTCTCATGCTCTGCCAGCCTCCAGGCTTCTGTCTTTACTCTCCTGATAGCGCTTCACCATCACCAGCAGTTCTTCAGTAGCTCTCTGGGTGCTTTCCACAATGTCACAGGCAAGAAGGCAACTTGCACCCTGAGAACATGTGGGAAGCCCCTTACTGTTTTCTTGTTCCCCCACTTCTTTTAACTACCTGTCTCTCAAGATGCAGGTGATGGATTACAGCTGTTACTTGTCTGGTTTTTGCTTCAAGGCTGAAGCACAAACAAGTATTAAAGGTAACAAGTTCAAGGTCTGTGAATATGATGCTTCACAAAGTTGTCTATAAGGTCTTAAATTTCATTCCTTGTGATGTTAGAGATTGATTTATTCTCAGTATTTTTAAGGTCATTTTTGGGAGGCCTCATACATTCCTACATCAGAGGGGTAGTTTATCATCTGTCGCTTGCATCCCTCGCTGGTTCACAGTCTGCAAAAGTGCAAGAAATTAACCAAGAACTTGGCTCCAGCTCAGGAAAAAACGGGATATTTTTAGACAGCATTAATTATCTTGTGAACCTAACTAATTGGAATCAAGTGCTGTTTAGGAATAGATTTTCTAGCTAAAAATCAGTGCTTTAATAATCTTAAGTCCATTAAGCAGTGATATAATCATTATTGCTGCTTACCTTTTTTCTTTTTTTTTTTCGCTTCAGGTTGCAGTTAAGAATGTTCTTCTTATTCTCCATCTGTGCAGGTGTAGGTAGCCTTGTTTATGGCAAAAGGTCTCAGAAAAAGGGCATGCATTTAGAGAAGAAGGTAAGACTGAAAGCGTGGCAGACCTTTTTCCTCCCAAAACGTACAAAGCGTCTCACTGCCCTTTAGAAAGAGAACAAGTGATTCTGCTTCTTCAAGGTGGAAAAATACCCTTGAAGCTGAGAAGAGAATGGAGAAGTGGGATGCAGAACACAGTTTCAGTTTGATATACAGAGAGGCTGAGTACCTGACAGTTCTTGGAAGAATCTCACTCTACTGTTTCCCTGCTCCCTTTCTGGCAACAGCAGCAGGCTATTTTGTTGTAAACAACCACACTTCAGTAAAGCCTTTGGATGTTTCAGGTTGCTACTTTAGCACATGTTTGGTCAATACTGATAGCAAGAAGGGGCCTCACGAACACGTGACTCTCTAGCCAGGGATTCCTGCTTTGTGGGAGAACTCCTGCATTGCAGAAGGTTAGGTCTTCACAGAGTGGCTAAGGGATGGAGACCAGGTCTAGTGGGGGATACAAAGCTGTTGTTCAGAAATGTTTTAATGGAGGTTCTTCATAGAAGGAACCTTTGTTAGACTGAGGGCTAAGGCTATGTATTTGGTTGTACTACTGCAACACAATCTTTTTTATCTTTAATCTTTTTTACCATAGCTTTCGCAGTAGTGAAGTTCACTTTGTTGGCAAGCACTGAACTTAGTACATAAAACACATTCCTTCAGTTCAAATCTGAGGTGACCCTTTTGCTTGCAGCTGACATTGCTTTAGCGAGAGTCAGATCCCTCCTTAAGGACTCTTTTGTGTCTTGCAGAGAAATGAAGGGGGAGAAGGACAGGGGAAAATGGGGGAAATTAGGTGAGAAGCGGTTACTGCTCCAAATGTTTCTTGAGCAAGCACCAGTTAATAGTGAGCATAGTGATCTAGTTGTTCTCTCGGTGCTTTTGCTTTCAATAAATGAGAATCTATTTTGATCAACATATTTAGATGAGTTTAAAAGAATTCGGGAGATCCTATCAGTTTCCATAAGAGTTTTGCACAAGGAATGGAGAATGGGATTTATGGCATTTTTCACAGTAAATCATGGGTATCAGTAATGATTCCAGGAAATAAGTAGAAACTGTAACATCAAGATTACAACAGTTTACTGAACTCTACACAGGGATAGCTGGGCTAGTTTCACAATATGTAAAAAAATAATTGGCAAAACAACCACTTTTTATTGTCTGATTACTGGCCTGAGCCATTGCATGTGCTTCAGCTCTCTTAAGTTAACCAAAAACTGTCTTGACTCCTACCCTGGGCTGCTAAGTAAATAAACATGGAAATAATGACATATGTTCTCCATCTGCACAGTCGTGTGCTATATCTTCAGGGCTCGGAGATGTTACTTAATAGGAGTATAATCACTGTTGTTGAAAAGTATATTTAATGGTAAAAATAAGGGATATGGAAAAGAGGCCAAGTTTGGCACTTAATGCAGTAGTGACAGTTTATTGAGGGCCTGGCAGAAATGGCTTCACTTTCCTGTTTATAATAGCTTTTACTTGCTGCATTCCCCATCTGTGATTCAGCAACTGGAACTACTCTGTAGAGAAAGGAGGCAGAAATAAGTATCTCTATTTATTTTTTTTTTTCCTCATGATCATATGCACCAACAGATGCTGGGAGTGTGTGTTGGAGGCAACAACATTAGACTAGAAAAATAATTCAGGACCGTACAGGTTCTGTTAATATTTTGCCAGAGAGTAAATTCACAATTTTTGCCTGAATGAGAAGGAGAAAATCTGAGGATGTGGAGTCTCTGACTCCTCCTAGATTATTCGTGCAACTTACTGTTCTCAGGAAAACCAGTTTGCTTGTTCAGTTTGACCAGAGAGACATCTTCAGTTACACTTTTTAAGTCTCAAGAATCATTGAACGCAAAACTGTGTTCAGGCTGCTGAGTAGGTGAACGCCATGGAAATGGATTTTGAACCACCAGGCGTGTTCTTCACTGCAGAAACCTATCAGTGCTGTGAGCTTGGGATGCATGCTTTGTTGACTTCTAAACCCCAGTCCTTTCGTTTTGGTTAAAATTACCTTTGAGGAATCGCAGGAGAAGGTGAGCTGTTGAGCTAGCTGTGTAACGTGAGACTCTTGCTCCTTGCTTCTGGAAGAAATTTAGGCTGTGCTGAGCAAGCAGTGGCTGAGTTGTGGGGATTTCGGCGTGTCCCAAAGGTCACAGGCAGTGAAGTTGATTCTCACTTCTGTCCAGCTTCCTCTAGACCTAGCACATTAGGAGTTGTTAAGGCACCAGTTTTTGCCTCAGCCCCAGCTCAGACTTCTCTCTTTCTAAGTAGCCTGTCTTTCCAGTTGTGGATAAAGGAGTACTATTTCTTGCTTTCCAGCTGAAAGTAAGATCAGAGTTATTTGATACATGGTATGATGGTTAGACCATGCCTAGAGAAAACTGGGCTTCCAGTGCCTTCAGACAAGACAGATACTAGATCTCTGAAACAGTGCTTTTCTTATCTGTACGTAGCACAAACGAAAGAAAATGTTGTGGGTCTTTTTAATAGAATTTGCTTTACTTCAGCCTGTCTGTATTTTTTTACAATTTTGTGAAAGTGAAGATATAACTCCACAGCAAGTATGTTAAAATGGCAAGTAAGTACATCTAGGACAGGATGGTGATGTTCCTTTTCAGTGTTATGTATTTAAATAGCAGGAAGCTATCTAGAAATCCAGGGCACTTAGAACAGTACTATTTAGAGTAGCACGTGCTGTCACATCAGCAGTGGTCAGGTTTTACTGAGGAATGTGTGTCTGTGACTACAGTGAAGACCATGTCCAGAGAAACCTACTACATAGGAGTTGTGCTCTGAGCAAAGCATTTTCAGAATTTATTTTGTTTCCCCTTTTAAATAAGGGTCTGATTGTGTGCAAAGTTTTGGACACAAACCCTTCACTTGCACATAAATAAATACTTTCTATTTTAATGGCAAACTTTACGTAATTAGACCTTTCTGTATTTTCGGAGTTTGTTGAACACTTTTAGCATGATACATTTTAGAAATATGCAGGGGCGTGAGGACATAGATCAATATCCGATATTTAAAAATCAAAAGTGCTGGCGTGAGCTGATATCCATAGCTAATAAGCATCTTAATGTTTGCTTTGGGTATGCCCCCCAAGTGTATCCCAAGGCTAGATTCGCTGTCTGTGCAAACAGCAAACCTGGATCACTGAGATTTAAACCAAAAGACCTTTGTTTCAATACATGAATACCATTTCTGTGTGTACAGAATTCACAAGTTGTCAGGATATATCTTGTGAACTTGTAGCTTGAATGAAGCACGTGTAAGCTTCTTTTTAAGTTACAATACAGTACGTAGAATCAGGATTTTCTTCCTTTGTTCCTGAGTAAGCCACATGCTTTAACACAAAGAGAGAAGTTACCCTCTGTAAAAGTGTTTATAGTAGTCTTTATCTTTATGATTGTAAAACATTTAAAATAATTTTAGAAGCTCTGTGTCCTTGCAACATCCATGTGTGATTCAAGTATGAATCTGTTTAAGGCACTCACCATATTTTTAACGTGTAATAGTTGGTCTGCTTTTTAAAAAAGTGTATTGGCATAAATGGTTTCTCTATGTATTCTCATTACTGCTGCTATTACAGAGGAGGATATCAGAATCATTGCTTTCCAGTAATCCTGTCTAAATGTGCTGGCCTCAAACCTACCCAGGGATGCTCAGCACAGTTGCAGCTCATGGCCAGACCTCCCTGTGGAAGACGGTTCTCCTAGGCATCCTAACTTTTACAGGCTGTGATAGCTTTTGGGCTTATATTCTTCAGCAGACAGGTTGTTCCCCACACTGCGTATGCTTGTGGTACTGAGATGAGGTGTTCACCCAAGGGACTGTATCTCCTTCCAGGCAACTTTCCAGTTCTTCTGCCCCATGGGAGACGGGCCAAGATTCTCATTTTTACCATGAACAAGATATTTCTGCTGAAGGTTTGTTATGACGGTTTGAAGTGCTTACAGGTCTAGAGCTAGATCATCTCAAAGTGTCATTCCAAATGCTGCAGCCTACTTGGTAGTGGAATATTGCAGTTTTGATGTCTGTAAACTCAATAAAAAGATTTGAGTGAACACCTCCCTATGTATCATGTATAGAAGTAGCTAAACTTCTGACTTGTTTCAGCCTGCTCTTCCTAGTGAGAGGAAATTTGTAAATCTAATAAAGAGATGGAGCAAAATACATCAAATAGGAACAGAGAAGACATCTAGCTTGTTAAATTGCTAATCATGTTACTCTAAGAAGGCTGCTTAAGGAATACTGACAAAGAGCAGATGGATGAGCAGGTTCAATGCTGTCTGAAATTAATGCAGAGCACATGCTGGGGATAACAGGAGATATTAAAGAGTTCGAGAACATGCTGAGACTTAGCAGAAATCCTTCTCTGATCCCTACGCTTAAAGGCAAGCCCAAGGTTTTCTTCTTCAGTCTTTGTGCAAGTCATACATGTCAAATGTTTAACTAAAGCTACTTCATTGCGTTTTTTTTGTAATTCTAGCATGCTCCTGGCTCACAGGTTTTTTACAGCACCATACATGTTGCAAACTGCAGAAGGGTGGATTACAGTATCTGCCAAAAGTTTAGATTTTTTTTCTCCTTAGCTTTTCAAAGGCATTTCATGAGCACAAGATGCCTATTCTGACAAACCTACCATATAGGAGATTTAAAAAAACCCACCTTCCTGGACAACCTAAATGTGACAAAAAGGCTATAACTTCTGGAGGCAGTCTTTACAGTGGAGACCCAGGGTGTGGAAAGTCCTTGAGAAGCAGACTTAAAGATCTTCATGTGCAAGTGCAGTGAGGTTATGTTTCAGAGACCAACGTAGTCTGTTTTTCTGCTGGCCCAAGCTGAGCATTTTTTGGCTTGTAAACACCAGGAGAGGAACCCGCAACCATGGTTCATTGTTTGATTTGGTAGAATAGACTTGAAAATTACAGAGTCCTGGGGCACATTGGTGCCCCACATTTGCAGAATTCAGTAGTTAACAGCGACAACCAAGAGATACGACTGCAAAATACATGGAGAGAGCAGGGGATTGGGGAGTTTCATGCAATCATGGCTTCCATCAGTATACCTTCCATGTTATTCACATTCTTCCCTTGTAGAGGCCACTCACAAATGAACAGTGCAGCAGCAGCAGAATGGGTTTTGGAAGCAGGAGGGAGGGTTGGACAGCACTGCATGCTAATACTGAAAGACATCCCAAACTCTTCCTCTGCTGCAGCAGTAAGTGGGAAAGCGTCAGGAAGTCTTTGGCTGCTTAGTGTGGAACGGGGATCTCCATTTCCTCTGTGACAACATGCATTATCCTTGTAAAGCATGTTTTATTTGGCAGGCCATTGTCACAGGGAACATCTAACAGCTCCTTGTTCCTAGTGCTTCTAGGGTGCTAGAGGGTCCGCCTGGCTCTTAGGCAAATCAGATTGTGTAGTACCTTGTCATGGTGAGAGATGCAGATATCGGGGTAGAAAGATGTAACACACGATAATGTACTGTAACTTCTTTGTACTTCCATCATCATGGAAGTTTTTAATTCTATTTAGTAAAATAGCTAAGATTTATAGTCAGGCCCATTCATGGTGGCAAATATAAAACATGGCTGATAGCAAACACAGCTACCACAGCACTTGTTTCACACACATGAAGGTCAGGGTGGCACATTTTCTAATTTTCATATTTTTTGGCTGTTGCCAAGGCACAAGAATCTTAGATGAAGTAAAGCAGTGGGAGAGAGAGACCATGCCTTCAGGCTGTAATTCTCCTCCAAGGGCATATATGTGAGTTAATTTGAGGTTTTGGTTGTCCTGATGTTGTGGACTATAGTTCTCAGTAGTTCTAGGCACACACTGGATGTCCACGTAACTTCCAATGAATTAATAAAAGTACAAGACAACATATGCCAGGTCAAAAATCCACATAACAAAAAATCCCCTGTCCGTGTACATTTGGTAAGAGGAAACAGGGAAAGAATTGAATACAAGCATCCAGTGATCATCGTTTAGAGATTCTGTGAGCTATGGATTGCATCATTTTTAGTAGACACCAGTAAACCAAAGTAAGAATAGGTATTCATGGTATAGTCTGATTCTGGGACAGATTCACTGCTTCATTGTGTTGAATGCATATCCATGTAATCGGTGTCATAAAAGTAATTACAGTAGTATAAAATGAGTTTCATTAAATGGAAAACTAGTCTTTCTTTTCCCATTTAAGAAGTTTGGAGGTTGAGTTGTAAAGACTGTTTGTATATTTGTGATTTGCATCAAGGTGTCATTTCATTTAGGCTTTACACATATAGGGGGAAAAGAGAATTAGAGACTACAATCATGACAGTAGCAGTGTACAAATAGAGCTCAGGTTGATGCAAGAGGGAGCGGGATATTGCCTGGCTGATTTCTGCCATATCTCACAAAAGCGATAAACTCTTAATCGGATCCTTCATTAGCATCAAGTGTGGAAGAAACAGCTCATTCCAGGGATTACTCAGAAAATGTAGTTAGTGGGAGAAATTATGCATTGAAGAAAATATAAAATCCCTCAAATTAATCTTTGAAATACATGGAGATTGACTCTCCTCTCTCTTACACTGGGATAAACAAAGAATAATTCCATTTCAGTGACTTAGATACACCAGTGTAGTCGGAGAGGAAATTGAGCTTGCCTGCTCTCCCAGGATTTAAAACAAAAAAAAAATTGTTTGTCCTTAAAATTTGTACTCGTACATTCAGAGGAAGAACCCCTGGGTCACAGTGTAGAATCCTTTGATCTCTACCTAAATCCATACTGGAGTCTTTATGCCATCACATGGGTTCAAGACCAGTTGGCTTAACTTTGCCACTCGCTTTAGTATTTGCAGTTTAAAAAAAGCCACACTGGATAATACCTGTTAAGTGTTTGGTGAGTCTCTGAAATATACCTTTTTTTATGTTGTCGGTTTTACAATGTTAAATTATTCTTGCTTGAAGATTAAAATACTAAATTTGTCATTATTGTGGGCAGGCAGAGCAGAAGAATTCCTACTGAATTTGAAAGTTTGTCCTTTGATTTTTTGGTGGACTTTCCTAACTTTGCACGTCCATTTTTCAGCTTCAGGCAATGTCTTGACATACAGTTATGCCGTCAATACATATGCACGTCATTACCATGGACAATAGAATCTGAATGTGAATTGCTGATCAATATCTACCATCTCATGAAAGCAGGTTGTGGTTGATGACAACTTCAGTGTCAGCCATCTTTGTGTGCTTGGGGAGTTCGGGGCCTGTGCTTGTTTGAGTTAGCACACTAATCCCAGATATCCTTTCATTCCTGTAACAAAGAGGTAATCCTCTGGTGTAACTGAGTATTCACTATTCTGGTCTCAAGAGGAGAATTATATCAAACAAAAAGCATTTCTTTGCTCCTCCTCTTTTTTCTGTGTGAAGAACGACATGGTTCACATATAGGCAGTAGTTAAGTCTTTTGTTGAGAAGATCATACATGCAGATGTGCACATAAGCATCCTCTACATTTAAAGGCTGATACTGTTAAATTTGTTTCCCCATTTTAAAATTCTTGCCTTTTTTGTCATTCTTGACAGTGCCAGAATGATGTTTATTTGCACTGGGGTTCATTCACACTGTTTTGAGCCTTTTTATACCATCACATTGTTGGCAAGGGGAAGGAAGTCTTGAAAAAAAATTAAATTGTCTTTTACAGATTAGCACTGGAGAAGATGATCTCTCCTTGCAGTCAGTTTTTGTGGGTATAGAGTGCATGTCAGTGAGTGCAGATCAGTGACTAGCATGCAATGAAAATTTGGCACTGCTTCATCCTCAGAAGAGACCCCAGAGAGACATCTGTATGATCAGTCATGGATGGGGCCACGTGTGCTTTTCAGATGTGCTTGCCCCTCAGGTTGTCTCTTGCCTATGAATACATCTCTGTGTGGAGACTTAGGCCGTGCTGGAGCAGGAGGGGATGGGTCTGCAGTCTAGCTGGGTCAGGTATGGACAAGTCCAGCCTACAGCAGGCAGCCGAAGCTCTGGTCTTCCACAGCCGATTTTGGATGGTTTTAACCTAAGCTGTGGCTAGGCTAACCTCTATGGCTGTGGTGGAAACACACAGAGATCAGTGTCCCTATGCTCCATTCTTAAACTACCTCTTGACATCACAGGATAGACTGCGATGTCACACACTTTAAAATAGCTCTGTGACCAAGTGTTAGCTTGTGGAAATTTTGAATGTAACTTGGTGGAGTTTTGTAGCTGAATACTAGTAGAGAGATGTGAAGTCAAGGAGGAGTTCAGGGACTCAGGCTTGGAGAAAAGTCTACATAAAAAGCTAAGATGTGATGTAGATTGACTTTGGCACTGGCAAACACTTGAAGTGTAGAAAAAGAATCAGGACATTTGGGGAAACTTGTCTATCCCCCTAGAGACATTAATAATAATTTTAACAGTATTATTTACCTCCTGCTGCTTCACTGGAAAGAGCAAATTGTAAGTGTAATTTCAGAATGAATAATTTTTGTCAAAGCCAGTCTGATTCAAAGCCCTAACAAATTACTGGGTTTGTTGTTTAAAATGCCCACATCATAGAATGGGTGATTATTTTTATCACATAGTTCTCAAAACAGGAGCAGGAAAGAGCTGCTGTTTCTTTATCTAAGAGATTACATGAAAGAGAGGTTAGGTTACATTTTTGTTGTTTTGTTTGGGCTTCTTTTGTAATGAAACATTTCTTTTAGATCTCATTTTGTATGCCACACATAGAACAGAAGAGACTAATTTACTTTCACTGGCACATGGAGGGCAGCTTTGTCTCAGAGCAGGTCCACTGTGATGGTTAACTTGCACTCTTTCCTGTATCCGTTTGGATGCGCTTCATCGCTTTGTGTGGATGCTGGTTAGTTTTAACACGGATGCGCAGAGACTTCCACAAGGGGCAGTATTTCAGAGATTTCAGAGTAATACCTCCGATACTTAGATTGGAGGTGATCATCTGAAGCATGAGAGAGTATTTCAGAGAGATCTAGTGTCCAAGGAGGGGATTTCTGCACAGAAGAGAGGAAAGAAGCATTAACAGTCCCAGAGGAATGTCTTGGATGGGAAGAGCAGGTGAACTGTAGGAGAGGGATTTTTTTGCAAATGCTTTTCTGAAAGTCCCAAAACAAAAATGAAACATTCCCAGTTCTAATTCTGATTGGATTTTTCTGCTCTTTTTCTTTCCTGAAATGCTTTGGTTTGTACTTACATCCTTTACTGCTTAGTCATTTTCATTGTCTTTTTTAAAGTGTGTTTGAAATACATATTTGTGAAGCCAATTTACAGCACCCAAAATAACCTCTTAACTGCTAGCCACTCATTTGCTTTCTTCAAAATAAAACTTCAAATTTTTCTGAAAAGGAAATAAAAATACTATCTCTAGAAGCTATCAAAAGACTGTGCTGTTTCTGGAAAGAAGTGCTAACTGTTCATATGGGTTGATTTTTTAAGGTATAATCCATAAAATTCGGTTTATGAAAGTCAATTACCTCATGACAGGTGAGGAAAAAGGAGGCTGGGGTTTCTTTTGGTTTTAGTTTTGGTTTTGGTTTGTTTTGCTCAGTTGCCTAGAAAGCAGGAAGTTGTTTTCATTAAGAAGACAAGAGTCAGAGTATCTTAGCACCTAACTCTCAGAACAAACCGAGCTGATCCAGTATCTACCAAACAAACACTGATATTGCCAGAATCTGTGAACTCCAGAAAATATACTTCAATAGGAGAGATTTGCTCCAGAAGCAGAGGACACCTGACTATGTGAGGAGGAAGGCACTTGCAGTTGTTTATGATTGTACAGTTCTTTATACCATCCAGAGCTACATCAGATGGTATAAAGTGACTGTACTGAGGGGAGGAAAGGAGAGGCTAACTTGCAGTCTGCAAGAGAAAGTGTGTCCATTAGGAAAATTTGTAGGCAGTGAAATTAATGAAATGAGAGCTTTTTTGGCTAGTTTTCAGTGTTAGTATTATGTAACCTTCCCAAAATATTTCCTGAACTTTACGTCAGGAGGTATGTTTTGAGTTCTGTTTCAAGTGGTAATCTAATCAGTTAATACTTCAACTTTATCCACACCTGTTGATTAGTCAATGCCCTGCTTCTCACATCATCCTTGTGAAATAAATAATTATGGTGGTTTCCTGAAGAATAGAATTCAAGGCAGAGAGAAATAAGACTCAAACTTATCCAACCAATCTGAAGTTCGCAGGGGAGAGGTGCCTTTTCCTTGTGCATTTTCCCTGCCTCTGAAGACATCTCCTGAATCTCTTAAAGGCTTGTGCATGTAGATGCACAAAGTTAAAAATATTAAATGGGATATAAATAAGTGCAAAAGCTTCACAGAGAAGTTGCTTTGATTACTTGCTTCATTGTTTGTGGTTCATCTGTTTTAGCAAGCATAGTGTGTAGATCATATATAATCATGATGTGTAAAGCAAGGGCAGGGTTTTTTGCAAATTTGTGTTAGCTTACACAAATAATAATTTGTATGCATTAAACTTTGGCGTAGTTTTGAATGGCAAGGATTTTGTCTGATTTTTTACTCATGTGAAGCAAGAATGTCTTTGTGAGGTCAGCACAGGTTTTATCAGTGAGAATCTAGTGTGTCTTCTGGGACTGGACTTCTTTTCAAGAAGATTAATGATGGACTTAATATCAGTCCCAAGGCAGTCACTGGAGAGACCTCCACCAAGTTTGATGGGCTTTAGTTCACCCCTGTAAGAACTCTACAGCACTTTAAGTGGAGAATGATCTTGCCCTAAGTGATATGGGATGTATGAGGTGGAAAAAATTATGTAAAAATGTAAAGCAATGCACCTGAAAAATTGCACTAGCTATGAAAGGTGGATATTCTGAACTCCTTTCTGTCATGTTTTCTTTTGCTCAACAGCTTGTCCGCCAGGAACATACAAGCCTGAAGGTTCACCAGGTGGAATCAGCACTTGCATCTCATGTCCTGATGAGAATCATACTTCTCCACCAGGAAGTACCTCCATTGAGGATTGTACATGCCGGGAAGGATATCATGCTGTAGGACAAACCTGTGAAGGTAAGTTTTTCCATGCAGGATCAGAATACCCCTGGAAGGCACAGTGCAGTGCTGGGACCGTTTTGTTATTTGTGTTTGGACTGTGAGGGACATGTCAAATTGCATGCAAGACTTTCTGTGTCATTCTGAAACAACAAAGATACTAAGATGCAAGTCAAGTTGGAAATGAAAAAAATAGGTTTCCTTCAGTAGCCTACTGCACTTCAGCTAGCATCATAACTCTGTTGTGGTTGTTTAATTGTTTAGCTGTTCACTGCCCTGAATTGAAGCCTCCTGAAAATGGTTACTTTGTCCAGAATGTCTGCAACAATTACTTTAATGCTGCCTGTGGGATCCGATGCAAAGCAGGATTTGATCTCGTGGGAAGCAGCATCCGGCTTTGTCAAACAAATGGCCAGTGGTCTGGTTCAGAGACTACTTGCAGAGGTATGGAAGTCCTTTTCTGTTGGTTTGTTTGTTCTTAATAGTGGTTTTCTCTCACTACATAGTTGGGCATGCAGATTGATCCTGTTAGCTCTTGGGTGAAAGAATGTTCCAAAGGTAAACTCCCACTCCAATCACTCCATTTCCCTGCTTCATAAAATGGAAGGAGGACATCTACAATAGAAAATGCAGAGCAATATTTACTAGGCAGACAGTCTTTTGCAAGTGAATCTACATTCTCCTTCCTTAAACCTTTCTCCACCTAATTTCTATGAACTTTGTATCTATGTTATGTAAACCTACCAAGTAGTCAAATATATAACAAGACCTTGGCATATGCATGTTTGAGAATATCCACAAGAGCCCTGGCATGGTCAGGCATTGGCATTGGGAGGTATTGGCCACGGGAGAATTCCATTTTGCGTTCTTACAATTCCTTCTTGTGAAGAACTAGGAAAGATTGGGCCTTGAGCATAGTCTTCAGAAGAATTTTGAGTGGAGTTTCACTAGGGAACAACTGGCAGTATCCTAGAAGTTTTCTGTAAGAGAGTGTCAGCTGGAAAAGAAATAAACAGAAGATGTGAAAGGGAGGAGACGTGGGAAAGATCATACTGAAAAACATTATTTCTGGAGCTCTTAGAAGTACATAGGAACACAGTTTTGCTTTGTTACCACTTGTCTCTGCCTCAAGTTGGGTTGTTGATGATTTAGAAGGGGAGCTGCAACCCCATGTAGTCTTGTCTGATATGTCTTCCAAGGAGAGCCTGGAAAAAACAGGTAGCATCCCTTATCTCAACAGCCACAGGTTGTAGTTCAACAAGTTTAACTTGAGTTGGATGCACTTGACTTTACTATGCTGCACTGGAAGCTAGTAAAAAAAGAAGTCATCAGCTCCTTCTCTAACTCTTGCCCTGGCCTTGAGAGGGAAGAGGGCCTCAGGACCTTGGCCTCAGGGAAAGAGGGAGGATAGATCCTTGGAGGCATTAGCACTTTATGTCACTACAGCAAACACTGCAGCGCTTAAAGAAACAGCAGGTCATGGTTCTGAAAGGAGGGATCTGAGCTAAAGATCAGTTCCTCAGGACATTCTTATAGCTTATAGAATATAGCAGTTCACTTCTGCTTGCCATCTGCAGGACACTTCTTCAGATGATCCCAGAAAACTTAGTCTTCCTTTGTAGCTTCCAGTGACAGAAGGCAGGAAGGAAGCTTTCAATAGAAAATATGGCCAGTACCAAGAGGGTATCTTGTGAAGCTAGACTTAGAGCTGTTGACTTTCCAGCAGTCAAAACATAGACTGAAGGTGCATGCTACTTTGGGAAGACTGGAATACTGGGAAAGAGCACTTGCCTGTCAAAGCTTCTGTCACACAGTAGCCTCCAGTGCAAAAAATCTGGGAAGGCTGCAGTCAGCCACAAAGAAAGGATCCTTTGTCTTCACTGTCTGTAGAGAAGTGGAAGATCCTAGTACTTGGAAAACTTCCTGGAGCATTTAAAGATACTCATCTATTGGGTCTTAGTGCATGATCTTCCTTTAACAGGGAATTTGGAAGGTGGGGGAAGAGAAAAGTCTGCCTTGGAGTACTATGTTGTTAATATCCTTTGAAGCATTGAAAGGATATATTTTTGCTTTTCTTGTGCCATTCTCCATCATGCTGAAGACTTCCCATTAAAAAAAAAAAAATCCTACCTTTAGATGTGCTGGATCTGCTAGTCTCAGTTCACTCAGACTATGAAAGGACGCAAGATCAAAGGCACAGTTTATAGCTGTCTTGTTAATCCCAGGAGTATTTTATCACATAAATTGGGAAGGGAGAGTGAAGGAAAATCCATTTGCACTGCTTTGGATTTTGACATTAAACACTCCTCAGTTCTGCTAGCTAAAATCTGCTGTGCTACTGGAAAGTGATTAATGCAGTCCTGTCATGCAATTAACAGTGACCCATGAAAAAAAAACAACTACAAAGCATGTATTTAATCCAGAAAATGTATTAGGAGAAAACCCAGAGCAAGCAAAATATACCGTTGTTGTTGTTGTTGTTTTCACTGGCTTTACAGAAATATTTCTTGGTCACGGAAAATGCCTTATTGACAAGAAGATGGTTTTGTGTTCAATGTATGGAACCATAACCAGGATAACACGGGTTCAGTTGCAGGTTTCTGCCAGAGCTATACTGAGGCAGTGAGTAAGTGTGGTATTGAAACACTGAGGAGACAGGAGCACTACAGCTATGGAGTCCTTCCAGAAGAGGTGGCTAGACTTAACAGGTAGGGGAAGGGAGTGCCTTCTCTGTAGGCACATTAACATTGCTGAGAGCCTCTTCAGCATACTTAATTCATTCAGGCTTTGTCAATAATGCCGTGGAGTTGGTAGCATTTGCTTTCTTTTACCACAGATTCGGTATTAAAGGCTTCCATAGAAACCTTGAAAGAGAAAGCCTATTCTCTTCTGTTTAAAGCATATGTGATTCAGCTGTAAAAATGTCTTTCTTACTCACTGTACTACAGTTAAGATACAGCATATTAGGAAGCTGCTCTGAAGCTCAGAGTGCCTCTCACAAGATGGAAGTTTCAATAATTTTTTATACTCTAAATTCCCTTCCTAGACAGTGCCTGTGTATATGCAAGTACAAGAGGAGTAGAACTTTCAGAGTGTAAACATGACACAGTGATAATGCAAAGATACATCAGGTGCATCTATATGCCTTTTTTTCTTTCTTTCTTTCCTATCCAATATACATAGGTTTTGCTACAGGTTTTTTTTTCCACTCAGGTGCCGCTATAGCTGTTTTTGAAAAAGACATCATTTAATGTGTGTGTTTTTGTAGCTTTGAGGGTCTTGTAGTTACTGGCATTTTTACAGCTGGCTTTCATTTGAAGGAGCACTCAGGATGTCTGCCCATTTATTAGTTTGTGGGTGTATAGTGATCCCTTCAGTCCGTGTGTCCACTTGTAGGCATGCCCTTTCTCATCAGCGTGTAGAATAAACAACTGCTGAGAAAAGGAGAGGAAGTTTCTAAGTTGGCTTACTCTTGAATGCATTTGGAAAAGGAGCTCTGGTTTGCCTCCTATCTGGCAGCAACAAGGATGGACTAGTTGGTAAAATCAACATCTGAAACCACAGCAGAGAAGCCATCCAGATCTCTGAAGCCACCCATGACCAGAGCTTGCCCTCCTGCCAGCAAGGTTAACAGAAGCTGTGGAAAACAATCCAGGGAGAACAGAGTTTAGGGAAGTGCAGTCTTCTTGATTATATTTTTGAGCAGTCACATTTTTTGCCCTTTTGTGTTTTTCTTCCCTTAATAACCATTGAACATGCTGAGCAGTCTCTGCCAGCTTCAGCTGAGAGCAGGGTTTTCAACCGTACGATTTTTCCACTAGTTTTGAAAAATCGGTAGCTGGTTATTGAAGAGAGACATTAATTATTGAAGGAAAAGGAGCACTAGGACCCCAGCAGGCATCTACACATTTGGGATGGCTATCACCTAGTTGTCATACGTGTATCACCATCACATAGTCATGGCCAGACAGTAGATGAGTACAGCTTAGCCGTTCAAGGGACCCAAAGGCCAGGCAGTGCGTATGTAGCTCAGAGTCTCGCCCAGAAGGGAGCAAGGGGACAAATGCGGAAACATGAGATACTGGCTGAAGAGGAGGAGAGCTTGAGGCAGTGCAAAGGAAAGTGCTCCTAGTAGAAGAGCTTGAGGTTATGACGCTGAAACAAAGAACATAAATCCAGGCCATACCAGTGCTACTACTTTTTTCTTCTTACTATCGTTCAGCTGTTTGGGGATCAGTCTTAATTACAGTGTAGCTTTGTGTTAGATTCCAGCATCAGGATTCAGTAACAAAACCTTAAGACAACCTGAGGATCACCCTCCATGCCCCATTTCCCTTTCTGCACATGCGTCCTGCACCGAACTGCATTCTCCTTGGCAGTGTTTGTGAGACATGGCAGGAGAAAGGCCTCAGTGCTGAGCTGCAGCCAGGACTGCCTCCGTGGGGAGCTTGACACCTGAAAGAGTCTCTTTTGTCTCAGCAACAGCCTAATTTCTTCCTTTTCATCTCTTGAGGTCCTGTTGTATGAATGCTTTGTGTTCCTTCTTCCTCTCTCTCTTTCCCCCACAACAATGAATGTCTGCTGTTCTGATTTGTGGAGGCTCACACCTGTCTGTGTCTTGTCTGTGTGATTGTCTACATCAATATGCTCGAGAGTGACTGAGAATGTTCCTGAGTGCTGAGGCAGTGCCATCTGCCCTCTTAATAAGCTCTTATCCTCTTCCCTGGTGTGCACTCAGACGATACCGGACTGCCAGATGGAAATCCCCCCAAAGAACTCTCAGGCATGGCTGGGGGATTAGAATCTCGCAAAGACAAACACTTTTCCACAGGATTTCTTTTGCCTGCAGCTATCCTGTTTTGAAGACTGATAGACATTACTAGCACCAGCCACACAGTGTATGCCAGATGCCTTCAATGGCTAGGAACATTTCTGAGCACAGTTAATTTGCCAGCCTGGGCTTACACTGGAACTCAGGTGAGCTTCAAAACATGTGCCCAGCCTCATACCTGCTATGTAAGACTGTTTCAGGAAGAGGAAGGCATTAAGCCTTTGGAAAAAAACAGTCCAGTTCCAGCCCTGTTCCCTGAATTTGTACAAACTGCTGTAACTAATGTACAAGCCAGTACCTGTCCCACCCTTGAAAACCTGTGCAAACTACAGTAACTCCACTGATTCTCAGTGCTGCAGAGTGAAGTGGTGTTTTTTTTCACTTTGCAGTTCGAACATGTCCCAGACTTCAGGCTCCTGAAAACGGACACATTAATTGTTCAACGGCTGATACCTCCTATAAGACAGTGTGTTTTGTGACCTGCAATGAGGGCTATGAAATAGAAGGCAACACCAAACTCACCTGCCAGGGAACCTCACAGTGGGATTCAAAGGAGCCAAAGTGTGTGGGTAGGTGTCTGTTCACACCCTGTTCATGTCAGAGTGCAACCTCTTCTGACATGCTGTCACAAGTGAGTAACTCTCCCTATTGTAATATTTGGTGAAACTAAGATAAGGAGTGAGGATTTGTGTATGGATGTTTTATACAGGTCGTAGAAGTTAGGGAGGGGCAAAGGAATTTCTAAATGGAGAAAGTGGACAGATTATCATTGAAATCCAGCACAGACAGCTGATAACTAAAAGATTGATGCATCTGGTGAGTGTTAAGACACTGTCACACAATGTGTTGTAGGAAACATGCAAGTTGTGCATCTGTACTACAGATTAAATGTGAACAAGCAGGGGTTTGAGTTACCATCTTAAAGCTAAAGATGACTTCCAGACAAGGCTGAGGTATGTTAGCCAGGCACTGTGAGTGCTAAGTAGAGATGTAGCAGTTGTCACTTTTGCTGAACTCCCAGCAGGAAATAAGAGTTTAGGCAAGTTAGGGACCAAGTACCTCTAAGGCAGGATTCAGAGGTCACACCAGCTGTGCAGGGATAGGTAAGCGTATATTGCTGTTCCAGAAGTAAAGGACTGTAGCTTTCAGAAGTGCCCTTTTAGGACTAGCGACAGGTATTAAATTAACTTAGAAAGGTAAGAGGAAGAAATACAGTTGAAACACTTCCAAGGGTAGACTGAAAAAAAAAAAAAAAAGCACAAGGTTGAAGTCCAGCAATTCAGAAACTGATCCAGTGCTGACTAAAGTCAGGGTGAAGTACATGTCATCTGGGTCCAGTAAATGTAATGCCAGTAGGGTGACTTGGCTTGAACCTGTGGCTGGTTTTTACTGTTTTACTGCAGGCTTAAAAATGTGGACTTTGCATGAAACAAGAATAAATTCCTAACTGTAGATATGGTCTCTAAAATTATTAAAATAATCCACAAGTATTAATTTATCCAGAGAGTTTGTTAAGAGATCCTAATCATTCTTCTGTTGAAGTCAGTGGAAAAACTTCAATTAACTTCAAAAGGAAGGGACCCTGAAATCCTGTTGGAAGATTATAATTGGACGATTAACTGTACTCATCAGTTGAATTCATCCTTCCTAGCTTAGCATTTTGATTATTAAAATCCAGCTGTACTCTGTATCAGAAGATTTCTTCACACTGTGCAGTATTGCCTCCATTCCTGGATTACCCATGACAATAGCTTATTTTTGCTGAGTCTGAAAATCTAGTATAAAAGTTACCTTTGATTGTCACAGAGGGAAGAGTGTAAGCTGGAAACATCTCTTCTGCTTCTTGTTGTGACTGATGTTTAGAACAAGCTTGCTGAAATTTGTGTTCAATATACATGTGCGGAGTTTTCAGGGAAGGACGCAAATCAGAAGACTAATATCATGTTCTCCTCAAAAACTACCCTTTGTACTCATTTTCTGAATGTTCATCATTATCATGGAGGTATTCTCCATTTATTTTTAGACTGAACAGCTCCTTACTATTATTTATATCTGCTACGTAAAAGATACCAGAAAGGCATTTATAATTGATGATTTATTAATTTCCTACCCTTCCGTTAGAAATGTCTCTTACCTTGAAATAGATTTCTTGGACCTCAGCGTACTCTGTTAGCTCTTCTTCTGAATGCTTTTCAGTTTGAGTGCACCTCAGTTCAAAGTTTACCATATTTAATAGTTAGCTCACTAAGACTGTGCTACAGCGATCTGTAACCATAACTGCAGCTCCACCATAACATAGCCTGGATTGTTTACGGTCACTTCTGTGAGGTCTCTTGTCATATGCATCTTTTTCTAAGAGCCTGGAAGTTAATGTAAGTTTGGCTATTACATATGTTTTAATTTTTTGTATTTTTCGTGAAAGATGCTGTTAGCAATGAGTTACGTTTGAGTAGGTTACGTATGTTTTAGGTGGCTTACAGACAAAATATCTGCTGAAAAGGGAAGTTTTGTCATTTGTCCAATTTGAAAAAAAAATTTCCACAGCCATGTTCTTGTATTTCCTTCCCCACTGGCAAAAGATTAATAGCCAGCACGTTAAAATTAATGATCTTTGCAAGATAACTGTTCTCCTTGCTTTGTTCAAGGTTCAGTGAAGAAAGGTAAAAATACAGATGGCATCCAGGGTGTTGATGCCACCTAGTGTTGAAATAATTACTACTCCACCTTTCTAACTGCAGTTGGCCAGTTCTTTCCCTGAAACTGTGTTTGCAAAAGGGTTGAAGGAAAGAGGCATGATTTGCTTGATAATCTTTTCTTTTGTTACAATACTGAAGTTTCTCTTGATGTTAAGAATTATAATACAGTGTTGTAGTGCATCCCAGGCAATTGCAGATGAAAGCAGATTCTTCTCTCTCCTTAGAACTACTTTTTTCCTCTCTCTTTTATAATTCCCTACCCATATGACTAGTATCATAGATATCACTCTTCTCATGAAGTCCGAACTTCGTGGGTCAGCTTGATCAAATTATGGAATTAAGCACAGATAAAAAAGCTAAACAACACTATTACTAAAAAACACTATTACAGGTTTTTTTTGTCTGGTAAAAACCTGTCCCACTTAGAAGAGATTCCTTTGGGCTAGATATACCAAAGGTTATCCTGAATGTTTGTCAGATGTTTCAGGATCATGCTTTACTAGGATTTTGCTAGCATAGTTTGAAGCATCTCAACCAGGAGGGCTGTGACTTCTTCCTGAAGATCTGCATTTTTCTCTGGTTTTCATGCTTACACCTTTCACAGCCTTTCTTCTACTTGTTCCCTGATTAGCATAACATTTTATTGCTTTTAGCTTGTCTTTTCAGATACTGTTTTTCCCAATTTCTGATCTTTCTGCTATTTGTCAGTTACCTTCCTGTGGTGAGCAACCAAAAGTTAAGAGTTGGGTTTTTTTTCCGATGGAGTTGTTTCATTGCATAGCCAACAGTGTCTGTCTGAAGTGAACAAATGTGTTAATGTTTGTGATCTTTGCATCCTGTTGAAATGAAGTGCAGTTATCAATTGCTTGGACTTTAAACACAATTTCAGTATTGGGCAGGAAAGACTTAGAACGCTTAGACTCTTTAAATTTTGTTTCATGCAGAAGAACAAGTTTTCAGTTACTCACTGCATATTTTGGGAGAAGAGAGGAAAGGGGTGTGAAGTGTTCTGAATACAAATCACTTCTGTGTCATTAAACAATTGCTAAGTGAACAGAACTTTCCCTTCTGTAGTTGGGTTGCCTTGTTCTATATGTGCCCTTTGTGTAAAGACCTGTCTGCTTTCTTCACGGACTAGTTAAAGAGTTACAAGTCTTCTCACTAGCTACTATAAATAACAGAGCATTTTTCTTGCATTTGTCTGTTATCTGTTGTAAGAAGCACTGCTGAAAGTCTATGGACTGCATTCGTGGGATCTCCATTTTTTCCCTGTTTGTTAATGTCTCCATGTTTGAAGTAAAAATAACATTCCTTGACTCACATGGTGAAAACAACTGCTCAAAAATTAAACAAAGCTTTTGTGACAGTTTAACCTGTTACGTGTATTGTGGGTTTTGTAACATTACACTTCAGTGCAAATGGTCTTCAGAATTTGTAGTGATTTCTAGTAATAAAATAGTTCAAAACTTCCATTTTAAGCCTTTAAGCAACCATCAGCCCTTCCTGACTTTGCAGAGAAGGTCAGCTGCCACTTAGAGTTGCCCTGAATCTTTGCATCTGGGTCTGAACACAGTCAAGACCAAGCCCAATTTCATTCACTTTGGAATGTGGTAGGCAAAATCATAAGCCATGTCCCTAACCTACAGTGACCTCATGGCAAGGTGTCCTTTTTTTTGTGTCGTTTATGTTTCAAGAGACAGTGTAAAAGCTGTAGAAGGCAAGAGATCAAAGACTATTACCCCTCTCCTGCTATGAAGGTCTAGTTTCCATATAAGGCAAGGGAATGAAGCTACAAAGCAACCATGAAAGGTGAAGTTGTAAAGACAAAAAAAAAACCAAACAACCCACCACAAAACAGAGAGAGAGAGTAAAATATAGTGAAGCCACATGAAAAATACTGTGTTTCTGTCCCAGCGAAAAGCATGAGCAACCAAATAGAAGACCTGATATCCTGGGTGCTGTTTCCTTCAGTCAGCACTGGAGTACAGAGTTCGTGCAGGTCTTACTGTTTTATTGCGCTCATAGCACATGCAGACTCTTAAAAGGCTTTGTATTTCATGTTCTCTCTGAGTTGCTATATGACTTTATTTGCAGATTTTTTTTAATGTGTACTTCATGTATGTCAGTTAAAAGACATGTCCTACTGGTCTCTTGTAGAAATGCATTGCCCAGTCCTCCAGAAACCAGCAAGTGTAATAGTTCTCCCTCCCAGATGTGGGCTGGAGCCTGCCGTTTCTGGGACTGTGTGCCAGCTGAGCTGTCCCCAAGGATTCGTCCTGTTTGGAGCTAGAGAAGAACTAAGGTGCATTTCATTTGGGAGATGGAGCGAAAACATCCAGGAGGCTCTGTGTAAAGGTAGAGACCAGCACAAAATCGTTTCTGTGTACACCTGTGTGCAGGATTGAAGGGAAGGTCACAGCAAATAACTGAGTGAAAACAGGTTTGAACTGGGGAAACATGGTTTAAACAGTTCTGTAAGAAGTGTTGTCTGTACCATTATAGCTTGGCTGTCAAATTTACTTGTAGTTTGTAGTAAAAATGAGGAGTTCAGAGGTTGCTTGAGTGCCATCATATAGTGCTCATCATCAACTGTCTCTCCTTGGATTCATCTCATAAGTTTGTTGTTGGGAAGCCACCTGCTAAAAGGCCTGATGTGCAGGTAAATTTTAAATTTCAAAGTAGATGGGAAAGCTCCTAGCTTAAAGATAGTCAAAGTGGAACCCGCAGTCCTAGTGAAACAACAGTGATAATAATACTGTTACTGGTTTAGCACAGATTTATGTAAGCCCTGTAGTCAGAGAAAATCTGTAAACGCTGGCTGATAGACAGGCTCGAGAGGGATGGTTCAATTCAGTTGTCTTTGGACTGACTGTGGCTGTTGACATGCCTTGAGCAACAGTGCACAAGAGTAATGGCAAAATTGGCTGACACAAGTGCATGGAGTATAAAGATGGGCAGATGGTTATGTGCATTTGAGTATGGTTCTTTCATGTTTAGCCCCCTCTTCTAGAAATGTTAGGTTATTTATTCCCTTGCACACATGCACACTGAATTGGAGGAAGTTTGGCTTTGGATTATAGGAGGGTACAAGCAAAAGTGGAGTTTGTTTGGGAATATGCTATTCAGATCTTCATGAACTACTGTGCTGCTAGAACTAGTGCTTCCACCCCAAACTGGGCCTCTCGCCAGCCACTGGGTGGAAAGAACAGTACAGAAAACAATTATGGTAGTCATTGTTCCAGGTCGCTACAGAAACTGAGGTGGGAAAAAACTGGGTCTTTTCTCTGTAATGGCCAGGAATATTTTGTCCCGCTCTTTAAACATACTATTTCCCACTCCATGATGTACCAGACTGTTTTTCTGAATCCTTTGTGTAAACCTGTGCCAAACCGCAGTTTTTAATATTTCATGGGATCCCAGCACAAGGCTACAAGCTGAAGTGTTTGGATCAAGATAAAGCAGCATGGCTTGGGATCAAGCATTTAGATATTACCAGTGCATAAAACCCTAAAAGAAGAGGCACGAAGAAACTCCAAAGGTTATTCTTCTCTAGTAAAAATTAACACTTGCATTTCAATTGTTTTCATTCTTGTTATTGTGTCCCTCTATTTTGCTGCCAACGTATTTGGCCAGGCCAAAATAGCCATTTTCTTTCTGACTTATTTATTAGTCTTTTTACAGAATTTCACTTTTAAATGGAATTCACGCCAGCCTGAAGGGAAGTGTGAACCGTGACTGGTAGTTATTTAAAAGAGTGCATTTCTAATAAAATTTTCATCAGAATGAGTTCAGAGGAAGGCAAACTGACTTGTATTTATTGCTTTGCACTCTTAATTACAGAGGTTTAATTGCCTGAGTTATGTCTTTACTGGAACTATTTAGTAATAAAAATATAAGTGATATCAGTTCTGTGTTGTTTTAGAGCCTCCTGGGCATAGGTGAGTTCAGAGCTGAATGTGTCCTTGTCTCATGAGTCCAGAGACCATTTATCAAACAACACTACAGCACTAAAGTAACCTGAACACAAATGTTTTGGGAGGCCCTATTTCAGGGAAATGAAGAAGTACTTCAAGTTTGTCAGAGAAACCTGTGTCTTAAATGGTGGTGGTGGTGTTACCCATATTGCATCAGCAGCCCTTTAAAACCATCCAGCTCCATTTGGCCTACATAATACCTTGTACCAGGACTTCATTAAGGAACATTTCCAGCAGCTGGTGCCAGAAAACTTGCCATTGTTTCTTTCAAGTCAGTTCTACACCAAGCTGTAGGGAATTTGAGAGTCATTACTGTCTTGTTCATAGTACATATATCATGTCACAAATACTTTTTTTTGCAGGTCACTGATTATCAGAAACAAGTGTTTTCATCTGTATGTGTTGTGTATGGGCAGTGAAAGGATAGAGAAGCCATTCCTTCTTGATGAGTGTATGTGTGTAATGAATGGATTAATAATAAGTAAAACAAATTCATTCTGTCTTACTTATTCCTTGAGACCAGAGTCTCATTGTGCTCAGTGATGTACAAAAATACAGCAAAAAATAGTCGCTTCCCCGGGAGAATTAACTGTTTATGCCTGTAGGCAAGAATTAAAAAGGGGTAGAGACAGGAAGTTTGTAAAAATATGTGTATTCGTATTCCAGGCGGCACAAAAAACGGTGGTTATAACAAGTTGCAGTCTAACCATTGTAGAGTTTTTATTTCTATAGTCCCACATAAAAAACTAGTTTGTCTTTTTCTGGATCAGATATTGAAGCTCCTCGGATCCACTGTCCAGAAAATATTGAGACTGAGACTCTTGAACATCATAACTCTGCTAATATCAGCTGGCAGGTACCAACAGCTGAGGATAACTCTGGAGATGAGGCAAGTTAAAATCTGTACATTTGACTGGAGGCAGTCTTTCTATAGCTAGCTAGTTCAAATTAGTTTTATGATCCACTAGAATTTCTTTCTTCTGATAAGCAGGAGTAGAAGAAAAATCTGCTGAAAAGTTTGTATCTTGAGAATTTGGTATTTTCTGTCTTGGTTGTGGCTATGCAGTCCCAGGACACTCTGCATGGTGTTTAAGTGTATAAAATCTCATATGGTTAATTTATGTGGTCAAAAGAAAGAATGTGCCCTTGTTTATAAGATGGAGATAGCTGCTTTAAAAATGAGCTCTTAGAATGTGAAGAAGTTTAATAAACTATTCTCAGAAGGAAGCAAACCAGCTCATTAATCTGAAAGGCTAACAAGAACACACTGTGATAAGTAAAGATTTGTTTCAGCTTCCCGAGTGAGAAAGAAAAATCTCATTTTTGTATCTGATGGAATGTTCAGACTTGGGTGTTCAGCTACTATGGGTGTCAGAGGTCTGGAAACGGAATTATAAGGAAAACTTCTTCAGAGCTGTTTCATAAAGAGTAACATTCCCTACAGGCTGAGACATGATCAAGTTACAGCAACTAAATGCTTTATCATGAGTCAGCAGAGGAACAGTGACTCTGTGTGTGCTTTTAATTTGCTGCAAACACAGGAGGTTTTTGCACATGGAAACTGTGAGCTATCCCAGTAAAAAAAGGTGTAACTTCACACATTTTTTGCTGTAGGATAGCCATGATCAGGTATGGAGGCTCTGGTGGCACAGGGTCGTGGAAACAAAGTGCCTGAGCTCTTAGTTGTAGATTGTCAAAGCCACAGTCGTCAGATAAACTGCTTTGTTCACATGAAACCAGTTATTTTAAAGAGAAGTTTCTTAAGACAGTTCTAACCCGTGTGAAAGAGACATAAACAGCATGGAAGTGCCATTTACACCAGATGTGGGGATCCTTTGCTGTGCCAGAATGTTTTGAAGCCTCTGTGGGCTATTGACTCATAAACACATGTAGTTTAAAACTGGATATGTAAGCACTTTGGATATGTAAGCACTTATAGCCCACAGCTGTCTGCTCCACTCATCTCCCAGGTCTGCTGCACTTGCAGCTGGAGAGCTGGATTGCAGACAAAGCAGGTTCTGAGCTGACATAGTGTGTGTTCAGTGCAGTGAGGCAAACAAGAGTCAGCCTTGGGTTTTCTTAATGTACAGTGCTGTAAACTGCAGCAGGTCAGGGTCCAAATCCTGACTGGGTAAATCACTGTTGCTATAAAGAAGGCAGTCTTGAGAAGGGGAGCAGAGCACTCTGTTGCAAGGTCTGCCCTCATTACTTGAGGAGGCTATTTGCATTAAGAATGAGTATGCCTGACCTTGAAGGATGCTATTTTGTGACCATTTCTTGAAAGAAGAGAGTCGTGATTATTAACCAGGTTTGTTTTTTTAAATAACAAGTGTTTTCCTATAAAAGGTCTCCGTCCATGTCACCCCGGCTTTCATACCACCATTTCTTCTCCCAATTGGCGAAGTTGCCATTACTTACACAGCGGCTGATAAGTCAGGCAATGAGGCAAGCTGTACATTCAATGTCAAGGTTATTGGTAAGTGCTGGTAAAAATAACTGAGAAAGACGGTTGAAACCTTCTAATTTTGTGCAGAAAGGGACTGCAAGTCACTGTGGTCTTTATGTGTGTGGATATAAGCTTAGAAGTAATATAATCTCCGTAAATGCTTTGCTGGTCTTTGGTCTCAGTTTGCATAGTATGCAGTCACTGCTCCCAGATGTTTAGTTTGGGTTGTGTTTTGTTCTGTTGTTCATTCTGAATGCTAAGATTTCTTCTCAAATTGGTAGATTAAATGCTTTATTATGTTGTCACTTATTGCCTTCATGATACATACTTCTTTTTTTCTTCTTGAAAGACTGCAAAAAAATTTCCAAGGTTCCCTCACATTGCTGATGGAAATCATTGTTCAAGTATTTCTGTCAGACAGTTCTGTTATTCAGCAGTCCTGTTAAACAAGGTTTGCAAACAGAATGCAGAAACCATGAGTTCAGCGGAAGAATTAGTCTTGTCCATTCCCTCAGCATCTACCGGTTGCAGCAGCTTACAAGTGTGCACCTAACTTTGTTGTATCTTGTGCTGTGAACTTAAGCTGCTGTTTACATGACTTCTGATTATAGATTTCATTTGAGTGTGGGAGCAGTTCAGTAAGCTAATGTCATGCCATCCCTTCAAATTCTGCAGATACAGAACCTCCTGTAATTGACAGATGCAGATCTCCACCACCCGTACAAGCAGTAGAGAATGAGTACCCAGCGACATGGGAAGAACCACAATTTTCAGACAATTCAGGTGAGGTAGAGCACCTAAAAAAACATGCATGCAGCAGTGGAAGGTAGGGAACTCCAGCCTGTTAATACCTGATACTTCAGAGTTTAGGATTTCTTGAGGAGTTTTTTACTCATTCATTTTTAAGAACACATAATTTGGAAGATGTGCTGCCATTTCCTTCTCCATTTGTCAAGGTTGTGTATGAGCAACCTCTTACTTATTAATGTTTTTGTTGTTTTTTAACTCTTCTAGGTGCTCCACTGACTGTCACTAGAAGTCATGCACCCGGAGATCTTTTTCCCAAAGGAGAGACAAAGGTTCAATACACAGCTGTGGATCCCTCTGGCAATAACAGGACATGTGAGATCCACATTGTCATCAAAGGTTTGTTGTATTAGTCTTCTGGTCAAGAGTGTGTGGCATTGTTTTAACTGAAAATCATAAAGGATGTAATGCTACTCCACTTCTTCATTTAGTCCCTACTTTTTCTTTTAGTTGTTCCCATTTTATATTGGAGTAATTTGAAGTCGGTCAGGATATTTGTTAGTACCAACAAATAAATGGTCTAAGACTGAAGCAGCACAGCAGTGAATTTGGTCCTATAAATTTAAGTTAGGTGTAAAAGCACTGAAATTATGATTCATTAAGCAGTAAAACTTGTGGTAATGGATCCATTTTTTTCTCCATGACAGATTCCATGTGAAATGAATTAATAGATGTTACTGAAGTCGTACTTCAAATCTGTAGTTAAAAAGGAAAACTTTATGGAAAAATTTCTGTAATCACATACAAATATTGTAGCAGATACTAGAACACTCTTTAGATTATAGAAGCTGTCTGTACCTATAGGTATACTGGTGCATTTGTGTTTATTACAGACACTCTTTCCCCACAGTTGACTTTCTTCTTTAAGGCCAGACAATAATTTGGCAGATAAAGTATTCTGAATGAAAGTTCTACTTAATCTCTGCTCTGTAGTGCTTATGTCTCAGCTGGACATCTGTATAAAAAAATTTAAAATCATGGAGACTAGAATTTTTGTTGTAACTTTTAGAAAAGAGAAGTTGCAAAGGAATGTGCTAACTTCTGATTTGCTTAAATCTTAGCAAGAACAAGCCAATGCTTAGAGTTGGCATTGTTTAATGCTCTACACGCCCTCAGACTTTTCGTGGTTCAGTGTTTGTGACAGAATGCTTTCGGACTTTCACAGTCTCCTTCACAATTGGCCTGTAAAATAACTCTTAACTGAGGTTTTACAGTCAGTTCCTCCTAAGATTATTCTGACAAGTCCCTGTGTTTTTGCAGTAGTACAGAATGGATAATCCTGGTTTCAGAATTCAGGATGTAATATAGTTTACTAGAATTCATTGCATGGAATTTCGTGTAAGAATTCAGATCAATTTTTCATATTATTTTAGTAAGTATGTGCTTAAGCATGCGCCTTTGCAGAAGAAGTGCAGAAGAGTTTGGTTCTTGCATTTCTGAGGGATTTTTTAATTTCTCATCTGTATCACAATTTTTTTTAGATCTTCACGTTTATGTATTTCAAATTCCAGTGGCAGAGTTTGAGAATAATTTAGCAGTAGCCTGATCCTGCCTTTACAGAATTAACAAATAACACTTCCATGGACTTCAACAGAGGCAAGATCAGATTGATATTAGGGACTTTTGGAAATCCTATCAGTGCTGTTTTCCTGTGTGCTTACTTACTTCATCACATTCATCAATATATATCTTTGTATTTTTCATAGGTTCTCCCTGTGAAATCTCCTTTGAGCCTGTGAATGGTGATTTTACATGCACATCAGATGAAGTGGGAGTTAATTGCACATTGCACTGTGCAGAGGGTTATAGCTTTTCAGAAGGATCAAGTGAAAACTACTATTGTGCATATGAGGATGGTGTCTGGAAGCCACCTTACTCTCCAGAGTGGCCTGGCTGCTCTTGTAAGTCTTATTGTTACTAAAATGAATCTGCAACTCATCAAACACTAATGAGGAAGTAAATGAAAATATTTTAGAAATTATGACTCTATTTAATGATAACAAATCTTCTCTGTCCTCCAAATTCTTACAAATATTGTGAGAGAATGTGTGGAAGTCCCTAAATGTGTTATTTCAGAAGCTGTCTAAAACACAAAAATAGCAGTGAATTTGAATCCTAGGAATCACAAAATAGCAAAGATGGCAAAGTAGAGCAGGTCTGTCATTATTTTGAATTGGTATTTGAAACAATTTTTTTACAAACACTAACAGTGTCTTTTCAATAGGAATTTCCACAGTATCAGCAACTTACTGATCCCAATGGATAGTGCATGTGGTACTTACATATCTAATTACCACCAAATCAGAAGCATTCATGGTTTTTCTTTGAGATCCACACATGCAAAACTTCAGCTGCTGAATTCCCTGGCTTTGGTTACGTTTTAATAATAAATATATTAGAGCAACATCTGAAGCCAGTCTTGGCACCATGTTGCATCCACTTGAATCAGAGTGGATTTCTTGGTTTCAGCAAATGGGAGCAGTGTTTCAGCTATAAGCAAATGAGAGTTATGTTTCAGAGCTATCTATCAATTCAAAATCTGTTACTTGGGCACTTAGAAACTTGGATTTCCTTAAATTCTGGATGAGAATTTTTTGTATTTAGCCTTGCAGCATTAGTAATAGGACTTTTAATATTTATTGCTTCTCTCTCGGTAAAAAGTAAGTACAGAGTTTAGTTGACAGCTCACAGGTTTCGTCCCTTAAGAAAATGCTGAAATAGATAAATGACAGACTTTTTAATGTCTCTTAGCTTTCCCAATAAATTTGATGCCTGCCAAAGGGTCAAATTCAACTGCATTGGCTGAGGTATGAGTGATCCATTTTCTTGTATACAACACTGGGTATTTAGCTTGCTGATTTAAAGACATTGTTTCTTGGCTTAGTGAATTCCAGTTTTAGCCTGAATGATCTTGCTTTTAGGTCTGAAACCCTTGCACTGACCAGTAAAAATTTATTTCTGCAACATTTTTCAGTAAATCGTTTTGCAAACCATGGGTTCAAATCCTTTGAGATGCTCTACAAAGCAACACAATGTGATGACAACAATCTTCTAAATAGCTTTACTGATGCATTCCAGAGTGCGCTTGGTAAAATGGTAGGTTAGTAAATACTCCTCTCTTTTACATACTTTTAAAAATATGTACCTTGTTGTTACTTTTCCCAGCTAACTAACGTCATACAAGGAAAATACAACAGAAACCCATAAATGAAATTCGTGCTTTTTCAGAAGATGACACGTCGTCTTTAAAAATAAAGCTGATTCACAGGCATTTTAATGTAATTCAGTTCAGTCTTCAACGTGGAGTTACATAGAACAGGATTTATACAAGTGTCCAAGTAGCTTAGAGACCTGGTACTCAGAGATTTTTCCCTAGGCTTCCAAAGAGAACCTGTGCAATTTTGAAAACCCCAGTCGATTGTCCCCTAACCTCAGTGTTGTGTTTGAAAGTTGAACGTGATTATAAAATATATATATTTTTATAGGGATTGTGTATAACATATATCCATATAATATAAATGAATATACATCTACACAACTAGATGAATTCCACACTTGGTGCCTAAGTCCAGGCACTTATATCCAGTGGTAGTGATTTAAATAATTTGCTTGGGTTTCTGGAGTTTCTGAGTTCTCACTCTTACCATTAAGGACTGCATGGCACTGAATTTGAAGGTGTAGGATATTCCTTCTCTACATGTGTCCTGCTTTCCACTTCAGTATTACAATCTCACCTCTTAATCCACGAGTCTCTCCTCAGCTGCAAAGCAGAAGCAGCAGGACTCCGAGTTGTGTCCTCAGGAGTTGATGTCCAGGCCTCGTGTGATACCATTGTGCCAGAAGAGAACGCTGGGCATTTACAGATTTTTTGCAGGACAAGGCCCATATGCTAAAAGCTTCTCTAATAAGTAAAATGTATTGTTAGTACATATAGCTAACAGGTGAACTCCTGCAGCATTGGAATGATCTTGGTAGCCCTTGTCAAATGGCTGAAAACTTACTTCAGGCAATCTCTGACACTTGGACCTAAATATCTGTTACTCTCTTGCCTTGCTTCAAATTTGTTCTCTTCCCATAGAGAAATCTTGGCTGGTTTTATTTCTGTTCCTTTGCCCTAAGAGCCAGCTGCTGCCAGGTTCCAGTGCTTAGACCATTACTACTGACAAGCAAAGGATAATAAGGAAAAAATGCTTAGTGACCTGCCCAGCCAATTACATCAAAATGCATCTGGGAAAACAGTCAAAGAGGCTGTTTTGAATAGGCATATTCGTGTTCCCAAGAATTTGAAATTCTAACAGAGATCTGAAAAGGGGGGAGAAATCAGCAGGAGCCATCTTTCCAATGAAAATTGATATGGAAAAAGCAAGGCAATTCCAAAACATGACCTAGAGCCCAACTTGCTTGAAAACTTTCTGGAAAAAGCAAGAAATACAGATTTTACGAAAAATCATGCATTCATCTATTCTTATCTAATCTCCACTGCTTTTTTGTGGAGAGAAGAAATCAACAATACCAGAAAAGTTTCTGTTGAGTTTTCTCTTCTATGGTTTCTGTCCTTCTGAAGTTATTTTCCCTGTCCTCTGAGATCTGTTGGTGGAAAGTGAGAGCATTGTTGTAAACCTGACAGAATTATGAGTTACATAGCTAGAAAAAAACACAGATGTTTTCAAACGTGTGAGCTCTCCCATCATCCTCAGCAGGGAAGGAGAAGCCTAAACTTATTTCTGTAGTTTGGGATTTCACATGCAAGAGTGGTTAACTGAATGGACATCTTCTCTTATAAAAAAAAGATCTTCTATTACAAAGAGCTTGTATGGCTTCAAGTTGCCCTCTTATTTCCCAGCTGTATCAATAGAAGCTACTTCTTTCATCAGACCTTGCCGGGGCTGTAAGAGAGATGAAAGGAGAAGTCTAGCTGTGTAACATTGCAACTAGAAGTTTTTATAAGTCACGGGAAGCAGCTATGAGGTTTTATTTTTTAATGTTATTCTTCTTTGTGTTGGAAGGTCCCCTCGTTCTGTAATCATGTTGATGATATTGACTGCAGATTGGAAGATCAGACACAGAAACATTGCTTGGAATATAATTACGATTACGAAAACGGATTTGCCATTGGTAATTATTGATTGCACAGATTCTTAGCCATCCAGGTTTAATGCAGCATAACTCCTTCTGTTCTGAAGTATCCAATGTGTTGTGTGACATATTTTCTAAAAACAAGTATTGAGCTCTTAAGATAGTAAGCAATTACATAATAGGTTTTATAACAACATTATGGAACTGTTTGCTGTCTGGTTTTGATACTGCTTCAGTATCAGAAGGAGGAAAAGTTTACCAAGATGCCTGAGGATGGGGAGGGGGAAAAAACACACACACTGAGTCTTACAAACCTGCTTGGAAAGGAAGAAAGCAACTTTTTAAAAACGTAGTTTCAAACCAAAATACTGAAAAAGTACAATAGATGTTTCTGGAGATTGTTAAGAAAATTAAGAGCATCTTTGATGCTGGTTCAGATCAGCACAGAATCTTCGCAGCGTAAAGCTATACAAGCTTAAGTTTGACCATTAGCTGTGAAATTACTTCCTGTATGCAAGGGCAGCTTTTGCAGGACGACTGTACCTATATCAGACTGACAGTCCTAGTGATTATTCCCACTTTGCTTTACACCACGTAAGTTGCCCATTTCAGTCCATTTTCAAACAGGTTGGTGTCCATGTTGTATTGCTGTTGTCCTTGGCATTTCTGAGTCCCATGGGGGTGCTCAGAGCAGGAAGACTAAAACCAGGTAACTCATATTACCTATTTTAGGAGGCATTTTGGCAAATCAACATCAGAATACCTACTCTGTCATAGGACTGTGGCGCTTCTGCAGGTTTCTAGTGGAATTACTTGGTAGATCTTCCTGCTTATTCTCACCTTTTAGACATGCTTCACTGAGTTTAAGAGCATATTTGTTTGTAATCAGACATGGGGCGGGGGACTGGTGTTCAGTTTGTAGTTGTCCTCAGAGTAAGGATGGATATTGATGACAGCTGGAGCTAACTTGTAAAGGCACTTGGAGGAAATGGTGTTGAGGACATGGAATATAGGGTCCTATTCTCTCCTGGTTCATGTCAACCTCTTATCAGAATAACCTTGTTGCTGTTTTTCTGGAGTTTCTCATGATAGGGAGGTAAGAGAGGAGAGCTCTTCTCTGGACATTAGAGACAGCTGTTTAGAAAACTACTGCTTATACAGTATTAACTGCAAAGCAGTGGGGTTAACTTGTCCTAGTTTCCACTGTAAATTAAGCATAATCTAGGTGACTGCTAACGGGGTAATGGGCAGAATTTTTTTGTATCTTCGTGTTTTTAAAAAAAGAGCTAGATCAATGAAATAGACCATGCACCTCTAGATTTAGTCATTATGAAAAGGTAGATTATGTAGCGCATGAAAAGCACGTACAGGTTGAAAGTGAGTTATGGTTAAGGGTGTTATATAGAGGGTTGATGAGTGAATTTGACTCACTATGTGTAACAGGAAATGCCTGTGTGTGGGTAATAAACACACAATGTGACGGTACCAGCCTTTTCTGAGAAGATAGACGATGGTAGAACTATTTAGGAGTTGTGAGAAGAAGATGCAATGGAGACATGTGGCATAGGCCATCCTGTCAGTAATTGGGCAGGAAGAGGGAGAGAGGGCAATATGGAATTGTTTAAGAAGGTGTTGCTGGCAGGTGAGGGTCCGTGCAAGACAGGGGAAGAGAAAGAATTGCAACCTGTAACTTTTATAGAAGTATTTCTTTAAAGCTTTGGCTAACTGCACAAGATTCAGGATCTCTAGGATGTCATATGGGAGTGTGACTGGTTTTTCCTTTTTCTTTAGTCAAAATGCTGCTGCATTAGGCACTTGTGTGGAGGCAAAGCCACCATACATCATCTGGAGTTTCAAACAGACCCCATTCTATTGGGGATGTATTTTAGAAGTAAGTACAGGCACTTATTTTCCACACGATGTTTCTTCTCTTTTTGTCCTTTCTTAATGCCTGGCAGGACCTGCTGGCTGGGGGGCAGCAAACCAACTGGATTATTCCTATGATGATTTTGTTGATGCAGCGCAAGAAGAGGACTTATCCAGGCATCTCTCTGCCTCTATAAAGGCAGCACCTGCTCGAGTCAAAAGGCATAAGCTGAATGTTCCAATGACTGACCACAAAATCAAGTTAATATTTAACATCACAGGTGAGAGAAGTCAAAATACCATCCTTCTCCTATTCTTCTTTTTAAAAAACATGTTTCTAATACATTCAGTAAAACTTAGCCTTCAGTTCACAAAGCCTGCTGGAGATGCAGATGACAGTTTTCTGGGGACATTCATAGCCCCATTTCATCACAGATTTTCTACTTGAGGGAAAGAGCACAGCCTCATGTTCATGTTCATGGAGAGCATTGTGCACATGGCCTGCTTTCCACTTTCCACTGGCAAGCTTGAGTGTTGCACTCTTGATATACTCCAGAGTACACTGAAAGTGCTGACTGTAAAATCTGTGTGCTTTTTGTGTTTTCTGTTTATATCCCAGCTAGCGTGCCACTGCCTGATGAAAGGAATGATACATTGGAACTGGAAAATCAGCAACGGCTCCTTAAGACTCTGGAGACGATCACGAACAGGCTGAATAGGACTCTCAATAAGGAACCCATGTATTCTTTTCAGTTTGCATCCGAACTCATTGTAGCCGACAGCAACTCTCTGGAGACCGAGAAGGCCTTTCTTTTCTGCAGGCCTGGTTCGGTGCTGAGGGGGAGGATGTGTGGTAAGCCAGACGACTTGCTCCTTACACTTATTTAGAATCCTTTTGAAAAGCAAGGTTTTAGAGGATGTTTGCAGAGGGTTTGACACAGTCCAGTGCTTGTGGTCTTTCAGAACAATAAACTGTGAAATGCTTTGCTCAGTTTGACTTCCAGAGGATGTTTATGTTCCTAACCAAGGCCTGTGGAAGGACACTTTTGTACCCAGGATTCCAATCCCATGGGGAAATCAGGCATATCCACTCTTGGTGATACACAGAAAAAAGTGCTTGGTATGCAGTCTTTTAGCCCTATTAGTCTTGTGGGTGATGTGTAGCTAAGATAGGGAATTGGATTCCATTTACTGTGCATAGTGAGATCTTTGCAGTGTTCCAAAAAGATACCCCATTTGATGAGGAACAGAGTCACATTTCACATAAACAGGGTTTGGCTAAATAGGAACTCCAGGGGCAAGACAAGTATGTATGATTGTGCACTCTGAGGGGAACTTTGTTTCCAATGTTACAGTCAACTGCCCTTTGGGTACCTATTACTCCCTGGAGCATCATACCTGTGAAAGCTGCTGGACTGGGTCCTATCAAGATGAGGAAGGGCAGCTGGAATGCAAAAGTTGTCCATCTGGTAGCTATACTGAGTATCTACACTCTAGGAGCATCTCTGAATGCAAAGGTGAGAACTTTGTCTTTTTCAGACAGCCACTTCTGAATACCTGGTGGCATCCTTTTGGTCCCATGGTGGGACTATTTGGACAAGGTTAGCCTGTGAAATGAGGAGCAGTCCTAGCTGCCCCCTGATGTATATGTAAAGAGAAAAATCCAGGTTTACACCACTGCTGTGGCATGCACGATGCCTGGGCAGATGTTTTGAGAGCTGGCCTTTGAAGCTTTGTTTCATTTCTGTCCTCATTCTGTGAGATTGTGTGCAGGGACTATGTCCTGGTTTGGCTGGAACAGAGTCATAGGCCAGCCATGCTAGGCAGGCTCAAGCCAGGGTAGCTTACCGGAGTTAACTACAAGTGTAGCCCATACCATAATGTCATGGTCATTATAAAGTTGGGAGGTTGGCTGAGGAAGGGGAGTTCCTGTGGGATTCCTGCTGGGGTTCCTCCTCTGGCTTCTCCTGGTGACTAGATATTCATTTGGCTGAGTATAACTGTGTATATCTCTGTTGGTATGGGTGTTATCTCATTAAAATCTGTTCTCACTTCCACCCATGGGTCTGCTCTGCTTTTTCACCAATTCCCCTTCCTGTCTGGTGAAGGGTTGTCGGGTGATAGAGTGACAGTTTAGCCCTGAGTGCAGGCTAAATGTAGACAGACTAATCCACTTCAAATAATAGTATTTTTGTCCTTGCCAGCCCTTCTCCATCCTACTGTGATCAAAGGTAAAATGTCTGCATCCTACACTACAGGACTGGGGCATGGAGCACTTCAGCACCACTGTCTCTGTGACTTGTTCTGAAAAAGGAGTTCCTAGTTTTATTTCCTGTTTATTGTCTTATCATTAATTTTGTTGATTAAAAATGAGTAACTGAGTTGTAACAAATCATCTGTGAAGCTGATTGGAAGAGAATTAACTGGTTAAAAATTCACAAATGCACTATCAGTAATTTACCATAATTCCTTTTTTTTTTTTTGGCACTTTGTACCCAGCAAGTCCTTCAAAGTAGAGTAAACTCTAGAAATAAAAGTCCCTGTGATGTGTATTGTGATTTCAGCATTATTTGTAGAGGTCAGGAGCCGAGTTTCCTGTTGGACATTGCTTAATCTTTATGCATTCTTCTGCCTTATAGCTCAGTGCAAGCCAGGAACGTATTCGCCTAATGGTCTTGAGACCTGTGAAACATGTCCACTTGGCACATATCAACCAGCATTTGGGTCCAGGAATTGCATCTCTTGCCCAGAAAATACATCAACGGTAAAAAGAGGTGCAGTGGATGTCTCGGCTTGTGGAGGTTTGTAACAAAAGGGCTATAAAATTTTTTTAAATTAAGTTCTAAAAATTTATAAATGTTGTTTAAACATCAGCTAGTGTAATCCTGTTCATCTGCCTGAGATTGAATTCCAATTCTGGTTAAGTGTGGACCAAGCAGCATTTCCCAGCAAAATGACAGGTCATTTCCTGATACCGTGATTTCCAGGATGGATTCTTTTCTAGAGAGGAATAAAATATGTGATGGGTACCTACATGAAAATAAAACCTTGTTCCTTGCAGAAGAGAAAAGGAATGACAGGGTGTTTGCCATTATTATCTCCACAACAGCTTCCACATCTTCTGTACAAAAATCCCAAATTTTAACACAGTTTGTTCCATAACTTTTTTTTCGAGAAATTGTCCTCAACTGTCTTTGGGAAGCTTTGTGAGAAAAATGCCTAGCAGAAATAGTCTGCAGAGATGAATGGTGCAAATAAGACTTGTCTTTTGTCTTTACCCCTTCTTGAAGGGGGTCGGGAAATGACAAACAAAACACAAAATAGGTGTGAGAGATAAAAGGGAAAGGAAGTTGCATTTGAAAGCTGCCCACAGAGCAGCAAAAGGAATAGATAGAAAACCTTGCCAGATACTTCTGTAGTCCTCTGAGAATCGCCTGTCATCTGACACCACAATTTAAATAAGCATCTCCTGACATTGTGAATTCCTGTCAGGTTTCATCCTCTTCCCCTTTAAGTCTGAGGAAGGACTATGAGGGGAGGACAGAAAATGAGCATAAAAAAATGGGAATGCAAGTGATCACTCAAAAAAATGTCCTTTTGTTCTTGCAGTACCATGTCTTGCAGGTGAGTTCTCTCGTACAGGTTTGACACCTTGCTACCCTTGTCCCAGAGACTACTATCAACCAGACCCAGGAAAGTCCTACTGCTTGTCTTGTCCCTTTTATGGAACAACAACTGTCATTGGTGCCAGATCCATCACAGATTGTTCAAGTAAGCCAAATTATCTCTTCTGGAGAAAGTGAATAAAGGGAACATCTAAAGGATGGCCAGCAGTAGTCTTAACAGAAAACATCCCAATTACACTCCTCACAAATGTAGACCTTCCATTTCAACCAGAGAAGTTCACAGCTGGTTTTGCCTACTGGTGTTGCTTCTGTGTTATGTAGAAGGAGTGACTGTGTGCTACATACCAAGGCTCAATAACAGAGTATACATGTACAGAGTGTGTGTATATATGTGCATACACACATTGTATACTATATGTATACGTTAGAGTTACATATATGCATGTGTGTGTGTATAAATACACATCAAATATATTTTATATGTACATATGCACGTATGTCTTTTAGAAATATACATGCTTACAAATACATATTTGTGTAAAACATATATAAAGTACTATGTTGTTACTGTAAAATTTTTTTTATTTTTTTTTGTTTTTATTCCCACAAATTCACTGTTTTCAGCATATCTTTATATGCATTACTAACACGTAATTGTTATGCCCTCATGGAATAGAGACCTTGCCATACAGTGTTATTAACAGCACTTTCATATGTTTTTCTCTTTAGGTTTTGGCTCTACTTTTTCAGCAGCTGAGGAAAGTGTAATGATGGTACCAGCCTCTCCAGAAAATATCAGCAAGCAGTACAGAGTCAGCAGTCAGGCAAGGACAAGATATATTTTCCAATGTTATCTCATATAAAAGAAAGAGTGCTTTATACAGCAGTAAATGACTTAAGGCCTTTTTAAATGTGATTGTTATGCTGACTATATTTCCTGAAGAGATGAGAGCAATGGTCATGAGGCGAAAACTCAAACTCTCTTTGCAATCCTAGAAGCACTTTCGCTTAACAAAGTAGGCTGCATCAGCTATTGGCAATCTTAAATTCTGGACTTGAAGCCTTCACCTGATGTATGAAATATTTATCACACTTATAAAAGAAATGTAAACTTCATGGAGGAGGTTCAGCCAATCTATAAAAAGTAGATTGACCGCACTCAGTCGTCTGATGTCTTCCATATGCTGAATTCCAGAAAACGCTACCAGGCATCTAAGTCCCAGTTGTAAAATCTTTGCTTTGCTTATTGCAACGCAGATACACTTGAGAGAAAGCAAGCAGACCTCCCTTCTGCTGTCAGTACCCCCTTTGAAATACAAGCAATTCCTCATGTGAAAATACTCTAGTGACAGTATTTGCCAGAGATTACCCCTTACCCCCACCATCTCACCCCCAGTGTGTAACTCTGACAAGACTGCTTTGTTTGAATCTAAAGTTAGGATATTGTGTAAACAAGAGCAAAGTTGACTGATGATATACGGACAGGTGACAAACTGATCTCATGTGGTTTTAGTTGACCATTTACTCAAGGGCTTTGCTGAATTCAGGTTTGCTACATCAGAAAAAATAATGCCACACAGGGAAGTTCCCCGCCAGCAGGAAGTGATTAGCTGGTGTAAAAAGATGTAAAGTGGAGAACTCTGATATCAAAGATAGCATAATATAAAATGTCGCCTGTGAATCATAGCTAAGAAAATTCTAAGGGAACAATTTCAGTGATCATGTTTTGCTAAGTAAAAGGTAATTCTTAAAACAACGATTCAGATTCCTGGTATTTTTCTCTAGAAAAAAAAGAATGGTTGATGTACTGAGGAGGCAAAGAGGAAGAGCTAGAAGTTGATGGTGGTGACTTTTTGTTCCCAGCTTTCCAAAGTGACTATAGGTTGTGCAGTTTAAAATTAGAATATTTTGTTGCAGCTGTGTTTCCTCCTTTACTGTAATTGTATCATTCTTACATCTGGCAGGTCTTTCATG
Organism: Leptosomus discolor; assembly: GCF_034619465.1. Classification (NCBI taxonomy): domain Eukaryota; kingdom Metazoa; phylum Chordata; class Aves; order Leptosomiformes; family Leptosomidae; genus Leptosomus; species Leptosomus discolor. The sequence continues at coordinate 23,299,319 of NC_141419.1, forward strand.
AGTGTTTCCTGGAACCATGCCACAACAATGGGACATGCAAACAATTGGGAAATGGATATATTTGCATATGCCCACTTGGATATACAGGTAAAATATTGAGAAGCAGGGTGAAGAGCTATCATGTCTCCATGCTCTTAACATGAGCAACCATAAAGGAGCAAAACGTTTCAGTGCAAAAGTATAGCCTAACTAATTGGAATATCTGTCACAGATTTACCATACCTAAGTATTAAGGCAAGAAATAGTTCCTCATGTTCTAGCTGAATTATATTGCATTTAGCAGAAAAGGATTTTGAATGGAGTTTCTTTTAGTGGAGTTAGTGAATTTGAAAATCCTGTTGTTTGGCAATATTTATGAGCAGTGAAAGCTGGAAATTTGCGCGCTAAAAGCTAATTCCACCAGATCTGCCTGTACTCCTCTTCAGTGTTAGCTTCCCAGCTACTTCAAAGCAAACAGATGACTTATTATTCAACCATTATCAAGAAGTGATAGTTGTTAAGTACCACCATCTGGAACTGATCATACCTTTCTAATAACGTTTTGTCTCAGGCCTGTGTTAAAACAGTCTAAAGAGAAGATAATAAGCCTGAATGTCTGGTAATGTACACAATTAATCAATCATGTTTTCCTACATAAAGTAGTCATGACTTGTATGTTTTTGAACAGTTTCAAATTTTATCTCCCTGTTCTCAGTCCTTTATTTTGCACTCTAGGCTTGAAATGTGAAACAGAACTTGATGAGTGTAAATCATCTCCTTGTCACAACAATGGGACGTGTAAAGATGGCATTGGGACCTTTGTTTGCCACTGTCAACCAGGCTATTCAGGTAATTTTTTTCACTTCATAGCTCTTCTTCAGACAGGCATTGTTTCTGTGCCAAGTAGGTAACACAAAACACAAGAGCTGTATAATTCCACGTCCATGGAATTATAACAGGAAAGCAATCTGATCTACAGGTTAGAGTAAAGTTCTACTGTATGTGAATAGGTTTTGAAATAAAACGATGAGCATTCATGTGCGCGTGTGTGCATGTATGCTTCTGTTTTGTGACATTTCTGATCTAAAAAAAAAAAGGAATTAAATTTAGGGAATTAGTAAATAATCACAGGGAAAATGCTTGTGAGATTGAATATGGCCTGACTAGGCAAAGCATTTATGCAGCAGCTTTACTGCAGCCCTATGAGTAAGTGAATGGGCTTTTTCTTACCTTTTTCTCAGTGTTTTTAATTCTCACCTGCATGCACACTGAAGGTATTGAAATCTGGGAGGAAACTGATATGCTTGAGTACTTTGCCAAAACAGCACCCGATTTCTAAATATTGAAATAAACTATTGAGGAGATAATTTTGTGTGATTAAAAAAAAAACCTTCGTGTTTTCCACCAGAGATGGTCTCCGTCATTCTTAGTGTTTATGGCTATACGTTAATCAACAGCAACACTTGGGGGATAGTTTTTAAACTTTGTAAAGACAAATCATGGACTTCACATCTTTCACATCCCAGCATCTAAATAACACTGATGATCTCTGTAGATGTCTGCGGTAGTGCAGTCAAAGATGGAATTTTATCACATGCCCTCAGTAAGCTTTTGGTATGCAAGCAGTATGGTGCTGTTCTGTCTTCCACATCCAGGCACTGCAGCATGCAGGCCTTAACTACATCTTGATCATGCCTTGTAACCCTTACTGTTTGAAGGTCTCTTGTGTGAGGAAGACATAAATGAATGTAGCTCCAGTCCATGTTTGAATGGAGCCCACTGTGATGATGGCAAGAATGGGTACCACTGCACTTGTGCAAAAGGGTTCACAGGTACACCTTTTTCTGTTTAAGTCAGCCTTTGCTCTTTCTGACCAAAAAAGATGTCTTCCTACCCTGTCCAAACTATTGCAGTCTCATCGCTATATATTGCATATATTATATGTTGATATGGATGTACTAGATTCCTTATGTCCATCTACTCTCTCAGAGTCCCTATGTAGTATAAGCATGGATTTACTTTACATAAGAAGGATTTACCAAGTGATCAGTCTTCTATTACTAATTTTGCCATGAACTTACTGTATGATGTTGAGGAAAGAATAAGGATATTCACGTGGGTGCAAATTGTTATTTTTATTTTAAAAAGAAAAATACTGTAACAGTAGACAAGATGGTCTATATTAAAAACTACTCCCCATACTCTGCTTCCTACTGCTTGCATAGATTTCTGTAACAGCTAGCCCTATCTGTTGATTATCGTGTTGCCAAAGAGCTCCACTATAAAATCACGTGCAGTTTCTTCATTCTTTGGTGCTTGTAACATAGAGTCTCTGTCACAGCAGAAATCCCAGAATCATTTGCTTCTGGCATTCATGTTTCCTCTTAGAGTTAAGGTTCCAGCTAAATGTTTTTTTGTAGCAGCTTTTCGTAGTTTCTCATGATAGTTTCTCAGGTGATTTCCTGATTCAGCCCAAGTTACTTACGTAATGGGCAATATCTGTTTAAATTCCTCACAGTTTGCTGAGTGCTAATTTCTATAACTGCAAAGATGGTTTCTGTAGTTCTTCTGTGACCACTTAACCTCCGTTAATGGAGTTAATCCCAAACTGGCATGGCTACCCTGGTGTTTGCTGTTTCCCAGAAGATTGGCAACAGTTCTTAAAAAAGAGAGATGGGTTAGTAATCTTCTTTCTTAGGTTAATCCAAAGTGGAGCTGTGACTTTGTTCTTTTCTTCTCAGGTGCTCACTGTGAAATGGAGGTCAATGAATGCCTTTCAAACCCATGTCTTAATAGGGCTGTTTGTGAAGATCGAGTTGGCGGCTTCTCCTGCAAGTGCCTCCCAGGTTTTACTGGTGTCTTGTGTGAAAGAAACATTGATGAGTGTCTCAGCAGACCCTGTAGGAATGGAGCTACGTGCAGAGATGGTATCAACAGCTTCAGGTGAAAAACAGATGATTAATGTACTACAATGTGGAAAGGCAGCTCTGTTGTGGTGCTTCAGCCTTCTAGGATTTCAGCAAGGCATTTGGCAGCCTGATCCAATATAAATGGTCCCCTTATGGACACTAAAGGAGATTTTAAAAGGCAAGAAAATAAATGCTAGTGTCCTCATTCTTAGTAGGCAGTGAAGAAAATACGCAGAGTTTGAAGTGTAAACATAGTAGAACTGTATGGTTTTAATATTGATCTTTCAAAAGAAATCCACTTTCCCAAGCCTCAAGGGCTTGTCTTGCTTTCCACTAGAAGGATTAGTGATGACCAGTTGTGTACCTGATAATATTACATTCCTATAGCCTGTGAGACAAGGATAGCTGTACAGTTGAGCATATAGAGATTAAAATACAAACACCAATGGAATCTTCCAAATATTTATTTTTATTCTTTAGGGTATCTGAACTCAGATCAAAAGTTACAAATACCAGTAGCAGTGTCATATCCTAGGTCACTGTAGAGATAGAGAGATGGACCAGCTTTTGCTGCCTGGGTTTAGTAATTCTTTCCCTCCCCAAAGCCCTAGAAGTTTTGATCCTTTCAAACACCTTAGTTTTCCAAGTACCAGAGGTTTTGGTGCCTTCCTACTGCCTTGGTTTTCCCTCTGTGTAAGCATATCTGCCTGAAAAGTTGAGTACCTCTCATCTGTAATTCCGTGGACTTAGAAGGTATGCTGTATTCACAGGAATGCAGCGATTGCCCCTCTCAATTTCATATGAAAAAACACAGGCACTGTGTTTAAAGATTGTATTGTCCCTATCAAGAAGAAATATTTTGCAGCTAATAGAATATTAGCTGCATAAAATGGAACAAGCATATTTAAAGTCACAAGCAAATTAAGTATTTCTTCTGTTGATTTTTTTTTTCAGTATATGTCATTCCCACTGGTGGATCTGGCCTCATGGCCAGAAATCTTTGTTGTGACAGCAGCCACCTTTGAAGTGTGCTTCTCTTTTCCTTTGTAGGTGTCTGTGTGTGACAGGGTACACTGGACTAAACTGTGAAGTGAACATCAATGATTGTGATTCCAGTCCCTGCTTAAATCAAGCCACCTGTGTGGATGCCTTGAACTCGTACGTTTGTAAATGTCCCCCTGGCTTTACAGGCAGCAGGTGTGAAACAGGTACACAGGACCAAGTGTCAGAAAAAGGTGGCTTGACTAAGTTTCTGAGCAAGATTTGCACTGGCTGAGTTGAATTCATACAGCTTCCCCAGAAAGCAGCTAGGGTGGTGGGACTCTGAGAGGCTGAGTGGAGCCTGTGTGGCTGTGGTGTGAATAAATGTAATTGCAGACAAGTAACAGCATGTGTATTATGTCATACTTACATTAATTTCTCTTTTCTAAGGCACAGTTCTGTCTTTTTAATACCTAGTAGGTCTATCAGGTTTAATTTGTATTTGCTCTGCATGTCTGAGTTAATTAGCTCTTTCTGTTTCTTTTCTTTCATGCAGGGCTTTGCATCACAGGTTTAGAGATTAGCATGTAGTAGTCTCAGCTTTAGAAGTCCTAAAGGCATCAAGTTCCCTATGGTCAGGCAAAATGGATCACACCTAATGCAACTTCCTGGATGATGCTGGAGTTAGGCCACACAACCACAAGGCTCAAATCCATTTGTCTCTTAGCCACTCAGTGAAAATCAGGAAATGTCATACTAGTAGCTGGTGAATCTTTAATCAGAAGCTGAAGAACCTCTGATTTTACAGAGTTAGTAGAGGACGTACAAGTCATTTAGACCTGCCATCCTCTGTCGGCGTTTAGTAACACCCAGTTTTCAGGAGAGATCCACCTGATACACTTATATGTAGTACCCTTGTAAAGCATGTCACTCTGCATTGAAGAGCAGCACAGAAGTGCTGTTCCATACCAGTGCAGTGTATTTCAGTAAGTCCAGAACAGAAAAAACCTTGTGGGTTTTTGTTTTGTTTTTTGTAAATCTTGGCTCTTGTGAAAAAAATGGAACCAGCTGATCACACCTCTTTGGGTTGATGGATAGCAGATGGATAGGCCGTTTTGTTGATAGCAGTCTGAAAAGCAAGGTTCATATTCATTTTTTGTTAGAGAATCAGATTCTTTTCCCGTCATCTGTCTTCAAACCCTGCAAGTTTTGTAGCCTTGGGAAGCTCTGTATGCTGACTGATGTTAGACTGCTATACATTCTTGCTACCTCTGATCAATTTAATGTGAATAGCTTTTGTAGATGGGTTGTGTTCCATTGGAGGGTTGGACTAGATGGTCCCTTCCAACCCAAACTGTTCTATGATTCTGTTGCATTTGCTTAGGTACCATTTGATTTTCCTTCTGGATTTTCAGGAATGTAGCTCTGAGTACTCTTTTGTCTTTGTTGCAGAACAGTCCTCTGGTTTCAATCTTGAGTTTGAAGTCTCTGGTATCTATGGATACGTCATGCTTGATGGTGTTTTCCCATCTCTTGGTGACATCACCTGTGCATTCTGGATGAAATCTACTGACACCACAAACTATGGGACTCCCATTTCTTATGCAGTGGAGAATGGAAGTGATAATGCATTTCTTCTGACTGATTACAATGGGTAAATCACAGTTCTGCTTTTCTGTAGCTTACAGATGTCTTGAATTGCTAAAGAAAGCATAGACCAGAAGTCTGAATATCAGCTTTGCCTATTCTGGGGTAGAATAATCTGCATCCACACTCTGTAGCTGGAGCTGTCTCTTTGTTTTCTTTTTCTCCTTGCTTTGTTTCCTTCACTTTTTTCAAAATAGAAGACTAATGGGAAGAAAGCAGGGAAGTTCAGAAAGTGGGATATTTTTTGTCTGGATTATATTTACATCATATTTAAATGACATATTGAGACAGTGATTGGATAAAATGGAGCTCAGCACTCAGAGTACTTGTAGTGGGACTCCAAAACCAGGGATGGACCCAAGGGACAAGTTTCAGAATTCATTATGCAGCCATTATTTGAGTTTTTATGTTTTGGTACAAAAGCACATCACTTATTTCACTTAGATCGTATGCTTTGCATATGATAATTGTAACTTCCAGGGTCTCTGAGAGAGAGATATCTTGTATGATTATCTTTCAAGAGAGATTTCTTCTGTGATGTAGACACGGTTACAGTGTTTGACAAGTAACATTTGAGTCATGTGGCACAGGCCGTGCTTTTAAAGTTGCTGCATACAACTGAGTATGCTTTCATATTCCTTCCATGCAGCTGGGTTCTTTATGTTAATGGGAAAGAGAGGATCACAGACTGCCCTTCAGTGAACGATGGTAACTGGCATCACATTGCAGTCACATGGACTTGCACAGATGGGGCGTGGAAGGTGTACATTGATGGAATACTGTCTGATGGAGGCAGCGGGCTCTCTGTTGGCTCAAAAATCCCTGGTATGCTTTATTTATATTACACCAGATCTGTTGCGTTAATTCTGGTTTTATTGCAGAATTTGCTGTGCCTGCAAGGAAATGTTTATTTTGGTGTTTTTAGTATGTTTTCACATTTTCAGCATTTATGCAGGGCTCATGTTTGCTATTCTTGTTCATGAGGACGGTTCCCTCGTGAGAGCTCAGCCTTGCTGAAGACAAAGCGCACATTTCTAGGCTAAACTAGTAAGTAACTTGTTTTGGGGGTGACAGTTTAGTCCACAAAGGAACCTGTGCTGAGCTGATTTTGGAATAACTTTGTGAGAATAGGTTTCTCACACAACAAACTTAAGTTTAACTGGCATTTCCCTTGCAAACATGTGCTCAGAGTTGATTGACTTAGCCTTCTGCTGTTACTTGAGACATCTTTTTAAAGTTATGTTTGCATATTTTCCTAACAAGGTGGGTTTTGCTATTTCACTGTTTCCTGTCATCAGCAGCCTTTCCATTAATATCAGAAAACATGAAAAGGGATACCTTCAGCGTTGAAGAGCTGTGAAAGACATGATGTCAGATTGCTGCAAAGAGATTTGGTTTTCATACTGCCACTGTCTGAATTTACAGAGTTTCAAAAAACTATCCATATTGGGGAAAATAAAAATAGTGAAGCATTTTAGTCTGTTCAGTGTGTACCTTATGCTTGCCCCTGTCTTTCCCGATTAACATTGGAATTCTCTCCAGAAATAAGACCTAAGGAAGTGTGTGGTCTCCATTACTTTTTGCCCTTGTCCACACACCCTGTAACATACAAAATGCATGTCCATATCATTTTTCCTACTGGTCAAGGAGACAAAATTTAACTTGCATGGCATGTCAGAATGTTAACTGTCTAATCACCAATGTGCTTCTGAGGGCTTGGAATCAAATTTTTTCTACCTGCCTTTCTAAGCTTTTGTTTAAAGCAGAAAGTACAAGTTAGCACTGTAAAATATGCCCCACCTGCTCAAAACTGCATTTTTGAATTGCTCTGTAATATGCTTCAAATACTGAGCTAGAAGTGGTCTTTTAGAGCCAATACCATTCCTGAGCAGCCATGTAAAGTTTCTGCTCTCATCAGCATGTGTTTAGTATTAATGCATATTTGAGTCACTTCCAAATTGTTACGCTCACTTACCTCAGTCTAGCATAAGGCTTTGCAGAGGTTTGCTGAGACAATTTGTTGAAGGTGGCTGGTTTCCAGCACTAAAAATCTTAGTAACCTAGGGTAGCAAGTTTTGTTTTGGTTAGTTTTTAATCATCCTATGGGGATCCCTGTTGTAAGTCTTTGATTCCTATCCCTGTTCTAATTCTCTCTTGAGTTTAGGTGGTGGTGCACTTGTACTGGGTCAAGAGCAAGATCAGAAAGGAGAAGGATTCAACCCAGCTGAATCTTTTGTTGGCTCCATCAGCCAGCTCAACATTTGGGACCATGTCCTGTCTCCACGGCAGGTAAGTCCTTACTGCAGTGTTTGAACACAGGGCTCTGAGTGTAGGATGAACATTTGCAAAAACATTCCAAGTTGGCATATTGGGTAAACCTCTGTTCCCACAGAAGTCAGCGGGAACCAGATGAAGTTCTGGCTTAGGGTAATAAGTTTAGTATAGTGAGTAGCTTTAAGCAAAACTGGGTGTGGTAAAATCAACACTGAGTCACATTCTATTTTGACTGAGCCTTTCTGTATTATGTAGCTTTGAGACAGAAATGAGGGCATATACCAAAGCTAGCAGTCCTGTTAGAAGAGGGAGAAACCAAATGAAATGAGATAAGGACTTGTTTTACAGGTTACAGTTCTATCATCCTGCTGTGTAAAGGCACCAGTACAGCTTCAGAGGGGAGGCATCACAATTTCTGTCAATGCATTAGACACTGTGAAAAATCTGAGCTATGTAGTCCCAGGAAAAGTCTGAATGGACAACATAAGGGAGTATTAGGCTACTTTTATTCAGGTACCAAAAATAAAGGTTTGGCACTAAACTTTCAAAGAGTTAAAAAAATAGCGTAGATCAAAAGATGTCTGCAAGGACAGTGATCCCTCAGCTTCTCTGGGAGACAAGCTTCAGTGCTCAGTTACCCTCAGAGTGACATTTTTTCCTTTATATCTAGTTGAGACCTCCCACTTCCATTTATGACTACTGTTTGTCTCCCACCATTCACTGCTGTGAAGAGCCTAACTCTATATACTTGATTACCTCCCCATAGGTACTGGGGGCTGCTGTTAGGTGTCCCCTAAGCTGACTCTCCTCCAGGCTGAACCAACCTTGGTCCCACAGCCTTTCGTCACAGGGCAAATGCTCCAGCCCATCACCTTTTGATGCCCTCCCCTGAACTTGCTCAAGCTTGTCAATGTCTGTTTTGTACCAAGGAGCCCAAAATGGAATGCAATACTCCAGAAGTGGTCTAATAAACACTGAGAAGAGGGATTAATCACTTCCTTAGTTTTCTGATTGTGACCCTGTTCACACAGACAAGGATGCTGTTGGTCCTCCTTATTGCCAGGGTGTGCAGCTGGCTGATACTCAGCTCACTGCCTGCTAGAGCCCCTAGGTCGTTTTCCAGAGACCTGCTCCTTCTCCAGGCTTTCCCCAGCCAGTATCGTTCAGAGATTTTTCCTTCCCATTTGTTCTTGTTGAATTTCATGAGTTCTGCGTTGGCCCATTCCTCCAGCCTGTCAAGGTTGCTATGGATGCAGCTCTGTCCTTGAGCATGCTGACTGAGCCTCCCAGTTTGATATTGTCCGCAAACATGATGACAGCATGCGCCATCACCACTTCCTGGTCATTAGTATTTCAATCCTGAAGGTTAGAAATTACGAAACTGTTGGCAGCACTTGAACTAGGCAAGCTCATTAGCGAGGACTAATGTTCAAAGTTAGAGGCATTTCTTGGGGGAAGGGGCTTTGGTTTTGCTCTTCTGGTATGTTTTTATAACATTTTACAACTATTTGGTCATTTATCACTGTTTGTTATCCATGATCTAAATAAGAAATAATAAAATGAAGAGAAAACAGAAGTAAAGGAGAATGTTTGCTTCCAGCATCCAAATATCTCCTCTGCTTCTTTCTCTTTTTCTTTACTACTTTGGCTTTCTGCTAGGTTCAGAATTGCCCAGCAATATGCTACTGCTCTTGGCTTTTGGGGTCATGAGTTGTTGTATCACCAGATCAAATTTTCATGGTTTTGTTCACTAGCAGTTTTGAAGCTGATGGGTGTACATGTGATTTTGCAGGACACACTGGTGAAGAGGTTAAGCATGATTTTCTGAGTCTTTCTCAGTAGTTTCCTGTCTTTAATGACAGGATTGATTTAGATTTCCATTTGCTTCAAATGCAATACAGTTAGGATGAGAAAGAAAACCCTACCCTTCATTTACGGTATCCATACTACTCATCTGAAAAGACAGATGTGAGACCAGACAGTGAGCTGAGCCAAGTAAGCTTCCTATAAGACTTCTACCTCATTCACTTTAGAGACTAGAATAGTAAATAAGTATCGTTATCTGTTATTACCAGTTTTTAGTGGCTAGCTGGAACTGTTCAGTAAGTCTTTCCTTTCTATTCTCAGCCATAAAGGAAAGAAAGGTGACAGAATATGTTGCCCAGGGAATTACATAAAGGCAAAGTCCATTCTTTAAGATATTTCTTTGTGTACTTTAGGTGCTCATCCACTTGCACGTTAATTTTGTATATGTAAATCAACAGCCTGGTTCTTTTGTTGCTGAATAGTCAGCAGTAGAAATGGGAGTTGACTGTATGGGACTGTGAAGTCCTTTCTGGCTCTCCATTCTCCATCATACAGCTTGGAAGGGTTGATTCTCAAACCTGCCTTTCCCACACTGGAAATTTTGCCTTGCAGTTTGTTTGCAGCCCTTGGCCTAAGCAGTTTCCATCAGCACATACTATTGAAGTGAGATCTTTGGAATACCTTCAGAATAAAGAGAACAGGTTGCTCTCTTCTCCAGTTAAGCTGACTCTAGAAGAGTCTGATCCACTTCTCTGGAGTTCGAAGTAGGGGGAATGTAAGAATAGTTCAATCTGAGGTTCATAATGTGCCTTCCTTTCTCACAAAGCATACAATATACAATTGGTAGTTGATTTCATTCACTGGAGACTTGACAGAAGGCAGTCACCTTCTGAGAAAGGCAGTTTCCCAACTGGTCAGCATGAACTGGGCACACCTGTGCTTTCTAACCAGCTAGCTGTGCTGCATGTATTGTATGGGTGGGCTGGCTGTGCTGAGAGGTACACAGCCCACTGGGCTGCTTATCTTTGCTCTTAATTCACTTTTTCACGCTGAAGGAAACATTCCTTTCTCCCTGCCAGGGAATTACTGGAATGACCCTCCAGCATAGAAGAGCCAAAGAGTAGGAAGTAGTCTCAGTAGCCTAATTACTAACATGTTCTCCTAATTGAATGAATAACTACCTTTTCTCCATAGACCACTTCCCTCTTTGATATCTTAAAAGAAGAAGAAATCGTTAATATCCCTTTATTGTGCATTTATTCTCCTCAGGGCATGTACGGGGTTTTTTTTCAGCAATTCCGTGGCTGAGATATGATTGCGTCTTCCATGACAGGGAGATATGTAATGGGGAGTACTGTGTCACCTTCTGAGACTATATTTCCTTTCATTTCCTAGAGTTACAGTGAACAAAGGCAATGCAGAGTGAATCCAAAGCCCTGGTCTTTCATTTGCAGTTTTAAAACACTTTTATGTAGCAGAAATCTCACTGAGCAAACACTTTCATGTAGCAGAAATCTCCCTGAGCATCCAATGGAACTAGAGAGCCTTCTTTTTTTACAACTGTTGGTGTCAGGACATCTGAGCTCTTTCCAAGGGACCACTATGGAATATTTATGTCAATCCCATCACTAACAGTCTGTCTGCGTATACTTACTATTGCATGTAAATTACACTGGTGTCTGAATAGCGTAAAAGTGCTACGCATTCTGAGGTTGTGGTCCCCAGGTTCCTTCTGTTGGTGGCCAGACAGAAATATAATGATGTTACTATGTTTAGGAGATTCTCAGAGTCACAGTGAAGAAGTAGAAATATTTTTACCTTATTGAAATAAATTTTTTTAACATTAAAATACAGTACTGAAACAGCTGAAGGATTCCCACTGGCATTTCACTTTCTTGTATTAAGAATGCAAAAGAAACCACTAGTGGTGCCATTAAAGGAGTTATGTTTTAAATGGAAAACTTTTGCATCAAAGATATTTGACTACATCTGCTCTCAAGATATTAGTCTACTGTTGATCTAACAGTGTGTTCCTTTTTTATTCCTGTCCTTAGTTTGCCTACATAATTCCTGTTCCAGTACATGGCTAGTTATGGCCCTGTCCTGCTTTGGTTGATGTCAATGCCAATACTGCTGTTAGTATTGATGTGGGTAGGCCTTGCCTGCAGTGTTTTGAAGAGCTTAGTGCATTGAATTCACGAAACTCAAGTCCTGGAAACAATAAATTGCTTTATTAAACTGCTGCTTTTTGTGTTTCTGTTCCTTAAACATGGTGCAGTGGTAGCATAGTTTGCAGAATGCAGATCTTCAACATTAAGTTCCTTTTGGCTCCTATTGGACATTTTTCTGCAAATACATCAAGTTTTCTCTTCAGGTTGCATTCTCTATCTGCCTTTTTCTGTGACATAAATACGTTTTTCTTTCACGCTAACAAACACAATTGTGTTTCAAGAACTATGTTTTATACTTTGCTTGTATGACAAGTATTCCTTCAGGGATTGCCTCAGTACATGCCTGTCCACAGCTAGCTTGCTTGTAAGTATGGAATAACAAGTAGTTCAGCCAGAAACCTCTTGTGCTAGAAAGGGTAAATATCTCTTATTCAATTATTTGTTCTAGTGTTGCATGCAGTCATAGAAAAAATACTTTTTTTTACATTCTTTTCCTACATGGTCCTTAAACAGCACCTAATCAACTGTTTTAAATCCATAGGTAAAATCTCTGGCTACGTCCTGTCCAGAAGATCTCCAAAAAGGCAATGTGCTAGCCTGGCCAGATTTCCTGCCAGGAGTTGTTGGAAGAGTGAAGATAGATTACAAGAGTATATTTTGTGCTGGTTAGAACTTTTATTTCCTAGAACCCTTTTTTTATGAACAATACTCTAAGACTTTTTTATGAGGTCAAATATGCTAGCTTGCAGCCTTTGCCCTACTAACCTTGAATAAATTATTTTGATAATTTGACATTTAGAACATTCAGTGTTGCGTTCCTCGAATTCCAGGGTTTTGTAACAGAAGTTCATTGGAATCCCTGACAGAGATTTATTGCTTCCTGAATCAAGATAGGGAGACAGTGAAGATGGTGTTGAGTCAGTTTTTCTTGTCTGTTATTCTAAAAATAGTTGGATGATATTAAAATACCTACTGCCTCCTCACCTCTTTTCCTGCAGATTCCTTTTTTGATGTTATATGTTGATGATTCTCAAAACCCTTTGAACTGAAGCAGGATGTATAGGATGTAGCATACATAACACTTCCCAAAGTGTTCTCCTGGATAAATTTATACAAGATTAAAGAATCAGATAACAAATTTACTTGCTTCAGCAATAGCTGTATCTCTTACTGTATGCATATATTTTGTCCACAGACTGTCCATCTTTGCAAGGATCCATACCACATCTGCGGGCCTCTTCTGCTGATTTAAAGCCAGGGTCAAAAGTGAGCCTTTCCTGTGACCCAGGCTTCCAGATAGTGGGAAACTCTGTTCAACACTGCCTTAACCTGGGACAGTGGACACGGCCTTTTCCCCGCTGTGAAAGTGAGTTGTCTCAGTGGGCTGGTAGGATTAGGAAACCCTAACTTTTATTTGGACCCTATCACTATTCATGGCCTGTTTATCCCTGTAGCTGTGATGCACTTGAATCCATCCATATTACAGCATATACATATATGCTTAAAACTAAACTCATGTTTTATTGAGCAGGAACTACACCACGATCAGATTCTGCCACCTTTTTCAGTCAGTTTCCAATGCCCATGGCAGAAAAGAGTCTATTTGCGTCAGCAATCTGATACTCTGAACTTTCCTCCTTAGTGGCATCAGCAGTGTGGAAGATACGCAGGAAGTGCTAGAATATCTCTGTGATTTTTAAGTATCACTGAGAATGTTTGGTTTGAAGTAACAGCCTTGGCATTAGTATGTTATAGAGTAATTTCTTTAAAGGCAGCAGATATTTCTCTCAGGACTCAGAAGTGCTCCAAGACATACAGGATTTCATCTAAGAAACTGGGCTGTATACTTCAGGTTACCGAGGTTCTTTGGTTCCTGCTTTTCCTGCTCCTGCCTTCTCCTTTCCTTTGGTTCTCCTCCACTGTGACTGCATGTGTGACTGCAGCTGACTATATTTTTGTTTTAAGCAGAATATTAAGTTAGCTCCAGAAGTGTACTGACACTGACACGTATTGTCAAATACCTTAAAAATCGTTTGATTCAGATTCGATGTGATTTTCTTGTCTTCCTCTTTATACAGTTGTTCATAGCACAAATCCGGGATCTGTTTCCTCTTCTGCCTAAATAATTGCGTGCATGTGAGAATTGAGTCAAAAGCAAGTCCTGCTGGGCAGAGCATAAGTTCACTGGCAGAGACAGCTTTTCTCTTTCTTGGTGTGTTATCAGTGACAAGCCACCACAATCCTGTTAATGTTGTCATCTGATTTCTCGGTATTGGGCCAGGCAGTTTTCCCTGTTGAGCACAGAGCTCAGAGCAGGGTTGACATACTACAAACATGCTGAGTGAATGAGGGCCAGACTCTCCCACTGGCCTTTCTCAGCCTGTTCCCCAAGTACCTGATGAATGAAAATGAGCTGAAGATAGCTATTTCCCGCATAAAGAACTACAGGTTTTATACTGGAAGGTGTTTTACAGAAAAGGTTCTTCTACTGACTGATTCAGGCTCATTGTAATCACCACCTTCACCCACCAGGATCCTTTACCTCTTCCTGCTACCAAAGATCCCCGAAACCACAGGTCCCCATCCCCTAACAGTCTTTTTACAGGCTCCTCAATTCTATCCCTCTACAGCAAAGTGCTTGGATTCCATTACCATGGGCTCTAAACACTTCACAGTGTCTTACTGTGTGATCCTTGCACGTGACTGGGGAGAAAGGAGTTGCTACAATCCATGTAGTTACAAAGATGAGCTGTGTAGCTGTTGGAATAAGTTCATGTCGTCTCGGTTGAAATGAAGATGCACAGAAGCAGCTCTGCTAGAATAAATAGCAACCTCTGACAGGCAGGTACAGGGATGCCTTCTGCTGGCACAGCTGGGATCAGAAGGGCTTATTTACTATAGTGAAAGTCAAAGTGACACACAAGGTTGTATGTGAGGTCAGTTCCAATCTCTCTGTTGTTCATGTGCTCCCTGATCTCAGACCAGTACTGTAACCTCTTAGCAGTAATCTTAGCTAGTTTTGCAGTATTCAAACACAGTAACATGGAGCTTCTTTTTCAGTGAAGGAAAAGTGGAAGCAAACCGACTTTTCCTTTTTTCTTAAAACCGATCAAGGATCATTGATTATCAGGGGAAATGTCCTGTGACTGAAGTGCATCTGCTCAGATCTTAGTCACGGATGTCTCATCCAGAGCTAGCACAACAGCAAGAGCTGGAGAGTTCTTCCCAGTCTCTTGACTGACAAGTGCCCACAAAACAAGACCCTCCACCAGACCTGGACTCAATTAGCTACCTTGTAAAATGTCTGGGCCCTCCTGCAGACGGGATTCCACAGTTATAGAGAAAAAATCTCTGGTGGTGCCTCTCATGTGGAATTATTCTTTGCTCTGTGTCTGCTCTGCTAATGTGTGTGCCTCTTTTCACTTATGTTGCAGGGATCAGCTGCGGAGTGCCTCCACCCTTAGAAAATGGATTTTATTCAGCTGAGGACTTTTTTGCTGGCAGTACCGTTACCTATCACTGCAACAATGGCTACTATTTGTTGGGCGACTCCAGAATGTTGTGCCTGGACAATGGGAGCTGGAACAGCATTTCACCATCTTGCCTTGGTGAGATGTGCCATATACATGGCTGTGTGGGCTGGCAATCTTGCATTTCTCCTGTGCCCTTGGGTTTGGATGGGATTTCATTCTGAAATTGTGATCACACTCCAAAATACTCACATTTCTGAAATACTACGCTCAGCATTACATGAAACCAAAACTACATTCTGGCACCTTTCTCTGTCAGTCCTCTTGTGTGCCCCACACCCTATACTTAATAAGCCTGCGTTGCACTCCCAGCCTCTCTCCTTCCACGTTCATTTAGCTGTGGAGTCCTTGCATTCTCTGCTTTTAATCTGTGTATTTCCCTGTGCTTGAGGATGCTGTCAGTGTCCCATGCTGTCTGACCAAGTTCTTTTAGATGTTCCACATGTGGAGGTTGTAATGTTTAATATCAAATGTACTTACTTGACAATTTGACGAGTAGTTGATGCTGCACAGGATTTTTGATTTAGCAGAGTGATACAAAATGTAGTGCGTAACACGAGACAAATGCAAGTTACACTTAGCAAAATATAGCAATTGCGATACACAGTTCAATCACAATACCAGCGCATTTCCCATGACCAGTCCTTGTAATATGCTCACTGTCATGATACTGGGCAGCCCCAGTATCTGGGAATGAATAAGTGGGTTGAAGCCAGCTCAAGTCCATTGCTAGTTGTCTGGGTTTTATACTCTATGTTGGCCTGAGCCATGTATTCAATTCCCACTCCACCCTGCCCGGGAGATATTTGCACTCTTTTAATGAACTCAGGGAGAAGCATTTACACCACCAGTTGATCCACTCAACTGTTGATAGCTGTTTACCTAAAACAAAAGCCACCTTCCTGTCCCCTTGTGTTGTCAGTTTCTTTGTAACAGCAGTAGTCAGTCACACCCCGCATGTTTCCCTGAGCTTCGTCAGCAGATCACCTTTGGCCATCTCCCCTAAGCCTTCTTTCATTGTGGGGGTTTATTGGTCAGTCCCACATGCCTGTTGGCAAGCAGCTGCAGCATTGAGAGGGCTGGGAGCGCGCTTAGGGACACAGTTCACATAGTTGCCGCACTGTAACTTACTTCCTGGTCAGCTGGGTCTGGTGTACCGGGTGCAGCCACAGGAGCTGAAAGGTGAGACACCAGCATTGTCCTGTGTACGTGTACGGAGGACTGCATGTGACTTTCATTGTAGGACCATGTCTCCAGCAGATCCCAGCTGGAATCCACTAGCTAGCTGTGCTTGGATTGCTGCTGTCTTAGTCATGCCTGACATGGGAGTTGTAGGGTAACAACCTGGCAAGATTTGTGTTTGATTTGACTCTTAATTTTATGTGGGTATAGCACATAGTTTTTTCAGTCAAGATGAGCAGAAGGAAAGTCAGCAGTCTTTTAGTCTGCCAAAATTCACTTTGGAGTAGGATCCATCTGGTTTCATAGCATCCTGTCTATGAGGACTCCTTCAAGAACCTCCAAACTGACCACCCAGTCTGTTGTTCCACTCTTTGCTTTTCTCCTTTGCACTTTATACCAAGGCCTAAAGATGAGCAGGCTCAGAGCTGATGCTGCAAGGCTGTCCAAATAGTTCAATATCTTTGCCGTAAGAATCATGATGTTGAGAAGGAAAAGCCCTGGGCTGCACCTTCCAGCTTGCCTTGTCTCTCATAAAGCAAAGTAGACTAAGGGGAAAATAAAAACGAGTGGCTTTGGCACCCTGACCCGCCCTTTACCTATCTGTTTCATGCTCCAGGCAGGTGCTAACAAAGCCTGGGACCCCTATGCCCTGGTGCATTCCTTTAGCTGTGTTACATAGTGTCCTTCCACTCTTCCTTGCCTTACTAGACGTTACAGGAGGAGCAGTCGTTCCAGTTCTGCTGTGGTAGCACTTTGCATTCTCCTGATGCTTGTGTAATTGGCAACTGTTTTGATTTTAATGTGCAGTTTTTATCCTGCATGTCAAACAGAAACTCCTTTTCTGTTCAGAACATTGTTGCGTTCTTTTCACACTGGCCAGACTCATTCAGTAGCAAAGAATAAACACACCAATTCAGTACATTTTGTTCCTTTTTTGATAAAATTGCTTTTTTGCCTCAAAATGGGCAAAAAATTCCAGCTGTATGTCCGCATGGTATACCTAGTTCAACAGTTGTCCTGTAGCAAGGCTTCTAAATGAGGAATTGTTCTAACAGTCTGATTTGTATAAAGAATAATCCCTGATACAGCATTTTTGGGTTAGATACTTCGAAACTGACCCTTTGCAATTTATGACTCGTTGTTTACATGCCAAGAACGCTTCTGTACAGTTAGGATTTGAAAGCTGATATGAAATATTTTGGAGGAGTGAGGGATTTTTTTTGCACTACAGTACCAAGCCACATGGAGCATAAATCATCAGTTGGCATTTTTAGACATTACTATCATAAAAATAGTTAATTATAATAACATATATTTTGAACTAATTTGAACTTTTCCAGCAACTGCAGGCTCTTCTCACTCCTAGTCTGATACAATTCTCTTCTGCAAAGATGGGACTCTAAATATCTTTTATGTTCAAGGTGTTTTCCCTCTTGGCTAAGTTTTCCTGCCTTCAGGTGAGAAGTTTGAGATATAGAGAATTTCCCAAGCAAGTGTTTAATGTAGGAGTCCTCACTCGTAGTGTCTGTCCAAAGTAGTAGTAACAGCATATGACTTAACCCATCTGTTCTTTTCCTACTTGGAAACTAGATAGTTTTCGTGGAATTATTGACTGAAGTATAATAGGATTTTCTCACATTTCAAAATACTGTATAGTATATTATATAGAAAGCATAAGTATTAATTTAAATATTAAATATTTTTACTAGTGCATCAAAAATGTGATTGAAGTAAGTGATTTTTAATTGTACTAATTAAAGCGATTCCTCTTGACAAGTAGCGAGACAGAAATTTAAAGCAGGTGCTTATTACAAATACCACCCTAGCAATACTTTTTTGTGTTTCTTTTTTGTAGATGTTGATGAATGCGCTGTTGGGTCAGACTGCGATGAGCATGCATCTTGTCTCAACACAAATGGATCCTATGTTTGCACTTGCATCCCTCCTTACACAGGAGATGGTAAAAAATGTGCAGGTATGAGAAAGAAAAACATCAGGCTAGCCTTTCCAAGGTTCTGTATAGTGCCAGTATCCTGCCTCCCACAGTGGAAAACAGTTGCCAGTAATTGATATCTAGGGAGGGACGGGGCAGCAATGCTGTCATCTCCAGGTCACTTGGGCCTGAATGAGGCTGTGATGAAGTGTCTCCTTTTGTTTCTTGAGAACTCACCTCTCCCCATGGAGATGGCTGTCATTGGGATTCTGGTCTGAGACATGCACACATGCAAAGTTCTCTTGAATATGGAGCATTTATGCTGAAGACCTGGGAAGACTGCACGGCACACTGTGTCACTTCTCAGAGCAGAGCTGTGCAGTGAAGAAATATTTGAATATAGGTATCTGAGTAGGGCTTGAGCTGCCTTTGGAAACATTAGGCAAGGTAACTGCATGAAAACGACAAGACAGTAGCATAGGTTGGGATAAAAGGTAGCTGAGCTGATTTCATGTTCAGGGCTGGATGTGCTGGAATGGGCTTTCCTTCACAGAGGGAAAAATGACTACGAGATATGTTTGCTTCTGGCAATGAATGCAAAACCAGTCACAGAAGGTTTTTCTATACCAAGATTAGCTTACTTGCATGAGTCCTAAGTGGCTGTCACTTCCGTACACAACAGAGAAAAGCTGGTAAGGCTATAAACTACTTAGGAGTGTTTTCCACGTGCTCTGTCTTGCTACTTTCAGAAAATTCCCAAGGCTATCTCCTGCAACTTGTTTATAAACCTTGGTACTTAGTTATGTTGTTGATCGTTTCTCTCTTCCTCCTCAGAACCAGTGAAGTGCCGTAATCCAGGAAATCCAGAGCATGGCCATTTATATGGGAGCACTTACAGTGTTGGCAGTGAAGTAACATTTTCCTGTAAAGAAGGGTTTCAGCTGACAGGAGTGACTAAACTTACATGCATGGAGTCTGGAGAGTGGAGCCACCCCATACCTTATTGTGAAGGTGTGGTCCCTGGAAAGAATGCATATTGTAATGTGTACTTTTAGAGAGATAGAAGGGGGAAGGTAGTAGAGCTTTAGAGGCCACGAAGCTAATGGAACCCTCTCCTAGCAGACCTGGGTCTCAGTGTCAAAGTCTCTGTTGTCGTAAGAGGTGTAAGCACCAGCTGAGGCTTTTCCAACAGTTGTCATATTCATAGTGATACTCTCTCATGCAGATTCTCCAAAGCGTCAAAGGCGTAGACTCATCTTATTTTAATGCAAGCATTAAAAGTGTCGTTCTTCTCCACCCAGCCTCATTTTGCAAGGAACTTCTGGGAACTTAATGTCTTAATGATCATTAACTGTGTTTCAGCAGGTAAAAAGCAACCAGAGAGGACAGGCTGGTGCATGTACATATGCATAATGTAATTGCAGAGGTTGTTTTTTTAGAAAACCGGGACTGATGAGGTGAAGCAGTAGGGTAAAATGAAGGGGTGACAAAGACAATGTCAATAAAACAACTACTTTGTCCAGGGAGGGGTGGATATGAAGTCCTCTTGACAGTCAAGTGTGTTGTTTGTAGAGCAGTTCCAACTACCTATATCCATTTAGTCCAATTTCTCAGTAAGGTGTAGTCACATAAAGAGCCCTAAATGTCAGTTACAGCTTAGTCAAGAACCCGGTGTTACCTAGGGCTTTACAGCTTTTCAAACCTATTTAGAGAAAACAAAGCCAATCCTGATTTGCTGTTCTTATTTTATTTGTGTTGTATCAACCTCTCTTGTGATCCTGTTTATCCTTGTGATCTTTTTAAAGCTATATCCTGTGGTAGTCCAGTTATTCCAGAGAACAGTGCCATTTGGGGCTCAAATTTTACATACCACAATAAGGTGGTGTACAGGTAGGAATTCAATATGTTTGAAGTGATGTATTAATAATTGATTGAGAATCTGGCAACAAATGAGAGTATGGCTGAATTGAGAGTGTGGTTGAAATGAAGGAGAGAAGCAAGATGGGATTAAAGTAATGGAAAGACATTTGGTTATAGCTGTGGCTATTCACTAGCAGAACTGAATGTTCACTCCCGTACTCCCTGTCTGTGGCCTGCAGAGAAAGACGGTGTATGCAGGTGTGGATGAAGAGAGAAAAGGCATGGCTGATTACGTTGTGCATAAAAGGCTCTGTGTTTGATAGCACTTCTTTTCTTCTAACTCAGATGCAATGATGGATACAACTTAGTGGGTGAAAAGGAAATTCTGTGCCTTGCTAGTGGCATTTGGAATCATCCTCCCCCCTCCTGTGAATTGGTGACTTGTCCTAGCCCACAGGATATCAGCAATGGAAAATACACACTCGGTGGCACGACCTACCTTTCCTCTGTATCATACACCTGTGACAATGGATACAGGTAAATGCAGGAATGTTTCTGAGCCAAATGCAGGCGGTGTGCTTGCTAGAAGGTCTAACTTCTGTCTGAAAGAGACAAAGCTGGGATCGTTGCTCAGAAAGATAAAATATGGAAATAGAATTTAAGATTTCTTTATATCTTGAAGGTACTTTCTGTATTTCATCTAAATTGGAGCAGTTGAAGAAGGTCATTCAGGATTTGCTGTATATATGCGCAATGCTTTCATTTTACCATTAAGCTCAAAGATATATTTTGAATATTCAGAAAAATAGTTGTAATTATTTTTGAAAGTTCTGATTTGTATTTAAAGATTATCATACCCCTACAGCTTTGGCACATACCCGATATTATTTTTGCTATTGTTTTACAATGCCTTTGGTGAAAGAACCTTCTGGAATTTCCTACTTTACTCCTTGAACTCTTTGTAGTAATTACTTTTTCTAGGCTTTCATTCTGTTTTACGTTAGTAAGCAGTTAAATTTGAAACACATTTTTAATATGCAGCAATTAAAAATTAATACAGTAATGCTATATCCAAGGATATGGCTTTAAGTGCAAGTTTCTGCCTTGGCTGATACCTGCCTGTACCTCTAGCAGATTTACTCTGATGTAAGTGGTCTCGTATGGACCTGTTTAAGTCTGAACTTTTTCTGTATTTTCCTGCAAGCATTCCCTAGTCCAGATGCAGGCAGGCAGGTGAGGTGTTCTCATTTGATGAATGTTTTAATTGTGTTAATACAAATGGATACCTCAGCTGCAGTCCAGTGTAGTAGTAAGCTGTAGATCCACAGTGTGGGCTTATCTGTACCCCACTAAACCAGGCAGAGTTTTTACCATTGTCAGTGAGGTTTTTGACCATAGACTTAGGACATATAGGCAGCAAATACCACATCAGTTGTAACTCTTTCCCTTTACCTGTCTAGCATAGCTTGATGAGAAAATTCCTTTCTCCTATGGTCACCACTCCAGGGGAAGCCCTCCCAAACAGTGTCCCTCTTATGCATTATTTCTGGACTTACGTGTAGACCTGATCTCTTCCTTCAAATATCTCTTATGCTCTTTTTGCCTTAAATGTATTGCCACAAGTAGGCAGAACCCACTGCTCTGACAAGGGTCTGTGCCATATCTGTATGGGCTTTACAGGTCAGTGTTGTTCTCATGACCTCATTTCAGTCAACTAAACATGTGGGTCTAATACTATTTGAGATTAAATTGCAGGGAATCGGGCACACCTGTGTAGGGCTCTCAGTTGTGACTGGGAAGCCATAGCAGCTGACAGAGCAGCTGGAGGCCAAGAGGTTCACCCAGGGCATCTCCAGGTGGTGTTGAATACCTCTGCTTAGACAAGCGTGTCACACCTTTTATACCAATGCATTGCTGTTTCTTCAGGTAAAGAAACAAAAAAATACCATCAACTTCAAATCCCCTTCACTCAAGTAAATTCCTTTACCTCCTCAAGGAACTGAATGCCTTTTTGTAAACAAACCCAAGCTGGAGCATTTCCTTCAGTTTTCTGAGTGAAGATAGTGTCTAAGTCCTTGAGCGAATCATGTCTCAGACTGAGGCATACTTGGCAAGTCTGAAGATTGGCATAGTGTTGATGGCATACAAGTAGATCTTTAAGCTTAAGTAAATATTTAAACATCTCGTGACTTTCTTTTGTGGCTCAAAGATGGACAAAGCTACAGCAAAAGTTACGTGTGTGTCTGCACAGTGCATTGAGGCCCCACATGAATTCCACTAGGTCTCTCTTCAGAATAATCTGAAGACCAGCTTTTTTGACAGCATCAGCAGTGCTTTCTCATGAACAGAGGGTGAGATTCTGGCCTCTACTGAAGTCAGTGAGAGACTCCCCTTGGTTTCGGTGGGGCCTGGAAGTCAGTGAGAAGCAAAGCACCTCTTCCGCTCTCTGTTCCTCACCTGGACTGAAATGGCAAATAATGATCTTTGTGTCTCAGCCTTCAGGGACCTTCTGTACTTGTCTGTGCATCTTCAGGGAACTGGAACAGCACACCTCCAGCTTGCAATATTGTCTCTTGCGGATCCCCTCCTGCCATCAAAGATGCAGTCATCAATGGAAATAACTTCACTTTTGGAAACACGGTCTCTTACACGTGTAAGGAAGGGTATGTAGATTAGCACTACTGGACTAATAGGACGGATAAAACTGGTGCACTGCTTCACAGGTCCTTTATAACAGCAGACTAAGTCATTTTTACTGCTCTTGTCTTAACTCTCTGGAAATTGAACATGATGGAGATTTTTTTTGTGGGCTGTCAAGTTAGTACAGGACACAGGCATTTCTTAAAGTAGCTAAGTAGTTTCACAGCAGCTGAATACACTCTGGAATAGGAGAATGGAGGAGTCATGGGAATGATAGACCAATTCAATAGGAAGCCCTGTCCCTTGGAGTTGCTACAGAACTAGTACTTCTGTGGTATACTCAAGGCCCTGATCATAAAGAATTCCCTATGTCTCTTCAGGCTAGAAGAAAGATGTTCGGTGTGTTTTGAGAACTGTCTGTTCTGGTGTTGAAATTCTGCTTCCTTAAAGCTCTGACTCCTCATTTATTGAGCTGCATTATTTTTCTTTGATTTCCATCTACTCAGCATAGTGACCTTTTCATACCACATGTCACCAGAGATGAGGCTCCATTTTGATGATGTCACGCATGAATGTAATGCTGGAGTCTTATCCTGCCAGAACCTTTGCACATGTCTTATCTTTACAGCCTGTGAGCAGTCCCACTGAATTTCTTGAAATTGTTCTGTCCAAAAGGCAGAGCAGGTATGCAGAGCTTTTGCCAGACCAGGCCCTAAGTGACTAGAGGATTTTCTACTCCTTCTTGTAAAAAGGTAGTTTGATAAGCCAGTGTATTTCTTATAAACTGGCTTTGCAGTAGTATTTGAAATGTAATTGAAGCAAAGCATCCTTATTCTGTTTTCTTGACTGTACCATGATTTTAAAAGCTGCTTCTCTTTCCTGTGCAAACATTTTAAATGGGGTAGGGTAGCAGCATTTAAAGAGGGTCACAGCTGTCTGTGACAACGAATAGAGTGGATCATATTAAAAATTGGCACATAATAGGCTCTTTTTCTGGAGTCCAGTCATGAGGCTTTGAAAACAAATCCAGCAAACAAGACAAAGCACTTATACAGATGTTGCCATCAGAATCTGAATAGCCAGTTTCCAGCCTGCAGCTGGAAAGAGTCACTGGGAATTTTGCAGTAGTTATTGTTTCTTTGCTTTCAGTAAGAGCACACCACAGATATGTCAAAACTGAGGAAGTATGTAGTCACAGGTACTGTGATTCTATTGTTGCATGTTTAAGCAGCAGGGTTTTAAGTGGGGTGATGAGCAGTATGGAGTAGTGCCTGTCATGAATCCCAGAAACAGATTAGAGAAATACAACTACACTAACAGTAATCGTGCAGTAGAATTTAATTGTAAGACTTTTTTTTTTTCTCTTCAGCATTAATTTGTTTTATTGGCTTTTAAAACAATTTTTACAGTGTTTTTTAAGGAAAGAGTTGCTACAAAATTGCTATATGCGTTATTGGCAAAAGGATCTCTGTGTAAGTCAACAAGGAGTTTCTTATTGCTTGCAAGTGTGAAAGTAGACTGATAGGGCTGATACAGAAACCCACAAGGCCTTTATGGGCTTTTCATGTCTTTCTTTTCCATTCAATTCTGCTAAAGGGGAAGAATTTCACGATGGGATCATTTCTTTGAGGACTGTATGGACTGTCGCAGCACGATACTAGGTTTGTTGTAGTAGTTTCAACCAAAATGGAGTTGTAATCAGATGGACAGACGAGAGAGAAGGAATATACACAAGGCATGCTAGGATATCCCTCATTGTGATACCCCATCCATGGACTTGTAGGCTTTAAGATTTTCATTTTGATGTTGGTCATAGCTTTTGTAAAGGATCCTGTTCTTCCAAGGTGCTAGTGAGCAAACTTGGGACTTCAGGAAACTGTAGGTAGCGTTTGACAATGCTTGTCTTTTTTTACTTCCTATGTGGTTTCCTTATCCACAGTTACACGTTAGTTGGCCCTGCAACCATAGAATGCTTAGCCAGCGGTGAGTGGAGCGTGAGCCACCAGCAGTGCCTGGCAGTATCCTGTGATGAACCACCCCATGTGGAAAATGCATCACCAGAGAGTGGCCACCGCCTCTTTGGTGATATAGCTTACTACTTCTGCTCAGATGGCTACAGCCTGGCTGATAACTCCCAGCTGCTTTGCAATGCAGAAGGGAAGTGGGTGCCTCCAGAGGGCAGGGAGATGCCCCACTGCATAGCTGATTTCTGTGAAAAACCATCCACTGTGGCCTACAGCATTCTGGAGTCCATTAGTAAAGCCAGATTTGCAGCTGGCTCCATTGTGAGCTTCAAGTGCATGGAAGGCTTTGTTCTGAACACTTCAGCCAAGATTGAGTGCCTTCGAGGTGGCCAGTGGAATCCTTCTCCTTTGAGCATCCAGTGCATCCCTGTTCGCTGCGGAGAGCCTCCCCACATTAGCAATGGCTATGCCAGTGGGGCCAACTACAGCTTCGGAGCAGTGGTGGCTTACAGCTGCAACAAGGGATTCTACATCAAGGGAGAGAAGAAGCGGACCTGTGAGGCCACTGGCAATTGGAGTGGCAGTTTGCCCACATGCCACCCAGTGTCCTGTGGAGAACCACCACAGCTTGAGAATGGCTTTATTAAGGTACAGAATGAGTTTTCTCATCTCCCTGGTACCATAGCAAACTGAATATGCCTTCATTTTCTTTCTTCTGTTTTGCTCTCCTGTTGAAATTGAGGAAGCACGTGACTGATTTGAATAAGCAAAGGGAAAAATGGGTGGATTTGCAGCAGAATCATGTCTGAAAAAACATGGACATTTCCATGGGATTTCCTATCTTAAAGTGAGTTTTCAGTTAGGAGACTCAAGATGCCATATGACAATCAATTGATTTCCTTAATGTCTTACTGTTCAGTTGATTGGTCCATGGGTGGCTTTACGGTGCCGTTTGGAGACATTTGAAGTACTATTGCCAGTTCACAAGCCTTGCTCTTCTCACTGCTATGAAAAAAAAACTGATTTGCAATAGATAAATCACCCTGGGAGAACTTATCTCCTTTCGATGCAAGCACACTTCTTGTGTCAGAGTCAGAACTTCCCTTTCCTTGTCAAATTACATTGCAACAATGTCTGAAGTTAAAAATCTCCTTGTGGCAGTCCAAACCTGTAACAACTACTTAGACCGTGTTGTGCTTTGATGCACAACGGCAATATTGTGGTAAGGAAGATCAGAAATGCTTTGTAAATATTTAACGTAGAATTTTTAAAGCATTTTTCTTCTGAACATCCCTCTTCCTTCCGTAAATGTAGCCACCAGGGAATCTGCATTTGCTAAAAATTGGGAGCGTTGCGGTTTGCATCGCAGTTCCTACATGGGCTTCCAGCAGTAATAGCAACACTATCTAGTCAGACTCCCACACAGGTACATCCTCAATTAATGCGTATTACTTTCTGTTGTCTTCCTTAGATAGGATCACTCCTCCAGATATTCCTTCCAGTTGGAGACATCTTTTAATACCTCAGTCAGAGCTCAGCCTGCAACTTTGAGGGGCTCCTCAGTTGCTTGCTCAAGACCCTGCAGCTGCATATGTGGCACTTATAAATGTCTCCTCGCAGTAGTACATCTGAGGGCTCCAGTCTTGAGTATGCTTGTAAGCTAAAAAATCATAACAACAGGCCAATTCACGGCAGCTTCTCCTGACCCATTTCTTTTCTGTCTTCCTGTCTACATATCTTTTGGCCTCATGGGTCAGGAAGGGGGAAAGCAGAGGAAATACTCTCTAGCTTTTATCTTTTAAGCCTTGAATTTTCTGTTTTCTTTTAGTGGTGCTCTCAGATTTCATGACAGCAAAGTGCACCATTTAAGGCAAGACATTCTGTGTCAGTTATTTGCATTAATTTCTTTGCAGACAGCTTTTACTGCTGTCTGAGATTCAGTTAGAAGCTAGACCAAGAGAACAGAAGAAATTAAATCGGCCTCCTATTGCCCCAAATCGTTCGTGTTCCTTTCAAACATGTCCCCATTTTATTCGTTTTGCAGGAAACAACTGGACGCTTCTTTGAGAATCAGGCAAATTACCAGTGTGAGTCTGGCTACCAGATGGTTGGGAGCTCAGTGTTTATCTGCCAAGCCAATCGGCAATGGCACAGTGAATCACCTCCTTACTGTGTTCCCCTCAGCTGTGGAAAACCACCACCCATCCAGCATGGCTACTCTAAGGGAGAAACTTTTGATATGGGCTCCAAAGTTGAGTTTTCCTGTGATGAAGGCTATGAGCTGATTGGAGATGTTTCTTGGACGTGTCAAAAGTCTGGGAAATGGAGCAAAAAGCAAAGCCCGAAGTGTGTGCCAAGAAAATGTCCAGAGCCACCCTTGGCAGAAAACCAGCTGGTCTTGAGGGAAGTGACTTACCAAGTCGGTGTTGTACAGTTCTCTTGCAAGGAGGGTTATGTTTTGCATGGCTCCTCTGTACTGAAATGCTTGCCCTCCCAACAGTGGAATGATTCCTTTCCCTTCTGCAAGGTTGTACAGTGTCCTGCACCTCCATACATCCCCTTTGGTGACCCCTTGACTTCATCCCTTCATTTTGGTAGCACTGTGAAATACATCTGTGTGGATGGGTTTTTACTGAAGGGTGAGTCTACCATCAGATGCCAGGCTGATGGCTCATGGAGCTTGCCTTTGCCAGAGTGTATTCCTGTGGAGTGCCCCCAACCAGAAGAAATTCAGAATGGCATTGTTGATGTGCAGGGCCTCACCTTCCTTAGCACAGCCCTCTATACGTGTAAACCAGGCTTTGAACTGGTGGGGAACACCACTATCCTCTGTGGAGAAGACGGCCAGTGGCTGGGAGGAAGGCCAGCTTGCAAACCTATTCAATGCCCAAGGCCTAAGAAGATCCTCAATGGCAAATACTCATTCACAAATTTCCATTATGGGCAGACTGTTAGGTATTCCTGTGATAGAGGTTTCCAGCTCCAAGGGGAGGAAACACTGAGATGCCTAGAGACAGGGGAGTGGAGTACAGAGGTTCCCTCCTGCAAAGCCATAAATTGCCAGCCCCCTCAGCCCATTGAGAATGGCTTTGTGGAGGGTGCAGATTATAGCTATGGGGCCATGGTCATTTACAGCTGTGTGCCAGGCTTCCAGCTGTCTGGCCTTGCCATGCAGACCTGTGAAGAATCAGGCTGGTCTAGCTCCACACCAGCCTGCCTCCCAACAGACTGTGGCCTGCCTCCTCACATCGACTTTGGGGAGTACATGCAGGTGAGACATGGGGAAAAACGTTCTGACCAGGAGATTGTTACAGAGAGTCCCTCCCTTTCACATATGTTACTGGCTGACAATTTGAAAGACTTCAGAAGTTCCTTGAAGGAGGACAGTGCCATGCAGCTTACCACTTTCTTATTTGGAACTATCATTTCATACACATGTTACTCTGGCTACGAGCTGCTGGGAAACCCTGTTCTAGCTTGCCAAGAAGATGGGGCTTGGAATGGCACGGCCCCCGCCTGCATTTCAATAGAGTGCACCTTGCTGTCACCCCCGGAGAACGGTTTTTTGCATTTCACTGAGAACACACTCGGTAGTGTGGTGCAGTACACCTGTAAGCCAGGGTTCACACTTGTTGGGTCTGACACACGACTATGCTTGCCAAGTCGGCAGTGGAGTAACACTGCTCCATACTGCAAAGCAATAACGTGCAACTCGCCTACCCAGCTTATGAATGGTAACATAAGAGGGGAAAACTACACATATGGGAGTGTTGTCTACTATGAGTGTGATCCTGGATACCAGTTAAATGGCCCCACAGAGAGAAGATGCCAAGAGAACCAGAAATGGGATGGCAGTGAACCGATTTGCATTCCGGTTTCCTGTAGCCCACCACCCATCTTGGAAAACGGTCAGGTGACTGGAGGGGAGTACACATTCCAGAGATATACACAGTACAGCTGCAATGAAGGTTTCCTGTTAGATGGGGACAGGAGTAGAGTCTGCCTGGCAAATGGAAGCTGGAGTGGGGTCGCCCCAGTGTGCAAAGCTGTGACCTGCCCTATGCCGCTGCCTCTTTCCAATGGGAAAACTAGTGGCTCAGATTTTGGCTTTAAGAAACAAGTGCACTATCACTGCAATGAAGGATATAGCCTGCAAGGGGTGTCTACACTTACCTGTCAGAGTGATGGTACCTGGGATTCAGAAGCTCCACACTGTGAGCCAGTCATTTGTGGGCCTCCTGAAGACATCTCCCATGGCTTTCTGAATGGCTCAGGCTTTACCTATGGGGAATTTGCCCAGTATGTGTGCTTCCCTGGTTATGAGCTGCATGGCAATCCTTTACGGCAATGTTTGTCCAATGGCTCCTGGAGTGGAAGCCTTCCATCTTGCCTACCCTGTCTGTGCCCTACACCACAGATTCAGAATGGGATTGTTCTTGGTACAGATTTCAGCTGTGGGAAGAGTGTCCAGTTTCAGTGCCTGGAGGGCTTCAAACTGCTAGGGCCTTCTGAAGTCACCTGTGAGGCAGCTGGCAAGTGGAGTTTTGGGTTTCCTCGCTGTGGGCAGATTTCCTGCGGCTCTCCACCCATCATCCCCAACACATTTATCAATGGGAGCAGCTCTGCAGATGAGAACACCATCATCTATACCTGCTTGACAGGTTTTGTCATGCGAGGGACTCCAGAGCTGACTTGTGTGGAGACTGGTGTCTGGAAGAAGCCATATCCAAGCTGTGAGCTGTTAAGCTGTGGCCCACCACCTTCTGTCCCAAATGCAGAGGTTCTTGGGAACACTTACACCTATGGGAGCAAGGTCCAGTACAGGTAAGAATGCTGCTGCCATCCTCTTTCCATAAAATCTCTAAAGGAATGAAGGTGGAAGGTTTGTGCACCTTCAGTTAATGCAAGTTTTTAAAATACGTGGAAGAAAAGTTATGCCCTATCGCATGCTTAGATTGACAAAGCCCGTGTATCCCATACATATGTCAAAACTCCAGCAAGGTATTTTAGCCTGTTGGGCTGCAGTCCTCCACCACCTTTAGTTTCCCATTCCCCTTTGTATTCCGCTTCTCCTCTGAAACACTGGTCTGGACATTCAGGTTTTCTTAGCAACTTGACAGCAACAGTCAGCAGGGTGTGCAATTTTTCTCCCCTTTTGGCACCCCATTTATGTCTTGCTTCTGCTTCAGGTGCCTGTTGTAATACAGAAGGTCTGATCTCCTGCTTGTCCCATTTTATGTACTGCAACACTGCACTGTCAGTAAGTGCTGCAGATTGCAGTTGCTCCTTTGTCAGATACAAGAGAAAGGGGGTTTTGTTAATCTCCTGAAGTGTGCACGATGTGGATCCCTCCAAGGTGAGGAACTCCTTGGCAGAAGGGGAGATTTTTTTCGCAGTAAAGGCAAGTAATAGAATTGGGAGATGGCATGTGGATTAATTTAACAGTATCAGTCATTTCCATGCACCTTTAACAAGGTGAAGGGGGTGCTTGTATCTGACTTTCTACAGGTGCACCCACTTGTGCAAGCCAGGTGAGTTGCTCTTGGTGAAACACCGTGTGGAGCTGAACGGATCAGCATTAAATGTCTAAGCAAATGGCCTGTCTTCAGCCTAAGGCTTAGTTTGTTCTTGGGAGAAAGTGAGATCATCTTTAGAATTGCTTGGTGCTCACACATTGTTCACTGAACCAAAAGGAAGGGCAGTGCAGGAACTCCACTAAAGTGTTCAGTGCCCTTCAAGCACTAAAGCCACCAGCTCAACTTTCCATTGTGCTGCTGTAGCAGCATGAAGCAGCTGGAGATGAAGTCTGAAGCTTTCAGCTCTTGCAACAGAATAAACTCAGTCCAGGCATGCTTCTTATAGGGTTACCCTTAAATAATAGAGAAATTCCAAGCGATGCTTATGAACAACTGCTGAAAAGTGACTGTCTGACTTTCTAATTTGTGGGTTAGTTCATCCCTAGCTGTGTCTCTATGGTCAGGTCTTCATGCTGTGTTGCAGGTGCCTGGAAGGCTACACAATGGTGACCGAGGTAGATGTATGCATTTGCCAGGAAGATGGACAGTGGTCTCCCCAAAGTATTTCCTGTTGCCCCAGAAAGTGTCCTCTCCCCGGAAATATCACCCATGTAATTGTACTTGGAGACAACTTCACTGTGAACGCAAACATCACTTTGTCATGCGTAGAAGGCTACACTCTGGTGGGAGCAAGCACATCTACATGCAAGGTATAGTGTTATTTGCACTGTTTTATTTTACCAGCTTTGTTGAACTGAAGAGTCCTTCTCATGCCCTCGTTAACTTTTGGCCCTTAATTACACACAACAAAAAAAAAATCAAAGTGTGTCCTACAAAATATAGTATGCTTTCTTGTTTCCCAGTAAGAGCAATTACTAGTTTTCTATGTATAGACTTTCAGAACTAGAAATTACTGATTTCAAAATTACTGATTTCTTCTTCCATCAAAAATTAATGTTGTCCTTTAAAAAAACATTCCTTTTATCACATTTCAGGGAGTAAATCATGTCCAAGATTTTTAAAAATTATGTTCAAGATTTCTAATGTATTTTGAGGATTGTGTGCAGAGCTGTTTTTTTCCAGAATAACAGGCAGCACATAATTTAATCCACTGTGCAGCTGTAGAAACTTCAATCCTCTGTATGTTAAACATTCTCATCAGTATTGCTAGTAACTTCTTGTTGCATTAGCTGTGGACAACCTTGACTTAAGCTTGTAAATAGGCTCTTCAAAGTCAGTAAGTCTGCTTGTATGAGAAAAGCTAAGCATGTGTGTTTCTGCAGAATCAGCACTTCATAAGGAAAGGTTTTCCCCTTATTTTGCTCTTTCAAAGATCTGTGGAAGTGAGAGTAGGTGTGTTTGATGAGTGTCTCTTCAGGTATCAGACTTCTTTCAGAGAGCCTAGAAAGGCAGCTGAAGCACTTAGTCATGGTGTTAGACATTCAGCCGGGAGAGCTGTTGAATGCCGCCTTTGCCTCAGTCTTTACTACTAAAGCTGACCCTCAGGATTCCCTGCCTCTGGCAGTAAGGGAAAAAGTCAGAAGAAAGGAGGACTACCCCTTGGTCGAGGAGGATTGGGAGGATTGGGTTAGGGATCTTTTAGGCAAACTAGACACCCACAAATCCATGGGCCCTGATGGGATACACCCACAAGTGTTGAGGCAGCTAGTGGATGCCGTTGCAAAGCCACTTTCCATCGTCTTTGAAAGGTCATGGAGGACAGGAGAGGTACCCGAGGACTGGAGGAAAGCCAATGTAACTCCAGTCTTTAAAAACAGCAAGAAAGAGGACCCATGAAACTACAGGCCAGTCAGCCTCACCTCCATTCCTGGAAGGTGATGGAACAGCTCATTCTGGCTGTTACCTCCAAGCACATGGAGGAAAAGAAGATTATCGGGAGTAGTCAGCATGGATTCACTAAGGGGAAATCATGCTTGACCAATCTGATAGTCTTCTATGATAAAATTACTGGCTGGGTGGATGAGGGGAGGACAGTGGATGTGGTCTACCTTGACCTTAGTAAGGCCTTTGACACTGTCTCCCACCACATCCTCATAGGTAAGCTGAGCAAGTGTGGGTTAGATGAGTGGACAGTGAGGTGGGTTAAGAACTGGCTGAAGGACAGAGCTCAGAGGGTTGTGATCAGGGGTGCTGAGTCCAGCTGGAGGCCTGTAACTAGCGATGTTCCAGTATTAGGGCCTGTCCTATTCAATATATTCGTCAATGACCTAGATGAAGGGACAGAGTGTATCATCAGCAAATTTGCTGACAGTACAAAGCTGAGAGGAGTGGCAGAGAGTAGCTCTGCAGAGAAGGACCTGGGAGTTTTGATGGATAACGGGATGACCATGAGCCAGCATTGTGCCCTTGTGGCCAAGAAGACCAATAGCATCCTGGGTTGCATTAAGAAGAGTGTGGCCAGCAGCTCAAGGGAGGTCATCATCCCACTCTACTCTGCCCTGATAAGGCCACACCTGGAGTACTGTGTCCAGTTCTGGGCCCCCCAGTTCAAGAAGGACAGGGAGGTGCAGGAGAGAGTCCAGCAGAGGGCTACGAAGATGATTAGGGGGATGGAGCATCTCTCCTACAAAGAAAGGCTGAGAGACCTGGGGCTATTTAGCCTGGGGAAGAGAAGAGTGAGAGGGGACTTTATCAACACTTACAAATATATAAAGGGTGGGCGTCAAGAGGATGGGGCCAGGCTCTTCTCAGTGGTGCCCAGCGACAGGACAAGGGGCAACAGGCACAAGCTGGAGCACAGGAACATGAAGAGGAACTTCTCTACTCTGAGGGTGGCAGAGCACTGGAACAGGCTGCCCAGGGAGGTTGTGGAGTCTCCTTCTCTGGAGATATTCAAAACCCATCTGGACATGTTCGTGTGTGACCTGCTGTAGGCTAACCTGCTTTGGCGGAGGAGTTGGACCAGGTGATCTCCAGAGGTCCCTTACAACTCCTGCCATTCTGTAAGAGAAGTACAGAACATGGAATCGGGCAGCTATAGTTTTCATTCTTCTCCTGATGCGTTCCCTAAGCTATAAAGTGACCTTGTACAAGTGAACTTGCTTTTCCAAGCTTCTGTTTCCCCATTTACTTTTTGTTCCTTCTGTCTTGTAAGTCTAAGCTGAACATTCTTGCCACAACTGAGCTCCAGTCTATGTTGACATCCTAAAAGTCTTACTTAAACTACTAAGTTTTATTAAGGATTGCACAAATAGTATTACATTAACCACATCTGTATACTCACAGCCATTGGATGCTTCTACTATGATTTTCCTAACTTTTTCATTTAGATAAGAACTAAGCATATAAAGTGATGCCTTCACACTTCTCATTACATTTCTTTTTCAGGAGAGTGGCATTTGGGTGCCATCGTTTTCCGATGACATCTGCATTCCTGTGTCCTGTGGGACCCCACAGTCTCCAGAGCATGGATTTGTGGTTGGCACTAAATACAATTATAAAGACGTGGTTCATTATAAATGTGATTCTGGCTATGAAATACAAGTAAGCAAGCTCAAATCTCCAGCACTCTAAAGCTTTAGCTGTCATTTTCAGTTCTTATGTGATGACTCTGAGGATGTATTATGTCTGTTCCATATTGAATTATTCCCTTAACTCCCACAGAAGCTGGATATCTGCTGTTGTTGTTATTGTCTGTAGAATGCTCCTGGTATGTCTGGGATAGCCCTTGAATGACTTAAGGGTATAACTGAAGCAAATACAAGCATCCTGTTCAGAGTTCCATGTTCAGCAGATACCTTTCAGTGGTTTTATTTAACGGAAGGTTGTTTCAGCCCTCTGCAAATAGAGCGTTATATATCCCTGTGACCATAAATCATGGAAGAGTTACTTTCTCATGTGTTGCTCTCTTGAACTAGTTCTCTGGGCTGGAGTTAGACTGCATTCTTCCCTCAGTTTCATAATGTCCCATGCATTATGTCTGCTGCATTGAGCCTCTCAGATTCACAGCACCTGATAAACTTCGCTGCCCTCAGTTCTCTGATATTGCTAGGTGGTATGAAAGTGATATCTCTTGTTTTGCTAAGGCAAAGAGATTCCAGTTTGTTCAATGGCGGATTTATTCCCTGATGGAGAAGAGAACAAAGGTCTTTTCTGTACATTGTTTTTGTTTGGATTGGGCACTTATCCTCACCTGAGCTCTGGAGCAGCACTGCTGTCTCATTATCAGGTCTCAGACTAGCCAGTTCAGAGCTGTGTCAGGTGTGTTTTCAAAAGCTGCAGTGAATTCAGAAATTAATGTGTGTATATTTCTGAGGCACAGCATGGCCTCCATCATTCCCAGGTGATGGCAGAGTAGGGGCACAGCCATGTCCAGAGGCATGAGGTGGTAAGTTGTCTCCAGGACAGAGGCTGGCTCTTAACACTGTGTTTTTGTGACTACCAAGCAGAATGCAGGATTGTGCTTCCTTTGTACTGTCCTAACACCAGTAATAAAGAACTTCATGCATGTGAATTCACCCCGTCAGGATTGAATTCACTCAGTCACTCAGTATAAAAATGAGAGTTTAGAGAACAATAAATTTAATTTGCGTTATGTTGCCATGTATGTAATATCACTGGGGATGGAGAGTTGGGTTGGTATTTAGACGAACAGGTAGAATTGCTGTTTCAAGTATTTGGAGGTAACAAGCCAGTGCTTTCATACAGTAGAAAGTCCTTCCAAGCTTTGTATTCCAGCTTCGCCACCTAGCGTCTCTTTGTCTCACTGCTGTCCTGCTTTTTGCCATTTGGGAAGCAAAATCCGTTGGATGTGATGCCATACAAAACTCATGTCAAACAGCTCCCCCCTGGGTTTGCTTTGTAATGAAAGTATGTTGCTTCAAGGAGCAAACATAGATGTTCTCCATGTCTTGGAATAAAATAAGAAATAAATTCTGGGCTATTAGACTGGCTATAAAGCCTGTATGTGAGAAAGAAATAACATTATTTATAAGAAAATTTAAAGAAAGAGTGTTTGGAATGTGGTCAAAATCAGTTCGTTATGTTTATAAAACACAAGATTGTACTGTTGTTGGAAAAAATGCTACTTAGATTTTCTGTAAGTGAGTCCTGGAAGGAGAAAATTTGTCATCATAACACATTGCTGGAACAAGAATGGTAAAATTGACAAGAAGGATGATAGTCCAGGGAGAAGGACAAGAGAACTGACTAACTGACCCCACAAACTTTTGGTTTATAAACAATACCCATCACTTTGCAGAAAGAACTTCTACTCTAAACTCTGCTAGTAAACACGGGCTGTAGCATTTAACTATATAATTACATGGATTGCACATGGAGGGAAAATGTCCTGGTCTTGCTGGATACTAGAACTGATGGGAGAAAAAAAGTTGACTAAGTAAAGTTGATCTTTGAGCATGTTATTTTGTTTCACAGGGTGATGCAGAACGGACTTGCCAAGAAAACAGGCTTTGGAGTGGGACAGTGCCAGTGTGCAGAAGTACGTTCCACCTGAGTTTATCACTTAAATGTTGGTCAAGGGTGATTTTACACAAAGGAAAATACTTCTGCTTATTTTGCTTTATCACTCATACTGTCTGCATTTGCCTAAAAATTTTTGGTAAGTACCACTGATAACAGCCTGGAAGAGTTGCAGAATTGCTGGTGTGTGCAGGTAATAGTGTGAAGGAAATCACTACACTTTTCTGCTTTGCTTCTATATCCCTAAGAAAGCTGTGCAGACAGCTTTCAAGTCTAAATAGTTATGACACTTGAGGTCATGTCTCTGGGGTTACTGAGGACCTCTGAACATGTTAGTTGCCAGGAATCACGGGTACTTAGCATCCTAAAATGTAATTCTAACGATACTCATTCTCAAAGGTACTTCATTTCTGTGAGATGCCTGATGCCCACTGACTGCAGTGACAAAATAGGAGTTGTCTGCATAAATACTTAGTGGACTTCAGCTGCTGGCTGTAAGTGGCAGCAGTGGAATTTCCCGAGGCTTCCTGCCAGCACAGCCACGCTAGATTTTGTCTTTTAGCAGAAACTGGAAGCACCAAGCATGATACTGTTCATCTACTCAGGGACGAATATCTGGGAATGTCCAGATAAATGCTGTATAATCTTTCCCTGTCTCTCAGAGTAAAACCTTTGAAGGATCTGTGAACAGGACAGACCGTATGCATTATGTCTGATTGGAACATACTCCTTATGTTGTAGGACTATCATGTGGACCACCGGACATGATAGAAAATGGATCTGTTCAGGGAGAGGAGTACCTATTTGGCAGTGAGGTTTTTTACAGCTGTGACCCTGGCTTTGAGCTACAGGGACCAAGCCGAAGGATTTGCCACGTTGACAAAAAGTGGAGCCCCTCCGCCCCTGCATGCATACGTAAGTAGCAAGCAGAGCAACATGGTGGCAGTTTTCCAGGAGAGCCAGGGAACAAACTGAGACAGTGCTTTTGCTGGCTTCCTTCCAGTCTCCCCCCGCACCCCCCTGCCCCAGCTCCAGCTGGAGGGCTGTAACAGGTGGAGCCAGAGCAAAAGCCAGAAGAGAAGTTCTCACTGGCAGTTCCTCTCTAATTTGAAGTGAGCTCATTTTGGCATGTTAAAATGACACAAGCATAGAGTTGTGCTCAGGTCAATTGGGGAGGGGCGTGACCTGCTGTGTTGATTGGCCTTGCATTCTGGTGTGCAGGGCTTTGGACGTCATGTGCTGGGACGGTTTGTCTCTGCCATGGCAATGCTAGTATATCCTGGCCACTCTGTATGACTGGAGATCAAGACTCTGCTCCTTAGGACCAAATCTTGTACAGCAGGTGGTGATAAATTGTGGGAGCATGTAAAGAAGGATTTATGACTTAGTTCATACAGCTTATAAATAAACCGGCGAGATTTTATAGTCTTTACCGATGAATCATTTCCCATCTTCTCATGATGATGTCATAGTCCTACCCCTTGCATTCTTCTCTCTCACCTTTGACAAATTTGCCTGGTCTCCACAATAATTGTGGGACAGGGGGCAAGATCCTTCTTAACTACTGTCATTTTTCTTGAGATCACCTTCCACTGTACAGGGAGCAAAGGAAACTGCAAATGCACCTCTGGCCTGCTCAGTAGAAATATTCCAGATCACTCTGAAAACATCTCATAGCTTACACACCACCAGATGCATTTGGGCACATTCCCTCTCAGGTGTCTGCAGCCTGAACCCCAGGAGAGAGGGCAGGCAAGTCATTGTATAACCCTTCTCCCTATAATATTTCCCAGCTTCTTTCTTCCCATCTTTCCATTAATTCAGTGCATGGACAGAGCTGTCGGACAGTGTGTTACAAATACAGTGACCTTCATTGTCTGTATGAAACCAAAAGGTTTTCTCCTCCTAGGAATTACTTGTGGGCTACATCCCTCAATAGAAAAAGCAGAGACTATTTCTACTGGAAGCACATACAGAAGTAATGTAACCTTTGTGTGCAACTCTGGATACCATCTTGTTGGGCCCCAGAATATCACATGTCTTGCCAATGGGAGCTGGAGTAAACCCTTGCCATTGTGTGAAGGTAACTGTTCGGTTTCATGTCCTGGCACGTTCCAATCTGGGATAAGCAATAGCTCTTCCCTAATGCATGCATATCATATGATCCAGGGATTGAGCTGCTTTTGAGAAACGATCCTGTAACTTGCATTAAAAATGGTGCCTGAAAAATGAAACATGTCACAAGGAGCACTAAGGTTTTAATCTATAGTTTAACCAGCTTAATGAAAGATGAGATTACTTGCTATTTCAGAAAATCAAACCCCTAACAAAAGGTGATGGACTGCAAGGACAAGTGACTTTTCTCCAAGCAGCCTTCTGTAGTCAATCATTAAGTTGATATTCTTTTTCTGCACTTAGGGCCCTAAGGACAGTCTCAACAGCTCAGCCTTTAACCTCTGTACTCCTCACATGAACGAACACTATGAATGCATGATGGGTACCATTTTGCAAATCACTGCTTTCAGATGTTCCCTCAGTAGGTCCTGTTGCTCATGCCACAAAGCAGAATGAGTGCTGAGCAAGAGCTGTCTGTGTCATGTGGAGTGGGCAGTAGTGGGTGGAAACAAGGCTGTCAACACAAAAAGAGAACAAAAAATTAAAACCTCAGATTTGAACAGATAGCCAGTACTGTTCAAAATGTAAAGCATTAGAAGCTTACTGAATTGCAGTATCATTAACTTTAAAGTAGGAGCGTTTGCCATTCCTGGACTCTGCCATGAAGATATGAAGCCTGGGCTTCACACTTTTCCCTTCCTCTCAGAAACGCACCAGTTCACTTCTTGCCCATCATACTTCCTTTCAGGCTGTTCTTGTCCCTGCTGCATATACCTCAGGTGTCCCAAGCTAGACTTTAAACCCAGCGTACTGCTTGCTTTTCATAGTGGCTCCCAGCATTCTTACATGGAGCTGACACCCAGCTGCACACACAGATTCAGAGAGGACCAGCATACTTTGACAGCTTCACCAAAGTGGGACAGATAATGATCTTCCACTCAAAGCAGATGTTAGGTTCCTATGACCAGAGCCATGAAAACTGCGTGAGGGCTCGGGACCATCAGATAGAGCACTGGGCAGCCACACAATGCACAGATCACAGTGCACTACAGTGCCCCAATACTTTGCAGGCCTTATAGTAGCAACCTGGAAAGTTGATAGGGGACATCCATGCAAGAGAGGTCTCCAGTACCTAGCCGGGTACTAAGAAAAGTCACTCACTAGCAGTGCTGAACAGATGTCAAGAAGACCATCTTGAACAAGCTTGAGCACAGCCAGTTCACCAATTCTTCTTTTCATCTTGCCTGACGGCCTTGTGTCTGACAGATAATTTAAGCTTCAGTCATCCCATTACACAGACCACCTAGGAAAATCAAATGGAAAATGAGAGACAGAACAGATGTCTAATGTAGCAGAGGTAACCCAACTTGGACTGTCTTCTTGCTGGCTTCAGAAACACAGCTGAGAATCTTGAGGGAAGCAATAGTTAAGTGTCAGCATCTTGCACCAAACCCATCCTGCATCTCATCTGCTATTTCTTGTCAGGTGAAAAGAAAGGCACAAAGGGCTGGAAGTTTCTGCGGTATCTCTCAATGGCAAGAAAGAACCATTTCTATGTTTTGCCCTACTGACCCCAGTATGAAGTCATAAATGTGTCCTCTCCTCCCGAGCACTGACATATTTGCTGACCTGAAAAACATGTGTCTGTGGCTTTTCTCCATCACTGGGAGGAGCTCCTTCCCTAGCTTGGCTACATTTCCTTCCCACTCTCCATCAGTGTTCTTCATGATTTATTAGTGTGTGGCTGCTACTTTAAAGATATTGTGTGAGTAACTCAGCAATTGTTGGCAGTCCGGGTGTAATATAAAGGTGAATTAATGAGAGCTCTTCCTTTGCAGAGACCAGATGCAAAGTTCCAGTTTCCTTGCTGAATGGGAAGGCGATTTATGAAAACAATACAGTTGGCAGCACAATAGCATATTTCTGTGAGAGGGGATACAGCTTGGAAGGGGAACCTGCAGCAGAGTGCACAAGAGATGGGAGATGGAGTAATCCCTTGCCTCTCTGTAAACGTGTGTGTTTGCTTTGTAATGAAAAAGTGGTCTCGATTTGTAAGCACTAAAGGCTAGGCTGCTCTTCATTTAAACTGACAGTAAATGAGAGCAACTTCTGCAGGTCTTTGTGGAAATGTACTGTAATTTTCTTCTGGAGTAGTCATGAGCAGAATTTGTCACTTGTAGTTTAAAAAAAAATGGTTTGGCCTACTTTGGGAGATTTGTTGGTGTACATCCCATTTTTATAGAGGAACAAAGGGAGCAGTTACTGAGACATGTTAAAGCATTAGCTTGTCCACAGTAAAACAATGACAGTAAAACAATGAGCTGTGTTCCGCATAGCTCCCTTTAGTTGCAAAGATGACATAAAATGGAGTCAATTGTAGTCAACCACTTGGTACATGGGGAACAGGTGAGAGAAAATTTTGGGGGAGAAAGCAAAAAGGAGACTTTGTTGTCTGCAACTGACTATTGGGAGGGTGCAAAGAAAAAAGAGCCAGACACTTCTCAGAGGTGCACAGTGGTAGGATGAGAGGCAATGGACACAAGTCGCAAGAAAGGAAATTCCAATTAAGTATTTGAAGAAACTTTTTACTATCATAACAGTCAAATACAGGAACAGGGACCCAAAGAGGATGTGAAATCTCCATGCTTGTAGATACTCACATTTCAGGTGGTCAAGTCTCAGAGCAACCTCTGACCGAGGTAGCCCTGCTTTGAGAAGGAAGTTGGACTTAATGGCTGTATAAATTATTCTGTGATTTTGTGAAATAGCACCTGAGGCACATGTGCACTGTGCACACACACCCACAGTAGCCTTCCTTGTTGCTGTATGTGTCTGTAACTAATTTTAAGATCTACTATAGTCTTAGAGTGGTTAATTGAGACTTTTAATTTTTGTATTACAAAAGACTCATAGCATTTTAGTTTCAGGAAACTGGCATCAATTTCTGCTGTATACAGAGTCCAACCCTTTCCACATTCATGATGAGAACAATAGACTGCAAAAATAGCTCAGCAAGCTTACAGCCAGCAATAAATAAGGTTATCAGAGAAATTCTAAACACTCGTAAATGTTGTTGTAAGTCTCTGCTCAAACACCTGGACTTTTGCTGCTCATTATTGGTCCAGCCCCTCAGAACAAGAAGTAGAATAGGTCTGGCTCTTTTTTACAGTAAGGTTATGGTAAACAGGAAGGACAAGAGAGAATGGTTTGATAGTATCAAGTAGAATATTCCGCACTTAAATCCTTAGTATGTCTACTGCTGGCATCAGCAGAATGTGGGAGCAAGCCATGTGACAGCAGATAATCAAACCTTTTATTATTATTTTATGACCCAAATCTTGTAACTTTACATCAAATTACAAATTGGGCTTGTGTGCAGCATCCATTTCTATTGCTTTTCATATAATTTGGTTTTGAAATTTGCAGAAATTGTTCTAAAGTATTCTCTTCCTTCCTTCCTTCCTTCCATCCGCTTTTCCTCCCTTCTTCTTTTCCCTCACACCCTTTCTTTGAACAGCAAACCCTTGTCCTGTGCCTTTCATAATCCCAGAGAATGCCCTTCTGTCTGAGGTGGATTTTTATGTTGGTCAGAACATATCCATCAGGTGCAGGGAAGGCTACCAGCTGAACGGGCAGTCTGTGATCACCTGTAATGCTGATGAGACTTGGACTCCAGCAACAGCTAAGTGTGAAAGTAAGTACATGAGATACAGTTCCGCAAGGACTTGGTACTTTCCAGAGGGCTGGTGACCACAGCTGTATCACACAGCAGCATGAGAGCACAGATGTGTCAGCAGAGCTCTCCACCTAGATGCAGTTATTCCAGAAGAGGGGAGCTTTTGTCTGCTATAGCCATTTTGAGAGGTGGGTCACTCCAAGAGATCCAGGCACATAAAGGCACCTAAGAAGCCCTACAGACGAGCTATTTCTTCTTTCTTTCTAACTGAGTTGTTTCTTTAAAAGGATCCAGAATATGTCTACGTGGGTTAATGCCCCAAGAGCATTTGTCCTACTGTCTACTAGGCCCTGCTGTAATTTTCTTGTCAATTCACCTTTTGCAAGCACTGGAGCTGGGATTAGTTGTTGGATACCCTAAATATCCTGAGAATGATTCCTGTGAGATTATGGGTGATGAGACAAGGGTTATAGGGAGTGGTGCTGCCTTTTATTGCATTTATTGACAGTGACAGAAGGCATAGTCTTCTTTTGCAGGCATGTCTGAAAGCTTTGGCTTCTTGCAAACAATATTGTTTAGTTCTGTCAATGACATCACCTAACTCTACAAACCCAGCCTTATGTATATCCTGGGACCATCTGAAAGTTGCTGGTCTGTATGGTGGATATAGCCATTGTTGCATTACCTAAAAGTGCTGTTCCTGGCCATTTCCTTGTTCACTGAGTGTATGTACAGGTTCTCCCTGTGAGTGCCTGCGCCACGAAGTCCTACTTCCTGATTTCCCATCAGAGGTGTCTCGCTCTGGCACCTCCCAGGTCCTTTGTGCAAAGTGCTGTGTCCAGGGTTAGAAACTGGATCATGTAGGCATTGCAACTCAAGAGCCTCTGGGTGATTTCTTTCGTTTAGAGATATCTTGCGGCCCCCCAGCTCACACAGAGAATGCTCTGATTCGTGGTAGCTTCTACCAGTATGGAGACATGATCACCTATTCATGCTACAGTGGGTACATGCTGGAGGGACCCCTGCGGAGCATTTGCTTAGAAAATGGAACATGGACAACACCACCTACCTGCAAAGGTAAGTTTTTTTTATGAACGGAAATGTATCTTAACTTGCCATAAGCAGGAAGATGTCATCCTAGCTGCAATAAAAATGACAGTGAAATTTTTGGTAGTTTCAGTGCAGTCATGGTTTTCACCCAGGTCATTTAAAGTGCTGGGTGTTGCTTTATTTCCAAGTGAAAGAGAGGGCTTGCACAATTTTTCTCTTTAGTCCTCACTAATCTTACAGTTTCTTTTACTACAGTCTTGTATCCCACACCTAAGATCCTCTCTCCTCACATCTTTTGTGAGAAGGTGAAGAACAAGTCATCATTTTGACATGCGAGCTGTTTCAGATAAGCACTGCCAGTCAGTTTTTCACAGTCAAAGATCAAGCACTGCAGGGAAACAAAAATAAGAGATCCAATGGATTCTTAGTCTCTCACTGTGTTTAGAGCTTGGCAGCTCCTGAAAATTATTTAGCATTAGAATACTTAAGGATAGGTTGATACAGCCCACTAAATAATATATACTAAGTACTGCAGAATATTCATGGTTTTAACAAAATACCAAAGACAAAGTCTAGCTTTTCCACCCTAGGCATACCTGCAGGAAAATGTCACTTTTTGGTTTGCTGAGCTAAAGAAGTCACTTGTTTAAATTACAGAATGAACTCTTCCATGTGGAAGATTCAAATACATAAAAAGTTTTGAACAAAAAATCGGGGAAATAAACACAAAACATAGAGGAAACGATAAGCTAAACAGTTCAAAACAGATATGAGGATCTTTAAACACTAACTTAAAACCAAGTATGAGGCGTGACAAAAGGGTTCCAGGGTCACAGGGCTGTGATGCAAGAGACCTTGCCATCTGCCATTTCTAAATTGGAAGCTTGACTATCCTTTTGCTTCTGGGTAGCTATAGAGCAGTGAGTTAGCTGCACTCTGGAGTTTTATCTCATATGGTGTAACAGCAACCATGCTACAAACTGAGC
Organism: Leptosomus discolor; assembly: GCF_034619465.1. Lineage (NCBI taxonomy): Eukaryota > Metazoa > Chordata > Aves > Leptosomiformes > Leptosomidae > Leptosomus > Leptosomus discolor. The sequence goes on from NC_141419.1 coordinate 23,342,980, forward strand.
CTTAGCTATTTTGTTTAGAAATGTGAGTATTAAAAGGAAAAAAAACCTTATAGCACCTCACTGGCCACGCACAAGCAGCCCCATTCAGTAAGGTCAAGAACTCCCACAGAAGAGGAAAGGTGCCAGAACGCTCATCTGGGAACATCGGAGCCATCATCAAAGTTGTCAAGTCTGCCTCTCCTCCTGCATGTCACGGCTCCCCATGTTGAAAATAAAAGCAATGATACTTCCTCCCTTCTTGGCAATTTTCTGTTTAGGTCAGAAGCCCTTCGGAGACAGAGGATTCTATACTGTGCTAAGCCTGACTAATCAGGGTCTCCTCAGCAGCGTCTTTGTTTGAATTATGGCAGCAAAATATTACTAATGTTAAGACCTAGACAAGCTGACTTGCCCTAGTCTATGAAAGCAAGTACTCTGTTAAAATTCTGTATCTGATAGTTGTAATTGCCTTGCCTAAAAATCACAGATCATTTCAAGGAGATTGTTTTGAGGAGACCCAGAGCTAAAGAAGTGGGCTTGTAATTCCTAAACATTTCAGGAATAGAGAAGCTGCTCCTGAAAAACAGGTTTCTCCTGGTTATGTGGTCATGGCTTGCCATTGCCATGAAGAATCACCTGTGAAGTAGCCAAGTAGAGAATATTTACGGTAAAAGCTACCTGAGTTACTTTAGATGTCAAGAGGTATCAACAAATCCTGTTAGAAATTTACACTTCCGAAGCACCATGCCCTTTCTGAAAAGTTTTCCAAGTATCTCGTAATTTCTTTCTAAACTGTTGTGGCTACAGAATTCAAGGGATGTCTGCATAATAACTACTCTACCTAAGCTAGAATTCATTAGCAAAATTACTTGGATATTACCTCTTCAGATTGTAACACTTTGGATTCTTCAACTGCCCCTTTAATATCACCCGCTTTACTTTTTATTCTTATTTAATATTTATTAGTTACACAGAAACCTACTTTATCCAAGGACTGTAGTTTTCTGCTAGGAGAGATTCTTGCCACTGGTTATTAACAACCTGGAAGGGCCGATCTGCAAAGCACTGTCAAACATGTGTCCTGTTTGCAACACCATGGAGTCTACTGAGACTGTTCAGAGTTGAGTATCAGGGAAAATAACTTCAAGAAACAAAGTGATGAGGTGGACAGATGATCAGGGTGTAGTGCAAGAAAACAAAGCAGAATAGCCTGCCTTTTGGTGTTAGGAATAATAATTTCCCCACCTCTTTTCACCTAAAAGGGGAATTATAAAGACTAAAGATGTTTCTGAGAGGACTGACCTGTGTTTTCATGACTCATGTCAAAATAATCTTTCAAAACTGCTTTATAATTCATTTGAGAGATTTGCCTAACAAAAGGCCTACAGGACCCAAGCCTTTGTGGTCTACATCAGAAGCGACATGAAAGCACTCTTTGTAATGACTCATGCTGCATTTCTTGTTTTTGGCTCTGTGAGTTGATTATTAATGTGTCCTAAGCTGGCTTGAAATGTTCTGGCCCAGTTGAACAGGTTAGTTAATGTAAATATAATAATTAAAAAGCAGACTTTGTTAGCTTCTTTGGGAGAGCTGTCACCACAGCTGCACTTGCCTGAATCACTGCTGGTTAGAGGTTGCAGGCCAGATTCTGATCTGAGTTTCAGGGGTGAGAAGTATTAACCTGGATCTGCTGATCGTAAATACCTGCAGGACTCAGCAGGCTGAACAGATGCACACAGCTTGGCTGGCTCCATTTTTTTCTCTCTGAAATGCTCTAAAATCTGTTTTGTGTATTTGCCCTCTGCCCACATCTGGCTGACTGGGAGTGGTCAGCACGGAGCTGCCAACCAAAAAGTTCATACCCTGTCAGCAAACAGGAGCATTATGAGAGGGCAGCTGAGGCAGGGAGGAAATTGTTCACCTGCAACCACAGGAAAGCTTTTTGGCAAAGCTGAGAACAGATACCAGAAATTATTTTTTCCCCTTCTCACCCATGTTTGTCTTGCAGCACTGTAATGCTTTTGTGTCCTGTGGAGATAACTCTCAGGCATGGATTTACAAGTGAATCTCAAAGATTAAGATTGATACCGTGGATGTGAGATGTGCTACCACTAACTGAAGTCACAGTTAATGGTTCCCGTTCTCTCCCCAGTGCATCAGAACTGCAATTGCCCTGCTTGCTTTTACAACAGCAGAAAAAGAGAATGAGATTCCACCTTAACTTCCCGCCTCAAGGCTTTCTCTAGTCTTGTCTGTCGAGTGAAGAATAATCCCCACAGCTACAGACACAGAGTCTCTGCCTGCGTAAATTGGCGTATAACAAGTGCACACCTAGGAGTGATACTGTCTTACTCATTCAGTTTCATAACCAGAGCCAGGGCAGAAATCCAGAAAAAGCCTATCTCTGCATGAGATCCTGTATCACTGAGCAGGATAGAGTTGCCATCCAAAGCGATTTCTGTAACTCATGAAATGTCCACATCTTCTCCATTTACAGAGAGAGAGAAAATACGTTTCAGAGACCATTTTTCATGGGCTTTGAATTTTATGTGGAACATCATTTATACACAAACCTTTTACCTCCCATCCCATTATACATTCATGGGATATTGTTTAAGTGGTGTGAATCACACCAAGCTTTATATTTGATTCAACTTTCATAATTTTTCGTTACACAAAGGAAATCTGGTCAGCGCACTATTCTGCTTTAGTCAGCTCCCAGAGACGAGCTGTCTGCATAGTCATAGAAATCTTTAAGACAAAAATTGTTCAAAAAACCTGTTAAAATACTGCAACTTCTGTGAACCTGCTAGGGCCTAAGGTTTCTTCCCATTCCCATTATTAACTGACATTTGATGGGAAGGCTCTTCAGACTGAAAAATAAAATGGCATAAGCTTTGGCCCCATTTCAACAGACTCTCAGCTGCAGCTTGCAGCTTGGCATGGCTTAGCTTCAGGAGTGACTCAAGTCTGGCCCTATCAGAGGAAGATTTGCATTCCTTCCAATGTGGAGCTCAGGTCTGAACAGTGTTTCAGCGTGCTAAACCACTGTTTGTTTTTAATACTAACACTGAATAAGATCTGAAACACTCAAAGCCCAAACTAGTATTTTGCTTACCTAGTAACTAATTAAAGATAGGATAAAATAAACAGTTCATACTGAGTTTCCTGAGGTTACTCTGTGTTCATAACTACTACTAATTAGAAGTTAGTCTGATTACTTATTTGTTCTGTAGTATCATCTGGAAGCCACAATTTTTGATCTCTGTACATAGTATGAACACCACCATGACAAGGATTGTAATTCCTCCAATGACCTTTTCTAACATGTTTGTATTTAGCTTGCCACCCAATTTTGTAAAGTAGTCCTGGTTTCCCTGGACGTATTAGCCAAGGTATGGTGCAATATCATAGAAACAATGATAAAGCTCAAAGCCTGTCCAGTCCAAGCAACATATTGGGCTAGCATGATAGAGTCCACTTCAAATTCCTCACTTTTATGATCAGGTGCTTATCAACAGGTGTGCAAGCCAAGAAGCACTGGTCAGCATGAATGCTAAGTGAGGTTTATAATCACACTTTGGGTTCCACAGGTAAATACTTCACTGTGCCACTGCTGCACCCTTGTTGGTCACTCCTCATTACACTGGATGATAGTGCAGTAAAAATTCCTTGTTCTACCAGTGTTTAATCTTACTTTCAACAAATCCTGTATTACGCCAGATGGTATTATCTTCGTGTTTCATACCAAGGTTACAAGAAAGCTTGATTTTCATAGAATCATAGAATCATTCCAGTTGGAAAAGACCTTTGAGATCATCAAGTCCAACCACCAACCCTACTCTACCAAGTGCACCCCTAGACCATATCTCCAAGCACCACATCCAAATGACCTTTAAACACATTAAGGGATGGTGACTCAACCACCTCCCTGGGCAGCCTATTGCAATGTCTGACAGCCCGTTCAGTGAAAAAAAATTTCCTAATGTTAAGCCTAAACCTACCCTGGTGCAGCGTGAGTCCGTTCCCTCTTGTTCTATCATTACCTACCTGTGAGAAGAGACCAGCACCTGCCTCTCTACAGTGTCTCTCAGGTAGCTGTAGAGAGCAATAAGGTCTCCCCTCAGCCTCCTTTTCTTAAGTCTAAAGAGCCCCAGTTCCCTCAGCTGCTCCTCATAAGACCTGTTCTCCAGGCCTTTCACCAGCTTCATTGCCCTTCTCTGCACTCTCTCCAGCACCTCAATGTCTTTCTTGTGTTGAGGTGCCCAAAACTGCACACAGGATTCGAGGTGCGGCCTCACGAGGGCCGAGTACAGGGACACGATCACCTCCCTACTCCTGCTGGCCACACTGTTTCTGATACAGGCCCGGATGCTGTTGGCCTTCTTGGCCACCTGGGCACACTGCTGGCTCACGTTCAGCCGGCTGTCGACCAGCACCCCCAGGTCCTTTTCTGCTGGGCAGCTTTCCAGCCACTCCTCCCCAAGCTGGTAGCGCTGCATGGGGTTGTTGTGACCCAAGTGCAGGACCCGGCACTTGGCCTTGTTGAACCTCATACAGTTGACTTCGGCCCATCGATCCAGCCTGTCCAGTTCTCTCTGTAAAGCCTCCCTACCCTCAAGCAGATCAACACTCCCACCGAACTTGGTGTCATCTGCAAACTTACTAAGGGTGCCTTCTATCCCTTCATCAAGATCATTGATAAATATGTTAAACAGAAGTGGCCCTAGTATTGTCCCCTGCAGAACACCACTTGTGACCAGCCGCCAACTGGATTTAACTCCATTGATCCCCACTCTCTGGGCCCGGCCGTCCAGCCAGTATTTTACCCAGCAGAGTGTGTGCTCATCCAAGCCGTGAGCAGCCAGTTTCTTCACAAAGAAGAGTTAATTGAGAAGAGATAAAAAAAAAAGGGTAATAGTTTTTTGGGGGGGTGGGAAGCTTTTGTTTTGTTTTACAGAAATGAGTGGGGAAGAGCCAATAAAGCATAGCATCAGCCTTGAAACATTGTCCAAATAATTTACTCAACTACACTAAAAGCTTCTAAGTTTTCATTCCTGTCATGGACAATTTTTGATTGTCTTAACTGTTGCCACATTCTTGCTCACAGTACAGTCAGACACACAGAACCAGATAACAATGTAGCCTTTGAAATCAAAGTCAAGTTATGTTTCTGAACTTCACTACATTTGTTTGTCCTACTTTAAACTTCACAACTGCAAAGATCTTTGCAAGATTCTGAATTACTAAGCTTCCAATTAACCATTTTGAGCTTGTCATGAAATTGTATTGTTTTCAGCTGTCTGTCGGTTCCCATGTCAGAATGGTGGTGTCTGTGAGCGACCAAATGCCTGCTCATGTCCAGATGGCTGGATGGGTCGTCTTTGTGAAGAGCGTAAGTGTATCATCCCTAAATGTAATTTTAAAGATAATGTAGGTAAGACATGTGAATTTACTGCAGTGAACTGGGTGGGAAAATTAAAGGTGTAAAAGCCAAACCCATAAAAATCATTACTTTGTTCTGCTTGACAAATTAGAACAGAAAGGACCAACTGATTGCTTGTTTCTAGACAAATGATCATGCCCTGACATCTCCAAACCAAAACAAGCACTTTTTAAATTGATGCGATTTTGTTTGTGGGTGCCCTTTTGCTGTGGATGAAGAACAGCCTACTTCAGTTCTCCAAAGTCTGTTTCTAATAGCAATACATTATAGTTTTGGGGAAAGAACAGGCGTTAGAACAGACAAGTTGTTTCTTGGCTTCCTTTTTTATTAGTCTGCGATTATGAACCTGATCAGTTCATGTTCAAATAGTACAACTGTGTCACCTTTTTCCGTGCTGCCCTTCCTGACCTGTATACCTGTGCTTCACAAATTCTGGGCTGGCTTTTCCTAAACGGCATCTCTGAATGCTTAGAAAACTGAATCTGCTGCGGTTGAAAAGAGTCAAATCTAACTCTTGGGTCTGTCAGAGATTCCCTGGGTGACATGGGGGATGCCAGTTTGTGCTATGTTTCCCATTTTCTTCATGATGATCTCAGCACAAGGAATTTGGGAGGGCTAACCCTTTCATGCTGGCATAGCTGCTGCACAAGAAGCATTATTACTGTACACATGGTTAGGCATGGGTCTGTGTGGATAGAAAAGGAAAGTACCTTTCCTGTATTTAGTACTCAGTATGGTCCTGACGTAAAGCTTCAGTGTGTCCAAGAACACCTGCAGCTGAGGTGGTGTCACTGTCCCTGGCTCTCAGTGTATATGGAGACACACAAAAAGATGTGGCACCTCCTTATCTAGTTCATGGAGAGGAATGTGATTCAAGCATTTTGATAGGTAGATGTGTCACATCTTAAAATGGTCATCTGAATCTACTTCTGCAGCTTTCAAGTCTTCTCTGTGGCAGTGTCAGTTCCATGGGGCATGAATTAGCTGTAGATACAGAATGAGGAGAAGCGGTTTAGCAAATTTTGTCCTTCTGCATTTACAGAAACGGCAGCTATATGGTGTATTCACACAGCCCCTGTTTTGCTGTCCTGTCAGTACCACCATAGCCAGACATGCAGACTCAGCCCTGCATGTTTCACAGTTTCAGCAGAAAAGAACTGAGCTCTGTGTCTGGCAGAACTGTGTTTGGTATGCCACAATTCATTTTCTTACTGTACCATTAGTAATGGCGTTTAATGCATTCTTGAGGACCAGAGGACAAATTTTATGCCCCCAGTCATTTTGATCTGTCATGCCAATTCAGACCTTGTTTTCCTGTATGAGGAAAATGAACAGGCAGCTGACTAGCCAGATCACTCTTCATGCAGATGCGGGCACTACATCTCTTTTGGGTTTTTTTCCTTTACTTTGGTATAGGTAGTGAGGAGAGGAGAAAAGGATTCCAACAGTTGGTTAGTGCCACCTCAGTTTTGCAGCTTTGCTTGTCAAGCAAGGTGCACCAGTGAACAGAAAAGATAGATTTAGTGTTTGGAGTTGAGGTCCTGTTCTGGAAGTCAAAGGGATTTTGGTTTAATGATACAGACAAGTAAATCTTGGTGATACAGGTTAGTCCTGTGAGCTCTGTGGAAGTTCACCATTTTTTTCTTACCCAGGCAGACTGCATCTGCTCAGCTTGACCTCTGCTGTGCAATGGAAAAGGAAGAACCTCTGCATCAGTCCTCTGTAGGCCCCCCCACCCCCCACCCCCCCAGTATAAAACTCCACTGGAAATGCCACTCCAGGGTCCAAATTTGAGACCCAGCTCAACTCTGTCTTTCAAGGTCCCTTCCAACCCCTAACATTCTGTGATTCTGTGATTACAGCATGTTCACACAAGTTCTTCACTCAGTTAGAGTAAAGGAGATGGTAGTCTTGTGAAGGTACTTAAGTCATGAACATGCACATTGGAGAAGTTGCAGATCTGCTTACAGGAGCAGTATAGCTTGATGGGTGCTCAGTCCATAGGCCATCAGCTGCTTGGTATCTGCTTTTTTTATTCCCCAAAGCTTCCAGCCGCAGTCAACCTGTTGCACCCAAAATGCCTTGCATTAAAACTCTCTTTCCATGGGGGGCTTGTGGTGTCACCTGTCTCAGCACGTTTTCACTGGCTCAAGTGAAGAGCTTTTCTGTGGGCAGTGCAGATTAACTGGTTTTGGATGTTACATTGTCGGATCCCAGGGAATCTGAAAACAATCCAGTTATTTGTAATTAAAGCATGAACTGATTTTGTTGGCCACTATCACAGAAGCGAGCAATGTCTGTGAATATGATGTGTGAGAAACAAGTGAACAGCCCTGCTCATTTCCAGTGATCACAGAGCCTGCAGGCATCTGAAGGACTCTAGCCATTGCTCCAGCCTGTCCATTTGTTTGTCATTATTCCTTCTCATTTCTGGCTGCCATGCCAGTCATATTTGCTGCTCATGCCTTGTGGGTCGATCCTACTCAATTCTGCTAACGCTGCATGAAAAGACTTTGAGGGGTGATAGAGTTTCTAATTAAACATAAGTTCTTTTCTTGCATACTTTATTCTTTGCTTTTATGGGAGATAATTCATTTCACTTTTTGTCTTCTTCTCTCCTCTTAGCAATATGCATTCTGCCATGTCTCAATGGAGGTCGCTGTGTGGCCCCTTACCAGTGTGACTGCCCCCCTGGATGGACTGGATCACGCTGCCATATGGGTAAAACTCCTCTCATCTGCATTTTTTCCTCACTTTTTGTGACTCTACTGTCAATAGCTAGCACAGTTTATTAAGGAGTCTGTAGAACTACTAAGCTTCTCACAGGAAAACCCAGACAATAATATTCCTAGCGGACTTGATGTCCCCAGCTGCAAATTATTTTCAGAGTAGTCCCCGATGAGTCTTTAAAATCCTCAGAAAAGTTTGCTCCAAGGAAGGACAAACAGGATTCGCAAGAGTGCTCTCTGCATAAAGCAGTGCACAGGAGAGAGGATTTCCAAAGAGAGGGATAAAACCAGACTGTCCATTCCAAGAAGAGTTAGAATTTAATCTTCTACACGTGCGGGTCACCATTAAACTCACAGACAAGCTGCAGGTACTACAGGGGATTTTCACTACGTAGCTGTCTGGTTGCAGGGATTCCCACTTACTGCCCGAGTTCTGAGCTAGGCAAGAGGGCAGAACAAAGAAAGGATTTGTTTAAGGATGGCTGAGTTTAATGGGTAGATGGTACCCATGTAAGGTACCATGGTGTGTGAGTACCTTACTTTAGGTATCATCTAAGTTCTCTGGACAAATTTAACGTGCGCTGCATTTTACTAGATCCGTTGCACCTCACCAAGGCTGAAGGGCATGTAGCATACCAAAATAGTGAGGGGAGTAATTCTAGGCTCCAGACCTGTAACCTGGCAAGTCAGCTTGTGTCAGATGAGACTGATTTGCAATTAGGGATGATATTTGAATGCAAGTTTGGGATATATGATTCCATGTCAAGACTAAACAAATGTCAGTTTTTGAAAGGCTTGTCCCTGTGGAAATAGCCAGTAAAACTCATAGCAATTGAGTGGTCGTTGAAATTACTTTCAATTCTTATTAAATCTCAATCACTTATAAATGTTAACTATTTCTAAAAATTATTTTATGGTTTGTTCACTGTATTTTTATTGTCCAAGTGCACCCTAACTGATTGTTAATCTTAACATGGAAGGCCTTAACGTGAAAGCCCAGTTTTGCCTTCCTGCAAGACTTTGAAGTGGCTCATTGGGTGAACTGGAGGAGGGATTCGTGCTTTTGTTAGTGGATGTTCATATTATTTGTTCAACTGATGAGAATAGTGAGTTTGGGGGATAAGCTGTATGATACACTGCAAACCCAACCATCCTTCAGCAAATTGAAATTCCAGAGTGAACAGTTTAACTCAGAACTACTGTCTTTTGAAGGGACACTTGCCTAGCACATAATGCATCATTTCTTCTCATATGTCATAAACTTTGCAGCTATAACAGCACAGGTGGTTGAGGAGGATAGACGGCTTTTTCACTTTTGGGCCAGCATTCAGATCTGTTCAGGCTGATTTGCTTTTCAGTAGCTGAAGAAAAAATCCTAGTGAGCAGCTGCATCTGTGCCAAAGCCCATTCATAACCACTGCTTATGAAGTTATTAAACCAATTCTCATTTTACCTACTGGTGTTGACCTTTTGCCATGACAGAGCAAAGTGAAATGAGAAATATTTGGATTTACTGCTGGTCTCACAAGAATAAAGTGAGAGCCAAAGATGTTCCATTCATACGCTTCATTCCAGAATCAGAAGTCATTTTCAACATGACAAACTTAATGCACTTAATTGCACAGGGATGGTCCATCTCTATAATCTCTTGCCATTGTTTGTTCGTGTTTGGCCCAGAGGAATTGGAGTAGTGTATTTCCATCTCCTTTTGCATTCCTGTGATTATTCATTCCATTTCCTGTAATTCCATTTTAATAAGTGTTTCCTGATGCATGTTCCTTGCAAAGATATTACCCAGCACTTGTCCTCACTGGTATCTTTAGGTCTGTCCTCTAGATACGGCATTATCTGCTTAAAAGACTTCATGTCTTTCAGCTTTCCTGCGATATAAATGTCTGCATTTGAAGGACCTCATTAAGTGAGTCTCTAAATTGTGTGGTGCTTTGTCTTCCAGTCCGAACATTGATAGAAAGACTTGTAGCTTTGACTCTTGTTTGATTACTTGGTATCCTTGGGTTAGGCTGTCACACAAAAGGAGGTGCAGCCATTTCACAGCTAGCCCAGCATGATCCTATCAGGCAGGCTAATGTTTGTTCTCCAATTCAGATGCCCTGTGCCACCTAGTCACACCTCTTAGGGCTATACAGTGTCTTTCAGGAACTTACTGTCATTCTCTGCTTCCTTTCCTTGTCTCCATACAGGTGCCATTGTGTTAAGTGTTACTCCTTGCCAGCTGTTGATCTCTAAATGGCTTTCTGATTGTAAATTTATTTGTTTATGCTGCCTCTTTCTAATACTTTTTTACCATGTCTGCTGTCTGCTTGTCCTGGCTACAGTTTAGCCATCACATTCGTTTCAGATAAACACCCAAATTTTCTTTCTGGAAATAAGGCCTATTCTCCTGTTGATCTTCTGACTTTTCTCTTTTACTTCCTCCTGCTGCTTCCACTTGCATTCCTCCTTTTTTTGTCTCAGCTCGAGGAAAAAATAACAGAATTTTTAAGGCAACATAAAATAATACACTGGCTGTTTCATGCAGCTCATACACTGCAGCAGATAGCAAAAATACTAGAGAGAGTCAAATCACGTTCAGCAGCAATGTGATTCTAAGGATGCCCTTTCCAGAGCAAACCATCTTTTACAACAGACTCACAGCTGATGTTTAACGTTGTAGTTTTGAGAGCAGTCTGTTCTTAACAGAATAATGCAGGCTGGATTTTCAGTGCCCTGTTCCTTAATCAGCTTGTTGTGGGTGTGCTCATTAATGCAACTCTGTGTGTTTGTATTTGTATGCAGCTGTTTGCCAATTGCCTTGCTTAAATGGTGGGAAATGCATACGACCAAATCGGTGCTATTGTCCCTCATCGTGGACTGGACATGACTGCTCTAGGTAAGTGTGGCTGAGCACTATCCCATAGCTAAGCCACATCACACCCTACTGAATTCTAAGTCTGAAAAACGTACAATTAATTTTCCACATTTTGAGCATCCCTAGATCCTGTAAATCAGTGGTCATTGGATGGATCATGATTTATGGGCAATCTGGAAAGACCTTAGAGAGTACTCTGGAGAATGCTTGTCAAACTTCTAGAAAAATTAGGAAGTGGTAGGTTTACATGTAAGCAGACAGGCAAACCTGCAAAGTTTAGCGTTATTTTTAGTGGTGTAACTGGAAGTGTTTGTTGTGATGTGTAATACAGAATGTTCTTCAGGAAATTTGGGTGGTCTCCTGTGTACAAGTGTTCATTTTGAACTGTATATATCTCACCTGGGTCCAGGTTCAAGACTAGGTCATGCAGCAGGTGTTATAAGTGATAAGTCTTCTTACACCTAGGGCTGAGTGGTGTAATAATTTAAAGAGTTCAACACAATGCCACTGAGTCAAGTCCAAGTTCGATTCACCTGGCAGTGCAGCCCCTGTATCAAGAGCTCCAAGGACTGGGCTAAGATCTGGTTCACGTGCTCTCTTTTAGAGAGTTTTACCAGTGGCTGTGTTTTGGTTTGCTGATTCGTGTCTAATGGGGCCAACAGTGGACTAGATTTTCAAATCAGTGAGCCCCATGTGAGCACACTTACAAGTCTTGGTTGTAGCTTTTTTTTTTTACAATTAACTTGTGAAGTTTGGGTGTTTGGCTTTGAGTGCAGCCTGAGCAGGACTCAGTTTTTCTTTGGAAAACTATTTTATTTCATGCTGCCGTTAAGAGCCATTTACAACCTTGAAGAGGGAAGGCAGGTGGAATGGTAATGATGATGTCGTCAAGAATCAGATACAATAACAAACATGCAGTATGAGTTCTGCTCCCTGCATGGAACATTGAGGGCCATGAAACACTTGCTAGCAAAAATATTTATACCTCAGCTCACACAGGTTCTTACTGAACACAGTGGTCATTATCTTGGAGAGCTAACTAGCTAACTAGCTAACTAACTAACAGCTGAATATTTATATATTTCTCCGGGATACAGACAAAGCCTGTGACATTGTACATTTTTTTGATTTTTCTTTCTGGCCAGATAAAGACAGACATTCCTCCCTGTCTCTCTGATATACCATTTATCTTAAAGCTCCAGAAAATGTGCTTGTTTGAGAAATGGCATTGTCCAAAATGGATAGTTTTCATTTGTCAGCTGTGATTATATATGCCCATGTGAAGCAATTTAAATGTACTGGAAACAAACAGTATGCAGCTTCAGGCTGAAAGCTATACATCTAAAGTCTGATAGTATTTCCATTTAGGACATGAAGCAGAGAAGCTCAAATCCAGTAGATTTAGCAGCCAGAAATTATGGAGTTTATCTCTGAGGCAAAGTAAAGTTTCAACCTATTACCAAACTGGACTCTTCTTGGGTTTTGGGGGACTTTTTTTTGTCCAAGTCCACAGTATTGTGAAGTCTGAGAGAAGGCGGATCATTAGCCCTACAGGCTTGCAGTCTAGCAGCTCGTCCCTTCAAGAGCTGTTTGAGAGGAAGTTTCGCATGCAGAACTGGAGGGGTGGAGGGGAGGAGACAGAAACAAGCTCTGAGATCTGTTTTGTATTTTGTTGAACTTTGGCCTCAGCTGCTGGTGGCTCTTCACGGGGCATAATACTGAACAGGAGTAAATGCCATGATAGCAAAGATTCGCTGTGGCAGGTTAACTAGGTGTGATTTGTAAGGGGAAGCTGAAAGGGACGAAAGCTTTTATCCAGGACAAGATTAGCTCCAAACCACTCTGTGATGAGTCATGACTTAGATTAAATGCCAGATATCTCTCTTCCCCATGCCCACCCTCTTCCCCTCTCAATAGGCTGTTTTGAGCTGTGGCACTATAGACCTGGTGTACTTTCAGACACCATCCTCTTGTGCCTCACTGTTGATCTTGTTTGGTATGTTCAGGACAGCACTGATTTTATTTTGTTTGGATTTTTTTGGCGCAGGAAACGGAAGGCTGGATTCTATCCCTTTTAACATCAGAGCAGCAGTTCTACATTCAGATATCTTTCTTCAGCCTAGGCACCAGGGCTTGGAATCTAATGCATTGTAAATCAAATCCATTGCTTTTCTTGCCCCCCCAGCTCCCTTGTTTTGTATTTTATTTTGTGATACATTTTTACTATGCTTTTCCATTTTTAAAGAAATCCTCTGTATTTTTCATTTACAAAATGCATTATCAAATGTATGCTGCTACACACACACCGTACACACATAAACATACAAAAGTAAAGGATTCCTACTGTCCACTGAGGAAGCGGTTGTGTAAAGTAAAGCTCCTCCCATTTGTTACATACAGTAAATTAATTAATCCATACTATACTGCCAACCATGATTAAACAGAATGTGGCAATTCTGCTTACCATCTGCCAAAGCATATTGCTGTCCAGCGGCTCCACAGTAAAGAATAGTTACACAAGGCTAACTTACTGCATTGGGCCTGTTTCTGAACTCACGTTGATGTAAATTAGAAGTACATCTGATAAAGTCCACAGTTTCTGGTGGGCATAAGAAGAAGATTCTGTAATGTATATTATGAGACATTAACATCGTTAGAGATTGACTTAATGGAAGGCATCAGCACGAATTTTACCTGAGATCTGTTGGTGAAATAGTCAAAAATGTAAAAGAGATGAGAGAATGTCATGTCATTCAGAGGAAGATAGACCAAGTCTCTTTGGCTTACAGGCAGTTCAGGTGTAGCTCGAAAGCTGGATAATCCAGGATCCAGCAGTGGGAAGCAGGTAGACCACTGAAACTTGCGCTTCCCTCTTGCTATGGGACTCAACACCTGCCTGTAACCACCATCCCTTTCCTGTGTAAATTATGAAATACATGTCTAGTAGCTATCTGCTAAGTGAATGCTTTTGATACACGAGGTTTGGGTCCCAAAGTTTGACTGCCCCTAAGATGGAGAGAGAAGGCACCAGTTATGTTTACAGGTAAAACTTCACTATTTGCTTACAGAAGGGTTGTGTTTATGTTATGCAGAACCCTCAGAGAACTGGAAAAGGCCTCCCTTGAGTACACACGCAGGCAGAAATGCTCGGCTGAGTAAGAAATACTGAGAGCACTCATGCTGTCAGATTTCTCTTTCTCACCGTGTTGATCCCATTGCATCTGAGGATAACACACACCTGAATGCCATCGTTAAGTTATGCTCTAATGGATTGAGATGCTAAGATTTACCTATGGTTAAGCAGGGTGGTGGAATTACAAGGTGGAAATCACATGCATTTTTTGAGGTCAAATGGTTGGTTATTATCATCAGTTAGCAAAAAGGCTGATCTATGAAAGAAGATGTTAGAGTGAGAACCTGAGAGTCATTGATCAGAAGCTCCATTTTTCCCAGTAATAATAGAAAGGCATGACTTGCAGTCAGCACTGGGAAAGAAGAAGGAGAAAGAAATTTTCCTTCCTTAGCATTCCTGCTTAGTTACCCTCTGGATTAAGAGTGTGCACCACCACCCCTCCCCCCTTTATAGATTTACCTTCCTTTTATGAATGCATGAACTGGGACACAGGAAAGTGACACCAAAATGAGCTCACAGTTACAGTGATAAGGCACTAGTAAGTCACAGAATCATAGAATGGTTTGGGTTGGAAGGGACCTTAAAGATCCCCTAGTTCCAACCCCCCTGCCATGGGCCGGACCGCCTTCCACAATACTGACACCTAACTGATGGCTGTTAGCCCAAGACCTGAAATGGGGAAGAAAGAAACAAGCGAAGTTGTGAGCCATTAAGAGCTTTCAGCCAATTAAAAGAAAAACAAATAGTAAAGAATAGGAGTCATTAGGGGATCAGATTAATGTGAATGTAGATTCCTTCCCAGTGGGAGCTGCAACTAGCTGAAGAGTTGTCGTTTCAGCTCCCACAACCTTCTTTTTCTAATGGACTCTGCTAGCATGTAGCAACAATCTTCTGTCTCCCAGCTCCACAGCCATCGACGTTTACAGCTTTGACTGAAGCTAGTGTTCAGTAAGTAATGTCCTCATTTCAACCTACAGTAACCACCATTTGTAGGCACTTTGTTCCTTGACCTCCTTGCTGCCTTAACAGCATATGAATGGAAGCTGCAGTGAGCATCACAGGACTTCTCAAGGGAAAGAGTGCATGGGTGAGAAAAGCAAATCTTTATGTCACGTCCCCTTTCCAGTGTGCTTCTCTGGTGTGTACCCGGACTCTACCCTGGCAATCTCCAGAGCAGAACAGCAGTGGTGAGGAAGTGCTTATTGCTGGCAGGACATTCATGGAGACTTTAGGGCTGTGGGGTGGCTTTTGGCACTCCAGCTTCACACTAGTGACTAGTACGTGGAGTCACGGGGTCAACCCAGTCAACGTGTTTCATAAGGAGATGTGGTGGTAGGACAGAGTAGCTGAAACTAGAGGCTGTTATATTAGTGCTGTTGATGATGTTCTGATACTTGCTGGAACACTTTCCCCTCTCTACCCAGTACTGTATTGTCATTTCTGTCACTGCTTGTTGTGTGTTTTTAAACGACTTCTGTGTGATGCACTTTACACTGTAAATAAAGTTGCACCCTGTTTAGTACCCATATAGAGGCAACATTGCATTTTTTTCTTAATGCCTCGCAACAAAAATATCAACCTACCCTTTAGGAACTGCTACCAAAGCCTGAGTATTAAGGAAATGGAACTCCACTCAAGGGAAGAGATGAAATAATTGGAAGCAATCTTAAAAGGATGTGCTGGATTAGTCCAGGTTTGATCTTCAGATAAAGATGCAGTTAGCACCTGATTTTTTCAAATCCTTTCTGCTGCTGGAGCATATTTTAATACCTATAAGGGCTGTGTTTACCACTGGCATAAACAGATGCATTAAAACCTGCTTCACTTACTGCTTACACCAGATGGAGATACAGCTTGTTTATTCTGCACCAGTATTGGAATTTTTAAAGCTAGGAAGATGCCCATATTCAAAGTCAGTTGAGGTAAAAAATGTACTATAACAGAAAGAAAACTTTGTAACTCAAACACCACTCCTCCAAACAAGGAGCATACATGACATACTCTAAATCTTTTGACTGCTATTTGGTTTTTGAAGGTAATGTTGGTAAGCCTTTCAACATTTTGATACATAGGTGTAAGTGGAGACTTTGAAATATAAAAGATGGCCAATGTTTCAAAGTCTTCTGCTAAGCCACCAGCCCAAAAGGAGGTGTGGGGTTAGACAGTGTGTTAATGAAGCCCTGAAATTTGATGTGCATCTGATAGAAAAGATGAAAATTTACATCTCAAATTTACAATCCTCCAAGTACTGGTAATAATACTGAGGGGGAACAGCTGGGCTGCCTTTGCACGTAGACCCAGATCGTGTGCATGCTGCAGAAATACAGAGCACTGCCTTATTTAAAAGGAAGCGTGGTAAGAATGGGGCTTTTTCCCTGGCCCTGTTCTCTTTGCCATGAAAATCCAAAAAGCTAAAACACTGCTGACACCTATGTCTCGTCACTCTTCAAAGTACAGTTCGAAAGGTACAAGTGTCAGCTCTGATCTCAGGGGGGCACTGGACAGGGTTAGTCCAGGACAGGACCACTGTGTGTCAGCAGTTAGTACCATGAGAAGTTACCTACCTACCTTGAGGACAGTTTGCTCAAACTGATCTCTTTTGCATCGCAGTGCAGGAACAGTTTGTACATCTCAGACTTGCCTTAGAGCAGTTTGGATCCTCACTGCGGAAAGGATCCCCACTGCTTTTACCGCACTGCAGATGCTTTTCTGGGCAATCTCCGTGCAACCACGCACCTCCAGCAATGAGAGACGGGCATTGCGGTACCCAGAGGCAGCACCATTACTGATCTCTTTCTCTAAGGTTATTTCCACTCATGCACATGAAGCAGAGGACTTCTTCCCATTTACGATGAGCTACTCTCCCAGGACCAGGGCTGCATTTCCATTACCCGTGCTTTCTAGGCTGACATGTTGCTAGTACCTGCCAATAAGAAGCATCATGCATGGCCTAACAGATAGGACACTGAGTTTCTCCCGGCCAGTGGCAGGCTGTGTCACCACAAGAAAGTCAGTTGAAGTCTTCCCATTTTGCGGGCCAGATGAGCCCAGCCTTCTCCACCACGGTCCTGCAGATGAAAGCAGACAGGTGAGATTTAAGCATGATTATCGTCAGTATTAACGGTAGCCCTTCTGCAGATGTCATCCATAGATCTCATCGCTAGCCCCGTGGACCAGCACGAACCTTAATCTCCTCAGTGTAGTCACTGCTGAGTGTAAGTCTTCCCCCTTCAGACTGGTATGTGCAAGCAACAGCTGCTGAGCAGATCGTCCTGGAAACTCAAGTCCCCTCTTCATCTCCGGAAAATTTGAGGCTAGGGACAATGCCTGCCAGCCCAGACCAGCAGTGGTTCTGATTGTACCCAGAGCCTGCATGCATGGCAAAGGCCAGAAGAGGAGGCTGCTGGGGAGTACCAGGTTGGTGCTGTGATGCCTCTGGCCTGCACCTTCTAGCAGGCCAGGACCATGGTGAGGACTGATCCTGTGCCTCATCCCAGCTGTCGTGTCTCCTCAATGATGATTTTGCTGTGTTTTATCCCAGCAGCCTCAGGAAATAAGTCTGTCCTTGTACAACCAGCTGGCAAAGAACAATTGCTGCTCCCTGCTCATCCACGCCAAGTAAACAAATCCAGGGCTTTACCTGTTGGGATTTAGTTGTGCCGTCCCCTCCTTTCCCCTCCTAGCTGCTTCCTCAGCATGGTCTGTTTGTTTTGCTTTGTTTTCAATGTCCTGGCTGTAGTACTTCCATCACTGTTGGAAGAGGAGCATCATGATTTTTGCAGCTAACTCAGAAATGACAGGGATTCATTGGACATGAAACCAGCAGCCTCACTGGAGAGGCGCAGTGGGAAGGGTGATTGAGCTGTGCAACTGCTGGTGCAGGCAGGGCTGGCAGCTTCTGCAACACGCAGCAGCAGCCCTGCGGAACTGAGTGCTCCTCCAGCTGCTGCTGCCTCGCCTTGCCTCGCCGTCCCAGCCGTTCATGTTGCACCCCCTGCCCAGGCTTCTCATTTTACAGATATCGGCTATGCTTGCGGCTGCCTGGGGTGGAGCCTGGCCCTTGCATTTGCCAGGCAGACACCTAAAGTATGAAGCAGAGGCACATCCAGATTGGCTTGCAATAGGTGGGGAGACGATGATGCTCCCTTCTCCTCCTGCTCGGCGGCAGCAGCCTGGGCTCTCCTTTTTCCCTGACACCTGCTCCACTGGCGTGGCTCACAACAGATTTGTGCATCTGTCCTTGTGCAGCTCTGAGCACAGAACTGCTGCTTGGCAGATGGGGCCATGAGCAGGGTCCTGAGCTCGTGCAAGTGAGCACCGGAGACCCCACTGCCGTCATGCGCGCACAGCAGGCAGGTCCTAAATATTGCTCCGTCCCAAGGGAATTAAAAAGGGAAATACTGCTCTTGGCTGTTTCTGCAAGCTTGTAATGTCAACTGGGAGACTCCAAGCCACACAGAGCACTGAAGACAGGCTGCACAGCCATCCCTGGCTGAGCCACGGAGGCTGCCAATTTCCCAAGCAAAGGGCAGGTTCACAGCAAAACTCAAAACCTCACAGTGGGACCTTGTCCTGGCTCTGGTGCTACCTGTCCGCTCCGGAGAAGAGGCGTGCAGCCACGCAGTATCACCAGGCACCAGGCATGGGAGCCCAGGAAGGACCATCTGCCACCCCCTGGGAGGCGGGTAGGGGGATAAGAATGCCTGCAGCCATGACTGATGTTGTTGAACAGGGGCAGCCTTGCAGCTCTGCCCAGGGAGAGCCTGGGCACATCTCCAGACCCATCTCACCTGGCACTTCAGGTTTTCCGGTAAGGGGAGAAACCTGCAAATCCCCTTTTTGCATGCTGGAAAAAAGGGATGGCCAAGTAGGAGGTTGTGTGGTATGACAAGAACGGAAACCTCAATAAAGCTGCAGTTCAGAAAGCCCTTAAGTATACGGTCATATAACCATTAAGGGTACTTAGGTGCGCCTATGCAGTTAAAAACAAGCTTAAGCTTTTTCCTGGGCTGCAGCCTTAGTCATTATGGGATTATAACAAATATGAAAAACTGCCTGCCCTGCAGACACTGGTGAGATGGCTGCTAAGTGCCTGGCACTGGATATTTGCCATCAGCTGAGTGTAGAAGGTTGATAAAAGAGGTGGCTGCCCAGTCAGGTATTGCTAAGCCAGATGACTGGTTTGATTTTATTAAATAGCTTGGTTAACAATCTGGGGTAAGGGATAAACAGCTCATTATTAATCCTGCTGCTAATAAGCAGAGAGGTGCTGTAAGCACCTGTGGGAATAAATTACATAAAGGAAGGATCATCATATTAAGGGGAAATGAAAGTTAGAAATAACAAGTCAGTGCTTCCTGAGCAAAAAGCCCAAAACGAATGTGCCCCTGGGGAGGGAGGGAGGTGTGAAGGCATATTCGTGTCCTGGCTGTTCCCACCTGCACCAAGTGTAGGTTTCCTGCTTGGGAAGAAGCAACACTGGCAGAGTCCTAGGCATGAGAGGAGAGCAAATTAAAGACCATCCCATAGCACAGAAGTGATGCAGCAACAGAGCTTGTGTGATTTTTAGTTCATCTCTGTTTTGGTGCCAGCAAGGTTATGATTTCTTTCTGGCCAGCACCAGTGAGATAACGTTGCTGCCATTCCTGTGTGTGCTGGCGTAGGAAGCAAGCAGCTTCTGGCAGCTGGTGTCCACATGGGAGGAGGAGGAATGTCTCAAGGGCTGGAGGCACAAGGCTCTGAAATGGCAAATAAATAAGAGAAGAAAGGCACAGTGAGCAGACCCTGGTCGTGCCACCAAGGATCACACTGTACAGCACAATTGGGAAAGTCAGCTCCTGCTGGGAGCCTTGGCTCTAGCATTTCCCTCCTGCCTAAAGTGTGAATTTGAAACCCAAATGTTCTCAAAGTGAGGAGTGCTCCTGATTTCATCCCTGGCAGGACTATGAAAGCCAGACACAAGTGGCTGCCATATACAAATACCATGTCTGAGAACACTTCAGAGAGGAGTTGCTGAGTGTAGATCTGTGGGTATATTAAAAAAAAAAAAATCCAGGGCTGAAGACAAGTAGAGCATATATCCCATTGCACCAAAAACCATATGGGTTTTTTGGCATACTGGTGGGCTAGGCTCCCTCTGAAAAAATCCTGGGCTTCATCAGTTCAGTTGGTGTAAAACTAGGCATGATACAGCATGATAGACATGCTGTACAGTCCAGAGAGCTCATTCCAAGTTTATTACATTTCTGCTTTCAAGAAGCTACTGAGTGTTTTTGAGCCTTTCAGAGTATTCAGGAAAAGATGCAAAATTAGTGAAAAATGCAGACAGTCTTCTTGGGGATGCCTAATTTAGGCTACACTGACATTGCCACTTTGGAAACCATCAAAGACTTCAGCACGGAGGATTAGAAGAAAAAGCCATGTCCCTCCACCTACATTTACAAGAAAATCCATAACAGGGCCTTAGGGCAATAAAGATAAAAGCTGAGCAGCAGAAGTGAACCATAGAATCACAGAATCACACAGGTCAGAAAAGACCTTTAAGATCATCGAGTCCAACCATAAACCCAACACTGCCAAGCCCACCACTAAACCACGTCCCTAAGTGCCACATCTACACATCTTAAACACCTCCAGGGATGGTGACTCAACCACTTCCCTGGGCAGACTGGTCCAATGCCTGACAACTCTTTTGGTGAAGAATTCTTCCTAATATCCAATCTAAACCTCCCCTGGTGCAACTCAATGCCATTTCATCTCATCCTATCACTTGTTACATGGGAGAAGAAATTGACTCCCACCTCACTACAGCCTCCTCTCAGATAATTGTAGAGACCAATAAGGTCTCCCCTCAGCCTCCTTTTCTTAAGACTAAACAACCCCAGTTCCCTCAGCCGCTCCTCACAAGACCTGTTCTCCAGGGCCTTCACCAGCTTCATTGCCCTTCTCTGCACTCTCTCCAGCACCTCAATGTCTTTCTTGCAGTGAGGGGCCCAAAACTGCACACAGCATTTGAGGTGTGGCCTCACCACTGCCAAGTACAGGGACACGATCACCTCCCTACTCCTGCTGGCCACACTGTTTCTGATACAGGCCAGGATGCTGTTGGCCTTCTTGGCCACCTGAGCACACTGCTGGCTCACGTTCAGCCGGCTGTCGACCAGCACCCCCAGGTCCTTTTCTGCGGGGCAGCTTTCCAGCCACTCATCCCCAAGCCTGTAGCGCTGCATGGGGTTGTTGTCGCCCAAGTGCAGGACCCGGCACTTGGCCTTGTTAAACCTCATACAATTGGCCTCAGCCCATGGGTCCAGCTTGCCCAGGTCCCTCTGCAGAGCCTCCCTACCCCTGAGCAGATCAACACTCCCATCCAATTTAGTGTCATCTGCAAACTTACTGAGGGAGCACTCAATACCCTCATCCAGATCATTGATAAAGATACTAAACAGAACCAGCAGAGCACCACTTCTGACCAGCCACCAGCTGGATTGATCTTCATTCACCACCACTCTTTGGGCTCAGCCATCCAGCCATAAACCCAACACTGCCACCCAGCAAACAGGATGCCCATCCAAGCCATGAGCAGCCAGTTTCTTCAGCAGAATGCTGTGCTGTCAAAAGCATTACTGAAGTCCCAGTAGACAACATCCACAGCCTTTCCCTCCTCCACCAAGTGGGTCACCTTGTCATAGCAGGAGATCAGGTTAGTCAAGCAGGACCTGCCTTTCATAAACCCATGCTGACTGGCCTGACCACCTGGTTGTCCTGTCCATGCTGCATGATGGCACTCAAGATGAGCTGCTCCATAACCTTCCCCAGCACCGAGGTCAGGCTCACAGGCCTGCAGTTCCACAGATCCTCCTTCCAGACCTTGTAGGCGGGGCGTCACAGTTGCTAACCTCCAGGCAACTGGGACCTCCCCGGTTAGCCAGGGCTGCTGATAAATGATGGGAAGTGGCTTGGTGAGCAATTCTGCCAGCTCCCTTGGTACCTTTGGGTGGACACCATCCAGCCCCATAGACTGGTGTGTGTCTAAGTGGTGAAGCAGACTGCTAACGATTTCCCCTTGGATTATGGGGGCTTCATACTGCTCCCCATCCTCATCTTCCAGCTCAGGGGGCTGGGTACCCCAAGAACAACTGGTCTTCCTCTTAAAGACTAAGTCTAAGAAGGCATTAAGTACCTCAGCCTTTCCCTCACCTTTTGTCACTGGGTTTTCCCCAGCATCCAATAGAGGATGGAGATTCTCCCTAGCCCTCCTTTCATTGCTGATGTATTAGCTACAGTGGGCTACAGCAGGAAATAACAGCCAGGATGAATAGCTGTAGAAGGACAACAAAGAACACAGCTGTATTATCCAACACCCCAAAAATTTCCATCAGATTTGGGTGTCACTTAATCAAGAACAATCTCTGCTACGAGAAAACCTTCATGGCTGATACTCCCCACCACATGAGCTATTTCTTTATCTCCCTCATGCACAGATGTGTGCACAGAGGCATGGTGTCTGCTGTGCATCGAGAATCAGCACTGCTTGTGCCAGCTCCACATCTCCCCTCTCTGCACTGAGGCATGGATAGAGTGTGGGCTGCAGGGGACAATCCAAATCAGCTGCCCAGTGTTGAAATTACTTCTAATTTAAAAACAGCAAAAGCCTCTTGGTGGGAGGTTTAGCTGTGCCCTGCCCATGCAGGCATGGTGAGGCAGGCAGGCATCTTCAGGGCTGCAAAGCACTGAGTCAGACCCACAGCAGCCGATGCCCTGCAGCCTTGCCCTGCTCTGCCCCACGGTAAGACCCCTTCCAGGGGCAGTGCTGCTCTGCACAGCAGCCACACAGAGAAGCAATGCCCAGCCTGTTGTCTGGGCTGCCTCAGAAGACATGTATACAGGGTGCATATCCCCATAGTGCTCACGTGCAACCAGCCTCCCAGAGAGGTGGTTTTGGGCCAAAAGTGAGTGTCACACAGCCTGCAGGCATGCACCCAGTGGGGAACAGGGCAAGTAGGACTCCAAGCAGACAACCTGATGGGTCTAGTGGGGAAATGCAAGAGCCTTCCCTGGGCAACAAAGCTGCTGTCCCTCTGCAGACTGACAGGGAGCTGCACTGGCCCCTGTCTCTTGAACTAGCATGCGGCCATCATGTCAAAACCCAGGGTTAGCCTCCAAGAGCAATGCTATGTCCTGTGTGGTGTTCTGTTGACCCATGCCAGGACCACAGAACTCCTCGGTCCCCCCCAATCAAAGGCAGAGCTGGCT
Source organism: Leptosomus discolor (assembly GCF_034619465.1). Classification (NCBI taxonomy): domain Eukaryota; kingdom Metazoa; phylum Chordata; class Aves; order Leptosomiformes; family Leptosomidae; genus Leptosomus; species Leptosomus discolor. Next base: position 23,366,388 of record NC_141419.1, read on the forward strand.
GCTGGGGCAACAGCCCAGGCTTTCACATAGGGGTGCTGGGAGCTCCAGCTCCTCTGCCATCTCTGCCTAAATGTGGTGGGTAGATGGGACGGATAGTGCTGCTACTCTCTGTTACTGCTCACACCAATGAGTTGCTGCAGCTGTGTTGGTTTGACACTCTTCTGCTGCCAACACTACGCGTGCACGTCTGACGCTGAGACACCAGATTGCTGCCCCAAGTGTTACAGGTCAGATCCTCTGCAGATGAGTTTGAGCTTGGCCTGTCTGCAGACCACTACCACTGTAATTAATTTCCATAGCAAGGCTTGCTACAAAGATAGGGAAACTAAAGCACAGGCACTGAGTAATCCGGCCAGCTGTGCAGTGGAGATGGAGAGATACAGTCTGGGCTGGAGCTGGGACTTTCCATCTCCTCTCCCAGGCTGTAATGCTGCCAGTTCATGACTGCCAAGGAGAGCTTGCACTCAATGGCTGCTGGGTCTCTCAGAGGTGTGGTGGGATGTCTGAGGATGCAGGACAAAATTCCCACATCACCACTACTAGGGTACCCTCTGCCTCAAAGTCAGATAGGGCAGTATGCAAGAAACCCTGGGAGAGCCACATGTCTGATGATGTAGTGGATCACTGGGACCATAAAAGCAGCAAATAACCAAAAGCAGGGAGAAATAAAAAAGATCTGCAATGGGTAAAAAAACTTGAGTGTTGGGATGCAGTGGGTTTGGGCTTTCAAGCTTACCATTCCCTTTTTGCAAGAGCATGCAGAGCCTCCCCTGGCGCAGCCCTGCAAACTGGCAGCTGGGGCAGGCTCTCAGCTATTGGTCTTCACAAGGTTTCTAGAAAGTGGCAGTTTCAGGTTCCCTCCTGCTCATTAGTCACTGCATCAGCAGCACTGCCCACCAGATCAGTTTGCAAGACTGATGCAACCAGATGGGAAGTACTGCAAGCGCATATTGGCTGCTGAAGAAGACACCTATTAGAACAGAGGAACAAAACAAAACAAAAAACCTCAAAGGAAGCCAGCTGCGTCAGAAGTTTGTCTCATGGTGTTCAGGCTTGTCTGGAAAGATCCAGGTCAGACCTGGCATATTCACACTTGCTGGGAGGAGGCACCCAGGCAGCAGCCGCCCTCGCCCCACCAGCACAGCCCAGGACAGAAACAGTGGCAGGCATGAGAAAAGGCTTTTACCTCTGTTGTCCTTTCCCATAGCCACAGAACCCCATACCCATCTACTGGGGATCCCAGTAGCCTATGTTTTGCCTGCTGGTGCAGCTCATGACTCACCCCCCACCCTGCTCATAGAGATTTTCAGTGGGGGATTGGACACTGCATCCCCGCCAAGCAACGCACTGCTCCCACTCTAGCACAGAGAAGCATCCAACGGGAGGCTCGTCTGCCTTCCCCCCAAAAGCGGTGCTTGCATCTAGGCACTGTTTGCAAACAGGCTCCCCAGGGAGCTGCTAGGCTGAGGTTACAGTGGGTTGCATCAGTCCCCCAGGTGTGAACCCGCTGCTTGCAGTTTTGGGGCAGGTACGAGCAAAGCAGCCTCCCAAGGGCAGATGCCAAAACACCCTCGGCCTGCAGCCCCAGCAGCTGACCGCAGAGAGGCCAAAAGAGGGACACCAGGGCTGGGCTGGGTCCTCCTGGGCTAAAGGAGGACCATGAGGAGCTTTGCTACCTTGGGTAAAACAGTTCTTTGAGGGTTCTTTCCTGCGGGGTATTTGCTCTGGTCTTGGATAAAACGGTCTGACATTCAGCTGGTGGTTTTTTCCTAGGACGGGCTATTCTCAATGCACTTCCATCAAAGTGTCCTCTGGGAGGAAGGAGTGCTTTTACTGTATGAGCAAAGCAAGTGCACAGTGCTCCAGCTTGGCCAAAAGAGTCAGATGAAGATGACTCCATTTCCCTGCCAACCCTGTGATGTTTCGCCCAGGATGTGATGCTCTCTGACTGATATGTCCAAACAAAATGCTCCTGTGGTCACATTCCTGGAGTCTGCCTTCAGTCCCACAGTAGGGCACCAACTCTCCTGGGAGCCCAAAACTGCTGCCTGCACCCTGCAGCTTTCTGCAGCATCCCCTTCCCACCCCCCTGTCTCAGTCTCTCCATGCCAGACCTGAACTGCCCTTGCAGCCGAGAAGGGGATGGTTTGGCTTTCTCTGTGGTGCTTGTAGCTGCAGCTGTACATTCCTCCTCATCTCTGTAACCTCTCATACAGCTTTTTTGTCTTTTTTCCCCTGCTTTTATCCTGCTTCTGTCTTTTTTTCCCCATGAGACCCAGCAACTGTGTCCAGCCAGATCTTTTTTACATGGGTTATTAGCAGCTGTGCATCCCCACCAAATATTTCAGCAGCTGCTGTTCAGGGCAGTAACGCAGCCCAGCAAGCTGGATCGGGGCTCACATGGCTCCTGCAAGACTTGCTAGGGGCTCACGGTGTGCATCTGGGCAAACCCCTTGGCCACCACCAGTTTCCATGCGGACCTTGGACAGGAGCCACATTTGCCAGGCAGGCATAGACAGACCCGCACAAAAACGTGGGTTGCACGGGGCTTTGCACTGGTGGAAAAGCCTTTTCTCTGCAAGCAACAAGGCCCCAGCAGAAGCCTAAAGCCTAACCCACACTCCCCGTCTGCAGCTTCATCCCTCCTGCCACCCTTGGCAGTGCCTGCAGTGCTGGAATCCCTCCACAGCTGCCATGCCTAGAGCACGAGTCCTGGTTTGGATGTGCCATCCTGTCCTTAAAAGCAGCTGTAAACACAATTTTCCACTTTCTACTATTTTTTTTCTGCAGCATCCAGGTGCTTTTTATACTTAAAAGCCTCAGTGCCCCTGCACAGCACAGTGGGAAGTGCCCCCTGATCCCATGGTTTCCCCCAGCACACCAGCCTGTGCAGGAAGGAGGAGAGCAGGGGTCGCACACCTCCCAAAATAACCTGTGTTTGCTACATTCCTTCTCTTTATCACATCTGTTCATGGTACCCAGGGTGTTTTTGTTCCTGTTTGTCTTAATTTTAATTGCACATAAATAAGGGGAGGGGAAAGGAAGAAGGAGAGATAAGGAGCCGGGGAGAAGGGAAACATCTCTAACTTTCCCTTCCCCAGCACTTACCTCCAAGTCCAGGCATCTCCAAGGCCACCTCTCCAGGGTCAGACAGTCTACGGGCCACCTAGCACTCAAGGACTCGACATCCAAAGCATTCTTGTGTTTTCCCTTTTCATGGCTGAGCACTCCCAGCTGGCACCCCACTCCCCAGCCCCCTGCCCCAGACCATCTCTGGGCCATCTCCAGGCCATTTCCAGACAGCACGTATGAGCAGTATGAGATACTGTTTTTTCATGTCCTGTGCTGTTAAGGGTGGGTTTTATCTTTTTCCTTTTCTATTCCATGTAGCCTGTCAGCCATCAGAAGGAAAAGAAGTTTCCCAGCCATTCTGCAGCAATGCAAAGGAATTGTTTGCACAAACAAGTGTTTGTGCCTGTCCTTTTTCAGAGTAATCCCTTTTATTTTCCAAACCACTTTTCCAGTTTCCCAAGATCATTTTCAGTCCTACTCCTGTGCTTTAGGGCAGTGCCTCCCAGTTTAATGTCACCTGTAGAGGCCAGAAGCACATGCCACAGTCCAGCATTCAGGTCAATTATAAAAATACCAAGTGGGACAAGACTGACCAAAAAAAAACCCAACAACAAACAATCCTACACCTGCTTGAAGTATCTCTGCAATGTGGCCACAAACCATTGGCACTGGATGCAATCATCCAACAAAGTCTGCACCCACCTTCTAGTAATCTCACTTAAACCATGCTGTTGAGTATTGCACAGGAGAAGGTGTAAAAAGCCTTGGCAATGCCAAGCAGTGTGCCAAGTGTCCTGCTCCTGCATGTCAGCATCACCTCTTGCCTCGTTACAGCAGCAAATCAGGCTGGTGTAGTACCGTCTGTCATGACTGCTGTGTAGGTGCCACGATGCACTTTTTGAGTCTTCTGGCACATTACCTGCCCTCTGCAAATTAAAAATAATTCTTGGATTGACTGAGCCAACGCTTGCACTGTTTGAAGAACCATTTTGTCAGGCCATGACAACCTGTAAATGCCTAACAGCTGTGGGTTCTTCTGCTCCTCCACTTGGCTGAGATCTCGCTGCTTGCTATTGCTGTTTAACACCTAGCAGCCTGCACCTCAAAATGAAGACTGATGCAAATACAGCATTAACCAGTTTGGCCCTTCCAATGCCAACAGTTGCTGCCTTTTTTTTCACTTTGAGTCTCACAGGAATCTACCACTCTATTGACTGGGACTGGCAGTTAATCTGCTTGGGCTATGGTATTGAAACCATGCATATATTAAAGATTAAAAAAACACAGCAAGAGCTTCCAGTGTTTTCTTAAAAATTAAATTTCTCTACAGAACATACACTTTTAATGAATAGCAACACAATGGTCTTTTCTTGGCATGCACATGAACGCCTAAATAGCATAGAAAGCACAAATTTAAGTTTTGGGTCTGCCCAAGGTATTTCACAATAAAACAGCCTCAAAAGAGGAATGCCATGTGCCTGTTCATATCCTTTGAACAGACATTTTGCTGTAGAAGGCTTGAAAACTCTGCTTGCATGAAGGTGTGGGTTGTAAACTCCAGACATTTTTCAGCTGCCTCTTCCCCTCCATTTCCATTCACTTGCCCCCTGCTTCATTAAAACAGCCCACTGCAAATGGGGCAACTTAGTGGGAAGTTCAGCTGCTTGGCTTCGCTTATGAGAATGAGAGTGTTTGGCCTTATGCCTTACACTGGCAATACTGCAAGGACAGGGTACTGTGAAACACAGACCTTAGCCTCTACCAAAAAGGTGTGTTTGGGAAGGGACACTACTTTACCAATGCTCCCCTGATGCATGAATATTCTGCTGGTAATCTTTCCCTTCAGAAAACTTGCAAGCATAAGCTTTGTTACCCTTCCTGTGCTCACAAACTTGCCAACACAAGCAGGGCAGGAGCATAACCATCATGCTGCTGCATTTCTGGCAAAGAAGGTACTGTCATTGCACACTTCAGAAATAGCTTGCAACGCATTTTTAATGAAGCAGGACAAAACGTGAACACCAGGCTCAGTGGATGGCTCTGGGATTTGTGAGACATGCAAAAGTCAAATGTGTGGTACCACCAAAGTACTCAAGTGCAATGGGTAAGGCATTTGCAGAATGGCCTTTTTGGCAATTCAATACCACCAACACACTCAGCAAACTCCTCCTTAGCCACAGTGGAAGGAAACATTCATACACACTTTGCTTTTTTTGGCTGGTTATACTGGGTTTACATGGCAAGGTTTTGGTAGCGGGTATGGAAAAGATGGGCTCAATGTCCATCATCTGCCCAAGACCTTCAGAGGATGCTTTAGCCCAGATGCCCCACCAGTGGAGGCAGGGAGGTCCAGCTTCAAAGCTCAGTCTGCAGGCGACGGCTGGGATACATTTTGTTGAACACAGCACCTGGCCATTTTAAGTGGCTTTGGCACAGTTCCTCCCACAAGCAAAAAATTTGGCCATGCTCCTTACAAACACAAGTGACATGTCAAAGCAACAGAAAAGCTGTGAGCTGTAAAATAGCTCCACGGTTTGCCTGACGCTCTTCCTAAAGATATTAAATTAGCTTCTGGATCTATTGTTAGTAACAAAGCAGTGGAGGTGATGCACATTCACTTGTCCCCATCAAGCTGCATTTTTTGAGCCACTCATCCTTTGAAGGAAATGGTTTTAAAATTCAAGGCAAGATCACCTCCTGTGCTGCCTGGGCCTCTGGTCTAAACAGGCTGTTTGTGCTGATCATGACTGCTGGTCACTGCTGAAGTCTACCTAAAACACCCCCTGCATTTGGAGGACATGCAATCAAGGTCATCCATCTGAGAAGCAGCAGCTTTTTTTCTTTTAAAACATGCAGAGCATTGTCCCCAGCATGCCCGGTCACTCGCCTCCAGTCAGAACAGTGAGCATCTCCTGGGAAGGCAGCACCTAAACTAAATCTCCCCTGGCACAACTCAATGCTATTTCATCTCATCCTATCACTTGTTACATGGGAGAAGAAACTGACTCCCACCTCACTACAACCTCCTCTCAGATAATTGTAGAGACCAATAAGGTCTCCCCTCAGCCTCCTTTTCTTAAGACTAAACAACCCCAGTTCCCTCAGCCGCTCCTCACAAGACCTGTTCTCCAGGGCCTTCACCAGCTTCATTGCCCTTCTCTGCACTCTCTCCAGCACCTCAATGTCTTTCTTGCAGTGAGGGGCCCAAAACTGCACACAGCATTTGAGGTGTGGCCTCACCACTGCCAAGTACAGGGACACGATCACCTCCCTACTCCTGCTGGCCACACTGTTTCTGATACAGGCCAGGATGCTGTTGGCCTTCTTGGCCACCTGAGCACACTGCTGGCTCACGTTCAGCCGGCTGTCGACCAGCACCCCCAGGTCCTTTTCTGCGGGGCAGCTTTCCAGCCACTCATCCCCAAGCCTGTAGCGCTGCATGGGGTTGTTGTCGCCCAAGTGCAGGACCCGGCACTTGGCCTTGTTAAACCTCATACAATTGGCCTCAGCCCATGGGTCCAGCTTGCCCAGGTCCCTCTGCAGAGCCTCCCTACCCCTGAGCAGATCAACACTCCCATCCAATTTAGTGTCATCTGCAAACTTACTGAGGGAGCACTCAATACCCTCATCCAGATCATTGATAAAGATACTAAACAGAACCAGCAGAGCACCACTTCTGACCAGCCACCAGCTGGATTGATCTCCATTCACCACCACTCTTTGGGCTCAGCCATCCAGCCATAAACCCAACACTGCCACCCAGCAAACAGGATGCCCATCCAAGCCATGAGCAGCCAGTTTCTTCAGCAGAATGCTGTGCTGTCAAAAGCATTACTGAAGTCCCAGTAGACAACATCCACAGCCTTTCCCTCCTCCACCAAGTGGGTCACCTTGTCATAGCAGGAGATCAGGTTAGTCAAGCAGGACCTGCCTTTCATAAACCCATGCTGACTGGCCTGACCACCTGGTTGTCCTGTCCATGCTGCATGATGGCACTCAAGATGAGCTGCTCCATAACCTTCCCCAGCACCGAGGTCAGGCTCACAGGCCTGCAGTTCCACAGATCCTCCTTCCAGACCTTCTTGTAGGCGGGGCGTCACAGTTGCTAACCTCCAGGCAACTGGGACCTCCCCGGTTAGCCAGGGCTGCTGATAAATGATGGGAAGTGGCTTGGTGAGCAATTCTGCCAGCTCCCTTGGTACCTTTGGGTGGACACCATCCAGCCCCATAGACTGGTGTGTGTCTAAGTGGTGAAGCAGACTGCTAACGATTTCCCCTTGGATTATGGGGGCTTCATACTGCTCCCCATCCTCATCTTCCAGCTCAGGGGGCTGGGTACCCCAAGAACAACTGGTCTTCCTCTTAAAGACTAAGTCTAAGAAGGCACCAAGTACCTCAGCCTTTCCCTCACCCTTTGTCATTGTGTTTTCCCCAGCATCCAATAGAGGATGGAGATTCTCCCTAGCCCTCCTTTCATTGCTAATGTATTTATAGAAACATTTTTTGTTATCTTTTATGGTAGTAGCCAAATTAAGTTCTAGCTGAGACTTTCCCCTTCTAATTTCCTCCCTGCATAATCAAACAACATGCCTGTAGAGATTTGCAGAACTTGTTACTCATACAAAGGCATGACCTTGTTATCTTGTGCCTTGACAAGTAGAGTAAGGTGACCCAGTTTTACAAGGAATTTGTCTTTCAAGGATAAAGATGTATTGCTATACTGGTCAGACATATTCAGATAACTACATGAAAACATAGCGATGGTGTAACCATGTGTGATAGTGATCTTTTCTTGCACCATCATATATCTTTAAAGTTTGCACAAAGTGAGGTTTGTACAAGAAGAGGAAGGGGCTTGCCTTTTTTAATTTTTTTGGTAGCAAAACAGCAAGAACTACAGGTGAATATGGATGACAGGACGGAGATGAGAAATGTTCACCATCTTGGCTTTAACATGCAGAGTTTCTACTGAGAAAAGGAGGAAGATGTTGAAAAGCATCCCAAATGTTGTTTCACCTTTTCTTTCAGTAGCATGCCCTGTTTGCCCAATGCCCAGTTTGCTCACCTGTACAATGCTCTGGTTTTGCGGCTGTACCATGAAAAGAGATTATTCTGCTTGCCAATTTTCATAATTTGTGGCTCTTTCCCTCCTGCTCACACGGGTGGGGTGGCCCTGCACCTTAAACATAAAAAGCCAAGAAGGGTATTTTTTTTCTACCAACAGCAAAGGTGCTGAGCACCTCCACTCAGACACCACCAATAGGCTCAGCGCTACAGGTTGCTCTAGCATCACCACCCATCCCTGCTGCTCACCTGCCAGAAGCAGATGGGATCATCTGCAAGGATGAATCCTGGCACTGCTTTCCTGAAGAACCCCCTGATGCATATGGCCTCTGAGACCCAGCAGCTGGCCTGAAGGTAATGAAAAGTGCTGCTCTTTGCTGGCATCATCTGCCTTTGGCAGATGCAAAAATGGCAAGTGGAGTTTAAAAAGAAGAGAGCAGTGGGCCTCAGGTGCTGCCAGCTGCTGAGATGCTGCTCCCAAGCAAGAGGGTACTCACCCACCAAAACTTCGTGCAGAAAAGCTCCTGCAGAAGAGAGCTCCTCTCCATGGGACAGGGCAGCTATTTCTTTCCTAACAAGAAGCCATGGCTCGAACTGCACCTTTGGGCTGACTTAATATGCCCTGTCACGGGCAGTGGGAGCACCGAAGGGAGGACAGCAGTGAGCAGTCACCTCCAGCAGCACAAGGCTTAGGGCCTCTGCTTTTGCAGACAAAGTCACAGGGGCTCAGCTTCTCCACCAGTCAGACGGACTTCTTCTTAGTCTTTGTAAATTTCTCTTTTTTTCTTGCGCTTTTTTATTCTTTTTTTCTTATATTTTACCTCTGCAACAGGGCTTTCAAGTCTCCACCATGAAGTGAATTTCAGCTGGGTGGTTGCCTGGAGGTTTGCTGCCTGCAGACCCAGGCAGACCATCCTGTATCAGACCCCACACCTGTTGGATCTTGAAGGCTTGAGGTTATAAATTAGCGTTCACCTAAAACCTTTGGTGCTGCAGCGTTGTGGTGAAGGGAGAGCCGGCTAGGCTGCAGACGTTAGACGTGGCTGCTGCGGATAAAATCCTCTCATGCTGCACTTGCAGGAGATTACTTAGGCTGACTTCTCATCTGCCTCTGCACCTCAGTGACAGGGAGAGGTCCCTGTGCATGATACACTCCCCGCAGCTGGCTAGACTGTACCAGGAATCCAGCCTTTTCGTGGATGACAGCTGAAGCAGCAACAGCTAATCCAGCTGAGTAACGAAAGGATTATTTCCACAGCTGCCACTCGATGTGCAACAGCAGCTCCAAGGATCTACAGAAACCAACAGAAATACCCTTAACTGCATGGCTGGTCCTGCCCCCCACCCCCGGTCCCAGCACCAGCACGGTCCCATCCTGACCTGTTGAGGCACCATTTTACATCTGTGTCTGCAACCATCCCTGGCCACTGCTGGCAATAAGACCTTGAGGTAGCTGGACCTCTGGTCTGGCTCAGCACGGCCTTTTCTGTGCTCCTGCCTCAGACAAAGGATTGCTAGATGTCGAGTCACTTTTACAGCTTGCTTTGAAACCTCCTTGGTTTTCAACATATTTCTAGGAACTCCTGGAGATGAAGAAGCCACAGTTTTCCAGCAAAGACAATCTCATGCTCATTCCCTATTTGCCTTTAGTATTCCCCCATTTAATACCCCTAGTGCATGATGGTACAGAAAATACCTGTTTCTTTCTGAAGAACATACCAAAGAACCAAATATAAACAAAAATATTGACTTAGCACCTCTGCCTTCTGAATCAGAGTTAGGAATTTTCTACCTTTTAGCTCTTTTCCACTCACAACTCTCCTATCACCTTGGGCATTTAAGGAGCCTTTCTCATTGTTTATATCCTGCTTGCCAGAGATTTTGTTCATACATTCAGCAGCCTTAATCAAAGAGCATGCTTTCCTAATTCCAGCTCTGCACTCATCATTGCTAATGATCCCAGCTTTTCATTTGACTTGTACAGGATTCAGTTCATAAATGCCAGTTGCTTTCCCTTTCACAATCAAATTGGATTTCCAGGTAGGAAGCCCCTTTGCATTGATGCAGCACTAGAGGAGATGCTGGAGTCTAAAAGTCCTTCCTGGCCTCTCTCCAGCCAGCACCATGCTTAGTTTTACATTTTCTCTCCTGTAAATTTGTCTCGTGATTACATATACGCACCCATACATGCATATATGTATACACACACACACAAGCATATGCTCGGTCAAATGAGGACATGGAAAGATCCCCGGCTGAAAAGCCCCAGTCCTCCTGAGCCTGTAATTTGGCAGAAAGTGACACCCCAGACCGGGAGACCTTGCATCCCATGTCCCAGGCCTGGCAGGGGTTATCAGGATTACATCTTGCTGCAGTGTGAAAGAGAGCGTGCAACCCAGAAAGGCTGGTGCCAAAACCCTGGAGGCTTCGGGACATCCCTCCTGCAGTTGCAGGAACTCTGTAAAAAAAGTCCATCCAAGAAACTGGGAGCTGGCTGCCAAACCCCGGGTGCAGCCAGCTCCCAGCAGACAGATCAGGTGGCGCTCTGGTCTGAGAGCCCTCGTGGGGTGTGCCCTGTCCCCAAAACAGAGCGGCTGCAGGATGCACTATGAATGCATGTGTCAGCACTGCAACCATTTTACCATAAAGCTGTCAGAAAAGGGCCTCTCTAATACCAGAGCTGACTTCTTGGGCTGTCAGTCACAAGAGATTTCAGTGGTTTTAAAGCAACCAAAACCAGAATAAGAGGAAGAAAGATCAACCTCATTTCCCTGCAGGTCTGAACTTTCCTGAGGTTGATGCAAGCTCCTCTGGTATCTCACCGTGTCTTATTTCACTGATCTTGACCTACATGGTTGGGTGGGGCACAATGTAAAAAATGTCTGAATAATTTATTATTGACCCAGCAGGGAAAGAAATGAATAATGAACAGATTGTTATCAAGGAGCCTTTAAAGTAAAGGAAAAAGAAATGTCTTGCCACAGATGAGAAATCCTTTCTGCTGGGAAACGATGGCCACCTGCGATCACTGAAAAAAGCCTTGTTCAGTCCAACATCTCAGCTCCGCAGTTTTCCTGCAGTGCTGGTGCAGTGGTGTTTGTGGCATGTGCCACCACGCACTGGATAACCCGTGTGCGTGGACAGACATGCATGGAGGCACACCTGCGCACAGGGCATGCACTGCTGGCACAAGGAGGCTCCACAACTAAAAACCCTTTGCAAAGTCCCCTTGTCAAACCGGGACTTGTTTTTTGGTGTCAATGCCTGGGACAAAGTGCCTTGCCTGCAGCAGGAGCTTTCCTGACATGAGCATCAGGATTTCGAGCATGGGGTCCTCATTAAAATAGACATCCCCAGCAAACTTGCTAAAAGAGAAAAAAAAAAAAAGTTGAACTGGACTTGTTTTGCTGAGTCAGGATGATGTAAAAGTGCTTGAAAGGAATAAACACTCCCACCTTTGAGTCATCTGATAAAATCATCTACCTTTATCTCTTAACTTTGCTGATACTGAATGACTTAAACAGAAAAGGCTCAGTAGTTTTGTGGACTGCCAGGCTCAAGAAGGCTGCTGGGAACACACTGACTGCATGGTAGATAGGTGTGTGCTGCTGTGGATTTACACAAGCCCTCCTACTGATCTCGCTCGGCATCAAAGGAGGAGTGCCATTGCACCGGCAATAAAGCTGAGCTGGTATAAAAGTGGGGTACGATCAGAGCCAGTCGCCGGGGATTTCACAAAGCCCAGCCAGTACAGAAGTTTTTGTACCAGGGCACTTCTTTTAGATCTGTGGCATTACCCTAGGATTATGCTACTGCTTGGTAAAGGCAAATTAAGCCTACAAATACAGCAAGTTCTCCAAGAGCTGTTGGTGTAGACTAGCAAAATCCTTGTCCTGCACACCTTCACCCAGTGCCCTGGAGGCTCCTTCACCCCTCAAGGGCAGGTGGGCAAGGCCGTCACATCCATAGCACGCATGCATGATCTGAATGTCTGCAAATGAGCAGAATGGATTTTCCTAAGCAAACTTTTATAAGCCCTCCCCCATCGCATACTATCCTATGATCTTTCCTCATAATGCATTCTGTTTGCATGTTCCCTGCTTTGCTGTTTGCCTCTGTGCGGCAACAAGGCACGGGGTAAAACCATCCACTTGTCCCTACAGCAACCGGCATTTCACTGCTGGGGGTGGAGTCTTTTTATCCAGGCTATGGGATAGTTTTGAGGTGGTAACACATCACAGGGCATAATGTTTTGCCAAGGCTTGTAGGAAGTAAAGCAATGGCTGTGGTGACTGTTAGGAGTGTATCTGTACTGGCAGGTCTTGCAGATTTGTGTGCTCGAATGTAGAAAGGGAGAGGGATGTGGCAGGATCTCTGCATCCCTAACCATGTAGTATCCAGTTCTTCCCAGACCAGTATTTTGTTTATCTAGTGTGCATTTGCTACACACCTTTAGTTAAGCAGCTACATTGGCTTTTAGTGTCCTTTTTCCCCTCATGGGGGGTGATCATTTCCCAGTGAACATGAGGGTTGCTGATTCAGAATGACCTGCTGGCTTGTGCCCCAGGAGCAGAAAGCTGAACTGCAGCAGGGAGACACCCAGCAGAGTCCTCCTGTGGGCACCAGCCTGCAGGAGCAGAGACCCCCAACCCTTCAGTCTTGGGGCACTAACCAGACACCGCTCTTGCTGCTTAAGATGAAAGCCAAGCAGAGTCCCAAATCTCCAGGGTTAATAAAGACAACTAATGCTACAAAATAGTAAACCAACTATCAGTTAGGCTGAGAATGTCACTAATGGATATTTTTCCAGCCCTGCTTCAAAGCACAATGATGGTCTTTTAACAGAGCAATTAAAGCAATGCCCAGAGTGGAAATATCTCATGTGAATCAAGTCCCTCTGGGTGGTTTGGCTGCAAATTGTGCTCATGCAGGTTCAAAGGATGTAAAAAAGGTTTAAAAATTTGGGGAAGGGGCTTTTTTTAAGAGGGACTACTCAGGGCACATGGTGCTACGGCGTCCCGGAAAGGTGAAGTTACCTAAAATTGGTCCCGCAGAGGGAACAGGTGAAACTGCTTCATCCTCATCTCCCTATCCCTGGACGTTGCTGTGCTGTGTTACACCTCTGTGAAGAAGGAGGCTCTCCTCCAAGCACACCGCAGCTGGAGGGAGGTTTGGCGTCTGCTCACCTCACAGCAGGTGGAGGGCACTGGGTGAACAACCCGAACCCCTGTGAGCACCTTGTTGTGCTGGGGTGCTGTGCTGCACCGTGTGGTGCTGCTGCAGGATCAGGCAGAAATCTGCTAATGCACAGTAAGCAACAGACAAAAGGTGGGATCGGGTGGAGGGAGCGCTGTTTTCTGGGGAAATCTCTTGATTTCTTGGAAGCTATGGGGACTTTCCTCCTGCAGCTGCTCTTTCGCTGTCAGGCAGGTCAGACAAGAGCTGTGGGCTCCTGTGCAGTATTTAAAGCAGCAGAAGAGGAAGCTGATGGAGTGAATGCTTTTTTTTCCCTTGCTGTCTGTCAACCTGCATTGAGCTGGTAGGGCCATGAGTCGTTCTCCCTCTCCAGGAAGAGGGCAGGAAAGGTGAGTCCAGCCATTGTAATCAGCTTTGGCTCGAGAAAGCAGCCCTGGCTGCCCACACTGCTCTGGGGGGTTAAGGTGGAGGCCACTGCATTGCAATGCTCATCCCAGCAACAGCAGGAACCCTGATGTGGTGCTCCTGATCCAGGCAGAGGCAGGCAGGGTTACTGCTCACCGCACCAGCTGTGCAAGCCACTCCAGTCTGGGTCAGTCCTCAGCGCCGCATGGGTCTCACTCGCAGCAGCTTCTCCGATCCCAGAGCCAAGCCCAAACCTCAGCACTCAAACCAGGCAAGGCCATTTCTGGGGCTATGGGGTCAAGTAAAGGGAAATGCAGCATGAAATGGAGTATCTGGATTCAGGAGCAAACTCTGATGTTCCCCAAAGATTTGCTCCAAGAGGTTTGGCTCAGTCTTTCCTCTCCTCTTGACCAGTAATTCCGCCCCCAGCCAAAAGCAGGACGAGTATTTGGATGGACCCAGGTGTGCTGCTCACGGAGAAAACCATTACTGGCAGCACTACAGACCTGCAAGGATCCTCTGTCATTAGCAAGCACAGAACAAGCGGTGTCTAAAGAAGCTTCCTGACTCTGTTTCACTAGCTAGCTTTAGCAAACCTGCTACAATCATATCTCTCCTGGGGAGCAAATAAAGTTCAGCTCTCAGCTCAGAGCAAATAAAGAAAATTTGCTTCAGAGGAGTGGCTGGTTTGTAAGTGCTGTGATTTAACTGCAGCAGAGCAGCCTGTCCAAATGCACCACATTCAAGGATACACCGCAGCTCTTCTCTGCCTGCGAGTCTATGGACTGAAGACAGTGTTCTCAGATAAAATAGCACAGCTTCTGTGCTACAGACAAAGTGACGACAAGTGCTGGGCTTATTACTTGTCATTGTGGCAAATCCATTTATTCTGCTTACTCCAAAAGGAATGAGCGACACGTTGTTCCGTAATTTTGAAGTCCATCTGGCAGTGGTTAAGCAACAGAAAAAAGAAACTTAGTAATCTGTATTTATAAAGTCAAAAACATTTAATCTTGAGCATAAAAAACAAACTACTAAGCTCCCCTCTCCAGACAGCAAGAATTTAGAACACTGATAACTTACCCAAGTAAAGCAGTCCCATTGACTGGAGAAGACTCCCTTTACAAGGCTTAGACCAATAAACAAACTAATTCCTGCATGTAACATTTAGCAACTTGGGCACAAAGGAGGTGCAAGGGGGTGAAGAAAGGGGCACTTCCATGGGCTACTTCCCCTTCCTAAAGTCACTGTCTGTCCTCCAGTAACTAAGCCTTGCAATAAAATGAAACAGAATCAAACTGCTTCTTATTTTGATTCTGGCAAGACCAAAACCTGATATGTCGGCATGTAAGTCCAGCACGAAACATACCAAAATATCCAGATTCATGTTTCTTAGAAATATATAGCAGGCATCTAAAGCAGTTTTTGTTTCACATCCCTGGAATTTACATCAAAGTTAAGTCCTACTCAGTAGAGACCATTCCTGGTACAGGTATGCAGAGCAAAGGGGGAGTTCAACGTGCACCTGTAATATTTTTGCCAATCTTTTTCCCCGTTTCTTTAGGTTATCAGAGTATACAGTGCCTAAACAGGTAATATTAACATACCAAATATAAAATGTACACTTTCCTTTGCTTTTCTGGTAAGGATCTTTAGTTTCTGGAAAACAACCCTGTTCTACTCAAATCACCAGATCCACGCCAGCTAATGAAGAGGGCCAAGCAAATCCAAATCACATACAGACCATCATGTTTTATTACTGAAAATAGGAAAGGGTTTCTGGCCAGCTGCCAAGAAATTAATGTAAGATTAGCCAGGCATTTCTTGTTTCAAAGCCCTGATCTGTTATTGCTGTTTGAATTTCTCACCTTGGTGTACACCTGGGAGAGGTGGTTTCTTCTAGTAATGGGCAAATCTCTTCATTGTGCCAAACAAGTAAAACAGGAAAGAAATCAGGAAAAAGTCGTCTGCTGGGAGTATGGAAGCAGACTCTGCAAGACTGGACGCTGATACATCTTGTACTGGGGGAAGGTGGTGTGTTTTCTCCAAACTATGCTTCACAGCAACCTTCCACAGCCTCTGTATTTAGTGAGCACTTTTTTATACCTGTGTCAATGAGTAATTGGAGCCTCAACTCCTCCAGGCCTGGATCTGGATCTCTGGACAGAAAACTGCATGCAGCTCAAAGACAATTCTTTTGCTAATATTTCAGTGCTGAGGGCCCAAGAAAGACAGACCATAGGGGAAAAGAGAAGCTACCTTTTGGTGGATGCGATCCAGAAACTCAAAGTTTACACCCAGGGTCATGCACAATCTTGGGGTCTCCTGCTCCAAGGCTGGTTAGTTTCTAATTCCAGGACCAAATAGACAAAGGCATCGGATTAGTAATTTTCTTACCTATCTTTCGATTAAACTGCATCCCAACAAATACCATTTTGCTACCAAAGGCTTGAGCTACGGTGTTGAGGCATTACTAGTGTTTTGGGTTTAATCTCCGTAAAAAATAAAAGAATGAGGACTAAGTTGTTTTTACAGGGTCTTGAATGGCTTTATATCGTTTGAGGGCTGCAGAAGTGAGAGCCCTGAGCAGGTGTTAGAGACTGCCTGGCACCTCTCAGTCCAAGGTAACGTACATTAGCTGGTTTCCAACCTATACAGTGGCCAAAAGCAACATGAGACAGCCACAATAAAAGAAGAGATATGAAAAAAAAAAAGGCAGGGTGCAGTTCAGAAGTCTTTGCTTCCTGTCCTGTTCAAAAAACCAAAAGGTGAGTGACCAGTCAATGTAAATTAAGGCCAGAGGTCCTCTTAGAAACAGCAGCTTTGTTTTGAGTCAACATGCACCAGGCAATTCAGGCCAACTGCCCTTCAGTGGGCAGGGCTGGTCTGGAGATTGACGAAAGCTGGAAATACTCCCAGGTATTGCAATCATTAGGGTTGTTTTTTATAATGGACATGTAACAGCCCAGACCTGGGTGCCCTCACAGTCTTGCTCTCTCCATTTTAGCTGCTTTATCAAACTTCCTTTGACCCCCCTCAGCCAACCGCCCACAAACCTTGCTCTCAAAAGAAGCAAGCCTAGCCTGGGTCCATGGATCCCAAAATCCAAGAGCAAACCACAGCCTTGCTTTCTGCCCGCCCCCTCCAGCTGACAAATAAAGTGTGTTTGCAAGAACCCATTAGTTTCAGCACTTTGCTGAATTGTAGCCTAAAACCAGTGTCCCAAACCTCGCAGTTTGAGCCTGGTGCCCAAAGAGGTGCAAGGCTGGAGGAGCCCAGTTCCTCCCTCCGAGTGACTTGATTTTCAGCAGAAGATCAGTAGCTAATCTGCCAAGTAACAGCACTTGGGAATGGGGCCAGGCTTCCCACTGACCTGAGCAGGGAGTCCCCACTGGACCAGTTTCTTTTTGCACACAACTCTCCCCCCAGAATAAAACAGTTTGCTGCAAAGACAGCATGCTCTCTGTAAGACGCTGTTGACAAAAATGGGGGCCTTTATTCCAATACAGAAAGAAGAAGTGAGTCAAAAGAGCCCTTAATCTTGTTAAGAGCTCAGAAGACTCCGAAACATTAATTGGCCTGTCTAGACCAACTCCGTGTCTGGACGCTGTTATTGCAGCCTCTCTTGCAAATGTTGAAATTACAGCATGGGACCACACAAAAAACTTTGAATTTCCTTTCACGTTGCAGCACCCTATTTCCTGCCTACAGACTTTTTTGCTTTCAGTTCTTAACAAAAAAGAATAAACTTTTGCATTTCTATCCATTTCTGTACTGCTAAGTTTCTGTGCTTTGGAGTTGCTGGGAAAAAGCTAGGGCTGTGATTGCATTAGAAGGAAAATACATTAATATGATGCTAAAGCATAAGCCTAGGACAGAGGGTGCTCAGCCAGCACGGCTGCCATGATAGCATTGTGCAACACAAATGTGAGAGAAGAGCCCCCGCTGAACTCTGCTGTGTGGTGGTTCGGTGTCTGGCAGGGTCTTGGTAGGGGTTTTGGTAGCGGGAGAGGTGGCTCCTGTAAGAGGCCAGACCAATGGCGCCTCTGTGAATAACCATTTAAGAGTGAAAGAACCTGTTGATTCTCTGCTTTGTTTTCTCTGTCAGAGTTGGTGAACAGAGAAGAGGAGGGGGATGTGAGAGAGACAGCCCTGCGGACACCCGGGTCGGTGAGGAAGGAGAGGGGGAGCTGTGCCGGAGCAGAGGCTCCCCCGCGGCCCGCGGTGGGGTGGCGGCTGAGCCCCTGCAGCCCCTGGAGCCCAGCGGTGGCCCAGAGGTCGCCCTGCAGCCCGCGGAGGGCCCCGGGCCGGAGGAGCAGGGGCCGGGCCCGGAGCAGCCGTGGCTCCGAGGCAGCCCGCGCTGGAGCCGCCCGTCGGTGGGAGGGCGGCAGCCCCGGGAGGGACCCGCCCCGGGGGGTTCTGGGGAGCTGCGGCCCCGCGGGAAGGACTCGCGTTGGGGCAGTGGGCGGAGGGCTGTCTGCCGGGAGAGGGACCCCGCGGTGGGGCAGGGGAGGGCTGCGAGGGCCCCTCTCCCTGAGCGGGAAGGAGCAGCGGGGACACCTTGTGCCGGACGGACTGTGACCCCCATTCCCTGCCCCCTGCGCTGCTGGGGGGGAAGAGGGAGCAGAGCTGAGACCGGGAAGGTGGGAGGAGTGGGGGGGGTGTGTGCGTTGTATTTAAGACCTGGTTGTATCTCTCATTCTCCTTGATGGTGGTGGTTGTTTGTATTAAATGTGCGTTGTTATCCCCGAGTCGAGTCTGTCTTTTGCCCATGCCCATAACTAGTGAGTGAGCTCTCCCTGTCCTTTGACTCAACCTTCGGGCCTTTTGGTTGTATTTTCTCCTCCTCATCCCTCAGGGGACAGAGTAGGGGTGAGTGAGCAGCTGTGGGGTGCTTTTGTTTCCAGCTGGGTGGGCTCAAACCACAACATGCATCAAGGTTCAAGTTTACACTTGAATTTGGGTCAAATCTGAAGAAAATCTAGAAATCTTAAAGCAGTTGTGACTGAGACAGGATCTCCCCCAGGCCATAGTCAGAGGTGGTTTCTTTTTGGAGTAGAAGATGCCTCATCTATCCCTGTGGACAGGTGCTTGCCAAGTGCAGTGCTGCGACACTGATGGGAAAAGCCAGGGTTTATCAGAAAGCAGATGACCACACTGAAACCAACAGGCCACGTGGACTACCCAGGTGCTCCCCTGCCCCGGCCGAAAGCCCTGCTGCACCAACACCATCCACCAACACCAAACATGGGGTGGCCATGGAAGAAATCAATGCCTCTCCTTGCAGCAGGGTACCCAAGCCCAGGTAGGAGTGTCCAGCCCATTTGTCTCTGGTGACATATCAAGAAGCAACTCTCATCAGGCAGGGGTGCTCGAAAGCTGTCAATGAGTGTCACACTTCTCAGAAACTTCTCTTAAGTCATTCCGGTGTTGCCAGGAGAAGAAATTGCATGGCAATAAAACAGAATTGCTTGGTTCCTGTTAATTAGCCAGAAAGGTGGTAAACATTAACTACCCATGAGAATCATGTGATGTATACAGATGCTCAGGTCCACCTCTCAGCTGAAGGCTTTTTGGCTTTTTCATTTGGAGGTTTCTGGAGTTGCGCTGTCTCATGCATCCTCTAGGATATGACAGCACGCACGAGGTGGGGTTTAATGTGCAGCATGGGAAGAAAAAGCAGCAGCTATGCCTCTGTGCATCATTAATCGCTGTCACATCATTTGCCCTCCAGCAAGTCAGGGATTTGGTACAACAACAGCGACCGCAGCAGCGTTCACCTTTCCAGCAGAGCAGAAAATGAAGGGAAGGTCCACACGTTCCCCTGCACGTTCTCTAGGCATGCAACTGCAGCTTGACTGGGAGACACGTGGTCCACAGGTAGCACGGCCAAGTAACTTGAAAGACTGCCAGTCAGAGGCTGAGGTTCAGCCTGCTTATAGAAAGGAGGAAGAATGGCCCAGTGCTCCTCTCTCCATCAGGCAATGCCATAGCTATGGAGGGTCCCAGCAGAAAACAATGGCCTGGGCTACACAGCTCCACATTTGGTGGGGAAAGCCAAGGCTCTGTCTTCTCATGTCCTGCAGGCTGCCAGGATGGTCCCTGTCCTCCTCTGCACCCATAGACAAGACCCGGTGCCAACAGATGCCTGAAACCCATTGCTAGCATTAGTGTGACTTGTGGCCAAACTTACACTCGGGTACCGTCTGCCAGTGGTCACCATGGTCATATGGACGGACCCATGAGCCCCACATATGCATTGGCCAAGCAGCTGTGAAAGCCTTATGAAATAGTTGACACCTGCCACCAGCATGGATATGACACCATTTACAGCATCACTTCTGCCCAGATTTAGCAGTGGCTTGAGATGGCCGATGGGTAAGTCAGACTAGAGGGGAGGCTCCTCCGTCCTGGGGCTCTGACTGTGTGGCTGGTTCCTCAAGCCTTCCTGTCATTGCATGAATCACAGCCACCTCCAAGTGCGTGGAAGAGGCAAGTGAGCAGATGCATGTCTCATGAGGCAGCCAGCTAGTGTTGTTTCTTCTTGTCTGCTTTAGGGCATCTCAGCACAAGACAAATCCTCAGCTTGTTTTGATCTGGCTAGCGATTTTGGTTGCCCTGATTTTCAAATCCTTTATTACAGGTACCTTCAAGGAGCCTAAGTTTTTCCAGGATGTGGTGACCATCTTCCCACCCATCCCTGCAGTCTAAAATTGGTCACAGTTGGACACTGGCTAATTTGCACAATTGCTTTGAAAACCATCAGCTGGACGACTTCTGCAGTGTAAACACAGGCTCTTCAGCATCACCTGTTCAGGCACAGAAATGCAATTGCATGTGTACTTCCGGAAACTGGAGCTTGTGCACATCTCCCTTCAGTGATGACAACATTTCTGTTAATGAGCCTTTAGGAAATCACAAATTACACGTTTTCTAAACTTAGCTCCCTACCCACACACAACCATCCCCTGACCTGAGCCAGCATCAAGAGATGGAGCACTCTTATTTTTGGGAAAGGAAACGAGACACTGCTGTTTTATGGACTGCAGAGGCAACAATACCCCTGCATTTTGAGAGTCTCCTCAACCCACCAGCCTAGGGACAGACGTGGGTGCAAGGGCAGAAAGCAGTGCTGAGGCAATGCTGTAGTGCTCTGAGGTCCACCTTGCAGGAGGAATGTGACACCACTCCAGGGATAAGGCAATGTGGAGGCCCTGAGACATCCTGGGATGGAGGCCGAAAGCCAGCTTGCCCCTCTCTTTCCATCATTTTTTCCTCCATGCTGCTGCCAGCTCCTTACTGCGCCTGCCAGAATCTCCCCAGACACCAGGTCAGCCCGTTGCAGGCCCTGCAGAGTAAGAGCTGTATGGAGATCCTAAGAGAGGTACTACGCTTGCCCTTCTGAAGCCAGTGAACATGACCCAGTGCCCAGCATCCGTTCTGGTTTTTTGGGGCTGCCATTTCCCACAGAGAGCACCTCTAAGCTTAGGGACCCTGGGGCCAAATTCATCTCTCTGGTGGCCCAGGCAGTGTCAGTGAGGGAGGGACCGGCGGGGTATGTGAGCCCCACACCCTGCTGATAAGACCCTGGACAACTGGCCTCAGCATACAAAGCAGATCGCGTATTTTCAAACCATCCCTGGCAAATGCATCACTGCTGAAGGTCAAAGTCTCTTTATTTAGCTCTGTGGCTTATGCAGAAGAAACGCCTGGAGGCCCAACATCTGGTTCCTTCAGCCTGCAGGTTGTGCAGGTAGGTTGAGGTGTGTGAAGCAGATTCAGAATAGAAATGCAGTATTTTACTTCCAGATGAAGAGAAACAGAGCGTGGTGAGGAGAGGTGAAAAAATCCCAGGAGAGGTCAGTAATGAAGAAAAAAGCAAGGCAGGGGGTGGAGGGGAAGCTTGAAGAGCAAGAAAGAGAAACAAAGCAAAACAGCATTTGGTATCAGGTACTCAAAAGGAAAGTTTGTCATTGGTAACAGTTTGTAATTTGAATGTGATGCAAAATGAAATTAAGAACTCGAACCTCCATTTTCCCCACGCCACTTCTTGCATGCTGCTTCCCACAAACAGCATGGCACGCTCTGCCGCAGCAGGCTGCTAAAAGGCATTAGACCAGTAAGCATTTGCCTGGGAGATCAGACTCAGGCTTGATGTGAGGGCATCTGAATAGTTGCAGTCAGAGTAAACACTAAGTGAAGCCACAGGAGCCTGCCTCCAGTGTGTATGGATTTTTTTCTGTGTGTTTCCCAGCTTTTAGAAGGCAGCTAAGCATAATTACAGCCTGCAACTTCTCTATGTGGCTTTACAAAGCACTCAGGCATGACATTGATCCTGAGCACTGCTTTTAACACAGATGTCAGTATTACTTCATTGATAACACACCAACCCAGTGTATTTCATTCACTGAACTTGCATTTAATACAAAGAACATCAACAGGACTCGACAGGCTGTGCTGGCAGATGCTGAGCAGGACCTGTCAGTCCTTGGGTGGGCCCTGTTGATTTCCTGGGAACCCTCTGATGAACAGGATCCTGTTCACAAACACAGCACAACAAAGAGCAGCCTCATCTCTGGTGAAATGCATACATTAGTAATTTCCAGGTAGTCATCTTATTTCAGACAAACTCTGAAAAGCACTGGACTGATTCTCTGGTGTATTGAGTTTGCACAGCAAGGTTTTGGTAGCGGGGGGGGGGGTGGGGCTACAGCAGTGGCTTCTGTGAGAAGCTGATAGAACTTTCCCCTCTGTCTGATAGAGCCAATGCCAGCTGGCTCCAAGACAGACCCACTGCTGGCCAAAGCTGAGCCAATCAGGTAGTAGCACCTCTGATAATATATTTAAGAAGGGGAAAAAAACCCTGCACAACTGCAGCCAGAGGAGTGAGAATATGCGAGAGAAACAGCTCTGCAGACACCAAGGCCAGTGAAGAAGGAGAGGAGGAGGTGCTCCAGGCGCCAGAGCAGCGATTCCCCTGCAACCTGTGGTGAGGTGAGGCGAGGCAGGCTGTTCCCTACAGCCCATAGAGGTCCATGGTGGAGCAGATATCCACCTGCAGCCCATGGAGGACCCCACGCCAGAGCAGGCAGATGCCTGAAGGAGGCTGTGACCCCATGGGAAGCCCATGCTGGAGCAGGCTCCTGGCAGGACCTGTGGCCCCGTGAGGGACCCATGCTGGAGCAGTCTGTTCCTGAAGGACTGCAGAACTGCACCCTGTGGAAGGGACCCACACTGGAGCAGTTCATGAAGAACTGTTTTCCATGGGTGGGACCCCATAATGGAGCAGGGTAAGAGAGTGAGGAGGAAGGAGCAGCAGAGACAACATGTGATGAACTGACCGCAACCCTCATTCCCCATCCCCCTGCGTCGCTTTGAGGGCAGAGGTAGAGAAAATCGAGAGCAAAGTTGAGACCAGGATGAAGGGAGAGGTGAGGGGAAGGTGTTTTAAGGCTTGTTCCTATTTCTCACTGTCCTGCTCTGACTGGCAATAAATTAAGTAAATTTCCCGAACCTGAGGCTGTTTTGCCCATGACAGTAATTGCTGAGTGATGTCCTTGCCCTTATCTCAACCCATGAGCCTTTTGGCATATTTTCTATCCCCAGTCCAGCTGTGGAGGGGAGTGATTGGCTTGGTGGGCACCTAGCATCCAGCTATGGTCAACCCACCACACCTGCAAGCAAAATGCATGCCAACCTGCTTTTGTCCCCCATGCAGACACCACACACGCACTTATTCCTTGCAACTTGATTCCTCAAAGACGTCTCCACACATGCACCAACAGCGTGTCCTGACACACCAGCATTTGCTTCTAATCAGGCAAAACCAGCACATATTCTTCCCCAGACAAAAAGCTGTGGTGACACAAATACCCCCAAGAATGCAGAAGTCTCTCGTTGTCTCCTCTCCAGGAGTCTCTTGGTGCAGCCCCGACATCCCACTCTGCAGACACCCAGCGCAAGCACAGCAATCACAAAGTGCAAAATTTCAGCTTCATGCTTTGGCCAGGCTTTGAACTTCTCTTTTCTTCTTTGGCTGCTGCTGCCCTCCAGCTCAAGCACCTTGCAATATTGTCGGGCATTTTCCCTCTTGACCCCAAAGGGTCTTGTTCCTGTGTCACAGCAGGGGATGTTGGGCACAGACAGATCCAGCAGCAACCCCTAGGAAAAATGCAGGGTCTTCTAGGAAAAACAGAGTCCTCTAGAAAGAAAAAAACAGGGTCCCCTAGGAAACATGCAGGTCTGCTTGCTCCAGCCCACCCTCCTGCCCGAGGAGGGATGGAGGCTGTGAGCATGGAGGTGGTGACAGAAAATCTCAGGCTGAGTTTCAGATATTCAAGGCAATTACAGAACAAGTGTTAAGTCTCAGCTCAGGAGCTGATGTGTTAAGTCTCAGCTCAAGAGCTGATGTGCCTTGATACCAGAGAGCATGGATGAGTGTTCCTGTGTTTGTAAACGTGGTGCCAGTGCTACCTTCCTTTCTGGAGACCCAGAGCATGCCATAAACCCAGATGAGCTCACAGAAGGTTTCTTTAAAAAGAAACAAACAGGTTCTTTCTGATACAAGGCCTGAAAGCATTAGATTCATCAACTCTGGAGCGTTTTGAGATTCCTTTCTCCAAAGAACTTACTAAAAAGGGCGCTCCCTTTTTATGAGTGGGAAGGCTACTAGTAACACTCATTTTTTTTCTTGTCTCTCAGGAGGAAGTGCTTGGTTAACCAATATCCCCCCTTGGTAAGGGGGGCAGAATTGTGGCCAGGATCCTTGGGGTTTTTTTTCCCTCAGCTTAACCTCTCATCTTTTAACCAGACATACTACACCAAGAGTTCAAAAGGCTGGGTGACTGGGTGATTACATTGGTAGTACATCATCTTAAGAAAGAGAAGTGTGTTTGCTCCATGACTTATGCTGGCACAACACCAAGCGCACCTATCTAATTATTAAATATTTATTGCACCTTTAATACGTCAGTTACAAAAGCAAAATCTTCCAGAAGAGCAGGCTGGAAGGAAAACGAAAGTACAATTAAAGGCTGCTGCTTTGTTGCAGTGTCAGGGCCAGGTGCAACACTCCTAATTTCCATTGTAAGGCACTGGCAAATAACCTGGCCTTCCTATGATACAATCCGATGCAGCTGTGCCTGGAGTTGTTGCCTCTAGCAGTTTCCGTGTTTCTGCAACTCTCTGCACCATTGCTTAATGCTGGACATGACTGACCATCTGTGCCACAGCTGTAGCAGTATTTTCTCTGCAGCTGTGCCTTTACTGCATTACACATTTGAGCGTTTGGGTGACTTAATACTGTTTTTGGGAGACAGTTTGTTTTAGATATGCTCATGGGAGCTTGGAGGAGTTACCTTGTGAGAAGTTAGCACAAGCTACTGGATCTGGGTCCTTGCTCTCTTCTCTTTTCCTTTGTTCTTCCTCTTTTTTTTCCTGTCATTTACAGGTTTCCTTGATCTCCGTCACATGCCTATGGCAAAATGGAACATGAGTGACTACTGTGCACCAGAGCCCAAAATCTGCAAGAGCTGGCTTTCCGTCGGTGAGCGCTTTGCAATGCCACCCTCAGGATGTCTGGCTGCAAACCCACAGCCCACCCTGGATCTCACTGCTCGATGGCCTTTCCTCCAGCCACCAACACACACTGGCTCACAAAGCAGAAACAACAAAAGCAAGCCCTGGAAAGTAGATCCATGTTTCCAGAGCTCAGCAGGTTTGCTTGCCCTCAGCTGCCAACAAGGAAACACAGCTGGAAAGCCGCTGGCAGAGGCACACATGGGGCTGCAGGAGCATCACACTGGGACCACAGGCCACAGCTCTGGGTCATTCATCCAGATGGATGCCACAATTTAAGCCCTACCTAACTGGTTGTCCTGCCAGGGATCACTGCTGCCCACCTTTCCCACCCTGCCTCCCACCTCTCCTGGCACCTCGGAAAGAACTGAAAACGTAATTTGTTCAGCCTCCAAAACCTCCCACGGGCCTGACCCTGAGCGTACTGAGGTTCACCACCAGCTCCGGACAAAGCCATTCCTTCTACTCTCACCTAACGGGTGACAGAAATCAGCACAAGCAGACTTTTAAAAAATGGATGCCTTCTACCACAGGAGCTTTAAAGATGATTACAAGGGGTCAAATTTTCATTGAATTCCCATCTGGATGTTTCTGAATGTCACAGCATGTGTGGGCTCTCCAAAAATGCAGTCCGTTTTACTGGCCTACATCTAAGTGGTGCTGATTAGTTCACTTGAGGGCACCTAAATTTAGACCTGACAACTTTCTGTTCCCCAGTCTTTCCACACATCAAAGATGTGTAGCAGTTCATTCTTACTCTGCATAGGTGGCATCAGCATTCATCAATATCTCCAGAGCTTTTGCAAGAGAAACTAAGGACTGATTTTTAAAGACTTCACTGTATTTCTACTCTGTCCTTCCTTGAGCCACAGTTCTCTGACTTTAAGGAGCAAGCAAAACCACATTCCTGAATATGGTCTTTAAAAGTGCTTCCTGGTTCCCCTCTGCACTTGCCGAAAGTCTATTGGCTCACCATCCTATCAAGTGACTCCTGGGTATGACACAGCATATAGAAACCTGCTGAAGCACGAAATTCGTTTAATTTCCAACTACCCCACAGTCGACGTGCGTATTTTTAACAGCCACGTTCCCTCTCCAGTGGCTCGAGGGGAGAGAAGTACGTTGCATTTATGGCCGTGAGGAAGGTGGGTGGGAGTGAGGGCACATGACAAGCAAAGGCCTCCATAGTCAAGTGGCTGTGTGCGTGGGACAGCTACAGCACTGTTGAGTTAAACAATGAGACACTCCATAGTTTAAAAAACAAAAAAAATAAAAGAGAGAAAAATACTAAGAAAACAGGGTGTGTTTTCTGGGTGTGTGGTGTTTTTTTTTTCCCAGCCAGAGGACCCACATTCCTCTGTATGATTTTTATTATGTGCTGTCATGATAGTAATGAGTACACTCTAAGAATCAGGCACAGATCACATAAATTATATTACTGTCCAGTTATTTTAGGCTTTCATGCAATAATCCCACAGCACAATTTTGGACTTCAAACTGCTGTACGCCTAAGCCTGTACTTGACTGTAAGCACACCAGGAAGCAAATGGCCGCTGATGGGATCTGAGGACAGGGGGCACGTAGGCACCTCTCCTCGTAGTTCACAAAGGGTTTATCCATCCACGCTTGCCTATAGAAAGCAGCACTAAGGAATTTATTGTCTGGGTGGGTTGTTTCCTTCCTTTGCTTGCACTAGCTTCTGTGAGAGCCAAGCGATTCTAGGCTGAGCTGGGCCGTTCAGGAGCTGGGTTCTGAAGGCAGTCTGGGTTTCTCTTATCGTTTTATCCTGCCCAACAAGAGGTTTCAAAGCAAGGTGCCCTGGCTTATAAGGCTTTCTTGCTTTCCCTATCCTGAGCCAGCTGCAGCAGCCGCACCGCCCCCGAGCAGCACAGGGAATATGCACCAGCCGCCTGTCTGCCACATGGGCACATGGACACAAGGGCAGTGGTGATCAGCTGGAAGAAAAAGCAGAAGCCAGCAGGAGCTACCAAGCCCTCGTGATACTGGTTTTCACCTACAGACATCCTAGCTCCTCTGGTGTTGCCACCAAATAAAAAAGGGGCTGTTCATGTCATGGGACATGCAGCAGAAGCATGGACAGCAGCACCTGAAGTGCTTCAGGTAGGCAAATCCAGGTCTGGAAAGGGCCAGGCAGGAGGCAACCCACTGTAGTGCACACAAAAGTTGCACCCACAAGCAGCAGGAAGAGCAAAGGAGATGGCACCATGAGGTCAGAAAAGAAAGCCTAGTGGTTGTTGTGGTTCTGCTGCTGCAGTAAGCCACACACGCAATAAACTTCCAAAATAAAAACTGACTTATTCTCAGCAGAAATTTCCAACTTAAGAGATCTCCAACACAAATCTCATGGGGCAAGCTTTGAGGTTGTGTGGAGTGTTACCAGCTTTTCAGTGTCCACCACAAACCAAAGCAACATATCAGGGCACATCCTGTTGGGATGGGTTGGTAGCTGTATCCAACCCAAACTGTCTTTTGTTTTCTTTTTTATCCAGGATCTCCCTCAGTCTTCCCATCCTCTGCTCAGGTGCATCCCAGAGCAAACCTTCCACAGGCTGGTAAACTGGCTGCTAAAGCCGCCAGAAATACCCCATTCATGACACACACAAAGCACCAAGTATACCAAAACCTAATACCAGCTTTCCCATGTCCCATGTAGTGGGAGCTGGAGTCAGTAATCCCACACTCCAAAATGAAGCCCAACAGAAGGAAATGAGGGCCCCAACAGTCCCATTTGGCACTCTGGGACAGGCAGTAGTGCACCAGCATGCAGAGCAAAGGACCTCTCCAAAACACAAGAGAACTAAATGAGATAAACGGAAATCTGTTTCCATGACCACATCCCATTGGCTGGGAAAGCTGAAAGGAATTGTTTCTGAAATGACTATTTCTGGTCCTGTCTGATTCCCTCCAAGAGGGGAACTACTAAAGGTGCTGGCAGGGTCCCTGGTTGCTTATACTGATTTTAGCGTTTACCACCGGGCAAGCACTGCTCATGTCAAAGAGCACTTCTGTGCTGCAGAAAGCCCACAGAGGGACAGAGCTGCCCTGCCGCCATGAAATTTAAAAAAAAAAGGGGGGGGGGGAAGGAAAAAATATTATAAAATAAATAAAAGAAAGGGGAAAGCACTCCCATGGTTTATTCCTCCGATCTGACCCTTTCCTGCCTTTCAGCTTTGCAAGCGCCATGCTCCCTCCGCACTGAGGGCAGCGCCAGCGTGGTGTTCGCATGGCGGGGAACCCTGCGAGCTGGGCTGGGGCCGGTGCCTCCGACATACTTCCTGCTCAGCGTTACACAGCACTTTTCCCGGAGTCGCTGGGCTTTTTTTCCTCCGTCGCTGCTGCCCCGTGGCAGCCGGCAGGGATGCCGGGCCCCACCCTCCCCGCGGACGCCGCCGCGCCGGGCAGGGGTCAGGCCGCTGCCGCCAGCCCCCCCCTCCCGCTCCCGCCGCCGCCGGTGCCCGGCCGGGCCCGGCGCCGCGGTGATGGACGCTGCGCGGGCACGCGCCCCCCCCGGCGTCACCCGCGCCCGGGGGAATCCGATCCCCGCGCCACGGGGCGGGGAAGGGGGGGGGGGGGGCGGTGGCTGTCGCCGCGCATGCGCAGTGCGGCACGGCGATGGCCATATAAGGGGAGCCCCGGGGCGGTTCCAGGAGAGCGCGGAGGCGATTGGAGGCGTTGGGTTGGGTGCTAGCGGAGCTGAGCGCAGCTGAGGGGAGCGTAGGGACCAGGCCCTTGGCCGCCTTCTTGCCGTCTAGCCGCCGACCCTGAGCCGTCGCCATGGTGAAGATCGTGGGCAGCCTGGTGAGTCCGATAGGCGCATGGCGGCCGCTGGTGCCGGCCTTACGCTCCTTGCCCTTCCCGCCGCGCAGGGCGCGGTGGGCGGCCTCCTCCGCCGGGAGCCCGCCGAGGGTCGTGTGTGCCTTCCTCTGCCTTGGGCGTGGCGGCCGCCGTGCCCGGGCGGTGCAGCTCTGTCTTCTCCCCGTGAGGAAGGCGGCGAGGTGAGCGTCGCCTCGCCGGCGGGAGGGTAGGGAGCGGGCCTGCTGGGCCGCCAGCGGCGCGCCCGGCTGCCGCGAGACGCTGAGGGGAACAGGTGCCCTTCCTCGGGCCGCCCTGGACCCCGGGGAGGCCTCGGCCCGCGGACGCCGGCCGGTGAGAGCACGTGTGCGCCGGGGACACAGTTTGGGTCCCGGGGCGGCTCGGGCAAGGGGAGCCTGGTTCACCGCTGCGGCGTGAAGGGGGAACCTGGAGGGAAGGCTCGCCGAGACGGAAGGGAGGGGACAAATAACTGTGCGACCTAAAGCCCCATATAGTCAGAATGAGAAGGGAGATGATGCAATTTCATGTTATGACAGATTGTTGCTCGTCTCCCTTTCAAATCTAAAGGAAATGTCATGTTCTAGCTCTCAAACTGATAAGAGGGTGCTACGATACCCAAATTTAGGAGTCCCAGCTCGTCTTACATACTGCCAGTGTGTAGGGGACCAGGTGGCTTAGTAGATGTTGGCCTAAGTTCTAATGTGCTCGGAAAACATGGAACTCCAGTTTTCTTGACTTGAAAAGAATTACTAGAGCCCCTTCTTGTACTTAAGTTACAGGATTTGCTGGCATAAGTATTTCCCTTCTTATGGTGCTGTCTGACTTGTTCAGTATACTAGTGCAGCATGCCATTGTTTGGATGGTTCTGTGAATACAAACATGTCTGTGGCTTTGATACAGAATAGTAAAAGAGCCTAGACCAACACATGGGGAATACTCTACTAGTGATGAAATAGTATGTGGTCTTGTGCATAGCAGCTGGTGTGGTTGACAGGCAACAATAGAGCATTTGTGAGCTGTAGCTTATGAACCCAGATCTGCAAAAACATTCTCTGTACGAACTTAGTGAGCTCTTCAGGAAAAATCCTGTTGGGCTAGTCTTGCATATTGAACTGCTTGAAGTGTCACTTTGATCTGACTGAGGGTCCAGTGAGTGATGCTTTATGGCATCCAGGTTTGTCTTCTAGACTATGCTCTTCTATAGGCAGTTCACTCCATAAATGTAAAGCATGTCAGACTTCCCCTGTGGGACTGCTAAGGTGTTAACATGTGACACATGAGCATACTAATTCTTGTGACCACAGCTTAAATACCTGTGAATGTAGAAAGCTCCTTAAAGTTAAGGTGAATGAAATGCCTTATTGTGCAGGTCCTGGAGGTGGAGTGGTGTTTGAGTTCAACCTGAAATTCTTATTCTGGTTTGCATCTCTTCCCCTTTCCCCTTCTCTGTTTATGAAGGGACAGAAGGGGTGAACTTTTCAGTAAGCTTTGAGGTTTTTGATACAGGCTGGAACGAATTAAAAATGGAGAGCCACTAGACCTGGCTTTGGAGGAAAAGCCTGCTTAACTTAAAGTGGACTAGGCTTCTGCTATCCTCCCAACTATGACCATTGATTAAGTCTGCTGTAGTTAAAAGAACGGTTTTGGTGCTTATCCATGGAGAGCATGGACTCAGCGGTCATGGTGACAAGATGTTAACATCATCAACATCAGCAACAACCAGAGTATTCAAGTAAGTGCAACTAGGATTTCTGGATTAATTCTGTTTTTCAGTAAAGCAGATTTGTATTTTTCTCTGATACAAAAAGGAAAACCCCTTCCACTACCTGCAAAAGCTTCTATGAGTGGCATCTGTAAAGCAGTTTGAACATGACAGCTACCTAGATGTGGCCCCTTTCCTAACACACTTGTTCAGAAACTGACTACCTTCTGAGGAATGGCTACTTTCAGGGTGCTTTACAGGTCCATCTCCAGTCCCTGCTAGTGGACAGTAGGAGCAATACTTCCGCTGGTTTGAGTATATGGCCTTGAGATGGGTGACTCATGTAACAGGGTTTGACTATGGGACGTAATGCCTTTTATAGCAGAAGCTAGTGGGGTATATAAAATGTTAAAAAGCACATGTTGCCGAAGCTTTCGTCTTCACACTAGCTACCTCTCTGAGTCAAAGCAAATATTGAAAACTTGCAGCTTCAGATGCAGATGATAGTTTTAAAGTGGTATGTGTTAGGGAGTTCAGGCAGTTGAACCTTCAGTCTGTTTGTGCTAGCTTCTATATTAAAAAACCCCACTAAATTATATAGTAACCATGGGCAGTCAGCTGATGACTGGGTTAATCTAAGTTCAAGGGTGGCTTGATATGTGTTAGAAATCATGTTTATAACTAAGGTCAACACCATCTGGCAGAGTTGATTAAAGCTATTTTATCTATTGCAGAGAGGACTAGACTCCTTTCAGCACTGTCTGTGTTCATAGCCTCCATTTTGAGGTATTACCTGGTGCTGGGAATCCCTGATGCACTAGGGGCTTTTCATTATTAGAGCCTTTTCCCTTACTTGGCCTTTGGAAACAGGTCTGCTACCAGTGCATTTGGTGAATGCAGCACGAGCCTTTCTGCTGGAGGGCCATACAACCAAAATGAGTCTTGCATGTGCTCAGGGAGGTTGTAGTTAAATGTTCAAAAAAAAAAAACCAAACAGCCAACTAGCCAAATGTTTCCCCTAGTAAGGTGCTACCTGAAGAAAATACTGGTTAAAGCTATAAGATCCTCTAACAGTGTGACCAGATAGTCTTGTGGTGGGAGGTTCCGCTTCTGTTAACAAAGATGATGTGGGTTTTGTATGAAAGCTTGTCACTTCACAGTTAACATGAAAGACAGCTATGGAGGTCAATCAGACAGGTCAACTAGCTTGCTTTGCCCCCACTGCTGTCATCCTTCCTCCAGGGAAACTAAGCTTTCTGAAAACTTTCAGGACTTCTCCCTAGTTCAATATTTTGTTTAACTTGCAAGAGTAAGCACCTTTGGACCCTGCATCTCTTTCACTCTCCTGCAGCAATTTTAGCTGATACTAGACATAACACCTGATTGTAGTCAGGACCAGCTCTCCAGTGGTGTATGTAGGTGTCATGCCCTCCGACTTTCCCTTTGTTCTGTGCAATAGCAAACCTGGTGTGTGTGGCCGTATGATGGCCACATCCCAGGGCTGAAGCTACTTTTGCAGAACACAGTAATTATGCAGCTGGATGGAGACTTATGGGTAAGAAGAGGATGGTCTAACTGGCAGGTGCAGGAAGTGGAATCAGAGAAGAGCTGGTGATGTTACAGTGCAGAGGTGTGAGAAGCTATACCAAAAACCAAGCTGTAGTATCTGAAGGTGGGAAGGAGTGAGGCTTGACTGAGGAACCTGTGGTATAAGTAGCTGTAGGGAGCAGGTAGCATGGATTGCTATGTGCAGGGACATTGAGCTTTGGTGGGAATGGGGTACTTCTGGGATTAGGGTGCAGAGATGCATACTGTGGAAGCAGAGGAGCAGGGGAAGGTGGAGAGACAGGAAGACTTACTGTTCCCATCTCCTTCAGACTGAGAGTAGATGGTGCAGAACATTAGCTACTGATGTTACAGCAGACTAGACTGTGAATATCCAAGATGTAAGGATGGAAGAACTCAGTATGTGAAGGTTGTGCTTCTGAAGGTAGCTACATTGGGAGTGAAAATGGCGTATTAACAGGGAGATGTGATGCTGGGTGTATTTGAAGTTACAGGAAGTTATGAAGACTTTCACATGGGTTCATACATAAGGATACTGATGCAGGACCCTTTGCTTCCTTGTTAAATATACTTGTGACCAGTTTGATGGTGTGCACTCTTGGCTCCTCATCTGCATGGCCCTCTCCAATGGGGGGGGGGGGGGAATAACTTACTAGACTCCAGTCCAGCTGGCTGTGGCTGATTGCAGAAGCTGGTGTCACTTAGTTAACTCCTGCACCGCAAAACCAACCACTGAGTACGTGCAGCAGTAACTGTATTGCTTTCAGTTAGCTGTTGCTGACAGAACTCTAATGCTCTGGTCTGTTAAGTAGGGGAGAGTGAAGCAGCTATATTTTATATGCATAAACTGAAATGGAGTTTATATTAACAGCTCCCATGAAGCTTGTATTGCTATGAGAGCAAAATTGGGGAATGTTGAAGTGGCTTGTACTTGCTTGGGAAAAGACACTGATTAGCATTTTCTACTTCTGCCCAAGACACTTCTTTCCCTCTTGTTAGGATGACAGTATTTATTGCTTTTAATGTCTTTCAATTCTGTTAAAACACATTTTTTCACGAGAAAGCGTGGTTAATGGCATGTAAAGAGCTCAAAATTCCAAAGAACATTGTCCAAAAATGATTGGTGTGACTAAGGGCAACAAACAGACTCAAAGCTCTAAATAAGTACTGGGTGTTACTTGTGTAGTCTGTATGTGTTGCTTTGGCCAGTGATGTTACATGTGGGCTTGCTTGACAAAATAGGTAAAATAGCTATCTTACGAGGTTGTGTCTATGTTTAGCCTGTACCATCACCTGTTGAACCCCTACCAGCCAGGGAGGGGAATCAGGGAAAAAGGAGAGCAGACCTGTGGGTAGAAGTGCAGCAGATTTGATGAGAACACCACCAATACCAACAGAAATATGCTGAGCCAAATGAATATGCAGTTGTCAGTCTACTGGAGAGCAGTCTTCAGAAGCCAGAGGAGAAGCAGGAGGAACCCTAGCAGGAGCCCCACAGGAACTCCCCTTCCTCAGCCAACCTTCCCCTTTTATAATGACCATGACATTATGGTATGGGCTATACCTGTAACTAACTCAGGTCATTTTGATGTTAGCCATTGATTGAAAAAGGCATGAAACTGAAGGAGTGTACAGAGGTTTGTGTCCCTTTTGAATTCTGCAGAGGAAAGTCTGTCCCAGAAGAAAATGGAAGGCTTCCTGCCAAGACAGAAATTAGAAAATGGATTATTAAAAACCGTGAGGAAAACTTTCAGAGAGTAACATTAAACAGAACTGCCAGAGTTGAGCACTGTAGGCTAGATGAATTCCTAGCTTATGCTTCCACAATTCAATGAGTTGGGTTGACTGAGCATTGTGGTCTTTTCTAATTCAAGAGCCATAAGACACCAACTGATGCTAGTGCTGATGAACGCAGTTCATACTGAAGCACTTACTTGATGGTACAAATACACAGTGAAGTGTTTAAAGAGCTGCCAACACAGTGTGTTAGGGCTGAGAGCAAGCTAGCTTCGGGATTAGTCTAAATTGTTGTGCGAATGAGCAGAAAAATCATTAATGTGTTCAATTCTTTTCTTATAGTCTGAATTTGAGTCAGAACTGAAATCTGCTGGAGAGAAGCTTATAGTAGTTGATTTCTCTGCTGCATGGTGTGGACCATGCAGAATTATCAAGCCCTTTTTCCACGTAAGTAGCCTTTGTGTCTTCGTTGGCAACTGTATTAAAGTATATACAAATGTTTTAGTGCTGCTTGACAGTAACATGGAGGAAACTTCCTTTCGCCGTATGTGATTGCTAGTTTTTTCTGGAAAAGGGAGAAGTCACAGAAATAACTACTTTGAGACTATCAAGTTAAATATACTGATGTTTGACACATCTGGGAGCTCAAATGTGATTTGACTGGTGTGCTAATGCTTACGTGCATCTCAGGTCTGTAGGTACCTAACAGTTGCATTGCCTCAAGAGGTGGGATATGGAGTGGAGTGCTTATCCTTCTGTTCACAGTTATTGTAATCACTCCAGCTGTGTTTAGGTGGCAATATTATCTCCTGGTAAAGTATGAGATAGGCTGTAGCATCTTTCAGTGAGCAGCTGAAGGCTATGTCTTATGATATTTGAGTCTTCGCTGTGGGGAGTATGTTTCATTAAGTTTCAACAGACTCTTCCAAGTATTGGAGCAGAAAATAAAATCTTTGCTCTGGTCAGTAAAATAGCTGCTTTAAGGTAACAAGGTAGGTTTAACTGGGAAGGGTAAGCAGCACCAGCTTTACATTAATGTGTCTATTAAAAGAAAGTTTTCCTGGAACACTAACTGCATTTTCTTATTTCATTCTAGAGTTTGAGTGAGAAGTATGGTGATGTGGTGTTCATCGAAATTGATGTGGATGATGCCCAGGTATGGTCTGGGGTGATGCTGAGGGAGGGCAGCTAATGAGTTCCACGCAAGTGACAATCAGAAACATTTTTTTTAAAAAAAGTCTGTGCAGATACTGAGAGATTAGTTCAGCTTTAAGAAGCAGAGATAGAGGTTTTACACTTATACTGGAAAGAGTGATTCTTTTTTTTAGAGGACACCTGAACAAAACAAACTGCCTTGGTTATCTGCACACTTGAAGCCTGATGGCATGTGTTGGGTAACTTGGGAGTACTGATCCTCTGCTTTGGGAGGGAGTGTTAGTCTAAGGCCTTAAGCTACTTTGATGCAGTCTTCCCTAAAAACCTTGGCTCACGACTGTCTGGTGATCTGTGTGGTCTCTCCACTGCTTCTGGCAGTGTTTCCTTTCATGTCTGAAGTGCAACAGATGTCTGCTGCATAGCAGTTCCAGCAGTGTTGAATAGGTACTTGAACAATGATGGTTTGAAACACAAGAGTTGCCATAGGGCTTTTAAGCCTTAAAAATAGTCATCTCTGTTTTGATGCAGAGGTCTGGTTTTTGCAAACACAGAGTACAGGTGTAGTAAATGCCTTTGCTATTGCATGAATTAAATGGTGAAGGGAGGATCTTTCAGGCTTGCTTCAGGGAGATGTTAACACTATGCTGGTTTTGCTAGTGATGGACTACTAGAGGTGCTTTTGCTTTATTTTGGGCAATAATGTCTTTGTCCAGTCACCTAAACAAAAGGCAACTGGTGGGTCCTAAATTTAACATCTTTCACGCATGCACAGCTGAAGATTGTTTTCTGTCTTTTCCAGGACGTTGCTACACACTGTGATGTGAAATGCATGCCCACATTCCAGTTCTATAAGAATGGACAGAAGGTAGGCTCTGCTCTTTTGGAACCAGAGCAGGCAAGCTAAAACACTTGAAAGAAGGTTGGGGATGTTAGACTACGTAGCCTGCTTTCTCTTGATAATGTATCTGTGGCACCACTGGCATTAAGACATTCCTGAGTGAGCAAGTTGATCTTTGTGCTGCAGCAAATGTGACATGGACCAGCAGTTAAGTGATGAGGCAAACCCTGTTGTTCACAGGTAGAGAACTGAGTGTTACAGGTCAGTCTTGCAGGCAGAGCTTCATGGGAGATTAGTGGGGTTAAATGTAAGGGTTGAGACTGCTAGTCTGTCTGTGTAGCACCCTACTTTTTACTGATCTTGGTTAGTATTTGTTCTCTGTATGCAGATCACGCTGAAGCAGAGACATGACTATGTGCCTAGGGAATCCCACCCAAATGGAAGTCTAATGCTGTTGAATATACATACAGCTGAAACAACTGCTGGGATGCTTTTACATAGAGGCTGTGTAACCTGTGAAGTGGAGGTCCTGTCCCTGTTGGAGGACTGAACAGACTTCTTGTGCCTGCTCTGCCAAGGGGTGGATAAGATCACAGAACCACAGAATCACACAGATCTCAAAAGATCATCTAGTCCAACCCCACTATCAGAGCAGGATCACCTAGAGCAGGTCACACAGGAACACATCCAGGCAGGTTTTGAATGTCTTCAGAGAAGGAGACTCCACAACCTCTCTGGGCAGCCTGTTCCAGGGCTCTGTCACCCTCACAGGGAAAAAGTTTTCCCTTATCTTAATGTGGAACCTCCTGTGCTCCAGCTTGCACCCGTTGCCCCTTGTCCTGTCATTGGACATCACCGAGAAGAGCCCGGCTCCATCCTCCTGACACTCGCCCTTTTCGTATCTATAAACTCCTCAGTCTTCTCTTCTCCAAGCTCAAGAGACCCAGCTCCCTCAGCCTTTCATCATCAGGGAGATGTTCCACCCCCTTAATCACCTTTGTGGCTCTGCGCTGGGCTCTTTCAAGCGGTTCCCTGTCGTTCTTGGACTGAGGGGCCCATAACTGGACACACTATTCCAGAGGCGGTCTCACCAGGGCAGAGTAGAGGAGGAGGAGAACCTCTCTTGACCTACTGACCACAGCCCTTCTAATACACCCCAGGATGCCTTTGGCCTTCTTGGCCACGAGGGCACCTTGCTGGCTCATGGCTGTCCTGCTGTCCACCGGGACCCCCAGGTCCCGTTCCCCTACGCTGCTCTCTAGCAGCTAAGTCCCCAGCCTATACTGGTACATGGGGTTGTTCTTTCCCAGATGCAAGACTTTACACCTTGTTGTTGCCCTTGTTGTATTTCATTAAATTTCTCCCTGCCCAGCTCTCCAGCCTGCCCCAGGTGTCGCTGAATGGCAGCACAGCCTTCTGGTGTGTCAGCCACTCCTCCCAGTTTTGTCATGCACAACATGCTCTGACAGCATAGTGGACTGCTTCTGCAGTTGTGAATGGCTGGCTGAACTAAAGAATTGCTGAGCTGCATGTGTTCTCAGGCTTTTAGTTTGCCAAGCAAACTGAAGTTTGGTTTTTCTAAAGTAAAACAGTGCCTGGATGGAAGTTTCATGGCTGAAGGCAATAGAATTGCACTTTGAAAAATGAGTATCAGACCTTCAGTTCAATTCACTGTGGAGCCAAGTCATTACTAATAGTGAACCTTCGACAGTTTCCTCAGGGTAAACTTACGCAGCTTCACAATGTAATTGGAAGAATTATGATGATGTGACAGTGTGTGAAGGTGATAGGCTTAAACCTGTTGTGTGGCTTTTTATTTTGGGTGACTTGGGCAGTTCTCTGGACACATGAGTATCAAGGTGGCATGTAATGTAGTCTGCTCTGTACCTTGTGCCCCTGTAGGTACTGGAAGACAGAGCCACTGGTTTTGACACATAAATGTTGCCTTTATCTTTCTGTTGTGTAAGTTGCAACAAGGACAGTTCTCACAGGAGAAGCGAGGCTCAGGGGTAGGTCATTTGGAGTGGTCCTTCTAGAATTTGATTGGCCAGGGTCCTGAGCAACTCTGAGCTGCCTGTGCTGCACAGTGACCTCCAGAGTCTTCAAGCCTGTATTTGAGTCTTACAGAGCATTGGTTCAGGATCAGTTGTCTTGTCCCTTGCTTTATGCATAGAAGGCTCTAGCAGTGGTAGTGATTCTGGATAGATGCTTTTCTCAATTTTTGTGGCTTGAGTGGGAGGTGAAGAGATGAACATCTGCAAAATACTCCCTGTTTTGGGGGTGAAAAAAAATCTTAAGTTGTAGCAGAGTTGAACAGGTGTGTGAGTGTCTGGATGCTATGCAACTAATGTTATGAAGCATTGAATGCAGCAGTTCTAAAAATCAATCTTTCTTTACAGGTGGAGGAGTTCTCTGGGGCCAATAAAGAGAAGCTGGAAGAGACCATTAAAAGTCTAGTCTAATCTCCAGCCATGGAGACTTTGAAGCCTGACTGCTTCGGCTAAATTATAGCCTGTAACTTTTCTACTTCAAAAAAAATCTAAACAAGCTAGCTAGGTTAAGTGGTGGAAACTCTCCTCTTGATCATGTAAATGAGTACAATAAAGTGTAAATGCTTCATTTTTGGAGATTGCCCTGTGTTTGAATGAAAATGTGAGGAATTTAATAATGTCATTATAAGGTGTCAGGTTCTGTGTTAAAGGAGTACTGTCTGGATACACTCTTTTCAGACACAACCTGGTGTATTGCTGTGGGTGAGAAATTGTGTTGCATGGGATAGCAATAACAGTTGCTTTAGGAGAAGTCTACTGCCACCTTACTTGGGTGGTAGTCACCAGGCTATGATCTGTAGAGTGGCAGTCTGTCTTGCAGATACAGAAAGGGGAGTTTGGGAGTAGTAAAAAAGAGGGTGGATCAATTATTACTTTTGTTACCCCATTTTAGCTACAGATTCTTTTAAAATTTGTCAAGCTTCACTTTAG
The DNA here is from genome assembly GCF_034619465.1 of Leptosomus discolor. Classification (NCBI taxonomy): domain Eukaryota; kingdom Metazoa; phylum Chordata; class Aves; order Leptosomiformes; family Leptosomidae; genus Leptosomus; species Leptosomus discolor. The sequence continues at coordinate 23,405,515 of NC_141419.1, forward strand.
ACTTCAAAGCTAGGACTTGGCTGTGTATTATAAACCAGAAAAAAATACCGGTCCATGGTAGGACTTGGAACTGCTGCATTTTTGCCTTTCCAGTTTTGCCTTGTCACTGGTGCACCTTCTGGTTCTAGTAGTAGCAAAGTATGCTTAGTCTTTGAGTTGGGCTGCTTTGTTCCTAGGCAATAGTCTGGAACAGATGACTGAAGAGCTAAAACTTGTAGTGTCTTAAGCCCAAGGTAATTTATATATATTTTTTTGTCATCTTCATTTGACTGCAATATTGCATTTGAACATGCTGGACAGTAAACTAGACTCTGCAGTCCTCCAAACGTGCATCGGGTTGTCTAGGTTAATGCTGACCTGCCAGCCTCTGTGTATCATACAACTACTCTTCCCAGAGTTACCAAGAAGAACTGTGTTTTTCTACCATATCAAAGTGGCTTTCTTTCTGGCTTGGGTGTTGTCCTGGGTAAGAATCCAGTAAATAAGGAAGCAGAGCTGTAGCTAGCAGCTATCCCTAATGCTGTGGTTAGGGTGAGGTGAGCTGTGCTGCTCATTGAGTATCACTGATGAAAAGGCAAGACTTCTCCTGCTCTGTATGCAGACAATGTGGAATGAGTGAGCTGCTTGTCTTTGTGGTAGGGAGCTCATGTGTGACTCAGCCTTATGCTCATTTCACAAGCATGCATGAATTTCCTGGCTCTTGAGGACTGGGGGCCTTCAACAGCTTGCTGCATATGTTCCCTATTTGAAACAAGACTTCTATAGTCCAAGAAGTGACCACACCCTTTATTTATAGAGGATGAGCCATCAAGGATCTTGGATGTAAGCTCTGGGCTGTGATTATGTGATAAGAAGGACATGCAAAGTGTTTTCTGTGCAGCTGTGGCTATTTGATGGAGAGGAGTGCAGCTGTGTTTAAAGGATGGTTCACAGGTAAGTAGGAAACCACCACCCGAAGTGGTGCCGTGGATGGACTTGTGGGGAAGAGTAACATGAAGCGAGAGCAAGGATGCACCATTAACATTACACCATCTGTAAACAAGCATTGCTTTTAGAAGCAGTTGCTGGGAGGCCTGGTTGTTCCTTCTGGGCAGTAGTTAAGAGCAAGAAAAGTTTAAAAAAATCCGTGGTGGAAAGTCTAGGTGAAGTTCAATAGGAACACCTAACATCCACCTGCATCCTAAAGAAATAAGGAGGATGCGAAGATGTACTGCAACATTATTTCTGCTGAGGTGAAGCCAGATGAGGCTGTTGCCTACTACAGCTAGGAAATGCTGGTCATGCATTGAGTTTGACTTAACGCTTTGTTTACTCTGTTAATAAGATGCCACTCCACAGTAGCTTTGAAGGATCCAGGTGACAAAAGTGCCTGGAAATTCAAGATGGTATTGGGAGCAATCAGAAAGGCTGGGATAATTCTTGTGCTGAAACTGGGAGTGCAAAGCAGTTCTTAGAAGTGCAATGAGTCTCTGGCTTCCTGTGCTGCTTTATCTTCCTGTTCTGAGAACTGGCATGTAGGCAGAGTGATGAAAATAGCTTTCATGGCCTTATTTGACAGGAGATGTTACTTTAAGGCTTGGCTCTCTGAGGAATAGACAGTGAGGATCTGAAAGCAAACTTTCCCTTTAAAGGAACCAGCAAGCGTATTCTCTTTGAATGTGTAGTTATGCCAGAATCTGAGTGTTTGAAGTTGGTCCTTGTGGTGGATGGAAAGTAAAGCCTAATGGCTGTACCTAGCTGAGATGCAAGGAGCCTCTGTTCCTACAGCAACAGTGCCCCTGCTGGGTGGAGAGAGTACCAGTTCAAGATGGGAACTGGACAAGTCTTCCAACCAGCAAGAACATGGGGGTTTGTCCTTTAACATAACCTAGATATAGCAAATAAAGGTTTTGCCCTAAATGGAGGGGGTACAAGTAACCTTGCTGAAAACCTGGGCTGCATGCCCTGCCATGTAGGTGTGAAGTAATACCCTGGAGAGTTAGTTCAGTGGGTTCATTTTTTTGTTTTTCATGTGAAGGAGTGAGACCAGTATTGCCACACACCAGACAGCAGTGCAGAGGAGTCACTCCTTTGTTGAACTGATCTGCTGTTGGCATGAACAGAACTGAGTGCTTTGACCCAGTGGTCTGAAAAGATGCCCATAAGAGGGAAGTGGTAGATGGCCAACAGGCTTGAATGTTTGGAAGAAACTCTATGTACATGGCAGAGAAGAAACAACACAATACAACTTTCTTCTGGAAGTAAGGGCTTCAGGAAGAACTGCTGCCCTCAGGTAATGACTGCAGTCTTTCATTTGGCTGGGATCTGTGCCTTGCTGTCAAACTGGTGGAGCAGGATGTTTTTGTCTGCAGGCCTGTTACACAGCTTGCTTTCTTAGGGTGGGCTGGCCAACAGGAGGAGAAGTACTTCCTTGAGCACAGTAATCGGAACATGTGGCTGGAATAACTAGGCTCAATGAGAGAGGGCTGACTGTTGTGAAAGGGGGTGCCAAGGGGTCACAAGTGAGTGGGCAGGGGAAATGTGTGTGATCAGACTGCAATGAAATAGTGATGCTCCTTAACTCCATCCGTGTATTCTGAAACTGCTGTTGTGCACTTGGGGAAGGATTCTCTTAACCACCTGCACATCTCCTCTGCATCTTCTCTTGCAGCAGTCTAGCCGAACTTCCAACTCCAGCTAACCATCTGTTTATCATTTCCTTGACATGAAGTTAGACTTGGAATCCCCCCTTGAATGATTCCAATAAGAGTATTTGTAATTACTCTAAATTCCTACTCTTCATTAATCTGAACTAGCTGAATCTAGCAAGGACAAAAACCAACTTGGATTGTTTTAACAATGCCAAGAAACTGGCATAGCAGCTCCTCTGTGCTGTGCTCTGACATGCAACTTTCAGCCCCCCCAAGGAACTGTCTTGAGGAATATGCTGGTGAAATCTTGGCCAGACTAACTCTGTAGTGCTGGCCCCTGACCCTTGGTGAGATGTGGGAGAGACAGACTGGTGGGTTGACCTTTGCTAGCTGCCAGGTTCCCACCAAGCCCCTCCTATCACTTCCTGTCCTCAGCAGGACAGAGGAAGAAAATTACAGAAAAGCTTGTGGCTGGAGAGAAGGACAGAGGGATCACTCAGCAATTAGTCACAGGCAAAACAGACTCAACTTGGAGAAGTGGATTTACTGCAATTAAACAGAATGGGATAATAAGAAATAAGAACAAACCTGTAAACACATTCCCCTACCTCTCCTTTATTTCCAGGACAAATTTCACTCCTGGCTCTTCCACCTCCCCACCCCTGGGTGGCACAGGGGGATGGGGGTTATGGTCAGTTCATAACACTTCATCTCTGCTGCTCCTTCCTCCCCATCCTCTTCCCCATGTTCCAGTGGAGGGGTCTTTATGGGCTGCAGATGGACATCTGCTGCACTGTGGACCTCCATGGGCAAGGGGACAGCCTATGTCACCATGGTCTTCACCACAGGTTGCAGGGGAATATGTGCTCCTCGCCCTCCGTCACTGACCTTGGTGTCTGCAGGGTGGTTTTTCTCACATACTCTTGTTCCTCTCTCCCTGCTGCTGCTGTGTAGGTTGGGGGGGGCGGGGTTTACGCTTTCTCAAATGTGTTCTTGCAAATGGCTCAGCTTTGGCCAGCAGTAGCTCCTTCTTGGAGCTGGCTGTTGCTGGCTCTGTCTGATGTGGTGGCAGCTTCTAGTGTCTCCTCACAGAAGCCACCCCTACAGCGCCCCCCTCCCCCCCCAAACCTTCACATGTGAACTTAATACACAGACATGCGGACACAGGCGATCAGGGCTGAGAGGGCACCGAGCGTAGGGGCCTGCTCTTCATCTGAATCAGTAACTGTACACCAACTCTGCCCCAGCTGCTGGAACTCTTATCTGTAGGTCCTCCTCAGTCATGACGCTGAGCACAACGTGGAAGAGTCTCATAAGGAGCCCTGGGGAAGCAGTCGGCACTGTATGTAGTTTAGCTGAGCAGAGGTTGAACCATACTGTGGCATCCTTATTTTCAATGGTGGTTTCATGCAGGTAAGAAGCATATGCAGCCATATGGCTCTGGATTTGGTAAGGATCAACTACATGAGTTTGAGGAACTTGAAAAAATCTTGCGGAGATGTCAGGGGAGCACATCCACATGAAATGCTCTTTTTTCCTCCTCTGGAGAGAGAAAGCTGAGATTGTCCAGGTGGGTAGATAGAGAAGGTGAAGAATGCATGGGAGCTGCGTGAAGTCTGCCTCCTTCAGCTGACAAAGACAAATTTGTGACATGCAAATCTCCACAAGGTGGCAGTGGCTGTCTGTTATATGTATATTTGTACACACACTGGCTGTTTCCCCTCTGACAGCACTGGGGTGATGGTAGTATCTCTAGGTAATGGGCTAGAAGAGGATGCATGGTGGGTGGGTTCCTGCTATCCACGTGGCACCATCTGCCTGGCCCTCATAAACTGGAGCATCTGGGATGAAGTGGATGTGGCAGAGGTGTGAACAGACTAGGGAGGTGGAGAAGCCAGGTATTGGGTCTAACTGCATCTGTGGAGGAAGATGTTTAGACCAGGCTTGGGTCATCCCCCCTCCATTTGAGTCAGTCCATGACACTTCCTCGGGGAAGCAATCAAGTCTGTTTTTCACCTTTCTTTGCATCTGTTTCTAGGTCCTCTGAGGGAAGAGCAGGACTGGCACCATGAAGAGTCCTTGGAACTGTGAAGCCTGCTGATAAGGGAAAGGCAGTGGTCAGTTTTAGCACTGCTTAGCAGGATGGCCCCAAAGGCTTCCAGCTTACTAGGAAGCAGAGCCTGTGCCAGCTAGTGATGAGGGGCTGAGGAGGGGTACAGGAGGTGTCTCCCCACACTGTATATATTTGCCAGCAGCAAGCTAAGCTGTGAGGGGCCTGTTTGGAGCTGCTGCTGTCTAGCTGCGTGGGGGTGTGAGAGATGAACAGCTACAGTCAGGGGTGGTGGGAGCAAAGGCTCTGAGGTGCATCTTGCTCGCTGCAGTACAGGCTGCATCAGAGATGCTGGGGGGTTTAAGGCTGGATTTGATTGAGCTGGGGAACAGGGCTCACACGAGAATACACACTGGCTGTGCTGTGTTGTTGTGACCCCTCCTGTGTGCACCCATGCTGGAGTACCAGGAGAGAAGCTCAGTAGGCAGCAATGCACTCCAGGAATAGCTTCTGGGTTTCAGCAACACACAACTTTTTGCAGTAATTCCCAGGGCTTCCTGAGGCCACCCTTGGTGTGGCAGGCTGTGGTGAACTCCTCAAGGCTGGTCCCTGCTGTGTCCTGAGCTCAGGCAGGTCATTGCTACCAGCCCTAGCTTGAATTTGCTTAGGAACAGGGCACAAAAGGTGCAATATTTATTAGACTGGAACACTTCTAGAGACTGTTTCATTTTGCACAAGCAAGCATAGAGCATTAAGTGGCTAAACCACTACTCTAGAAATAGTGATATGTATAAATGAAGAGCTATTTAGCCAACAGATGATGAAGTCTGCAGCTGTTTACATTTGAAGTTATTAAATAAACTCTTCCTCTTGCTCTGACGTATTATATTCTCAGTGAACTGGGATCCTAAACAGCCTCAGAAATCCCACTGTCAAGCCTACTTGCTAAGTGTAACTTGGGTAGAGGCACAGACATGGCCATGTGGACTGAAGAAAACCAGCACAGAAAGACCAGAGGTGACTGTCACCACAGCCCCAGCTGCAGGGCCACTGAGGAATGGGCACTACACCCTGGGCAGAGCTGCTACCCTTTTACCTTTGCAGATGCACGCAACAGAGGATTTAAAAGTGCCAAGGCAATCCCTTGCACACCTTCTGACAGCCAGTGGGACCACCGAGAGCTCGACCCCTTTCACAGAAAGCCTTTAAGCTCAGCGGCAGCGTGATAATGTTAGGGGAAGGGTGATGGCAGTCAGCGTTTGCTGCTCACAGGCCACCTGCAACTGTCCAGAGGACAGGCTGGACTGCCAGAGCACTGGCAACACTCCGCCTAAAAGCACATGCAGTCATGTATTGGCAGAAAGGGCCTATCCCAGCAACACATCGCTGTGCTTCTGCTCTCTGCTGGGCATTTTTGCCTTGTTCAACTTTGTTACACTGATTGTACTCATAAGGTTAGTTTGCTTCACTAGAAGGGAGAATATATTATACGAGTTTTTGTGAACTTCAGCCTACCTTGTGCCACTGACATGTGCATTCCCATAAATGTCAAGGAAAAAAAAAATCTGTGGCTTTAATGCTCCCTTTTTATTTCATAAACTGTGGAAAAAGTCAGGTATCTCTCCATAAGCTTTGTGAAGCTCACAGTGAGAAATCAGTGCAAGGCCTCCAGACAGTGCCATTATTGTCATTATTCATGTTCTGGCACCATTCCCAGTATGTAACAGAAAACTTTTATTTTCAGCAAGAAATAGCTATGTTCTCCAGTAAAGTTCAGGGTGTTTTGGTTTTACAAAAAAAAATTATGTTTTGGGGGTAAAACAGCCTTGAAAATCAGCTGCAATTTATGAAGCATGAAATCTACACAGAGATAGTGATGGGAATGTACAGGTCAGTATTTTATGACAGAGCAGGCTGAGCTAGGATTATTCTGACTGCCAAATCTTTCTTCATGGAACTCCATGTGGCAATTTTTAGTTCATTCCCAAATCACAACTTTACTTGAAACAAGAGATCAAGAATTCACTGAACTTAACACAACTCAGTTTTAGGACTTGCAAGCCCTCTGAAAATTTCTCAATAAAAAGCCACCAAGTGACAGCAGGCCTCTATATGGTGTCTGAAGCCTGGTGACATGAACTCCCTTTTCTGCTTTACCATCTTCCAAGCTGTGCAGTAGTATTAATCCACAAATATTTCTCAGAGGCCAGCTGAAAACCACAGCGCTGGAGCTAACCCAAACCAGCAATACGTTCTCCTCAGAAAACCCTATAAAGCAGCCAGAACCTCTCCCCTACTTGTGCCAAGTGCATTTATTTCCCCAGCACCCAGTCAACCTGTGTTTCAGGACATGTGTTGTGTTCATTACTCTCAGCAAGTATCAGTTGATCTACATCTTAAGTAAGTGACCTCTTCTTGTTGACAGACAGAGTATCTAATCCTGGCACTGCAAAAAACATTAAGGCTGCTTAGGATCCCTCTTCACAGACCTAAAAATTAAACAAGAAGTCCTCCACAGTGGCTGAAGATGGATTACTATCACCTTCAATACCTGTCTGTATCCTGTACTAAGATGTTCTTGTTCTGTTTTTTTCAATACATATAAAATATTTATTGTTGCTAACATGAATGTCTCCTTTGTTCAGCACTATGTGGGTCCTGGACACCACTTTAGCATGGCTGGGCCAGCATATTGATCTCATCTTCCAGGAGAGCAAGGTCAACTCTAAGCTTGGACACCAATGGCCAAATTACTCAAGGAAATAAGTGACCTATCCTTGTCACCTGTACTGTGAGATCTGCTGGGATAAGTAAGTGCTTGGAATATTTTAGCCACTCCATATTAACCACAACAAAGTGAAGAAGAGGGCATTCCACAAACAGAACTATAACACAAGCAAAGTATCCATTAACAGATTTATTTTTTCTTTCCATAATCTGAGAGTAACTGAGGTATCTACATTTCCTAATGAAAGTTAAAAAAAAAACCAAACACAGCCAGCCAGCGAGGAAGCTAGGAACCCCAAGGTGCTGTTAGCCTGTTCTTTGTTCCATCACAATGGTTAAAAAAATACCTTTTGCCAAGTTCTGGGCCAAATCAATGGGTAAATGTTAGTCACCAAATGTGCCATCAGCTGGCAAAGCTCTTGGAATTGCTTTGTCTTTCTACAAGCCAACTTATAGAAAGGTTCAAGATACTATTAAATCTGTTCTGATGAGGTTCAGCAGTTTTAAGGCTTTTGGGGGGTTTTTTTGGTGTAGCTTTAGAAAGCAGCTCTCCAGTTCTTCAAAAGCAAAGCCATTGGCATATACTTACAGTTATTAGCCCAATTATTAACAGAAGTTTTTATCACCAAGCATCCAGCAAAAAGCCTGAAACTTGCCTTTCGATCAGTGAGTTAAAAGCACTTAATGACATTCTCCTATGCCAGTCTCCCAGGAATGTGACCTTCAGACTTTTACAACAGCTTTTCCAAGATTTTCTCCCCTTAACATTCCAATGAAAGCTGTTGGCATGTTCTCAAATCCTTCAGTGACTTGTTCATGGTACTGCACTTTTCCCTGTCAAAAGGAAGAAAGGAAATCATTTTCATTCACCAGCTGCCTAGTTTTCACTATCTTGCCCCTCTACTTGGCACTGGTGAGGCCACACCTTGAACACTGTGTGCAATTTTGGGCCCCTCACTACAAGAAAGACATTGAAGTGCTGGAGCGTGTCCAGAAAAGGGCAATGAAGCTGGTGAAGGGCCTGGAGAACAGAAGGAGCAGCTGAGAGAACTGGAGTTGTTCAGTCTGGAGGGGAGACTTTATCACTCTCTACAACTACCCGAAAAGAGGCTGTAGTGAGGTCGGGGGGTCAGTCTCTTCTCCCAAGTAACGAGCAATAGAACAAGAGGAAACAGCCTCAAGTTGCACCAGGGGAGGTTTAGATTGGATATTAGGAAAAATTTCTTCACTGAAAGGGTTGTCAAGCACTGGAACAGGCTGCCCAGAGAAGTGGTTGAGTCACCATCCCTGGAGGCACTTAAAAGCTTCGTAGGTGTGGCACTTAGGGACATGGTTTAGTGGTGGCCTTAGCAGTACTAGATTAACAGTTGGACTCGATGATCTTAAAGGTGTTTTCTAACCTAAATGGTTCTATGATGCTATGATCTTCAGGAGACTAAATGGCAACCAAATTTCCTCTAGCTTGTATGTTTCATCTGAAACATGCAAGCTGGCAAGCACTGGGGTAACTTTGCAAAACTAGGTAGGGCTTTTGTGAGGATCTGCTTTTGTTGCAAGATCTTCTACTAAAGTCAGAACAGCAAAAGTCACAGCTAGAAAAACAGGACAGATTTAGTGCTACTTGGTCCGCAAACAATGGACAGGTAGGGGATTACTTCCCCGAAGTCAGACCTGCTTCTGCCCATAAGGAAGTATGGAATTGCAAATCCAAATGATCAAAAACTAAGCCATCCCAAATCCTCGTGTTTGTAAAAGCTAAAGCCTCTTAGCCTTTAGTGTTCACACTCACAAGCTTTTCACAGCCATGAATCAAGTGTTAAACTCAGCCTCCATTTAGAAAAATAAAATTTAAGAAGTTACCTATTATGTCTCTTTAAAGCCCAGCTCTCAATTTCATGAAAACATCCATTCTTGCCAGTAATCTCAGCACAACACTACAATGGAAATCCTTGCTGATAACACAAATGAAAGCAGACTTCTGAATAAGAAATGGAGGAATCACTCTAAATATAAAACTCTTCATTGCCAGGGAAGTGTTTTGAAATACTCTGTAGGCATCCTTTTTCAAAGTCTGCTTGTATTCTGAAATGTATCTAAGTCCACAAGCTAATATCACAGGTCTCAACAAAGCAGAAGGGATCAGGCATGTTCGCTGTTGTTTGAGTGTCCTGAAAAGGCTCAAGGATTAAGGTAGGTGGAAGAAAAGTATCACACTGGGACACCAGCTTGTCAACAGCTTGACAAGAGACCTCTTGCAAAGAGGGAAGCGATGGTGTGAGTAACCCTTACAGAAGACTACCCCATCCTTCCTTACCTCCACAACCCATTTCAGGAGTGCATTCAGACCCTCTTCCCAGCGGTTATTCCAGCGGGTCACAAGGAACCCTTCCATTTGAAGCTCTTTGGAGACCATTGGAATCTGAACATAAGGCCCTGCAAGAGAAAGGAACTGGCAAACTACCTGCAATATCACTTTCATTTAAAACAAGACCCAACACATAAAGAGAGCTTTTAGCCAGCAAAGACCACTAAATCACTTTGTTCTAGCCAGAAGCAGCGGCTATTTCTTCCAAACAGAATTTTCAGGACAAAAGACCAAGGATTCATGGACAGGCAGCCACCCCAGGAAACAAAGGCCTGATCCATAAAGCTGTGGGGCTAATCACCCAACACTTCTGAAAACAGTTTCATTCAGAAGTAAAGTGGCCTCCACTTCACCTGCAGGGCTTCAGCTGAATCCTGGAAACACTGTTTTGACAGCTTGTTTGATAGATTGCCAGGTTCTCATAGTCTTCCTAAATCTCAAAAAAGTTCTACACCTTAAAAACCAGTTCCTGCAATCATAAAAATGTATGACAGTCTCCTCACTCTGAAAAGCCTGTCCCATTTTTAAAGTGATCTGCAAGTCCAAAGCCAGTCAGTTGTCAAACAGAATTCAGACCCGTTTCTTCTAGAAGGCTAATTTGGAAAACTTAACGCTATTGAAAGTGAATATTCATTTCAGCCACATTTCCCATCAGTTTCACCAGTAGCTGAAATTTTATGGGGAAAAAAACAACCAAACAACACGGAGCTGCCTCATCTAAAAACCTGAGGGAAATCCATTCTCTCATCTAGACGTACGTACTGTGTAAATGGCATCATGCCACCACCACACCTACTTTATACTAATCTGTATCTGCTTAAAGCCCTGAGGAGTCCTATTTTAAGTAGTTTAGTGTCTCCCTCATTTCTAATCAGCTGGTGTTCTCCATCCAACATAAGCATGCACAAAGGAGGATGAGTGCATGCACACACAAGGAGCGTGGTCATACTCCCACTGTCCCAGAGCAGCAGTTAGTTACCCAAATGTACACACATACATACACTCAAATGGCATATCAATAAAATCTCAAGAAACTCCCATTACTTTTTTCTCTCTGCCATCACCAAACAGGAAATACATTTAGACACAAGAAAGCAGGCCCAAACCTTTCTTAGGCATGGAGTCATTGTACTGAGAGATGGCTCCACAGACTGCAATCCTTCCATATTTCTTCATCTGGTTGATAACAATACTGGCAAATTCTCCACCCACCTACAAGAACCAGAGCATGTGCAGTATTAGTGACAATCCAGTGTTTGGCACTGACTGCCTAAGCCTGCCAGCCTTGCACTGTTGCACCAACAGGTTCAGTCAAGGAGTGGAGAGGTGAGTTCCACTGCTGCAAAGACTTGGTGGCTGCAGAAACCCTTACTTAGTCAACACCTGTAAGGACTAGATCTCACACTTCTAAAAATTAGTTATGGACACAGGGAATCAGTTCTAATTCCAAATCTGCTTCACAAAGCTTGGTTTGGAAGCGTTGGGCAGGACTTGCCCTTAGATCCCTCCTCCTAAGGGACATGTCTGGGAGCACAAAGAAGCACCACCTCTGCTTTTCCCCCACACCAGTCTGCACTTTTACCTCTTCACATCATGGTGATGATAAGTTTTTAGTTAATGACTCTCTTCTCCCAAATAGGGATGTGCTATGCTCAGAAGCTTTTAATGGAGAAAAGCTGTGAAGAAAATTTACTGCTGGGGAGAGCTCTGCACAGAAGTTGTAAATGAGAGGGAAGGGAACAGATGTGACCACAAAACCTATTTAAGACCTTAGCAGCACAGGGCTTGATATTTGGAAAAGTAAGGCAGAACAATCAGGAGCTCCTGCCACATGGGCAAGCACTTGGCCCTGGCACCATACATTCACACAGATTGCTGGAGCAAGGTGGGTGCATTGCAATCCACACAGAATGACAGTGCCATCATCCCTGGATCGGTGGAGAGATTGTGGAGAGAAAGACATGCTAAAGGGGTGATGGTGGCTGCCCTTTAAAACCAGATAGCTACCCAGGGAGTTTTAGGCCAGTATCTCAGCTAATACCCCTGTGCCAGGTATTATATTATCAGGTACAATGCATACATTAGCTGTATTAAGAAATTTAAAAAGCCAGGGCTTGTTCTCTGGCTTGAAGGCAAACTGACATGGTTTGATTGCATCTGTATTGTTAAACCCTCTTAGCCTCCAAAACAAGATGGTCACATTCAAATAGCCCATCGAGAACAGACCACAGCCTCTGTTAACTCCAGCTGTACTTGGGAGAGGTCAGAAACCCTCTACAGGCCACTCCAGCAATTTTGCAAGTGGGGTGGGCCTTGCAGCCGTTTTCTTTACAGGTACCCAAGTAGCCACCTGGACCAAGTACTGTGGGGCTGTCCATGCTTGCTCCCTTTCCAGCAATGGCAGAGAACTGCTTACGGTCCAAGGTGGGGCCAGGAATGGACCGGAGCTCTGTTCAGCATCAGTTCAATGTTCACTATGACCCTTACCTCCCCAAAATGTGCCATACTTTCCAGACAGTGATGATAAGCTTCTCTCTCTCCATCCACAAACACTGCCAACAATCCAGCTTTGGCTGTCTTTGTTCTGTTGCTGCCCAAGTCAGAAAAAAGTGTGGGAAGGGAATAGGAAAGCAATAAGCTCTTATGGAGATCATTTCTTAATTAGATTAAACTCCATACTGAGTTCCTGGTGTAGCCTTCAATTAGATGTATACAATATTGAGTTCCTGCTAATAGTTCAAAGAAAGCAACAGCCTGCTCAGGGCAAGGCCCTCTGTGAACTCACATTGTCGAAGAAACAGTCATAACCATCAGGAGAGGCTTTATGCAGGGCTTCATACAGAGATGTAACAGTCTTGTAATTAAAGGCTTCATCAAAGCCTATTTTTTTCAGATAGGCAACCTTGTAATCTGAGCCAGCACAGCCAACCACTTTGCAACCCTGCAAGGCAAGGAGAAAAACATTTCTAAATATCACCTCACAACACAGGCTGACACTTGTGGAGTTAAGCAGCCAGACTGGTGTGATCCCAGCTGGGTTGAGCCAGATGGTAGGTGGTACGACCTGAGCTGGTTCGATCCTGCTCACAGACAGATCGATGCTAGCTGGTTTGATAGGTGGATTCACCGCAGCTGGTTTGAGAGTAGCAGCTGGGGCAGTACTGCTGGAGGCAGTATATTTGATTGGCCTTAGGCAAGCATATATGGCATTAGGCAAATATAGCTAGACGGTTTTAGGCAAGTATATGTGGATGACCTCAACTCTGATTTTTTGTGACCTGAAGCGGTTTGGCAGTTGGCAGAAGAGGAACAAGGAGATGAAAGAAACAGGAAGAAGGAGACAAAAAATAGGACTGAGCTAACGGATGGCTTGACAGGCGAAGAGTAGCACGCTGCCAATCAAAGAGCAGCACTCACCACATGGATACAAGGCTTTACCCTATCAGCACGGCGTTGATAGCGCATGGAGAGCTTTTTTAGATATAAAAGTAGCACTATGATTTTAATAAAGGTCTTTGGTTCAGCATCATACCAGAGTCCTTGTCCTTTTTAACTCCGCAGACACTCACAGAGTGCTGGATGGAGGGCTCACCCTTGAAGTCAGGCTGTCATCACCATACGAGTTCCTGGGCTCTAGGAAACTTTCAACTAGCTCTGCTACATCTTCATCAGCTTGCCCCGTCTCAAGACCTTACTGCAGGCATGGCATCAGTGATGCCTGCCCTCCTGATCATTCATGGCCTTGTTTCCCTGTCTCTCAGGTGAGCCTTCTGAGGAGCAAGTATGAGCAGTTCAAGCCACTCACCCCAATTTTAGCGAGCTGCCCCACCACAGAGCCTACAGCACCAGCTGCAGCATTAACCAGCACCGTCTCTCCTGGCTTCATCTTGCAGACCTCCAGCAGACCAAAATACGCAGTGAGGCTGTGAAGAAGAAAGAATGCTTAGTGAGAAATAACAGACGCCAGACGCAGAGATGTGACTTGACCATATTTAACCAAAATACTGTCACAACCAGAACAAGATTCAGTTTTCCTCATTCTTTATGAAACACAGAAACTTATCCAGACTTCTTAATTTGGCTTTTTTACAGCCATCCCAGAAAAAAACAGATACACTACTGGGAAACAGGATGCTGTGGCAGAAATCTGCCTTAGGTGAAAACAGCTTTCCTTGTGCTCACTAGATGAGATGAGAAACACAGAGATAATTCTGCAAGGTGATAACTCAGTTAACACACTGGAAAAGAAAGTAAATCTAAGCTAGACAGAGGTCAGTAGCCAGCTGGTATCTACCATATTGAGGCAAAGATTAAATGATACCACAAATCAAAGCTCACAGAAAAAGAAAAAACTGTGGCAAAACCTTGCGAACTGATGGGCACATTGCTCCTGAGAGTGAACAGTAATCTGTAGGAACCACTAAAGTTTAGCACAAGCATGCTTCACTGATCATATAAATACTGAATGGCATCAGGCTCTGCAAGCTTCCTGAAGCAACGTGATCAACTGGCCCAGAATCCCAACAAACTTTTCTTCTAAATTCAAGCTTAAAGCTTCCCACTTTGTCCAAACTGAAAGGGTGAACAGAATCCATCTAGCAGCTCTCGAAAAACATGCATCTTGCCTGATGTCAAAATGAAACCTGAGAAGTCCTGCATCACACACAATCATTCTGAAAGCCTTCCAAAGTCCTGATCTCCCATAAAAAATACAGAGAAAAGAGCAAAGAAATGTGAGAAGATGACTCAAGAGACTGCAGTAGCGAGCAGCTCTGTCTGCTGCAATGTGATTAAAAGGACCTCTATTTTGTGGCATAATATGACAGCTGTCTTTTGACATTTTGGAGGGAAATTCTGGAAATATGGTGATAGCAGAAGAGCCCAATCAGCAAAAGCAGACTAGTCCAGGTGCCAGTGAATTTCTTCCACTGACTTTAATTCAGATTGACCTGGATTCTTTCCAGCCCCTCCTGGATCCTCTTCCTACCTTATTACAACTCCTCAAGGACAGGAACCATAATTTCCAAGGCAAATCTCTGCTCTAGAAGATAGGTCAAACTTCAGACCCTCTACAGGGTAAGGGCATCCAGAAACGCATGTGTTTTTTACCAGAGTGAGTGGACAACATGTTGGTAGAACAAGAGGAGGGGAAAAGGCCGTACAGATAGGCAGAAATATCCTGCACAGCAAAATCCAGGGGATAGTTGCCTTTGCATCTCAAAACTCACCCTGGCATGCCAACTGTCCCAAGAGCCAGAGATTTGGGGAGTGATTCTGGCCAACTGGAAGGAAGACATCGTAGGTCTCTCCCATCAGAGATGAAATGAGTTCTCCAGCCACTTCCAGCCACAACAAAGGCCCCCACTGTGAAAGCAGGGTTCTTGCTCTCTACAATCCTGTTTAAAAGGAAAAAAAAAAAAAAAGAAAAGAATACTCTGTCAGAGACAGGCCATCACTGGCTCTTCCCTCCTATATTTCTTTTGCCCTGTGATGCAAGAAAAAAGAAGTATTTCACATCAAGACATTTAGCCCATACCTGCTGACGTTGTAGGCTTCTGATGTCTTTCCTGAAATGTCTACAATCTCTCATCAGCAGGGTGATACCAGGCAAGACAATTCTAGACTCAGCCCTGTCCACAAAAAATCCAATGTTCCCACCTAGATGACGAATTTTTTGTTTGACTAGCATCAGCCTGGTATGAATTCAGATTAGGCTTCTGTGTTAGAAGGCAGGAAAGAGGATGCCAGGATTAAAGGGTGGAAAAGCAAGAAGTCACAGACAGGCAGTAACAAGCAGATCCCTTCTTAGACAACCTGCACCTCATTTAAAGGTTGAAGATCCTGAAGATGGAACCTCATGGTCTAACAAAACCTGATAGAAAGCAGTATCTAAAACCAGAGAAGTTCATACTTGCAGTGTCTCTATGCCAAATGAAAATTCAACTTTCTTAGCCCAAGATGAAAACTATGCTGGGAAAGGGTAGGAAGGTTTGAAATATTGGAAGCAACTGGCCTTCTGTTCAGCAGACTTGGTTGTTAATTTATCCCAGCCCTCTACTCCTGCAGAGAAACACAAGAGTTCCTGGACAGCAATTTAGAGGCAGCACAGCAGCAACAAGCTGACAAAGGGAAACATCTGTGTAGCTAAATTACCACAAGTTTGGGAAAGGGTGGATTTAAGGTCAGATAACCCTTTGGCTAGAGCCGTACCTTAGGTGACACTGAGGTATCCTCACCTGGAGTAGACAGCATGCATGGTTTTGGGCATGCAATTACTAGCACTTAAGATTTTAAAATGTGCAGTTGACAGAAAGTACAATGATCAGTCCTTTATTACCTCTGCTTGTAAAAATTTCGTCTGAAAACATTATTGCCAAAAATAACACATAGATTGTATCAGAGGCCTAAATGCTCTCCAAGAAGGCAAAAGAGGTTCTTAGAGAAAAACACATTCCAACCAATTACAGATAAGAATACGGTTGCAGAAGTATGTAGAGACTCAAGTCAAGAGTTAGTAATGCAGGCTGCAGATGTCTCAAATGTCAGTACATTCCTTCGAGATCTGCCATGTATATGGATAACGAGAACTGAAGATCTTACCTGGCAACCTGTGTACCTATCATTATGTCGCCTTCCTTCATGTCCCTTTGACTGTAAGGTCTGTAACACAGGCAGAGATGGCTTACTGTAAGCAACTTGAATGATGTTCCAGATACACTGTCTGACCCAGACAGAGAGCATAAGCAGTGATGTCAAACAGATTGCAAAAAGCTTCTCACTGTAATGACATAACTGGGTATCTTTTCCTAACTGGGTATCTTTTCCATAGCCAGCTACTTGAGCATCCCATCTTGACTGAATACTGGGCTGGAGTGTTGGGGACACAATACCATTAATCTTCCCAGCGTGGTCCAGCACTACAAGGTGGCTGAGACCAAAAAACTATCTCTGACACTAGGGTCCACCAGGCTTCTTCAAACTACCCAGTCTCCTTGTGCTTCAACTATTGCCTATTAACATGGGCATATGAGCAATTACCTACTTAGAATATGTATCCTTAAGTAAAAGGTTGCTAAGATAAATGAAGCGGCTACTGCAATAGGGCTGCAGTCTCATTTGAGCCCATTGCATTCCAGTGGAAGAGACTTGACAAGGAACAACAGCAGAGCCCAAGAAAAGTATAGCGCTGCAGCATCATTATCCTAACATCTGCCTAAATCTGTCACATCTCTATATTGGGAGTATTGTAATTTACACACAATTTATAAAAAGCAGGCAAAGCCATCTGGGACTCCAGCAACATGGGGTGCTCCAAGTACATCCTCTTTTGAGCTTTAAGTGGGAGATCAAAAGGTATGTTAGCCAGCAATTTAAAAAGAAGAAAAAGATATACCTCATGTAAGGATCAACACTGAGAAACACTGATTCAAGCAGCAACTCTGCAACAAAAGATAAAGCAAATTACTGGGCATTAGCAGTGCAGTAAATCATGGTTGCCACAAGTCAGTCTTTCAACAAAAGTGATAGGAATTCCTGACAGCTCAAAAACCCCATATCCCATCATACTTTAGGGAAAAACTACCAGAAACAACTACTACATTCATTAGCTTTGTCTGGATTATCACTGCGCTGTTACGAAAGACACTTTCTGTAGTGTCTCTTTAGGAGGCTAGCTTTTTTTCAACATTTTTTTTCTTTATCTAACTCCTCTATAGAAGGCTCTCACTTTCGACCCATAAATAAAATGCCTTCCCACGATTCAACCAGCAGAGGGTGGTAAACCTCGGCACAGCTCAAATGCAAACTACTTAGCTGCCTTAAACAGAAACACTTGGCTATCTTTTCTAGGTAGCCTAATCCACCTTACTGTCTCTGATGCCACTAGTTCTTGTGAAATATACTGTTAAACAAATTTTAATTTAAATTCTCATTCACACAGCAATTTTAGCTGTTCATTTCCACTTAATAATATTTTTCATTGTCTGTGCTGCAGTGGTCTAGCTAGTATAAGCTAGAAATATATTCAGATATAAATATTTTTGCATTACTCAGAGTGAGCAGGAAGAATAGTCAAGGCCATGTAACACCACGAGAAAGGCCATGTCCTTTAAAAGTGTTATTCTAGTATGAAGTTATTCCTCTTCTTGCCGTAGGAATTAAAACAGGAAGGAAGAAATGACTCCACATTCTTAAACACCCACAGGCATGAAAATTTTAAGTGTGTCTGAATGCTATAGAAGCACACATCTATGAAAACATTTGAAAGCATATGTAAGAAGAAATCACCCTTCAAATCTTTAAGTTGCAAACGTAACTAGTACTTTAGTGCAATTTCTTTGGCACTCCTTCTAAACTGGAGTAAATTTTGTAAAGGGCAAGTGATGGGGTGAGGTTCAAGACACCATGGTATGGATGTCCATGTGAAGCCAAAAATCAAGGTTCATTCTTTTATCAACTGCTCTTCTGTGTAATACATTATCATATTCCCTCAGAGAAATACAGAAATAAAACCTGTGCATTTTTTTCTCTTTTCATTCACTCTCTTTTGCTGTCACAACAGGTCAAATATAACAGATAAGCACCGGTAAAAAAACCCCAGAGGTTGAATGCAGACAAAATTCTTGCCTTGTTGCTTCTTAAAATGAAAGACCACGCCCAAGGCCCTGCAGCTGCAGGCTCACTCCCACCCCATTCACTCTGTTCTCCCCCAGCACCATCCTCAACACCTTCCCTGTCAGCATGAAAAATTCCAATGAAAACCTACTCCCAGTGGGTACTGTCTTCTTCAGCTTTTTCCAAAGTATTTTTCAAATTAAAGTAGACAAAAACTTTTCACCAGCCAAGTATGTTTGGGTTTTACTACAGTTACCTTGTTTGCTCTGTGTCTTGGTTCACTTCTTTCTTTCTAAACAAATTCGGTTTCCTTGTGGCTGTTGGTTTTGAGGGTGTATCAGTTCAGCAATTTTCTCCAGTAAGCTTTTTTTGCAAACACATTCACATGGCTTTGCCATCAGGCACCACGTGCAACTAGGCCATGTGAGACTGTGAAAGCCATGAGGTAGCTGCAGCATGCTGGAGTTAGAAGATCTCAGGCACTGTGTTTAAAGGTATTATCAGAAGGCAGTATGTCTTAAAACCCAGTAAACCCATCAGCATATGTGTTCTTGAGCAACAGCCCTTCTCTGCTAATGTGTATGGCTTGCCACAAGCCATGCGAACCCATTTTTCAAAATCCAAGACAGAGAAACATACGAACAGCTCTACAGATGCACAGCCATCTGTCAGCAATCAGACAACCTCCAAAAAAATGTAAAAACAGGTGGCACTCCACTTACCTCCATTCTTTAGGTTTGGCAGCTCTATCTTTTTCAGGTCAAAGTCACTGGTTTTGGGGAAACCCTCAAAATGCTTCTTCAGAACCCACACCTTGGCAGTCACCATCCTGCACAACAAACAGCACAGCAAAGAGCACCTGTCAAAGAGATGCCCAACAGTGACAGGCTGCTCATGGGAGCTGGTTTAGACTTTACAAAGCCGAACACTATCTTGAAAACATGCTGTCACGCAAGACAGCATCTGCTTGCATCCTGTGGCAATAATGCTGGACCAAGAAAATGACTGAAAAGCCCCCTCATTGCCTGAGCAACCCAGACCTTCCTGCCTGTTCGCAGCAAGCCCTGGTGTGGGAAGTCAGTGCCGGCAAGATGTAGGGCTCCAACTCTAAAGAAATTCAGGAGTTAGTTTAAGGAGGAAAAAAATCTAGGAAGGAAAAAAAAAAAAAAAACCCAGAACACTGAAACTCACTCTTTGACCCTGATTACATGGGGTGAGTACTGAACCTAAACTTTTATAGACTTGAACCAAAGTACAAGTGAGAAATACAAAGGTAAGAAAGACCTCTTTCTGTCACACCCCACATGTTGAAAGAAAACGCTGCTCCAGTTGCCAAGCTCAGGACTTGGAACTGGGAACACATTGTCACCAATGTTTTCCATACGAGATTGAAACAAACAAATGACTTGCATTCATTTTACCCTCACAGCCCCTTTTTCCTTCCTATAAGCAAGCGCAACAACATGGGCAAAGAAAGAGAAGTTTATACTTAGAGCAGGTGGGTGGG
The DNA here is from genome assembly GCF_034619465.1 of Leptosomus discolor. Lineage (NCBI taxonomy): Eukaryota > Metazoa > Chordata > Aves > Leptosomiformes > Leptosomidae > Leptosomus > Leptosomus discolor. The sequence continues at coordinate 23,425,407 of NC_141419.1, forward strand.
AAACGGTGTCTTTTGCTGAGGCCAGTCAATAACCGTCTGCACCCGATTCAGTCGGTGGCTGGACTCCTTTAGTCACATACACCTCCTAAAAAGTGAAGACATCTGCTTTTATCAACAGAGTAGGTACCGCCCTCAGTCTGCTTCCCCATGAGGAAGTGTAAATCCTCAGTAAACCTAGCACAGGGCTTATCCAACATGATTCACGTTTCTCCTATTAAGATTCGAGATCATCATTACAGAGTGCCCCGATTCAGTGCCCAGCCAGTTGCACAGGAATGTTCTGCACTATGCCAAGCTAAATACACAAAGCCCGTCGTCCTAGAAAACACAAAACACTGCAGTCTGGACACTGAGACTATCCCCCAGAGCAGGAGTTTCTTCAAACCACATTTTACCAGTCGAGCCCTAAAACTTGGCTGTTGAGTTCTGCCAGTGAGGAAATAATATCTAATTAAAAATTAATATAAAATTCATTACTCAATCCCCCATTTTAACACAGTGAATGATCTATACGTACACCGCTATCACAAGGGAGCACTATCATCACACTTACATAGTCAGATACCTGCAGGCTCTCAAAGGACATCTGTACCCACGGGTGTGCTCTGACATCTTCACTGTTCCCAGTGTGGGCACCAAAGGACCAGAGCTTGTGTGGTAATGCTTCTCATGCTAGGATCTCTGTGCATTGCAGAGCCACCTTAAGAAATAGTTGCAAGCTTTGGCATTTTGTCTCAACTGTGTTGCAAAGAGGCGTGTGGCATGGGAGGGAACTTCTCTGTCTTCAGCTGGCTGTCTTAAGCTTTTATTTTTCTTGTGAAAATATTCAAGTAGAATATGAAGGGCGGAAACTAAAGAGACTGATAAGTAGCAGCACGTTTAATTAGAAAACAAGTGAAAACAAAAGTACTAATTAGGAACAGAGACCTGAGAAAATAAACAAAACTTTTTAAAGGCGCACAAGCAAAGACCAGGAAGAACAGGGCAAGCACTCCATTATCTAGGTAAAAGCAAAAGCCACCAGACCCAGAAACTCATCAGCACTCAGCAATTTGCTGTGATGAACCAGAGATATTCCTGGCTCCTCGATGAGAAATAAACACAGTACTGGTGAAGGGTTCCTGCATTAGGAATGCGTGCTGGGGAGATCAACCTATATTACAACATATAGGTCTCTCACAAAATGAAAGAAGTATCACCAAGCTCGCTGTCAAAGCAGCCTGCATTCACTAAGTGAGCAGCCAAAACTAGCATACCTCACATCCCACATACAATCACAAGTGATGAAGTGAAATTTCCTACTTTTACATGAATTTTGGTTTTGCTAGCATTTGAATTAGGGGCTGTGAAACTATGTGAAACTTTGGGTTGTGAAACTCTGCATAGCCTGTTTGCTGATGAAAGAGGAATGTACGGAAACTGCAGGAACTGCAGGAGTTGCCAAGGAGACAAAGCTATTTATACATACCAGACGTTAAGGAGACATTAAAGAGGCATCAAGGAGACGTCAGGGAAACGCCTAGCAAACATCTACATGACTGAGATGTTGCATCAGAAAAGGGGCCCTGGCTTGTGCTCAAGTAGGGGGATTCAACTAGAGGACATCGTGAGGAAAACTACGGACAACCACTAGAGACCTTCGAAAGACCACCGACCCATTTAGTTCTGCTTGATAGAGTAAACGCAAGTGGGAAGGAGGTAGCGTAAAATAATTCTGGGAAATCATTAGAATAACATTGCCTTTTCGGGGAAAGATAATGAATGTATAATGAGAAAGGTCTATAAAGGCTGTAACCGTGCAACGAAAAAGCACGTTCCCCTTTGCGATATGATTCGCATGTGCGCCCAGCACTGCAATAAAGAATGCCTTGCTTTCTAATACCTACAGATTGGTCTTAGTGTTGATCCGGTATTTCGCTAACATAAGAACCGAGGTCACAGAAAATTTAACTGCAGCAATTGCCATCTGTCCTGCAAATGTATTTTCCTTAAAAAAAAAAAAAAAAGGCAGGTGTCACTCCCCCTGCATTTCCTTCTACTGCTGCATTTGCTTTGGTGTCAGTGGGGCTTATCTGTACTTTTCAGCGACAAGATGTTGCAACACTGCAGCAACAACAAACTGAACTCAGCAAAGCGGCTTAGAGGAGCAAAAGGCAAGTTCAGTGTAACACAAAACTGATCATGCTCACTCGCTTACACCCACAAGTACGAAGAGGTGTTTGTCCCAGCACTGTGTCCTGCGTTCAGACACGGGCACTCAAGCGCTCCAGCCAGGAATGCCCCGGGGACAACGCACGCTGGCTAGGTTGGCAGCCATGCGCTGATGGGCCATTTGCACCCCCGGGGATCTAACAGCGATTCAGAAGTGCTTTGTCTCCCATCCTGTCCCACCTCAGGCCTCAAGGCTCCGGCCGGTTCTTACACTCCCACCATCATCTCTTAATAGCTTAATTCTTCACTATAGTCTGAGCACAGGAACACGTCCCTTGTTTTAGGCTGCCCTTTGTTTTCCTTACCTGGTCCTCTAAGAAGCTGCACAAAGATGTGCTGTAATCCTGCTGATCTGCAAATCTAGGTGCCATCAGTATTGGCCATTTCTTTCTCTCTTCTACTCTTCCTTCTGGTGTTTCCACAATCAGACCTCCCATTCACACTAATCTTCACATTCCTATCAAAAATTTCTCCTTTTTGTGATACACAGATTTTTCAGCAGAGCAATGATCCTTCCTACAAACAATACTGAAAGATTAATTTCACTGAATTGTTATTACATTTAGGCTTAACTTTGGGAACAGGACAAATTTTCTCACCTTCTACTGAAATCACATTATTATAGCCACCTTAAGGTTAGGGATGTTTTCTGTAGTGTGTAAAACAAAAAGTCCCAAACCAAACAAACAGAAAACTGAAGACAAGATACATGCTTGATGAATAGATTCACAAACCAATTTCCAGGTTAACAAACCAAGGTTATTTTGTATGTTTAGATATAAAATCACAAGAACTGGTAAGGACTACATTTCTTAAGCATAGTAAAGAACCCTAAAGAATAAACAGCAGTGCTAACTGGTCCTATTGGTAGGTCTGGTTACTTTGTATAAACAACACCTGCCTCACCAACGACCAAGTCACCAAAACCAGGAATAAAGCTTCTTAACACCAACGTAGTATTAAGAAGCAGGCATTCTGTAGTGACGGCCGGGTGTGCAGTGGAGTTCTCTCACCAGCAACACACACCTAAGCTGTAACAGCTACTGATTATATTGGATGCATAATGCATAATACATAACAAACAGGTTCTCATGCATAAACATGTTTATTCCCGTAACTCATTATCATCTCTCCACCTTCATCCCGTTATGCGCAGTAGGTTCTTGAATTGAGTCAAGGGCCGCTCTGTGACCACCCACAGACCCTAGACTCAAAAGGTGCGTTGCAATTCTGCAGTGGTAAGAAAAACTTATCTACACAAAGTTAGTTAAGTAGAGACGTCCTTTATTAACGATGCGCACCGTGCGCACCGGGGACATGGGATCCCTCCCAAAGATGTCCGCCTGCACATTGCAATCAACAAATATTTATACATTAAATTCACACATATTCAGTCTATACAATACATATCCATTTTCATCCTCTCGATGATTGGTTCTTCTTCTCTCGCTTCTGATGCAAATTAGCGTGCAGCCTCAGTCGCAGTCTTCTGTTGTTCTCTTTTGAGTAGGTGGTGTAATTCAGGTAGGTGGTCCATGAGTCGGAGGTCTCAACCACTCCTCGAATTGACCACGTTACGTCAGGGAACATGTCCCTGGCTCGTAGGCTCTTGGCTCGTACCTACTTTGGTCATGATTCAAAGATTATACACAATGGGTACCATCATAAATCCTGTCTGGCAGACGTCTTGGACTACAACATATTATCCTTGTTTCTAACCACTGGATTATTGGTTAATGAATACCTTAGGTCTGGGAATTTTCAGGGGTGTCTTAGCAGCATTGGCAATACAGATTTTATTTTATATTTGATCATTTATTCCATTTGAGACTTATTTTCCCAAAATAATCATTAGTTTCTCCTATTAATATTCACTAATTAGAATTCTTGATATTCAAATCAAGATGGGAAAAGTAAGGGGATTTCTAAGCAGTACCCTAAAATCCTAAATCTGGTGATTTCTGCAACAGGTGCACCCTCCAATGTCCTTGAGTTAAGGACTTTGGCTCAAACTATACTTTGCTCACGATTCAAAGACTGTTAACAAAAAGTTGGAGTAAATCCTATCTAGCAGACATCCTTAAACAATAACATGTTATCTTTGCTTTTAACCATGAACAGACCATCGGTTAATGAACATCTCTGGTCTACATGACTTGAGACTTTACAAGATATCTTAGCAGCACTAATAATGTATACAATTGATTTTTATACATACAATCGATTTTTATACATGTTTGATATCAACAGCATCCTTGAGGAAAAATTGAAAGACTGATAAGAAGGGAACATCCTGCCTCAGAAGGCTGTAGATATGGATGATTATCAAAGAAGCACAAAGTCAGCAAAATCTGTGGTAACTGGAGAAAAAGTAAATGCGGCAGGGGGAGATCGCAACCACCAACTCAACTGAAACCCCCCACTCACTCTAGCCCACTCCACTCTGAGCGTGCACTGTAAATTATCAGAGTGCTGTGACTTGAAACAGAGATGGACAATGGCAGAACCAATCAAACTCAGAGTGTAAACTTGGACAGGTTTTTCTAAGTGTGTATCAAGATAAACAGACTATGGCTCCTGCACCCAGCTAAGCTAGCTGTGTGGAATACCACCCAGCTTCCAGCTTTGTGCAAACCTGCAAATAAAGACCCTGACCCTGTCTGCATATTTGCTTTGCATATCAGGCAAACGATCCCGCTTTTCGGGACAACACAAGTCTGAGAAAACAGATAGTTTGACTGGAGGCTGAGGACCTGGTGGTGATACCTGAAATCTGGGAATCTTCACATTAAAGTAGAACAGTAGTAAAGCTCTCAAGGGATCACAAGTCAAAACAGCAAAGTTTCGTTTCCTTAAGTAACCCCAACTAACATTCATATCTTGTGTGGCATGGTTTCCTAGCCTGGGCTTGCCCAAATCTAACCTTGAGGACAAAACCATCTTAGAAGCCTGCCAGTTATAAGTAAGTTCAATCTAAATTTGGGGTTAGTTTAACCGTTCATCTTGCTGCCAGTCACAACTAATCTGCAGATACAGTTGTGGTACTTGTTTTCTTTTATCTCCATTCTGAAGCAGTAACAGCTATGCTCCCAGCTACTCTGGAAGAAAAGGGTATGATTAAAAACTGAGTAAATTATATCTCTCAGACATAATTAGTTTGTAAGTAGGTGCTGAGATAAAAACCACCAATCACCACAACAGCAAAGTTGTTCAGGAAATCATCATCTCATCTAGTCCCTTCCTCCAGATCCAATTTACACAGTCTCCTGCAGCATTTCAAAGCAATCTGCCAAGGACCAGCATGAAGGACTTTCTAAATACTTTAAAAAACAAATCAACAAAAACACTTAAAAGGACTTCTTGGCAGTAGAGACTGCCAAGGGAGTAATAATCACAGAACCACAGAATGGCAGGAGTTGTAAGGGACCTCTGGAGATCACCTGGTCCAACTCCCCCACCAAAGCAGGTTCGCCTACAGCAGGTCACACAGCACTGAGTCCAGGCGGGTTTTCAGTATCTCCAGAGAAGGAGACTCCACAACCTCCCTGGGCAGCCTGTTCCAGTGCTCTGCCACCCTCAGAGTGAAGAAGTTCCTCCTCATGTTCAAGCGGAACATCCTGTGCTCCAGCTTGTGCCCATTGCCCCTTGTGCTGTCACTGGGCACCACTGAGAAGAGCCTGGCCCCATCCTCTTGACACCAATAACCCAGAGGCTACCTTGGGTTTCCCCATACATTACAGGATTACCAATCACCTGGGAGTGAATACAGCCTGAAATCATTACATGTTTGCAAGTCTTAGCAAAAATTACCTGTTCCTCCCCTCTGTCTTAGCTATTACAATGTTTTCTCAGATTTTTTTTTTTCCTGCGGTGAAAAACAAGGTTAAGGCAAACCACTCCCATGCTAGTTTTGGCAGAAACCATGCTGCAAATATCTGAGCAAGCATGATGCTGCATTATGAAACAACAAAGCTGCAACTTCACTTCTATATGCTATCAAGCCCTGCAAGGAGGTCGAAGATTGGAGGTGCGCAGTTGTCACTTGGTAAAAAAAACCTGTGCCACCCTGCCCTTCATTAAAAGGCTGTAATTCCAACAGATGTTCAACAGTCCTACAGAGCAAGTTTGCATGGCCGGGGGAAATGGAAGCCAAGACCTGCACTGAAACAGGTCAGCTGCCCTTCAGCTCTCAGTAATTGCACATAATATGAGAATCTTAAGAACTACATCTGAGAAGAAAGAACAAGCAAGAAGCTGACGAACACGAAGGAAGACAGGAGACTGCTGGCAACCTGGGCTGACAAACCAAGCTGAAGCTTCTTGAAGGGCCAGCTGTGTGATTTCCTGGTCACTGCGGTGCACTCCTCAGCTTCTTTCAAGCACTCTTTCTACTTCCCCCTTGCTTAAATGTTGATATACTCCAAACATATGCTGCAACATCAGTAAATGCAAGATTTCGTCAAAGCTGTTGAGACATACTGCAGCAGTTTCACTGCTTACATTTGCAGGGACATGCCTGTTGCTGCACTACAGAGAGAAATGTTTCATTTCCTTGATTTTACAGCTGCCAAAGAAAACGGGGGTGGGGGTGGGGTGTTTAAAGTTCCATTAACCTTAAATTTCTAGAACATTTAAGTTAAACCCTAAACTTCTGACTATACGAAGCAAGCAATTCTGTTTTAGGGGAAAGAGATAAGAAATCTCAGGCTGGTATTTGATGTTGTAAAGTTACTGCAAGAGCTTCAGGACTTACTAAGCCTGTCCATTGACTGCTCCTTCCCTCATTTCTCACTACTTACCTCCTCAAGGGTTAAGCACCTCTTGCAGCGTTGTGTAAGGCAGCCCTGTGTGCCCAGAAAAGAGGTTACAAACATACTTTCAAGCACCAGCAATCCCTCTGAGGCCCCCTCCTGAATTTCTGCAATATTACAAGCACAAATTCATCCTTGAATGAGTTCCTGCTCATAACAGACACAAGCAGCTTCTCCCTCAAGAGGGAAACTCACTGCTCCAGCCCACCTAGCATATCCAAAACATACCTGTTATCTGTTATCACTCCAATATACCTGTAGTATTAAGGAGACTGAGACGGATAAAGGAAAAGGACAAGAGAGGGAAAAAAAAAAGGAGGGAAGTCAATGAGAGTCTAAGGAACGGCAGTGGAAGAGTGGAAGCACGGGAGCAGTGATCAGCACCTGTATCATTGCTTTGGACAGCAGATAGCCTTTGGCAAAAGGGGCTGAGGACCTCCCCACTCCCACAGTGCACATCAGTTTGGCATAGTACTTTACTGTTATATTCCACAGTGAGTGAAAATGGGTGCATCCATGCAAAATGCCACCTAGGTCTCCCAGGGCTGTAACAGAAAAGCCATCCAGCAGTGACACAGAGCCCTCCCCCCTATTTGCCTGGCCACTGATCACCACTGGTCACTCATATGATGTCTGAGACATGTCCTGTGATCTATAAACTGGAGTGTCCATCTAGCGCTACCAGAGGGGATGTGATCCTGGACCTGTTGGTCACCAACACAAGTGAGCTAAGTAGTGACATCAAGACTGGAGGCAGCCTGGGCTGCAGTGATCATGCACTGGTGGAGTTCACAGTCCTGAGGGGTACAGGTCAGGTGAAGTGAAAAGTCAGGACCCTGAATTTTTGGAAAGCAAAATTCCAGCTGTTCAAGCACTGAGTCAGTGGGACCCCCTGGGAAACTGCCCTCAGGGACAAGGGTGCAGAACAGAGGTGGCAGAGCTTTAAGGACACTTTCCATTGATGGCAAGAGCTCTCAATCCGCAGGTTAAGAAATCAGGAAAGCAAGGCGAGAGACCAGCATGAATTAGTTGAGACCTGCTGGTCAAACTAAAGAGCAAGAAGGAAATGCACAGGCAGTGGGAGCAGGGACAGGTACCTTGGGAAGAGCATAGGAACGCTGCCCAGTTGTGTAGGGATGGGGCCAGGAAGGCCAAGGTGCAGCTGGAGCTGAACTTGGCAAGGGAGGCAAAGAATAATGAGCAGTGATTCTACAGGTATGTCAGCCAGAAAAGAAAGGTCAAACAAAGTGTACCCCTCCAATGAACACGACTGGCCAGCTGGGAACAACAGACAAGGAGAAGGCTGAGGTACTCAATGACTTGTTTCGCCTCAGTCTTCACTGGCAACCTCTTTTCCCACACCTCTCAAGTGGATGGACCTCAAGGCAGGGACTGGGGGAGCCAAGGCCCTCCCACTGTAAGAGAAGATCAGGTTCATGACCACCGAGGAACCTGAACATATGTAAGTTTGTGGGACATAATGAGATGGATCCCAGAGTCCTGAGGGAATTGGCTGATGTAGTCACCAAGCCACTCTCCATGATATTGGAAAAGTCATGGCAGTCAGGTGAAGTCCCTGGTGACTGGAAAAAGGGAAACACTGCACCCGTTTGTAAAAAGTGCAGAAAGGAGGACCCTGGGAACTAAGAACCTGTCAGCCTCACCTCTGTGTCTGGGAAGATCATGGAACAGATCCTCCTAGGTGCCATGCTAAGGACATGGAGGACAGCGGGGGGATTCGAGACAGCCAGCATGGCTTCACCAAGGGCAAGTCCTGCCTGACCAACCTAGTGGCCTTCTGTGGTGGAGTGACTACAGCAGGAGACACAGAAGAGACACAGATATCATCTACCTGGACTTCTGTAAGGCCTTTGACATGGCCCCCACAACATCTTTCTAAATTGTAGAAACAATGATTTGATGGGTGGGCTGTTTGGTGGAATTGGTTGGATGATCACATCCAGAGGGTAGTGGTCAACTGCTCAATGGCAGATGGAGATCGGTGACCTCAGGGTTCTATGCTGGGACCAGTGCTGCTAAATATCTTCAATGACACAGACAGTGGGATCAAGTGCACCCTCAGCAAGTCTGCAGACAACACCAAGCTGAGTGGTGCGGCAGACACGCCTGAGGGATGGGATGCCATCCAGAGGGACCTGGACAAGCTCAAGAAGTGGGCCGGTGTGCACCTCATGAAGCCAAGTGCAAGGTCCTGCCCCTGGGTCAGGGCAACCCTCAGTATCAACACAAGCTGGAGGATGAAGGGATTAAAAGCAGCCCTGCCGAGAAAGGCCTGGGCGTGCTGATGGATGAAAAGCTGGACATGAGCCACCAATGTGCGCTCACAGCCCAGAAGGCCAATGGCATCCTGGGCTGCATCAAAAGAAGCGTGGCCAGCAGGTCGAGGGAGGTGATTCTATCCCTCTTCTCTGCTGAGACCCCACCTGCAGTACTGTGTCCAGCACTGGGGTCCTCAGCACAACACAGACATGGACTTGTTGGAGCCAGTCCAGAGGAGGGCCACAAAAATGATCAGGGGGCCGGAGCCCCTCCCCTATGAGGACAGGCTCAGAGAGTTGGGGTTGTTCAGCCTGAGAAGAGAAGGCTGCATGGAGACCTTACTTCAGCTTTTCAGTACTTAAAGGGAGCTTATAAGAAAGATGGGGACAAAATTTTTAGCAGGGCCTCTAGCAATAGGACAAGGGGTAATAGATTTAAAATAAAAAAGGGTAGATTCATACTAGGTATAAAGAAGAAATTTTTTTTCATTGAGGATGAAACAGTGGAACATGTTGCCCAGAGAAGTGGTAGATGTCCCATCCCTGGAAACATTTAATGTCAGGTTGAATGGGGCTCTGAGCAACCTGACCTAGCTGAAGATGTCCCTGCTCACTGTAGGGGGGCTAGATGACCTTTAAAGGTCCCTTCCAACCCAAACTATTCTATGCTTCTATGATCTTTCTTTCTTTCCTTTCTGCTTTCCTCCTTTCTTCCCTCTATATGCTTGCTTGCTCCCTCAGAAAACATTCATCTAATGAAGCATATGCTGCACTATCAAGGTGCCCGCAGGGTTTCTCCTTCAATCCTTTTCCTGTGTGTCAAACGTGGTTTGAGAGTTACACCCCCACAGACAACATTCACTTCAAATGAAATGCATACACGTACAGTTTGCACAACACAGACCTTCCTTCCCTATAAAATCAGACTAAAATGCAATCCCTCTCTGAAATTTACATCCAGCCCAGCATAAAAAACTTGTGAGAGTTAGAGCAATAGTTAAATCAACCACTGCACCTTAAAACATTAAATCTGCAGGCTTGAAAGGAAAATCCCTGAACTTCTCCACACTCCCCCTTTCCTCTGGTGCTTTATGAAGATCAGCATCTCTCCAAATGTGCAAGACTGAGAGCTGTCATGGTGAATCCTTGAGTGTCCCATCCCACTTGGTGGGTTTCGGGGTAGGCGAATCTTTTGCATCCTCCCTTTTAAAGGGGGTTTGCCTTTGCACGGCAGAGACCCTTTGCTCGGCAAAGGTAGCGAGTTAATAACCCTCTTTGGGCAGTAGCTGGGCAGCAATAACACACTATTAGTAATATTTCACAGTTCGGATAATAGTAATATTTCACAGGTCGGATAAAGGTATGGCTTTCCCTAAATCTATCAATAATATGGAGACAGAAAAAAAAAAGAGAGAGGAAGGGAGGGAGGGAGGGAGGGAGGCAGGCAGGCATGAAGGAAGGCAGGAAGGCAGGCAGGCAGGCAGGAAGGAAGGAAGGAAGGAAGGAAGGAAGGAAGGAAGGAAGGAAGGAAGGAAGGAAGGAAGGAAGGAAGGAAGGAAGGAAGGAATATTACCACTCCTGGGATCCAGAGATGCCTCGCAGGTCCGGTCTGATCTTTCGTGGTGGACGCACAGCTGTTTACACTTAAATAAGGCAGAAGAGCTTTTAGGAGGATTCCTGTTATCAGAAAAGGGTTTAAACTGAGGCCTACTCAAGGACCAGATCCACATGGTATTTTTAAAGTTAGGTACATATGGTCCTGCAGTCCAGGGTAGCTGAATACACCAATCCAGGCTAACTGTTCCAGCATAAGGAGTTTCATAATAGTCTGGTATCTGGATGGGGGAAATGTGGGATCAAAGGGATAACCTACACATTGTCGTCTTTCTCGCTTTTCCTAAAAAAAGCTTTTCCAGTAACTGAGACGGTCCACTTTTCCAGCTTAATTAAAAATTCTGGCCAAGCCAATTTAGTCAAATTGACTGTGAGACTGAAATGGGGTCCAGTCACGTTGCATGTGGCACAGGTACTCCAATCTGGCCCAGTCATATATGAATAGATTCAGGGACTGGAGACCAGAGGTCTCAGATTCCATCGACCAAAGGTTTCTCTTTCCAAATGACAATATGAATTTTATTTCCTTCCCGGTGTTCCCAAGTGTCCCTCTGATGCCCCCATACAGACGCATTTTTAGTTGGAAGCTCCAAAACAAAGGATAAATTCACCAGAATAGCAAGAAATCTCAGACCTTGCTCTGAGGAGGGGGAGAGTGCGATACAAAGTCCCTGATCTGTGTGATTCCACATAGAAGTAAATATACGAAGCAGTTCCCATGCAATCCCTTCAGCTTTTGCCCAATCTTGAACCAGCCTGGCAGTAAAGTGGCTTCCATTATCAGATTGTATAGATTTAGGGATTGGTAGGAAGCTGAACCGTATCTTAAGTGCCATTATCGTAACTTCCCCCATGGCCCAAGCAGTGGCATAAGCTTGGGTTATTCCTGATACTACTTACACCCCCACTAACACATACTGTTTTCGCTCAGATTTCTTTAAGGGTCCAATATAATCAATTTGCCATGTGTCCTATAATCCTTTACCAGTTCTTAAATGGAGAGGGGTGTCTTTTAATGGGTGAGGTTCCATGCGAGTACGGCATTGTCCACAAACTGAGATCACTTCACTACATTGTTCAAGTTACTGGCCACCTCATGCTCCCTGCTGCTTTAAAACGGGCCTGAATGCCCTCGTTTGATACGCAACCGTGCAATTAAAGGTTCCCATTATTCCTCCTCTGGCTCCTCTGTCACGTGAATTGCAGACAGATGCCTCAGGAAATCCACCTGCTATTCAGGAGAGCAGTTGGGTGGTTAGCTGCTTGATGGGCAGGTACCCATCCTACCAGAATGGGCTTTTGCCTTGCAGTTTTTAGCGTATCTTTCCATTTGGCTGCTTGCCACGCAGACACCCTATTGACCTCCCACTGATTCGATTCCCGAAACAGGAGCCGCTCTGTGCATCCCCGAAAAACTGCACCAGAATCAGTGTAAATAGGCAGCGGTTCAGCATTTGCAGCGTCTCGGGTAACTACGCTCCACAGCGCAAATAATTCCCCTACCTGGGTGCTTCCTTCCCCCTCAGTTATTATTTGTTCCTGGTTGTTAACATTAAGCGCTACAAGCCGATACTCCCATGCCTTTCCCTCCCGTTTTGCAGAGGCACCTGTGAACCACACGTTTTTTAAGTGGGGTTGAAACGGAGGAGCCGTCTGTATCGCTGCAGGTATCATGTCTTGATTACGATCCCCGGTCGAGGGTTCTCGGATTTTGAGCAGTGTTGTAAATCCCTCTTATTATTTTACAAACACCGCCGTAGCGGTTTATTCTATAAACACTGCCCCAGGGCCCAGCGCCGCCTCCCGCCGCTCCCCCCGCCGCCGCGCCGGGCCCTGCGGCAGCCCCGGAAGGGGGTCGTCCGGACATCGCTGTCCTCGGGACCTTAAAGGGACCTCTCAAAACCGCAGGGTGTTTACGTACGTAGGATTTTCTCCGCTTCCTGTAGGGCCAGGTTAACTGCAAAGAGGCGCCTCTGGGCTGTTACAGTTTTAAGAGCTGAAATCTGGGTCCCAGTATCGACTAGGAAAGTCACAGGGATTCTGTGGGGACCAACTGGGAACATAATCAATACATCTCAAATTTTCAGTGAGCCTTCTTAAACACACCGACTCTCTATCCCTGGGCCCACTTACTGGGGATGGAGTAAGGGGCTCCCCAACTGATTCATCGGAGGTGCACCAGGGGATGGTTTCAGCAAAGGTCCCTCTCGAGGTTTTCGTCTTTCTTTCCTCCTCCATACCCTTACTAGCAATTTTAACATACCATCCATCACTTTCCTTGGGATTCCTTTCTCTATTCCCTCCCTCCATAACTGATTCCTGGAGGGAACAGAGTGGGACCCCCATTTAACTTTATCATTACCTGCGAGTTATTTATTTTCTAATCTCTTAATTGCCCAGGAGGGTGGTTCTGACAAACCAAGCCCTAGTTTCCTGCTGTAAGCTATGAGGTCATTCACTAGTTCTCCCCAAGTTTGTAAGGAATCAAGTACCTCTTCGCCTTCCATGTGTCGCTTTAATCTATCAGCTGCTGACCCTTCTGTCCTCATTTTACCTCTTAGTCAGTCTTGTAATCGTACTGCACAGACCTTCAGTGAGTCAGGCAGTCCCCGTGTTAACAGAGTCATTCTATCAGGATCTACCTTTAACAGCATGGGGCAGGACATTTTAGGTCTAAAATTCTAGAATTAATCAATTGTGAATGTGCAGACCTACGTGTCGACACATTTAACTGATCCAGGCCCCTTGTGGGGATCATTAGGGGGTCTCCCTGTTTGAGGAGGTCTATGCCCCCGGCCCAATAGGCAGCCCTCCGGGTAATTGACCACAGGGCTCTTCAGCCCCCCTCAATTGTCAGAAACACTCCGGGCCCCCAGTACCCTTGGGCCACTTCCTCTCTCAAATTTATTTGGTCACCTCCAGAGATTGACAGTCTATACACATAGTCTACAGGTGACTCCTTGGGATGACAGCTAAATTTTTCTGGAAATTCTGTCACTTCGGTAGCACTATAGGGTATTTCTTTAGTGGTTATTATTTTCCTCGGGGAATCACTCCCTTCATCGAATTGGTACTCTGTTTCAATAAGGGGTCTGATCTGGGGAGAGTGATTTTCTTTTGCTTCTCTCATCACCTCCCAAGGCTAAGGAGGAAATACTTTTTCCTCAGCCATAGCTTCTTCCTTTGCCAGGGTCCCCCCACACCGAGGAGCTTTCCGCATCACCCTGGGTTACAGTGAGGTCATGCTTTAACTCCTTCTCCCCCTCATAGGCACTTTCCAAGTGTTTCATCAGGGTGTAATTCTTTCCTCTCTCCCTGTCTAAATTGCCTGCTTAATACTTGGTCTGGTGTTCAACCTTTGTTTGTGCTTGCCTTCCCAAATTGTAATTCAATGTGCTAATGAAACTTTGAATAACTGGCTGGATTTGCCTGTTCAATGTGGTCCCAAATTTACCAGGAAACGGAGCCATAAGCTACATCAGTGGATCCCAGATGCTACTGATTGGTACACGGATATCTGTACCTGCTTTAGACTGAGAGAAGCATGGTTTTTCATACGAAGAATATTTAAGCAAAGCTGCATAAATACAGCAAAGAATCAGATATAAACAGGGCACTGACACAATCTCCCATAGTATCCTTACAGATAAACTGGTGACATAAATTGGTGCATATATCTTCTTAGGTAGAGGATTGTAGGACTGCCCTCAGTGGGACAAAGCCTGGTTAGCAGCCCATTACTAGTGGCATTGCTCAGGGATGATATTGGGAGCCATGTTTGATGTCCCTATAAAAGACCTAGACAGTGATGACCTGGAAGGACAGATTCCTTCCCCTGCACCACGCTGAACTTGGACCCAGCTGCACCCAGAGCGCCATGTTGAGTTCTCAGCTCCCCAGTACAGGCAAGTCACTGACATACCTGAGCCAGTCCAGTGTCAGATGATGAACTGGAAAATGTAACAGACAAGGACAAACTTGAGAGAAATGGCTTTGTTCAGTCTCCAGAAACAAAAGCTACAGGGAGACTTATCACTTTCTACAGCTTCTTAATAAGACAGCACAGAGAAAATGGAAACCAGCTCATCACAGGTGAGTGCACAGCGACAGGGTAAGAGATAATGAATGTAGTTTGCAAGGCAGTCGTTTCCAATGACACACACAAAATTGTGGGATTTCCCCCTGCTCAACTGTGATGGGGTCAGACACTGGAACAGGTTGCCTAAAGAGACTGTAGAATCTCCACCCTTCAAAATTTATACAACTTCGCACGCCTGTGTGTGGAAAATCCTGGCACAAGTGCTCAGTGGTCACAAGGGAGACAGAGGACTCCTTTAAAAATAAACTTTATTCGAATAAAGGGAGAGTCCACTGGGCATATCCCGTGGGGTCTCTCAAAGTTGCTGGGGTCACAGCCCCCTATTTATCCTAATTTCCCGGCTGCATAGGACCCTCTCCCGTTCCCCATTGGCTAAGGTACTAGGAAGGCACAGACTTCCCAATCCGCTTACTACGTACACTACATTTTTACCCCTTAACATGTACCCCCCTTTGCATCATGCATCCTATGTTTCATTATCATGTCATTATGCATCTCCTGGGTGGAGAAGTTAATATTAATAAGTCTATTAAGCCTGCACACTGTCCTAAAGTTGAAAAGTTCAAACTTCCCTTGAAACTTCCGAGGAAAAAAAATTTTCATCTTCTTATCTAACAGAGCTTTGTAGTCTTGTCCTTGGTTCCTGTCTAATTGCTGAGATATATGGCACCTCCTGTTTTACAAGGCCTGCTGAATAGTGTTGTACATCTGCCAAGTCCTCCTTGTCTTAGTTTTGTTACTAAACACATGTCTCCTCTGGATAAACAGTGCCATGTACTTGCAAAAACATTTTCCTCCTTATCTATCACTGTTTAGGTCTATGGTATCATGTATTAGCCTGGGTAAATGGTACTATATTTTTGTAAAGACACTCTCATAATCCTGTCACCTGTAAGCCACCTGATCTGTCTGGTCTGGCTTTGCCCCTGTGTACAGACTACATGACCTCCCCAAATCCTTACCAACCTCAATTATTCTGTGACTACACAGTGGCAACTAGCACTCTTAATTCACAATTAGCTCTTGGTACAACATCTAGTGCTTATTTCATATGAACTGTGAGCATGAACACTTAAAGAATTAAATCAATATCAGAAGCAATCAAAGTTATAATTTTGTATTTATTTTTGTTATTTTAATTTATTATTTAGGGCGGGTTTCTACAGGATACTCTTCAAAATACCTGAAGAACCAGAAAAAAACTGATTTATTTCACTGGAACTGTGTCCTGTGAAAAACAAACAAACTAACAATTATCTCTTCTGAACCAAGAATCAACAGCACTATAGCATGACTTGCAAAAACCCCACCAAAATCCAAAAAACAGCCCTTACAGTATTTGTCTACCCAAAAAGCTTAGTGCTAAATTCATCCCATGAAAAAAAAAAGAAACGGGTATTGCTTTACCAAAAAAGGAACACCATCCTTTATGTATCTGCTGTGACCATGCTTTCAGCCCTTAGAGATTCTAGTGAGCATGCTAGTGTCTTTAAAAAAACCTACTTCTTTCTGAACTGAAAGAGTTGAACACCTAACAATCCCTGACTAAGATACATAAAAACTTTACTTGCATTTTTCCTGAGTTTTTCTTCCACTGCAAGGATGGTTTTAGCTATTTGCTGAGCAAAGGTGATAAATAGATAACATCTTGCTCCAGACGTCGAGACAACACCTCTAATACACAACTGATTGTTACAAAAGGTTTCATCAGAAAAGGGGCCCGGGCTTGTGCTCAAGAAGAAGGATTCAGCTAGTGGACAGGTGAGGAAGACTATGAACGCTGGGAACTCATCACCATAAGACTGCCCTTCTCACGAAATCTGATGAGTATGTATGATTTTTGTGTATATGAACTGATGTGTTTTGCTAACCCATTGGAGCACATATGGAAGGAGCTATCCCCCATGCTGCCCAGCGCCACAATAAAGAATACCTGCTTAATAACACTTAGTTATTGAGTTTTCTTTGATTCAGAACTGATCACAGCATTTTGTGCTGTATTATGTACTTACTAAATTCAAGCCCTTTCCCAATTCTCAACATACTCATTTTACAAAGCAGTGAAGCTTTCTACTATATGTTTACCTTTGTAGAATCATGAAATCACAGAATCATTCAGGTTGGAAAAGACCTTTGAGATCAAGTCCAACCATCAACCCTACTCTTTTACAGCAGCTCCCCAGATCTCAGCGGTAACACTATGTCCAGCTGATGGTACTTTGCAGAATTCCTCCTGCAAAACACTGGTCTATTTTTTGTAGCAAAACTACAGCAACTCCAGGAAAGAGTAAACACATTCAGATGACTTTGCTTTTCCACTTCGACCAATGCAGCACTGCACTACTGTTCTTCCAATGACACGCACTCAAGAGTGTTGAATAGGTTCTCTTTATTCTGTTGAACGGAACCACATCTGCAAATCACAGGAAGATAGCTGTGAACAGGCACAGACAGTTGGGGGGGTGGCGTGGTATTGAACTACAGAACTGCACTTTCTTCATTTTCACGTCATTTAAGGGCGGCAGAAAGACACTTCCCGCTGTAGTTAACTCTCAGATCCTCAGCCCCGCCACATAACCCCACACTAACCAAGTGCCTTCTCACCCACCCCCATCCCTCCTCTCGCAGGGACCGCGGGCGCACAGCCACAGCTCCCTCTCTTCACGGCACCATGTCCCACCACCCCTGTCGGCCTCTCGGAGCTCCAGGGGTAGGCGTCCTCTTCGACGCCCGCTCACCGCGCCCGGTGCCTCAGGCTAAGAGGGGACGGTACGGACGTGCCCCACCCCCCACAAAAGAAAAGGAACGAGGAAGGGATCTGGGTCTTCCGGGAGGGAGGAGCTGGGCCGCTTGGGGCAGGCGGGGCGGCAGCAGCCGCGAGCAGGCGCCTCCTCTAACGGCCGCCAGTTCTGGGCGCCAAAATTTAATCATTGTAGCGTGTGGCTGGGAGCGGGGCCGGCGGTGAGGTACCGGGGCTTGAGGGGGGGGGCCGCCTGATTCCGGCGGCAGAGCAGCCAGCAGGGGCTCGCTTGGCCGCGGCACCCACGGGGCTGTGGGGAGCCGCGGCGCCGTCGGCGAGAACGTGTGGGCAGGCACCGTGGGGCCGGGGCCGGGGCCGGGGCCGGGGCCGGGTTGGAGCTGTGTTCTCGGCGCCTCAGAGCCGAGGCTGTCGTTTTCCTGGGCTTCAACCCTGCGGTGCGGTGGGGCTGAGCAGGTTTCCATCCTGCAGGCTGGACTGGGAGGCTCCCCTTCTGCCCGGTTCTGAAAGATCCAGGCTTTTCCCCTTCCTTCCCTGATAGATTAACGGCCAGGGTTGTGCCACAGTCTTGATACAAGTGTCGTGATGGACGTTGTGTAAAGTCACGTCGCTTGAAGGTGTCGAAGTACAGGTTATTGTTGGGATGCTTCCTGGGGTCTGATTGGAATTTTCCGTTTATAAATGCATAATGTTTTTGTTGTAAAAGGCATATGTTCTTTCCATTTTCTCGTGCATTTAGCTGTTTGGCATGCAGTGTGATTCGTTTGCTTCTTCTTTTTTCTTTCTTGTTTTTCTTTGAAATATTTAGGACTACAATCCAGAAACCTTTCTTCATACTCTTGGGAGGAATACTGTGCCAGGTGCCTTAGGAACACAAAGAAGATGTACATCAAGTCAATTGTTCTTGAGGGATTTAAATCCTATGCCCACAGGACAGAAGTTTGTGACTTTGACCCATTTTTCAATGCCATTACTGGTTTGAATGGTAGTGGCAAGTCCAATATCTTGGACTCAATCTGTTTCCTGTTGGGAATCAGCAATCTGACACAGGTAAAGAGAGAGGGGGCATTTAAGAAAGGTCTTTCTTCTGTCAGCAGCATTTCATGTTGCGTTTTCGCGTAATCTCTAATGGAAGACCCGAAGTGGTGCTTCTATTAAAAAAAAAAAAGTTGTATTTATTTGGACTTCTCATTACACGAAACTTCTTATATTAAGATTGAATTACAGTTTCATCAATGTACTACAGTAGCTCAAAGTATGCAGCTCAGAACATTAAACTAAAATACTCACTTAAAAGGTGACAGCCTCAAGCCAAAGATCTTTTGCAGCTAAAGGCGCTAACTAGTTTGTCATAAACTTTTTCATTTCTGGATTGGGTCTTAAAATTTGGCTGTGTTCACCAGAAAAAAATTAAAAGCTGCTTTTCCTGCAACGCCTGGTATTTAAAAGATGATATATCTGCTTTACTCATAAAAAAATTGTGTGCTCTGACATAAATCTGAATCTCTGTCTTCAGGTGATTTTCTTCTTGTTAGTCCCTCCCCAACTGCAGATAAATCCAGCAGACCTCCAAGGAACACGTTCCCATTCATTTGTCTGTGAACTGCGTTATGATAATAAATGATCTTTAAGTAAACGTACTGGTGACTGAACTGGTCATCTGGCTTTTTTTTTTTTTTCTTTTAAACATGTATTCAGTTATTCATTTTTCCAAAACCTACAGTAGCGTTCTGAAGCTGTGTGATGAAATTCTTTCAAAAATGTATTTATCTGTTCCATGAACTTAGGTGCGAGCTGTCAGCCTTCAAGATCTTGTTTATAAAGGTGGGCAAGCTGGAATTGCTAAAGCAACTGTGTCCGTTACCTTTGATAATTCTGACAAGAGAGTAAGTCCACTGGGATTTGAAGCTAGTGATGAGATCACCATCAGTAGGCAGGTGAGTCTTTAATATCTGTATTGCTTAGTAGCCTATATACATTTTTAGCATGCTCAATAGAGTGACTTTTTAAGGAGGAAAAAAAAAAGGTGATTTTTGAAGTCCCTGAGTTTTTACAATTGAGGCGGTGCTTCTACAGTGTAGTTAGTAACATGAACTGTAGAATTAGATCCAGTGTACTAGTTTAAAAAAAAAAAAAATTACTGGGGAAATTAGTGTAATATTGTTAAATGTATTATGTCAATAATGTTTTCTATGGACTTGCACAGAAACATCATAATAATGTTCCTAAAACAAGTTAAAAAGCAAGTTAAAATTTTCTATTTTGTGGGTTTTTATTCTGCTTTCATATTTTCCTCTTAATATCTCTGTTAAATTTGGTCTCTAATAACAAAGGAACCTTCATCTTTCTGATGAAGATGTCTCCTAATATTTTTTTTTTTAAAGTGTTTGGAAATTTTGTCAGTATTGCCCTCAATGACTGTTCTTTCTTATGTTTTAGTTAGGTATTTTAAATGCCTCTTCAGTTCAACAAGCTCTGGTTTGATGTTTTGATGTTTTGTGTATGTATATGTATGCAAAGTTATATGGGATTTGCTCAGACATATGGGATTTTTTATTCTTTATTATTACAGTTTAAATTCTTATGATGTCAAGTAATTTTTATGTCACTTGAAGTTTTTTTCCATTTCTTTTCCTTTTCCAGATTATCATTGGAGGTAGAAATAAGTATCTTATCAATGGTGTGAATGCTGCCTGCAGTCGTGTGCAGGATCTCTTCTGTTCTGTTGGACTCAATGTCAATAACCCTCACTTCCTCATTATGCAGGTATGGTGTACATCTTTATAAAACCCAAAAAGAAGAGAAGTTGTATTAAATTTGAGGCAGAACAGATAGTGGAAGAACACTTAATTTTATGATCAGAGAAAAGCTATTTCTTATCAAGTAAAAATCAAATGTCTGTGGAGTTGTTAAGATTTCCAGTACAGCATAGTTTGACCCTAAAACTTGTCCTTGTCTTACAGCACAAAACCTCATGTAGCCCTCATGTAGCAAGCTTTTTCTAAAACACATTCCAATTCTATTTTCTGTTTTGTCTCTTTCGCAGACAGGTGTTGCTTTTGAGATTTTTTTTTTCCTATTATGCATGTTCCATGTTAGACACTATTTTGAATGAAGCTGATATACCTGACCAATTGAAAAAGGCCCTTATAAACATCAGCACAGGGACTAGACAAATCCCTGAAACATTTGCAAGGAATAATAAAACAGAGCAAGATTTGCTGTTTCAAATGGAACTGTCCTAGCTTGCAGAGGCAGGGGGGAGGGGGTAAGGGCAGTTTTGCATCTATTCTGCTTCCCCCTAATTACATATGAGATAAATCTCCAAAAAGCCAGTTTATGATTAAGAACTTATTCAACATTAGGAACTCAGTAAGGCTCTTAAGACAAAATGTGCACATTACTCCTTTAGGGTGTAATCTGAAATGTGGAGGAGAAGCCTAAGATAAGATATAAGGGCTGTTTCAAGCGTGTTGCCTGAAGGAATGACTTGTTTGAACTTTCAAGACCGAAACAATTGAGCAAACTAGATTATCCTTGTAGCAAAAAACCCCACCAGGTTTGAACATAAAACATTTAAAAATGAGTGGGTTTTTTTGAGTTTAGGGTTTTGGTAGGTTTTGTTTTACTATTGCATGGTGCCTAAACACCATTCTTGTTTTATCTTTCTGTCACCAGGGACGAATTACCAAAGTTCTAAATATGAAGCCACCAGAGGTAAGAAAGTTGTGGGAGGTTTTTTTCTGAAGTTTTACTGATTTGTTTTTAACTTCAAGAATCAATATAGCGGGGGGAACAACAGAAAAAAAAAACCACAACGGTGCTGGAGGGAGATAAGATGTTAAGCTCAGTTCTGAGTTGAACCTATCTAAGAAGAAACAAAATTTTTGTTGCATTGCTTTTCTTTAGATTTTAGCTATGGTTGAAGAAGCAGCTGGTACTAGGATGTATGAATGCAAGAAAACAATTGCCCAGAAAACCATAGAGAAGAAGGAAGACAAACTGAAAAACATTCAAAAGGTGCTACATGTTGGAAAGTATACTTTCTTTTGTATTTGTTAAAGATAACTGAATAACTAGCGTAGTGTGGTTTTTAACTTGTAGAATATTTCATTTCTGCACCTGGAACTAGTTGTTCATGCTCAGACATATGAGAGTTTTAAAGATTGGAATATAAATGTTCTGGTTTGTGTTTCAGGTCTTAGATGAGGAGATCGGTCCAACTTTACATAAACTGCGAGAGGTATGGAAAACTTAGAAGAGTTGTAGGGCCCATAAAGTACTGAAAAAATACTTTCAGCTACTCTGAACCACTATGTAGTGGCTAAAACAACAGCATGTTTTCAAGCTTTGTAAAAGAGAGAAATCTTATCTTCTGTACAAATACAGAAAATGGGACATTCAGGACTTCCATGAAATCCTAGAGGGGAGTGTAGGGAGAAGGAAGAAAACAAGAGAACTCGATAAAAATAGAAGATAAAAACGTATCCTAGTTCTTAAAAAAATTTGTGTCAAGTGATATTTCTGCTGTACAATCAATTGTATGAGTATTGTTTTATCTAAGGTTTTCCTGATCAGGCCTGCAATGTACAATACTGAATATATTACTTAACATGGAGAATCCTTACTTTTATCTACTAATAGTAATGTTAGTAGAAGTGCTTAGAAGATTTCTATAATGGTCCTACTTAATATTATTTTTCCATCAAATTTTAGATTTTTTTTTTTCACTGGTGTCTTTCAGGAACAATCATCCTATTTAGAATACCAAAAAACAGTACGAAAAATAGACCACTTCAGCCGCTTCTATACAGCTTATCAGTTTGTTCTGGCTGAAAAGACAGAGCAGTCTTCTGCTGAAGCATTGAAGGAAATGCAGGCTGATGTAGAGAAGTTTCGGGAATCAATAGCTGAAAGTGAAAAGAAGGTGAGCCAACTTAATGAAGAAATAGCGGAGATGGAAAAGAAAAGGGATGAGGTAAGTGAGAACAGCATCCTACTTGTCTGAATATCTGAGTACAAGGAGTCAAATGACAAGATAATTATTTTTACAGATAATATACCTTTGAATTTTTATCTTCTAGTGATTATTAGATTATACACTGCTCATTGTCATTCTTGGCTATTGTCTAAAATATATCAATTTTAAGTTTTCATTTGTCTGAAATGCTTTACTTCCAATGGCTGTAAATGAATAGTAACCAAAGAATAGAAACTGGTTGCCCTCATGTTTCCGCTCTGCGCGTTCAATGGTAAGTTTTGCCAGAGATTTTTTTTTTCCTCCCTTTTTGTTAATGTCTCAGAAGAAACACACTTCAGGTAGGAAACTCCTGTTCAACAAAAATCAGTACTGACCTCAGTTTGGGGACAGTAGATTTGATTAGATACAGGATGGCCCATAGAGTCTTCGGATGCCTAAATGCAGCCTTTGTACAGGGACAGTGTCCCATGGTATGGGATGATGCGAACCTTCAACAGTGGCTTTGAGTTAGTCTGGGTTTCAGAGGGAAGAGATGTTCTGCCCAGTTTGCGTTGAGGTCTGCCTACTTGATCAGATCTTTATCTCCTCTCCTACATATAGCTGTGAACAGATGGTGAAATATTACAAATACTGTATCAGTTTCTTAGACTAAATTAAATTTCTTTTATTTCTGATTGTAGGAAGTTGGTAGTGTGCTCCATTCACTGGAGGATGCTTTTTCAGAAATTCAAAGAGTTAATGCTAAAGCTCAAAGTGCCCTTGATCTCAATAAGCAAAACTTAAAAAATGAAGAGATTAAACACAAAGAACTGGTAAAAAGAATGCAGGAGGTAAGACCTTTGTATATAATTTTCTTTAAACACTAAATTAATTCAGATTGAGGGGGACGGCTGTTTTTTCTTGCCTATTATAAGAAAAATCCTGTAATTGGCAAAAACTGCATCAGGAAAGCAGAAACAGATGGTAAAGTCATTGTTTGATTTGTGTGACATAGGTAGTAGGTTTCCATTGGAAATAAATGTGATTCATACACAAAGAAATTACAACTCTTTATGGTTGCCAACCTTCTGTTAAGCTCAGGAGAGATAGCTTCAAAAGTATTATGCTCTCTGGATATCTGGTATTCTTAAAATTAAAGGAGAAATTTCTACATTGCCTATTTCTGACAGTTGATTTTTTTTTTTTATGCAAGAAGAGTGCTGAAGAATACTTTTAAGATGTTGGGAAGAAAGAGCTATTTCTCCTAGTTCTTGGGCAGTTGTCATCTCTTCCTGTATTTCAACTTTTTATAGATCTTCAGTGCACTCATGGGGAAAGTACACACTTGAAAACATGCAAAGACAAATTGTAAGATCGCAAAATCTGACAAAGGGTCATTGAAATGTAGTTGATGAAACTACTCATAGCTTTTCATCTAAACAACATGAGTTTAAAGTTAATGGGACTCTTCCTTTTTTTTGTTTTTTGTTTTGCTGAAGGATTCTAAAACTCTGGTGTCAAAGGAGAAAGAAGTAAATAAGATCGAGAAAGAACTAAGTGCTTTACAGGAAGCAAGTGAAAAAGATGCAGATGCTTTAGCTGCAGCACAAAAGCATTTTAATGCTGTGTCTGCTGGCTTGTCCAGCAGTGACGATGGAGAAGAAAATACTCTTGCTAGGCAGATGATGACCTGCAAAAATGAAATCAGCAAAGCAGTAACAGAGGCTAAACAGGTAACAATCAAAGCGCTGCCTGTCCCAGAGCAGCCTTCCTTCTTCTTTTGAAAATTTTCTGAACACCAAATGGCACACTCTTGAAACGTCAGTGAAAAGATTTGCAGAATATCTATGCAAGACACTTTTACAAGTTGGCATAGTTATTAAGGTGACGTTGTGGTAAAACAGGTCGTTAAAAGGAAAAATATCCTTGCATGGATACTGACAAACAGGGAAAAGCTGTAACATTGCTATGAGGAAGTATAGAAACTGCATTTGAGACATAAAGTGGGACTCACAGTACTGAAATGACTGACAGTATTGGATAGGAAGAAATTAAGACTGCAGTTCATGTTATACATTCATACTATAGAGATTGCTGCAGTAAAATGTAATGGGTCAAAATAAAGGTGTCTGAGACTGAATGGAGAGTTCAGAAGAAACTATTTTCTCCTCAGTTACATTGTGTGCTAGTCACATGACTGAAACTGGTGCCACTTTTGTCTTAAGATAGGAAACCTCTGCTGGGGTAATTCTCATGGTGGAATTTAAATTTTCAAAGTTGAAAGTGCACTTTGCTTGTCTCATTTAAGGAAAAACTCTATTGGGGAAAATAACAAGGACAGCTGTGTCCCACATTATTTTACCTTGTTTCTTCTCAGACTTTATTTATGTACTAATATGAGTTATTATATCCAAATACGTGACTTATGTTTTTATTTCCAAATCAGCTGTGCCCTTGCTTTCAAGCCAAGGCTGCTTTTTCGCATTTCTGCAACCAGTGGAAACTTTTACAAATTATATGAGCACCTTGTTAGTGCACATGTTCTAAATCTGCACCTGCAAGATTCTCTTTGAAGTTCTTCTGGTTCCCTATTTTCTTACTCCTTACAGATTCAAATGAAGTTGAATTATGCACAACAAGAATTAAAGGCAAAACAAGCTGAAGTTAAAAAGATGGATGGAAGCTACAAGAAAGACCAAGAAGCACTTGAAGCTATCAGAAAAACGAAAGAAAAACTAGAGAACGAAATGAAGAAGCTGAACTACGAAGGTCTGTACAAACTTCTGTTGTATTGTTTTGGGGGGATCTGAAAAGGAATATAGACATTACAGTGGATTGACCTTGGCTGTCCTCCAGGTGCCCACCAAACTGCTCTGTCACTCCCCTCCACAGCTGGACAGGGGAGAGAAAATATGATGAAAGGCTTGTGGGTCAAGATAAGGACAGGGAGATCACTCTGCAGTTACCGTCTTGGGTGAAACAGTGTCAGCTTGAGGAAATACATTTATTATCAATCAAATCAGAGTAGCGTAATGAGGAATAGGAACAAGCCTTAAAACTCCTTCCCCCACTCCTTCCTCCTTCCCAGGCCTAACTTCATTCCTGATTTTCTCTGCCTCCCCACCCCCGAGTGGCACGGGGGGACAGGGAATGGGGGTTGCGGTCAGTTCATCACATGTTGCCTCCGCCGCTCCTCCCTCCTTGCTCTCTTCTGCTCCACCATGGGGTCCCACCCACAGGCTGCAGTTCTTCACAAACTGCTCCAGTGTGGGTCCCCCACGGGGTCACAGCCTCATTTGGGGCATATCCACCTGCTCTGGCATGGGGTCCGTCTGCTCCGCTGCTTGTCTCCATGGGCTGCAGGGGGACAGCCTGCCTCACCATGTTCTTCACCATAGGCTGCAGGGGAATCTCTGCTCTGGAGCCTGGACTCCTCCTCCTCCTCCATCTGTACTGAGATGGGTGTGTGCAGGGGTGTTTCTCTTGCATATTCCCAGTCTTCTCTCCCAGCTGCTGTTGTGCAGCAGTTTTTACCCCGTGTATAATATGTTGTCACAGAGATGCTACCACTGTTGCTGATGGGCTTGGCCTTGGTCAGTGGTGGGTCCATTGTGGGGTCAGCTGGAACTGTCTCTGTCAGACACAGAAGCAGAGGAATACAAAAAGATCTCCTCTCCACTTCGCATCAGCAGGCAATGTCCGTCCAGCCACTTCCTGGGAAGCAGGGCCTCAGTGTGTGTGGTGGCTATTCTGGAAGACAAATGCCTTAATAATGAATGCCCCCTCACCTCCTGCTTTCTCTTTGCTTTTATTGCTGAGCACGCCTTCATGTGGTATGGAATATCACTTCGGTCAGCCGTTCTGGCTATGTCCCCTCCCAGCCTCTTTGCCCACACCCAGCCTACTGATCTTTGAAGTGGGGTTGGAGAGACAGCCTTGATGCTGTGGGAGCACTGCTCAGCTGTATCCAAAACACTGGTGTGTTATCAGCTCATTTCTACTAGAAATACGAAGCACAGTACTATGAGCAGTGCTTTGGGGAAAATTAACTCCATCCCAGCAGACCCAACACGATAAGGAACAAATATACTGCTTTCATGCACAAATAAATTTCTCTGGTTGAAGCTCTGCAAGCTGTTGCCAGCCACAGAAAATAGTTTAAAGTAATTTGATTTTATAAACTTTAGCCCGAATGTTTTAAAGTTTGGTGGAAAATCTAAATTCCATCTAAAGTTTAGATGGAAAAAGTGACTAACCTCCCTATTCCTTCCTGGTTTTCCCTGCCTAAAACACTTCTTAAAGTTCATTTTTCATTCCAGGTGACATTTGTTGCAGAAGCTACTCAAAACTGTAAATTGGTATTCCAGAATGACATTCAGAGAAGCACATTAGACTTTAAACTTTTTCTTTGCATGTTTGGTATTGTGATGGTGTTAATTTGTCTAAACTGGAAGTTCACAAAGTATTTTAGAAAGTCTTTCAATTACATGTTCTCTACGTATATGTAGATAAACAGTGTAGCATACCAATTTTTAAGCTAATAGATTTCTGTGCTCTGGATGTTTGTCTACTGCTTGTGTTCAACTCTTAAGAGAAAGAAGAAGACCTTTTAGCAAAAAAGAAGATACTGGATTGTGACATCAGCCGGCTCAGAGAATTATGTGAACATTTAATGGCAAAGTTTCCTTATCTACGCTTTGAATACAAGTAAGATCTCAATGTGACCCTATAAGACATTTGAAAGTGATTTTGGGGGCATTTTATGCATGGCTTATGGGATTTACAGGATAATGCCATCAATTGCTTAGGTGTCGTTTTCCTTTAGTGCCAGTGAATAATGACTATCTTACCTGTGATGCAGGTGATGGGGCGTGGGGGGGTAGTCAGGAAATGTTAACTGAATTATTGGGCAACAGGGGAAGTGATAATACAGACATTCTTAAGTAACAGCCTTATCAAAATCACTGGAATTGAAAAGTTCTGTATGATGGTGTTTGCAAGCCATACCTCAACTTCAGGAGCTAAAACAGAATCCAAAAGACTAAACTGCAAAAATATGTAATCATTACTTTTCAGAGTCCTGCCTGAGAACTGTGAATAGCTTGCTCTGTGGAAGTTAACACTGTATCTGTTGCCACCAATCAAGTATATGTATCCCCAGATTTATTTGCTTGTGTTATAATTAGTCTGAATGTATTCCTATAGCTGTGCTAATAATAGAGTGCACAGTAAGAATCAGTTGAAAATTCTGCGAACAAATTATACCAAAATCAGGAAGGACATTCTTTTAATGACTCTTAACTGACTCTTTACTGGAAAATCTCTTGTCCTGAAGTATTTATTTTAACCGTTTTCTGTTGGTTTTTTTCCTAGGGGAATTTAGAATTTCTTATATCAGTATAATAAGCAGGATGAGTTTTTAAATGTAATTTTTTTTAAGATGTGTGGGAGAGAAACAAACATATGATTATCATAATTTAAATTTATTTGAAGAGATCCAGAAAAAAATTGGAATCCAAACCACGTGAAAGGTTCTGTTGTGTCTCTTATCACTGTGAAAGATCAGTCCAAAGCAAAAGCCCTAGAAGTCGTGGCTGGAGGGAAACTCTATAACATTGTTGTGGACACAGAGGTATGTTTATTACTTTAATACAGAACTCTGAATATTGAGATGAGGTTGTGTGATTCACAGTTAGTGAGCATGTGCCTTGCACTGAATGCTTAAGAGGTACTTTGGACCCCTGTACATGTTTAAATTTGGTCAAGAGAGTCATGTATAGTTACTGGCAACACTGTATTTGTCTTGCTATGCTTTATTGTCTGACTTTACAATATCAGTTCTGTATTCAGGTATGCTTTGTAACTCTTCTCATTTGAGGTTGCTGCCAAAAAGCTTTTAGAAAAGGGTGAACTAAAGCGTCGATACACCATGATTCCACTAAACAAAATTTCAGCCAGGTGTGTTGAACCAGACAAGGTCAAGTTGGCCCAAACCTTGGTATGTAAATAAATACACTATTTACACTGTTTTGCTTGGGTACCTTTTTCAATTTGTTTCTTTACTAAAAACATGCACTTCTTAGTGGTTATATTAATAAGAACTTCTATAGTGTTTTAGGGTATCTTGATTTTATTTTTTTTCCTTTGTATCCTTTAAGCTAGGCAATGTTTAAATAGATATTAATTATTCCACTTTTCCACTTTTAAGTGAAATTGTTTTAAAATGTAGCGATTTCTTTTGAAAGTGTTTTTACAAAGAGAAGACAGAAATTAGATTTGAAAATTATTGTAACAAGGCAATTAAGTCTAATTGCATTCTATTTGATTTCTAGGCTGGTCATGATGACTTGCATTTAGCCCTTTCTCTGATTCAATATGATCCTGAACTGCAGAAAGCAATGGAATATGTCTTTGGAACAGCACTAGTCTGTGATAACATGGATAATGCTAAGAAAGTGTCCTTTGACAAAAGGATAATGGCAAGAAGTGTTACACTTGATGGAGATTCATTTGACCCCCAGGGCACGCTGCATGGAGGCAATTGCTGGTTTTATTCCTATAATAATAATATTAATATGTATCTGTTGATTTGTTTACTGCTCTGCATGTTTTTTATAAAAATGAAGAGTAACCTTTTTGTTTATACTCATGCTGGGGATAATACGATCTGTTTGAGCAAAATTTGTCAGTCTTGAGCTGAAATAAGATTGATTAGACTAAGAAAGAATGAATGGCAAATGATTTGCATGAAATAGTTTAGATTTTAAATATTTAAGTCTTATATGGCTGTATAATCCTCTTGGAAGGAGAAGTGCTTTGAATTCAAGTAATTTCTGAAGTAATTCAGAATTCATTTGAGGTAATTTCTTAAGTTATGAAAACTTAGTTGCTTTCACAAGAAATGCACATATAGTATTCAAAGCCTGCAGAACTAAATGCTACAACAGAGGAAGTAGTCTTTCTGCACTGAGAACTACTGTAACTTTAGCCTAGCTGCCTTTCTGTTTTGTAACTAAAACAAATCATCAACCTGCATCATTATTAACATTTAGAATTTGCTATTTGCCAGTGACGAATCCACTAGTCTAATTCCAATTAGCCTGACTTTGCTTTTTTTTTTTCCCACTGAACAGGTGCATTCTCACGTACTGCATCAATCTTGTGTGAAATTCAAGAAATGAAAGATGCTGCAGTAGAACTCAAGGCAAAGGAATCTGAACTTGAGACTGTAGAGCATGAGCTGGCAAGCTTGAAGAATGTTGCTGAAAAGTAAGTTTTGCTTTATAAAATGTCCGTTGTTTCTCTTATGTGATGGAGTAAACATAATATAAAGAAGTATTTTTGGAGGGCATAGGGCCTGTTGAGAATGTAATACACAGAAAAGTATTCCCCTCTTCCCTCTCTGCCTCCCTGCAGTTTAATGTATGAACACATCAATCACAAGGAAATTTAGTTTTTAGATAACACACACAAGAAGACTTAACACAGGAAAGGAAGGGCATACAATGATGTCTACTTGACATGGCTTGAAGTTTTCCAAAGTTTCATGAAGTCCATTGGAGAATGGATCTGTTCCAGCCATATTTTGTAACACCTGTACAGAATTTTGGTTTGTGATAGCTCTTATTTTTCTCCCAAGAAAATGTAAAGATACTAAAGGGGAATATCCAAGTGTTACTGCTGTAAGAATTTAAATTAAATAACTTTCATCTACGCAATTATGGAAGATCTTTTTAGCAAATGGAATATAAACATATTTTTAGTCAGTTCTGTAAAAATCCCATAAGGAGGTAGTGTTGTGTAATATGTTATCTGCCAGCTGGGTTTATTTTTCAAATTGTTTTGAGTTATAATAGACTCAAGGAACAAATGAGTTTTTATTTTTTCTTTAATGCTTCAGCCTAGCATCTGTCATACTCCTGGGTGGAAAAGCATGAGCTGTGAATTGTTGCCAAATTCCATGTGTTATGTTTGTTTTTAATATATCTTATCAGGGCTATATAACCAGCAGTTACATATATAATAACTTAAGTACCTACAAACTTCACAATTAGTGTTAAAGAAATTATATCAGACTTTTATGCCTTTTAAGCTTAATATTAAGCAATGTTGTCCTACAGTTGTCGTTGTATCTCACATTAGAATGGGAATATAAGTATTTATCCGCTTTTTTCTGTATCAGCTTTGAAACTGAAATGCTGGGTACCTTCATTATAGCAGTGTGTATCATTACTGTCTTTAAAGGTACCGGCAACTGAAGCAGCAGTGGGAGATGAAGTCTGAGGAGGTAGAGCTGTTGCAAACGAAGCTTCATCAAAGTGGTTATTGCAAACAAGAGGAAGAGCTGCTTGCTCTGACGAAAACCATTGGTAAGAAATGTGTTCTTAATCTTTTAACTGAAAACTAATTGCTGAGAGTGAGATGGATATTTGGCTGTTCAAGTAGCAGAATCTTTGCTTGAAAAGAAAATATTTTTTGCTTTGAAAATACTAACTTTACATTTTGGAATATGTAACAAATACAGAATCACAAGACTTGCATAGACATGATTCACATAAGCTTGGTCGTTCTCTTGTAGTAAACGTTATATTCTTAAGTGTTTTAAGGAAAGGAAAAGTAAAAATGGCTTTGTAGGAAAGCTTTAAAATCAATTTAATCCTATATTTGAGTAATCTGGTTTGTTTCCAAGGCATCTGTTTCTGTAGGTATTTAAGATTAGCCATATAAATAGTTTGCATAACAAGAAAGCATTGGAAAGAAGTACTGTTTGTATAGCTAAGGAAAATTGTAAAAGGAAGCAAATGCATCAGTAAGTAAAACATAAAGAAAAAAGATGGGGATGAGGTGGTAGCCATCTGGTTAATTAATTCTTGATCATGTGATTTGGCATATACTTCCCCCTGTCAAAAAAGAAAAAAAGGCTTATTTTCGTTAATTTTAGTGACTGGTTGTCTATTTGGTTCCCTACCAATTACTGGTAACAACAGAACACCGTCTTAGGGTTATCGTTGAAATAGCTGACTTCAGTAACTAGCGAAAGTACAGCTACTTTTTCCTGTTAGAGGTAAAGATGGATTTGTTTCGGTTGGAGTTCAGGATGTACATTTAAAGATAAGAACAATGCTCAATCTCAGTACTGTACTTCTTGATTCAGTGGAGTGTGAAGAGACGTTAAAGAAAACTGAAGAGAGCCGAAAGAAAGCAGAAGATAAATATAAGGTATTGGAGAATAAAATTAAAAATGGAGAAGCAGAACGTGAAAAAGAACTAAAAAATGCCCAGCAGAAACTAGATGGTGCCAAGAAAAAGGCAGATGCTTCAAGCAAACAAATGAAAGAAAAGCAGCAGGTAAAACTTAACTTTTGTTGGCAATTTTCTCAATGTCAAAAGCCGTTGCAGTAATCAGAACGTTTCATTCTCTGGAAGTTTTAATATTGTCAGTTTTCGAACTTATATTGGTTTGTAGTCACTGACATAGAAATTGCTGGTGCTTTGGTTTTGGATGTTTTTTGTAAGATTGCCCCATTGCTGAAGAATGGGTACTGTTAATCTTCTACAGCATTTATTATGTCAAACTGCATCTTAATTCTTTCCATTTGAGTATAACTGTCATAAACTTGAAAACATCTGTCTAGGCAGTTGAAGCTTTAGTTCTGGAACTTGAAGAGCTAAAGCAAGAACAAGCCTCCTACAAACAACAGGCAGCGGCTGCAGAAAAAGCCATCAGTTTCTACCAGGAGCAAGTTAATGCCATGGCGGCTGAGGTGTCTAAGACAAAGGTAGATGTGTTTCATTATTTGTTTTGATGTTAATGAATGTGTGTTTTGTTGTTTGGATTTTTTTGACAGCATCCAATTATGTGTAGCATAGGTAGCTATTTTTTTGACTTCATTGCTGCATGTGGTTATTTCTCCTTCCCTGCTGCGTCCTTCTCTTTTAACAACTAACACCAGCCTTTAAAAAAAGCTAATAAATAACTGTTTGATATGCTTTTCAGGAATCTGTAGAGAAATCACAAAAGGAGGTGGCTAAGCAAAAGGAAGTGATTTTTTTACAGGATAAAGAAATTCAAGACAGATCTGCAGAGATGGAAAAATACAGAGAACAAAATAATGAGTTACAGCTTCAGGTTAAAACATTAGAACACAGCATCAGCAAACATCATGAAGAGGCTGCTGATGCTGC
The DNA here is from genome assembly GCF_034619465.1 of Leptosomus discolor. Classification (NCBI taxonomy): domain Eukaryota; kingdom Metazoa; phylum Chordata; class Aves; order Leptosomiformes; family Leptosomidae; genus Leptosomus; species Leptosomus discolor. The sequence goes on from NC_141419.1 coordinate 23,458,324, forward strand.
TGCCAAGGTATTTCAGAACTGTGCTTTTCCTTGCATCTTGTGACCAAGAGTGGTTACTTCACTTGCCACCTGCAAAGGCAATGGCCTTTTTTTCTTAATAAGTACTGTTGTATTTGTATCTCTTGATGTGAAAAGCTTTTCCACCCTTGAGGAGGGGGTGAAAATTGTAAATTGTAAAAGAGCTTGTCAGTATGGACTAATAGAGAGTAGATCACAGTGAGAAGGTCATCAATGAGAAGAACATTCTGACTATGGATAGATTAGGTAACTAATTGAAGAAGTGAATCCTGAGATTCAGTGGCAGTGGCTTAGTACAGATACAGAAAAACATGTTCAAAGTAAATGTGATGGGTATATGTGAAAGCTCCCTTAAAATCTTGGTTCATCTACAGTCTTGGAGATCACATGAAGCATTGTAAAGGTATGCACCTGTGCTGCATTGTGATAGAAGAACTAACGTTGTAGAGTAATCAGGATGTTGTTGATCTGTTTGTTATTATTATTTTTAATTCTCATTTGAGAAGGGAAAAAAAAAGCCTCAATATATCTTCTTGTTTACAGGTGACCACAATGCTGAAAGAGTATGAGTGGATAGCTTCAGAGAAGCCACTTTTTGGTCAGCCGAACACAACCTATGACTTCAAAGCTAACAATCCTGAAGAAATATATCAGAAGCTGCAGAAATTGCATGAGAAAAAAAAGAAGTTGAGTCGAAACCTGAGCATGAGAGCCGTGAATGTTCTTTCTGAGACAGAAGAAAAGGTAAACTTTCCATGCTTTAACCTACAAAGATGTGGTGGTTTGGGCGTATGGTATTACATGTAAAATAGCTTTAAGTTTTCATATGCTCTGTTTCTGAATACACCAAAAAACCCCCTAAATCTTCATGAGATAGCAGGAAACCTTTTGTTAGATCTTTTCTACTAATCTTACATCTTTTTAGCTATTCACTTGTTTACTAGTTTTCTAGGTCATGCTTTTCTAGGTTGACTTTGGATGGTAAAAAGAATAATTTCATTCCTCCCTACCCGAGTTCAGCTTTTCATCCACCAGCACCCCCAGGCCCTTCTTGGCAGGGCTGCTCCGATCCCTTCATCCCCCAGCCTGTATTGGTAGCGGGGGTTGCTGCGGCCCAGGGACAGGACCTTGCACTTGGCCTTGTTGGATGAACCTCATGAGGTTCACATGGGCTCGAGCCTGTCCAGGTCCCTCTGGATGGCATCCCGTTCTGCAGCCATGTCAACTGCACCACTCAGCTTGGTGTCATCTGCAAACTTCCTGAGGGTGCACTTGATCCCACTGTCTGTCATTGATGAAGATACTGAACAGCACTGGTCCCAGTACGGACCCCTGAGGGACACCACTCATCACTGATCTCTATCTTGGCATTGAGCCATTGACCACTACCCTCTGGATGTGACCATCCAACCAGTTCCTCATCCACTGAACAGTCCGCCCATCAAATTCTTGGCTCTCCAAATTAGAGAGAAGGATGATGGGGTGGGACCGTGTCAAAGGCCCTACAGAAATCCAGGTAGATGACACCCGTAGTTCTCCCCTTGTCCACTGCTGTAGTCACTCCACCACAGAAGGCCACTAGGTTGGTCAGGCAGGACTTGCCCTTGGTGAAGCCATGCTGGCTGTCTCAAATCCCCCTGCTGTCCTCCATGTCCTTAGCATGGCACCTAGGAGGATCTGTTCCATGATCTTCCCAGACACAGAGGTGAGGCTGACAGGTTCTTAGTTCCCAGGGTCCTCCTTTCTGCACTTTTTACAAACGGGTGCAGTGTTTCCCTTTTTCCAGTCACCAGGGACTTCACCTGACTGCCATGACTTTTCCAATATCATGGAGAGTGGCTTGGCGACTACATCAGCCAATTCCCTCAGGACTCTGGGATCCATCTCATTATGTCCCACAAACTTACATATGTTCAGGTTCCTCGGTGGTCATGAACCTGATCTTCTCTTACAGTGGGAGGGCCTTGGCTCCCCCAGTCCCTGCCTTGAGGTCCATCCACTTGAGAGGTGTGGGAAAAGAGGCTGCCAGTGAAGACTGAGGCGAAACAAGTCATTGAGTACCTCAGCCTTCTCCTCGTCCATTGTTACCAGCTTGGCCCAAAATGTGTTTGAGCACAAAGTTCATTGAAATCATTATTTTCTTCTCATTGCACCAGTACAATGAATTACTGGAGAAAAAAAGAATTGTAGAGAACGACAAGGTAAAAATTCTTGCAACTATTGAAGAGCTTGACCGGAAGAAAACTGAAGCTTTACATGTTGCATGGAAAAAGGTATGACATTTGAAATCTAATCTTCACATTTTGGCCAGAGGATTAGATTTATCTTAGATAGCTGTTTTGCGTATTTTCATGGGGGGGGGGGGGGGGGGGGGGGGAAGATGTCTCTTTCCAGAACTAATCTCCCTTGCTTAGTATTTAAATTACAAAACAACCACTTAATTTCTCCTGTTTCATCTCATTTTTGAGAATAAGACATGAATTCTCTGAGAATTGTAAAAGATACAGTTAAACCTGCAAAACTACTTTACCATTCCTTTTTAGTGCCCACAAAAACTTAAGGAAGGTTAAGCTGCTGGCCTGCTGAATTCATTGTCTCTCACATGGAAGTCGGGCAAAACAGTGGTGCAGTCTGGTTTTTGTTCGCTTAAACCAGTATTTGACCAGAGTTAAAATCTGGTTCTGTGTAGCCCTGTACAGTTTGGGGCTGTGGACCTGGGCCACTGTTCCTGTCACTGATAGGATAGGTAATACTGGAATAGAGCAACACGTGATTTATGTTTCTGTTGCCTAAGCACTCTGCCTCCTTACGAGTTCACTCATATCACGAACTCATAACATTTTCCCTTTCCCTTTCTCCATGGAAAGCTCTTGACACATACCAGTACTTTTTGGCTTTTGAGGAGATCAGTTTACCTAAGATTAAATTGCTCCCAAATGAAGTACGGGTTTTAATTATTGCTGCCTGTGCTAAAGATACCACTGACAAAGTGGTACCTTTTCATTGCAAAATCTTGTTTGGCAAAAATTAATGAATTGAATTAAAAGCATTGTGGGTGGTGGAATAAGGGCATTCTCAGATACATTCCTTGACCTAGGAAATTTTAATCTGCATTTACAAAGTTGCGTCCCATCCAATACCTGGACATTGCTTAAGTAATCCTGGGGAGAAAAAGGAGTGGGGAATATGCCAGTGTGTGCCTCTTACAAGGTGTTTATACTTGTAATAGTCCTCTAATTGGGAGAAATCACAATTTACCAGTTAATAAATCTGAGGTGGGGCGTAATCATTTCCTTGGCTGGCAGCATAAGCCTTCTGATATGTATTTCATTTGATCCTTCTAAATGCTTAGTATAACGTATCTCATATATGGATGTATGTATGTAATTTCCTTGGTGTTGCTTCTCTTATCAGTAGACAGAAACCGAAAGATTTCGAATGCTAATATTTTCTCCCTGTCCTCTGTGTTGGTCTTCAAGACTTAAGCAGCCATTGGGTTAAGCTGGGCAACACGCCTGGAGTGTCGTGCAGCTCAGTGCTAAGTGTTTAGGTGCAGGTGCTCTTGATTCAAAGCACATACGTACCTCTTTTGTGGTCTGACTTCTAGGTGAATGAAGACTTGGGTTCAATTTTCTCAACACTTCTACCAGGAGCCAAAGCTATGCTAGTAGCCTGTAAAGCGGAGAATATCTTGAGTGGTCTGGAGTTCAGAGTCGCCCTAGGAAACACCTGGAAGGAAAACTTAACAGAACTTAGTGGAGGACAAAGGTTGGTGAACTTTGTGGGGTTTTTGTTTGTTTTCCATTGCAGTTACCTGTTGTGTATATCATTGATGTGTCTGGCTAATTATAGTTCAGGAAAGCAAAAAATGAATCTTTTTCCCTAGTCAAGTCAGGGACTCTGTCTCCTTCCAACCTGACTTCATACTGAAAGTGCTACTCAATCAGTTCAGCTGAAAGGGGAATCTGACTTAGAACAATACATTCCTTGGTGTATGATAACAAGCAAGACTTTGCTTCCCGGAGAAGTGACAAAAAATGAATTTAGTGGTGAGAAAACTGCAGGTAACTGTAGGTGGTACTGAGGTACTGTTGAATTAAATCTTCCAGCCTTTGAGTTGCGATCTCAAAAATCTATATAGACAAGTTCTGCCCCAGTGTCAGGGCAGTGTCGTGGTGACAGTTTGCTTCTCCGTTGATTACAGCCCCTGTGTAGGCTGTGGACTTCTTTGCAACTTCTGAGGAATAATCTAACAAATTAAAGTAGAAACAGAATTTAGGAAGAGGTGAGACAGAGATACAGAACTTCCTGAAGGACAGAATGCTTCAAGAACTGTACACTGAAAAACAGTGCTGCAAAACTCAGAATTGGGAATAGGTAAAGCAACAGCATGATTTTAAATATCATCACCCAATTAACCTGATCTTCTGGTAAGAGTAAGTAATGTTTGCCATTCTGGCAGAAGGCTTCACATTTTTAAATAAAAATTTGGGGTGGAAGCTGTCATTCTGTCTTTCCAGAAGTCATAGCATGAACCTGCTTTTGAGAGAGCATTTCGTTGCTACCAAACAAATATTTGCATAAGCCAAAGCCTCTCTAACAAGAGGGTAAAACATAACTTTCTTGTTCTCTGTATTAGATCATTGGTGGCCTTGTCCTTGATCTTATCCATCCTCCTCTTCAAACCTGCCCCAATTTACATCTTAGATGAGGTGGATGCAGCCCTTGATATCTCTCATACCCAGAACATCGGGCAGATGCTTCGTACCCATTTCAAACGCTCCCAGGTAAGATCTTGAAACTGTTGTGATCATCTGTTTATGCACTTCATTCTTTTCAGAGGCAGTCTGCCACTGAGGAGTCTCAGCTGTTCAGGTATTTTATTCAAGAGATGTGTGTTGTATTTCTAAGTTGTTTCAACTGGAAGTCACACTGATGATATGGCAACCATGAAACTTGTGATCATGACATTTTAATGTAAGCCACTGCCATGTAGTAACAGGAAAGAGTAACTGTGATACCATGACTTTCAGGCATGGCATGACCCACATACTGATTTTTTTTTTTTTGCTAGAGTTCTTTAACCTGAGCATTCAAAATATTTTATTTCTGACCCTGTTGAAATAAGCCAGGCGTTAGTGGAAACAATCTCTGTATCACTGAGGCCTGTGCATGAAAAAATCTGTAGAACCAAAGAAACTTAGTACTCTGAGTGAAAGGCAGTACCTATCTCTGTTTGGTGGTAGGACATGACCTTTCCAAATTAGGAGAGAGAGGAGGGAAACATTTGTCACTAGTATTTTAAAAGAATTTGAGCAGTATCATAGACTACGAAAGACCCTGCGTTGTTACAAAATCTGTGGCAACATTTTTTCCAGTGATTGATGCCTCATGAACAGGTATTTTGTGGCCTGTGTGCCACGCCAAGCGCTGGGTTATGGGCAGAGCCATACTTGGCTGCAGGAAATGCCTGGCCTGTGGGCGTACATCAACATGCTCAGCACGTTCTGTTGGGCTTCAGTTACGTTTTGAGTGTTTGAAGAATTACCACCAAGATTTAGCCAAGTAAAAGGAATCCTTTTTTAGAAGCCTTTTGCAATGTTGTTTAGCGTTTATTTGGTTGGCAGCATTTACTTAAAGCTTTCTGGTTTGTTTTAGTTTATTGTGGTGTCCTTGAAGGATGGAATGTTTAACAATGCAAATGTCATCTACAAGACCAAGTTTGTGGATGGTGTATCCACTGTTGCAAGATACAGTCAGCTTCAAAAGAGCAATGATGAACATGCCCTCAAGAAAGCCCAACGGAATAAGAAAAGGAGCCCTGCAGAACAGGGAAAATTCAACGTTGGCCCTTCATAGTAGCAGCTTCTTATGTGTTCTCTGTCCCCAGTCTATGGCTAGGCCAGGAAGCAACTCTAATTTTGACTTTTCTTTAACTTGGAAGATTCTTTTCTGTCTTAGCTTTTTTCTTCACATCCACACCTCATGAAGAACTGAAAGTCCCAGGAGTCTGTTGCCTGTACTATTAGCTAAACTGGCTGCATTTATTGCTGTTGAAATCCCATAAGTAATTCCTGTCATCCCCTCTGTAAGCATTTACACACAAACATACACGAACAGTAGCACTGTGAGCTCACCAGGAGGAACTGGACCCTTTGAGTGAGAAAAATCTGATTTGACTTGCACTGAAACAGCATTCAGGAAACTGTTGCAAAGTGTGAATACTGCCTTCGTATCCTGTTGCCAAATACCAGGAAAAAGTGGCATAAAAATTATTAATCTCCCGTACTTTTTTAAGAAGCAAAAGCATTTTAACTAACCTATTCTGCACTTTGCTGCACTAATTTTTTAATCAATAAATGTCTTAACCTAAACAATCTGATTGTGTACACTTTCTTCCCTCACCACTTTTCATTGAACAGTGCCTACTCAGAATTCTAAAGTTTGCTCAGTTTTGAACTCCCTGCTGTATTTCACAAAGTTCAGTTATTTAATTCTTGGACTGTAAACATTAAAGATAAGTGAAAATCTAAGTATTTTTAGACATGGATGGAGTGAAGGACAGTGATTTTTCTTGCCTTAAACAATCTGTTTTGCAGATTTTATGTATGTGTCTTGAACAAACCTGTTTTACAGTGCAAGTTTTATGTATCAGCCCTAAAAGCAGCCTGCTTTGCAGTACAGCCTGCTCCAGAGAGGGAACAAGTCTTGTGAAGGTGGAGCGGTGCTCTCTTCTCGGAGATAGGAGGGTCAAGGATAGGTTGGGGACTGAGCTGCTAGAGAGCAGCGTAGGGGAAAGGGACCTGGGGGTCCTGGTGGGCAGCAGGACAGCCATGAGCCAGCAAGGTGCCCTCGTGGCCAAAAAGGCCAGTGGCATCCTGGGGTGTATTAGAAGGGGTGTGGTCAGTAGGTCGAGAGAGGTTCTCCTCCTCTTCTGCTCTGCCCTGGTGAGACCGCCTCTGAATAGTGTGTCTCTTTCTCTCTCCCTCCCCCTGCCAATAGATTTAGGGAAAGCCATACCTTTATCCGACCTGTGAAATATTACTATTATCCGAACTGTGAAATATTACTAATAGTGTGTTATTGCTGCCCAGCTACTGCCCAAAGAGGGTTATTAATTCGCTACCTTTGCCGAGCAAAGGGTCTCTGCCGTGCAAAGGCAAACCCCCTTTAAAAGGGAGGATGCAAAAGATTCGCCTACCCCGAAACCCACCAAGTGGGATGGGACAGTTACTTGGCGTCACGGACAGGATACTCTCTTAAAGGGGAAGAGCTCCCGAATCGGAATTCGGGAAAGGAGAACAGGAAATCGGCCGAGCCCGAGCTCTCTGATCCGTGGTCACGGCTTCCCGGGTACGGTCTGACTTTGATTGTTCCCCATGGTTGCAGTTATTAAAAGAACACAAAGCTTGCCCGACGCCCCGAGGGCGGAGCTGGGCTGAGGTAAATTGGCAGGCACCTCTGGTGGTGGCAGAACGGATAAAGGATTTGGATGAGGAAAACTGAAGCCGGGACGAAGGAAAGCTACAGTATGTGGGGTTACTGGGGGCTTCCCTCCCGGCAGTACAGACAGACAAATGCATTAGCAAACACAATGGGGGAGACACGAGGGAGTCCTTACAAAACTTAGTAACTACAAGGCGAATTAAACGGAGAGAGAGAAGAATTGCACCCTGATGAAACACTTGGAAAGTGCCTATGAGGGGGAGAAGGAGTTAAAGCATGACCTCACTGTAACCCAGGGTGATGCGGAAAGCTCCTCGGTGTGGGGGGACCCTGGCAAAGGAAGAAGCTATGGCTGAGGAAAAAGTATTTCCTCCTTATCCTTGGGAGGTGATGAGGGAAGCAAAAGAAAATCACTCTCCCCAGATCAGACCCCTTATTGAAACAGAGTACCAATTCGATGAAGGGAGTGATTCCCCGAGGACAATAATAACCACTAAAGAAATACCCTATAGTGCTACCGAAGTGACAGAATTTCCAGAAAAATTTAGCTGTCATCCCAAGGAGTCACCTGTAGACTATGTGTATAGACTGTCAACCTCTGGAGGTGACCGAATATATAATACATACATGGAATATAATTATATATGTATGTATATTTTTTATACATTTGTAACATATACACACCCCATAATCCTGCCTGCTTGCCACAGACCAACCTGTTGGCTGGGATCTTCACACGGTTCCTCCACAGGACGCTGTCCCCTGTCACCCTCCATCGAGCAGCTGCTGGCTAGCCAAGGGCCGCATCACCCGAGGGCAGGGAGCACAGGGCAGAGCTGAACCAAAGGTGCCTTTCGAATTTGGGCCACCAGGACGCTGTAAAATACTTGCGGTGGGAGAAAAAAAACCACACTACCAGTCACTTCGAAGAACAGGTCATGCAGCTTTTATTTGATTTTACCTTTTTGGTAAGCAGGAGGGTTTTCTTTCAGTCAGATCATTCACATACTTTGACAGCACAGATTGCAGTGAATTTGATGGAGATCTTGCAACATTAGAAAACTTTTCTCAATATACATCCATTTAAGCAACAGCTTGTAGGTCAGAATGTGAGTGCTAGAGCCAAGTCTGTGCACTGCACTCCAGGTATACAAAGCATTGCAGCAGCACAAGAGATGCCCACGCTGGGCAAAGTACAGTGTGTTTTACATAGTGCAATCACTTTTAGAGGAAAAACTCTAGGAAGGCCACATCTATTTATTTAGTTTTTTTTTAATCCTGTCAAGTTCACAAATGCGAGGGGGGTAGAAATCAAACCGCCAACTGAATTAATTTTTGTACAGGTAGGTTTTGTGTATAGGCACATGCTTTAGAGAGGAGCTCTGAATCTGTTCTGTAATCACGAGAAAGACATATTGCTTTGTGATTCAGAACGTGTTAAACCATCTCTAACCTTCCCAACACTCTTGGCCAGAGTTGTTAATCCATGTAGAGTTCCTAGAATGCGCTCTTCCCTCTAGTGTAAATCCCCAATAAAGAAATTCAGGTTGCTATTGACAATGATTACAGTTATTCTACTTATGGTCATTTGACCATATTAGGCATTGCCTCTAAATACTCCAGTCCACAGTGAAAACTCACATTACCAGAGACGTGGAGGCTCTTGCTTTTCTGTTACTGTCACTCACCAATACGAAAACCCAAGTCAGACAATGAACTGCTACAGCAAAGCATCACTGGTAATAATTCATTTAATATTTAAAAAAAAAAAAAAAAAAAAAAGAAAGAAGCACTCATGACACTACATGTCATGGTAAGCAAGTTTTTAAAGATACTGCAAAGTGATTTGCCCAGTAAAATTTTAAAATGTACACTGTGCTCGATAGTTCAACCTACACGTAAACAAAGAGCAGCTCCCTGCAACAAGGTGTAAATCAAAACATTATAGCACCAGCTCCCAGCACCAAGGAGTCGCCCGCTGACCAGTTCTAGTGTACAATGCAATAGTGCTCGCTGAGGTTTCTGCTACACGAGAGCCACAGTGGGACAGCTCTGCCCATTCCTTGCTGACATCTTCTTGCCAGGTGTGCCCAAATGGCATTCCTCCCTTCCTGTGGAGAGCGAGCCAGACGACGAGATTGTCACAGTACCAGAAAACACTGAATGGGAAATGGCACCTGAGGGAAAAGTAGGTACTGCATACCTGATTCTGAACAAATGGGCATGGAGGAAATGTGACGCTACCTGAGCAACCCTCTTCCTAACAGGTCAGATCTCAAAGGAGCTGCAGACTGTAAGAAAAGAAACAAGCCTTCCTATGCTGAAAGCCATGGACATGATATTGCCCACACTAATGTTTTTATTTCACCATCAGCAAAGCATTTATCCCCAAAAAGCTGTACACATACTGGTCAGATTTATGGTGCAGTGCTAACTTCACACTATTAAAAGTCTGTTGCTATAGTGGTCAGGTTTGTCTTTTATCTGAGGGCAAAAAAAGAGACAGGCAGCATGGCCACATCATCATATAGCAATTTTACTCCACGTTAATGCAGATATAATCTTTCTTCTTAAGTGCAAATTAAAAAGTATTTGCTAGAAACCAGCACGACTTGGGCTGCTGAGAAATGACAGATGACTCAGTTTCTTACAAATACTGACAAGTCTAAAACATTACAGGTTTCCAAAGCAAGAACAGGGTTACGAACAGGAGGGGAATAAAACATTACTACTATTAAAAAAACATGTCATTGCAAACTTCGAACACTCTCCAAAAACATACCTAGAAAAGATTGTTTTCCTATTTTTTTTTTTTTTTTTCCTGCAGCTGAGGAGTGTCCATGCAAAACAATTTTGAGAAGAGCAGTGTTCCACCTGGGCACCAACTAGGCCCCATTTTGTCCCACACAGCTCAGTAAAGTGCTCTCTTGTGCATCCTTTGAAGAAAAAAGTTCTCATTTAAAGTTTGGGAGGCCGAGGTTGCTAGCTGGGGAAGGCATAGTCTCGGTCAATCCATGTTGAGGTCAGAGAAGGAGGAAGGAGCGAAGTTAACAGTACTCTGCCTTTCATAACTCACAGACAACAGGCTGCAAGGGAGGAGCAAGCAGGAGAAGCAGAGGTGGGCATCAGATGAAACCCTGCCCCTGGGAAGCCACTGGAGTTTAACACTAGCTTCATCAGGGGAAGCATTTCACTCGTTCTAGGTAACAAACATTAGCTCTACAGCAGAGTCCCAAAGATTTACTGTTTAGACACCAGGTAACAGATCTCCACACACGACGTAAGTGAAAATCAAATACGCTTTTCACTTCCTCTGCTGGTGGTTTTTCAACAATTCCTTGGAGGGACAAAGGGGATCTGAGTAACATTCTTTTGCCGATTTTAAGAAAAAAAAAAAAAAAGCATCTTGCCCTCAACATTTTTTATGCTGCACACTTATAAACATTCTAGGGCAGACTCTTAGAGGTATTTACTGATAAAACAACTAACCATCAGCTTAAAAGAGTAAAAATAACATTAATGGGGAAAAGAACTTAAGGCATTCTTTATTTTGGCCAGGAATGATGCATGCTACAGAGTAATCTTAATTTTCCCACTTGGTTTTCAGACCACTGCACTTTTTTGTTTTTGTTTTACATGGCACTTTGTAGTTTGTGTTTTACAACTCAGTCAAGATTTTCAAGTGTTTTCTTCAATATAAATGCCTTTTCTTGTAGCTCGGCTCTGCTATCCGATGCCATCGTAGATAATGAACAAATGAGGTGCTCTCTGCTTTCTGGTGTCAGGCTTTCCCACTGCTGAGCTTCTGTGTAGATAAAGACAGACACTGGACATGAATACCAGAATGTCAAAAACCCCCAAAAGGCCACCTCCATCCCCAGACAGGCTGAAGCAGTGACTGCTTCAACATTTCACTCGCAGTCCGTACTGCTCTTGCAGAAGGAAGCAATTCAACCGGACACTCAGGTGCACGTGCTGCCTCCCGCACAGGCAGTCATGCCTGTTTAGCCCAGGCTTGATTGTCTAAGCCTGTAACATGTGAAAACAAGGGCCTGAAGGACCAAATGTTTCCCACTTCACAATTGCTTCAGGTAATGTAAGTTTGTTGCTAGAATAAGGAAACATGAAAAGTGTAACAGAAATCCAAAAGAAATAATTTGCTACAGCACAACTGCAGACATGTATGGCCTTAAGACCTAAGTAGACTCGTTCTCTGAAGTACATTCTGCAAGGCTTAAATCCTAAATTAACAACGATGAACTAAACTTGGCACTGAAAGGGTAAAAATGACTCTTCTGCACAAACAGGAGCTCGCACATAATGCAATTCTGACTACACACTCAGTCCTGTGTGCTCTCCCCTGGACATTTTCCTCACCAAAGGAGTATCCAACAGTACTTTAGACCTTGACTTTACCCACAGTTACTTCAAGCCCTCTCCAAGCTTCCCAAGTCACCAAGCACAGAACTCCAACCGCCCCAGAATCACCTAGTGCTGCATGCAGAAAACCACACCATGTTGCCAGGGTTCCAGGCCACACTGCCACGTGCCTTCTCTACCAAACAGTGTCTCTCCCACATGGCAAGCAAAAAGTCTCACCTTGCAGTTTAGTGAGCAGCAGTTCTATCACAGACAAAGCTTCTGTTCTTATGGAGGTGTAGCTTTTGTTTTCTAAGGGATTGAAAAAACAAACAAACAAAAAATCCACAACCACACTAAGAACCAAAGGCATGCTAACCGTACAAAGAGCAGTCCCACTGTGCTCTCCAGACCACTTCTGTTAGCACAGCTCACTGAGCCCATTTGTGCTGGCAGCCTGCAATCCTCCCCAGTTGCGACACATTTGAATGGCAGAAAATGACCAACTAGAGGCTGACAAGCTGACTACACCTCGTGCACAGCCACCCAAACTTTAACAAGTAGCATTAAGCGAGGGTACATAAATCCTATGCCATCAAGCATGAGCTTGACACAAAAGGTTATTTGGTCTCCTGAGCTAAAATCTTGTTAAAGTCTTACTTCAGGAGGACTGATAGTTAAAAGCAACTTTTCCAAAGGAGTCTCTGGATTGGTAGCTAGCTCTAAAGTAGGTGCTGCCTTTAGGGGTACCAGAAACAGAAGCCACACGCAGGTATGAGGAGACTTGGGGCACCGTTAAGAGTCACAGGACATGTGGGAGCACTGCCAAAGCAATAAACAGCCCCACGACTGTGAGCGTTGCACAGGCAGCACTTAGATCCCCATGGGTGCTCTGCTCCAGGAGAGCACAAACTGCCTCAAAGCCTTGGAGCTTCATGCACCAGCTGGCTGAAAAAACTCTGGGTGTCTCCAATGTGTATATATCCAAGAAGTCCGAACTGTGGAGAAGAAAATCTTGTGTTTCATTAAATCAGTAATAGCTTGATCAGCTGGGGTCCATCTTCTGCGTGGAGAAACTTACTATGTTTCCAAGTTGCACTCCTCAGAGGCTGCACAGAGTTTGCTGTCTGTCTCTCCCTCCTCTTTTCAAAGCTCTCTTGCATCAGAGGAATTTATTTTGTGCACAGCACCCTGCATAGTACTGTCTCAAACAGCTACTGCAACATCAGAATTATCACAGCACAGTGCACGAAGAGCAAAATATTACCTGACAGCTTATGCTTATTCTGCACTCCCTCTACCAGCCAACTCCCAGAGAAGGAATGTATTAACAAGCAATTAATCTTCAACCATGAACAGGAAAAGTCCATTTACCTAAAGAATGGGTGATAGATGAACAGGTTTCCGACAGTATTTCTGTCAAAGCCACAGGATGCGAGTGCTCCTCATCAAACAGCATTAGCCTGTCAAATGCAAAAACAGTCAGACACCCTGCATCACTGGGACAGAAGTCTGCTCGACTTCCTCCGAGAATCCAATGTCATCCTCAATTTTATTAAACAGTATGAAGCAACAAAGAAGAGAAACATCATCAAAGTGGACTGCAGAAAGGAGAATTACCCTTGAAAGTAGGCATTCATGGCTTGTAGCACCCCAAGCTGCACTTTCCACGTGCTGAGTTTCAGACGGTCACACATTAACTTGCAAAATTCTTGGCGATAGCAACCTACGGAAAAATATGGATGTAATTGTGTTACCACAGGAAAAGGCAGAAGGCTCTGTCTCCCACATGTTCCTTGCACTCCTCTCCAGATGACACCAAGCTAGTCACTGCATGTGACCAAGTCAACATCCTGTAACAAGTGACCCTGAAAATCTTCACCACATCAAGACTCTCATTAACATACACTGGAAGATAAATAGCTGCATTACACGTTCTGGCATGCTAATAAAAGCAACGTGTTTTTTTCAGATACATCCAGTTCCTCCCCCTTGTACCAGCTTTGATGCGAACATGAACGTCGGCAGCAGAAATAGGCTGCTTTTGATTAGGCAAGCCACCTCAGGCATCCTGCATGTCTCCACAAACTCAGAACAGTTTGTTGAAGTGAATTCAAGACACCAGTAAACGAATTTTCCCAAGGATGGGCTACGCTGTGGGAAAGCTGTTGGGGCAGCTTCCTCACTGAAGATCTTGCAAGCTGCAAAAGCCTCCCCACTCCCCATAGGATCTCCAGGTCCCTCCCTCTTTCCCCCTTTCATTTTAAGAGGAAACAGTTTGAGCAAGAAAATTTGCTCTGCACACCATTAGCGGACTTACGCTGTGTCTCTGGGATCCTTGGCCAGGCTTTACCCAGGGTCTCGAAGGCACAGATCAGGGACTCCATCTGCACCTCTTTCTCCCTCATGTCCTCGTCCTCTTCATCGTCCTTTGGTAAACCCGTGCCCATGCTCTCAAGAGAGTTCTGCGGAGGCCATGGGGAGAAGGTATGATGGACGGAAGGATGAGGGCAGGCTAGCCACACACTTCAGTGCGACTCAGTCTTCCCTGGCAGTCTGTGCACACCAGTCCTCCTACCCAGTCAGTGCCTCCATACAGATGGAGCACAGGCCCCCTTGGCCACTGGCAGCTCCGGCACTATCGGCAGCCGGCAGAAGAGCACAGCAGGCTCCGTGGCCTTACATCCAAACATCTGTCTGTGCTATACGAGGCCCACTTGCAGAGCTGCGAAGCACTGCAGATACTGAACAGAAGCACTCTTGTCTACACTGGCTTCCTAGGAGTCTCCTGCCTGTAGAGCAGCCACTAATTAACTTTTAATGCTGTATAAGGGCAGTGCTGGACACCACAGGAAGGACTACAGAACAGTTGGGCTAACTCAGAATTTGGGCAGCACCCCCTCCAGGGCTCACCAACGGTCTAGTATTCAGCCCCACCAAGGATCTGGCTGAGTGTGGGGTATTCCTCACACCAGCAGCCTTCTGGGCAGAAGCCTGGTGTGCGTCCAGCATTATCAGCACTGTCATCACTCAAATGTTTAGCTTTGAAAGAGGGAAAACTCAAGAAGCTGAACTGTCACCTTCTTTATCATGGGAAAGACGATATCAGCCAGCTCCTGGAACCGGTCTTCCTTTGTTGCTTGCAGCACCCCAGCTGCGCAGCGCAGTGCCACCATCTTATACTTCAGGTTCTCTTTACGACATTCTTTCAGGACAGCCTGGACAATTTCACTGACAGCAGGCTGGCCAGGCACCGACTTCTGCAGCTCTGCACTGAAACACAAGGCACACAGAAACTATCAGACGCCAGTCCCTTCCCAAACACTGCTTTTCCCACACACAGGCAGCAATTCCTGTGTCCAGGCGCAGGGTTGCCTACCAACAGTTGTAACTGGAGTTACACTCTGGTGCTGCTCTTCACTCTTACCCTGTCTATTTTCCCTGCTTTTCTTTCATGTCTTTGCTCACGTGTTTCCAACGCGCTTTCCCCCCCTCACTCTTATTTCATCTTTTCCTTCTCTTTTCCCCTTTAAGGTGTCCATCCTTCCCCTTAGTGTCTTCTTCCTTCTTAGCAATTCTGGCCTCCCAACATCCTCTCCCTTGCCCTAAATCAACCATTTATCTCAGCAGGTCCCTCTGAAGCATCACTCGTCCCTCCCAGCTCTCACCAGTGACCCACACACTGACAAGTGGGATTGGGAGAGACTCTTCACATGCTGATGGGACATCAGGATGGTGTTCACAGCTTTCTAGAGACTCCTTAGCACCGGACAGGTGACAGGACTGTGCAACAACCTCCTTTTTGGGACCCCAGATCCTGAGAGCACCACCTATTTCAAGACACTTACTTGCATGCACAGACGACACTGCCAATGGCCTTCAACAGCTCCTCCTGCAATGAGTAAAAAAAAAGGTATCACTGACAAACGTTACACAGCCAAATGGCATAGTCCTGCTGCACAGGGGAAACCTTTGTACTCCACTGCGAGAGGTAGTGAGGAAATATGCCTATGACACCAGCCTAGAGAAGCAATGCCTGGCTTGGGCCACTCCTGCTGTAGAGGCTGCAGAAGACTTGTCTTTCCATCTGCACTAAACTGGCAGCAGAAAGGGGCCTTGCAGTGCCTCTGAGCACAAGCTAGTATCCCTCAGGGCTAGAATGTGGCACAGCGGAAGTAGTCTAAATGGAAACCCAATCCCTAAAGCAATCTGAACTTCATCTACTTATCTTCCCTGTCATTTCTGTATCTGCTAAACGCAGGGCAAAAGGCAGACTTCCTAAGCCAGAGCTCCTACACGTGCTGCTCTGCAGCACAGGACTGGATATGGCATTTCCTGGCTCAAGGGCCACATGCTGGTGCTCACAGCGATCCATGAGGTGCCAGCTCCTTTTTTACCTTCCCAGTCCAGGTTCTCCCCGGCAGGCCTTGCAGCAGTGCAGAGAGCACTATTCCCAGGTGCGGCGGTACAAGGGAGCCTGTCTGTTTGGCAATCGATGCCATGGCAGCTGCTCCCTGGGCTTTCATCTTCCAGGACTGGGACTGCAGAGCCTTCTGGGTAATGGTTATCAACTCCTGCATATACAGTCTGATGCCACCCTGTGTACCTGCATGTCAAACAGAGGACAACTGAATTTTTTCCACAAACCAAATAAAAATCTGATCTTATAAAAAAAAAAAAAAAGAAAAAAAGGGAAAAAGGCAGTTAGAGATTTATCTTTTTTTTCTAGACATGAAACATATCAGCAAGGCCTACTTTGCTTCAGGCAAAGGAGTGAAGAATTTCTCCCAGGCTGATTGAAGATGAGTTCTGTTTTCTAGGTGCTTCCAAAGAAAATCTTTACCATATATCTAGACAAAGAGATCATCTCAGTCCTTCCATATGGCAAACAGTAGACACTGTGTTAGCCTGTTTCTAAAGAATCTAACTGTTTGGGTTTTTTTGCAAGAACAGATCACTGCAAAAACATGTTTTGCAGCTCCCTTCCCAAACTCCAGAAAAGTAATCGGGTGACTGAGGGACCAGATCTGAAACCAGGTCAGAGAAGGAGCCAGCAAAACTATTTCACCATGCATCCAGATCTTCCTCTACAGACAGAAAGCAGTGCAAAATAGCCCTTCTACAACATAGATTCATTCATTGAAGTTAAAACCACAGGCATCACTGGAGAGATCTCCAACTCGAGACACAGGCCAAAGTCCTCTGTAACTTCAGAGTGTGCAGCAGTCCTCAAAGGCTGACATCAAAATTTCTGAAGATGCCCAGCTATTTGCACTATGATCAAGGCCATATTACAGTGGCATTCAGTGCCTCACAATCCTAAAATACTTCTCCTGACTGTGTCTGTGTATCCTCAGTGATCAACACCCCTGTAATTATTTTAAATAGCCACAGAGAAGCTAACCTGCCGAAACTCACGCAGGACATGTTTAGCAAGGAAGAAAATGGAAACAAGCTTCCCAAATCTCTTACCACGAGAACTCTGTATTTGCAAAATGGATTTCCAGAAAGCACTGTATTTCTTGCCCCATGCTTCCCAGAAAGCTTTTATCATTCTTAATGCAACTTACCGGGTACATTTTCCTGCCAAACTTCAGTCCACAGAGTAGAATTCTCTTTCTCTCCTTTCTCTTCATCGCGAACCTCATGCATGCCAAGAAAAGCCAATGGCAGCACATGTTTGGCATGGTTCTTCACCACATCTGGACTGTAGCGACCCATAGCATGCACAGTTAAAGCACAGCCTGTTCTGTAAATTGGCTCTGAAGGAAAAAAAGCAATCACATGTTATGACTGGGAAGCAGGATTTTCCTTTAACAGCTTGGTCTGGCTCTTGGGAAACAGAGGAATGCACAGTATTGTATAATGACGCATGGGAATTTCAGCCAGTGAAACCAAGTATCACAACACAGAAACGCTTCTTCACCAGCTTTTGCTATCAGCAGGAACTTTTTCTGCACTCTATTCTGTGACTGAACACCCCAAAAGAAACGTACCTTCTTTCTCCATGTACCAACTGCTGAGTTTGTGCAGCAGCTTCTCAGTGCTACTGTCCCGGGAAGTCTGTAACAGGAAGAGACTCAAATCACTCAAACACTTCAAAAATCCCAACATCAAAAAAGCAAAATAAAACCTAAAACCACCTCAAACCCAAACTCACCCGGACTAGATGCCCCATAGCAAAGGCAAAAGACTTCTGTACCACACTGTTGCGATCAGTCAGGCCGCTAAGCAAAGCACTCATAAGTTTGCCTGTTGGGAGAGACTTTGATTTATCAGAAATACAATGTTTTTACTGATGTGGCAAGAATTACAATAGCCTGCATTTCATTAGATTGTCTGAATTTATGCATTTTTCCTTGTGGCATGTTTGCAGGGGTTATAGACCTGTCTGGTCCTTATGTTTAAACAAGCGCACAGCATCACACAGCAAGGCTAGTGTTTTGCCAGCCTCAGCCTGCACACCTTGACCGATAATGTTCCTTTACGTCAGCACCCCAGCTGATCATGCTTTAGGCTTTATTTCTGTTTTGCAACAAAAAGATGACCTTCTTCTACTATCGAAGAAAATTTATCACAATAAATTTTAGAGAGAAGACCAAGACCCAAGGAAGCAAGGTCCCTTTTCATGGTCCTCCCATAGCTCAAACTGAAGGAACAAGTGCTTACTGACAGTGCTGCACTAACACAGGCATTGTTAAGTCTGCTCCAAGAAAGGCCAGAGATATTTCCACCCCTTCCTGCTGGGTGCTAGCAAATTCCCTCAACTCGTTCCTCTGCCTCTTTCAACTTGGTGAGGTATTTAACATCCCCAGCACCTACACCCAGCATGCCAGTCTCATACACACAAGGCAACTTCAAACAGCTGTCTGAGGAAAATACACAAGTAAAGATCACTCTGGTGACAAAATCAAGGGCCAACAGGGAGGGAACACTACTTACAGAACAGAAACAAAAAGCAACTTTAAAACCTGACACTAGAAACAAACCTTACCTGAATAAGGTGTTAAGTCCTGAGGACACTGTGTGGTTAACGACACAATCACACTGGCACAGCCTCCCTGGAAGATTGCAAAGGAAAGCAAAGGTAAGATGAAACAGTATTAGTCCCTGGTTACTACCTTTAATACTTGCTGCAGTGTTACATGCACTTGTACAACATGATCTAGGCCCACCAAGCCTCTGCCCTGGTAAGCCGAGAGCCAAGGGTGGAAGCAGAAAAACGGTTTGTAACAAATGACAAGAACTGAATTAGGAGGTGAAAAAGTTACCAGGACCCACACTTAGGATAGATGGTCCTGGAAGATTTACAGCTATCAAGGTCAACCTTCTGCACTCAGCTGTCACAGAGCACAACAGCCATGTAGCCCAAGGGAGGTTAAGGCAGCATACATTCAGAAAATCACAAGTAATGTAGGTGGATTGAGATTGGATGTAAAATGCCTCTAGTATGAATGAGCCCAAGAAGTCACTTTAAAAGAAACAGTCAAAAGAACCATATTTACATTGACACTGCTCTGTGTTCCTTTCTCTGTTCCCAAATAAACTATTAAAATCAGACATACCTTTGTGCCAAGGCCTACTCCACTTTTGATCAGTTCACACAGCCGAGGTACCAGCTCACCCAGGACAGACACATCCAAATACTGCAAGCTCTAGAGAGGCAAGGAATGGGGGCGGGGGGGGGGGGGTGGCGCGCGGGAGAAAGAAAGAAAGAGAAAGGTAATGGTGGCAGACTTAAGCTGGTCTACTTCCAGCTGAGGTCTGCCTCAGTTCTGCAGGCTGGTCTTCAGCTGAATCATGAGTTTGCTGCATAGTGGAGAAAAGGCATCGCAAAGTGGCTTCCACCACATACAGATTCTCTTGTCCCACTTCTATGCTGAGCTGACCCTGCTAAAATTATCATTTGCTGGAACTGATGTACTCCTGCGCTCCAACTGTTTAGTAAGCTGAAAGTAACACACTAGCAAGAACTCCTGTTGGGGAGGGAAAGAGATGCAAAGTGTGCCTATCTTAGGACAAAACCCAACATTACCCCAATCGTCTGAAAACCTGATGCAATAACGTATCCAAACTAGACACGGAAACGAAACTGGTCAAGATAGTTTTTAAGCAGGTCAAGACAAACAAGTGGTATAAATCACGTAAGGGTACAAGAGGGATATTATTGGTATAATTTCTAATTTCCTATGCCCAAAATGTCACTGGGCAAAACAGAAATCCTCATGTTACCAGCACTCTGAGTGGCACACTGTCTGCAGAGGGGAGATCCATCTTCTACAAAATTCAAGGATCAGACACTAACTGAAGGTAAACCTCTCTCAGCTTCAAAAGTCAGATCTGCTGTCAATTCCTCCTCCTGCACTGCTATGGTGAAGGGAATAATCCATTATATCATATCATCTCCCAGACGGCCCCACAATATAGAGGAATAGAGAGAAGGTTGCTCATAAACCAGGGCATCTTCATGCTACTCCAGGGAAGCCATACTATCTCTCCCCTCCCCTAGCAAATCCCAAGCATTGATCAGGGCAGCACAACTGTCCCCCCAGGGCTGGCAGGGGAGAGGCATGGCCTGGAGGAGGGACAGCAGCAGCTGCTGCAGCCTTTGGGGTGGTAGTGGGTACTCTTTTACATACAGCTTTTCATTCCCAGCCTCTTTACACTCTATTTATAGAAAGCGCTCCACCTGACACCAAAACGCAGCTCCACTTGCCGTTGTTACTTCTCCATAAGCAAAGGAAACAAAGAAGGGCTCTTGTGGCTAGGCTTCTCCTAAAATTTGCTCAGCACTCACACCCTCTGCCTGCTTGCATGCCCCTGGCTGTGTACAGTGCCTGAGAGAGGGGTCTTTCCTTTTGGAAGGGCAGGCTCTTACAGAGGGCAGGGAGCTCTGCCAGGACAGACCCTACAGCACAGTGTCTGGGCATCAGCCACTCCCCCTCCAGCAGCAGGAAACTATGATGCCAAACACGAGCTGCTGACAGTGCTTTCAGTGGTATCAGCATTTTCTCTAAATATCTCCACCATCAAAGCACTGGTAAGGCCCAGGCAGGGACCAAGGAACCACAAGGCAAGGGCTGGACAGTATTTGTGCCTTAGCAACAATGGCTACCACCAGCTGGAGGCCCAGGTAAGAAGTTGACTGTGGAACTGTGGGCCAGAGGTGAAGAGAAATGGTAGCTAGTGTAATCCAGAAACAGCTGAGCCCCCATCCAAAGAAAAGCACTTGAAAGATGGCCTCTTCATCAAAGCAGCAGGTCTTCAGGTGGAGAAACAATCCATCTGAATCCAAATGGAGCCAAGGTTATTCACAGCTGATCTGAAGAACAAGCTGTGGTGACAGGATGAGAGAACTCAGCAGACGAAAATGAAGGTGGACAGACATCCACATGGAGCTGTGATAATAAAATGAACCCTGAAGAGGTATTCTGTAAAGGTCCCACTTCAATTCCTGTTCTTCCCCTACAACACAGCTTACACTGGAACCCTTCTGAATCAAATACTTACCATGTTAATGGTTTCCATCATGGGAGATGACTTGACAGCACTAAGTCTGGCACTGTCCATTGCAGTCTAAAAAAAGGGGAAAAAACCAAAACCAAGAGTAAACTCATCATGAAAACAGTGGAAAGGGCAACATCAGCTATTAACTCACTACCCCACAGACTCAAATCAAATTCCATTTCAGATGGATACAGACAGAAAGTAATGATGTCTACAGGCTATGAATGTCCCCCCTTTCAGAGGCAGGTGGATGTTCTAGCTGGAGTACAGGAACTAAACCAGGCATGCCTGACATCACAGAAATGAAGGAAAAAAAAAAGGAAAAAAAAAAGAAGGAAAAAAAAAAAGAAAGAAAAAAGGAGAAAAAAAAGATTAAAAAAAATCCCACTTTGACCTATTGTTCACGCCATTCTCATTTGCAAAGGGCACAGCTTGACCTCTTTCCCTCCCCACAATGAAATTAGCTGAATTTGCTTCTGAACAGTGGGTTTCAGTCACTTTCCCCAAAGACTGCTACTGATTAATATGGTTCTTTGAGGAAGACTAAAGGACACAGTACTGGCAACATCCACCTCCAGCCCACAGTCCTATGGTACACCTTCTAATTTATGTTGTAAGAAGTCCTGCAGTTAATCCCTTGGGAAAAATAGCAGCGAAGTTTGACATACAGGTGCATTCCAGATAATTATTACAGACTCTCTCTTCACCTGTTTCACAGTTGTACATGGAGCTGAAGTGACATTTAACAACAGTTCTTACTAAGATTGTTGTTCACTTTCTGAAGTATGTGGTGGTCTAGTGAATAAAAAAAAATCCGAGCCCTTCAAAAAAACTCCCACTTTTGTCCAGCCTTATTCCAATAACCAAACTCTTTTTTAGTAATTTTAGCTATTTGTCTCTGCATCTTTGAACACCTCTTAACCAGATCTGCTATTTTTCTGCTCACTGAATGAAGCTTAATTCTTTGTTATCTCTGTTCTGTTGACAGTTTCCCATTATAATTGCACTTACTTTCTCCTGATCTGTTGCAGAAAGACTCAAATAATTGAGGACTTGAGGCTCCAGCACACTCAAGGATTCCAGCAGGGCTGGGATAAGTTTTGGTGCATGAGGTTTCAGCATAGACCCAGCACTTTTACTGATCTTCACAAGAGTGTTAATGCTGGAAAAAGATCAAGGGAAGGTCAACAGAGAAACATACAGACTTGGCTGAAAAACTTCTCTGGTCTACTCTAATCCAGTACCAACAAAAAAGGCCAATCCAAATCTCAGATGCATCAATATAAATCTACCTGCAAACAACAATCTGTGCATTTTTCTGCTGGAGCAAAATCATATCCTAGCCCTGAGCTTCCAACTCATGCTGTGCTTTGCACAGAGAGTGCTTACTTTTACTGGGGTATCACAAAGGGAATGGACAAAGAGGCAGTATTACATGCAGATGCAGGAAGAAAGACATCTTCATGTTTTAAAGAAGCTCTGGGCAAAGTCACCACAGAGACATCCATTGTCTCTGCTGAAGAAAAAACAAATTACAATGATTTGTTCAAGTCCCACTTGTCAGCTTCAGACTGACCACATCTCTCAGCCTGCATTTTGACAAAGGTTTTCATACCTTCAAAAGCAATGAAAAAATTCAAGAAATATTCATTTTAATTTGTTAGGAGCTTTCTAACCTCCCTGGATAATCACGTTCAATAAAAGAAAATTATTTGTGCAAAGACCAGATACACTCCAAGTCTGACTTTTCCAGCTTTTCTGACCTTCAAGCAAAGAATGGAATAAACCAGGTTACAAAGCGACAAGCATTTGAAGTCCCTACACATCACGGGACATTGAACCGTTACCTGACATAGAACGTATCTGAACAGTGTGACCAAATGCAGTCACCTCTGGGATGCCAACTGTCATTACTCACAACCAGTGGTGAAATAAAACCTGGCTGTTTCAATAACTACCATGGGATTTTTTGTTCACAAGCAGAAGAGAGAAGCCAATCCTGAAGGACAGCCCCAAGCACAGCAAACTGCTTGCAAATCAGTTTGCTAGTTGTACAGGGAGAAAAGAGCTTCCTGCTGAGAACTGAATCTGGGCATTTGCAGAGAGGCCAGATACTCCCAAAAGATAGGCAGAGTTTCCAGGGCTGCTGTTTGAACTCAGTGAGAAAAGGACTCAGCAGGAAAGCTGGTTTGGGGAGAAACTTGTCACCTTGTCACTTCAAACACAAAACATTCTGCAACTCAGGTGAATAAGATGCGCCTCTTCAAGACAAATCATGACCTGACCCCCCTCCCAGAACTTACATGATACAAAACTAACCTGAGAGATCGGACTTCAGCGACTGTGCTTACTATTCCTTTGTCTAGGAGGCAAGGGAGCAACACAGCTATTGTCTTCTGTCCAGCCGCTCCTTTAGAGGGATCACACATTTTCACACAGACCTGGGGAGAGATGAGAATCAGTACTGCAAGTGTGTACCAACCTTCTCCATCAGACAGAAGAAGCCAACAGCAACTACAGTAACTGCTCACAGCCAAACCCAGGCTCTGTTCCACCTTCATCCCCCTCTCAGGGAGGTACTTAAGCCCTAAGCCACATTCCTAAAAGGAGTTTCAGCTATGGTCAGTTACCAGAAAAGGCAAATTAAGGGCCCAGCAGGCCTCAATCTGCATCTGGATGAAGAGATGGACCAAATGACCTCTCAGCTGAGGGATAGCCTACCTCAGCCACATGGATTCAACCATTCCACGAGGCAGGCAAGCAAGACCCAGATCAGAACAGATTCTGCAATTGCAACAGTGTTTTGAGACCAGTTCACCACTTGTGCCATTGAAATGTCATGCTACATGCGCTGTGAAGGTTGTGATTTCAAACGCAATCCATTTCCACTGATGTGACTTCTTTAGATGAATACCAAACGAATTATTAAATGATATGTGCACAACACCCAAAAAACCTTGTGTCAGTAACAGCACCAGACAGTGAAGTCCAGACTGGATTACTTTGTTTTACACCAGTGAGGTTCCACTGGGTTTGGTCAACTGTTGAAGTTACAGCAAGTTTCCTAAAACCCAAGTGTGGGAAAAAAGGACATCAGAGGAAAAAAGCCAGTTCATTGGATCTCTCCTTCGGTTGTACAGAACTTAACATTGCATTATCCTCAAAGAGCAGAACTTCACCAGCATCAACAAAAGTACAGAAAAATATGTGGTCAAGCTTATTATGATTGCTTTCTAGGGGGATGTGCTGTTTATCACAACTGCACCTTATACTTGCGATCTTGTCAAGACAACAGCCTGTGGTCAAATGGTCACTCCTGCAGATAGCGAATGATTACCTGACACCAAAACCATATGTGTCTCCAAGTGCAAATGATGAAAGTAGAGTTTTACCTTGCTTAAAGTTTTTAGGGCTAGTTCTGCTGCCTTCCGCACAGTCTCCTAAAAAACAAGTCAATAATCCATTGTTACTACTTTTAAATCTTCTATAGAATGATTCATATTAATTGATAAGTATAACACTAGTACTGACCAGGCTATATTCATGGCTAATACTTAATATAACATCTTTCAAAGAAATCTTGGCTTTGGTCAATCTGAGTATCTGGTCTACCTATGACAAATACATTAACAATCTTGCCTGACACCACCAGGTTCTCTGTACTTCAGTTCACATTTGTCTCTGTGATACTATTTTATTGGTTGTCCTTTAAAAAAAAAAAAAAACAACTGACAAACGAAAAAAATGCCAAACAAACAGTAAAACCCAAACTCAACCCCCCAAAACCCTAACAGAACCTTCTATTGCAGAAAGAAGTATATAGTGCTTTGTGTATGCTTTACCCCTTCTCAATATAATCCCTGTTTCTTAGTGCTGCTTTACTCATTTGAATGTTTAGGACTGGAGAAAGATGGCCTAAAAGCAAACAGTAAAATTAGTGCAGCTCTGGTGGCACATGACTCTCTAACATTACTTGTATTGATGAATTAAGCAGTATTTAGCAATATTCCTGGGTACTGAAACAAAATCACCTGGACTAGTAATGTCTTAGGATATTCTTTGAAAAAAAACTGTCCTGCCACAAGTAGACCTTCCCAAAGCATTTCCAGGTAAAATTCATGAATTAGACCCTTCCCAAAAGGCAGTTTGCAAGCAGATGCTCTATTTTGGAGGCTAATATAGCTCATTAGCACTGAGGAAAAACTGCTCAGTTAGTTTCAGCGCCCAGGAACATTTCTGAACACACTAAATGTACTAGTATGGAAGCAACGTCTTGGTACACATTTTGGAAAAACCTTGCTTAAGCTTGAGCAGAGAAGTCTGGATCCAGAGAGAACACAGCTGAAACTTGGAAAGACCTGAGGGCTCTGACTTCATATATGCAAGTCATTTAGGCACACAAGCAGCCCAAAATAAATACTTCTACGCTCCAGAGTTAAGCAAATACTTAGGAATTCTTTTATACTGAGGAAAAATGCTGAACTGTCAAGAACAAGCACAGTAGGAATGAAACCCAAGACTTAAAAACGTAAGAAAATACACAAATAATTTCCAAGGTGGCATGGAATTTTTAACTGCAAGGGCCCTGAATTTCTAGTCTGCTTAATACCCAAAACTCCCATTGGCTTCAACTTGACTTCTCAGAGAATCTCTCTTTAAACACGTCAGAGCTTGATCACTGTACTTTCTGTTGAAGATTCCCGTTCATTTATCAGTTCCATTACCTTAATGTCATCTTGCACTCTGAACAGGATTTCCCAGATGTCTGGAAGCTTGTCTATAATGTCATCCAAAGGTCTTCCTCTTAGTAAGTCATTCAGTGCCAGACAGCTGCAAACAAGGAATTTTATTTCCTTCACATGGTGTACTTATTTCATATAGGTGTATATACAGGTATGTTTATAAATATAAGTAAATGGTTAAAAAACCTTTCACATTCCTTATTTTCCCCAAACCCTGAATCTACTTGGTCTTAAGAACGTCTCCTTTAGCAGAGAAAAAAAAAAAAAAGTTCAATCAGGTGAAATCTGAAAGAGGTGACAGCAAGTGAGAAAGGCCACTGTAGTGAAAACTGCTACTGCAAATATTCCAGTTACAAAATTGTTTCGGATTTCTTTTCTGTAAATATAGGGTAAGAACAAACAAAATTGTCTAAAGTCTGGAATTAAAATTAAAATGGAAGTTTTCAATACAGCATAACTACAAGCCATTATAAATAAAAAGCAGCTTATTAAAAAGGGTATACTGACCGTCATCCTGCTGCCATATATATATACATATATATCCAGACTGTCAAGATTTTCTAAAACTAAGCAATATTTCAGGTCCAAGAATAGGCAAGAACTCTGTGGCTGGAAAACGCCTCCTTCAGAGAATGTTGTTAAGTATCATGCACAAGCTACATCCAGTAAAAATTTCAGGCTCAATGAAGCAAATAGCTTCAAGATTGTATCACACTTTGAGTGCAGACTACAAGACTGGGCTCTGTACTGAGGAAAGGATGTGTCCTCTTCCCAT
Source organism: Leptosomus discolor (assembly GCF_034619465.1). NCBI lineage: Eukaryota > Metazoa > Chordata > Aves > Leptosomiformes > Leptosomidae > Leptosomus > Leptosomus discolor. Next base: position 23,485,171 of record NC_141419.1, read on the forward strand.
CCTCAACTTCTTCTGGTTAACAAGTTTATGGTGAAGAAGAGAAGAGTGTTCAAAGAAAAATCTGTTACTTTTCCTAGCAATACCTGGATTCCCTGATCCTCCACAGACTGCTGGTTAGGTTACTGATCAAATCCTCTAGAATTTCCTTCATGTACTTATCAACCTATTATTAAAAAAAAAAGAAAAATCATGAAACAATCATGGACCATGCATCCTTGTCCTGTACTCTGGAAAAAAATAAAAGGTCCTTTTAGACAATACAACCTGCTTTCAACCACAGCAGATGAACTAATGATTGCCAGAGCTGACCCTGCACAAACTCTGACTTTGCTTTAGACATGCCTTTCTCTGCACTGCTTCAGGGCTTAATGCTGTGACATACGCTACAAGAAAAGAGGAAAGTCCCTTAGTCCTCTATCAACTGAACTGTTTAGATGTAGCACCAAACATGTATTTACAGGAGAAGCAGTTGCACCTTAATGAGGGCTCAGAGCAAATGACTTCACAGTAAGATCAGCTTTGCTATGAGAAAATGTTTGCAAACCCAATTCCAGGCCTGTCAGAGCCAGAGCAAGGGCATCTCATGAAAATCACCTATTCCTGAAAATTGTCTATGAGGAGTTATCCTCAAACTGATCGAACAGCCTCTTCTCATGGATCTCCTCCTACTTAAAAACTGAGGAAACATATTTAGTTGCTCTTGGTTTAGGAAGGGCATCTTAGGCCATAAGGATTCCTGAAGAGCTTCTCATAAGCAATATCAAAGCAGTATCAAAGTGTGCAAAGACCCCACTTTAAATAAAGCAAACCATAAACTTTAACACTGTCCACAGAACCAAGGTCTGCGATTTCTTTTCACATGCGAGAGGCAGTGCAAAACCTCTGCGTATCCTTCAGCCCGCCTATGGATTCAACCACCTCTTTCTCTGTAGCACAATACCTCACCCCTTTCTGCACAGCCCCTCCTCTGACAAGATGCAATTGTCCCATGAGGATCTCCGAGATGCTGCTGGCTAGCAGCAACCCCCCTACTCTGCATTTTGCTGCTCACTCACCATCGACTTGTCGGTGACCAAGGCATTCCAAATACTGGTCATTGCCTGTCGAATGCCCAGGTTGGGGTCAAACTGGTAACGGTAGAGCCGGGGAAGAAGCTGGGGCAAAAATGGAGCCAGCTGCTCTCCAGCCTTGGCAGCTATCACATTGAAACCAAAAGCTGCTCCCTGAAACAATGACAAGAGCGTTTGTTGAAACAATTTGCTCACTCAGTTATCGCTCCTGGGTACACCACAGTCAGCGGCAAAGTAGACTGACAGTTTAGATTTAGACCAAAACAAAAGGTCTAGAATGGTACCAGAATTAGCCCCCCATCAGTGCTACAGTACCACAGTGATCTCAAGCATACAATCACACTCAGCAGACAAAATACTACTTTAAAACTTCCTTCTCTCCAGCCTTCATTTCCAGACACCGACTGACCTCATTCGCAAAAGTGGTGGTGGAGAATTAAAACTATGAGAATCTGAATATGTTCTTCCAAAAGAGATTCTTTCTCGGAAAAACTGGTGAGGGTGGGCCTTCCCTACAACTCTGCTGCATTTAGAACAACTAGAATAACCCAGGAAACGAAAAACTGAAAATAAAACAACTCTACTTTAGCTCCACAACCTGAAATTGCTGGGGATTATAATTTTGCATCTGTCCATGTTTACTTTATGCTCAAGTATTCTTCCATACTCTTTTCTTCCTCCAACATTGTCAATTCCATTATCAATTCTAACACAGTGGAACTGATGCTCCCCTGTGAAGTCCCATGGGATTTGGCAGGATAGCCCAAAAAGAAATTGCTTAATCCAGGCAGTGTAGTGACGGCCTCTAATGGCTCCATGTTTCCTGACATGCAAAAGTGTCAAAAGCTGCCACTCAAATCCCCACTCTAGGGATTTCACAGGACAGGATGTGCTGTCTGGGTTCATCTAGAAAAGGAGGGATAATAATGACACACTCTCAGTTAGGACCACTGCTGTGAGGAGCAACAGGTTGCAGAAAGTATAAAGGAAAAGGGGGGCATTATCTGCAAGGCCCTGAACAGCTTGCTCTGCCTAGGTCTTGTGTGGAGGTTTGGAGCACAGACTTCCAGGTGCCCCCTTTGACTTAAACGATTCTGCAAATTCCTCAAATGCCGAAGCTCAACGAAGCTCAACGAGTGTATTTTCTTGACTGATCCTGGCTGCTGAAATTCCACAAAGGTCAGGAACCTAGCTATGCTCCTGTGCTTCTGAAGTCCTGGTGCAAAAGAGAGGGAAGTCTTGAGAGACACACTGACTTGTTAAACTCTGGATGAAAGTTAATGCTGGGGGTTGTTTTTTGCATGAAGTGGTGTTGCCAGAAATTCAAAACCTCAGGTAGCAGGCATGAAAGATGCAATACAGTAGATGCAGCTACCTGAGTCTTCTGCATGAAAGCACATGAAAGGTGCTCTGCCTGCTCCCAGGGACAAAACAAGTTCTTCCATGCTTATGTAAAGCCAGTGAAAAAGTCCCCAAGTTAAGGCTCTGAGAAGTATACTTAAATCTTCAAATTTATAATGCTACTTTTTTTGGCAGCAAGTGGATCAAAGAGTATTTCGGCTGTGCTAAAGGTCCCAGTAGCTTTAAAATACCAAGATTTAAGTTAAAAAAGGATACAACAGGGATTAAACTGGCGTATTGTCAACTGGCTTTTTAGCAACTTACTGCTGAATACTTTTTCCTCTGCTTTTTTACCTAACAAAGGTCACCTTCTCTGGCATCTGAAAATTCAGCCAGTTTTGACAATACTATCTCACTGTTTGAACACATCAAGATGTGGCCTCTAAGCACAACTGAAAGTACAAGGAGAGCATCACAGTTGATTCAGAGGGGAATGTAGGATGTTACGAACCCTGTGATACCAATGTTTTGTTGTAAGAATTTCAAGTAACCCTAAATTTGTTTCTCAAGCTGGTAAATTTGCATTGGACTTGACACCAAAGCATCAACCACATGCAATTATATCCACAGACCACATAACCAGAGCTAGAGAAATGCAGTTACCATTTCCAGAGTTCCCAGTAGGAATGGAAGTGATATGAAAGCAGCAAATTACCTTCCGAGAATTCCACATGGCATGATGGTTGGCCAGATTCATGAATTTGTACACCAGGTCTGGTTGATTGAGATCACTAGCCAGTGAACAAAGCTCCTTGTAGGTAGAAAGGCCTTGACTTTGGAAAGCAGAAGGGAAATCAGCGTCACCATTTTTAGCCACACAAATGTCATAATAGCTGAAGCTACAGTCAAATCACAGCCTAATGCAGACAGAGAGAAGTGAATACCCTATCTGTATCACAAGTAATAGTTATGGTAACTTAGAGAACAAGGAACAAAAAGCTCAGAAAGCAGATTTATAAGCAAGGGAATACTGTTTCAGCACTGATTGTGTGTCTGTCATTGAGACTGTCAGTAAACTTACCCATCTGGGGTTTTACTCAGGCCACCCTGAAACACCACAGTTTCTCCAGTCATCTCATGTTTCGCTCTGGTGGAAAAGAGGTCCCGTATTAGCTTTACCAAACTCTACCCTTGAATGGATTTCATTCTACAGAGCAAGTTAATTTGCTTTGCTTTATTAGGTCAGTAACTTCCCACTCTTTCAGATCCAATCCCGCAAAAAACAGACAGGTGTGCAAAGCCACACACTGCAAGGATTTTCATTAACTTGCATCATGTGTAATGTTAAGGAGACACTGCAGAAAATGAGGGGTTTGCTGTGCAGTCAGAAGGTAAAAAGTCCTAACACTGAATGATGGCTTTTTATTTCTGCCCAGATACAAGCCATGTAATGGACAGCACTTCTCTACTTCAAAATGAAAAAATCTGATTTCCATTCATCTAATGTTCTCCTGTTTACCACCACTGGATCCCCACACTCCCAGCCTAGGTTCTGTCATTCACAGTGGCCACACCAGGTTAGACAGGAGTAGGCTGCTAAAGAGGATTCTTAGCGCTGACAGACATAATTACTAGCCAGGAGTCCTGTAAGACCAGCATGTTTTGCACTAAAGCTGACAAGTGACCATTAACAACACTTCCTCAGTAAAAGGTACATTTCAGGCACAAGCAAGTCCCCACTTCTGCAACATTCACATTGTGCAGAGTTGCTGCAAGAAGTCGGTGTCCTTTGCAATTACACAATACAGCAAGTGGGAAATCTAACCAAACCCCAACTGATTTGAACTGCTCGAGTCAGGACCGAATTATTATTTTGAGGCTTTGTTGAACGGAACAAACCAGAAACAACTTCAGTCACAACCAACTCTAAGCTGAGTTAAGAAATGTCCTAGTTTGACCCACTGGGAATATATGGGTATCAGCTTGGCCCTGGCCACAAAACACCTCTTTCCACATATGAGAGAGGCCCATTTTTGTTCCCATCAGACACAGCTCAGAGTATTGTCTCACTGTGTTCTGAGCTCACTGTACCTTTTCCCAGTCATAAGGGTATCAACAAGTGTAGTGACTAGCTCTTGCTGATCTCGTTCGCTTCCTAGTTCATATATCAGCCCAAGACCTTTTGAAGCAACATCTTGACTAAGCTCTGCAAGAGATTTTACAAAGTAAAATTAAAGATAAGCATGTAATTAAGTACACACAAATTTGAAAAACACTATTCAACCAAAATCATGATCTAGCAAATGGAGCTCTGTGCTGAAGTTCACAGCTCTCCATTTTAGAGGAGATCTAGTCTGGCAAGACACAAGCTTTGCATTCTGAAGCAGCAATTTGCTCTGAAGGCACCCCCCCATCAAATTAGGTGACATCTTCATGCTAATACTGTCACTGCAGGTTTTGCAATAGCAGAGAGAGTTCCAAGAGACATAAGTATTCTGACACACTGATGGCCCCTGAAGTCCAGCAAAGTTAATGGCAATACTCTCTTCCACTTCAGTGAGCTTTGATTAGGCTGCTGGATGCCACTGTTTCCACCAGCTGCCATGAGTAGACCTAAGAGCCAAAATCTGCTAGCTTAAAGAGGGTTTACAGTTCCTGTCCATGCAGAACTGTGATATGCACCCTGCTGCCCAAAGCAGAGCAGAAGCAGCACCACCGAACACTTTCTGTTATTAGTCTGAAGGGGCAAATGCAGAAAAAGATTTGTGCTTGGTCAGCAAAGCAAGGAAAAAAGCTGTGCTTCTTATCTCTACGTGCAATGCCAAGAAAAGAAATAATATTACATCAGAAATGGGATGTTTCTACAGTCATCTTTTAATGCTGACTGACAGAGAGGGTGTAGGTGACTTTCCACCTGTTCAAAGATTACCTCCATTCTGTTAAAAGCCCGCAAAAAGGCACCACTCTTAAGATGTGATAGTACTTACCATCACTATCTGACAGAATTGAAACAAATGCACTTTGAATATCCTTGAGATGAGACTGTAAGATGAGAAAAAAGGACATTATTTTTATCTCAGGTTTTGGATCCTTTGTCCGGTGTCAAGGCAAGTTTGTAACAGATAAACAAAGACTATTGTATCAATGGAATTGCCTATTTGAGCTACACCTACGACAAGAACTGCCCTGACTATAAGCAGCAGCCTGACTGACATTCATAGAAGATAACAGTTATTTGTCCAACACCTTTTTACAGCTACCATGTCATTAGTAAACCACGTATTTTATTTTCCTTGTCTAACACATGGCAGTAATGCGTCATAAATCCGGCTTGCAGCCAGATGGGGCTGTTCTCTGTGTAAGGATGTCTTTTTTTCATCCCCAAACTAGTGGATGTTGCCGCCTCCCATAAGGTCCACTGTTTAGATGAGTGTAATATGCGGCAAGGTTTTACATGTAACAGCTTACATTTGCAAAGCACCTATTGTTCCAAAGCCCTTTATTTTTCATTACTTGAAGAGCACAAAATGGTTATGTGGTCCCATCACAGCCTGCAGTGCCTCTACGCAGAGAGAGGACATTTTGGTTGGGAATGCTTTGTTAAGTCCTTGTGTAGGACCTTTCACGTTCTCTCACGACGGGCAAGCACCCTAAATATCAGGTTTTCATCAAAGCACACCAAAAATACACAGTACATGAAGCACATCATAACTGCTCCTACATACCACAGTTGTGATAAACTCTGTGAAACAAATGAGTCCAGGAATTCCATCTAGGTGTCCCCTTCTTCCTCTCCTAGACCTACTTTCACTGTATTTTCCAAAAATAAATCCTAAAAACTATACAGACACCAACCTCTTCTTCCCAAGGAAGACGTACTGCTACTTCGTCTTACAACAGCTATTTACACTAAGCTCACTCTGACTTGAGTACAAGTCAGATGTTTTCAAAGGTGCCAAAGAGCTTCATTCATCTGCCAGTTAGTATGTTCCCCCAGTACCAAAAGATGGGTCGTGTCGCAAAAAGACCTCAATAAGGACTGCAGCAGCACTGGGGGAAAAGAGGCAACAGAACTGAAGGCGAAGGAATGGGCAGAAAGGAGGGAAGGAGCAAAAATAGAGACAAGGAGCCAGTGTTAGGAAAGGGTGTATTTCTTACCTTAATTGCTTTGTGTGTGCTCAGCTTCTTCACCATTGATAGAAGCCAGATGCAAGCTGCCTGCCTGACATGCGGGTTAGGGCTGATGATGTGCTTGTTCAAAATAAGGTCTAGGACCCAGGGCACCACGTCATTCACTTTCAAATCTATATAAAAGAAAGAAAGGTGGAGGGGAGGAGGGGGAGCTTTGAGAATTGGCCACACCCATTTTTAATTTCAATATAATGTGCAGCAGCAATGAAAAACCTAATCAGCCCAAGAGTACTCAGGTGACACCTTAATCTCTGCTTATTTATGAAAAGCCTCCACTGGAGTCACTGGAAAAGTACTTCTCCTAATAGAAACACTGAACAGAGTCCTCCTAACTGTTCATGAAAGTGTTTCAGAGCCTGTGGCCGAGAATAGATACCACTCATACTGCATAAAATTCAGCACGCTACTTTCTTTTGTTAGGACTCAAAATTTCTGGAGCAACAGCAGGGTTCAGTTTCTACCCATTCTGCACATGCTCAGCTTTGTGTACACTAGAGATCTAAGACCACTCTCACAACATTAAAACACCTCTTTGCAGGTCTGAGGCTGAGATTTACAGCTGCCTGAGGCGAGGATTTTGTCATGCTTGTATTTCAATGTGTACAGAATCTTAGTCCTTAAATAAAATTTCTGCATTTCCTGCATGTAAATGTCACTTAATCACCATTCAGAGCTGTTGACAAAAGACTTGCAACTTAATTTTATAACCCTATTTTCCAGTGCAGGCTTCAAAATGCTATTTTAAAAGGTATGTGTATGTTAAACCTTAACCTAACCCAACACGGAAAACCAAAATTAAAAAATAAAATAAATGCAGTGTTCAGTGGCAATGAATTAGATATCATCAACAAGTTATTTAAACAGCACATGAAATAAAAGTCTCCTACCCTCCGACCAGATGGACCCGAAGAGGTGAAAACACCTGTATATAACCAGCATTGTAGAACACCGAGCAGCACATTAATAAACTCAAAACATCTCTTACTTCTACTGTCATAAATCAAACACCACAGTTATGGAGCTCTGTGTTAGTCCAGAATTGTGAGATTTTACATTCCTCAACCCAGCCCCTGTATTAGGAAGGCCTACCTGAAGGAGGGATATATTCCTCCTCTGTGACTGTCCATGCATCACGTGCCGCCACAGAGCTGGTTCCTACAGCAGCACTGGTAATAGCTTCACCAACGGTGAACTGCAGTTCTATTTGTTTGGCCTGAAAAAACACATCAGAGCCTCAGTGACAGTACTAATTAAACACCCGCCAAAACTTCTGACACTTACTCCACAAAATCACAGTCTCTCTCCCAACCCCAATTCTCAGCACCAATTTGAGTAAGATCACTCTTGGTGAGTCTCTATGTCTCTACTCAGACCCACTGAAATTGACGGAAACTGAGCCAATATCAAACCCTCCAAAACAAATGGTAAGAGCTAAAATTTCCACACTTATTTTTAAAGTGTACCTCCTACGAAGCTTTTGCTAGTCTATGGAAAAGCTCAACTTAGTGAACAAAAAGAATTTCAGACACACGACGAAAATACAATAAAAGTTAGAACAAGAGTGCCAGTCATTAACGAAAATTACTGTGGCTTTGTTACAGTATGCAGTAGTAAAAGACTCTCCTGTAATTCCATCCAGAAGTTGATCATCTCTAAAAGACGCACAAATTTGTTTTTCACATTAAAAGAATTCAGACAATACTTTGCTTCTCTGTCCTGTTTCCACTATTCTCTAAGCCCTCAGGATCAGAATGCGCAGAACTCTGCCACTTTTACGTCATTATTTATGACGAATCTTGAGTCATAAGAACTGATTTCCATACCTGCTGAACACCTTCTAGATTGCTTTCCTTATTCTCTTACAGGCATTTGGAGAAGTAAGCCCTTTGCTTCCTGCAATCTAAGATAAACTGGTTTTTTTCGAGTACACATTTTATAAAGGAAGCTGTCATGTCCCTAAGCAGTTACAGGAGATAAACATGGCACTTAGAAACATCACCCTGTGTTTGCGTACACAATGTTCTTACTATTCTTGCTTGTTTGATCACATCAGATTGGAGGACTCGGCAAGGCCAGACTGTCTGATACTCAATAGCTGCTTCTACAATGCTGAATTCTATGTCAGTATGAACAAGGAAGAAAGATAAAACAAGCTGTAAACGAAGAACACTAAAAAAGCTCCTTGACTATTTAATTTTGCCGTCTGGCATACTGCAGTATGTATAGCAGCTCTGAAGTACCGCGAAAGAATGCAGTGCACTACGCTGATGCATTTAGACTGACAACAGATACATATATTCCTATAAACAAAGCTTCTAATTCAAGTGATGTGACGTGTCAGCTGATCAGTTTAAATGAAAAATAAGGCGTATTTTATTATCTATTCTTAGGATACCTTTGAATGCCCAAGTACAGACCTATGGCCTCATTACTATAAGCTCTTAAGATTTTACACACACAGGTAATCCTCCTGAAGGGGAACACATACTCGTCTCCGAGAGTGAGAGAGACACCTCAACTGGCAAGTTTTTAAACTGTGGCATAAAATGTTTTAAAAGCCCCGAACCTACTTCTGCTCTCTATTTCAAGGCAGTTCTAAAAAACCCAGAGGCACTATTACAAAAAGACAGCTCCCCTTGTAAACCTGGCTCTGGAGTACATAAAAAACATTCAAACAGAAACACTCACTGCAGTATAAAGATTAATACATTGATAGCGCCTCACCTCCACAGAATCCATTAAACCCTGCAACAGTAGCTTCTGGTGGGGAAAATCTTCATCTCCCACTGGGAAGTAACCTAATGTTTGTATTGCTCGCTCCTTCATCTTAAATACAAACAAAAAAACAACACCATCACATAACCTTCCTGTAGGTTCAGAAGATACACTTTAAACCCACCTTTCTCACTCTTGCTGAAGTTCCACTTAAGTTACCAGAAGTTGGACATGCAAATGACTTATTAGATCAACCAGTGTACCCCTCTTCCAAAACACAGATCAAAACAAATGTCCTGTTACCTTTGAGGATTATTTCCAAGTGAAAGAAGATGCTCCCATCTTTCTTGAACTGAAAGTATGGCCATTCATAGTTTTCGTCCCTTAAGCTATATGACTAATGACTATAGAAAGCATAAGTGATCAACCGCTCAACCACACTGGGAAATCCCTTAACCTAATTCTGAAAACCCTTAGACTAATTCTGACTCACTAAAGCCAATGATAACCCTAATTCATTTAAAAAATGAGGCTGTTTGGCAGGTAATAACATAAACGTGGGGATGGAGCATTCCAGAAATGAATAAGAATCATAACAACACTGCAGCATCTTGCCTTATTTGTTTCCTTGCTGGAAGGGATTCGGGCCAGTAAGCTTTCAACAAGTTGCAGCTTTGTAAATCCTGTTCCTTCACTGGGGATTGGCAAGGGGCCGTTCCTGCCAATCTCCCCAAGAGCCGTACAAGCAGCCACCACGAGGAAGGGAGAGGTGCTGTCCAGAAAAGAACCTACCGGAAAAAGCGAAACGGGATGACTTGGGTTTTCCATTACTACTTAGCAGTGGGCAGGCAGGCACTTACATTTTACCAATGTAAGAAGCAAATAATTTATCTTCTCTCCAGCTGGTAGGAAGCATTATGCTACAACAAAATCAAAGTGAAAGGAGACACTGAGAGCAGTCTAGGCAGTGACAACGCTCCTAACTATGCTATGTTGGTCTATGAGCCAAGAGCCCACCTAGTTCTTGTTGAAAATGGTTACATCCATATATCTACTCAGATCATGTTTTTACAGGCCGTAAATTCTATCAAAGAAAGTGAACTCAATATTACAGTATCTGTGGGCTGAATACCTGACAAAAGTGTGGAGTGGTTGAAAAAACAACTGTTACATCCAGTAAAGTCTTAGGCAGGAACTTACCTATTGTCTCTGTCGTCGACTTTATGAGCTGTTCTTGTTCCGGCATGAATGCAGTGTTTGGCTGTTCTATGTCATGTAGCTCCATTGTTCTGATTTTCCCTTTGGCCAAGTACCTTCCTATTGTAAATCCCAAAGCCAACAAGGATCCATGTTGAACCTCCGGACTCTACAGACAACACCAATAGTACAGAAAATCTCATTTTCAAAGCAAGGAGCACTTTGCACAAAGCACTGATTTAAAAACACATATGGACAAGCCAGATGAGAAGGCACCCTTACGAAAGCAGAGTTCTAACACATAATGCAGTAACAGAGAGTTCAATATTGCTTGTGCTCTCTGATGGATGGAGACCTTCAAGACAAATTAACAAAATTTAGAAGAGGCTTAAGAGGACAGATTAAGAATTTATCACCAGCACTCAAATTCCTAAAGTCCACCCCTCGGTAGCTACACAAAAAAAATATTAAAAAAATATGACTCATTGATTCTAAGTACAGACTTACGAAGGTGAACTGAGATAATACTATGCCGTCTTTGCTTAAAAATTGGATATACTCAGATTAAGGTGACAAGATGTACTCTTTGGTAAAAAGCAGTAAAGGGGAATTACTCTAGATTTGCAGTACTAAGAAGGAGAACACACGTGGCCTATGAATACTGAAAGCAATACCTCTACACAGTTTGGCAGGCCACAAACTGTGAAACCTAATTCTTACAATTAAATGTCAAGTACATGAATTTCTCCAACGCTGATTTGGTGCTGAGCCTATCTAATGATGCCATTCATTCCAACAGGTGAATTCTAACAAAAGGATTTTGTGCAGAAATAAGGCTGTGAGTCTTAAATGCTACCTTAATAGAAAAAAAGGAAGGGGGCAGGGGCTTAAACTCAGATTAATTCATGTATCTGTCTTTCAACACAAGCCTGCAAAAAGTTGCATCTGTGCAACTCTGCTGTCAGGATGGGATCCTCAACCTAGCTTGGCCACCAGGGACTGCTCCTTGTTGTGCTCTCACAGCAGCAAAGCCAGCCGAAGATGGGTCCTTCCCCTCTCTCCACTTCAGCTATCTATTTACACACAGTCCTTACTGAGCCACTACAGATCACCACTACCCCTGGCTGTACTGATCCAACTGGTTTTGTACACTTGCAGCAAACCAGAGCTCTGACTGACTCAAACTCAAAAATGCATGGGAACCCCCTGCTCTTTTTTGCTTCATGTTTCGCATCCCTCTTGATTCTCAGCCAGGTCAACCGCGCTTCATGGGTGACTGGGGCAGAAAGCCGGGGGCAGGGGGGAGCTGGGACCTCTCTGTGCTGGCTTTGTGACCACAGAAGCTGCGCCCTATGTAAAACTGCGCGATGACATGGCTTTGGCTCATGGACACAGCTTTCACAGATTCAAAACAAACTGTGTTTGTTCATTACAACATAAAGCAATCAGCACTTCTTGTCAGTATTTGAGCCTGTTACCTGCAGTGTAAAATGGTGGCCCACTAAGTCCTTCAGAGAGGCCGATATAAAAACACCTTGGGGAAATATAACCTAAAAACGCTACTATTTTCCCTCCCTTTCAGGATTCAAGACACATCAGCACAGAAACCCACCCAATTTGCTTTCAGGACTCCTCCTCCATGCTCATAGTGGCAAAATGCAGAGATAAGGATAACGGGAGGGGGCAGGAGCTGCTGGAGGAGGCAGGCAAACCCACCATGCCGCAACACAGCAGCGGAGGGCTGCTAAGCAGTCCATGTGGGGTGGGAGGAAGAAGCCAGCCCTCACCTGGCAAAGGCTGCTGGCAGGACAAGACCCTGAAGTGATGAGGAGCCAGGAAGCAGCTATGGCTCAGGAGGGGAGGGGGAGTTACACATTTAACAAGTTATACATTTTCTTAGTTCTGTGAGTACCTGTAGTTGCTCATGAATAAGGCACCAGTAAACCACTTGAAGTAGGCAGTGTGACCCATTACCACTCAATGGGATGAAGAATATTTAGCTGGCTAAAACTAGTTAAACACATGAAGGTGCTGGCTCTGCTTGGGAATTGCCTTCAGGAAACCCTCCTACTGACCTTAACAATAGCTTTGAGGACTATTTAAAGATCTGTTGCACCCAGCTACAACAATAATGCCTTTTCACCATCCAGTTGGAAGTCAGATAGTTAATTTTACACCTGATTAAGGCTAATACTAACTCAGCACACTGCGAAATTCAGATTTCCTATCAGTTACAGAAAAAAGAAGAAGCAACAGACAAAGAAAGGTAGTTACATGGTTGTCTTTTGTCATCTTGATCAGCTGCTCCAAGGAGGCTTTAAGCTTATCTCCAGACATGGTAGACAGCACTACGGAATAAAACAGTGCTGCAAGCTCACGCATTTCTTCTTTGTTTGTGTTCATCAGGCTCTGTGGGAGGTTTTAAGAAACATAAAACACGGAAGCAGCTTCCTACACAGTTTGTTCATACAGAGCTTCAATATACAAGCACAACTGCCATGGAGCTACATAAACAGTATTTAACTCAGAAACCACTCTTTAAACCGACAGCATTATCAGTCAGTAAGAAACAAAGCACAATTCAGCAAAGCATTCATTACACACCTAGCATTTCAGAGAAAGATTACCACTAGCCACAAGAAGGCTACCCATGGGTTTCTGCCTTAAACACACCCATTGAATGCATTAAACACGCTGATTGAATGCTTGGCTGAATTTCGTCTTCAGAGAAGAGCTGCCACATTTTGCATCCGTACTGAGCTAAAAAAACCCCGAAGACACTATCTTTCCTGAGCTACTGGAGGCCTCCATTTCCTTTTTATTAAATCAGAGGTGAAACAGTTAAATCCAATGGTGACAAAAAAAGTGTCCAGGAAATCACAGCTTTAAATGCAAATTTATCCACTTTGTATTACAGATCTTGTATTATCTAAATGGTTAAAAAGTTGAATTTGGGAAGCCTCAGGCCATTTGTTAAGATATAATCTTACCTCTGCCATTTTTGATGTATAATGCACCACATTTATGTGAAAAATTCATACCCAAATCTCTGAACAGCTTGGGCCACCAGAAAGAAGGCAAAAATGAGCCAAGCAAGCAAACAAGAAATGAGATCCATCAGCCTCATGAAATGTAACTCTAACTTCAACTCAACACTTGCATCAATCAGATCACGTAGCTGACTTCTAACAAACCCCTGGCCCTGTTCCTTCCACTTGGCAAAGCAAAATCCACAAAGGATGATTTACAACAGTATTTCTGGAACTAGGTAGTATCAGTTACCACTCCTAGAAGCTTAATTTTGCAAAGTGACACCAGGCCAAAGAAAAGGAAGTTTTTTCTGCAAATAATGAGCAGTACTGAAAAGGAGAATGTTTTTAAGTCCTCTCTGTTGAGGTTCATACCTGCACTTAAATGAGATGGGGTAAACACTGTGGTAAATGAGATGTGTATATAGTGCAATGCAACACAGCTATCAGCAGGAGAAACTATTAGAACCTATTCTAATTTTTCTTCAAATGGATGAAGTATTTTTTCTGCCAGATTACGCCAACAAAAGCAAAGGCAACCTCTAAGAGCTTAGCAAACCCTAGATGCTTGAAGCAAATCATGAAAAAGCAGAAAATTGCCTGGGAAAAGAATCTAGGGAAAGATTTGGCTTATTCCCAAGCAGGCTCCAATTTATCTGGGTTTTTTTTTTTTATTTGAGGCTAACACAAAAAAAAACAACAAGCAAGAAACCAAAAAAATCCACCCTCCACAGAAAGGGCTCTAAAACAATCAGGGAACTAATGAATCTCATTTTCTGAGAAGCCATTCACATTTTCCCACTGGAACATTCTCACTGTTAAATAATACCTTCAAAATTTTGCAAAATTTTGTTTTCAGTTTTCCTTTGCTGTTTAACGGATCTTCTGATCAAGGGGAAAAACTGACTGACTACACCAACAGAACCAATGATATAGATTACCCAGAACATGTAGGTAAATGAACAAAATCAGTAACACCAAGGAACCAACAAAAGTTTTCCCCATCCTCCTACATGTAACATCTCATGAGGTTTTAACTGTAGGTAGAAATACCAGATAATAATTTTCCCCACCCTGCTACATATAACATCTCATGAGGTGTTGGCCATAAGCAGAAATACCAGATTTCAAATTAAGTGCATACTTGGAAATAATAGTCCATTCCACCACGGGAAAATGTGAGATTTTGTCAATGTCAAACCCTGTCCACCCAAAAAGAAACAAAACAAAAAAAAGGGGTTTCAACACACCTTTATCCAATCCATTTTGTCTACAAATCTGGTGGCTAGTTTTTCTGGATACACTGAAACAACTTCCAGAAGACAATACATGACTGGCAAACCTAAACAATAATTAAATAATCAGGTTATTAAACAATTGCAGTATTTACAACAATCTTAACAACCAGTGATAAAAAAAGGTTAAGAAATATTGGGCGTTTCAAAGCATTCATTTGCAAGTCACTAGGGATAACAAACAATACAGAACAACAGGGTACAGTATTTCTCAGAAATATTAGGGAAACTAATAAAGCAAACATTCTGGTAGCAATTTGTTCTGAAGGCATTCAAGTGCTTTAAGACTACACTTGCTGCAGATACACTATTATCAGAGTGAGGAAGATGGAGCATACATTGGTGCGGAAGCTGTCATAGACAATGGCTTCACAATTTAAAAGCATTATCTCAACCGACGCTGCAATTTAATGTCCTGCTTTCTCCCACCTACACAGCAGCATAGAAGAGAACAAGTATAAACTGAAGGGTATATAGTCCTTGTTGCAACTCTGTTGATTGGGACAGCCAAGTTCAAAGCACTGGGCATGGCAACTCATTTGTAGCAATGGCAGATTTCTTTTTCTTCAAGATCATGCTGCACACAGCTTCTTACCTCCAACACCAGCTAACAGCTGCTGAAGAAGGCCAATATATATATGTACAGGGTTGCTTTCTCCACTTTTTGAAGAGGAGGAGGAAGAGAAAGATATGTGGTTGCCAGACATGAGGTTTCTTACATAACGTCCAATGGCTGGTGCATGATCTTGCATATCTGCCAAGCTCTGTGAGGTTGGCACCACACCTGCACTGTGAGCAAGACACATCCGCAGGTACAGAACTATCTAAGTAGAGAAGAAAAAAACAGAGGATACTGAGTGCATGAGCACTTGGAAATCCATGGCAGAGACAAAATAAAAGAACAAGGAATGTGCTCTACTTAATGTAACCAAAACAAGACAATTTCTTCTTTAATCAAATCTAGACAGAAGAGTCAAGAACAAATATAAAGTGTAACAAATCTTAGGACCAGTTTTTGCAATATGCCTGTGTAAGCAGATGACCCTACAGTGCCTGCATCACTCTCAAAAGATTAGACCATACAACATACAATATCATCAGCTGATGAAACCTCCTCACAGGCAGCTCAGCCTGTACTCTATACCAGCTTGGCATGCATACAAATGCAACTCAATGCATTGCTAATACAGACCTTGCATCACATCTGAGTTTCTGTCTACAGATCAATGAAGCCAGGGAACCTGCTATGAAAAGAACAGCCTCAAAGAGCATAATAGGACTTTTGCACAGGATTGCCAGTTTCTCTGTCCGACAAGCTGTTACATTAGATATGCTGCAGAAGGCAGTGGAGCAGCCCTCTTGGGAACATTCCTCCCAACCGCCCATGAAAATCCTGTTCAGACTGCCATTTAAGGATAGACAGATAAAGGATGGAGAGCTAATCCCAACATCTGTTTAAAAGAGGAATTTTAGAATGTAGCATGACTTATGGTAACTGTTAGCTCCTTACACTGTCCTCTAAATAAATAATGGTACACACAAAATGTGTAAATTCAGGCAATTACCTCTCCAAACGTGGCAGGATTGAAAGGCAATGCTGCAGTTCCAGTCATATATTTAGCCGGAGTTTTCATTCGATGAGAGGCCTAAACAACGGAGTATAATAAGAGTGGAACATTCAGACCCACAAATAGCAGAGATGTTGGAAAGGTCAATGAAATTTTGCTGACGCAACTACGTTTATCCTCCACGTAGCAACCCAAAATGTACAACAGTTCTGTAACAAGAAGGGCACAGTGCCCTTGGTAACAGTACAGTTTAGAAACATCAACTTTATGTCCCTATCAACTCAGAAAGTGGAAACTCTGAATTCATGACAGGGAACAGCAAGGGAGGCAGGAGGAGGACAACATTCTTTCTTCCCCTCAGGAAAAGAGAAGTGCTTTAAAATTAGAAACAAAATACCTCATAAACTTCCAAACTCTTAGGCGCCCCAGCTGACAGGCAGCCAGGAAGCTTGGAGACAGCAGCTCTGACTGGAGAGGCTGCAGAGCAATCAGGCTTCCCCAGTACTGGGAGGTGGGTGCCCTGTGCTGCACCAGCTAAGCCCAGGGAGTCTCTCAGACCCTGCTACCTGCTAGGGAGAAGGCTCCAGCAGCAAGTGAGCAACTCCTTTCCATGGACATGTTAGCTTTGACAAGCAGGAATATTCCAACAGAGAAACATCTGAACAGAAGGTTTCCAGTAACACCCACTGCAAACACGGCTGAAAAGCACATCCGTATTCTCTAGGTGATACGGACATCAGTGCTAGGGCTGGATTCAGTAAGGCAGCCTTGTACCTGAATAAACACACAAGGCAGTTGCACAGAAGTCAACAGATCCTCACACCTCTTAACATGCTCAGATCTTTTGCTGCACTGTAACTTCGATGACATCCAGAACCATTAGTGAAAACCTCAATTAGTGAACCAGGAGATGAATCCTTTGAAGAATGGGTTCCCATCCATACCCAGCAGATCAGGTCCTAATCTTTTGCAGAGGAAGGGAAGGATTATGCTAACTCATGCAGGAAAGCCATCTTGCATGTCAGCCTGCTGTGCCAAGCAACGCATACAGACTTCTCAGACATCTCCAACACTCACAGTTTATTCATGATATGTGAAAATTCACACTTCAAGATAACTAACCAAAGAATGCACCCCCAGGATTTTTTAATAAGCCTTCAGGACATGTAAGAAAGAGTGAAAAGTGCTCAAAAAATTGTTTTTAAATTTACTCAAGAGTGAGGGAATCCTGTTTTTCTCAGTAGATTAAATTAGCTGATCCATAGATATTTAGTGACATTACAGAAGTCAAGGAAAATTTTAACTGCAAGGGGACAGGCATTTAATAGCATTATCTAAAACTTAATCTTGTTTTCTTACTTTTTTATATCTCTTTGAATAACCAGTATTTTGGACAAGAGCAAATTTTTTCATAAAGCTTCAAACACTTCATACACTAGTAGAGTGCATCAGCAGAGCATACAACATTTCACAAGAAATCTTTCATGTGTAAGAGTTCTGCTATCACAGATCTCTTACCAAACCAGATGTGTTCCAACATTATATACTTCTGACATTTTTTTAAAAAAACTAGACTATCAGAGGAATTGTCAGTGACCCTCCACATCTTCTTTATAGCCTATAAACCTAGTATAGCTAGTGTAACACAGACTAGATTTTAACACCTCTCCAGATGATCTCTCAGTGCAAACAGTGAGGGTAAACTCAGTGGTACAATTTTTGGCATATCATTCCATCAGATTTGTGAGAGATTATTTACATGGCCATTATTTCCATAGATTGCAATGAAGATGAATAATTAAGCCTTTAAGTCAACAAACCAGACTTCTTCACTTATTACAGTATCTCCTTTCCTAGCCTGGAATCTTTTTTTTGTTTTATGCACAATATTATTTTTCACCAGCCCAACCAGAGGGTGATCTTCCTATCCCTTCAAGAATGTGTTTATGAGCGAACTGTGTTTGTGAAATATGCTGGATTATCACCCTTGAACACTGGTTTCCTTGCGTCAAACATCTTCTGCACAAACTACATCAAAGCAAAATAATCCCTTTGTTAAAGGATCTGTCTTCTTGTTAAGTACTTAACACTTGGATCTCTGGCAATTATTGCCAGCAGAAGGTAACAATGAGTGCTAATTTTGGCAATGTGTGGTTTTCACTGTGATTTTAGCTAACTTTATTCCTAGGGCGAGATGAGGGATACAGGGAAGGGAAGACCACACTTACTATGCGCCTGAGCATCAGGCATGTATTTGTCATTTACGGGGACAGAAGCACTGTACCTTGTCTTGGATGTAATGGACCATTTCAGGGAAGGAAGGCATTTGCTTCCCAGAACTCTCCTTTTCATTTTTACCAGGAAATGTTCTCAGCACCCGCTGGGCTTCTCCATGTACCTCCTCCCGCCTTGCAGAAGAAAAGATGAGAAACAGACGTTATTTGCACAGAACAAATGGCCTTTAATGAGCAGTAAGATATCTTGGGAAGCTAGGGGAGAGAGAACAGGTTTTAAATGAGAACTGGGTTTTTTTGAAAGGAAGGGGAAAAAAGCTTGCATTAGAATTTTTAATGATTTGTTTATTTTAGAGAGGGGAGTAGAAAAAGGATAGTGATGACTGCCCTCTGCAAAACAGTCTGGATCAACCCACTTCTGCTCCTCTTACATCCTGCTAGCGTTCACCACCAGTTCCTGGTTCTCACATCCTTGTTTTCCTATTTGCTTCTCCTCCCCATCACTTCCTATATTCCAGCTTCATCTGACGCCTACCAGGTTTATCACTATCTACTTAGCAGATCACCTCCTGAAACAGTGCTGACACTGCAATGACAGAGCGGTTTGTGGCAACTGATCTGTTTACCTTTCCTCAGTTACACAATAGCTACTTACATCAAAAATCAAGCAATTAAAGTAAATCGGAAAAACCCCACCACTTAAACTGCAGTAACAGAAAACTACAAATGAAATTATGACTGTAATTTAATGAGTCAGCTACTCCTCAGCAGAGTGGCAACTCTCACAATTGCATGTTCCTGACTCTTTGCAAATACAAACTAAAAACAGACTGGTAGAATTTGCCAAGAAAAACAATTTCTAGCCACTGTGAAGGTGATTTCAGTCAATGCATTCTTACTTTGCAACTGCAATTGGTTATTAACATGAAGTGCTTTAGTGACAGCAGTTCATCCGAAACAAGAATCCAAGCTGAAGACTACCATAAGGCACAGTAACATTCTCCACAGAATTGCCAAGAACGCTCCTATGTAAAGGTTAATTTCCAAATTATCATAGTTGATTTTCAGTGAGTGAGCTTTTATGTACATACATATACACACACATATATATGCATACATATTTCATCCAAACATATATTGGATGCAAATATGTGTGTGTGTGTATGTGTGTGTATGAAAATAACTTAAAACAACTTACGGGTCTCCTGCAGCTAATAGGAGTAAGTATCTGGATGGGATATGATCTGGAGGGAATACTGTGCTAGCAAACTTCACAGCCACTTGACGTACTTGAACTTCAGGCTTAAACAGAAGAGACACAAACATATGGTTAAGTTTTAAATGAACACACTAATGACCTGCACTCAGCACTTGTAAATAATCAGTCATCTGTTTTGTTCTCTGGTACCAATATGACTCAAAGAGTTTAGACATTTTGAGACACTGTTCTTCCTAACTCTTCATATGTCAGGAGACAGGGAAAAGAAAAGCTAGCTTCTCATATATACACAAGTGGAGAATAAAATGTTTAATTAAATACATTTTGAAGTGTCATAAATCAAGGTTATCACAAATTCTTAGACATCTGAACTGCTCCACCCAGGCAGTTTTGAAATGAAGAGTGACATCCATCATCTATCCACACGAAACAGAGCTGCGCTTAGGAGCAGCACAGACAGAGGTGGAAAAGAAACATTAGCTTAGGGTGGTCATTCTCTCTGCTGGGTTCAGACAGACTCAAAATGGCACTGCCTGGAGACCTGTATCACTTGAACATACAGGCAAAAGAGTCATCAGCATGAAAATAGTCTCTTACACACCTATTAGTGCAACCACTAGAAATACATATACCTCCGCAGTCACCCTGAGTACCCATACAAACACACAGTGTAGAAAACCCACTGTTTCTGAAAACCCAGAGCTCTGGGGAATTCTGAACACAAACAAGATACTCAGTAAAGTAAGAGAGTCAGTGAAGATTGGTTTCCTCTGGATTAGCGTCTCCAGGCTGAGTTCCTGGTGAGGTTCCCAGGTACCTTACAATGTTAGAAATCACACTGCACACTGAAATCCCCACTTAGCAGTGAATGATGGATCCTTCTACCAAACTCCTGCTTTCACAAAGCATTTCACAAGATACGGTCCTTGAAACACCTATTTCTCGGAGTTTTCTTAGGAGGAGAATATGAGAAACATACAGCACAATTCCAACTGTTTGTTTCTTTGCAAAACAGAATACAAATAGAAAACTGCATTGTCACCCTTCTTGCAGCCACTGTACCATATCAAAAATATTTAATCTGAGTGCACAGCACCACCCCCCCCCCTTCTCCCAGACAGACCAATTATATTCAGCAAGAAAAGGGAGACCTCTTCCAAAAGTACACAACAGGAAATGTCAGGAAACAGGAAAACAATAAATAGCTCTTTTTTTAAGGTACTCAATTTTGACTCCACTGAAAATACCTTTATTAAATAAGAAGCTACAAGAGCTTCCATCAGGGTACGCTGGGCTCCTTCCAAGTTACTGTATGCTCCAACCATCATAGACAAGGCCTCCTGAATAGCAAGCCTGGTATCAGCATCTTCCTGCAGGACAAACCAAGTGTTTTCACTTTACAGTGCGCAGTGACAATTATGAAAAAACAGCACAAAATATTAACAATTTCCCAAAGCCCTGTCAGCACTCACCTTGCATAAAGCTTCAAAAAACTGCTGTACCAGTGCTATATCCTTGGTAAAGAGCTGAGGCATTCGGCTGAAACAAGATATTTTAATTCATTAAGTTTCAGAGTTTTTAAATTGAAATGCTTCACATTTCATTCATCTTCCCCTCATTTCACATTTTAACTGTCAAAACAAAACAGAGTCAGCATGGAAAGTTTGCTCTATCTTATCGATTTCCACCACAGAGCGACACATTCCCCCTTAACACAGTGCAGAAAATCACTTATATCACCAGCATACCACTGAACATATCACTTGTCTAGCTTCATGCCCTCTGGTCTTTGCTGTACATTCCTTAAATTTATGTTTCTGGCAATGCAGAAAGTGGATCTCAAATTCTGTGCATAATGCATGAGCTGCCATCAATCACTGCTAGAGAAGCTATCAGCTAAAAACATATTTCTTTTTACACCACTGGAGACATCACAAGAAAAATGCTTTTCTCTGCACGGTACACTCAATTGCAAAATTGGCAGATGGCATAAAACTCGCTGCTGATATATTAACGAGATTACTCTGGAAAAACTATTCAATGTCCCATTGCTTAAATGGTGCTTCAGTTACCTGGAGAGCTTTCCAACCGCTGAATATGCCATTGACAGCAGTTTTGAATCCTTGAATGATAAAACAATAAATAAAATTCAGCAAAAAGAGACAAACATAAAGGCATAACTTTTATAATTACACATTTACTTTAAATCCTGTCTCCAAAGTGCTCAAAAAGGCTTTCATGGACAGAGAATCCTGGAACATAAAATAATCTTATCCAAGAATAAAAGCATTACATAGGAACAGAGGGAGCATGCTTTTCCACAAGAAACAGAAAACTACAAATGGTGACAAAATGTAAATCTCCCTTTCGGTCTCAGCTAACCACAGTTTATTTCAAGAGAGACAGATCAGGAGATTCAGCAAGTATATGGAACAGTAGCAAAGGAACAGAAACCTTCCACTGGCCCTCAACGGCAGCTTTACACGAAGAAAGCTGTTCACACAACGGATCCCACAGATGACCAATGCAGCACATTTATATATGGGCTTACTTCCTGATAAATACTCCCTTCTTCATGTCCTTCCCTAAGGCAGGAGAGGCCCTCATACTCAAACACCAACCAGGTGGCCAGAAGGCCACATCTGACAGTTCAAATGAACCAGTAAGTGAATCAAAGCTGCAGAACAGGTGATCTGCAACACCAGCCCTTCGTAAGATACATGTAGGAGTATTGTGGGGAATTTGTCTTCCGAAATGGCATTGGAAAGACCTCTTCAGGCCAGACTGGCATCTGCAGTTCTGTTTGTAACATCCTTCCCATAGCAATATCATTCCTGGACAGACAGGATGGAAGGTATTACAAGCAGGCCTATATAGCTGCTTATAACAACGGGGTATATGGCAGGGGCTGGGGCCCTTGTGTGCTCCAAAGCAATGAGTAACAGCAGCTAGATGCAACTCTGGCCTCACTCTTTAGATTACCAACACTATTATTTCCTGAGACTTAGCAAAGTGTCCAAGCACCTATCCATAGCCGTTAAACAAACAGAAGTTTTCCTATATAGCCTTTTAAAGTATTTTTGTCTCTTCCAACAAAATTTCTTTAAAAGTATCCTTTAATAGACACCTTAGGCAACTACAAAAGAAAGATTTATCAGTTTCCGTCAAAAAGGTATTTGTCTTTTGCTTATATTCATATGAAGAATTATAGCTCTATAGTATAGAACCTTTCAGCTTACCTCTTTGTATTCATTGATCAGCTTTGTAAGTCCATTTAAAAGCATTGGGCCTAACGGCTTTATTTTACTTTCTGGACAACTGCAATCAGAGACACCAATAAACAAAATATTATCTTTTGCATCCCTTGAAAGTATCTTCTCTCAGTATCACTTTTTCTCAACTTTGTTAAGCTGAAAAATTACATCTTAATGTGTGCAAGTACACACACACACAGAGATTTCAGGATTAAGGAAAAACCCCTACTTTCCTTGAGTTTTAGTAGTCATTCTTTGCCCTTAGTTCAGGTATATAAACAGAGCGGCTTCTAGGCAAATAGCTAAAAAAAACGTGCTCACTCTAAATTACTTACATTATACAAATATGATGCACAAACTGCAAGGACAGACTTCTCAGTTTTGCATTTGTGTTTGCACCGAAGAGTCCATCATAAACCACCTGGCCAAAAGAAATAAAAAGCAGATCAGAGAGTGCCCAGCTTCACTTTCAAAGGTTTTCTAATTCCCCTTCTTCTTTAAACACTGTCATCAGTAACAGTCCTTCCCTCCCCTAAGTACTGGAGGAACTGTATTATCAAGCTCATTAGGAATAGCAGCTCTGGAACACAAGCATTACCTGAATGTTAGCTGGGAATGTTTCTGCAGCTTGCCTGGATCGCAGAAGATGAGGAACTATCTTTAATTTAACACGAGTACTGACTGACTCTCGTTTCATTTCTGGTTTCAGAACAGATCCCTGTCAGAAACAGAGTTGAAATAATGCAGTGCATCTTTGGACAGCAGTACTCTTAATTTAGCTGAATTACCTTCTACTGCAAATCAGAACATACTGGGACAGAGAGAAAAATTATTCAATAGCAAAAATGTTCAGTGAAAGCAGAGATCAAAGGAAATTATAGATTTAAGAAATATATATATATATGTCTTCCACAAATGAAGTAAGGCAACTAAGATTACAGGTTCAGAAATTAAGCAGGTATGTAACTCACCTCCTTGGTTTTCAGTGGTATATCCCCAAGATACACTTTATACATTTTGTTGATGATAGTAGGATTGTTCCAGTCAATTAAACTAAAGAAAAAACCACATTGAACAACAACATGTTATGGTACCGTCTTTTGATTACCTTTTAAAATATATGTCTTTTACAGCATTTCACATCATACTCACAGTCTTCACAGAGTTTTAACAGACCTAGTTTGACTTCTAATCAGTCCTCCCATATACACATAATATACAATCACACAGAGTGTGAAGTGATTACAAATTTCACCTACAAATTCTGACAACGTAATTCCAAAGAATTTGTGAGAAAACTACATGCTCCCTTCTCTCCCACTGAAACAAGACATATAAATCATGGTAGTCTACCAGCTGAATACAGAATGGTCATCTGTTAACAAATTCCTGCATGTTCGTCAACCTTGGTGCTTTGACATCTCAATAGAGAAGACGGCACTTTTAATTTTAGAACTATTTCCTCTTGGTCTCTCAGACAAACCTGTTTGCCCACGGTAACCACCTAATGCGAGCTTATTGTTGAGACTGAAACACACACATGTAAAAAACACCCCACAGAAAAAAAAAAGTTAAGCATGCACACTTTGAAAATATGGAGGAGACAGAATCATCTCTTTCTTTTAGTAAAGCAACTGATTTCCAAACAAGCGAGCTGTTAATTAATATATATTTCTCATAAAAGACATTTAACACTGCATAGTAACATGCATTTTGTCCACACACGTATTTTGCTCTCCAAGCAAAAAATAACAACATAAAGGGAAAGATGAGGCAAGCAGCAAAGGAGACTGCCTTCCTTAACCAGGCTGTCGTCACTTACTAGAATCATCTCCCCTGCCATGACTGAGGCACGTGAACAGACTCAAATGAAGAAGGTTTCACATTACATATTTGACTCCAAGTTAAATAGTCCCATACTTCTAGTAACACAGAAGCCACCTACACATTTCGAAGGCAGGCCTTTCTCGCTCCAAATTTCCTACGTGAGCCAGCAAACCTTGCACGATCAATGACTCAGCAAATAGTACCAACAGCAATTACTCTGGCCTCTTGATAGGTTAAAGACAGATGTATTGTTTTTAGATGATGAAAGGTAGACTGCAGACAAAGCAAAAGCTTTAATAATGCAGAAAATGGCGGTTGCCAAACTTTCCCGACTATGGTCCACTTAAGGATTACAGTCTCTTTACTCCCTGAATAAATTAAATGAAAGTATACTTTTCTGGGAAAGACAAAATAGATAAGTCGACCAGCTGTGAATCACTTACTAAGGCCTTAATGACCACTGATAATCCACAGGGGACAATTTGGAAACCAACGAGTAAGAAAATGGCTCAAAAACAATACCAAAGATGATTGAAAACAGAGAGCTAAAGCTGTCAGCTCCAGAGCCAAGTGATGTTCCCAGCTTCAGGACTGAGCCACACCACCCCCATATGACATTGCAGCTTCGCAGGTATGCGGGGGACTGCAGCCCTCCTCGTTCCAGAGAACAGTCTTTCTAGAGCACTACATTAATTGCAGCTAGCTTTGTTAGGAAACTAGCACCATCTTTTCCAAACATCCAAACTTGTACCTTTGTTTGCTCTTTAGTTCAAGGTCTGCTGCAGTGGCAACACTGTGTCTTGTATCACTGGAGGCTACAACCAGGTGTATAACAGCTTCAAGTTCTGGCACTTGCTCAGCTTCAATGAACTTCACTATCCCCAGTTTACACTGTTCAACAGCGGGTAAAGTAAAGGCAGTGTTACTGACAAGAAAGCATATGTCACAATAACCGTAGCAGTTCAGCTGTCTGAAATGATGGCTTTTGCTTGCTAAGGAGAAGTTCACATGCTCTCCATCTCTTTAGCAGCGCCCTCCCCTTGCCTCCTGTCAAAACAGTCACCTGCGGCAAAGTATCAGCATTACAATTGGGGATACTCCGCTACATCCCTTCTAAAAAGGGATGCTTCATCAACATGAGAGAGTTTTGCAATCTTACTGTCTCTAAAAGGAAAACGCAAGAGTAGGCTGCAGTCATGGCTGCTTCCTAACCAGCTCTGAGAAATGCTGGCACCGCCCACTCCATCTCACTGTTTCAAAGCTCCTTAAGGCATCATGTGAAGTCTCTCCATAAATTCCCCCAGGACAACTAAAGACCTGGCCAGAATGTATTTTCCTTTCGGCCTTCCATTCCTCTCTCTGTAGCTAT
This sequence comes from Leptosomus discolor, assembly GCF_034619465.1. Classification (NCBI taxonomy): domain Eukaryota; kingdom Metazoa; phylum Chordata; class Aves; order Leptosomiformes; family Leptosomidae; genus Leptosomus; species Leptosomus discolor. The sequence continues at coordinate 23,511,480 of NC_141419.1, forward strand.
CCCTGTTACTATCCCCAGTTCACCGAGGACCAGCCCTGCAGCTTCAAGTACCTGTTCCAGCAGCTCTGGTGTCCATGGGCTATCTCCAATTACCCTTTTGGCTGCATAAAAGCTCATCCCTGGAGGTGGCTGAGGGATTCCAGGACCTCCTGCACTACTCGATGAAGAGCCCTGGGCCGAGGGCATGTTCTGTCGACTCTGAGATTCATTCAATACGAACCTAAGCAGGTGGGAAAGAAGTTTCATTAGAGGCTTTACCAATCCACATTGCCAGATGAATTAGATGCTCTTAGATTCTGACATAGGACAGAATTTTACTCAGTTGAGACTCAGCTACCAGTTATCCTAGCATACTCTGCAAGAGCTGTAACAATCTTGTTGTAACTGTTTGAAAACAAACCTCAGTTAGGAAAGGGAAGGTTCCACTGGCGTTTCTGAAGAGAGTTATCTCAGGTTATGAACCTGAAAGAATGGTATCTTTCGTATTAGAAGTGAGTACCTAGACAGCACCACATTCAAGAAACTGGTACTAAAAGCTTTAACTACATTTGTACGATTTCTATGAAAAATGCAAGCCTAACAAGGGAAATAGTGAAGCATATGCAACAGATGAAGCGGCAGGAAGCAATCCTTGATATTAAAAAAAAAAAAAAAAAAAAAAAAAAAGATAGTGTCTTGGAAAATGGCAGTTTTAGTGCCAGGCAGGGAAGGAAAGCAAACCCCATAAAAATTAAGTTTACAGATCCTAGTCTTTTTCGAGACTGGCTAGTCTAGCTGCCCTGTGCATGTCTCCATACTATCAGAAAAGCCACTCCATCTCTCCCTGTATCCTTGGAAGCTGGTCAACACATGAAGGCATCAAAACTGTAGTGCAGAGACCAACAAGAATTATTTTGCTAGAGACAACCATAATCTGTTCTGCATTCAGCACACAGGCATCAAAAGCAAGTACACAGTCTCAACAAGAAGGATAAACACTCATCCCAAGTCTCATTAGTTAAAACTTTGAACACTTGAACTTGATTACGAGCTTTGAGCTGTACAGTTAGACTTTCTGGTTGTTTTACTGCCCGCAGACTGGCAAGGCTAATTCACAACTGCGCGATGACAGAGCAAGTTCCACCAGGCATAAATTTGCTGTAAACGGTCTCACCCCAGGGAGCAACACTTTAAGAGACAGACATCCAGAGCCACAGGCCGGCTGACACTCTCTGAGCACTTTCTGGAAAAAAATGAAACCTTCACCCCTACCCTTGTGGTCTCTCCAAGTACTTCAAAATTTTCATGCTTGGCCAGAGTACAAAAGCACAGAAGGAACTGAAGTGCTTTTGCAAAGCCCAAGGAGTTTATCTGCTGAAGCTACAGCCACAGCAGTGTGGGGGTGAAGCTAAGAGCATAAACCTGGGCAAACTGAAGAGTGTGAGCTGTGAAGAGAGGAGCAGGTTAGGCATTTTAAATTATAAGCTGTAAGACTCTACACACTCAAATGGTAAGCAATTGACACCCGAAACATCTGATGGGAGCACGGCCTCCAGCAAAGCCACATGGAGAAGTATCACATGCTCATTATTTTAAAAGTCACTCATTTAGGTTAATCCACTTGGCCAAGCAAAAGTTAGGTAATCATGATTCACAAGAATCACCAAACTGGCAGAAAAGTGAAATGTATTCTATTGTTAAAATTATTTCTATTTCCTTTCAAAGCAAAAGTTCTCCTAGCAATATAAAGACACGAAAAAAGTCAGTGGAAAATAGATTTTGAGACTGATTTTAGACACTAGAAGATTCCTAACAAGCAGTGATCAGTAAATTCAAGTTGCTCTGTAAATCTTTCTTGCTCTCAGAAACAGTGCTCACACCAAGACAAACCATTACAGTTAAAACACTTTCCATCAGAAGACAGATGAAAGACAAATCTTGTTATTGAAGGTTCAGTTCTGGGAAGCACAAGTTTTCAGACATTACACTTCTTATGACCTTGGAGGAATAAGCCTTAAAACTCAACTGCAGGAAGATGAGCACACATTTTGATCTGGCTTCTATTTTAAAGGTTTGATTACTCAACAAATAGCTCACATGTCTCATAGCTTCACTTTGATCCCAAAAGAGGTCAAGGACAGAATAGTCTAACACCTAATTAAGTAGAAAAAAGATGTTTTGTTAAATAAGGAAGATGGTGATCCCATTCTTAAAATTAGGACCCTGCTTTGTATCTTACTGAAATATGTTAACAGGCTTCATTCAAGGTAGGAAATAACAGCATATTTTAAATGAGTTTCCAAGGGTGCAGTTTGCAATGTTTCACACATAAAGAATACATCAAAATACTAGAGAAGACTGGTATTAAGTCTTACTTACCCATAAGGCATAAGAAGAACATCCAACATAAAATCTAAAAGCAGCTGTACAGTCTTTGGTTTTTCAGCAAGATTAAATGGAGAAGCTGCTGCTTTCAGTGGTTCAGCAGGGTATTTCATGTGAAAAAGGGTTGGTATTAGAAGATGCATTAGGCTGAAAAACAATTATATTTACTGCAACCATTAAAAAAACCACACCTGCTTATTCTTAACATTCAAGAGAGAAACCTTTAACAACAAACCTAGTCCTTAACAGCAAAAGAAAAAATCTTAACAAAACTTAAAGTGATTCATAATCCAGTGGCCTCTATTTGCCACCTGATGTACTTAAAAATGGAAGGCAGAAGATAAATTAGGATTTGTGCTTAAAATAGAACATTTGTGCATGCACACACATCTGGAGAGATAAAAGTCACTGCCTTTGTCCAGACTTCTAATGTTTCGTAATTATGCCACAAAATGCAGTCTAGGACTGTCTCATCTGTAAGAAATTTAAAGTTTTAAATCTGAGTCTGCCTAGACCAGAAGTTGATCAACACTGTTCAGCTTCATGAAAGACAAATATATTGAGTATACACCAGTATAGACAGATTTCCCAAAGCTCTCTTCACTCATATACTTGCTTTTTGGACAGGGCAAAACCATGGTCCCAGAGAAGACAATCAAGTATTTTCACACTGATCTCATGTACAGAAGCAAGATTTTACTGCAAGACCTTTCAGTGAGGTAATTTTTAAAATACCTTTATACTGTCACAGCGTAGAGTGAATGAAGATATGGTTTTAATGCCATTTTCCAGTGCCAGCATGGTGGAAAACCAAAATTAACAGTTTTCTAGTGCACAGCCATTCCCAACTTCAGTCATTTTTTATTTACTACAACTTAGTGTTTCAAGTGAGTAGGAATTTTTGTTATCTCACAATTTAGAGTGGCCAATCTGAGACGTTCACTGCTGTTCCTGTTGCTGGACAGACGATACTTACCGAAGGCCTGGCCTGAAGCTGGAAACCCGAATTTAATGAAGATGGATGACAGATATGGACAGGCATATCTGTCATAACACAGGCCTCTTATCCTACAGCAAATCTGCTGCTGTAGATCCTGCATATTACTACAACATTAGACTACATGAATTCTTTGTACCACCCAAACTACTGAACTTCTGATCCACATCGTACGAGCCAACAAAATCTTTTAACAACTGATACAAACTATTTTACTAAAATGACACCAACAGAATTCACTCCAAGAATAAGTAGCTATACCTGTCTTGCTGTGGTTGAGGCTTCCCTTCCATTGCAGTGAGAAGAGTTGGAGCCAATTCACATTGTTTTTCCACCGGCAGACGGGGGTATCCCATTTTAACATAAATTATGGTAAAATTCTAAACGAGTACAAAAAGCAGACAGCATTGCAACAATGCAAAAGAAATATCTGTTCTTTAAACTCTTCCAGTATGTTGTGCTACATAACTGGGTGTTGGAAACAACATGTTTTAGAAGACCAATTTCTTAATTCTAAGCCTCAGACTGACAGCTATTAAAGGGGAAGCTCAGCAGGACCTACTCAGAAATCCTTTCTGAGGTCTTGCTGAGCCTCCACTTGAAAAGGAGGAAAACAACAATGCAAAAAAACCTCTCTAGCTTCTCTTATTTGCTGCCAATTTCAATAAAAGCAGCTTTACCTGAACAACAGCTTCACAGAAAGCAAATGTAATGTTCTCTCTTACCTATTTTTGAAATAAAATAGAAAGCCATATTGAATAAATACAAAGTCAGCAGCATAGGCAAGGTTTCTCTTGAAAATGTGTTTCTCAATCATCATAAATAAAAGTTGCAATCCAGAGTCCAGTGACATGACAGCACAGCAGAGCAGTACTGAATACTAGACTATCTAACTGCTATTGTGTTGATCCAAGTCCAGCCAAGAACTGTAGAGGTAAATTATGTGTTCAGTGAACCAGTTGAAAGAAGTGTTGAAGTGGGCAGCATTACATTTCTTTCTAGATAGCACTTGTTAAAGTTTTATAAAGCCTCATGGCACAAAAACCCCATGAATCACTCATGCACACGTTATGGCAAGTTTGTCTTCAAACAAGATGATTCTTTTACTGCTCTACAGAATGTATGCACTGTAGAAGCCTTTGGCCGTTTCTAAAAGGTGAACTCTGGATAACCCCATTTGATTAAAGACAATCTGAGGTTACTTCTGTGTTATTGCTGTTTAAAGTTTAAGTATTTCTCCATTGGTTTCTAAGATGTGGTTTCCATTTATGCTACATGTGACTGAACAGTCAAATGAGAAGGACAGAGAGTTTCCCTCTGATTTTATCACTTTTTTCCATGATGATGATTTGCAATAGATCTACTACAGTTGAAATGAAAATTGTCTTCATTGTTTCACAAAAACATTTTTAAACCACTTTCACTTTTTAAACTACATTGAATGAAACCATCTAGTAAAATTTCACCATCTATAAAATACAGTTTTTTTCATCTTTTGTTGCTCAGCTAAAACCCTAAGAACACATAAAAATATGAGTTGTCATGTGTTCAGAGAAACACGGATGTTTTAAGTAAGACCCTGATCCTGCATGTATCAGGATAATGAGCAGTCGCTGCTTGCAAAATAGAGCTTCTAACAATGAACAGACCCTTAACAATAGGAGCAATACCCATTCACACATTCATGAAATATCAAGAGCAATTATCAGTAATTTAAACAGAAGCAACAATGTAGCTGCTTTACAAAACTAAGTTTTACCCACAACAGACTATAAGGTCTAGTTTAAAAAAATCTTAAAACATCAACCTCATGACAGTAACATCCTTGCTAGGAAAACCGACAAAGCTAAATACAGGGACTTTAAAAAATACTCTTCTTGTTACAAGTAAATCGGCAACTGTTTTTGGAAGAACAGACACTTACAGTGACAAAAGACACTGCAGAAGGATCTTGATACTGAACTAGCAATGTCTCTACTGGAAGCTGAATTTTTGGACGACTTTTGATGCGCTTATTCAGATGAACCAGCAGCTCCATGACCTGACAGGGAAAAACAAAAACAAAAAAAACCCCACAAAACGAAAAACTTGAAAGAACCACCATTAATTTTACTACTTTGGACTTCACATATCACCCTCAGTCCACTACGCAGGCCTATTATAAACAAAATGGGCTCAAGCTTCCCGATTATTTAACCTCTAAGAAAATAGCAGCTATCATTTATTGTATTATCTTGAAACCACTCTGGCATGTCTCAAGTCACAGTTAAGACAAACACATAAAAAGTCTCAAACCATGCAACAACTGACAACCTCTGTCAACAGAAATGTCAGAAAGGAATGATCAGTTCTTTCTAGACAGTCAGTTACTATTCCTCAAAATTGAGCCTGGCTTTGAAATCTGCATTGCTGCCTCTATCTTGTCACTGTAGAGTAACTCCAACTCATGACCCAGAACAAAAAAACAATGAAAAAACCCCACCCATAATAAAGTTACCAAATAAGCGTATGAAAACTGTGTTTGGATTGGAACAATACAGAACTGAATCCTCCAGGCAAGAGGAGAAGCCAATAGAAGCCCTGTGAACGTCAGGTAGGAACAATGTGCAGCCCTGCCCTAAGCAGGCAGAGCCCCAGCAGCAACACCAGTGGGGCCAGGCAGCAGCTCTGAGGAGACGGCCCTTTGCTCTGGTGGACAGCAAGCTGAGCATGGTGCAGAGTGGTACTTTCACATGATGAGGATTCTCAAGTAGTAGATCGGGGCACAGAGAATTTGTGCAGTTTCTATCCTCAGAAGTTTTTCAAGACCCATATTGATAAAACCTTCAGCATCCTAGTCTGAACTTGTAATGGACAGTTTTAAGCAGGAGGTTGGCCTGGATACCTTCTGAGGTCCCCTCCAAGCTGAATTATCCCATGATACTACAGTCCCATGAAGCAGTTTCTTAGCATAGCATCTGCAAAGTGTCGTTTCTAAATCCAGTAACCGAGATACCATAACTGAAGGGAGTAACTCGAAAAGCTACAGACAATCTCCACTCTGGAACAAGAGGTTCCAAGAAATCACGCTGGATGTCTGCACGTCATTCACAAACCCTATCGGATTCTGAAGCAAAGTGGTGCAAAAATATGTGACATTAAATGGAGTCAGCTCAGCGCCAGTAAAATCAAACAGAGCCAGTCCTACATGCACGTTGACTTCAAGCAATTTAAGTCAAAAAGCCAGGGTGGGGACACTGTCCTGTACTTTTGATGGCTCATTACCTTGGTCATAGTATGGTGAAAAAGCAGCTAAATTCCAGTCACGGAAGTTTGTCGTGGAAGCTGCAGAACCATATGCTTGCTGAGCTGCTTATCAGCTAAGACATCGTCTTTGCATCCACTCCATGACTAGGTATCATGTCCAGATATAATCCAGAGAAGCTGCATAGCTGACAAGCATGTGATTGAGACCAGAGACAAGCTGACAAACTAGGTAATGCTGACAGCTATCATACTTTGCTGCTGGAACATTATTATAACAGCAGTCACACATTCCCATTAGAAAGGAAAATACTGTCTGCGCACAGTTTTTTGTGAAGGAAGAGATACAGACGAGTACAACAGGGTTTGAGGAACCTGTTCAAATTACCCATGCTGGCTGGTGAAAAAAAGATGTGGCTGGACTTGGCTATGTGTGAGGAGGATTTAGTTCATGTCCTGCTTCTCTAATCATTAATATCGTATCAGTGCATTAAGGATCTCATCCAGCAGTACTCATCTGACATGAATAAGGCAAATGTCTGCTCTTCCAAGTACTACTGCTTCTTATGTTTCTGCTGGCTTCACATGGGCTGCATAAAGCGACATAATCCAGTCTGGCAGACATGCTGCCAGTGCATCAATACTTCTTGGAGCATATCTGAACGAGCAGAGTGAATTTACCATGGATTAGTTCTTTATGTGACACAGCTAGGATAACTGATTTGCTAGAAAACATCCTAGAGTTAAATTTAACTCATCTTTCAAACTGTGGCCTGAAGATTGATTACTTTTTCAGAGTAAATGGATATAAGGTACAAGAAGGTATAGGCATTGCAAGCTCACCCACACAGCTAGACTACACCCTGGACCTGAAAACATATGAGGAAAATGAGTTCAAATTACTAAATGTTGTAGTAATATTGACCCGACAGTCACAAAATTAAGGGCAAGGATAAAACCGACAAATCAATATTTTAAGGCAGGAAGAAGAAAAATGGAATTTTAATTTCCCCTTTCCACTCTAGCAATACGAGCTTGAGGAGAAAGTCTGGGGGTCAGAGTAAAACCAGTCAATCCATCTGGTGTACTGAATGAACTACACTGTGCTTTGAAGTTGGGTGAAAGGAAGTCCATGAACAATGGTATTATCTACAGTTCAGCAGCATACTGGCAACACACACATGTTCTCTTTTGCTTGTATAGCAAATTTTTTTGCTTGTAGATCAAAAGCTACACTTTCAATTCAATTGAAATGGTGTAAGTTTTCAAACCACAATTAACTACGTTGGCACATCTTTTTGTTGTTGTTGCTGGGTTTTTTGGTTTTGTTTTTGTTTTAAACACTACAGTATTGCAGGAGATAGACATGACTTGTGATGGCAGTTTTGTCACTGCCTATAGTCAGGCAATGGGTAAATAGTTTGTCTTTCTCTTTCTATTCTATTTCATCTACTTTATTAGCCTCTCTTAGATTAGCTTTCCAATCACCTGAGCACTCACGTAAAAAAGCATATGCTTTTGTTTTACTTACATTGCCTTAACATGGTTTTGAGGTTGGAGTTGAACAATAGGCACATTCTTTGTCATTCACCAGGCAAAATTAGCACTGGAAAGCTAGGTTATTTGTATTTAAAAGTCATTAGCATTTGAAAATGCATCAAGACTTCTTAAGACATTTTCCCACTACATTAATGGCAAAGTAAAAGCAAGTAGAAGATTGAAAATCTGAGTTCTGATGTGAGTAACAGAAATGGGCCATACGCACATTGAATAGATTTACGCGCATGTTATACACTCCACAGTCATCTCCACTGATGTTCATTAGAATAAAAAACTGACAGTCTTCCCCTCCCCTCTGTCTCACTGATAAATTATTTTGCTATGTAAAAAACACCAAAAAAAAAAATCAACACATACAGAGCCTTCTTGTTACATTCTTAATTTATTACGAAAACAGAATACTGAGAGAGCCAACTTCCCTTCACTGACAGGGCAAGAGCAGAACTCAGGGTAATTTCCTAGACTGCAATGAATTTGACAAATGCCAAGAAGTACAGGGAAATGCTGTAATTGCTTATAATATTATCATCATCTTGTATAGATAAAAATCTATAGTTTAAACACACAGAAGGAAGAAGAAGAAATGAGTTTTATTTCGTTATTCATTCTAACACAAAAACTACAGTATACTGTAAGAATGCTGTGTGATTTTGAGAGGCCTCTTAAAATTTAATTTTCAAAGGAGTAGTCCTCCCCACTTCCTGAATCTCACAACACTCCAAAAAACCCAGACAATATATTCCAGTTTATGGAAAAAAATTTTCCTATTAAAATACCCTAAGAAATTTCACTAGCTAGTTGGATGCCTTTCTTCACAGCTTCAAGTGCACACGATAAGCACGTATTCGGAAGAACCCTCCATCTCAACTGGAGTATCTTCAGCACGGTGGAACAGCTTCACATCTACATGATTACTTTCATGCAATAACTACCAGGCCCATGTTTTGTGCAGAACTTTTAGAAAAATCCATGTTCTAGTTACTTGCAGGTTCTGAAATCCAGTGAAAGCATGATCATTTCCCTATTTCTACAAGACAAAAAGGGGATTATAAAAAGCTTCATCCCCACCACCACACCCCAACAGTACATCTGCACTCTGCTCAAAAAGGTTCTGGTCCACCTCTATCACCAGGCAGCTCCTTCTGATGAACAGCTGCAGGGTCAAGAATTTGTCCTTTGCTTTCTGATCCAGCTGCTCAAATCTCTTATATGCAGCTGCTGCTGCCCCACTTGCCTCTTTGGGTCACATCCTCCTGGCAGAACAGGAAACACAAGCAGGTGTTCCTCTGCCTGAATCCAGGCCAGGTCAGATCTTATCTGCCATTAACACCAGGTTTAGTGATCCCCTCATGCAACACCAGTTGTGAGACTGCATAAGACCTGGGCAAGAACACAGGCCTGGGGAAAAAAAAAACCTGCTAGTGAACAGAGTTCAGGTCCCTGCTACAGAAGGCAGCCGCATCACTGAATTCCTTCATGTTCATACTAAATTCCATCTTCAACACTATTTGGTCCTTGCCTGGCCACAGGTATAGGGGGCACAACCAGTACATGGTGGCAGGGAACCAGGGCCAGGCCCAGTAGCCCAGCAGAGGGCATGCTGCTGCAGCCCTGCAACCCCAGGTCTAACCAGGAGAGGCACACGTTCACCAGTGGGCTTGATCCCTAGCGACACTTGCTCCTCCCCAAATCACCTAGGTCCATCCCCTTCCCTGTCTTTGGTTCCTCCACTAAACATCCCAGTAGAAGGCTTGTGCAACCCCTGCATCCCACTGTGTCCACTACCTCTGGGTGGTACCTTCTCTGTCCAAAAGGTGTTCTGGCATTGACTTATCTGAATGGGTTTCATGCCCGGACAGTGGAGCTAAAGGTTTCCCGAGACAGCCCTGGGCAGGACCTGGACAGGGTGCCCCTTCCTCTGAATCTTTAACTCAGCTTCTTGCCTGCCACAGTGCCTCTGTGCTCCCCTAGGTTTGTGGAGCTGGGACTTTGATGGGCTGATGGCTCCCACGATGGGCCTTCGAGTAGCTGGGGCACTTCCTGTTGTATCTCTGTGATCCTTTATGGGTGGGCAGATGAGCTTTTATCCTATCACGTAATACAGGGAACTGAATTCCGCCAGTATATATTAAATTCCACCTCCAACACTGCTTGGTCCTTGCTCCTATGCGTGTAACCAGGCAAGGACCAAACAGTTTTGGAGGTGGAATTTAATATGTATCTGAATGAATTCTGTGATACTGCTGCCTTCTGTACTAGGGTACTGAATTCCTTCAGGTAGGTATCAAATCTCATCTTCAAATTTGTTTGGTCCTTACTCCTATTCCTGTTACCAAACAAGCAAATGACATCAATAAGAAAGTCTTCAAGGTCCTTCCCTCATAGAAGCAAGCTTGCTCCACAGGTGCTGTAAGTAAGATGGATGCACAACAGCCCTAACCTGGAAACCACAGCAACTGCCTCTACAGCACTAAGTCTTGGTCTCAGGCTAACTCATACCTAGCTGGCCTCAAGTAGAAAGGAATGTAGCCTCCACACACCCACAAAAGCCACACATTTGCAAAAGGCCTCATTGGTACATGCAACAACCGTTTCCTTTGAGCCCTATACTCTATCCGGCTCACGACAACTCTTCCTCAAAGAGGAAATTTCTCCACAGGGAACATCCAAGTACAGTAGATCATGATATACAAGGGGCATTTCCTTCTATCTGATTGGGCCAACATACTATTATGGTAAATTGCACTCTTACCTTTTTACGAACTCCCTCCTGTGTGCTGGACAGCTTGAGGAGAACAGGGGGTAGGAATTTGGAAATAATGTTCTGTAACTGCTCATCTGTTTCTGCATGGCCAAGACGCAAGAACACACGTTCAAGCTGATCTGCAGTTAAAAAAAAAAAAAAAAGGAAAAGAAAGAAAGTGGTTGAAACTCTAAATTGCTGTAACAAGGAAACAACTTTTTCTGAACATCCCCTAATGGGCTTGTAAGAAATGCCACACACAATTCTTAAAAGTACTTCCACCTCAACAGCACCCAGCACAGACCCATTATGTATTTTCAATACTAGCTAAGCAAACTGTTGACAGCAGAAACCAGCTTGATAGCTTCCAGCACTAGCCTCCACAACTATGTGGAGAGTACTCCTACCAAAGACAGAAGCAAATAAGATTTGTGCTGCTCCACGCTGTATTTCAAATAGAGGCTAGAACACCTCCAAAGGTGAAATGGAATGTTATGACCTCCAAGTCTTTCCCTGCCCATTCTGCTTTGGCAGCAAAGCTCTGTGGCTGTGGGGCTGCTAACTTTTGAAAATATGCTTGCCGTGATCTACACTGAAACCATGATGTTCCATATCTCCACTAGCTAATCACAGGGCAAAAATATCTGGTCAATTCCTGTTGTTATTCTTGTTAAATCTAGAGTTCCAGTCATGCACAGGGACCCTATTGCTGTAGACATCGTGTCAACAAAACAAAAGCACAAAGCACTTACAACAGAACCCAAGACCAATTACAGTTAGTGTCACAGAAAGAGTCTAGGCAAAGCACAACTTGTAAGCTTGGGTCAAGACATACCATGGCAGTTGCATACAAATAAACAGACTGCACGAGCTGAAAGCACAAGAAACAAGCTACAAATTGAAAAACAAGTTCTCTGAAAGCTTGAGACCACTGCTCCAGGGTAAATTTGATACTCATGGGCAGTATTCATGGGACATCTTGACACAAGCCAACCTATCCTGCCCAAGACTTTCTGTTAAGCCACTCAGGTCTTCCAGAAAACCTTTACAAAGTCACCCATATGTTGATGGAACCAGTTCCTAATTTGTCACAATTTGTTGATCTTTTTTGCAAAAGACAGCATTATCATCAACAGGAATAATAAGACAGCAAGCATGAAACACAGGACACATTGCTGTAACTTAAAACACAAAGCTCCTATTATCACCCTAGGAAGCTGCTGGAGCATTGTAACAAATTCACCTTCTACCAGCCAGCAGGTCTCCTCCCCAAACCCAGGAAGGAACATAAAAAAAAAAATTTTAACATCTGCAAAGAGGTAGCAGTTTCAACTCCTACAAGATCAAGAGAATGGGAGGGGTGGAGGGTGGGGGTAGGGGGAAGCAGTAACATCTGTTTTCTCAGTGAGCTAGCAGAAGACCATTCCAAGGAAACAGATGAGACCAAAATCTTCTGTCAGCAGCTCAAGCACAAGGGCTGAGGACCATCTGTCTGTATAAAAAGAATAGAAGAGTCCCTGTCTTAAGTGCCAGCATGCAGCTGTCCCAACAGCTAAACTAGAAGCAAAGCAAAGCCTCCCTGGCACAGCAGCATTCCCGACCACCAGACTGAGAAGAGTCCTGGTGCACAGTATCAGGAGTGTCCCTTCTGTACTGCAGCACTGTAGGCCAGATCCCCAGGCAGCAAGAGATCCAGAGCTTTTCAAGGGACTACAGGTCTTAAGACATCCTATGAGGAGGACATCATTCCCTCAAAGGCTAATCTAACCTAAAGTCACCTGTTGCAAACTGAGATTAGAGGGAGACCAAGGGGGACCCTCCTTCAGCAGAGGAGGATCACTGAGGTGGCCGTAGAGGGCTGCAGAGGCAAAAACAAAAAAAAAAGAAAAAAGAAAAGAAAAAAAAAAAAGAAAAAAAAAAAAGAAAAAGCAGCGGTACAGGGCAGAGGTAAAGACTGAGGTGAATGGATATGGCTGGAACTTAAATGAACAAAAACTATGTTAAAACACAAATACAGGTCTAGCCAGCAAACCTGCCATGATGTAGCTGCAGAAGCCTTTACTGTTCTATTTTTAAATCTGTGCTATCCCTGCATTAACACAGTCCTCACAGCATCATTCCTCCTCTGCCAGCTGCAGATTAAGCATGAACATATCACTTCCAACATTTTATTTTCTGCTGAACAAATATGACAAGTAGCTAAAAAGACAGAGGACTATAAAATTTTACTGTCAGGGAAATTACAACCAAAACTCTGCGGCATCTTCGATGCAAACTGACTTGCAAGTCAATCTTTTGTTTCAGAAAGGTTTCCTGCAGCCATCAGGCTGTCAGCTAGTCAACAACTTCATGACATTTATCTCATATTCCATTTTTTTTTAAATCCTAACAATTTTTTTCTCTTTTCACCTTCCTTTCCATGTCATACTCCACCAACCCCCCAGGTGAATGACCTCCCCCTCCAGGACCTCCACAGTGTATCACAACCCTACCAGCTCTAGGGGACTGCTTAGGCCATGCCAGCGAGCTGCAATAACTCAAACAATGAACGAAATTATCAAATCTTTCCCCTCAGACCTGGAACTCCAGGACATCACTGCAGAACCACCATCCTCAAGCAAGCCAACTGAGGAACCTCCCCAACAACATGTTCCCTCACATGGCAACAGAACAGACTCAAGCGTAAGATAAAACGGTGAGGTTATTTCTAAAGCCATTTGTTGTTGCAGCCACTGGGCTATACACATCTTCCGAAAGGCACAGAAACCATGCCACACACGCCCACAGGAAATGCAGCTGTCCAGAAATGGCCTGAATTGCAAACATCTACCCCATTTCCAGCATTCTCCATATTCTGTTGTTACAAGGAGCAACCAGAATTGTAGTAACAATAGAGATCAGGGGAAAAAAAACAAAAACCCTACCCTGTTGTTTATGCTGCCTGTGACATACATTTCTGACTTTTCCCATATCTCTGCTGCACAGTCAGTTAAGCCCTAATACTGCCATCAGGTATCCTCCCCTTAACATAAGCACGACAGGACTTTTCAGTAAATTCAAGGAGACTAGTCACCTGGCTGCAGTTAAGAAACTGGTCAGGAGTTTGTCAGAGCAGTCTCCCGTGCTGCCAATGCAGGCTGTATCCATAGCAGCGGAACAGGAAAACAAAGAGCTATAAATGCTCACAAGTATTGCACATCAACCATTTTCTCACTAGTTTTCATTCTACTAACAATTAAGACCATCTCTCAAGGCAACAGCATTCATTATGGGAAAGCACAAACCCTAGAGATTTAAAACACCACACACAACGGTCCAGAAGAGCCGGGGATGCAATACCTGGGACTCAGATACCATGTTCTAACTCCATGTGTGTTGCAGAGCCGCTGGCTGGCATGGGGCAAGCTCCCTTCCCTCTCTGCCTTATGTCTTCTCACAACCTCCAGCAAGCAGACCACTATGCATCAGACATCAAACACCACGAAGGATTTGCTCCCAACCCATCTCACATTTGTGCAACGTGTGCTTCACAAGTTTTAAAGAATGAAGCCAAAACTTTCTCCATCTAGTTCTACAGCCCCTGCTGCTGACTGTAAAACTGCCCAGTTATAATTTCAGGGGGGAACCACTAGTTTGTATGATAATAGAAATAAGTAAAGCAAGAAGTTGAACTAGCTTTGCTACATAGGAAAAAAAAATGACACAAACAGTTTTGAATAAGCCTTAGCAACTGAAATTAACTGCTACAGCAATCTCACCACAACTTGACAGTAAGAGCACCGAATTTTAATTAGAAAGCTTTACATATCTCAGTCACTACATTTGCTAGCCAACACCGAAAACGAAATGCAGTCCATGCAATGACACATTTCCCATAATTTTTCCTTTTTAAAGTTGACTAATACCGTTAAAGCTAGCTTTTAAATTTTTCTGGAAGCACTGGAAGAAAGAAGTAATGGAGGGATTATATTCAGTAATATATAGCTTTATCTCCATCTAAAAAGCCAACACTTAAGAGAGCTGAGCTTTTACAAAGGCTTCTCCTTCCTCAATCTCACACTAAACCCTGATCTCAAAGTTAGGGCTGTAATATCTCCTTGGTATTGGTTCCCACCTATAGCACTCTTTGTATTCACTAATTATAAATTACTATAAAATTAATTCCACAGTCAATCTACTGCAGTTCTACTCTGGTGAACATGGGGCTGTGGGAAGAATGTGCTGCCAGAGGCAATGGATCAACTTTTACTGCAATCCAGAGAACGCACCAAAAAAAAAAAAAAATTAAAAAAAAAAAAAATCCAACAACACCAGAAGATTGCCATTATTTTATGTACACTGGTGAGAAAGTAAAAGTGAAAGGGAGAAAGGAGGACAGGAAGGAGACTTCACTGGAAACACAACCAGAAAACCTTGTGCCCAATCCCGCAGGGCTCTACAAAAACTGCTCCAAGAACAAACTTGTGTGACAGAAGCAACGTTAAAGCGCAGGGTGCACCAAGATCACTGTGAGCCTTCCAGATTCACTCCATTGTGGAGAGGCCCTTGCTCTGCCCAAATAAGATTAAATCACTACAAGCCTTCAGTGCATCACTGAATTCATTATTTTTAGGATACTCTTGCAAGTTCCCCTTTACAAACATGAAAGCTGGAAGCAACTTCTTGACAGGAAGATGATTGCTATAGCAGCCAGAATCTGCTTATGAGCTATATGCCAACCACAGTCCCTGTCAGACTTGCCCATTACATTAGAAAGCACCTGAGAAGTCATACCTAGTTTAATAAGTAGTCTTTGAAACATGGTATGTGTGCCAGAGCTATGACAGTCAACATTTTACTACGGATTAAAAAAAAAAAAAAAACACACCAACAAACCACAACCAAGAATGAACTGTATGAGTATAAAAACTAGTAGCTGTTCATTTTATTTTTAAAATACATAAATTAAGTCCATGAAAAATTTGTAACAGGCACTCATGTGTTTTGGCACAATCACAACTTCTTTCCATGCTGCTGTGTAGTATTTTCACACAATATTTCACTTTTTGTGGTGTTTTCTTGGTGGAGGAAAAAAAAGTGTTTTCAAGAGGATAAGCATAAATATGGGGAATTTAACAACAGGCATTGCATATGAAGAGACATTCCCTTTCACTGTATGTAAAAGAACCAAAGTGGCATGAAAACAAGATATATATTTGTATCCCTGTTTCCAGTAGCAGTGTCCAATTGTGTCAACAGACATGGTGTATTTGAAATTTGAAATCCCCAAGTTACCATGGCAATGCAGTTACCTATCTGTGATAAAATGCACGTTTTACTTCTGGTTCTTTCCAGTCTTCATTTAAGACTACAAGGAGGAACATAGGTTTCAGCACTTAGGACCACACCTCACGCAAAAAAGGAAAGGAATATATTTCAAAACACAGATAATGTGCACAAATTTTACAAGAAATTCACATTAACCACATGGCTCTAACTTGTTCTTTATAAACTTCCAAATCCTGCAACACTGGCCATAAAAGGGTCAGAGTTATTTCTAAGTCTTGTTACTTCAGAACTGATCTTGCAGTCTGCCGAGCCAACAGCAAAACCCCAGCCTGCTTACTGAAACAACATGCCCCTTCTTCCCTTCTGCTACACAGTAGCTTGCCAAAGGGAACAACTGGGAGAAAGACACAGGAAGAATAAAGTAAATAAATAAACAGCTTAATGTTTTCCTTCTGTTAACAAGGGCGTTTCCCTTCCTTTTTTTCAATTAAAATCACAGAAGTGAACACTTTGAATGCTTGGCCTTACTGAGGTAGCTAGTTCACTGTTCATCCATCTTTTTATCAAAGAAATCTCCTCTCAGTCCAGCTAAGAGCAGCTCCATTTCATGTGCCCAGGTTCTCCTACTTGTCCTTATGCAAGATAAAGAATTAGCTCCCTCTGGCATTCATAGATATTACACACAGCACGTCAGCCATTCTGTACAAACCCCTCAGCAATGTCTATTTGTGTAGTTGAGTACCAAGTAAAAAACACACCCTTCTTTTTATGAAAACTGACTCAAGAAACCACTGGGGCTAGGACATGTCATGCTAACTGTACTTCATAATTTAACTGATCACCACAAAAGCATCCCAGAAACCAAAAAGAGAGTCCAAGTTCCCTGCAAAACAGAGAATGAGACAGCAAAATTCTGTGCATAAAGCTAGAATTTATCTTCACTTTCCTGAAAAGTGTTTGTTTGACAGATTAGTGGGACTGATACATTAAAGCATTTCTAGAATTGTCTCAGTAAGTCAAACAAACAAAAAGAAAACCTCCTGCATGACCGGGACTCTGTAGAACTATTACGTTGCGCTAGCATCCTCATTTTCTCCAAAAGGCCCTATACTACATAAAGAGTACTGGACACAGGAGCGTTTCAACTGCACTGCCCAGATGGCAAGGGTAGTTTTAGGGACAGGTTGCTGCAAAGCAAAAGCTCAAACACACCCTTCAGTCCCTCCAGAGCTAAGCAATTGTTTCTGCACTACTCCGCGTGATGAAGACAGAATAAAGTTGTCGTCTATTGTGCCACTACTAAAACAGGAGTCAAATTCTTGTTCAAATGGCATTGGACTCTGGGAGAAAATCTATCTAGTGTGATTACAGCAGCAGTGAGTCAGGATTTGCTGGTGCTATTCCTGGCTCTACCAGTAACCCACTGTGCGCCTACAGCCAAATCACTTAAGGGGGCATTTGTAAAAGTAGGCCAGTCACCAGGTTATTTTACAATACCTGACTGGAAAAGGCTGGGAAGGTCTGGGGGAGGGGGATACGTTATCTTTTTTCATCCTGTTCTCCCATTTTACAGAAAAGCTTACACAAAAGCTCGAATCGCATACGGGAATCGAAATATTTGCAATATGCCAGGCTTAGACTCTCTGTTCAAGTGGCTGACTATTCTTTCTCAAGATTAACTTTCCTTTCTCTTATATCCAAGTGGCTTCTGGGCCAATTTACTGATTTTGCACTATTTTTTAAACTGCCATATCTCCATTCTTATGCTGCCTTCAAACGATTTGTCCTCTAAAATGGTAAGCACCATCACACAGAATTTAAGAAAACAGCATGAGTTTCTATGTTTGACTGAGCTACAGATCAAAGCTTACTATAGCCACATGTATATAAAACAAGGAAAACTGGTTTTCCAGTCTAAAACTAGTAGTAATTATTCTTGTTATTTTGAGACTACTTGTCAGTCCCAAAAAGGAACAGATTTCTTTCCACATATGCTGAAATTTAACTATTTAAATGTATCAAAAGACGGTAGGCCCACATGGAGGCTGTCTAGTTTCCCTCTCTTTCTCTATGTGAAACTACTCTTTTTCCATTAGCTTTAGTTTTCATTTAAGACTACAGTACTTTGTATTCAGTGACAGATGAGCCACTCGCGGAAAAAAAAACACAAAAAAATCCACTCTTTCCTCCCCCCTCCAAAAAAAAGATTTTAACAAAACCAATAAAAATCCAATTCCGAAGGATGCAGTAGTCAAATAACCTGAATGGTATCATGTAATTATTAACGTGAATCTCAATCTAAGGACTTTCATCCTTTCAGTGCAGCTTAACACAAAGGGCAGTTGTAGCAACCAGCACACAGCTGAGGACTAATTTTTTGCAGGATCAGATTTGGAGGCTGGGAAGCTAGATTACACACAAACACCAAGTTACAAGCAAGAGATCTCACATTGACTGGTTTCACCGAGGGGAATCAAGTTAGCATTGTAACACTGACAATAGAATCTCTTGGATGACAGCGACAGCGAGGTCTTTCATGGTCACGATTATAATTTATCCCAGTTGTTAAATAGCTTGGCATTTGTGTCTCCGATTCAAGGATTAGTGTAACTTAAAAGATCCTTCTTACTCCACCATGAGACCCTGGCCCTTTGGCTACATAAAGGACATCCCCACAGTTATCATGTGCCTTACTCCACTCAGCCTAGTTCCAGTAGCATCTAACAAAGAGCAGAACCAGGACGTTATCTACACAGCAGCACACTGAGAACAGCAAAAAAACCCCAAGTGACACATCACACAGAAATGCCTTAGAACCGAAAGCCAATAGCACAAATATGCTCAAAGTATTTCTTCTGCCCTTCCTCTCCGGTGGTTGCCAAGTACTATTTCAGGGCAACTAAAGGCCCTCTTGCTTGGCTGAGTCATACGTTATCTTGCTATTAACCCTTCGCGGTTGTCCAAGAGCTAGCTCTATTCCAAGACGGGAAAAGCAAAAACATTCTTCAAGGTTTCACAGGCTCCTCCAAGGAGAAGCGGATTAGATCGTTTACAGCGCCGGACCGAGAAACGGATCTGGTGGTGACAGGAGCAGATTGCTGGGCCTCCCCTGCCCTGCACCCTCGGCGGCGGAGGCGCGCAGCTGCCAATCTGGCTGCTCCGATCCTGTGCACGGCGCCGCAGGGGCCGAGGACGTGCCTGCATACCGACCGTCGGACACAGCACCTCGCTCACGGCACACAAGAGGCCTGCGCAAACCCATCGGTGTTTCAGCGCACGCTATTTTTACACGGGTTCTGCAGTTAAAAGACGGTGCCCGAACAACGGGGAGCGAGCGCCGGCAGGCGAGCGCGGCTGCTCGCCCTTCTAGGGAGCGGGCCCGCAAGGGCAGCGGGCTGCAGACGCCAGCCCGACAGCGGGGGCTCCCCCTCGGCGCGGAACCACCGCCTCGTCCGCACCGAGCGGCGGGGCGGCCCCGCAAGGTCACGCAGCCGGCCAGCGGCGGGAGCGGCCGCAGGCCCCGGCAGGCCGCAGCGAGCCTTCCCTGCCCGCGGAGGGACCGGGGCTGAGGCAGGCCGCCCCTGCCTTCGGTTTCCGCTTACCGACATGGCTACCCGGGGCCGGACCCGGCCCCACCGCTGCCGCCGCCCCGCCGGGCCGGGAGCTGGGCCCCGTCGTAGGGGGGGCGCCGCCGAGGACAACCCCCGGCCCGGCCCGGCCCCGCCGCCGCCGCCGCACGCCCCCCACCCCCACCCCCCGCGGGGTCGGCGCCCGACTGGGAGCCCCCGGCGCCGCGGCCACTTACTGAGCTCGTCCTGGGCAGCCGCGGCGGCCGCAGCCATGTTGCCAGCTAGGGAGGGAGGGGAGGCAGTGAGAGACGCGCCGCAGCCGCCCGGCCCCGGCCGCTCTCCGCCTCCCGCCCCTCTCCTCCGCCGGCGGCTCGGCACGGGCACAGAGCCGGCTGCCGGCTCCTTCTCCCCTCTGCGGCTCCCCCCGACACCCACCGCTGCGAGAGACGGCGGGACCCGGCAGCACCAGCCCTCCCGTCACCGCCGTTTTATATTTAGAAAGAGCTGAGCCATCGTCCCCGCCGCCCGCCCCCGCCGCGCACACGCACCGGCCCGCCAGCGCCGCTCGGGCGCGGCGGGGGGCTGTACCGCCCCCCCCCGCCCGCGGCTACCCGTGGGTCCCCGGCAGCGGGGCAGGGGGGACAGCAGACTGACCAGAGTCCGCGCTGACCTCCATGACGGCCGCGTCGCGGTCCGCACTCCCGACAGGGGCGGAGGAGGGAAAGGGCCCGGGGAGCCGAGGGCGGCGCAGCAGCGCCCCCTCTCGGCCGTCGGTGTCGCCAGCAGCCCGCGGGCGTCGAGCCCCGCCCACAGCCTGGCACAGCCCCGCCCAGGCCCTGGCACAGCCCCACCCGCACCCCGGCGCAGCCCCGGTCCCCCCCTGCAGCATGCCACTCACAGCCCTCCTCCCTCACTCCTGGGCTGTGGCTGCCTCAGCCTGAGACCTGGGTGCCAGTACTGGCAGCCCCGGGCACGGCCGCTGGGCACCACCTCCACCGAACACCTTCCCTGGCTCCTCCATCCCCATGCTGGGGCGGGCACTTGTCACAGAATCACACAGAAGGTTAGGGGTTGGAAGGGACCTCAAAAGATCTTCTAGTCCAACCCCCCTGCCAGAGCAGGACCACCTAGAGTAGGTCACACAGGAACATGTCCAGGTGTGTTGAATGTCTCCAGAGAAGGAGACTCTACAACTTCTCTGGGCAGCCTGTTCCAGGGCTCTGTCACCCTCACAGGGAAAAAGTTTTCCCTTATCTTAATGTGGAACCTCCTGTGCTCCTCCTTGCACCCGTTGCCCCTTGTCCTGTCATTGGACATCACCGAGAAAAGCCCAGCTCCATCCTCCTGACACTCGCCCTTTCCGTATCTATAAACATTGATGAGGTCACCCCTCTGTCTCCTCCAAGCTCAAGAGACCCAGCTCCTTCAGCCTTTCATCATCAGGGAGATGTTCCACCCCCTTAATCACCTTTGTGGCTCTGCGCTGGACTCTTTCAAGCAGTTGCCT
The DNA here is from genome assembly GCF_034619465.1 of Leptosomus discolor. Lineage (NCBI taxonomy): Eukaryota > Metazoa > Chordata > Aves > Leptosomiformes > Leptosomidae > Leptosomus > Leptosomus discolor. The sequence continues at coordinate 23,532,731 of NC_141419.1, forward strand.
GTCCTTCTTGGACTGAGGGGCCCAGAACTGGACACACTGTTCCAGAGGCGGTCTCACCAGGGCAGAGTAGAAGAGGAGGAGAACCTCTCTCAACCTACTGACCACAGCCCTTCTAATACACCCCAGGATGCCATTGGCCTTCTTGGCCATGAGGGCACCTTGCTGGCTCATGGTCATCCTGCTGCCCACCAGGACCCCCAGGTCCCGTTCCCCTACGCTGCTCTCTAACAGCTCAGTCCCCAGCCTATACTGGTACATGGGGTTGTTCTTTCCCAGATGCAAGACTCCACATTTGCCCTTGTTGTATTTCATTAAATTTCTCCCTGCCCACTTCCCCAGCCTGTCCAGGTCTCGCTGTATGGCAGCACAGCCTTCTGGTGTGTCAGCCACTCCTCCCAGTTTGTGTCATCAGCAAACTGGCTGACAGTGTCCTCTGTTCCCTCATCCAGGTCATTGATGAATATATTGAATAGTACTGGTCCCAGTACCGACCCCTGAGGGACTCCACTGGATACAGGCTGCCAAAGGGACTCTGTCCCATTGGCCACAACTCTCTGACTTCTTTCCTTCTACCAATTCGCAACTCACCTCACCAGCCGACCATCCAGATCACACTTCTTCAGTTTAGCTGCAAGGAGTCAGTGTCAAATGCTTCAAGGCAAACCACATCCACTGCACTACCACCATCTGTTCACCTGGTTATGTCTTCATAAAAGGCTATCAGGTTGGTCAAACATGACTTCCCCTTGGTGAAGCCATGTTGACAGCTCCTAATGACCCTCTTATTCTTGATATGCCTAGAGACAGAGCCAAGGATATGTTGTTCCATCACCTTTCCAGGGATGGAGGTGAGGCTGACTGGTCTGTAGTTACCTGGGTCCTCTTTCTTGCCCTTTTTGAAGACTACAGTGACATTTGCTTTCCTCCAGTCCTCAGTCTGTTCCCCACGACTTACCAAAGATGATGGAGAGTGGTCTAGCCATGACTTCCGCCAGCTCTCTCAGCACCCGCGGGTGCATCCCATCAGGGCCCATGGATTTATGTATCTGCAGATTGCTTAATTGATCCCTAACCCAGTCCTCATCAACCAAGGCAAACTCCTCTTTATCCTGGCTTCCTCTGGGGCCTCAGGGGTCTGGAACTCCTGAGGACAGTCTCCAGCAGTATAGACAGAGGCAAAGAAGGCATTCAGTAACTCCGCCTTCTTTGTGTCCTCTGTCACCAGGGCACCCACCTCATTCAACAGTGGGCCTACATTGCCTCTGGTGTTACTTTTATCTGCAATGTATTTGAAGAAGACCTTTCCGTCGTCTTTGACCTCCCTTGCAAGGCTTAACTTCAAGGAGGCCTTAGCTTTCCTAGTTGCCTCCCTACATTCTCTGGCAACAGTCTTATATTCCTCCCAAGTGGCCATCCCCTCCTTCCAAGATCTGTAGGCTCTCTTCTTCCATGTGAGCTTGCCCGTCAGTTCCCTGTTTAACCATGCGGGTCTCCTGGCTCCCTTTCTTGTTTCCTGCTCGCTGGGATGCTCAATCTTGAGCTTGGAAAAAGTGGTCCTTGAATATAAACCAACTATCCTGGGCCCCCTTACCTTCCACTACGCTGTCCCATGGGATTTCCCCTAGCAATTGCTTGAAAAGGCCAAAGTTGGCCCTGCTGAAGTCCAGGGTTGTGATCCTGCTTGGTACCCTGTTCCTACCGCACAAGATCCTGAACTCCAGCCAAGGCTGCCCTCAACCTTCACTGCTTCAACCAGACCCTGCCTGTTAGTCAGTATAAGACCCAGCAGTGCTCCTCTCCTAGTTGTCTCATCCACCATTTGCATCAAGAAATTACCATCGATGCACTGGAGGAACCTCCTGGACTGTGCATGGCTAGCTGTGTAGGCCTTCCAGCAAATATCCGGGTAGTTAAAATCCCCCATGAGTACCAGAGCCTGTGATTGCCAGGCTGCTGTCAGCTGCCTGTAGATGGCCTCATCAATTTCCTCATCCTGATCAGGTAGCCTGTAATAGACACCCACAACAGCATCTCCCATGCTAGCCTGCCCCTTGATTCTCACCCACAAACTCATCCACCCCTGGCCAGAACTGAACACATTTAGCATGCATGACAAACACATATTTAGGAATATCTTTTTTTTTAAAAAAAAAAAAAAAAGTTCAATACCCCTGCTGCTGAGCTATGGTATTCCAAAATCTCTAACAGAACGGAGGAAGCTGCACTGCAAAATACCTCACATGCTGTTTCAGGGCTGCTAAGGCTGCGGGAGAAAGACACGGCCACCGCACGGCACCTTTCTCCCAGGCTCACCGGTGCCACGGGTGATCTCTGTGAGCAGCACGCCGGCAAGATGTTATGAGACGCCCCTGGAGTACGACCGACAGCAGGCGGCACGGCACCTGCCCATTTCCCAGCTTTTCCCATGCCACCTGCAGATGCCATGGGTCAGCCAGTGGCCTCTCCCTGCAGCCCCAGAGCTCTACCAGGCAGGCGTGAGCCCCAGGTAACACAGCGCCAAGCAACTAGCTTCTTTCCCAATGCAGAAAAAGAAAAAAAGGTGACAAAACTGGCTGTGGACAATTTTTGCTTTGTTCGTTAAGCTCAAGATCTGAGGAGCTGAATGTCAGCCTCCAGCGCTGAGGGGCTGGACTCTACCGAGCTGCAAAGAGGTGAACTGTTTTTGAGGAAGCAGATTTGGGACCCACCCATCTCTCAAGGAAATAATAAACATTTATTAATGCGAAAAGGAGACAGGCAGGAGGCCGGAGCATGAGGTGTGCGGGCCTTTCTAGTGGAGGACAGCACGACAAAGAATTTCCACTCTCCTCAGCACAGTATTTTACCCAAATTGGTACAAAAGAATTTAAAAGTATAAATTAATTTAAAAGCAGAGAGACCCCGTTGCCAAAGGAGCACACACGTAACGTTTGGTGAGTCAAAAGGAGACAGCGTGTCATTGCCCAGCCTTGCTAGGGTTGAACTGGGAAGGACCAGCAATGGGTCTGTGCTGCTGAAGGCAGCTGGCCCACAGAAGGGTCTGTTCTGTGGAAAGCGATCTAAAGAGAAAACACAACAAAACTAAGCAAAAATGTTTTAAAATGAACCTTTTGTGACCCACAAAACAAACGGCGTTTATTTAGCAGTTTGTGGTAACCAAAGTCCGCTTCCTGCGCTTCGCAACAGGCATGTGAGGGTAACGTGGGCCAAAACTGACACCGCCCAAAGCGTACCTGAGCCCTCAAACCGGCGCGGCAAAGCGAGCCACAGCCCTGTGCCGCGGGGCCGGGAGCCGCTGCAAACTGCCGAGGCTTCCCTGAAACCTCCAGCCAGCAGCTTCGCCGGGATGCTCCGGACCGACGCCGCCTCTCTCCGGGGGTCCTGTTCGGAGAGGAGGAACCACCGGGGGACACGGGGCCAAGCCCTCAGCTCCTGCCCGCTGCGGCTCAGTGCTCCCAGGCACGGCCGGCTCCGGAGCTGGGCTCCCCGGGGGCTGGCAGTGTCCGGGCGGGCGTCGTGGCCCGAGGAGGGGACCCGCGGCACTGACGGCGAGGACGGCGCGTTCTCTGACGGGCTGAGCTCGGGTGCGGCGGGTGCCTCCAGCGTCAGGCGCACACCTCCGGAGGCTCCCGCCCGGAGGCACTGCTCCCGCCCGCCGCACCGCACCGCACCGGCGATCGAGCCCTCCCTTCCGAAACAAGGCTTTGGGAAGGAAAGACCCGAGGCGGCGGACCCGCCATAGCGGCCTGGGCCCCGTGTCGGCGCGAAGGGGTTGCTGCACCCTCTGCCCGGCCACTGCCGCCACGTGGGGCGCGCGCTGCGTCTACGTACAGCCGAGCGTCTTGGGGGCGGCGGTAACGTCACCTCCCCCCCCCCCCCCCCGCAGAGCCAGCTCAAACTAAACACGGGGGCAGGGCGAGTTTCCAAAACATTCTCCCTCCCCGGAAGAACAAACGAGCGGAAGAAAATCGGGGACAAGGTCAGAATCTTCAGCCCCGCTTCTGTCCCGGCCGCGCGCCCGTCCCGCTCCCCGGAGGGCATCCTGCCCGCCCCGCCCACCCGGCCGCGCGCAGGCGCCTGCGCACGGCGCGGGTCCCGGCGGCGGCGGCGGCGGCGGCGGCAGCGGCAGCAGCGATATGGCGGCGGCGGGTGGCGGCGGCGCTGGGCCTGGCCGGTGGTGGCTGATGTGCTTGTGGCTGTGCGTGGCGCTGCTGCCGCGGGCGGCGCGGGGCCTGACGGAGGGCCTGTACTGCGGGCGGCGGGTCTGCTATGAGGTGCTGGGCGTCAGCCGGCAGGCCAGCAAGGCGGAGATCGCCCGCGCCTACCGGCAGCTGGCCCGCAAGTACCACCCCGACCGTTACCGCGGGGAGCCGGCCACGCCGGGCAGCGGCGGCTCGCAGGCGGCGCACGAGAAGTTCCTGCTCATCGCCACCGCCTACGAGACCCTCAAGGTGAGAGAGCGGGACCGCCGCCGCGGCCGGAGCCGCTCCGGTAAGAGACAGGGGGCCGCCCCGGGGGGCCGTGCGGGGGGCGGCGGCGGGCCGGGGAGCGGGGCAGGCGGGCAGGCGGCGGGCAGGCAGGGCGCCCGGCCCCGCGTCGCGTCTGCCCGCGCTGCCGCTTCCCTCGGCGGTCTCGGTTTGGGAGCGGAGGGGAGGTGCGGCCTTGGGGCCAGCGCCGTTCGAGGCGCGCTGCCCACCTGTCTCCGTTACCGGCGCTTAGGTCGCCCATCCCGATGTGCGGGCAGCAACCGCCTGCACAGCAGGCAGCAAAACTGTGCAGTCGCGTGTTGCGAGAAGAAAAGTGTCTTTAAAGGACGCCGAAAGGTACATAATCCTCTCCGAGTTTTTTCGACGGCTGCGACTCTTCTGCTGCATCTGTGTCTGAAGCCCGAAAGACGCCGGGGCTCTGCCAGACTTTGGCCGTGCACGTCGCGCAGGTGTCCTGTCTCTTGTCCCGGCCAGGACCGGAGCCCCTCAGGTTTACACTTGTGTGTGTTGCGGCAGGCTCTGACGCTCCGGTTTTGCATTCCTTTGAGCGGACTTAGCCGGCTTACTTCCTACCATCAGTCAGGGAGGGGAGAAAACCCCAAAAAACCTTCTTCAGTTACCAGTCCAAGAGGGCGAGGGCGGGGGGGGTGGGGGCAGGCTACAGTTCTTTTGAAAATGCCTTTGTCTTTAGAATTTGTTCTTTTGAAAAACCTTTTGTCTTTAAAGTGAACCGACTGGGCTTTATCTTAGAGTGTGCCTTTAAACAAAAAAAGTAACAGTGATTCGAGTAGCATATGGGATCTGTAATGGAAGCTTATCAGGGCAAAGATGGAGCTCAGGAATGGAAGAAGGAAACCTGTGGTTTAGTGCTGCAGCGGAGGAAAAAAGGGAACTTTTTTGGGGGTAGGAAAGGAATGCAGTTAACGCTGACAAAATTAAATCTCTCATCTCTTAATTAAGTGGTGAAAATGGGAAAAAACTCTGAGAAAATGAGAACAATGAGGTTTTGAAATGGCCTTCCATTGAATAGATTCCACAGCTCTGTAAGCTAATTCTAAAAGATTTGTAAAACAATCTCTTAATAGTTTCTTCATCTGAAAATCTTTTCCTGAGCAGTATTTATTAACTCTAGTCCATCTAGATTTCCCATTCTGAAGTTGAAAATACTTATTACGTGGATTTCAGTTGCCTGTCTTTATTTCAGTATTAAATGTCTTCATGCAGTGTGTGCTTATGCGTTTAAGACTACATATGTCAGATGTGTGTGGGCAGATGAGTGTAAGAACAAGTTAAAAGAGAATATGAGAAAAGGACCAAAGACTTTGTGCTTCATACTTGGTCAGGCTATTGCCAACTTCATATTCACATGGTTGTTAATGAGATGCAAAACACAGCTATGACAAAGTAAGTGAAAACAGGAATCTGAACCCATGCATGTTTTCTGTCTCATCCTGCAGGATGAAGAAACACGTAAAGATTATGACTACATGTTGGATCATCCAGAAGAGTATTACAGGCATTATTATCACTACTACAGCAGGAGACTAGCACCTAAAGTGGATGTCAGAATAGTGATTCTGGTTACTGTGTGTGCCATCTCCATGTTTCAGGTAAAATTTCCTGTTTATGTGACACTGCTCAGTGAGTTTCTGGATGGGAAGACAAGTATCTGCAGCTCTCGTAATGTGCCAGGTGTTAAACCTGACCGGTGTCAGTGAGGAGGCCCGCTTCTTACTTGGTCAGCTTTTCTGCGGTGTCCATAACAAACCTGAAGTCAGGATATACTGAACAGGTTTTTGACTGCCCTTGGTGCCTTGGACAAAGGTAGAGGTTAGTTTCTTTTAATGATAGGATATTTCATAGAGACAGGTGCAGCTTTTCTAAAGAAGTTACTTAGTTCTTCATGGCAGGGTCGGAATAGCCTGTTCCTGAGCACAGGCAGGGCTAGTGTTCCAAATAAGCGTGTGTCAGTTTGCCAAGCTCCCCAAGTAATTTTTTTAAAAACCAGACTAGCTGTGAACGACATACAAGACACAATTCTGATAATAGGACTGAATATCAGGGGTTTACTAATGTGTGAATCTTACATTGCAGCGTATTTTAAACACCGCAGTGAAGTCAGGAGAGAAGCCAGTTTGGTTCAGCAAAGTTTGTGCTGAAGTGGTAGATCCAAGGTCAAGAAAACAGCCTGTTTTCGATGAGAAAGCTTGTGCTATTGCTGACAAATATTTAAGTGGAAGAAGATGCATAGCTCTTTTCTTTAGGATCTATTAGATTATTCATTCAAAATGTCATTAAAAATACTCAAAAATTGGGTATTATTTGATAATATGATATTATTTGATGGCGCAGATAGCTTACTTTTTAATGGGATACTGGAAGTTAAAATATGTTGATCAGGATTTGAGAGCTTGGAATAATAAATTCCAATGGCGTATGCAGACAAATACTTAATTTCTCTCCAGACTTACTTCCAGGGGCAGAGTTTAATTTTACCTCTGATTTTGGCTATAAGTGGAGACACTCAATTTCCTGCAGCCCAGCTGCCAGGTGATTACAATTCAGTGTAACCATCTCGGTAAAACAATTTGCCTCTCTCTTGCTTTCTGTTGTTTCTGCTTCTTGGCCTTTGTTGGGGTTGTATAATGTGCATATGCCTGCCCTGTGTCTTGGTGAATGGTGTGAAGTGCTGCTTTTTTTAAAAAGTTGTCCCAATAAGACATGATCACCCCAGGCACTATGGTTCTGGTTTGTTGTTTGGGGTTTTTTTTTGGCCAGTGAAATCCGGAAGATGGCTGGAGATTAGAGAGGGATGTTGAATCTTGTGAAGTGAATCCTGTTAGACTAATGAGATTGTCACCTACGTAATCTGTGTTTAATTAACTATTCTAAATGGTTTTATAATGGAATATTCATATACCAGCTACTTTATTTACAAATCTAAGTGGACTTCTCGGAATGGCCGGCACAGCCTAGCATTAACCTTCAGGAGACTACAATCTTCTCGTGAACAAACCCAATTTGACCAGTGTCTGCTTGTCCTTCCTCATCACTGAATATTGCTGTGGGATACACATCTTAACTTTCTAGATGCCTTACTAAGTTTGGAGGAATAATTGTAACTTCTGTAATACTGCAGAAAAAGTCCTTTTACCTTCAGTTTTACCCTTGCTGTAATGTAATTGTGGTTAAAGGTGTATGACCGCATTATTTTTTTTCCTGGCAAACCTCTGAATAGGAATGTGTATAAAAACGTGGTTTTTACTTTTACTGTTCTTCAATTACAGTTCTTCAGCTGGTGGAGTAGTTACAATGAAGCTATCAACTATCTAGCTACTGTGCCAAAATACCGTATACAAGCTACTGAGATTGCCAGGCAACAAGGTTTACTCAACAAGACTAAAGAAAAAGGCAAGAACAGGCGGTCTAAGGAAGAAATTCGTGAAGAAGAGGAAGAAATCATCAAAGATATTATTAAAAATAAAATAGATATAAAAGGCGGTTATCAGAAGCCCAAGATATATGATATCCTTCTATTTCAGATCCTTCTTGCTCCTTTCTACTTGTGCAAATACATCGTTTGGTACTGTTGGTGGATTTATTGTTTCACTATTAAAGGGCAGGAGTACGGTGTGGAAGAGAAGCTGTATATCATACGAAGGTACATGAAAATGTCTCAGTCTCAGTTTGACAGCCTAGAAGATCATCAGAAAGAGATCTTTCTTGAGCGGCAGCTGTGGATACGAGAAAACTATGAGGTGGGTAGCTCTGGTGGAAAAGCTAATGTTAATTATCCCAGAGTAAGAACAGCTGTTTTGTGAAGGTGCTTGGGAGGGGGCTGTGTGATGCATTGCTTCAACTTTAGCTGTTGCTTTCTAAATTGAAAACAGTTGGACAACTACCCGGTGTGTTTTCTTAGACTTCTTATGCTCAGGGACTGGTAGACAACAGCTCCTGACCGTGCCCTTGGATATAGGAAGGGATTTGCTTGGTCAGGGGACGTCCACGTGTGATTGCTAAGGAATCTATGCATACAAGATTGAATCTGATGAAAGGCTTTCTTATAACAATGGGGTATGGCAAAGTTATTACAGTAAGTTGAAGACTGTTCTCCAAGCAGTAATAATTTGTAACAAGAATTACCTGGATCACCTGAAACTCCTATTTCATTAGTCTTCTAAGCCATTAATTCCGAGCTCCTTTTTTTTTTTTGACCTGTCCCTTGATAATTCTTTGGCCTCCGGTAAGGCAGGGAGTTCTTGCTGCGCTGTATACCTTTTCAAGTAAAGACTGCATACGAAATAGCACTGGGCACAACTGCTGCTCCTGCTATGGATAGCCAGTTACTGAATAGTCAATGTGTAACTTTATCTTTTAAGCTTTCTCTGAGAACAGTGAAAGAACATTAGCCACAGCATGGAATTTGCAGTCCAGAATGACTTGGGATGCTGGGGATTGGCAGATTGACAAAACACTTTTGTTGTTCCATAGAAGCTCATCTGTGGGCCATCTGGGTGGGAGCTTGCTAGAAGAGAAACTGAGAATATGAACTTGGCCTGCTTAAGGGGAAGAGGAGATGTTGTTGCTGCTGTGCATGTGCTGGGAAAAGAAAAGGAATGGTGGCAGGATTGCTTTTGCTGCTGGCAGGGCACCAGAGATAAGAGAATGCTTCTTTAAAAGTAGGCAGGGGTGGATTAATCTAGAAACTTGAAGGGGAAAATAGTAAAATCGATGCTAATGTAAGGAAAGGGTTATCTGACAGGTACATACACATGTTGAGTTGTGGTGGGTTTGCTAGGAAACAGTCCAGAAGTCAAAGAAGATGTTATATGGATACCCTGTTGTTGTAGAGAAAAAATGACGTGGTTTGGCATCCATGCTGTTTCTAACTAGCTGTATTTGCCAGAAGTGAAGTCCGTTTAGCCCAAACTCACTTCTTGCGGTGGCCAGCAGTTGATTGTTAGTGAAGAATACGTACAAGTTGCACCTAAGCAATACTTACCCAGTACAATTTGTAGCTGCGGGACTTCCTAAAAAGGAAATGGTGTCATTGTAAGTAATTGCTTTAATGAGTTTTTCTTTAATGAACTTACCTGGTTACTCCTTGAGTGCATTAAAACTTTCAGTGTCTGCTGTGCCATCTGGTCATGAGTTCAGCAATACGTGTAGAAGGTGGTTTGTTTTTTTTTTTTTAAGCCACCTGGACATCTGCTGATTCTTTTATTATGCGAAATGGAAAATAATTGTGCTTTATTCTCTTTTCTCATGCTACCTGTGCTCCTGTGTACCACTACCATGTCCTTACTTGAAACTTAGTTGTGTCTTTTCTAGGCTGAAAAATATGCTTAGGTGTTTCTCCTCAAAAGTTTCTCTCTTCCTTGATCACAGGAGATGCGTGTCTACATATTGCTCAGTTTTCCAATATCCTTTCAGGAGGGGAAATACCAAGAATTCAATACGTGGATACATCATGGAGCTCCACAATGTTTGTTTGTTTGGTTTTTTTTTTCCCCTCTTTTACTTTGCTAGTAATTCTTTAAACCTGTATGATCAGTGAACATTAAGCTGGTGTATTTATAAAGCCATCTATAATATTTTCAGCAGAACCTTACATTTAACTCCTGTCTGGGAGGAAGACAGATGACACAGAGATGACATAAACCTGTATGGTGTTGAGATTTACACTGGCTGTATCTACATAACTGCCTGCCAGAATAGAAATGCAGATGCTGTTGCTTTTTTTGGATACTTGACTTTGCTGGTGATTGTAGATTTCATTGCGACACCATTTCTTGTCAGAATGTAATAACCTATCATTTGGTACTGCGAATACTTAATGCAGAGATAATAATTTAGTTGAGAAACTTAATTAGGAATAAAAAGTTCCCTAGCAGTATTCTGTCTCGACAGTGACTTTGAAATGGGAAAACAACGAAAGGGAGGAGCTGAACAACTGCATTGAACAGTATGTGTGCTGAGAAAGGACTCAAAGTCCAGTTTTCTAAGCATTAGCAGTTCTTTGCTGTAAATGTTATTTTGTCAAAGGCATGAGCATCTAGTTCTTTAGCAAAAAGAGTTTGGAGCTTGCAGCACCATCTTACAGGGAGGTAGTTCTGCTCTCAGCAAAAATGCAAAGCATCTCGACTGCAGCCAGTAGACTCCTCAGCTGAAGGTATTCCTGCGCTTTATGTTGGCCGAGGTCCGCTTCTATGTTGCAGTTCAGTCTCTTGTTAAAAACAGTAAGTTGGTGAATGGCTGAACTACAGATGCTTACCCCCCTGCCTTGAGGTTCACTTCAGCTGTTTCTTCAGCCTTATTAAAATCTTTTGTCTGCCTATCAGGTCTATAAACGAGAACAAGAGGAGGAGTTAAAGAAGAAGATGGCCATGGATCCCCGATGGAAGAGATATCGGCGGTGGATGAAGAATGAAGGACCCGGAAGACTGACTTTCATTGATGATTGAAAGTTGCTGAATGAAATGTGTGCTAATGTTGAAAGTCATTTGCAAAACTGTTCACTACATCATTCAGAGTTTTGTCTGTTGTGGCTCGTCAGTGGTCTAAAACTCAGGAATTATTAAATCAGGCCGAAAAATAATACAGGTTTACCACTTTTATAAATCAGACCTATTAAACAGTCCCAGCTCAATGTATATATGCCATTTACTTGGGGATCTCAGTGTGGAATTTATTATTCCACACAATGTATTTTCTCTACATATTTCATGTTCATGATCAATGGAACCATAATTTTAGTCTTTCTGAAAATGTTTCTAGGTCAGTCCTTGAAAGTCTTGTTTTTCCTTTTTAAACTGAAGGGTTCCTGCAAATGGATGCTGGAAATGCTTATAAAGGATTCTGAAACAAGAGCTGTTTTCAGTTTTCCTTTCTTTCCCCCCTACTTTTCAATCTAATTTCTAAGATGCCAAATTTTTTTATGATGTAGACAATATGGGGATTATACTGGACTGCTTCTTTTGCTATTCATGGTGCAGTTGGAAATGAATTTTTTTTTTGTGGGTATAAATGATGCATGACTGATCATCATTGTGATGCAAACAAGCCTTAATTCTTTGTTCTACAGAGTGATTCATGAAATAGTATGCTAAGGTCTTTTTCATTTGGTTTTTCATTTGTTTTTTTCATCTTGTACGTTGGATTGTACCTGCTTGTTCAGAACAAGTGTACCAGTGAATATTAGTCTACTAAATGTGACATTTCTTTCACCAAAGTATTGGTAAAAGGGAAAATGACCCTTTTGTTAAAAAGGGCAATTTTGATGCCTTATGTAAATAAAAGTTTATGTAATATACATACTGAATTTGTTTTAAGTTCTAAACCTAAAGCATTCTTAATGCTTATCTCTTCTGATCAGACCTCAGAGTACTTAGAATAAATAATGCACAACAGCATGCTGTGGTTTGCTCTGTAGCTCAGCCCAGGTCAGAGTTTCCATGATTTGCTGGTAAAAGGGATTCTGTTACTCTTAGTTCTGTTCAGGAATTTCACTGGGGAAGGGGCAGGTGGGGAGCATAGCGAGATGAGACTTCCACTGTTGGTCTGGAAAAGCAAGTTCTTCAGAAGTGTTTCTGCTGAAAACAGTGCTAGGTTAGCAGGCTTCTGTGGAGGCTGGTTCTGGGAGAGAAGCTCTTGAACTTGGTACTCCTGCCAAAGCCCATAATAGCTAAAAGTTCTAAAATTCTTGCTGATTAATTTTTGAAGCAAGACTTAGCTGATTCTGCAAAGGTGATCTGTCTTCATTTTTTGAGGGAGAGTTTCTGTTCTCGATGCCTCTTGTGCTAGTTTAGCTTTTACTAGTTCTTGGAATGTTGACTCAGTTTTCTGTTTAAAATAATACATACTCAAAAGCATGTTAGCAGTATTATGCTAAATGGCTAACTTCCGTATGCATTAGTAAAATCAAAGAGGGACTGCTGCTAAATTTGTCCTTCATCTCTGCTGCACGCAGTGTAGCTGTAAACTTAAGTCACTGTGTTTAACACAATTCAAATTTAAAACTTGTTAAAGAAGGTGTCTAGAATAAGCTGTGCTTGCTTTCAGGAAGTAGTCTTGCGGACACTGTAGTGGCGGGGCAGGGACACTGCAATGATGCTCATGAAGTGAGGGACCGTCATAGCTGGGGTGTATTGCTGCTTCACCCCCAACACAGTCAGCCTCGTGGAAGGGGGAAGTTGCTGTGATAGAAACAAAGGGCATAAAGGTAAGAACGAGTAAAATGGTTTTGGTTCTTCGGTTAGACAGATCTGCAAAAGAATCAGGCAAGTGCATTCAAGAGTTTCTAAACCTGTGGCCCCAAGTGTCACAAGCTGACAGCTCTGCCACTTTTGCCCTTGTGCCTCATTTTGCTCCATCTTTTCCCTCCTAAGCCAAATAAGCATTCAGAACACAGATCTGTTTTCCCTTTTTGCCTAGGTTAGTTCTAATTGAGATTAATTTCCTGACCTGACACCACAGTAGGAAGTCGGTGCAATGGAGGGGCAGACACTGGGGATAACAGAACTGTCTCAGCAGCAGTAGTGTCTTGCTTCTATAAAGCTGTGGCCTGAAACTGAGGAATTTGAGTCAGCAGGTATTGTACGACCTGCTGGAAATGAGCTGTTCTGCAGGCTCGACTTGGAGTTCCCTCTTTTATTGACATCTCGGCCCTTTGAAAATAACCAGGCACAGGCATAAATCCATAGGTTGCAGCAAAAATTTGCTGGGCAGTGACACTGCAGTCACATCTTTGCAACGAAGGATAGAAAAAAACTTGTCTTCACAAAGGTGTCAGCGTTGCAGTAACACTTCATCATTAGCTGAGGCTACTGAGCATTTCTAGCATAACATTTCATTGTAGTTCTAAGTGATGTCTGTCTTCAGGGCATAAATCTTCAGGGCCTATATTATCTTGAAATAAAGGTGACAAAGCAATTACATACATTAGGAAAAAAAAAGCAGGAATGAGACTGCTGAGAGTTACAATACTATACCAATTAACAGTGTAAATTGAGATGATTTCAGAGAGAAGTGTTTGCACTGGTACTGAGTAGCAGTGAGATCTTTGGGTAGGAAAGTGTGGCAAGGTAATAGGGTCTTAGAAAAGAACCACCTTCCCTGCTATCACCTTTTTTCAAAGAACTGTGTCTGTTTCTGTAGCATGTTTCTGGACTTTCAAATATACAGTGTATATAAGGTGAAACGTGCGTTTTGCTTGATACGCAAAAGGTATTTAGAGCCAGGGCCTTTTTCACATTCAGTGTGAGTCTTTTCTGTGACCAAGCTGAGGCTTTGATTGAGGCTCAGTCATGTCCATGGCTGTTTGTCCCTATGTTTGGAGCAATCATTTGAGGCTATGGGCTTCATCCTGCCAACTTTTTAACAGACCAGCAAACTCCGGTGCTTGGCAAACCCCCACCAAAAAGTGATGTGACTTATTGATGGTCACTAGTGACGAACAGCGTGGGGGGGATGCAGCAATTCTGGGGCAGTTTGACCCTAATAGCTGCCTGTGGGCAGAGTGGGACTTTTTTTTAAACCTTTGCAGGGCATTTAGAGCTTCCTTTCCTCTCTCCTTTTTTTTTCCTTCCCCCCTCCCCTTTCCCCCACTTTTTTTCCCTCCATTTTCCCCCTTTCCCCTCCTTTTCCTTCCCCCACCTTTTCCCCTTTTCCTCCTTTTCCCAATTTTTCCCTTTTCCCCTCCCCCCTTTTCCTCCTTTTTGCTCCCTTTTTCCTCCTTTTTCTCCCCCCACCTTTTCCCCTTTTCCTCCTTTTCCCCCTTTCTCCCATTTTTCCTTTTCCCTCCCTTTTCCCTCCATCCCCCCCTTTCTTTTCTCCCTTTTCTTCCCTTTTTTCCTTTCTTCCTGTCCTGTTTTATCCGACAAGGCGTTTCGTCCCCTGAGCAGCCGGAGCCCTCAGCCAGGGCCGCCGCAAGACGCCGCGGGCGGTAGCGCCGGGACGCTGCCGGCGGGGCGGGGCGGGGCGGGGCGGCGGGGGCTGCCCGGGGCGGAGCGGACCCGGCCCCTCCCCGGGGCGGCTCCGCGGCGGCGGAGGGACTCGCCGCGCCCCGCACCGCGCCAAGCCCGGTGGAGCCGCACCGCCCGCCCGTCCTCCGTCGCTCCCCGCGGCCCCGGCATGTCGTCGGGCGGCAGCCTGAGCACCATGCAGCGGCTGGTGGAGCAGCTGAAGCTGGAGGCGGCCGTGGAGCGGATCAAGGTGAGCCGAGGTGCCGGGGCTCCGCGGCGGGGGAGGCGAGCTGCCGCTGCCGTTTCTTCCCCGTTTGCCCGCCCTGGGCAGGAGCCGGGGGGGGTTCCTGCGCCCCGGGGGGGCTCCGCGGCTGCCGTCCGGGAGGGCGCGGTGGGGTGGGCGCCGTTCCCGGGTGGAAGGAGCTGCCGTCGGTAGTACAGCAGCACCTCATTAATTCTGCACAGGCGAGCATGATAATCGGGAGCGGTTCCTCACGGCGGAGCCAGCCGGCTGCCCCCCGCTGCTGAGCGCTGGCGGGGCTTGCGGGGAAAGGCGGTGTGGTTTTGTACCCGCCGGCACGCTTGGGGAAAGCAGGCGATTTTGTACGCCTGCATGAACCTTCTCCTGCTTGCCAGACAAAGACAGGCTAGGGAGGCGGTCCTGTCATCTGCCAGCTCCTAAGCTTTGGGTTCCGTTTGGTTTGTTTGGGTTTTTTTGGTTTTTTTTTTGTTTTTTTTTTTCGCTCTCGCAGCCCAAATTCGCCCATGCAGACCTGTCCCAGACAGCTCTTGGTTCCCAGCAGGTGTGGGGGGGCCCGCAGCTGCTTTGCGAAAACCGTGCTTTCCAGCCACGCACAAAATCCAGCACAGGCTGTGAAGTGAGGAAGGTCAGGTTAATATGTATCCTGTGCTTTCCTCTTCACATCACCTCCGTGCATTCGCCATTTTTCTCTGCCCCGCCACAAAACAGCAGCTTCCTCAGTCTGACGAAAGTGCCAGTATACTGAGCTGCAGGAACTTAGCTAATTGATTTTAAGAGTCATTTAGGATGCCTTTTCTCACTGTTCCTGTCCTGGGCTGGTGAAAATTTGAAGTGCGCCTTGCAAGGTGAAACTGTTGTCGCTTTGGGACATCATCCTGATCAATTCATTAATATTACTAAATTTTCTTAGCTAATACTGAATCTGTGGGTATTTGCTGCACTAAAAGTGACTGTCGTTTATCACTGCAATGATGTGTGGGTATCCGTGAGAAATGGCCCAGTGCAGAAGAGAAATGTAGACTCTTGTGGCAAGAGGGATATTGCCTAACACAGAAGTGATTGACCAGACATTTCTGTTGCTTTATATCGCCAGCAATAGCCTGGATCTCGGTTCCTGCACACTTTGAGGCATATACCCCCCCACACTTTTTTTTTTTTTGTTGGGGCAGGGAGGGTATCTAAAAAGTATAGTCTGTAGTTTATTTGGGGTCACTTTGTCGTGGTAATGTATTCTGGAGCTGGACTTCTGAAGGTTGCATATTATACGTTTGCTTGTACTCCAGAAAGGCTTGGCCTTGAGACCTCAGTCTCCTCTGTCTTGCAGCATTGTGCACAGCAGTCTCTTTCCAGGTTTGCTGTTCTAGGAACTGTTCATGTCTTTTTCACAAGTGAAATGAAGCATGATTAAAAATGTGACTTGAAAAAAGCATCATCTGGGTTTCTTGACTTGCAGTGTAAAAACAGGAGCATATTCAGCCAGTCGAAAAGCACTTGGATCAGTTTTAGCAGACAGTGAGATAGGAGAGAACATTGTTTCTGCTACTTTGAATAGACAATGTATTTTCAAAGGAAGCTGGATATGAAAGGATTTTTAAAAATACATCTCATACTATGGAGTTCCAATGGTGATTTTGTTTACCCTGCCAGCTAAAAAAGCAGACAGGAAAAATATTTTCAGAAAGAGGAAACCAAGTAGGAAAGAAGTACCCACACACATCTTGGATGCAGGAGGCTGCCGCAGGGAGTGTATTTGTCCTATGTTGAAATACAGCAGAAACCCTCGTACTTTCTATGTGAACCGAAGGAGTGAAGAATGTTATAGGGGCATAGGCAGGGCTAAGAGTAGGCAAATCTGTCCCAGAACAACGGTCTGCTGCCATATGGATAATTCTCACACAGCTGCCAAAAATCAAGTTTGTATCTTTCGAGGAGCACCAGGATATACATAGCTCAGTACCTGTTGCAGAGCTCATCAGCAAAGTGCAAGGAGACACGGTAAGGAGCTGCTAGCTGTGCTGCGCTTGTAGGTCAAACCAAGCCCTGA
Organism: Leptosomus discolor; assembly: GCF_034619465.1. Classification (NCBI taxonomy): domain Eukaryota; kingdom Metazoa; phylum Chordata; class Aves; order Leptosomiformes; family Leptosomidae; genus Leptosomus; species Leptosomus discolor. The sequence continues at coordinate 23,549,486 of NC_141419.1, forward strand.
GCAACTCTCTGCTCATTTTCCCAGGAAAAAGCTCCACGCAGCCTTGGCCTGGTCGGTGTTGGCAAGTGGCACCTCTGTCTGATAGCTGTGTGGTGCGTAGTCAGGTACCAGCAAGGGGTCAGCACTGTGGTTGAGGCAAGGCTGCTAATGCCGTAGGGGGTCCAAGGAGCTGGGCAGGGTGGGAGACCTGTGCAGCCTCCAGAAAGAGGTTCTCTTCAAGGAAGGGAGGAGTGAAAAAGCCCACTGACTAGCAGGGATCCTTGCTGCGGATGCTTCTGCCTGTACTCTGATCAGGAGAACCTGGGAGGCTGTGGGAAAGTGCTTCTCAGCAACCCTCTGAAATGCTGGCAGCTGCCGGGTAAATTCAGGCAGTAACCAGGATGAGTGTTCTGGAGGAGAGCTGGGAGGCAGTGAATGGGACAGCAGTGAAATCGCAAACCAAACCCTGCTCTAGGCCAGATCTCCCACGTGCTTTCAGACGCTGTTAGCTGGGATGGCCTAGAACCAAGATCCCATCAGGTCTCCTGGGTGGCCCCTTCAATCAGGAGGCTGGGAAGTGTGGGTGGTCCTTCTGGCTGTTGTCTCTGCTGGCAATACGGCAAAGTTGTGTAGGAGAAAAAAATCAGTATTTCAGGAATCCTGTCGTAAGGGCAGAGGTGAAGTCAGAGAGGAATTTTTATTCCTACCAATATGCTCGGTATTTCCTCTTTTAAAAAATGCAGCAGACAGCATGGATTTTTACAGTTCCCTGGTGATGTTACCGATGTGTGCCTAAGAAATCAGGAATTCCCCTATGTTTTCCTTCAAAAATACAGACACATGACTGACTTGCTGTCCACAGGGAGAGCAGGGGAGTTTAGTGCTGGAGGCATCTTGCCTTTGGGTTCCTGGGCTTGTTCTGCAGGTCTGGACTGTCCTCTTTGGGGGCCAGGGTGTGGATTTGAAGCTCTCACTTCACTACCAGGGAAAGGTGGCAGTGGACTTAAAAAGCTTTTCATCCTTACCTTTTTGCTTTAATTCCTTGTTATGCTCTGTGTTGCTTAACAGTTTGGAAATTAAAATAGTTTTTGTAAATTATCTGAGGATATAAGAGTTCTAATATAAATGCAAAAACAGTACAGTAGATTGTGGTCACAGCCCTATGCATTTTTCCATTGCACTTACACCTCAGTCCTCTACGCTCCTCTGGCTCACCACTGGCGTAGTATGTCATGTGCATTTGAACAGGGCTTTGTAAATGTATGTCTGTGCTGATTTACTTGGTCTTTAAGAATCCAAGAGCTGACTTGGCTGCTCTTCAGCTCTGTTTGATAATGGTTCTTCAAGAGGAAATGCCTAATAGATGCTTGTGAATGAATTAGTTTCCTCTCTGGATTTGTTTTTCTTTTCCTTTACACAGGTCTCTCAGGCAGCTGCAGAACTCCAGCAGTACTGTATGCAAAATGCCTGCAAAGATGCTTTGCTTGTTGGGGTTCCTGCGGGGAGCAATCCCTTTCGAGAACCCCGATCCTGTGCTCTACTCTGAAATCAGGTAATAAAGTCACAGGTACCATGACCACAACTCTGATTTGAAACTCAAGCCCTAGGAGGGACAATGGCACATGGTGATAGTTGTTTGAATGTTGAGTTCTTGGTAGCGAAGTGTTCATCACTTCCCTGTTGGCTTTACAGATTGTTTTCTGTTTCTGTTAGGTGTGGCAATTGAGGTATGTCTCTTTTTTACAGCTCTTTCTAGATGTGTTTTGTTTATGGTTTGGGTGGGTTTTTTTTTTTGGTTAAGTTGATTTTTGTGTTTGAGCAGATCCAGGGTCATTAGCAGCATCCAAAATAATAAAAACTCTGTGAAACATGGCTGTGTTTGACACAGCCAGACATAAAAACCAGTCCATACCCAGCTTGAAGAAGTAAGACAAAGCCGTGGCAGTTGCATGTGTTTTGATGACTAACTCACAGCTTAAGCAAGAGCCTTGTTAAAATACATTTTGTCTTCAGTGTCATATTGCAGTTCATTTAGCTGTGTCTGTCCTTAGCCTCTTTCTGTTTGTACAGCAGCAAAAGCAGTGGAGGCAGGGAAGAGCTGAGGCAATGTGTAATCTCATCCTTCGTAACCTGTATCAGCACAGGTCTAAAAGATGAGATACTCCCTGAAGCCTGCCTTAGCACTCTGCATTGCTTGTACTGGCATAACACCTGCAGGGTGGGTGGGTGACCGTCCAGCGCTTGCGTGTCTTTGGGATCCAATTCCATGATTCCTGCTTTTGTCTCGCCCACCTGTCAGACAGATACCGGTGGTTGCAGCAGGAGGAAGAAATGCCATATGCACCCTTAGTCTTGGGCAGGATCACAGCATAACTTTTCTTGGAAAGTGTTATTTCTTCTGCATGGCAGAAAAACGTGGAAGTAGGATATTCAGAAGAGGTTACTCTTATTTTAAAAGAAAAAATAAAAGCAGTTGCTGCGAAAGACCTGAAAGACCTACGGAGAGAGGAAAAACCACTGAATTCTGTTCTTTCTTTGAGAGTGCTATCAAAGTGAAAATGAATGTTTTTTTTAAGGCAGAACTTAAACTAGAAGATGACAGGGAGCTACTGTAGAGAGTCCGACAGAGGGTTACAAAGATGATGAGAGGGCTGGAGCATATCTGATACGAAGAAAGGCTGAGAGACCTGGGGCTCTTTAGCCTGGAGAAGACTGAGAGGGGACCTTATCAGCACTTATTAATATCTAAAGGGCAGGTGTAAGAGGATGGGGCCAGGCTCTTCTCAGTGGTGTCCAGTGACAGCACAAGGGGCAATGGGCACAAGCTGGAGCACAGGAAGTGCCGCTTGAACATGAGGAGGAGCTTCTTTGCTCTGAGGGTGGCAGAGCCCTGGAACAGGCTGCCTAGGGAGGGTGTGGAGTCTCCTTCTCTGGAGATATTCAAAACCCGCCTGGGTGCTGCTTTAGGTGAACCTGCTTTGGCAGGGGAGTTGGACCAGATGATCTCTAGAGGTCCCTTCCAACTCCAGCCATTCTGTGTGATTCTGTGAAGATGGAGTACTTTTGTAAAATCTTCCCTTTCCCAATGCCTGGGTTCCTGAGCTTGCAGTTGTGCTTGTGCCTCATCAATAGCATGGTTTTGATTGTTGCTACGTAGGTTTGACAAAACGGGATTGAACCTGAAGAGAGAACAACTGAGCCTGAGATACTCATTGGAAAAACTTGGGTGGAGGGGGAAGCACAATCAGAAGATTTTCTTAATTTAGGTGCTACCCTTAATTCTTTCTGCAAATAAGATAAAATTTGTATTGACTGTTGCATGTGTTCTTCTGTTACTGAAGCAGCCTTTCTGCTTTTTCTTGTGTCTCGGTGTGTATGTATGTGTTTCTAGGATTCAAGTTCCATTACATCATGGAGACAGGATACAAAATATTTTCTCAAATGAGTTTGATGCTTAATTTATGATACTTTTAGAAACTTACAGCTCAGCCCAAGACATCATTTAGTCATCTTCTGATAGATTCATTATCTAGTTTATTATTATTATTTAGTTATCTTAGGATCATAAAAAATGAGAGCAAAGTAAAAAAGCCAATTAAAAAAAATTATAATATTCAAGGATGCCAACATCTGACAAAGGAAAGTGGTTATTCAGTTTTTCTGAGAGCAAAGGAGCTCTTGTGTTATAATTTGTAAGAGAAATATGTCAACTTTGGAAGACAGCATTTAATAAACCTTTTTTTCTTCTTATAGGGAAGGTCATCAGAGAGCTGCCTTCAAGCATGACATGAATAACAACTGCCTTTCCTTCACAAGAAAAGTCTCTCTCTGTGTCCTAACTTTTGTGTGGCTAAAACAATGTCCTAGATATTTATCTGTTAGTACTTGTGTATTTGTATTTCACTATCTTTTGCTAATGTTCTTAAAGTTTTTTAATGTTAACTCTTATTCTTTTCATAATTGTCACCATTGTTACTGCACTATGCTAACTGTACAAATATTACTTGAGAAGTTTACATTTTAGGAAAGAAAAGCACATTAATTTTTACCAAATTACTTACTCCTATCTTGGTAAACTGTTACACTGGAATGACAGCAAAACCTATTTGTATTTTCCAAAATAAAACATCCAAAAAGTGAATGGTTAACATATAAAAAGAAATGCTGTTAGTACTGAAATAATGTTCTTAGGGGGAATTTTGCTTCCATTAGCAAGACCTGGCACCAACTGCAGGTTTTTTTTTTCCAAGTGCATCTAAATCCATAAATGACACATACTAGAAACTGCTGGGCACAGTGTGTAGCACAGGCTTGATTCCTAAGCCATATTTCATACAAAACTTCTAATCTGTAATACTTCTCCTAATTGTATTTGTAAAGGTACTGCTCTGGTGGAGTTTTCCTTGACATGTTTAAAATGTGACCAAACAGACACTAAAAATCCATGAACACCCAAAGATAGTTGCATGCATAATTGTTAAGGTTTGCAATACACAAAACTTACTAAAATGTGCTTGGTCGTTTGCCTTCAGTTTTTTATGGAGCACTTTTACAAGGACAACTAACTTTTTAAATAGGTTTTTAGTTTTGTCTACTTTTATTGTTTGTATTAATCTTTCAGAAATTTGGAAATAAAATCCCATTCCCTACTGGCTTTGAACTCATTGTTTAATTGTAACAAAGAGCAGATATTGTAATGAAGAGGATACTTTGATTTTGCAGTGGGAGGGGAGGCCTCAAGCTATTTGGCTTTTTGGGAAGAGAAGGTTGCTGATGGGTCTTCAGAAAATGTGTCTTATTAATAGAAAAATCCTATTTATAGCTATTTACCACTTTCGTGGTAAACAGTAACAATGTTATCAGGCTCATTTATACATGTCAAAATTGTAAGGAAGGACTTTGCAATCTGAGAATTTAGTTTTCATTAATGTTAGCTGAAATGGGGCAATGAGTGTCCTCCAGGCAGTTCGGTCTTTGTCAAAAGGTTTTCATTCTTGCTGTCCTGCAGGAAGACACTAAAATGAGAGTCATACTGTCAATACGTACTGTGCCTCTAATTACAGAAGAGAATGTCCTTCCTTAGGAGCTTTTCTTCGCTCTGGCTTCCTTTCATTGTAGGCTATTGAATACAGCAGTTTTTCTTTTAGTACTCGGCACATGCACCCACTGCGGAAGTCTAGAGGAAGCATGGCTATTCTTGCTTGCAGAGAGGTGATCAGAGGCTCAGACTGAGGTCGAAATGCTCCAGGGGAGAGTGAGGGATGAGAGCATGCATCAAATGCCTTTGAAGAGCCAGCATCTGGCTGCTGGCCACTCCCTCCCAGGCAAGCCCTTCATATTGCTTTTACCTCCTGCAGTAAAACCTCCCCCCACCCCACCCCTGCTTCTCTCCCCAGGCCCCCTTGCTGCATGCACTTTCCTGCTTAGTGGCCTCACTTCAAGCTTGGGTTCTGGAGTGGCTGCTGAGCTGGCATCAGGAGCTGCAAGATTACAGAGTGCGGGAGGGAGCAGCTGCTGCTCGCCCACCCGTCAACGGCTGCTGTCTCTTGGCTGCCCTGCCCAGCTCTGTGTGGTATCTTTCAGCCCGAGCACTGTGGTCAACACGTGTCAGAGGAGCAGCACTGTCAGCATACTGCAGGTCCTGACTGCATCCGCATCGTGAACCGGCAGTGGATAAAAAGACGAGTGCAGCATCTGTGAGATGGACTGGGAGTGCTCCATCCTGGTGTGCCTGTGAGTGTGGTGGTTATTCTGCTGTCTCGTGGGAGGAAGACACAGTTTCTTGTCTCTTTAGAGGAGTGTGCTTGCTGCACCCCTTTGCTCCCAGGGCAGCATGCAGCTGAGCAGGGAGAGGGATGACAGCAATGCATCCTCTGCCTTCCCAAGCCATGGTCTGTGACAAAAATTGGGTGTCAGAACGAGCTCCAGAACAGGGTTGGCGTTGAGACTCTTTTGAGTTTCTGGGGGGAGTCAATTTTATGAGGCGTGCCACTGCAGGTTATTTTGTGTTACCTAAATGAAGCACCCTGCACCTTAGCAGCTCGGCTTTTGCAGGTCCCTGTTTTTGAGGTAACCATGGAACCTGACACATGCACCTGGGCAGCTGTCTGCTTCTGTAGGCAGCAGAACAGGGTGTCTCTTACCGGCTCAGTCTGCAGGACAATGTCTCATCTCCAGCTGCAGGTGTGCTTGGGTATGCGCCGTGTTGCTGAACTGTACACTGGGATGGCTTAGACAGGGACAAGTACCGCATTTTGCTGCCCCGGCTGTAACCTGCAGTGGGGTGGACAACAATGTCTTAGCTTCCATTAGCAAAGACCATCCAAGAGGGTTATCTGCTGAGGTCCCAACTCTCCACACACTGCACAGAGGCCTTCGTACTAGTCCCATGGCAGCAGGTCTCACAGGTTCCCCAGGATAAAGCAAATTAAGCGAGTGCACACATCTGTACGCTAAGTGCCTCGCGTGAGCAACACGGCCCCCTTTTCTGGCATCTCTCACAGTCCACCAGCAAGGCTCTTCTTCAGCTACAGCTGCCACCTGCTTCGTCACTAAGCAGTTCAGGAATTTGATCCAAGAACTGAGTGTCCCTGCCTTCTGATGGAGGACTGGTGATTAGTTTTTGTATTGCATCTTTTTGTCTGAGAATTAGTTGCTCCCTAATTCTTCTTAGTTATAGATGATTTAGGGGGGAAAAAAAGTGTATCCTGTAATAGTAATTTTCTTCCACATTAACCAGATGGAGAGGGTGGAGAATGTCACACGTGATAAACTTGTCAATGTGTACATATCTGTGTGAGACTGGAAGTCATAAACAAATACAGTAAAAAACAACTGGTCATTGCAATCCCTTTTCCTTATTTTCTACTACATTGCCAGTAACTAACTATGCACTGACATTTTTTCTACCTAATGGAAACTTAATGCAGACAGCACTTGAATTTTCTTTACTGATTTAATGTAGGCAATGTGCCTTTGGTTTCAAAGTGAGCCATAGATTATCTGAGCTAGTCTTCCATGACTGTTCATATGAAAGTTCCGGTGTCAGTTTTTGCCTGTGGGAAAGGAAGACATAAATACATAGTTTGGTAGTGGCAGCTATAATTTTCTCCACTGTGGTCATCTGTGACCAAGACTTTGTAGACCTACACTATTAAAAGAACAGATTCCTGGGCCTGGCAATTTAGGAGACAGTTCTGAAAAATGGAGCCAAATCTATGATGCAAAGAGATGGAACATGGTTAGGTCAAGTGACCACAACAATAGGCCAGAAATAGTAAGGAAACTGCAATTTTTATTTAAGCCTTTCTCTTATTCTAGGCAAAATAGGCTGGCTTGTTTGCAATTCTACTAGAAGTCTTTTTATGTTACACTTGAAAGGTGTTTATTCTAAAGTCTTGCAAACAATTTGGGTACAAAAAATTTGAGATTACTATGAACTAAAACTGCTATTAGTCATCATAGCATTTCGGAATTCTCAGCTAAAAATCAGCAGTCCATTCTCTCTGAGAGATGAAAGCTTTCTCCCCTAAGTACTGGTTTTATTTATCTGAATAATGAATTTGCGCTTAATAAAGTCACAATGTCAATAAAGTATTTTACTGCAAGCATAAAGCATAAACTTGGTAATTTTTTTTTTTTCCTTTCTGTTATTGCATCAAACTTGAAAAAATTTTTGAGTTTGAAAACTGAATCATCTCAGCTGAAGGCCCCTGAACAGGTACTGACATTCTGGAGCTGGCAGGCATGCCTGTGCAAACCGTGTACACATTCCTGCAGCAGAACAGAGTTACTGTCTACTATTGCTCCCACACATATTGCCGGTTTCGTTGCCAAATCTGTTGATGGAAAGTGAGGGTTTGGGTACTGTTTTATCCTCTCTCTTCTGTAGCTTGCAATTGAGATGCCTTTTTTTAAAAAAAAATCCCTTACCCCTTCCAGCTGTAGCCCACAATATATGGCACTGCCTCCCAGATGACTGTCGTCTCACTGCTTGCCGATGCACTATAGCGGGCTGAAAAACATGGATGCCAACAAATGGCTTCCATCAGATTATGCAGAGAGCTAGGGTCACAGCTTAGTTCTCTGAATCAAATCTATTAGAATCCTAAATTTCAACATATCTTTCACATGTTGTCCGTAAAACAAATGGGTTGTTTCTGTAGCTTGATATAATTAGAGGCAGTTCATGATTGGTTGTTAGAGGAGCTGTTGGAAGGAAACAAGTGGAACTGAGCCCAAGGGACAAACAGGAAGGGTCACTGCTGTAACTGCAAGAAAACTCTAAGACTTTATGAGTAGCCTCGAGATTCTAGCAGATGTAGTCCATCTTTAAGTTTGGAAAGCTGCATGCTCAGGAAGCAAGGATAGGTGCCTTAAAAACTCTACAAGCTTCAGTGTCTGGTTTTTTTTTTACTTCATATTTTATTTTTTGTATGAAGAGTGGTACAGTACCGTTCTATCACACATGAGAACAAACAGAAGCAGTAATTCTCCAGGTTCAAGGAACTAGTTTGTTCAGTAAAATTTTAAAAACATACAAAAGAATCCTCAATTAGTAAGGATTCCCAACCCTAATTTCTCTCTAAAACTGAACAAAAAATAGGAATTTAATCTATTTCCCTTCAAAGAGTTTAGGAATTTAAAAAAGTATGTGTAGTATTCAAAAGAATTTAAGACGTGTTTGTCCATCACTTCTTCCAGGGACTCTTTCATATGTCAATCTCCCTTTTTTGAACTGTGGTACTTCCGCAAATCCTGAATCTGGAAAAGAAGTAGAAAGAAAATATACGTATGATAAACTACAAATACAACACATATGCAGACTTAACTATGTGTTTCTCAGAAGCAGTAACAGAATTTAGTTTTAATCAGTATGCTCTGTATGAAAAGTATCAGCTGCCATAAAATTAAATGTGTTCAGATTAATATTAACTATTACTTACTACTACTTATCAGTTTTATGCATATCATCCTATAATAGTAGTAATACAGGTCTTATACAAAAGAAATACATCAACTTGCACTATGCTTAGTAACAATTTTAATGCTTATTTCTATTTCATTAAGATTACACTCAGTACTATTCAGTAATTGTGAAAGTTAATTCTTCTTAACCAGAGGCATGTTCATATTTCTAAGTTGTTTAAAAAAGCTACTTACATTCTTAAGATTCAAATATTTTTACAATAAAATATTCCAAGTATTTTCTTAATCAAAATAAGCTACAGTAAGAAAATTCCTTTTAGTCTTTACAAAAAGTATTGTCAGAAAACTTTAACACTGATCTAAGTATTTCATCTGTTCCAGTGGAAATGCTGGCTTGGCACATTGGCATTAATGTTTGTGGTTTAATGAAAGTTTGATCTGAAGCCTGAAGAAATCCCTGGGGGGTTCCCAACGCGTGTTTTTAGCTTGACTTTGTACACATTTCTTGAACCTCGGATTTCCCATTTCTTAAATCTGGGTCTTCAGAAGGCTTTCACTGCATTAAGGGTTTTTTTTTTTTTTGCATTAGCATGCACAAGTATTTAGTATACTTGTTTTTCCCCTGGCTAGTGAACAGTAAAGTAAAATAAGCCTATTCTTCCAAAATCTAAACCAAAAATTCCTTTTTTTAATTTGATTCAGATTTAAGTATACGTTTGCCCTACTGGGCAAAAGTAATACAGAAATCTTATCAGTCAGAGATCACAGTGTTTTCAGAATACTGTAAAATGTGGTACCAGAAGAATCTGCCCTGATCTCTACTGAAACTATTGTATTTAGACTTTTATACTATCAGTGCCAGTTACAGGTTACTGTTAACTACCCAGCAGTACTCCAGGTCTCAATTTTGGTCCCAATGGAGAGGGCAACAGGTCTGTTTAGAGTTTCTGTATGAACATTTTAATTTACATAGGCTGAAAATTAAAAGCAGCTCACCATATCTAATTAATTTTCCCTCTCTTTACTTCCATAATTGCCTTAAGCAGCCCACGAAACATAATGATATCAATTAGTTACTTGTGTTTCATGAATGAGTCTGATCTAATTAGCGAGAGCATTTTAATGCTGTGCTGACCTTGCTGTACCACCAAGAGATTGAATGACAGGTAGCAACAGAGAAAACATAAATTAAATAACCTGTACTAGGAGTTAGGCACTTTATTTAAGAAGCTTAACCTTGGATTTTTAAAGAATGGGGCACCTCACCTATAGGGAAGCAGTAGGATCAAAACTATACTGCAATATACGGCACGGCAATACTTAGTCCAACAGGGACTAGTGATGCTTGCTTTCTTTTAAGACTCCATGGATACACATTATGGCTTACCGAAAAAGGTCTCAAGCTAACTATATTTGAGAAAGTAAACCAGGGATAAGAAAACTACGAAAAAAGGGAAGCCTGATTTTATAGAAGGACTGTACACACCTTCAGGGTAAACAAAGTTTTGAAGTACACACTATACCATCTACTTGAAGAATATGCTTTGGAACGATTTCAAGATGGAGAGTTTAGCCCTGGAGACATTAGCTAAAACAAATATTCCAAGAATAAGGGAACTGTATGAAATAAACTTAGGAAGTCATCAGAGTGAAATTCTTACTCCATTAACACCAACAGCAAAACACAGCCATTAGTAGTATCTAAATTGCACTCTGAATTTGTTGAATCTACTTTTTATCGTTTAGAGAAAATACTTTCTAGTCTTCCCCCTGTTGTCCAAACCTATGTTTACAAAATAATCTTTCCCATAACTTTTAAAATAATTCTGGCATGTTTATTATGCACATTTCAGGCACTGTCAGAGAGAGAAGGCTGGAGCTTACAATGTTGGAGAACTACACTTTTCAATATTTTACCAAGGCAAAATAATGGCAGTAACACAATTCTATTTTAAAAAAAATATTCTTTATGCTCAAAGCAGATAATAAATGTTTAGGAACATTTTATCACAGGAAAGATATACATGCAAGTAAGTTTTTTAGTAAAGGACACATGCAACTGTTGGGTTGGACTGAACAACTATTCGAAGAAAATACAAAATCTAATCTTACTGATACTCCTATTTCCAGTCAAGTTACAAACAGAATTTCAGCAAATTCTGCTTGCTTTGGACATACCTTTTCTATTTTTTTCTTCTGTCCATAAGAATGGTGGACTTCGTTTTCTCTTTGGTTTAGATTCTCTACCTATTTGGTGAAAATTCAGGCTTTGAAGGTCATCTGGGTCAACAAAGAAATCAGAGAGAAAACCATCAGATGCAAATGAATCACATGGGCCTGTGGATGAAGAATCATTCCACGAGGTCTGGTCAATCAGAATTTCTGGCCTCTTAAATGTTGTGTGTCTAAATTCTTCTAGAAAACTCTAGACCTCTCCTGAGGTGCATAGTCACTGAAAGTTGCAAAGAAATCCTCTTTTTCAGAGTGTTTGGAAGAATGATTGGAGCTATAATGCATCCTGAAAGGCTGTCTTTGAACACAAATTTACAACATCTAGATGAGCAAAATCTTCACAGTCCTTTGGCACAGCAAAGAAATCCTGCTTCCTCCCCATAACTACTTCTTAAGAACATTATTTCTTTTGCATATAGCTTGGAAGATCAGACTAAAAAAAAAACTGATGATGATTCAATAGAGGAATTATGGCTTCAGTATTGATACGAGATGTTCCTGGTAGAGAAAAATTTGAACCATTCTGTTTGGAGAGTGAAAAACTAGCTTATTTTTCTACATTTTACAGAAAACAAAGATGCCATTTAGCATTTCAATTGCAGTCTGTCTCCTCAGAGTAACTAACCTTTCCATGATTAGAAGATAAAAATTCTAATACACTCATATTTTCACTTGGTTTCAAAGGAGACACATTTTCCTAGTAATTCAAGCTATTAGCTGTGCTGGTTTGTGCCTTACCAAGCAGCTCTAAAGACTGACGATTTTGTTTATAATCTGGATAGCATTTGTTGAACTTTCCTGGGGGTGATGCACCTTTCTGTGCTGTTTCTAGTAGAGCAGCAGCATTTAGGCTATATGAAGATGTCATGTCACTAAAATGCTGAAACAACAAAAAAGGTACTTGAGGAGTGTTTATAGCACATCTACACTGTCAAATACAAAAAGTTAAACCAGTTGTGAGGATTCTAAGATGTATACATTTTTGTTCAGTGGAAAGAAAAAAACCCAAACTTAACAATACAGAAGGAGGCATGTACAGTAGACAATGTGTGACCTGTCTTAAATCTATAAACAGAGTAAGTAATAGCCTGTCTCTTGAAGCACAGGAAAATCAATACCTTAATATATTTTATCCTCTTTCATTAATCCAGGACTGTAGGAAGTAGTGTCTGCAATGGATTGGCGCGTATCATACATCATAGAGGAATTACACTGATGAGATCTTTTTCTGGTTTTTTTTGGTCAGTAAATGTGTAAACATATGCAGCTATTACAATAACATGCACAAGCTGATATTCAGTACCCAAATATCTGTTCACTTGCTCCTTCACGTTAACTGAGTGCTGCTGATGTGTGAGATTGCCCTCCCATTTTCTTGACTGAGAAAAACTATGCATTTTTTACCTGATTAGCTGACTATAATCAGTCTATAATTTTCCCAGACCTGGACCAACTGAAACAGTAGGAGCACACAATTCTAACTTCAGGGTTCACACTTCAGTGAATGGAAGTCTTCATCTTAACCTCCGGGACTCTTTCAAATGCTTAGTACTATCTAATTTATAGGTGGTGGGTTTATTATTGTAGAAGGAAGGCAGGACAAAAGTCCTGGAAATACTTAATTGGAAAACATTTCTTATGTTAGGGAAATATACAATCTTGTATGCTGATACAGTGCTTGATACAATGAATCTTGAAGAGGAAGCTGACCAAATGAGTGTTTTTCCAGTTAAGGAAATGTTCTGATCATCTTCACACAAACATAATAGTGTCTTGACAAAATCTGATGAGAATTAGCAGGCTCAACATTTTAGATAACAGCAAAGGTGCATGTAGCATAGATTAAAACCCCCCTCTATTACCACAGTGCAAAAAGATTGATCTAATACATAAATAAATTTTGGCCAACCTTTAAAACTTTTATTGGAACCTCTGGCAGAAGTTCCTGAAGTTGATCAAAGCTTGCAAGAAACAATCTGTTCAGCGAAGATCCCTTCCTTAACATAAACTGAGCAACCAGAGGGTTAATACATGGAAAAGTAAGTAGGCATTTCTCTGTCTGGAAATGGAAATTACTTTGTTAGATTGGTATCTGACAAACTTTTTTTTCCTTTTTTTTTTTTTCTGTTTCTACAGGATGACATCTCTATGAATATGTCACATGGTATATCACAGAAATAAAGTATATCATAGACAAGAGGAAAGAACGCACTTTCATAGCCCAACGAAAAAGATTTTTTTTTTCACTACAGTTGTAGCAGTGTATAATTTTTGCAAAAGAGTAAGTTCTGCATAATAGTTTGATAAAAAGCAAGAACAGCCTAAAGATGTTTCTATTCTAAAGGATGAAACCAGTGAATCACGTAAATTTGATTTCAAAACAGATTACCAGATTTACTGTTTATTCTCCATTTTGAAGAGAATTCCCTAAATCAGGATAAACTGACAAAGCTGGGTTTGTTTTACAAAAGTTACATTCCTAAACAGCAATGAGACAGGTGCCAAAAGCAGGAGTCTGCCTGCTAGAGGAGGCTGAATGTCACACAGAGGGCAGCAATTTGAGAGCTGTAGCATTTTAAGAACGTTAGTTTCCAGTTCCTGACTTTCACAAAGCCCTGCACTCAACAGATGCCAGGATCTAACCTTTAACAGAGGCAACGTACAATCAATGACTCCTCTCAGTTCTTTACCAGTATCCTTAATATCTAAATTGGAAAACCTATAATCCAATATCCCACACTTGAAAGGTTACACCAATATCTGCTTTAAAATACTTCTGAATTTGCAAAACCCAAAAAGGATCTTGGCTTTACAAGAGTTAAAAGTTTCCACATAAAACGAGCAAATTCCTATGTTTAATTTGAAAATCTTAATACACAAGTTAAAGAATCTCATATATTTGACTGTGATTCATGGACGTCTTCCAGCATTTATTGTAAATATCCGATATCAACTACTGCATGAGAAGTTAAACAAACTTCTACTATCTTGTATTAAAGCAAGTTTGTAAGCAACACCATTGACTTCAGTAATGGATCAGCACTGATGAATTTGGCACCCTGCCCAAGTGAGCCATTGTATGTTTATCTTTTACAATTTAGATAGTTTTTTAAACTTAGTGCCTAGAAGTGTGGAACTGTACACATTGGCCAGCAGATATGGAGGATAAACCTCTCTACTGGTTAATTGTGAAAGCACGGGCAAAGTCCAAGTTGCAAGTAATTTTTTGTTTTTAATAATAAATTTTAAGAGAACAACAAAAAAAGCCCAGGACTTTAGGAGTCTGAGAAACAGGAAGAAAACTGTAATTTAATGGAAAGATAAGCAAACCTCAGATGGCAAGACAGAAAGCCAGGATTTGTCCAACCACTCATGAGGACTGATATTAGATGCTACCAAAATGTTGTCAGCAATCTGACGAATTAGTAGCGCTGTCTCTTCAATTCCTGGCGTAAGAACTACCTAAAAGTGATACATAATATTTTTGGTTAAAACTTATACTAAGGACTGTCTTAAGAGTAACTAACAAGTTAAAAGTGAAACGTGAAAGGTGACCCTGAAGACAACAGCTGCTAATGTGGAGTAATAAAACCCGATCCATGCTTATCACGCAGAGGAACTCCAACCTCTGACTAATAGCCTGGCTGCAAATTACATTCCTTATTTATGCAAATCCTATGTAGGTGAAATTATTTTATCCTATAGGTCTTTTATATGTGATCAAGTTTATGGGTATAATATGAGTTCCTAATAAAACAGGTAATTCTGAGATGCCTAATATAGTTTAAGAAGATGTTAACACCTTAAAGGTCTAAGCAATTTCCACATGAACTATACTGCTGAGTACACGGAATGAAAAAAGCTGTCCTCTCTTTAACCTTCATTTAACCAGAAAAATTTTAAACAAATTTTAATACATAAATAAGTAAAAAATTGCCTAAAAAAGATGTTACTCATGCAAACAAAGTAAATTAGACATCAACTTGATAAGCCAAATGAAACTTTTGCCTATTTTTTAATGTTGATTATTCTAGATACTGTATTTTCTGATTTATAATAAAAAAAAGTTAATTTATCTTGCCACATAAAAAATAGCAAACTAGCTATCAGCAGAGAAAATTACACTTCCTTTTCTTCTGCTACATTAGTAACATAATATTAATTTGAAACTTCAAGTTAAGACAGAAACTGGATTAACACACTTTCTAATAATTTATAAAATTAAAGGTACAATCTCATTTCTTGACTCTCAGTCATAAAAACATCTCAGCTGCTATTTGAATCTGATTCAACTTGTACTGGAGTCTTTTCGCTGACTTCAGCAGCACTGTATTAAGCTCCTCTTTCTTATTTTAGCAATTTTGACCTATTTCATGTTTTTTGATGTAGAATGCATACTTGATTAAGCACTTCAGAAATATCACAGAGTGAAGCTTAAAACAGAAAGGTTGTTACCAAAAAAATTACCTTCACTTCAAAGTCTTCTGACTTCTGTGTAAGTTCAATTAGTTTGGCATAAATTAAGACAAGGTTAAGGAGAGTATCTCCCTTGAGACTGTACCTATAAAACAGTTTCATTGGACTGTTAATATCATGTGATAATTCCAAAACATTTGTTCCATGTGTTAATAATGTCTATTTTATTTCCTGGAATTCAGAATGCTAGTACAGTTTGAGAACAAGGGCAAGTGTAGGGTCTTGCATCTGGGAAAGAACAACCCCATGTACCAGTATAGGCTGGGGACTGAGCTGTTAGAGAGCAGTGTAGGGGAAAGGGGCCTGGGGGTCCTGGTAGACAGCAAGATGGCCATGAGCCAGCAAGGTGCCCTCGTGGCCAAGAAGGCCAATGGCATCCTGGGGTGTATTAGAAGGGCTGTGGTCAGTAGGTCGAGAGAGGTTCTTCTCCTCCTCTACTCTGCCCTAGTGAGACCGCCTCTGGAATAGTGTGTCCAGTTCTGGGCCCCTCAGTCCAAGAAGGACAGGGAATTGCTTGAAAGAGCCCAGCGCAGAGCCACAGAGGTGATTAAGGGGGTGGAACATCTCCCTGATGATGAAAGGCTGAGGGAGCTGGGTCTCTTGAGCTTGGGGAGACTGAGGGGTGACCTCATCAGTGTTTATAGATATGTAAAGGGCGAGTGTCAGGAGGATGGAGCCGGGCTCTTCTTGGTGATGTCTAATGACAGGACAAGGGGCAACGGGTGCAAGCTGGAGCACAGGAGGTTCCACATTAAGATAAGGGAAAACTTTTTCCCTGTGACGGTGACAGAGCCCTGGAACAGGCTGCCCAGAGAGGTTGTGGAGTCTCCTTCCCTGAAGATATTCAAAGCCCATCTGGACACATTCCTGTGTGACCTACTCTAGGTGGTCCTGCTCTGGCAGGGGGGTTGGACTAGATGATCTTTTGAGGTCCCTTCCAACCCCTAACCTTCTGTGTGATTCTGTGAATTAATACCTGTGAAAGGAGAACTAGGATACATTAAATGACTGAGTGCTGAAGAATGTGAGGAAGAAAATAGAGTCAGCCCACAGCAAAGCAAGCCCAGCCTGAAGCAAAAGGACTGGATCAGGGTCAGTCACTGGAGAAAAATCATACAGACAGGAAAGGTGATGCATAGAAAATATATCACCTGCTTACAGAAAAAAAAATCTCACAATAGGTAATAAAGAAATGCTTATGAACTATATAAATAAAAAACTTGCTTCCCTAACAAAAGAAGAACTACTGATGGATTGGAAGGACACTTGAAGAATGTCTCCCTGTTGTAAATGACATACATTGATGCTAAGACAATACATCTCACATTAGCATTACCTGCCTTAAATCCTGTTATAACAACCATTTCTTTATCTCTTGTGTAAGACTAAGAAGATCCTAGCACATAAAAACCACCTTTGCTAACTTTTTTTGGGGTCTCCCATGGTCACTGTTACTTTTAACATTCCACTGAGTTTTTCAGTACGAGCATGAAAACACTGTTTCTAAGTGAAAAGTCCAAAGCACACTAGAAATAGGAGCTTACAATATTCGTATTGTTCTAAGGGAAATGTATGCTACAGAGAAATTAAAAGAACAAAGAGTGATAGCTTGTTCTAATAAGAGGCTTACTTTAGTGATAAGTTTGTTTTAAAAATACTAAGATAACAAAAGAATTTAATAACTTACTCTAATCTCAGTCTTTCTCTGGAATAGAAAACAACCCAACAGCATGTATATTGGAGCGATAATGCCATCAGCTTCGATAATACATTGTCACAGGATTTCTCATAATTTAGTTCTTCCATAGTCTACCATAAAATTAATATAAAAAGTAAAAACTAAATAAATACATTACCATGGCTGTCACAAGATTTTAATGTGCATCACTGTGTTATGTATAAGTTAGCTCAAACATAAATAAAGCTAAATAATATAGGTATTAAAGACCCATCTGGGAGTCAGGAAAACTAGGTTGTATTCACAACTTCTATTTTGTTTGACCTTTGAAAACCTGATTCACTGCTTCATGCCTCTTTTTCCCTCCTGTAAAAAGGGAACACTGCAACTAACTTGTTAGGATGTTCTTAAGATTTTTGAGAACTTTAACAATGCAAAATACTGTTATAAACCTCTGAAGTATTTACTTAATCTATACAAATCATATTACACCTACACTGAATATGTAAAATACAACATCACTAACTGCAGTAGCATTTGCAGTAGCATGTAGGAGTGTCTATCTGTATTGTGCTTGCAACACTAATTATTATGTTATTCTTTATCTATCTTAGAGTAGCAGTTCTTCTACCTGTAAAGCCATCTGTCTTGCTGCACACCAGAATTTAAGTATTATGCTACTGTTTAAACTATTACTTGTTATTAAAAGTACAACTAATTATTTTCTAGATTAATTCAGATAATGGTCTGAAATGGGAGGAATCAACATGCACACTGGTAAGAGGATATAGTCACAGACACATGTAATTGGTTATTACACTATTTCTTTATAGAACCCTATTTTCAGGTATGCATCCTCTAACTGTATTTAATACGTTCCAATCTCAGGTCAAATGTTACACTCCTGTGAAGAAATGTAGGTACAGATATGAGAACATTTTAAACTAGTCAGACTGGCACAGACAGAATTTTGGAGTTACTGAATTTGGAAATAATTTGTGTTGTGAAACAATGCACAAATTAAGTATGATTACGAGCAAGAGAAGATATGTTAGAAGCTGCAGCTATGGCCTGGAAGTGACCCAACATATAACAGAATTTGGACATAGTAGTTTCATTTTGTACCTGCAAAAAGATAGCAGTACATTCATCTATTGTCAACACAACATATCGATCTGTACTTCCAAAGAGCCTTAAGGAGTAACTGCTATTTCTTTCAACAAAGGTAATGCTGTACCTGAAGAAGAAGTCAAATTATTTTATTAAGTATCACTTAAGTAAAATAATAAGATTTTCTTAAAGGACACGAATAACATACATCTCTTAATACAATTTTTTAAATTACACAGTATTTTCATACCTTGATCTTTCTCAAATGCTCAAGTTCTCTTTAAGACACATTAGAAGACTACAGAACAATGTAGCAGTGATTTAATGAAATATTACTGGACTATTTAAATTATGTTGCTAACCCCACCAAATATGACCTTGATACACAGCCTTCGATTTTACAAAAAAAACCCCATAATACAGAAACTAAGATAGATAAATCAAGAAAATATACTTAGATATTGCTTTTGAGTAATTAAATGTATATTGCATTTCCTTTATCCTTTTCATGCTTGTGCAGCATGGGGAAAGCAAACTGAGTGAAAACTCTCTGCTGCCATTGGTATGATCCTAAATTTTTCTGAGTGCATGAGAACTGCCAGCAGCACAGCCTGCTGTTACCAGCTCTGTTAGCAAAGACTCGCTGAATGAACATCACATACTCAGGGCTTTTGGGGAGTCTTGGCTGACTAAGAGGGGAAGTTGAGAAAAGACAATTGCCATACTACTTGGCCTCATCCCTAGGAAACACAGGAGACCTAAACCTGAATCTGCCAGCATTAAGTCCTCTAGAAACTTGTATGAACAAGGGTATTCCAACTTTAACAAAAAAGTGAACTATAAGCTTTTCTGAAACTATATAGCTCTTTGCTCACCTATTTAATTACTTCATTAGTGCTAAAAGGAGAAAATACCAAAAAGCATTCCTGACTCTTTAGGTTACGGCCAGACTGAACAGATAATTTGAACAGGTCAGAGTTTAGAAGTGCATGTTCAAATTTTACATGTCAAACATACAAATTTTTTTCCCTACTGAACTGTAATTAGACACAGACCAAAAATGGCTTCACAGCTGACTCGAGGATAGAGCAAGGATCAGAACTGGTCTCTTCAGCAACATGGTCAAATCAATCATCTGTATCTCTGGCACTGCTGCTGCTCTGTCCCCTATTTCTTTCTTTTTTTCCTGCCCCGTGACAAGAGGTACTTTTATCAGGTATTTATTATTATGAAAGCAAAACGCAAGAAAATTATGATGTCAAAGAAAATAATGCACATGTGCAATGATTTACAAACATGAAAATTTTTGTGCAGGTTAAAAAGTATTCAAAATGAGGTGGACATTAAATCTGAATTCTACAAATTAAGTAGTTTTTGGTTTTAACTTAGCCTCTCCCAAAAGCTGTGATGTATCAGAAAATGAGACTGTTTTACTGTTGTTTTGGTATTTTTAGCATAGCTCTGGTAGGTAAAAACAAAAAAATCCAAAAGCAATTTTTACAAGGAATTAAACAGAACATCTTCCAAGCAGCAAGAAGCACTAAAGCAAAAAAATGTTTTGGGGTAACATTATGATTTTCAAGGAAAAGTAGACAATTAAAAAAGTTGTTTTGATTAAAAGTGCCAGCTCATTATCAAAATAAACAAATCAGCCAATTCCATGCTGGTTGACATCTCTGTGAATCTATATAATGAAGCTATCAACTACAGCAGAAAAACTATCTTCTTGTCTCTTAAAATGCTGATAGTGTAATTGCAGTAATGTACCTGACAGTCAAGTAGATGGTTAATACATGATATATAGGACAAGATACATGTCCTGGAAAACAGAAAACGAATAGTCAATAAGATTAAATAGCTTATTTTCACTCACTTGGATTCCAAAAGCTGAAGAATATCTGGCATATTAAGAAGACCTTCAGTTGTCAGAAACACATATGGAATCTGTACCTCCAGAAGAAAGGAACCACAGTGATTACCTAAAAGATTTTGTGTATGTAAGATAATAGTTTCATACACAAAAAAAATAGATACATTTAGGTATTTAAATAGACTTATCTTTTAAAAATGCAGCTTTTATTAATCCCCATTAAAATGCTTCCATAATATGCCTTTTTTTTTTTTTTTTTCCCAAACTAAACTCTTCTGAATCTCCCTGAAATTAAGCTTTAATTTATATTCCTTTAGATCTACAGCAACATTCCCTTGGGATGTGGAAGGGTGGATACAGCTTGTAGTAACTATAAACAACCTATGAACTTGGCACAAGTCTTTTATCAACCAACATTCACTACTACATCCTGGCCAAAACTAAGCTCACACCCTAAGGAAAAAACCTTCCTATCTTGCTGCATAGCTAAACCAGCTCTGTTTGTTTAGCTTTAGCCTTCATAATTTATTACTCATTCTCTTCCACAGACACATGAATGTAGCATTTTAGGGAACACAAAATGCTTTCCTTTCATATGCCAGCCCAGCTGTTTGTTACAATTCTGGAGAGCACTTACCCATTTGTATTATTTCAGGGAGGGTGGTTTTAAAAGTCATGTAAGTAACCTTCAGATTTTTGCACAGATTTTTCCAGCAAGAGTTTTCAGAATAATCATATTCCATTACTAATGAGAAGTGTGTCCAAGGGAAGTCAGCTCCAATTTGCTGATTACGTACAATAACACAGGAATATCTACTAAGGCTTAAAAAACCAACAAAACATTAACAAAATAAAGTTCAGGTAGAATTACCCTCAGAACAAAATAAACACAGTTTTACTTTGGAGGATTGTCACTGTTTAAAGTCTGTTCACAAAAAAGTATTTACCCTTCCTGAATTTAAAACTGTAATTTAAAAAAAAAAATAATTTAAATATTGAAAGCTGTATTTCCCCCCTCCAATTATCTATTTGAAGTATTAATATTTTCCTGCAATGTCATAATTTGCCATTATTTCTCTTATGCCCTTTCTACCTACCTTTTTCTAAAACATGCAAAACAAAAGTTAAAAACATGCAATTGCATGTTTTCTAAAAGTTCCTTTGAGCCTCCTAAGTAAGCACCTACTAGAGCGGGGACAAAATTCTCCCCTCCCACAATGAAGCTGTAGATCCATATTCTGAAATTTTTACTCCAAACTGGAAAGTCCCATGGAAATGAACAAAAGTAACAAAAGTTTCACTGACATTAGTCCTGAGCAAAGACTTTGTTCTCAAAACCCAAGAATTTAACTTACTTGCTTATGATATCTTTACAACCTAAAAAGGTTCCTTTTTTCTCAGAATTCAAATCCATAGCTTTTAAACCTGCGTAAAAAGAATTAAAGCCTTAATCAAACAAATGAGCCTCTGTGGGTATGAATAAATGCACAGCAGTAAGCAGCAAATGTGGAAGAACACAGGATATTAAAAATCTATGTATTACGTTATCTGTCTTGATGAAGTCTTACACAATTTCAGTTTATATTGCAGTGATTATAATGATTTAGAAGCTTCCATTTTTGAACCCCAGGAGGAAGTAATGTGAACAAGTTTAATGTCTCACTTGAAATCACAACCCGACTACCTTAAAACAAAAAATGAAAGGCTAGTGCAAAAGGAAGCATCTTTGCCCCTTTTTCATTTAAATTCCTTTACACTTCAAGTTTTATAAGTATGACTGGAAGATGTAGCTAAAAAGGGATATTTGTATAACACAAATGCCTCTTTTCAAAAGCTTGGTTAGTTGGATTGACCTGTGTTTGCAACCAAGTCTTAAGATCTTAAAACAAATAAAATACTTTTCATTAAATATTATTATTAGTAAAAGGATTGTGAACATTCCACCTCCCTTTCAAAACATTCTAAAAGACAGGCTTTCTTCTTTTAAGAGCACAGGAAATTTAACTTTACTTTTAAAGGCAAAAGAACAATACAATACATGACACTTGATAAGTTTCAAGCAAGGAGTTACATTGGGTTTTAAAAAGCAACATGAAAGGAATCAGTGGCTTGCTCTAAACCTAAGTACAGGCTCAAATAACAACCTTCCTGAAACATGTTTGTTTTACCAGCTGAATCTGTGATGTTGAACAAGCTCGTACAAAAATTACTCATCGGTAAAATGATGAACTAATGTGAAAGCGTGGCTCACACCAGTGGTGGCTGGGATATTGGAAATAGTATTTGTTTTTCTTTAGTTTAACAGATTGCTACAGCTTAAGTTTACATATTTAGCAAACCAGCAAACAAGGTCAGCAACAAAGGGAAATAATGATCTCTACCTAACTACTCATTTAAGGTTTTATGCTAGGGAGCTTAGTTAATACTTAAATTCTAACTGCTCTTAATAAGCTTGCAAGGAAGAAAACTTGTGACCACTGATCAGCTAAAAACAATCAGACAATCTGACCAAGACAATAGATGCAATTATA
This sequence comes from Leptosomus discolor, assembly GCF_034619465.1. Lineage (NCBI taxonomy): Eukaryota > Metazoa > Chordata > Aves > Leptosomiformes > Leptosomidae > Leptosomus > Leptosomus discolor. The sequence continues at coordinate 23,572,290 of NC_141419.1, forward strand.
ATTAGGCAATGGGCTGCCCACATTTCCTTTTGTGTTCTGTTAAATAAATCTTTGACTTAACAGATGAACTTTCATTCTCTTGCAACAGAAAACATCATACCAGAACTCTTAATCAGAGGAAAACAAAGCTACAAGAAAGGAAAAAAGGTCTGATGGAAGAGTTAGGAAACAGCAAACAGTGAGAAAAGTATATAGAAAGGTTCTTGATGAGGAGAAAAGGGAAAAGCACCTGCAAAAAGCATACAAACAGGAATGCAGTGATGCACAGAATAACAGCCACTTTTTCTTTCAAAAATACATGTTAAAATAATTATTTACCTTCTACTCTGGATAAAGCGTGAATGAGGACAGCTTTTTCTCTCTCAGAGTCCATCCTTGTTATGATTAGTATCTGGAAGAAGACAAGTAAGAGAAACTCTAGTACTGTAAAAAAATTATTCTTTCAGCCTGTATATATCTTTCTTTCTCCTTTGCACAGAAAGTACTAGATTGACTAAGCAGGCGGCAAAAATGGAAACCTTGGAGTATTCCAGAATGATAAGCACAGAATCATAGAATATCTCAAGTTGGAAGGGACCCATAAAGATCATCAAGTCCAACTCCCCGTTCCTCACAGGAGTACCTAAAACTAAACTGTAGGATTAAGACCATCATCCAGACATTCCCTAAACTCTGACATAGTATTCTGGAAATAAGTAACAAATATTCTGCAAAGGAAAATGGTGGTTTGCACTGCATAGTATCACCCAAAATGTTCACATATCCAGAAAAAAATAAATCTTTGGATAACTTGAATCTCCTCCATAACTGTTCTCCATGCTATAACTATCACTCATGGATATTTGCTTCTTATGTAACTATAATGCCAGGAGATTTGCCTATACATGGGTTAAGCAGAGGTCATCTATGGATAACAATATCCATGTCCTCCATGGTGTGTTTTCTCTGAGCCACACTGTACAAGTACAAAATTCTGACTTGTACTATGATTCTTTTTGCACCAGAAGACTGAGGCCTTCAAACAAAACCTTATAACATAATTTTCAGTAAGTAATGTGATACCATATACTTACCAGGGAAACAGAACCACCTGCAACAAGATAAAGCCCTGGCAATGTTAAAAATCATATGCATGTTATTTCAGTCATGCAACCAGGGCAGGTTTGATCAAACAGAAACCTGCACTGCTCCCAATAGAGGTCTTAAACTTTATGTTACCCTTATTTAACAGATACTGTGAATTGGAAAGGTAATGATAAGACTTTCTTCCATAAACCAACCCTTGTTGAAAGACAGTTTCTTAATTACTTGTGTAGTCTGGAGTAGTTTTGTTTGCTTAGAGAAATGGTTTACATTGTTAACCTTGTGTTCCTCTCCATAACGTTGCATCCAATTTAACATTTGACACTGAAGCTCTGTTATTTTGGGATTTGTTTCACACTTTTTCTGGCTGCTGTACTGTACAATCTTCAACTGCCTCCAGATGTTATTCAAACAGGATTCTAAGACGTTTTTATAGATATCCTTTGCCTTGGACAAAAAAACTGTTAATAAAGCAACAAAAGAAGCAACTGCAGTGACAAAAAATAATTGCTAAGGTTTGTTTTTAATCTCTATATAAATCTTAAATTTATGTGAAGGTATCTTGCACAAAAAAGGTGAACATTTAATGGCTCACCAATATGTAAGGATACTATTACTACTAATTAGGTACATAAATGGCCTTTACAAAACTGCTATACCTCCTGTACTATCTGCTACATGACTCCAGCTAGAATTATAGAACATTGCATTCTATAGCTGCAGATACCACCAGGAGCACTGTTATATTTAACTAGTCTACATGGTTTATATTAAATAACAACTTTATTTAGATTCCCAATGTCCAAAGCTTGTCCTGTATTTTCACCACTCATCATCACAACTATTTCTCAACTCTGAATGATGCCTTTTGTAAGTAAATGGTGAGCAACGCTGGGGTTATTTGAAAATGCGTAAAGAAAAATATATCTAAGATAACTATATCTGATGAATCACACAGTCACACAGCGCAGCACAACACCACAACAAAAGTGAGGACTACAGGGCCTACTTAGTACCGGTGTCAATTTTCTAAGGTTTTTTTTCAGATCTTTTTTACTTGTGCAGTTTTCTGTGTGAGGTGTTGCTGGGATCTGGCAGGACAGGTGCTGTGTAATTTTGTGATATCATCTAGGAGTGCTCTTGCTACAACAGAACAGAGGAGGAAGAACTGCTTATTTGTCTCCCTCTCATCCTCCTATGTTGTTTATAGTAATTGTAGCAAAGAATTCTACTTAGGATTCTACTTATATATTAATTTTGTATTTTTCTTCCTACTCTTTTATTGCTAGGAATATTTAAGTGAACTGAAAATAATACCTTTTCCCCACAGTTCAGTTTATGGCAGATGTTTTCCATTTTACAACAATTTTAAGGAAACACCCTCCACCAAGGGATAACTCAGAGCGACTGAAGTTAGATGCTATAAACTGCCTTATGTCCTGTAAAGACAGATGGAGCCTGACTTTCCTAAGGCATTCATAAAAGCTGACTTCAGCTCCTTATGAATCTATTCTATCTGAAAATTCACAATACACAACTATGGGGACTTGACAAGCATGGCTTTATCACTTCAGGCATAAAACTGGGTTACAACAAATTTTAATATTCCAAATCCAAATTGCATAAGACCAGAAAAGCTCACAAAAAGCTTCTAAGTCCAGTGCTAAGAATTGGATTGTAACTCCAAACTCCCTGCCTCATGATACATTAGATAATATTTGAGTTTTGCTTAAAATGCCCTTGTTTTTAAGTACCTGATTTCCAAGGAGCCTAAGAATATTTTTAGGTGGAAAGTGTTCCACACTTGCAGAAGGTGGATTGTAAGCAACAAAGGACTTGCCATTTTTGCATATTTCTCAGTTTCCACACAGAAATTCCAATGAAAATTTGTCATTTTGAGATACAAGACAACACATTTTATATGTGGAAGTTCATGTGAATGTTTCTTAGGCAAATCCATGTAGTAACATAAACAGCGGTATAATAGTCATGAACTGAGCAAATACACTACCAAAGTACAATGTGGAGCAAATTAATTTCTAATGATTAAACAGAAATAGGGAAGCAAAGGGTGCTGAATATCATACTGAAGCTATGATGGAAGTATACCGATGGCAAAGAATCACAGCCTACAAGCATGAAGTTTGGGCTGCAGAATACACACAAAGCATTGTTTTTCCAGGTATCATTATTCACTACTAAAAACAAACCTAGTGCTGTGTCCAAGCCACAGGTTAATAGAAGATCTCGAACTGTCACCAGCAGGTGCACCAGAGCAGCACGTCTGAACAGCTTGATCTTCTTCTCTTCTGTTTTACCTTTACAGATAGAAGACACAGGTGTGGTCTGTATAAAATTTCAGAAATCATGCTATACATACGTAACCAATTTTAAAGATCCTGGTACCTCAGAATTTTCATTAAACACACTTAAACAGACATAATCTTGAAAGGCTGGATTCGGTGGGCTTGGCAAAAAGTTTATGAGATAGTATAACTTTTCCCTTGTCATATGACCCAGAACAAGTGGCACACAGGGAAGTGTTTTTCAAAGGTCTGTAAGGACAGTCAGTGCTTGCTGGAGGAGGGGATAACAGCTCCCCTAGGTGTGCCATTAAATCCACACTGCCTTACTAATTTTAGTAAGGCCACCTTTAAGTACACGGAAACTGATAAATCTCCCATCTTTTATTCTGTCATACAAGCCCAGCTGTTCACATTATTATTTCCTCATCTGATTAGTCAAATCACTACATTTTTCAACAGCGCTGTAACTCCATCTAACCCATTTTCCAAACTTTGCAGAACTCTTTCCAAGAAATCAAAATGGCAGATTATCCACTAATCAATAAGCAATTTTAAAGCAGTGATAACCTCAAATTGAGCTTTTTACACAACCCTTTAAACAAATTTTAGCCTATAAAAGCCATATTCTTTATGGCAAATTATTTGGACCCAGCTACTCTTCACACATATCATGAGAAAAATTCCTATTTTCTTCAGTAATGACCCATGTAGAGTCTTAACTCTGGTATTACCTTCCTGACACCTAATTAACCTCTCCTGATAAGAATCTTAACCTTTGAGAAGGTAAATTTGGAGGACACCTACTTCTTATGGGACCCACAGAGTAAATCAAACAATTTATGGGCTACCTATTCTGAATTATGCACCCCTATGCACCCAAGTCACTTCAAGGACTTGACTGAACAGGAAGGAATTATTAGTCTGATGAAGGAGGACATTTTTGGGAATTGCACACAGGGAGTGATGTGGTTCACTACCTTAAGAAAGGAAATATGTGACTGCTGCAGAGTAAGTAGACTTACTAATAAAAAGCGTATTTCAAGATGCTAAAAAATGGTTGACAAAGATAATTAAAGAATAAATGACTACAGCTAATCAAGGATATTGTTGAACATGATGCATTACACAAGAAAAATATTAGCTAGTTCTGTGTACTGGGATCAACATAGCTTTTAATTCAAAAAGACAAGTGAAGCACTTGGGAAGGAAAAATCAAACTTACAAACACAGCTTACAGAACAATTAGCTGGAAACAGCATGGAAGACAAAGATCTTGCCACTGTTCTGTATCAAAAGACAGAAAGCAACTGTTCATCTCTGTCAGTGAAGGACTATGTCCAGCTCTTGACACCACTCACCATAAAAACTCAGTGAGGCATACAGGTCATTTAGAGACAAAGCAAGACAGTAAGAAACCACATTTTATGACAAAAGGCTGGAGCATTTGGTGATATTTGGTGCAGAAAGAAAAGACCAGCAGGGGAATAATAATCTCCTAATAGATCAACACTGTCATACTAAGTGATTGTTTTCTGTGTTCACAATAAGAAAATGAATCAGTATACTTTAGAGTAAAGTGGAATGAGATGGGATATTGTCAAACTATTTAAAACCAAGAAGGCAATGAAAGAGAGAAGAAAGTTACCAGGGAAGTTTTGCAATCTCCTATACAGTTAAGAGAAATATTCATTAGGAATGGATTGGATATGTTAGAATCTTCCTCATTTCTATGGACCTTCCAGCAAGAAAACTCTTATCTCCTTCTGCTTCTTTAGCTGGGGACAAAATGCAAGACCTCCCATGCCCTTTTCTGTCTCTTCAGTGCAGACAACAGTAGCTACAGACTGACTTTTCAGTATTTTAAACCAGAGCATAAAGTTTTTACTGTGTTCCTTCAGCTGTAGTCCAAGGACTCACCTATTTCATCGGTCAATTTTGTGTTCAACCACAGTTATTTCTGGATAACAAGGGATGGGTAAATATTATCCATTTCTCAGAAAACACTTGCCTTTAAAAGGAAGGTCCAATAGATGACTATTTACCTCACCAGTATTTAAGCCACTAAACGTTTTCATTGATTTAACTGCTGTAACTTTTAGCAATTGGTAATATACTGCGCAGCGGATCTACAAGCAAAGAGGTCCCTGAAGTTTAAATAAGCACGCCACTCAGCTCAGCTCCTACTTCAGGCTACATTTCTACAGCACGCAAACTGTATTTGAAAGGATGTAGGTTTTCTCAAATTAATCTTGACTCAAAATGCAGACTTTCACATACTTTTTCCTTGATTTTGAGAAGCAGTACACTCTGTACACTTTTCTCAGCAATGTTTTCCTTTCTGTGACTCCCTAATACAGATACAGACACTGAGTTTCTCCCTCATGTTTGTGAAGATGGTGTTTACTCTTTTGTAAGCTCCCTCGAATTAAGAGAACCCTGCTGCTGACAAGTCTATAGATCACAGGCTGTCATTCTGCAGAGACCTCTAAATTCTTTTATGTTTGCCTTCTCTCTCATTTGCAATTTCATTATCATCAGCTTTATTTTGAGAAAAATACTTTCAGCACATAAAGCAATAAAGTTGAGATAGCTAAAGTTTGTCGCATAACTTGTGATGTAACATAAAAACTTGGCAGGTAGCAGCCTTGCTGCTATGTTATCCTTACAACTAGTTCTCAAGTATGTGCAGTACAACTCAAAAATAATCCAAAATACCCAATAGATTTCTAAATCTTCCTCAAACACAGTCTGTATTTTGTTGTGACGTTTTCCTGACCCTCTCTTTATAGCCAAAAATCTTTGTAAGGGGTCACTGACTTTGCTGGCTTTTGTTTTAATTTTTCTGGTTTTACAGGGTTTTCACATGCCATATAAGAAAGAAATGGAGTCAGAAAGAAACCAAATCAACATGGATTCTTTTCTTCTCATTTCTAACATAGGTTTAGCATGTTGCATCATGCAGGTGTGACAAAAAATAGCTACTAAAAGGAAAGAAACAACAAAACCATATAGCTTTTCATTTTAAAATCTAGCATGAAAAAAAATTAAACATTGTTTGATATAGAAGCAACATTTCTGAAGTATATCTAAAATATTTTCAAACAAAATTCAATAAGAATACTTTATCACAATACTGAGTTTAATAAATGTAATGCTGAAGAACTAGGAGACATTATTTTGGAAACAAGGAAATCAATTACTCTACAAGATAAACTGCTGAAAGTCTTATCATTAATTTATAATTAAACAATAATAATCTCATCATTAATTTAATACCTTCCTTAAAATCATCACATATCACTTTCTCTTGCTGCTTTAAGAAAAACCTTGTATGATCAAATTTAACGCTGTCAAAGCTCCAATTTACAGAAGCAAGTACACCCAGATGTGTCAAATCTTTCAGAACAGAAGTGGCTGCTGCTTCCAAGAGGCAGTACGCCTGGCATTGGCTTTCTGGATAGCACAATAAACAAAACATAATCATAAAGTTTGAATTCATATACTACTACTGGACAAGAATATTTGAAAGCCCTAGCAAAATCCAAACAACACTGACTTTTTCATGAAAGCTGTAACATAAATAGAGAAACAGTTGCTCACCAGGGAGCCTCCTGCATGGTAGAAATAAGCTGATCCTCACAGCAGGCAACCATATTATTCCATGAATTTCATAAACTGATATCAAATTCCATGATGAAAGTTAGGATTTTCTGCTCCCGTGACTCCCATTAAGATTGTACTGTTATTCCACTGCTCTACAGCCGCCTTCTACTTTGTAGTCTAAACTTAGACTTAGTCTCTTTACATCCGCTTGTTACTATAAGTTCAACTAAACAGCCTTTCTCCTTCCCCAGTAATTAAATCCTAATGTCTTTGTCTAGCAAGGCTAAACAAGCCAATCTGTTAGTCTCTTTGTGTTTTCATACTAACAGTTCTTAATAGCTTCTGGGTGTCTGTTTTACAATTCTTTTGAAACTACAACTGAGTCTCTTGCTGTCAGCATCCATGACAGAGCTGTCAATTGCTGAATGAGTTGAAAGGGATGTTCTTTTCCTCAGGTAAGAAGGTGAAACTCTTCCATATCCCTTTTTTAAATTATAGTTGAGCTGATCACATCAACAAGATCAGAACTCTGCATTTCTTAATTTTCAAAGATTTACTATTACTTTTCAAAAATATTTTCAACTGATCTATACAAATTATTTGACTAGCAGCTGACAACTTCACTTGGTCAATGAATTATTTCATAACAGCAATTAACTTCATATTTTTAAGCACTCTATAAAAAGGTGTATTATTATGTCCAGTTTTTAAACCTTTATGGAAATCACTCAGATACTACAGAATTTTGGATGTCGACTGCATAATTTAATTGGGGCATTCCTGTATCAATGTATCATTTTCTTTCTAAAGTGTATTTCTAATCATGCATCTTTAATGTTCCACTGTTACATAAAATGCTTGTGTGAATCTTTCTAATCTCTATTTTGGCTACAGCTCGGTTTTGAGAAAGATTCCTTTCCTTCATGGTGCAAGGCCACCATTTCAAGGACTGTAACGGGACATGCAGTCCCAACAAATACTACCTTTGCAAAATTTAAGTTTTGTTTTGACTGCAGAAAAGCTTTAGATTTTTTTCCAGTTGCATTAAAGGAGTCTTGCTTCAAAATTTAAGAAAATAATTAAAAAATAAGCTTACAGCTGTTACATGATTCTCATCTCAGATGTGAACAGATGAAAATACTACTCTACTTTCACCAGTTCTGTGAATGAGACTCCCTTAAGCACAAGGTTGGAGTGAATGCATTTCCATGGGAAACAAAACTAATCTGTGCTAGGCATACAACTTTCTAGCACTGGGCGTGCTTATTTTGAGGCTGTATAATAACTTGGATAAATATCTTCTGGGTTCTTCATCATTTCTACTGCATGACAAAATTGTCGACAGTGCATGTTCTTTGATATAACACTTTGGAAAGTTCAACTGTAGGAGCTCACAGGGCTCAGTCATGTATGAGATAAATCCATAGTGGATTACTACTGTGTTAAATACATTTCCTACCAAAATGACTGCCAATCCCTTCAGTCTCCAAATCTCTCATTTACTCTGTCACAGAAACAAATGCAGAATAATAATTTGAGGGTTCTAATTGGCATGAAGAAATTTCATCTCCGCTGATTTAGATCAGACATAACTCAAAGTCTGCACTTTTCAGCTTGCATGCAATTGGCTTTAGTTTTAAGACAGAATTCCATAGCCTGCTTTCACACCTGTGTCAAAATAAATATTCACCTATTTGGAATTTTTCAGTCACATGAGCAGAGACTAAGCCTAATAATTTTCATATTTGTCTGAGTAGTACTCTTTAATATAAAATTACATTGCAAAGCTATATAAAATAAAGCATATCCCAAAATAGTATACCTGATGCTTGAATATCAACTATGACACTGTCTTCATTCTCTTGTTTTTCTTCCTCTATTCTTATAGTCTCACAAACAGGACTGTCCTCTTTCTGAACATGTATATGCTGTTCTTCAGGTTGTAGTGCTAAATCATTAAACCACAAGTGAACATTTAGCTACAAATGTCACAACATCAGCTCAATGAATAAGAAAACTATTCCATAAGTGATTCTACACACGAAAGAGACTAAAAAGAAAAGTCAGTTTGTCTGTATGTATGCCTCAACAGCCCCTTCTAACTGCAAGACTTCGTTACCACAGCAACAGGCCCCTCCCTCCCTGCCCCAAGAAGGACAGATGACAACAGGTGCACACCATGCCCCACTCTGACCACGACCCACTGAACAGGCATCTGGGCCCAGGGTTGGAGGCTCAGACCCTCTGGAAAATCCGAGGACCTTCTAGGGACAGTACGGGGCACGCTCCCCACCAGCAGGTGGGAGGCATGGACAGGAAAACTAATTCCAAATATGGAGCGAGACATCACTATAAAAAGCAAAAGCTGTGAAGAACAGGGCTGGCCCTTTCTTGTCTCTTGCTGTGGACAGACCCCTTCACTGCTGGACATCGAAGGCACAAAGACCCTAAAAGACTCATCGGATTGATGGGACGCCGAAGATCCGTGGTAGTTATCTGGCGACTGACCCTTTCTCTCTCTCTCTCCTCTCCCTTTCTTTTTCTTTCTCTCTCTTTCTCTCTTCTTCTTAACGTGAACATTGGTAGTTCAATAAATTGAGTTAGCACTTGACTCCATTTGAGTCTTTGTTCTGTTTCTGAGAATTGCGAACCTGAGTCCCAATAAAACATCTAACTGAGCATCACTCAGGAGTTAAGCTCAGCCGCCCCTAGCCACCCAGGATTACCTGAGGTCGGTTAGAAAGCAAGGGGGTTTAACTTCTGCCAAATTGTTCCACCATTAGATCAGATCATGACAACATGCAAAAATATTTTCAAATGAAGTAGTTTCTATGACACATACATTTTCTTTTCATGAACTTCTTTATTGTCTTCGTGGGCTCATATAATATGGAAAAACATCAAGACACAGAGAGAGATGAGGCCCTGTCAACCTTCACTGCCCAAAAAGTCAGGCATTATCAGGTTCCTTTGCCACAGAGCAGAAATACAGAGCTGCAAAAATTAAGGAGCTGGAACTGTATCTGTGTAACATAGTTCCACAGGAAAGCTCACATGCCTTTATATGGAGAGAAAGTACATAAGAGAGAAAAGTTGCTGCTGACTATAAGAAGCTCAAACTATAAAAGTATCTCAGTGAGTGTGAGTAGAAAAGGTTAGATACTATAAGTGATCCAGAAAGAACATGGAAGCTGCAAATGGCAGGAAATAAAAGGCAAAGAAAAATTGCTTATTGAAAATAACTTTTTCTCCTGTGTTATAGCTGTATCTTTTGCAACTTGTTAGCATTTCTAAGCTGCCTTCCCTTCTTCCTTACAAATAGTGATGCACGAGCTACAGCTTCTGCCCACAGCAGCAGCACTACCTCTTTATTTCTGAGAGGGGTTCTGGCTGAGTAGGTGTCTCCTAAATATTGCTGATTTGTTCTAGTTAAGAATGTCAGTTTCCTCAGAAAACAAACCGACCATATAGAGACAGAAAGAAAAGATAAAACAATTTTTTTTTCCAGTTAAGTTAAAAATACCTTCCTGATTTTGAAAAGGTATACAGCGTTCAAAATTGGATCAATTAACTGTTTTTACTGCTTCCCCTCTGTATATTTTCAGAACTAAACATGTGTCCTGGTTTGGCTGGGATAGAATTCCAGCCTAGCCATACTCGGCAGGCTGTTAGCAATTTTGAGTCAGCCAGGGCAGCTGTCCTGGGTTGGCTACTGGTGTAGCCCACACCATAATGTCATGGTCGTTATAAAGTGGGAAGGTTGGCTGAGGAAGAGGAGTTCCTGTGGGGCTCCTGTTGGGGTCCTGTCTGCTCCTCCTCTGGCCTCTCCCTGCTCCTGAGGACTGCTCTCCCATTGATTGTGATGGCTGCATATTTATTTGGCTGAGCATAACTTTGTACACATTTGTTGGTACTGGTGTCGTTTCATTAAATGTTTCCACATCAGCCCATGGGTCTCTTCTCCTTTTCCCAATTCCCCCTCCTGCCTGGTGAGCGGTTGTTGGATGATAGAGCAACTGTTATAGTTTAGCCCCAGATACAGGCTAAATGTAGACACCATGATGTAAAAAGAATAAGGCCAGTTTGTAACGAAGTATGTGTATGTATCCATTGCTGACTAACAAACTAGACTTTAGAGATAAGATGGAAGCAAAGTTAGCCAAATGAAGGACACCAGGTGGAATCCTCTAATCAGACTGTGGGGCTCAAGGAACACAAAGGACTAAGCAGGAGAGATAAGGAGGGCAGCTAGCAAGAGCTGGTTCTGTGAACTGGAAAAAGACCCAGGATGATACAGGGCATGCACCACAGGACAAGTTCAAGAGTTTAACCATGAGGAAGACTCAGATCTTCATCCTCAAAGACCACCAATGGAGGTGTAACTTGGGTGGACTGAGGCAGGACTATGGGAGGAAATTATGTTAATAAATTCCCGGAAATGATTAGAATAACCCAACCTTTTCTTAGAAATGTAATAAATATGTATAAAAGCTGTAAATATAAAGCAAGAATCCTAACGCTTGCGCACGCATGTATGGAAGGAGCTATCCTCGTGCCGCCAGCTGCCACAATAAAGAATACCTGCTTAATAACACTTAGTTGTTATTAAGTTTTCTTTGATTCAGTGATACAGAATGACATCTTTAAAAAATAAGCCAAACCACAGAGACAACAAAGGAAGAGCTCTAAAAGCAGTGCTGGCGTTTCTCATTTTCAGTTAAATGCAGAATGACTCTCAATAAAAAATTTTCATTATTACAAAAGTATACAAGATCCTAGGAAGAATCTTTCTCCTTTACTAGATAGAGTGGGAAACACAGTGACAAAGGATGAGGAAAAGGCTGAGGAGCTCAATGCCTTCTTTGCCTCAGTCTTTAGTAGCAGAACTAGTTGTTCCCTAGACACCCAGCCCTTTGAGCGGGAAGACAGGGAGGGGAGGCAGAATGTGGCCTTCACATTTAAAGAGGAAGTGGTCAGTGACCTACTACACCACTGAGATGCACACAAGTCTATGGGGCCAGATGGGCTACATCCAAGAGTACTGAAAGAGCTGGTGGATGTGTTCACCAAGCCTCTTTCCATCATCTACCAGAACTCCTGGCTAACTGGGGAGGTCCCAGTGGACTGGAGAACAGCAAATGTGACACCCATCTGCAAGAAAGGCCAAAAGGAGGATTTGGGAAACTGCAGACCTGTGAGTCTGACCTCAGTGCCAGGGAAGGTCATGGAGCAGATCATCCTGAGTGCCACCATGAGTCATTTACAGAACAACCAGGTGATCAGGCCCAGTCAGCAGGGGTTTATGAAAGGCAGGTCCTGCTTAACGAACCTGATCTCCTTCTAAGACAAGATGACCCGCCTGATGGATGAAGGAAAGGCTGTGGATATTGTTCACCTCGACCTCTGTAAAGACTTTGACACTGTTTCCCACAGAATTCTAGTGAAGAAACTGGCTGCTGATGGCCTGGATGAGCACACACTCTGCTGGGTAAAACACGGGCTGGACGGCCGGGCCCAGAGAGTCGTGATCAACGGAGTTAAATCCAGCTGGCGGCTGGTCACAAGTGGTGTTCTGCAGGGGACAATACTAAGGCCACTTCTGTTTAACATATTTATCAATGATCTCAACGAAGGGATAGAAGGCACCCTTAGTAAGATTGCAGATGACACCAAGTGCAGTTGACACCAAGTGCAGTGGGAGTGTTGATCTTCTTGAGGATAGGGAGGCTTTACAGAGAGACCTGGACAGGCTGGATCAAGGGGCCGAGGCCAATTGTACAACCTTCAACAAGGCCAAGTGCCAGGTCCTGCACTTGGGTCACAACCGCCCCATGCAGCGCTACAGGCTTGGGGATGAGTGGCTGGAAAGCTGCCCGGCAGAAAAGGACCTGGGGGTGCTGGTCGACAGCCGGCTGAACATGAGCCAGCAGTGTGCCCAGGTGGCCAAGAAGGCCAACAGCATCCTGGCCTGTATCAGAAACAGTGTGGCCAGCAGGAGTAGGGAGGTGATTGTCCCCCTGTACTCGACATTGGTGAGGCCGCACCTCAAGTACTGTGTGCAGTTTTGGGCCCCTCAACACAAGAAAGACATTGAGGTGCTGGAGAGAGTGCAGAGACGGGCAACAAAGCTGGTGAAAGGCCTGGAGAATAAGTCTTATAAAGAGTGGCTAAGGGAAGTGGGGCTCTTTAGTCTTAAGAAAAGGAAGCTGAGGGTAGACCTTATTGCTCTCTCGAGCTACCTGAAAGGACATTGTAGAGAGGCAGGTGCTGGTCTCTTCTCACAGGTAGGTAATGATAGAACAAGAGGGAACGGACTCACGCTGCACCAGGGTAGGTTTAGGCTTGACATTAGGAAAAATTTTTTTCACTGAACGGGCTGTCAGACATTGCAATAGGCTGCCCAGGGAGGTGGTTAGGTCACCATCCCTTAATGTGTTTAAAGGTCATTTGGATGTGGTACTTGGCGATATGGTCTAGGGGTGTACTTGGTAGAGTAGGGTTGGTGGTTGAACTTGATGATCTCAAAGGTCTTTTCTAACCTAAATGATTCTATGATTCTAATAACTTACATTATTACCACATCAGTGTGGTAAGACCTATACATCTTAATGGGTTCTCTATATATCAGACATAACTGATATGCAACACTGGGACCTACTTATAAACTGCATATTCTAAACTGCATTTATCTCAGTTAAACCTCCACAAGCCTACTTGTAAATGTAACACAGCTTGTCTTTCCGTACATTTGTATTTCTTGTTAGGAGATGCAATTCTAGTCAGAGTTCACTAGATGGGAGTGTAAAACTTCAGTTCAGGTACCTTGAGCTCCTTTCAAAACTGGGGTTGTTGCTTTCTGAGGCCATGGAAGTGTTCTATGCATGTCTACCAGTGTCAGTAACAGAATAATTTTACCAAGAAATAATTTCCTCCATAGGATTACATAAGATTGCAATTAAATAAATATCCCAATTTTATTCTAAAGGAACTATTGCTGAAAGCTTTTAGGTAACAACTTTAATTTTTTGTTAATGCTGGGACATATAACTGAAATCAGATAAAAGTTATTGTCAAGTCCAAAAAATGAAAGATATTCTTTCTAAATACATCTTTATCCTGAAAAGTGAATCTGGAAATATGTTCACTGTCTCTTTATATTTTGCATCACAAATATTCCTTTTTTAAAACAAATAAGGAATTTCTTCTACTTCTTTTCCCTCTCTATTTTGTGTTTCTGTAACACTCAACACATAGCCTGAGATTCTTTCATAAGCACTGTCATCAACAAGAACAGGGCTACCAACAACTTTGTTTTCCCTGTGACCTGTGCTGCCTCATTGTTTGATGAGGTAACTGCCTTAAATTCTTCTTTCCAGAGAAGAACTTTAACTCTTGTTCATTGTTTAGGCTATGGTGGTTCTATAAAAGAGTATTGATAGTTACTATTTGATAACTACAATTAATCTGTTAACTATCAAACTATTGATAACTACTATTTCTCCAAAGAGGCCAGGAGATCTGATTCAGAATATATGGACACCAGAGATCTGGATTAAGTACCATTTGGAGTTACTTTCCCAAAATAGGAATAAACTCATATGTTATTTTATTAAAACCCACTTCCACCACACACACAAAAAAACCCAGCCCCCCCTAAAACCAAAGCACACCCCCCCCAAACCAACCAACCAAAATCCCCTAAGATATCTAAAGAAAAAACTCAAAAGGTAACATTCTTTGCTGAAAATTCAGCTACATTGAAGGTCATAAAAATGTTACCATTGACTTCAAAGGATTTTTTTCCCCTGTAAATCTACTAGCATTTATCGTAACTGGTATAACAGAGCACAATTAAACCTGGAAAAATAGCAGAATAAACTGGTTCACATACCTTTTTCAGGACTATCTACATAATTTTTTTTCTCTCTTTGGCTGAGTGTATGTTTAGATCTCAGCATGATAAAGTTGCTCAGATCAGAATCATCATTGTCCCATTTTGTAGCAAATGCAAATGATGCAGGGTTTTGACTACTGGATGAGCTGTCTTGTTTAGAAGACACATCTTTACAGTTAACTGATTCAGCTGATTTGTGGGTTTTCTTTCCTTGGTTTAAGAAATAAATTGCCTCTTCTACCTTATTCTTTTTTATATTTCCTCCAGTAAGCTCTTCCACAGATGTATGTGTACTGTGAATTTTGGCAAATGGAGTACTAATATGCAGGGCAAAGTACTGCCTTTGAGTCTGCTGTAACATGTAAAGATTAATTACTTTATCCAACTGATGTCTTTCAGCAGAAAGCAGCTCCTGGTTTGTCACAGAATTCTTCTCTTCAAGCCATCCTAAAAATTAAAATTTTATTTCTTCACTTCAACATAGATTTTTTTTCCTCTTTCTCATGATTGGAGTTAACAATTTTGGATAATTACAGAGAAAGCATTTTTTTATTTCTTCTTTCTGCCTTCCCAGATCGTTAGAATCCACTTTTAGAAAATTTGTACTGATTAATCCTAAGTAAAAATGAACAATGTTGAGAAATAGAAGGCTATGTTACTGTTTAGAGAAGTTTTCACCATCTGCATGGTGCTTACTGGTGTTAGATTTCTAGGAGTGCGATGCAACACTTTTCATTAGGAAGAAAGATTAAAAGATTAATAGAATTTTTTTAGAGGAAAAAAAAGTAGTAAAGCATGTAATTATCTCCCTCTAAAGATGAGCTTCACTAGAACTGCAGTTTTTTGCATTGCTGCTGCACATCCATGCTAAACACAGTAGTTAAACACTTTATGATATGTAAAAAGCAGTTAAGTGGAAACATTCTTTCATAAGCAGTGCCTATTTGTTTCACAATATATCATGTTATTATCAATCCTTGGAGTTCTACAACCACAACTGGTGCCTTGCCGTCAGGCCATAGTTACATAATAAAATTTAAATAACTTTTTGTATTTTCTAATAAAGTTTGACTATAAGTATGCATAATGGTCCAAGAGAAATTCTGAAGTTTGAGTGGTTCACATTTGAAACCACAGCCAGCATAAGAAAAACCCCTCTGAACAGTGTCACAAAAGAATTTTCACTATAACATGCTCTCCCCACTGACCTTCTGCAGATAGGACTATACGAATATCTGCTTTACTAAAATATTCCAATGCAAAATTAGTATTTGTCAAGAAATTCTCCTCTATGAAACTATTTTATTAAAAAATAGTATGGCTGGTGGAGGCTCCTTTTCATCTGCACAGTAACAGAAAAGATAACTTTGTGCAGTTAAACACTTTTGTATTTACAATTTGTTCTATGTTTGTGAAAGTACACCTTACTTGTAGTAGGGTTGCTACTTCATATAGCTATAAAACATTTTGTTCTTGAGAAAAAGAAATCTTCCATTTCCTTCCTTGGAGGGCTGTAACTGTCACTGTGTGACTCTCTGTTAAAGTACTTATCTTTGCCTTTTTATCACTTTTTTTAAAAAAAGAAGATACTTACTTTCTAGCTGATGTGATGTAAATCGTGTGAATGTTTCTACTTCTGTAGGAAGCAAACTGTTTGTATTACTGGCATCCATCTTTAATTGCTCCAAAGTTTCTATGCAGACTGGATTTAAACCCAAATGAAGCCACCAGCCCTCCTCTAGTGAGCTGAGCATTGGTCCTTCTGCCTCAACTGCTAGCATTTCCTTCAGTTCTGTAAGTGAATGATGCTGATATGCAAGCTTAACAGTCTGAAACTCTACAAAAACCAGAAATCAACATATAATATTAATAATCTAGAAACATGAAACCAGAATGTAATTTTGGAAATGAAAGCTTTAAAGTACTGATGACCTACTACATATATCCATTGTTTATACTTCCATTTGTAACTCCAAGTGTCCATTAATAGACTTAAGAGCAAAGCAGTTAGTATTATCAGAGCAAGTGTGCTTTTAACTTATTGAGTGTATGAGTAAGGGGGGATGTGTATTAAATTTTTTTCAGATCTAACAATGTGTTGCTGCATCACTAAAGTTACAAATTATCTTGTTCATTATCTGTGGGTTTACTTGTCATGCTTACAAAGATTTAACATAATCCTCACCTGAAAAAAATAATGAACTTAAATAGTAATGAGCCTACCATACATTATTTTCAGCTATAAATGAATGTACAAATGAATTGGACAACATAACGTCAATATATATAACTTAATCCTGAGATTTGTAAAATGAAGGCAAATAAAATGAAAGGAAAGAACAGCGGTAATGAGCATTCTGGTGCTGTCAGAAATAACCTGCAGCTTATTTTGGTTTCATAAATTTTGCTGCCTGATAGGAACTCTGCTCTTGTCAAGCTGTTATTTTCCATTAACAGTACTTTTCTATTGATGATACATAATTTGAAACATTATTTAAGGAAAAATAGCAGACAGAAGTGAGTTTGACAGACTACCAAATTTCAGTTATTGAATATGAATAGTAGTAGTGAGCTGAACATTGTTGTAATGAAATAAAATGCTTACTTCATTCAAATTACCTCCATAGAAGGATACATGATACAACAACTTCTATGTTGCCATACTGTAACTTTTCATATGTACTAAAATAATTATGTAACACTCTGAAGACTGGATTATCTTAATTGGATACACTCCAATGGCTCAAAAGCTGTGCTCTGTAATATAACATTATCTTCTTTGCTATATTTTCTCCATGTACATGGAACTCCTCAACATCAATTAGAAACTGAACATCAATTAGAAATCCTTACCGACAAGCAAAAGAGAGTTCATCTTATCCCAATACTTCTCTGATTGCCATAACAAACTTTCTATGTATTCCCTAGAGGGCTCTGTAATCAAAATACTAAGAAGAATATAAAATAAGACTTGGAGGTATGAAGTTTAACAGCATTATCTGTTGAATTTTGATATATACAAAGCTACCTTTTAAAGATCTACTTTCTTTCTAAATTTTCAGTTCATGCATTCACTCATTAAAATTTTTTTCTTGTCCATATAAAGGGGCACTTTATGCAACACCATGGTGAACAGGTAGCAGTGAGAGGAGCCATCAAGGCTAGTTCACAAAGATTGTGGTTCCCTCCCAAAAAGGATATTTAAATTCTTCGTGCATATGTGAGAAATATAGCAAGGCAAAAAATGCTAGTCTCACAAACCAGATGAGAAGGATGAAGCAATCCTGATCCTATGTCAGCATGAAAAGGCTTAAATTCCATTGGTCGGGTTATCCCCAAAACACAAATACTTTCTTCCTGTATCTCTTCTGGAGATCTTGTAGGTGATACTTGCTCAACATATGTGTTTGCCACATGTATAAATATATGCATATACACACTAGCTATACACATAAATATTTACTATTGCCTACTCCAAAAAGGAGATTGAATTTTCAGGCTGTTAAGGCCCCCAGGAGAAAGGCAGCTACGGTAGCGACTGTCATCTCGTTTTTCAAGCTCCCCTGAAAAGCCACAGATATGGATCATGCTCTGTTCACTCTTTCAGGCAAAACAAAATATATGCAGCTGTCTCAAAGAACATAACTACCAATTCACAAATAGACTAAAGTTATTTTTGCACTAATTTGGAGGATTTATGATTTAGAGCATTTATGACAGGACTTATATTAATATGAAGTTTTC
This sequence comes from Leptosomus discolor, assembly GCF_034619465.1. NCBI lineage: Eukaryota > Metazoa > Chordata > Aves > Leptosomiformes > Leptosomidae > Leptosomus > Leptosomus discolor. The sequence goes on from NC_141419.1 coordinate 23,590,920, forward strand.
ATTACCTGTTACCAGAAAGAGAAACAGGTTCTTCTTGAAGTCCTGTGCGCAGAAAATTAACCCATGATCTTTGTCGTCTGTATGGAGGAGTTAAAGGTACTTCTGTTTCGTCTTTCAGGTATGGAACACATTTAGCTAGAAATTGCATAAAGCCCCCCCCCCCCCAACAAAAATTAAAAAATCTAAATCACAAAGCTACTTGTCAATGAAACACACATGCTTAGGGATTTTACACTAGTTAAGTTTTGGATTAAAATACAAAATATTTTCATGACATAATTCACTATTTAAGCAATAAACCCCAAATACGTTACATTTAATTTCCAGACAGTTTGGTGATAATAATGTATAGATCACATTCCTTTACGCATTCAGTAATGTAGTTCTGGCTACATACTGTTCCCATGCAAGATGATTTTTATGATTAAATCACCAGGTACTACGGCTGAAGTTTTGACATTAAGTGTTCATCCGTACTGGCCTTCTTAGATAGGGCCCACATAAATGAAGTTAATTAGATGGGAGAGAGACTTCAGACAATATTGTGGTGGCTGTAACATTGAATTGAATGTTACAGGAACTTCAGAAACAGAGAGTCAGGACTTTAAAGACAAAGTTATTCTTTTAATCAGAATTACTACTAATTTTAATTTCTAGGGATGACCACTGTAATGAATTACACCACTGTTTTTTTAAAGCAGTATACAAACAAACCTGGCATGTTAAAAGTCCCCTAAAAGAGACTTTTCAATTCCTTTTTTTCCCAGTCATATTAAATGTGAACATTTCAATGGATTATTGCTTTTTATTAAAAACTAGTAAGTAATTTGCAACTTCATTGATTTTCATGTCATTCCACAAAAATTGGCACTCTACACGACTGCCCTGGTATTCACCTCTCTGGCGTTCTTCTAACAATATTTCTTGTTAAGCTTGACCAGAAAGTAGAGGTCACAAAAACCACAGTTCCTCCATGTTCTGCGAAAACTAATAGCCAGGAAAACTGTAAGTAAAACTGTAAGTGCCTCCACAAGGAAGAACACTTGTAACAAATTCCCTATTCATTCCAACAGACAGTAAGCAGATGCAATCACCACACACACATTGTTTGGCCAACTGGCACACAGCAGGCTATGAATCAGCCACCTGCCCAGCTGCTTGCAGCTGCTCCTTGTCTGACCTAACAAGAAGATTTTACCACAGGAAGGACAAAGGACAGTGTTAGAAAGACAGATAATGTACAGTACACACTGGGGAAAAAAATAAAAGGTAAGAAATAAAAGTGGTTACAAAAGAAAGAAACAGACTTCCAATCAGTGTAATTTCTTTCCCATTGACTTAGAACAAACAAAGCTCAGTGAACTTCTACTGTGAACTTAAGCTCAAAAACTGTTTTTTGTAGTGAGAAACAAATTTAGCACTTTTCTTTGAACAGGACAGGAGTTGATCTCAGGACAGAAAAAATCCCTGACATATCTAAAAAGCACAATTCTTTCTCTTCAAGCAATACTATTTATATTCGTTCTTGTCTAGTTATTTTTGCCTTTGAGATCAAAACATTCTGACCAGGTACATTAGTTAAACTCTGCCTCACTCAGGGTGCCATTCCCCTTCCCAGAGCATTAATGACTGAGGCTGAATAATGAATTCTCTTGTTGCTCAACCCATTTATCAACAAACAATCCCCATAGTTAGCAGAAGAGGAAGGCAAACAATTAAATGTTGGCAGAAAATGCCATTTTATGACTGTTTCTTCTCTGAGTTCAAGCAAACATATTTCACTTTGGTAACTCATAAATAGCAAAATAAATTAGAAGACTGTAGGGTATCTCTACTGAAATTGACACCTGATATAGGAACTTCCATTAGCAAACAGTGTCTTAGTGCATGTACAGGTTTGCGGGTCTCTATCCTAGAGAACTGAGTATACCCTAAGAAAAAAAAAAAAAGACATTGAAGCTGTCTGTGCCCCAGTGATTGAATCTTGCCTGATTCAATGGCAGCGCTAAGTCAGAAAACTGGCCATAAAGATTAAAGCTATCACTTTCTTTTAAAAACAATTCAAGATGGTTTGACTACTCATCTACTCCAGAAGAATGGACAATATCCCGGACAAGTTCAGTCAACTTGTTACTATTGCATACAGGAGGAGGGTCCCAAACTGCTCAGATCTACTGCACTTAAGCTCCTCCTGCTTACCATAAGCTTCAGAAGTAAAAAGCAATGAGATAGCTCACTAGATTCAGATTACAGTTAAGCATGCTAGGCAATAATTTCCAGTCTAGCTTTGTCTTGGTGGGACAACATACGCTGGGTTTGCCTTGAGCTTTTATACCAGGCACTGAGAGCTGATACGATTGCTCCTACCAAAAGTCCACTACAGAATCAGGAGTGTGATGCTATTAGCCTGAAGGGGACAACTATTGTTGCATAAAATCATCAGATTTAGAATGTTAGAACTGTGAGTGTTTTAAAATCTGTAAGCATAGAAACTTCACCAGGTGATTGCGGTTTAGAAACTAGAGAATCTTGAAACCTGTTATGCAGCAGTGACGCTGTTTGAAAACCACTTACCCCTCTTATTCTGATTTGAATATCAAGAATTCTAATTAATATCCATTAGTAGGGATAACTAGTGATAATTTTAGGTAGATCAGTCTCAAATAGAATAAATTATTAAATATAAAATAAAATCTGTATTGCTTATGCTGCTAGCATGCCTCTGTAAAATTCCAGACCTAAGGTATCCATTAACCAATAATTTGTTAGTGGTTAGAAACAAGGACAGTATGTTGTAGTCCAAGATGTCTGCCAGACAGGATTTATGATGATACCCATTGTGTGTAATCTTTGAATCATGACCAGAGTAGGTACGAGCCAAAAGCCTGCCAGCCAAGGACATGTTCCCTGACCAAACATGGTCAATTCGAGGAGTGGTCAAGACCTCCGACTCACGGATCACCTACCCAAATTACACCACCTACTCAAAAGGGAACAATAGAAGACTACGACTGCAGCTGCACACTAATTTGCATCAGAAGCGAGAAAAGAAGAATCAATCATCGAGAGGATGAAATTAAATATGTATTGTATAAACTAAATACGTATGAATTTAATGTATAAATATCTGTTGATTGTAATGTGCCGGTGGACACCTTTGGGAAGAATCCCATGTCCCCCATGCACATTGTTATTAAAGGACGTCTCTAACTTTGTGTAGATAAGTTTTTCTTATCCACTGCAGATTTGCAACACTACCAGTCCAGTTTAAATCATATTGAAACTGAGAACATGTGGTGGTTTGGTGTCTGGCAGGGTTTTGGTGTGGTTTTGGTAGTGGGGGAGGGGGCTGCAGAGGTGGCCCCTATAAGAGGCTTCAAGAAGCTCCCCCGGCTCCAATTTTGGACCCACCTCTGGGCAAGGTCAGGCCAAAGGTGCCGCTGCGAATAACTATTTAGGAGTGAAAGAAGCCGTTGACTGCTGTCTCTTTGGTCTATTGGTGCTGGTGAGTGAAGGGGGATGGGAGAGAGACAGCCCTGCGGACACCCGGGTCGGTGAGGAAGGAGAGGGGGAGCTGTGCCGGAGCAGAGGCTCCCCTGCGGCCCGCGGTGGGGTGGCGGCTGAGCCCCTGCAGCCCCTGGAGCCCAGCGGTGGCCCAGAGGTCGCCCTGCAGCCCGCGGAGGGCTCCGGGCCGGAGGAGCAGGGGCCGGGCCCGGAGCAGCCGTGGCTCCGAGGCAGCCCGCGCTGGAGCCGCCCGTCGGTGGGAGGGCGGCAGCCCCGGGAGGGACCCGCCCCGGGGGGTTCTGGGGAGCTGCGGCCCCGCGGGAAGGACTCGCGTTGGGGCAGTGGGCGGAGGGCTGTCTGCCGGGAGAGGGACCCCGCGGTGGGGCAGGGGAGGGCTGCGAGGGCCCCTCTCCCTGAGGGGAAAGGAGCAGCGGGGACACCTCGTGCCGGACGGACTGTGACCCCCATTCCCTGCCCCCTGCGCTGCTGGGGGGGAAGAGGGAGCAGAGCTGAGACCGGGAAGGTGGGAGGCAGGGGGCGGGGAAGCTGTGTTGCATTTAAGACCTGGTTGTATCTCTTATTATCCTTGATGGTGGTGGTTGTTTTGTATCAAATGTGTGTTGTTATCCCCAAGTCGAGTCTGTCTTTTGCCCATGCCCATAACTGGTGAGTGAGCCCTCCCTGTCCTTTGTCTCTATCCTCAAGCCCTCTTGCTTGTATTTTCTCCTCCCCAGGGTAGGGGTGAGTGAGCAGCTGTGGGGTGCTTTTGTTGCCAGATGGGTAGGCTCAAACCACGACAGAAGAGTCTTGGTCTGGACAAAACTCAAGTTTCTAAAGTATTTTAGTAACTGCTGGATGGAAAACTATCAAGTGAACATGCACCAGAGGATAATACTGCTACTGTCCAATGCAATAATGGATGGTCTTTTTCCAAGATAGGATATACTTTAGGATGAGAGGTATGTGCTTATTCAAGTACTGCCACTCTCCCCAGATCACATTCACTTGTAAATGTCACTCTGCGCAGGCTTTTCTGCATGAAATTAAAGGTGAAAAATGTCACTATCACAGCTATTTTTCTGCCTCTCTTAGCCAGCCAAATTAACCTATGAAAACAGTAGGGCTGGCAAGAATATCCACTATTTTGAGAGGTTACACCTGGAACCTAAAGAAATTTTAATTGAGGTTGGATGGTTAGGATGAACAGTCAAATACCAAACCTGTCTGTCATTGGTATGCATTGTAACCAGCATGCTTGTCTGAGTTTTCAAGCTATTAAAAGCGGGTGGGTATAAAGGATTTCCTGATGCCAGTTTAGGAGAAGCCAGGATTCAACGCACACTTTCTGTTTATTTTTGTGGAAAACAGCTCTGAGGACTACATGACTTAATTTCTCGATCACAGAGCTTTACTGAACCATTTGCAAACCAAAATGTCTGCACAGGAACCTCTAGAAGTTATAAACTCAGTACTTCTCCCTGGATTGTCCTCCATCATCCTCTTTTAAAGCATTTACGTAAGACTTCAACAAACTCTTAAACTGTGCTTTTTGACTCCACAATTTTAATCAATCTGCCTTAACTTTTCTCTGCCCTCTCTAGGTAGAACCATCGAATGGTTTGGGCTGGAAGGGACCTTAAAGATCATCTACTGCCAACCCTGCTGCCATGGGCAGGGACAACTTCTACTAGACCAGGTTGCTCCCAGCCCCATCCAACCTGGCCTTGAACACCTCCAGGGAGGGGGCAGCCACAGCTTCTCTGGGCAACCTGTGCCAGTGTCTCACCACCCTCACCGTGAAGAACTACTTCCTTACATCTAATCTAAGAAGTTAGACAAAAAAATCTAAAAAACTAATGAAGTGCAAAAGATACAGACACAGCTGCAGCCAAAAGCAACATGAAGGAACTCTAAAGTTGGTTGTGTTTAGCTTTTAAAACTCTTGAAAGGTGTATGGGTACTTATACCTGCCTATGGTGCAGGTACCAAATAGCAGATTACACAAAGAAAATGTTCTTATGTCTATATGATTCATGTACTCCCAATGACAGAATATGGGGACAAAGACTTACAGAATTTATTTTAAATATCACCCCTTGATTTATGTAGATCTTCCTACCTGACTCACAGAATTCCAACATACTTCTGCTATTACTGGAGCAAACCTCTTGTGGCATGGGACAGTACTTGGAAATTTCCATTTCGTAGGTAATTTCTGCTTTGAGATCTGAAAAGGTATTTTAAAAGGTGCCACAAATGAACTGTTTATTCCTTTTTCCTATGAGAGTAATTTTTTTCTTTCAATCTTTTTATTGAATCTCTGTAACACTTTGTTAGAAAACTTTACAGTAACCTCAAATCCGTAGCTGATCAGAGCAGTGCCCAGTCTCATCCTTTAAAGGTGCCAGAAAAAAATACAATATAGTACAGTCACTATCTGAATTATTCAAAGTTCTTATGACTACAGGGATGTGATTTCTGGAACAAGTAGGAAGCCTAAATGTAGTTTACTAGGAGTTTGTGTATATAGATTCTCTTGCTACTAAAAAGGACTAAAACAGAGCAAAAAAGAATAATATGTTGACATTTATGTACAAAATCCTCAAACCTCTCCAGTGGAGGCTGGGTCATTCATCTTGGAACATGGCACATAGGTTGTGATGTACTAAATGTATCAAAGGAATGCACATGAAACTGCCGTACTCAAATATACACTTTTAAAAATTAAGTTTTGTTCCTATCTTCAATAAGTGATTGGATTACTCCAAACTGCTGCCCTATCAGAAACAGAATTCAGCACACACACTCCCAGTCAGAAACATGAATCTTGCTTCTTTGAGCTGCTTGCTGTCTACCAAAAAAGTGGTTTTCTTCACTTGTTTGCCAAAACCAATAGAAACTGTTTTTTTCAATCAAAATAAAAAAATCTCAGGCACTGTGATTTTTCTTTTAATTACATAAAATACTGTCATAGATATCAATCCAATAGCCAATAACTGTCATTAAAGTTGTACTTAACTGTAGTATAAAAGCATTTAGTAACTTTTCTTAAATTCCTTTAAAGAAATTAATACTGTCATTTAGAATATTACTGTTATCCATGGAAATATTTAACCTTTTTTTCCAGAAATCTGCTTTCATGTTTGCAATTACAATGTAATACAAGCAATTTTTACAGTATGACTCTGCTGCATATAATCCTTTTAAGGATGTCTCTGAAAGTAAATTTAATTACAGACAGAAAACTTAACACTAAATTATTATATTCATGGTAGACTGGATATCATGAATCACAGCTCACGTTATGTTTGTTTCCAAGATTACAACACAACTGTGGATTGAACCAAATAGCAAATAGTTTACTTCCCCTTGGCTACTTGAGGTGACATTTCTAATACTCAGAAATTTGGGTATATAGAGTTCATACTCTCATATGGAGAAATTCTCATTTGATATGCTGTGATGCAATTTGTAAGTGAACTGAATATAAAAGAGCCAGATTGTGTTAAATGTGTGCAAATGAAAGGAAAATCAGGTCAAGCATTTAAGAAAAACAACCCTCACCTTCTTTGATCACGTCTTTGCACATGTCTTCATCAGCCATAGTTTCTGGAGCTAAATTTAACAACTCTTTCAGTTCCAAGTACGATGGAACCTTAACAGATTCTGATCTGCCACTGCTGGGTTTGCAGAATTCTAACTCAACAGGCAATATAAAATACTGAAAAATATTAATCACAACAGACTGGTAAGTAAATTTCCTTTGATGTTACTGTACAGTCTAAGCTTTTTCAAAATCTTGAAATAGCTTAATTCTAAACCAATTTAAGAGCTTTTAAGAGGTCAAAAGAAGTCATATGACATTTACACAGCACACACAAAGCTTTGCTCCATACAGAGAAAAAAATAGTGCCACAGTATTTCAAACTGATTCAGTGGAGTATAAAGAGTGGATCAGAACTTATAGTTCCCAATCAAGCAAAATCTCATTTATTTCATTGAGAGTTTGTTTTTTAGAATTTTGAAAAATGGAGAAAAAAAATAGATTTGACTTCTTTTCTTAAAAGAAGCCCAGCTGGCCCCTCAAGTCCCAGAATATGTCTTGGAACTTTCCCTTTCCCATGCACATGTCATGGCTTCTTGTTCTGCTTCTTTTTAATTCTTAGTGTAACAGTACCTACATAAAATGGCCAACACATCAGGTCCCAGGAGAAATAGCTGGTCAGAGTGGAGATTTCCAACAACAGCATCCAAGAATTAAAAAACCCCAAATACTACTAGTGTTTTCTAATTTTGGATATACGAAGGCTATAAATACTTGGCAAGTATGAAAAGAATTCCTTAAAATGACTTGCAGATGATCAAACACGTATGCATAACATAAAGCAATCACTAATATAATATTTAGTAAGAAACAATAAGATGATACCTCTTCATCTTCTACAGGTATGGTACAGAAGTTCTCTTTAATCCCCTGCAATTCTTTTTTACTCTCTTCCATCTTAATTTCATTTTGGAAAGTTAAACATTCCCTTTAAAAGATCATAAAATAAAGCAAGTGACTTCATTGTATTACTTCATCTCTAAGACTGAAAGTCTTAGCAATAGCTTTGATAGCAATATATGTGCCAAAAGTTACTTCCTTCTAAATCCATGCTTTTCTAAGAAAGCAATTCCAAGGGACGCTGTACCAATCTGTGTAATTAACTGAAATTAATTTTTAAGAAATAGTACATTACATGCAGAGTAGAACCACTTAATATTGCGACCTGCCTTAAAAAAGTTTCTGCTATTTCTGAAAGTCATTGCAGAATTTGCATCATGTTCTCTTTGCTGGGTATTTACAGTACTCACACTTGCACATAATCTTATGTCCAAGACTCACCGCGTGATCAGGACTCATGTTTGAAAAACCCCACTTCTCCCTATTCTTTTACTATATAGGTACAGTTAAGTCAGGTAAAATCTGCTTCACCTTGCTTGTGAATCATGCAACCCTATCAAGTGCAAAGGAAGCTACACAGGTCATCCAGACATGGAGTAAACCAGCGCAAAGTTCAGACAGACTTTATGAATGTATGTATACAGATGAATACATTTACAAAATACTAGACACGTTCTGAATATAACTTCTACCTGTTTTAATGTACCAGTTTGTTCAGATTCCTCACATAAGACCTCATTCAATTAAATGCAACCTACCTAGCAATTTGAAAGTAAGCAAAAACATAACAATATTTAATATTTGAACATGAAGAAATACAATTCAGCAGGTTAAGATAAGCATGTATTTTCTGACAGCATGACTGAGAGGAAGGAAGGAACACAGAAGCATGTGTAAAATCCTGGCCCAATGAAATTTAGTGGCATTTTACTGATAGGGAATCAGTCAGTCTGAGGGAGGACCAGGTCCCTTAAAGATGGACTTTTTTTCAGTGTTCCAAAACTGAAATCCTGAGCACATTTCACACTTACAGAATGCAAGAATGACATAATTTCATTTATCCAGATTTCTTAAATAATGCATATAAATTTCATCCTACTCATTTTTTCATAAGTAAGAAGAAAAGCTGAAGTTTAACCTGTTGCAAATATAAATTAGTTAAATTTTTAACATACAACAGAACATGCTAAAATGTTAATGGCTTTACACATATAGTATTAGTTATGTTTAACATCGTACAACAATTTGTAGATACCTGAAAACGTTCTCTTCTGTTAAGTTCTGTCCTTCAGAATCTAAAAGGGGATCCTTCACATAAAAAAACTGTAGTCTGCTCAGAAGTATAGATGAAGTAGGCAGTTTTTTACGAAAATTTTCAAGATGATCAATAAAAAGAAGTTCTTCTTCCATACATAAATCTGAAGTAAAATGAGAAAAAAATACATTAACAAACAATATAAACATAATAAGAATTATCAGAATAAGCAGAATTGTTCAGCAACTGTTGGAATGCTACAAATGTCAGCAAAACAATAACTACTTTTTACTTTAAATATTTTAGGATTTTAAGCTTCAAATGCAACAAAGCCTAGACTTCCAATGGTTCATATGATAAGCTCTGTTTTTCTTTTGCTTTTTCTTTTGTTTTATATAATACCTGTTAAAAAGAAAACGTTACTTTGTTTTCATTCACTTGTTTGCATTGTAAAGTATGATAAAGGAACTTTTGAGGTAGATTTTGGCTGAGAAACTTAGCTCAGTGCATTTTTTAATACAGAAATGAGGCAGTCTCTCCATATACATCTAAATCTAAACGCAGATTCTCTTAATTCTGAAGCAACAAAAAATTCATTTACAAAATGAGCAGACAAAAGATATAGGTTACAAATTATGAATCCTAAAAAAAGATAATGTTATGGACCTTAATTTCTTTTGAGTTTAGACTACTACTATCCATGAGACAGAACTGATGCGGTAATCACAACTGTATTTAATGCAATCCTTTATATTTGCAATATAATGCACAAATATACATATACACACATATTATACATCTACAATACATATAGAAGGAAAAATGGAAGTCTTCTCATTCCCACATCCCTCTTGCACTGAATGCCTCCCCATCTTGACTAACCCTCCTTTCCTTCCTAGTGGCTGGAAATGATAGAGACTGATTACGTTCTGCCCAAACTGTTTTATGCTGCTAACACAAACACATCCCCATAAAGAAATCCACCAATTAAAAAATAAATGCCTTGTTATAAAATGTCTCTGTTTAATGAGATGAACGGTTCGCGAGAGGCTACTGGAGCTTCTAGCTGCCTACAAAGCTTAAAGTAACTTCAATAGAAAAATAGGTATCTTTTCTGATACAATTTACAAAATCCCCAATCTATTCTTCTTTGTTTTCTTCAGGCAACCAGACAAACAAAATAGGAAGCACCTCAATATTCAGGTAAATAGTGGTTGCAAAATTAGGTGCTAAAATCAATCAGAAAATAAAGACGGCTTCAACTTCCATACTGTCTTCAAATAATACCTCATTTGATTTTTGTTAATTCAAATAAAGCAGGGTAAGTCATAATATCCTAACACCAGATTTATCCGGTCAAATGAGGCACAACTTTGCCCTTGATTTGCATTTATGAACCTAATTTAGCAGATTTTTTAAAATTATATTAATTTGTATTGTATATTTTTATTATAAGAGGCTCTAGTACTTCAAGTGTATGAAAAAACCAGGTTTTTTTCAATGAATCTCTTTATTCTAATGTGATTCAAGTATTTAAATTAGTGCATTTCTTTGTTAATTTCAACAGATTTTAACCTTTTAACTCCTACCTCAGGGAAGCATGCCTATGCAAGAAAGCACTTACACATCTAATGAAGTGCCGTCCTGAGATGGAACAGATGCAACCACACACCTAACTGCTTTCCTAATAAAGAATTTTACAACTGGAGCAATAAGTAAAGTTTGAAATTCACAAATGCCAATGTTTGAAATCCATGCAAAACTGAACTGAGTTGCCATTTTGTGATTTTAGGAAGTGAAGTTCCACATTTTTTAATATGCTTATTTTTCAGAATTGTAACTTGAATGCAGTATCATCACTTTCTTTGATTCAGTAATTTCTGATCATTAAAGCACTTAAGAAAAGAACTTTAATAGGCTTAAGCATGTGCTAAAGTACTTTGTCAATCAGGGAGCACATATTCAGGTCATGTTTGAATGGGGGTTTCACTGCCAGTGTCATCATGTGCTAGTGTAAAGTTAGTGCTTTTCAGCTTAATGGTACAAAGATGGTTGCCATTCCACTGCCAACAGATAGCCTATGCAAAACAGAAAGGCAATTAACAGCATGTTAAATATTGAAAACTTGTTTGTAATCTAATATAAATCTACTGTAATTGCAATGAAGACTGGAACTCTACAGCTACTGACTGAACTGATAGGGGGCCATATAGAAAATATACTTTCTAATCGAAGATATATCGAAAATATTAATAGAGAGCTACATAGAAAATGCTAAAACTATTAAAACCTGCTTTCCCAGAACTAACATGCAGGCAAGTAGGCAATTAATTACTAACACCTGCAAACGACCTGAGAAGGAGGCCCAGAATGCTGGAGAAAGAAGCTGTTAAGGGGAAACAGAAGAGACAAAACCAAGGATGTAATTCATGGTTCAAAGGTGTCAAAGGCGGGAGGAGATAAGGGCTAACAGGGCTAGCTAACATCCATCTTCAAACAATAACAAAAGGGAGGTAGCCAGATGTGCACTTAAGGACAGACAAGGCCGAAACCGGTCTGGGACTGCAAGCTCAGCCAAATTAGAGATTTCAGGGGAAAGGTGAAAAGTACACAGCGAGGAAGACCTACGGCCTTCATCCCTGAAGACCCCTGTTCACGACCACCTGGAGGGACTGTGCAAGCGCACCAAGGAGGAGCCCAAGGCGGAGATTATGGAAATGAAGTGACCGGAAGGGACTGCCTTTTCGGGGGTAGATCATGAATATGTATAGGTGTCTCTGGAATATGTAGTGTTTTAATTGTATAAATACTGGACAAGCGGCCATGATGGACATGCACGTTTGTGGTGGAGCGATCCCCCGTGCATCTGCGCGCAATAAACATACCTACTTTATAACCTTTCAGGTTGTAAAGTTTTTTTCCGCATGTCAGAACCAGATTAAGTTTTTAGCTTTTCTATTCAATGTGCTTCATGTTTCACAGGTTTTCACTTTCTTAGCATTTTCCACTGCTACAGTCCAGTAATAATTTACTAGCTACATTTTAAATGTGTGCATAACCTATTGCAGTAAACTTCACAACCTTACTGGAAACTTTTTTGCTTTAAACAAGAACCTTTAAATACTACAGCTCTTAGTAAGTATTATATACATTATTTCTTATATTACACCTCATAAAGTGAAACAACTGAAGAAATTAAATTTGTTATTTGAAAGGAATAACAAGGTTACATTAACAGAAATAACCACATCACATTTTAAAACGCACAAAAACTCCTGCAGTAATAAAACAAGCTAGTTAGTATTCAAAGATAACCTTCCTCTCTTGGAAGAATACATTTTAAATGATCATTTCAAAGCCTATATCATGTTCTTTCTTACTGTTTTTCAATACAGGTTAGATAATTATGTGATATCACCCATAATATTCCACTTCTAATAATTTTTATCTATCAGTAAACTTCCATGTTTTTGCACTTTCTGTATGTATTTTCACACCTTTAGTGAAACCTAGTGAGTTTTGTGCTGTTAGCAGATTAGCTGGAATTAATTAGCATATTCTCAATGACACAAAATAGCTTGCAAATCTTTCAGAATGGCAGCTTTTAAAAATGTTAGAATCAATACCTCCCTCAAAAGTCAACAGAATTTTGCTAACATATCCTTCTTTCATGCAAACAGAAAATTAGAAAAAGGATTTGCAGTAACACATCAGTTACATTGGAAGATAATTATTATACAATAGACCAGTCAACCGAAATAGTGAATAATTTAATATTCTTAAATTAAAAAAAAATCCAGTCTCTTTAGCTCGCCTATTTATGTTTGTTTAAGCATGATAATAATCTGTAAGTTCAAAAATATAAAATGTTTTATGAAATTTATACTTTTTTTTTTTCTTTCAGACCACTGTCCATGGGAATTTAGCTCTCTTAATTGTTCCTAAGAAAGTAGTAGCTAAGACATTGGAAAGCATCTGAATTATTTTTATTCTTTTTGTAAGTAATACAGAGAGCTTTATTAATCTTTGAAACCTTCCACCACATGCCACATAACTTTGAAGAAACCCCAGCTAATTATTCAATGAGATGAATTAAGATTACTGTCTTTCAACTACTAACTGTAATACACTTGCATGGTCGATACTATGTTCTTAGTAAATGTTCTCTTGTACAATATTGTATCAAGAACCACCTGCCTCCTCTGTGTCACTGTATCGAAAAAAGACCCCAGACAGTTCAGAATAATAAATCATAGTACAGGTGAATCAAACACATTCTCAACATTTTGCTTTCTGTGACCAGAATTGATTGTATCTATTAGGGTGCTAATCATAAAATTTCAGAAAACACATAGGAACACTAACCAATTTGAACTATCTTCATTGCAGCAAAAAAGCAGAAGCTGCTTACCTTTTCCCTCCTTGACATGATAAAAGAACACAAGGATCTAATTTTATTGAGGTACAAAGGATTATTAGCATTTTGATCAATGCCTGGTAACATCTACTTATTGTGATACTTTTTGTTACCTTCTGCTATGTATTTGATCAGCCTGAAACTTCTTTTGGCTTGCATCTATCTGGAACTGTTAACACAAGACATGCTTCTCCAGCGAACAAATCTCTCTTAAACGGTTCTAACTTCTGCATTTGCAAAGGCTGTGATCACTCAAATGATCTCTTCAATGTCAACAGATCACACACGAAAATTTATGGAAGTTAACAAGCTGACTCCACAGAAAGTTAGGCAACAACAAATTAAACAACCTACCTTGCCATTGTTCTTTAAATTCAGTGGTATAGTCAATCTTCAAATACTTGTCTTGGGTGGATTCTTCCTTAAAAACATTCTTCATAAGTAAAAAAGGTCCTGCTATGTCAGTCTGAGAGCAGGGATTTGAACTTGGAATAACTGCCATTAATTCATTACTAACATGGAACTCCACAGAGGAGACAGGTTTCCTAAGGAGCAGAAAAAAAAAATCTGATACTTAAGCTGTTGTAAAAACACTGTCATAACTTCCCTGACTCCTCAGTGAGTCAAAAACACTCAAAAAGATACTCTAAGAACTTTGATAATCACTGTGTTCACTGAGTAAGATCAGAAATTACAGAGTTGTTATCACTTTTCACCAGATCCATGGTCAAATTACATGTTTATTTCTTCTCCAAAAAAATCCCTTTAAGTTTTAAGGGATTAAACATCAGCATTAAACAGAACAAAAGGATAATGGCTGGAAAAAGCATCAAACCTATTAGTTAAATGTGTTGCTGTGTTTCAAAACTCATGCAGAAATTGCAAGTAACTGCAATAGGGAAAAGACGGGATAAATGAAGAAACAAAACCATTTCATTTTCCTGTCACTTTTCATACTAATCTCAATACTACTATTATTTGCCAGGAAAAAATGCTGCTTGCCAAATAAATAGCAAAATCATTTGACTACAGAAGAAAAAAAAAAATCATAGTCCTCAGCTAATTATGCATCTGAACAAAATATTTGTAGTTTTAAATTAAAATATAGTCCTGTTAATGCTATGGTATCCACATAAATTGACTGGAACAATAAACTGACTCTGATGAGTGCTGACTTTTCTGAAGAACCCAAATTTTCTGCTCATCTATACTTCCTGAACTTAATATTCTAATTTCAGACAACTGATTTCTCAACTGCACATTCTATCGACTTATTCAGGTTTTTAATAATCCTTTGCATTATACAGTCTTGATATTTGCTAGCCATCTGGAGGTAAATCTCATAAATGGAACCAGTATATGAGTGCACCTCTGAATTTCAGTATAGGCATTCATGTTTAGGCAGCAATAGTGAGGAAATTCTACTACACATCTTAAAAAAAAAAAAAATCAAGTATTTTATGACATTTTTGCTTCACTCAAAGCAATGGTTTTCCCTACAGTTTTATAAATAGATCATGCCTATACGAGTTGCTGATTTGAGATTACATGGGCCAGCCTTTTCCAGAGTCAATCCCTTAGTAAGGCTGTTCTGGAAATCTGTAAATATTTTACATAACAAACTACTCTAAGTATGGAAACACATGTTCAAGTCACATAGCTATGCTTGCACAGTGTTTTGAACACAGAAGGCACTACTTTAGATTGTACGTATTTAGCTTCAATTAGATCTTTACAACATGAAGCAAAACTTTCAGCAGTATCTTTGAAATATGCACAGTTGAGTCCCATCATCAAAATAAGCATGGCAATTAAGTTCATGTACTAAAGCTAGTAAGGGGGTTTATCCAATTAAGTCATTTGGCAGTTTCTAAGAATTAGACTCACTTCCTTATCCCCTTTCCTGCCAGGGGTCCCCTCATCCCTGTCTAGGCAGTCTGTGTCTCCTCAGTGTTTTTCTCACTCAGTGTTTTTCCCTCACTTGTTTCTTGTCCTTTTTGTTTCTCAGCCTCTCCAAGGAGATAGTAGGCTCCCTGGCACTTTGAACCAGTTTTCCCTAATGTATCAGCCCACTTCACTGACCTCTTTGATCAGTCATTCACACTTACACTCCTCACTGGCTTCCATGAAAAGCTTAACAAAAAAATCACAAACCCAAAAAACCCAAGTTGACAAGCTTATGTCAAAATAGCATCACTCCTAACCTTGTTACTTAAATTTTTAGACACACAGAAAAAGCATAAAAAAATCTACACAAAGCACCTATTTGCTAGTAAAAACATGTGCCTACTGTTAAAAGATAACAAAGTAATCTTCTGAGCAGAGTCTTAGAACAGAATGTATTGAATCTTATGATAAGCAATCCAAAGATACTGAACTCAGTTATAAGCGTATTACATATCAGCACATCTGGGACATACTTTGATAGCTGTTATGCCAAACTGTAAGTCTAAAATATTTTCTAACTAGATACATATACTTTTTTTTTTTTTTTTTTTTTTTTTTTACAACCCCAGGACTACTGTTCTGTGAGCCATAGCCAGCAGTGAACACTGTACTCCAGAAAAAATGCCTACCATTGGTTTAAATGACAGCAGAACATTTTAGTACTTGTTTCTAACCAGTTTTGAAAAGATTATAACATCTTGCTTATTTTCTGTCATCTGCCATTTTGACTATCAGAAAGAAATTAGTGTTATCTATAAATTTACTTGTCACGCTATTCACTCCTTGTTCCTTACTAACAGTAAATCTACTGAAAAACATTTACTGTAGGCCAAGTTTTAAATAGCCAAAATAAACCACCTACCATACTTACTACCCATTCCTGTCTCTTTTTTGTGTGTGTTGCTTTGAAAATACATGGCAGTATATTATGTTCCCAAACAGGAACACTTACAATAACTTGTGATGAATTATGTGTATTAATACTGCTTAGTCCTACTCACAGGGAAGCCACTATGCTAAAATACCTGAGTTACTTCGATTCTCTTTACTTACTTTAAACCGAATGCAAAACACTTGAAGAACCTGAAGCACAAATACATCCTCTCCTCCTAAATTTAACTCCTTGCTCCTGATTTCCTAGTTACAGTCCAGTTATTTTTCCACTGGTACACAGACGAAGCCCACTTCATTTTAAAATACATTAAGTGAAATAATCTCAAATTTTCTGTAACTGGAGACTAATACATGCACTGATTTCCTCAGATGTTATGACTAGCTTAAGTGCTAAAACAGCAGGCAAAGTAAATGCTGTTTGGTCTAATGAACTTCTTCATTCTTGGCATTTAATATCCCTTGAGATGGCATCTAACTGACTCGAATTGCTCACTAAACCACACTGTGTCTTTGTAACAACTGCTCTGGGAATTTCTTTTGATATTAGTCTAGACAATGCCTTGTGTGATATCTTTGCATGGGTTTTGCAGCATCCTCGAAGATTTATCATACTCTCAAGGTGCAAAGATGATTATATTACATATAATAGTCTTATTTTTTTTCTGAAGATGAAGAATGTAATTTCAATTGTTATTCAGTGCATTTTTGGCATTAATCTAAACCTAGAATTCAAGATCATTGCAACACAGAATAATTTCAGATGCAATTAATTTTGTCATTATCTTTTTTTTCATAAAATCTCAAAATCTATACAGTTTTCTTTAAAAATGCAGTGGTGTACTGGTTACATTGATAGATGCTGGACTGAATTAAAGCCTGAAAATATAATCAAATGCTTCTAGTTCACAGGATCACAGAATCACAAAATGGTT
The DNA here is from genome assembly GCF_034619465.1 of Leptosomus discolor. Taxonomy (NCBI): domain Eukaryota; kingdom Metazoa; phylum Chordata; class Aves; order Leptosomiformes; family Leptosomidae; genus Leptosomus; species Leptosomus discolor. Next base: position 23,608,313 of record NC_141419.1, read on the forward strand.
GAGGTTGGAAGGGACTTCTGGAGGTTATCTAGTCCAACCCCAGTTAAGCTATTCAAACACAAGTCTCTACAACAACATTTCCAGGTTGGTTTTGGCAACAAGTGAGTACATTTTTTTTTACTTTGAGTTTTGCTATTTATATAGCACAATAAAATTTCTGCATCTGTGCAAAACTGTTCTTTTTCTTAATATTATTTAAATATTTTTAATTCTCCATTTTTTATGTTCAGCAGTTAAAATCAGCCCATCTTTCACATAATGTGCATTTTTTCTAACTCAAATGTTAGAGGAGAGTTAGGGCTTCAGGTCCAAACTTTTAAAAGTACTCAGACATTTCTTCACTTAGTACCACAAGCCTGAGGACAAGGTGCAAAGGAGGGCCAATACAGCTTAAAGTTAGCCATTTCAACATCTGCTAGTTATCTGAACTCCAGAGACATAAAACGACAGGAAGAGACTGCCCATTAGCCTATAGAGTGCACGTTCCATCAACCCAAGAAAGGAATGCATGCATCACAAGGAAACCTCCTCGAGCTTTCCACAAAGCCTTATAAAATATTTACCTCACTATTGATATGTCTCCAGAAGCTAAAGGCTAATACTATGGATCCAAAGGACCAAACCTGAGAACACTTTCCAGTTATTTGTTGCTTTTCTTTTCTTTTTCAAAAAAGAAAAGGGGAAGTTTTATTAAAAATCCCTATCAAAATAATGTTGAAAGTTACAAAGGAAGGCACTGAAACATTAGAAAACTTTTAACTGGACTTTGACCCTGTTTAAAAACTGACACTATGTTATGCCCTGCTGGGTACTGTGGTAAAGCTGTGACCATAAACAATTTTTTTTCACAAATCTTCCAGTTGACTAAGTAACAAAAATTGTTCAACGCTATTATCTTCACTACCAGGCATATGGCTCTAGGCCGTTTAACAAAACCCAAGTGGAATACAAATATACAAGCACACTATCACGGATAGTTCTAACAGTATTGTGAGAAAAATGGAAAATTAACTCATTAATATTCACAAGATTCCTATTAAAATACTAATATTATAATTATAATACTAATAATATATTCTCTAGAACAAACCCAAGATACTCATGCTGGGTGCCAATCTGAGACATCAAACTTCTAGCCTTTCAAAGTATTTGGCATTTTTCCATGTTTAAACACTAGTACTTGCCAATCAATCTGTTATGAGTACTCATCTTCTTCAGAGATCATCTGCCAGCAAACAAGAGGAGCATATTCAGTGGATAACTGCAGTTTTTGGTTCAAATTAGTTGCCCAAAGTCACAGACGAGTTTTGACAAAGCCAAAACCAGAATCACTTCCCCAGGCAATATTCGACTTCCTTAACCAAACTCCAGGAATTACGCAATACTAGGAAAATACAATCTCTTCAGAGTCTATTATGATTATTAACTAATGATCAAAGTATTACACAGAACACCAAGAGAGTTAACTGTCCTTTTAAACTAAGGGTAAAGACTTTTTATTCCAGAAATCCTCTCACTATGTACTTTTTATTCTGGTTTTCTTCTCATGCAGTAACTATGTTTTTGAAAAGCTATGCACTCTTCATGCAGCACCACTTCTACAGGAAAAACACCTCTCCGTTGCTACAATAGGGGCTGAATTTCACAGACAGCCCCATCACTCTGTGCACAGCTTTGATCTATTCAATGAGCATGATCATTTCTGTACCATGAATGAGTAGAGGGTTATGCTGAAAAAAATAGTATGTAGCAATGCAATTAAAGACCATATCATAGCAAAATCACAGAAGAGTGCCACTGTAATGTACTGGCAAGCCTGGTGCTGGCATTTTCTGTACGTGGTTAATTAATTCTTCAACCACAAGTTTTCTTCACAACCATGTTTTTATGCAGATTTGAAGATAACGTAGATGTTAGACTGGCCTGTAAAAGCACAAATGTAATGTCTCTATTTCTTTCTCACTGACGATTGTTTGAGAGCAGAAATTCACACCATTTTACTGGTTTCACAGAACCATAATCTGCTGTAAAGGTTGTGTTGCAAACCTGTTTTTTAAAAACGAACTCTATTTCAGAGTTCATTTGATACATTTTGGCTTTATATATAATTTTAAAATAATACATCTCTCTTCAATTGCTATAATGCAAATTTTACTTTTTATAGCTGCCTTTTACACCTTTTCAAAGGTTTATAAATATCCTATCTTTGAATACCTTCATCTACAGTTACAAGAGGTAACTGTCTTAGAGAGAGAGGAGGAAAATATGTTCTCATGGTTTAATTTCATGCTCATGCATGGATTTCAGAGACTTTCTCCAACATCATAAATAGATTACAAAACCATTACAAAGCTGAGATAAAGAAGCAGAGAACTCCATAAAAACACAATACTACTTTTAGCAAAAAAGCCATCTTTAAGCTATGTGCTACAGTGTACACCTCCAGCACACTGTACACTTGCCACTGTCAGAAAACATTTCCATATTCTGTTATCATCATTAGCTTATGATTCACAAAGTACCTAAATGATATCAAAGAAATCACATATGTTTTTAACTTAAGGTTACTGACTTTTCCAGGAAATCCTCCACACATAAACTTTTCTTCCATTGATCCAGTACAGACATAGCAATCATGTTCTGGGTTGAAGTAACTGAGACAAAAAGAGATAAAAAGAATCACATAGAAAATACTAAAATTAATTTTTATTTTCATGTATTGATTGAGTCATTGCAGGGGCTAACCAAACCTTACACAGGATGTACAGAAGAAACAACGCTCTTAGTTCCCATTAGCAAAAGGAAATGCAAATACACCAGAAAGATGCAAATACTTTTATATATATGTTTCCCCCTCAATGCTTGAAAACCCCCCATTTTTTTCCATATGTCAAAACCTTAGCATCATCTTTCAAACCTATCCCAACTAATCAAATTTATTATTTTACTTATCTCTGACCATTGTTTTTCTTCCATAACCACATGTCCAGAGAGAAAGTTTTCCAGAGATCTCTACAAACTAATCAAATATCACCCTCATTTATGGTGCCATACACAAATAAATATTCATTAGCCATTTGTTTCTACTTAGGCAAGGAACATGTGATACCTTCAAGAGCTATATGAACTGACGTAGTGCTACTTCTGGAAATGATTTCCATTTTTTTTACCAGACTTATCACATTGTGCACAAACACGAGGTGTTGCTTTAATCCACAGTAAATTTAAACTAAAACTTAAGGACTATACAACCTACTTCTAGTCCATGGCTTTCTATACTTATCATCAGCAAAGAGTCCAGTGAGATGATACTTTTCATCTTGATGTAAACAGGGAGGAAAGCACAGTGATAATCTCCAAATGGAATACTTCTGCCTCGCCATGCTCTGCACAAAAAATAAGGGATGTGATAAAATTATGAGACAGTTTCATTCTTTTCCTTTTTATACACTACCACTTCAAACAGTCCCACCACTTTAAACTATTTTCTACTAGAACCTGATATTTTATATTTAAACTTTTTTTTTTTGTAAAACTGACACAGTCCAAACTAAGAGAAGATATTAACATTTACCTGACTTGACAGTTAACTTCTAATGTACACTTCTGTGTATGCAAAATTGCATATAGGCTTAGCTACATTTACCTAAACTCTGCGTGTGCAACTACAAGTGCATAACATTTGCATACATCTCCTGAGCTGACACGTGTATAAGCTGATCAGAAACAATTTAAAATTATTCCTACTATTGCTGTTTTTAGTGCTCATAATATTCTAAAGCCTCTCAGCATTCATGTGCCATTATGAGCTAAAAAAAGCCCTTTATAAATCCTTTTGTCTTCAACGAAAACAACACTGGAGCATGGTAGTAATCAACTGAATTCTAGAATTAAATAGTCAATGTGGCAACTTCAGTAGCTCTTCACACAGACCACCTTCAATAAACTATCTAACAGTTCTTTTGCCACAAAAGCCCACGTGTGGTACCATATAAACAACACAGAACCACAGAATAAACAGTGAGTTTAGGAAGCACAGAAAAATGATTCTTACACAGGGGTTTGGATTTAACAAGTTTATAGCTTAGAAGGATGTTCTCAAAAATTCTGGGGTGCAAAAGGCATATTGGAAAAGGCAACTAGCTACAGAAATGTGGGAGAGCATCATGAGACTAGAAACTTCTCTATAGTTCTAAGTCCATTGCATAACTTCATTTCTGTTGCTTCAGGTCCTGGAAATGTCCACCCATTTCAGCATATGCTGTCAAGCTAGTTATAGCCTGCACCGCTAGACATCTCAGGTGACAAACGAGAAATAGGTCACTGACTTGGATTGCTACCAGAACAACCGTGCTGTTGATGTGCTCTTCAAACCTTCCTGTATAGGCAGAAAGAAAATGGGGGGGAAAAAAAAAGAACAAAGAAAAGAAAAAAAAGAAGACATGGGAAACAATGTGAATAAACACTGTAATTTCTGTGAAAGGTCACCATTACAGATCCTTTCTCCATTTCAGTTTAATCCTTTGTAGGACAGTTACAATTCTGTAAATGCCAGTTAAACCAAAAAAGGCAAAAACTACTGCCATCATAGCATCTTTTCTTTAAAAGGCTCGATAAACACCATTACCAATCCAATGCATTTCCTCTTGCCTAAGTCAAAGCATGACATTTCCCCAGTGATCTTCTCCTTTACAAATTCTGAACAAAGAAGGCCAAAACTACAGGCAACTGGACCTAGGTCTTCTACATGTTACTGGCCATACATCAGTTACCGCTAAAACAACTGCATTTACCATAAAATAAAGTACAGCTAGTAAACTCCTGGAAGAGATCACAGGAACAGAAAGAGCTGATGACAACCTTTCTCTTCATTAAAACAAGTTGTAAAGATCATGACATAACAGCTCTCAAAAGTACTCTTAGGTTACAGAAGAATGACCTGCTGGAGTTTAAGTAGAAACTACTGAACAAGTGAATACAAGCAATAATATGACAGAGATTAGAAAGGCATTTTAAACACCAGGCTGTAGTTTTACTGAGGCTAACTTTAGCTTAATAGCTAAAATTGCTTTCAGTCATTGATGTCTGTAAAGTGCAAAAAACACATCCTAGGGCTATTGTCACAGATAATGGCCTTAAAACAGGAAAACTGTGCATTTTACAAAACCTTTTAAATGAACTTGCTCTGAATGTACAGGTTAGGCTGAACTAGTTCACTTTATAAAGTCTGCTAATACACGGCCTTTCTTGCCTTTCTCAAATACATAAAAGTGTTTTTCAAGGCCATTATTAATGGCTATTGTATTTAATCAATGCATATTTACCCCTTTTCTCAAGGAAATGTAAAGGTCTCTGCAAATTTTTCTTCTAACCAAAAGCTTTGTGCATTTTTATAGCTCCATGCAGCTTGCATATATTGCTAGTCTACAAAATAAGTGAATGTTGAACTTCTAAGACGACTTCATAATCATACCTACAACACTCAACAGCATGAGGAATCTAAGCCTTGTGTCTTTAATGGCTGAAAAGGCTCTTTTCTTCAAAAATACATTTATACTGGGCAGCTAGAAAAACTATCTGGGGTTGATAAAAATGCGTAACAAGTACATTAAGAGTAGGATTCCACATCCAGTTCAGCCAGAGGCATGTAGGAATCAGAGTCTGATAGGCTCATTGAATTCCAGCATTTCCTAAGAACTGGAAGCATTAGGCAAGTGCACTTGATATATCAGGTGCGTCAAAAGTCAATTTAACTACCAGGTACTTTCTAGCAGGAGCATAGAACTTAGGCACAAGAATGCAGTGTTAGCACAGCATATCCCTTGCACAGTCAGGTCTGTAACACCTTTAAATGCGTGATCACATCCATTAACCCCTTCCGGTAGTCTTACAGAGCAACATTCACACACTGCTCCAGAGCAGCCATTCAGCAGGTCACCAAACATTTCTCTTCTACCACTTTCCATTTGTCCTGCTGTCAGCACTGCCCTACTCCTCAAAATTCAGGCGAGAAAAGCCATGAATCATAATTCTTCTCTTTTGCATGATAACCCACATCATATTTTGTTAACACACCTATTTTTTATTCATAGACCACACAGAAACATCTGAAGATCAAACAGAATGGAACTACTGTCAGAAGGTTTTCACACAATTATTGAATGACAGATTGCATACTGTTGGAGTCAGAATAGAAAAATAAGTTCTGGTTGCTACAATCTAAGAAAACGCTAGCCACGTACACAGGCACTACATGGAACAATTCTTGCACTCTAAGGAAAGGGATGAGGGCAATGGGTTTCATAACGAGGATCTTGGTTTACCTGTGAATACTACTGCTGGACCACTTCCCAGGCTGTTTGTCTCCAGCTATGTGCCAGGAGTGCTCGTCTATGTATTTGCACTCTCCCTGAACTCTTGAAGGCATCATGTCTCACTACCTCATTCTTCTGCTCACACACTAGAAATGTCCCCTTTTGGCAAAGCACCACTCTGCCAGAGAAGTTTTCATTTGGCTCACAGGCTTTCTTTGAAAATGTAAATAAGTAAAAACTCAATTAAGTAAGACACTGTGCTTCAGTGATAAGCAGTTGGTAACATCACACAGATGTAGACAGGAAGGAAAGCAAGACTTCATAAGGGTTCTATGTCTAACTGATCAACATCTATAAAGTCAAAATATTCATTGTAGGTAAGAAAACATCCGCTTTCCATGAATTTAATCTAAAACATTATAAAAACTCTTCCCTACCATCAGTAGGGAACACAGTGTTGCACACCAGTATCCTGCCATATATTAAAGTAGCTAGAGAATTGGATTAGTTCTCCAAAAAGGTAATTGAATTTCATGCATTAGAAGGCACAGTGCACTCTCCAAAGAAAGCTCTAGGCAGGAAACTGGCTATAAAGCACAATTGTAAGTGCAACAGACACACACACACAAATTTATGCTCTTCAGTTTTGGCAATATTTAATTTTTTATTAAAAAACCTGTAATGATTTCACTATGTTATTCCAGCAAGCGCTGTACCAACTTCCCTGAAACAGAATTCTTGAGAAAGTAGCTCTCTGTATCTTTTTTAATGTGCACTCAATCTTTTCTTCAGTTACTGCCATATTTCTTTCAGAATATTAAGAGAAATAATAAAACTATACCTCATACAAATAGTCTGTTGAGTGATACTTCAAAGCTGCAAACATCTTGGTTTGTGATGCTTTCAACATTTCATTTGTCTAGAAGATACACAGAATACGGATCAGTTAAAAACTTCCTATATCATGCAAAAATGTTGAAGAGAAGGTTGAAATTAACTTTCAACAAGAACAACTTCCTCATTTCTGCTAGCCCGTGCACCTTGGACTGAATTTCCTATGGAAGGATACCCAAAGCATTCAGTATTCTTCCTTTGGAAGGATGTAACAAAGTAACTGCAGACCATGGACACTTGATTCTTATCCAGAGGCACTGGGCTTTGGGGTTTTTTTTAGCTATGCCTCTTGCAGTTTGTTTCATAGAAAACCTTTCAAACCATTAAATGAATGTAAGCAATACATATTACCTCCCCTAAGCAATAATTTTGAGAAATGAACTGATTCAATTAATTTTTATGGATTCTAAATAAGCATTTAAAAATAGTGGTTCAGCTATCTAAACTATTAACTTTTCACTGCCTCATGTATTTATGAGGGGACTTTTTTTCTCTCTCCTTCAGATTTACAAAGGAAAAGGTGATTGTATAGGCCAGTTGAGAGCAAGAGGTCCTGCTGGAACACCTGGTCTCTAAATCATTTGATGCTTCTGATGGGAACCAGCAGTGACGTGAAAACTATACAAGGACAGAGGTAAGGTGTGAGCGCAAAACAGGATATATGGTTGACCAGGTATGCATAAGGTAAGAGAATATTTGTTCTTAATTAAAGTTAGGTAGAAGAGTCAAGGCTAAAGTAAGATAATTCTACCCCAAAAGTGTACGATGTAAATGAAACATAACCAACGTGAATTGTAGGGCCATAAGGGAAACTTGTGACAGAAACTGTCTTCATATACATACCACTGGGTATCAGTAACATGGTATTAGGCTAAAACTGCCTAGGTAACAGGGTTGGAAATACCAAACTTGGGTATGGATGCAACAGAATTGGGAACAATAAGAAAAAAATAATTAGTGGCTGTTTGCTTACTTGAGAGGAGTCTGGGCAGAGAAAATAAAGTGCAGGGGAAGTAAGAAGGTAGGTTCAGGAAAAGTAAAGAAAGAGGGAATAAGGTATAAAATCAGATGGAGAACAGAGCAGAGGGGAAGCTTCCCATGGAAGGTGGGTGGGTGGTTAGAGACAGTGGTGAATCCAACCAGTGGACCAAAACCACTGGGGATGCTAAGGAAAACCTTTTGGACAACCTGCTCGACACTCCATAGGGTCTACATCAAACAGATTTTGTGTGGGAGAGTGGAGCAAGGGACAGGTTTGTAAGGAGGGGCAGGTTTGTACCTTAATTCTAAGTGCAGGAGGACAGGGACTAGAACTGCAACTTAATGATACTGATGTGCATCATGTATTAAGGTTTCTTTATACAACATAACCATGCATTCATACAAATACTAAGCAATAGATTTGCAGCTATTACTGACAGTGATATATATTTGTGAATTAATAGAGCTAAAAGCAGCGAACTGCTTAGTAGCAGTTCTTAAGGGTGTGTCACTTCATCAGTAAAACATCAACACCATCTCAGTCAAGTACCTTTCAAGTTTCCAGTTTAAGATGGAAAGAGTGGGACTTCGAAACACAAGTCTGTGAGGACACAAGCAAATCCAAGCACACTTAAAATCTTTGAAGTTTTTTAAGGAGAAAGTGTAGAACTGCAGAAGAACACGATCCTGTTTAATTTCCCAGGAACTCCAGGGAACACCACCTCACACAAGTGAAACATGCAGTACGAGGTGCTTCTGCCAGCAGCAGTTCCTTTCAAATCCGCAGTTTCCAAAATCGGAGAAGGACCGGCAGCGCACGACGCATACGGAGAGCAGCGAGGTACGACGCGCACGCCCAGGCCGCGGCACCGCCGCCTTCCCCTCAGGGCCTCGCCGCCGCCGCCGCGCCCTCTGCCCGCGCGGGAAGCGGAACGCGCTCCTCTGGTCGGCTACCGCGCCTCCCAGCCTTGGCGCCCTCGGTGGGCTGGGGCTGCCGCCCTGCCCGGCCCCGCTTCCGCGGCCTCCGCGGGCTGCCGCCCTGCCTGCCGCCCCTTCCGCGGCCTCCGCGGGCTGCCGCCCTGCCTGCCGCCCCTTCCGCGGCCTCCGCGGGCTGCCGCCCTGCCTGCCGCCCCTTCCGCGGCCTCCGCGGGCTGCCGCCCTGCCTGCCGCCCCTTCCGCGGCCTCCGCGGGCTGCCGCCCTGCCTGCCGCCCCTTCCGCGGCCTCCGCTCGCCGCCGCGCGCCCTCGCTGCCCTCAGACCCCCGCCGCGGGGCTGCGGGGGCGCGAACCCCGGGCGCGGCCGCTGAGGGTGCCGGCAGCCATCCTACCTGCGGGGGAGGGCTGTGTCCGCGGCGCTGCCGCAGGGCCCTCCGCGGAGAGTGCTGTGGAACTGACGGGGGCGTTGCGTTGTGCTGAAATACTGCAGCGTTCCCCTTACAAGCGGCAGCGCCCAGGGGTCAGAAGCAGATAGTCCCTAATCTCTCTATGAAAGAAAAATTCTCAGGAGGCGCAGATGGGAAAACTTAGGTGATCTTCAAAGCAGAGCTGAAAATATATTTAAAGCAGTAAATGCAATTAAGTAACAGAATTTCATCTTCTGTCCACCGGTAGCAGCTTGTATGGAAGAAGAAGCCAAAGGAAGAGACAAGGTTAGTTTTAAAAACAATTGTATCCAAAACCGCTGACCTGCTGTTTGTTACCTTGGGAACAGAAGTAGGATGAGGCCAGAACTTAATATCCAGAAATGATTCCACTTCATGTGCTCAGCAAGCATATGAAATGTCAGTTCCTACAAATAGCTGTCAACTTTGGAGAAAAGGCTTGCTTTTTTTAAATTTTTTTTAATTATTTTTTTTTTTTTTACCTTTTAATTGGCTCCGTAAATTGCTCCCAGAGTTGTCATGCTGCTGTCTGTTGAAGAAATTGTTTTTCTCAGCAGACATTTAGCATCAAATTTCTGCTGCGGTCCAGGCTCTGAGTAATGCCTCGACTGACAGAAATTTCAAGAGTAGTTGTGAGAATGCTGTCTCTCCCCCCCCCGACTTTACACATGTCATATCCTGGCTGCAACTAGGCTCCAGATGCAGTTCTGCTTGCTGGAATGGCACCCTCTTATACTGTGGTTGGCACCATAAAGCCATTATATTGCATGTCCTTACCTCCTCCTTTTACCTTAGAAGTAGGTACCCACTGAGGATGTATCAGAAGTGCAGAAATCTTTGGTAATGCTCCAGCAGGTGTGTTCAACCTGTTGCTGCAGTAGTCTTGGGAGTCTGGAAAGTGTGGCTCCTCCAAGAACTCCTTGCGGGTTGAGTCCCAGATGAGGTTAGACTTCTGTGGGGAAAACAAAAGTTACACTTTTTGCTCTGTTTTTAAGAGCTGCATTAGCTTTTGTACATTGCAGTGAGTGAAAACATTAAGTAAAAAACATACGGACAGATGCTGTCTTTACTGGTACCAAGTACTACTTTTTTCTTAACTGAGAGGATGGGTTTAGCCCATCATTAGTGTAGGCACAGGGATATTGCCATTGTTTCCCAGACAGCTGTTCCTATGAAAAGTGCAATTGCCAATGCTTTATTGTTATCTCAGTATTTATATTTTTAAAATGTATTTCTGTTCTGCTCTCTAAAAAATAGAAGACAAATTGTTGGGCCAAGTAGGCATAACACACAAAACACAGTAACTTCTAAAGTATTTCTCTGGTTGGAATATAGAGAAATGCATGGTTTTACCCCGCACCAGGAAACAAAATAACAGTATATTATCAGTAATTGAACAGGATGTTACAGCAGAGAAATGCCCCCCAGTAGCAAAGCCTTTGAAGTACCTGGGAAAGGTGGAAGGACAACAACTGGAGCAGATCAGGTACCTTATGCAGCTACTCCAAGAAACAATGCAGCAATGCATAGTGTGATTAAGGGGATAGAGATATTATCCTATCAGGATTATGGTATCTCCAGTTTTTCTTTATCAGATTGAAGAGTTAATGGGGTACATGTCCTGCAGAAGAAAATTGGCAGCAATTCATAGTTACCACCATGACTCTTTTCCTCAGATATACCTGTAGATCTGGATGTCTGTATGTAAAACTTTTAAACACGTGCACGGGAATTTTTTGTATGGCTGGTGAAAAGTGGTAAGTGGTATATACAAAGTATATTACTGCTGTTACGATTAAGATCGTGAATGGAAGAAGCCTTTCCAGCTCATTGCCTGAACCCAGGCAAAGCCTTCCTCCATGCAGGATGCCAGTGGGGGCTATGTGAAATCAAAGTGGTAGCTTTGGTATTCACTGGGCAAGCACATGCTTTCCTCGTAAGACTACAGGCTGCATCTTGGTGGGATTTCTTGTGAGTGAAGCTGAGAATGTTATGGATGAGAATGACATGAATGCCAGTCAGCACTGTCTGTCGGGGTAAGGAGTGTGGGGAGAGATGAGATGAAATTTGGCAGCTGCATGTGTTTCTCCTGCTCATCTTTTACAGTGGGGCTGCTCTTTAGAATTGCCGGAAACGATGACATATTTGGTTTTAGCCCTGACCAGTGCTATGGAATCTGCTGCTGTGCTCTTTCCTCAGCTTCCATAAAATTTATCATGGGACTTCAGAAAGACTTTTTTGAGTGTCTTGCAGTGTTGAGCACAAGTTTACTATAAATATATAATAGTAATATATAAGATATACAATAGAAATATATATATATATCATAATCCTGATTATATCTCATTATTCTCTAGAAGATAGAATGTTGTGAGCTAGATCACAGCTGGTTCAGTTCAGCTTAACTGTGTATAAGCATCACCACTCATGTTAACTGAGAATTTGGTCCCAAGTCTTTTTTATAACTTTTTTTTTTTTTTTTCTCATTTCATTTTGTGCTAGTTGCAGAAATCAGAACTGAATGTAAAATACCACTAAGGCAAGAAAGCAATAAAGATGGAAAGAAATATTTGTAATTTGGAAAAAAGAAGTATTTTGCTTCATATTGCTTTGAGATCAAAAGAGATTGAAAATGTGTGAAGTTGTGGATTTTTTTTTTTTTTTTCTGGAGGAATCAGTTAATTTTGTTTCAGAGGATTTATATCCTTGGATAACACATAATGGAGTTATGCCTGATTTGTTCTGTCCGTATGTGTATTCCTCAAGCACAAGTTATTCAAAACCTCCACAGAAATGTAAATGGTATAAATATTTTCTGTGTTACTCATCAAGAATTTTTATAAGCCAGCTTAAATGAACAAAACAAGTGTTCATTCTACAAGAGCAGACTTTGAAGACGACACGAAGAACTAAGGCATCCAGAAAAACAAGACAGAGAAAAAGGTTAGCCACACAATATGGATACCTAAATGTATCACAGTCATTCGTTCAGAAGCGTATCTTCCTATGACATCTTTTAATCAAGTTGCTACTTTGCATCGCTACTGCATTGTAATACGTAATTATATTTATATGGGAAATGAATGTTGAAAGAGACATACTTTTCTGCCTCAGCCATTGGTGGAAGGCTGGCAAATTCTGTGAAAGATGCTGTAGTTGCTGAGAGAAAAGTAGAGGAAACTGGAACACACCCACGAAGTGTGTCCTTGGGTCATGTGCTTGTATTTCACCTATGATGCTCGGATACTGGAATGAGAAGAGTTGTAAGAACCTGAACATAATACATTGCTCTTTTATTTGCTTTGTATTTTACATAAATTTGATTTGCTGTAGAGGCTGTTGATGAAGTTCTTAGCTTTCCAGGTGGCTGCTTAGGGGCTAGAATAAGATGCCTCAGCTCTGTTAGATGGAAATGGCAGCTTTGATTTATATTTATTTAATACATGATAATGATGGGGAAAGGAATATAGGATCATAGGATAATTTAATTTGGAAAGGACCTTAGATCAACCTGCTCAAAGCAGGGTCAGACATCAGATCAGGTGAGATTCTCCCAGGTGACGGTGATATAAACTCTCTGTGTCCTAACTCCACTGTATGGCTGTCTTTGTGGGGGAAAAGCTTTTCCTTATCTCCAGTTTGAACCTCTCTTCTTTGAGCCTATCCCCACTGTTGCTACCCAGTGTGCTGCTGGCCCCTGCTGAGCTCGCTGCCTGCCAGGGCCCAGGGCCTTCCCCTCAGAGGTTCTCCCTTGTCCCGCTGGCGACAGCTGGGATCACTGCTGCACTTCTGCCTTTCCAGGTCTGTGCATTTGTCCTGGCTGAGTTTTGTTGGGTTGATGTTAGCTCCTTTTTTGTGCTGTTCAGGGCCCTCTGGATGGCAGGCCAGCCCTTGTGTGTATTGACTGGTTGCCATAACATGGTGTCGTCTGCGTATTTGGTGAAATTGCACTCCCTTGCCTTGTCTACGTCACTGATAGGGGACAGGATTAGGTCCCAGGATAGATCCTTGGGGTATCCAACTTCTACCTGCATCCAGGTTGAGTACAACCCATTAACCAGCAGCTTCTGAGCCTGATCATCCAACCAATTTTTTACACATCTATTTTTTCGTCTTTTCAAACCACATCTTTCTTTTTCAAACTCCAAATCCAAGCTGTTTATTTTTTTCTTAATTTCTTTTTGCAACAGGGAAGCTTCAGCAGCTATTTATGCTGAACGCTTTTTGGTGTTGTGTAAGAAGAATGTGGCAAACAAAATCATCAGTTTGTTTCACCAAAAGCTAAACAGGGCTATCAAATAAGCATGTGGAGTTGTGAAGCTTAATAGTTGACTAGCATTTGCTCTTGACTTAGGAAGAAGCTTTTAAAATTACTTGTTCCTAACCATCATTGGCTCTGTTCCTAGGCTATCCACTGCAAGATCATAGAATCATCATAGAACCACAGACTGGTTTGGGTTGGAAGGGACCTTAAAGATCACCTAGTTCCAACCCCCTGCCATGGGCAAGTACATCTTGCACTAGACCAGGTTGCTCCCAGCCCCATCCAGCCTGTCCTTGAACACTGCCAGTGAGGGGGCAGCCACAGCTTCTCTGGGCAACCTCTTCCAGTGTCTCACCATCCTCACAGGAAAGAATTTCTTCCTAATATCTAATCTAAATCTCCCCTCTTTCAAGTTGAAACCATTACCCCTTGTCCTATTACTACACTCCCTGATCAAGAGTCCCTCCCCACCTTTCCCATAGGCCCCCTTTAAGTACTGGAAGGCCGCTAGAAGGTCTCCCTGAAGCCTTCTCTTCTCCAGGCTGAACAACCCCAACTCTCTCAGCCTGTTTTCATAGGGAGAGTGTTCCAGCCCCCTGATCATCTTCATGGCCCTCTGGAACCGCTCGAGCAGGTTTGTCTTGTTTGTCTTGTGCTGGGGACTCCAAAGCTGGACACAGCACTGCAGGTGGGGTCTCATGAGAGCAGAGTAGAGAGGCAGAATCAGCTCCCTCAACCTGCTGGCCACTCTTGTCTTGATGCAGCCCAGGATGCGATTGGCTTTCTGGGCTGTGAGTGCACACTGCTGGGTGCGGGGAAGTGCCAGGTTTGCAAGGTTTGCAAGGCTTCAAGTAAAGTAAAGCGATGTGTTTATCGTGCTGTGGACAGAGCAAGGACAACAGCTGAGCAACCTGCTTATCTGGCAAAAAACAGCAAAAGGATGAGATTGCTGGTATCTTCTTCTCCCTTCTGCAAACCTTTGAGGGGATAAAATAGCTGAAAGAGGGAGGCTTGCGGGGGCAAGATGGCTCCGTTTTGGCTAATGAGCGAGAGACCAAGCAGAAAAACAGTTTCAGCACAAAACTCTGAAGGCTATGACACCCTGCAGTGAAACCTTTGCTTAATTATCTAGAAAATTAATAGTACAGTTAACACCTTTGCTTATGTTAACGAAAATTATAGAGATCATGCTAAACATATCTGACTGTGTTACCCAACTCTCCGCCTAAATCATGCTGTATGTAACCTGTGGAGGGGAAAGAAAGAATTAGAGAATAAAAAGAGGAGAATAAGGGGTAAAAATTGGGAGAAAGGGACTGAAGATCTAGAAGAGATGATCGATGGGCTGTTCTCCTCTTCCTCTACCCAAGCTAGGGACACCGTCTTCGTAAGAATTGCGCCTTTGCCCCTGCTGAAGAATACTGGGAAAACTTGGCCAGCATTATTGTAATATATTAGCACTATTGCAGTAAGTTCATTTATCAATGGCAATTCCGTATTCGTTATATCTGTCGCCTTAATAAATTATCTATATTTGCAACTTTGCAAAACTGTTTCAGTGAAAGTCCCTGAGAGACTATGACAGGCAAACGTTACATTCTTACTCTTACAACACTGCGTCATGTCCGGCTTTTCATCCACCAGCACGCCTAAGTCCTTCTCCACAGGGCTGTTCTAAATCCACTCATCACCCAGCCTGTATCTGTGCTTGGTATTGCCCCAATGCAGGGGCAGGACCTTACACTTGGCCTTGTTGGATTTCATGAGGTTTGCACAGGCCCACCTCTCCAGCCTGTCAGGGTCCTTCTGGTTGACATCCCTTCCTGCTAGAGTATTGCGCAGCTTGGTGTCATCTACAAACTTGCTGAGGGTGCACTCAATCCCACTGTCCATGCCCCCGACAAAGATGTTAAACAGCGCTGGTCCCAATACTGACCCTTGAGGAGAACCACTCGTCACTGGTCTCTATCTGGACATTGAGCTGTTGACTGTAACTCTTTGAGTGTGACCATGCAGCCAATTCCTGATCCACCAGGTGGTCCACCCATCAAAGCCATGTCTCTCCAATTTAGAGACAAGGATATCGTATGTGACAGTATTAAATGCTTTGGACAAGTCCAGGTAGGTGACATCTGTTGCCCTTCCCTTATCCACCAATGCTGTAACCGCATTGTAAAAGGCCATCAAATTGGTCAGGCACAATTTGCCCTTAGTGAAGCCATGTTGGCTGTCACCAATCACCTCCTTATTTCCCATGTGCCCTGACAGAGTTTCCAGGAGGATCCGCTCCATGATCTTTCTGGGCACAGATGTGAGATTGACTGGCCTGCAGTTCTCCGGGTCTTCCTTTTTCCCCTTATGTTAGAGGGGTTAGGTTTACCCTCTTCCAGTCAGCAGGAACTTCACCAGTCTGCCCCAGTGACTTATTTTTACAATATTGAGCTTCAGAAGTTTCAGTCACAGTGGTCCTGCTATTTAGTGCATGATTCTGAGGGAGGTTTGTGGTCGATGTATCTAACAAAGTGGAAAAAAAAAAAAAAAAAAGAAGAAAATTATCCATGTTGTGTGTTACAGGTGCACTAGAAGTTTGGCATACAGCTGTAAGCATCAGGTGGTGAATGAATTTAGGTGTTGTTTTCTGAACATTAAAAGTGCTATGATTCAGATTAAATCAACTGATGCAGTCATTGTAGCACACACACACAAAATATCTCTTGTCTATTCAGAACAATGCAGTCTCTTGATACCAGCACCCTTTGGAGGTCGATCGGGAATGGCTTTTCAAGAGCCTTCAGCACCTCTGAAGATTGACTAATGCACTGCCTGGACATGTCATTTCATAGGCATACTATCTTTCAATAACTTGTTATTGAGCTGACAGTCCTCCTGATCATACTTTGTTCGTTTCCGCGGCTTGCTTCCTAATTTACAGAAGTACAGACACTTAGTAATGGTAGCGAACACATCATGTCACGGTAGCCACATTTTCAAATAGATGCTTTGCTTTTCAACTGGAGGTTTATTTGCAATTAAGTTGAAAAAAGAAGATAAAACAAGGAATGGTGTGCCCTTCACAGAATGCATATTGCACAATCCATGTGAACTCTGTTGTTCTCGCTTACTCCAAGATCTATTATATGTCTATATGTTAGCTTGTATATTAATGGTATTCTCCTTTCAAGAATAGGGAGGAGAGGCATGAAAAGGGTTGATCTTACTGAGTAAACACTGGATCATTTATATTTTAGAGTTAGCAAGGCTCATCCCGTTTGATGTAAAGGCTCAAGGAATACTCCATTATGACTGGAGAACACATTGAAGTTTGTGGTCTGCTTTGTACAAGGCAGTAGTCTCATTTCTGTAATGAAGGAGTGTTTGGCTCTGGAAAATCACCTTTGTAACTTACTGTCTAAACAAAAAAACCGCAGCGATTTGTAAAATCAAATTGCCTTATTCCTAGAGAGACAGTATCATGGAATTGTATTTTACTGAGGAAATTGGAAGAGTTTGACTGCTAAATAAGAACTGTGGAGTCTTTGGGTTTTTGCAGTCTCTGCTGCTCGAGGTACATCAGCTATATAATGCACCTCTAAAATGGATGCCTCAGTGTGAAGCAACATGAGTTGATGAGATTATGTTTATCCCACAAGTAGCCGTACTCTCTATTTTATAATTTGTTAATGGTTTGTTGAATTTGCCTTTGTTTTGCAACACTGCTCACACCTACAGTAATGTTTCGGTGTTTGCTTTTTAAATAGGTACTTTGAATCAGATAATATCAGGGTTGATCTTGTCATGCGTTCGATCATTTTAGTCACTAAGAGACTGCCTTTTGTCAGAACATCTCAACTAGAATTGCCAAATTTCATCTTAATGGTGGTAATAATAACTTTTACATCAAGGTAAAATTCCTGCCTATGTCATGTGACGATGGCAAACAACTTCATGAAGGAAAGAAAGGCAAAAATTCTGCTTTCAAACAAGACAGCTGAAGATTGCAGAGAAAAGCAAAGATATGAAAGATATCTGGTAGTAAGTAGCACTGTGCCACCTCAAGTGTGAACAAATGCCAAATAAAATTTTTTTTACTTGTGAATCAGAACAATGAGAAAACCAATAAAACTTTGTACTCGCTTTCATTTCAGGAAAAAAATAACTGGAAAATATAATTGGTAAGTCTAGAAGTGATAAAATAAAACAACTTGATGGACCGGGGCGTGCAGCTAATACCTAGTTAGAGTGCATGAAGAATGGAGAAACTTGTGGTCATACTCATTTGTCACCAACATTGGTAGAAAAATACACATCCAAGTAAAGCAAATCCTGCAGTGCTTGTGGAAGAGGTTTTGTGAAAGGCTGCTGTAGATGCTATTGTGCTCCACTAGGGGCTGTCATTGTCTCACATCTAGGTAAACAGCTTCCACTTGCAAGAGCAAAGCGTAGGCAGAAAGTTCCCGCTGGGGCTGAAAGAGAAGGGCTTCGGCTCTCCGGGTATCTCCTGAGAAAGGGATCTTCCTGTTGGCGTAAAGAAACAGCTTCTCTGTCAGAACAGAGCACGCTCAAAAGGGGAATTGGCTTTAGTAATAGCCATTGAAATAAAAGTGCTCGATTTACTTACTTCCAAAGGAGAAAGAAATGAAAGTTAGTCACAGCTACATTATTATGCTGCCACAGAAACATAGTGAACTTAAATATTTGTGTTTAACAGTTCCTGAATACTGCAAATGATCATGTCATCTTCCTTGAAAAACCATGTATGTAGGGCATGTGATCGTTCACATGTACCACTAAAGATTTTTGCGTTGGTTTTGCACACCCTGTTTGTTGAGGAGGAGATATCGTGTAATATTTCTACATAATTTTTTTTTAGGTATGAAAAATAATTCTGTCACACATGTCTCAACTAAGCCCTGAAAGTAATTCAAATAATTGAGTAGTACCATTCTAATATTAATAATGCTTTTTGAAGTACATTTGCAAACTTTATACTAAACAAAGCAGGCATCAGAGTGACAGTCGAAGATGACTCCAGACCTGGGCCATTTGCATAGTGGAGGAGACCCATTTAAAAAGGACCCTGTGAAGACGTGCCAGCCTCAGACATCCCTGGAGACACATAAAATCTTTAGCAAGATGAGTTTTTATTCCGTTGATTTTTTTAAGATTGGAGTTTTATTATGGTTCATTTCACAAGTTGGACTAAGACATTCTGTGCCATGATAATGAAGTATTAATAGGATGCCACAGGTACACTAGCTGTAGAAACTTGGTGAAAGCATAAAGCACTAACTCAGAGAACATTTACATTTTGGCTATCTAAGACTTAGTCTTTGAGTGTGGTTTCAGTGAAAACCACAAGGCAAAATAGCTGGATTTGTGTCAGTGTTTCTCAGTGAACTCATATGGAGGGGCGTGTGATTACCTGGGATACATATTTTTACACTCTGCCTTCACTGCTTTTGTTTTCATCCAAGTTTAATTTAATTCTCCTGCCATGTACGTATAGTACTTCCCGAGTGTATTATCAATTTTAATCTTAGAACTGAAGGGCAATTCTGAAGTGTCCGTTGCTACCATAAAGACATTGGTGTGGAAATTGTGATTGTTTTGCAGTTTCCTCATGATGACTCATGGGCCACTGGTTTCTTTTCAATACCATCACCATTTCAAGTGCACAAATATAATTTTAAAATCTGAAAGTCTTGCAGCCATATCAGTTGCTGTAAAACTTTCTTTAGAGTTGCTCACTACTATCCCAAACTGCTTGTGTATATACTAATATAGCAGATCTTTTTGCTGATCTTCCTCTTCTGCCCGGGTTGGAGATCTGATAGAAAACATATCAGTCAGAATCCTAGCCAGGCTGAAGTACTCATTGGTAAAAGAGCAATTACAATGGCGATTCTTTCTGTTCACTTTTCTTTGTTTCTCACAGACACAGAGATTTCTAGTATGATAAGGGATAGTCTTAACTATGATACCTTTCATGTTAGTGTCTGAAGCATATCAACACCTTGTATGTTTTCAGTGGCTTAAAAAAAGATGCAATGTAGTCATTGTTGCTATGTTTTCTACTGATGGCTTACTTCAGTATGTAGTATTTGGTACGATATGTTATTCATTTCAGGCAGAAGTGTGGTGACTTAAGAACAAGAGACTAGCATTCTTCTGGGGGGAAAAAACCCTGTTTTTCTGTCATAGCTGTATAGATCAAGAAGAAAAAGGAAGAAACCCAGGATACCTTTTTATTTGCTTGTCTGGAACAACTGCAGCAATATTTGATGAATTAAACAGTGCCAGGGGCACTTAATTTTGATGTCAGTCTAAATCTGAAGACAAAGCAGCAGAGCAGCAATGACAAGCCCCTTCTGTGCTGCATAGTTACCGAATTCTGGACCTTCCAGTGGTAATTATGTTTTTAATCAGAAGGGAGGCACATACATTGTTTAATTACAGATATTTAAAGTCAGGTTCCCTGTACAGTCAATGATAGAGGTACTCAGTGCTCAGTATATTTCATTGCTCAGAATGGGGGAGGGGTATTACTCTTCCTCTTAGCTATCAGACCTATCTCCTAACTCAGGCATGTGCAAAATGTAAAATTAGATGGATTACTCCCAGCAGTTCCAGGTTGCATTTCTGGCCTAGAAATGCCATTCTGCAGTGAGCATCTGCCTTTAGAAACAGCATCAGTTCAACATCCATGGCTCCTGCTTGTGTTGGGTTGCTGTTGTTATCCTGCCATCCCTGTCTACACAGTCTTCAAAGTAGCCTCTGAAACTTTTTCCAGGACCTTTTAGGCAACAGTTCACATAGAGACACAAAGCTGAAATACTATTCTCCATTAAATGTGCAGCAATCAGTCCTCGTCATTAGACTACCTGCCCTCAATGCTTAATAACACAAACTGTCTCTGCATCCGAATCACTGCAGGGAAACACTTCATCTATTTAACATTTCCTTCAGCAGGCTCAGTAGTAGCTTGCTCCACTGTGATGTGTGAGTGGAGGATTCACAATGCAGGACTTTGTGACACCTGCACCACAGAACCATGGAATCATAGAATGGTTTGTGTTGGAAGGGACCGCAAAGACCATCTAGTTCCAAACCCCTGCCATAGGCAGGGACACCCTCTGCTAGACCAGGTTGCTCAAAGCCCCATCCAGCCTGTCCTTGAACACTGACAGGGAGGGGGCAGCCACAGCTTCCGAAAGACAGCTTGTCTTTCACCCAAACTGCCAGTAGCACCAGTGGAAAGGTGAAGGGTGGAAAAGTGAAAGGGGGCAACTTGGTAACAGCAGAGTGGCTGAAGAGGTGCAGCGAATGCTATGCTAGCATGTGCTAGCAAGGGCTCACTAGATCATGTAGCCAAGGCCACAGGAGGAAAGCAAGGACTATATTCTGTGGTTTTATGCATTTTGCAAATTTTAATACGGTTACAGTACTGTGCAAAACAGAGGTCCAAACTCAGGGAATACACATCTGCAATGTACTTAGGGATGTACCAAATTTAAAGGGAATTGTCTGAAAGTAGATATTGCATCTAGGTGAAGGAAAACAAAGAGAAAACTGCAGAAGGAAGAAGACAAACACAATGTCTGCATGTGTTATCTGATGGTCATTAATACAATCTGTATTCTCTTTAATGCAGACACTTTGCCAGGTCTTGGTGTGGTTATTACACCAAGACTCAAAGGCATTCTTTCATGCATAGTTCGTGCACTATTGATAGTGGTTGCTACTTTCTGTGAGCTCCTTTGAGGACTGATCTTGGGTTTTTTTACATTTGTTTTTCTCCTGCATATCCAGAGCTGTGAAAAGCTAGATGTTAGTGAAATTCTTAATAGAAAATGCAACAGTCAGGATATATGTAATAGTGACCTGAGGTTACTAATTAGCTGCAGTTTTTTGTTCTCTTGGCTTCAGAGCGTATTTGTAAATAGCTTGAATAGTTCTCTTCAGGATAGGTCTATGACTGGATAAAACTAATCTACCATCTTGGGCAGCCAACTTGAGCAGCCATCTTGAGCAGCCAGACTCAGGTGTCTTGGGAGCTGGGTTTGGAAATGCTAAGTGCTTCAGTGTTGGCCACAATATTAATTACTGGTGTGGCCTTTTTTTTTTCATGAATAGCAAAATATAAGTCTTGAATAATATAGCTGCAAAGATAATTTGTTAAGTCAAATAATTTGTGATATATTCATAGACTGCGTTAGCAAATAGGATGATAAAACAAATCTGTGAGGCTCATTCAAGTCATCAACTGTTGTATTCTGATGTAAAAGCTTAGTAAAAATCTGTTTGCTTGGTTTACATATGATGCGTTTTTACTTGTGAGGCTTACATATGGGTTTTAATATGGAGATCTTTTCTAACTGAACATCTTTGCATATAAGGTGAAGAATAACAGTGTAATAAAAACACAGTAATATGATTTGCATCTCTAAACAATCTAGACCGGCTAGTGTTTAGTATTTTGTTGCAACAGCACTTCAGTTGTACATGGCAAACTACATTCACCAGGACAGAAAACTGTAACAGAAACAAGAACATGCTGACAGTTGTAGAAAGCATTATACCTCATGAGGTGAAGTTTTTGGAAGTCTCCCAAACAGGGAGAATACCTTGTTATAGCCTGCTCTAAGTGGCTTGAATGATAGAGATGTGCGCTAAGTTACAGAAAAGAAAGAGTAATTTTTTTCCATGCAGGAACTAGAGGAAGATATTTCTGGTGTTAGGGTGAAAAGAAGCATAGGTGTATCTAGATAGTGTCTGAACTTATGGGCTTTTGTAATTATGGTTGGGCAGTATGATAAATGGGGTTGTCAGAGACTTTTGACAGTTCCTCCTCATGCTTCCTTATCACAGGCAGTCTCAATATCTTCTGATCTGAGCTGAAATGAAGCCAAGTGGTTGACATTCTGCAGCATGCTGGCTTTGACAGGTAATAGCATCATCCAGCTCTGAAGACATGAAAGCCAAATAACTGCCAGCTTCACAACAAGATTGTAGTTCAGATATCATCTCAGAAGTTTCTACTGTGGTTAGGAATGACTTACAAATGGGAGAGCAGGGGGACTAGTTTGAGGACTGAGTAATCTCATCTCTGCTGGAAGGGTGACCTGCTGTTGTCTGTCAAGCCCTTCAGATGATAATGACAAAAGAACACAGAACGAGAATGCTTTTTTGCTTTTGCCAAGGACTCAGCAGCCCCCTGTGATCATTAGGATGGATGGCCTTGAATAAATACAGCGAAAGTGTAAGGAAATGAGGGAAACAGTTGGCTCAGGAGAATATGATATCCTTAAAACTCTCTTCCAAAGAAAAAAGCAGTCAGAAGTCTGGAAACACTGGTGCTCTTGACAGAGACAGGAAACTGTGTGAGCTTTGAAATTTGGGTGGGTGTTATGTACTGAGAGCCTTCTTCAGTTGGATGACCACATCTAGAGCTATCCGTCTGGCTAGGAAAGGCATTCAAAAGATCTCCCCGTGGTCAGTGCAGGCTCTGAACCTGATCTTCTCTGGGATTACCTGTTCCAGCTGGAGAGTCTGAGGAAGTGAGCAACTGCCATGTGAAATCCTTTGTATATGGGGTAATTATCCCAGTCCATACTACAGTGGGCAGCAAGCAGGGAGTGAAATCATGATCTCAGGAGGGCTAACAGCTGGTGGTGAATTCACTTTTTATAGACTTAACTGTACACTGAACACTTTCAGAATGATAGGGTGTTGACAGCTTCTTGGACATTATAATCCAAAACAAATGCAGCTTTTTGCAAGGCCGTAGGTTAATACACCAGATAGCACACTAATGGGTATTTGGAGTGCACTCAGGAAATTTGATGTCTGGTATAGGGAAGGGCTCTTAAAGAATAGGCCCTGCAAGATGTGATTTTTATGGAGCTATAGTAAGTAGAGCTCTGCAATTAAACGTTTCAATGCTTTACAGTAGCAGTGGTGGCTCCAAGGAGAGCTCAGGTCTTCTAACTAGAGGGCAGCATTGACATAATGATCAGGATCAGTACTTACCTGAGCTCAGGAGATATCTGTGTCAAGCTGTCTGCCTTAGGACTGTGCTGATGTTATTTCTGCTGCATTTGGTAACTATCCCTCCAACAGCTGGTGATGGTGAAAGGGAGTGTTGTGGTCAGAAAACCTCACATACACCAGTAATGACAGACTATTCCTCTTCCCTTCACCTTTCACCTTTCATTAGATGTTTCCACACCAGCTAGGTATTCTCTGTTTATTCCCTCAGAAACATTGAATATTGGTAGCTGCTGGAGGAGGCATGAGACCAGGCTGGTCGTAATAGTGGTTTAATCTAGGAAGCTACATCTCATGTTTCAAAATATCTGTGAGTGTCCAGGCATTTTTACTGTAACTTTTGTCAGGCTTTAGTTAGTCATCTGTTTGGTTTCATGTTCCACACCTGATGGAGCACAGAAGGAGGCTTTCTTTTGGAGTGAAATTAAAGTGCCATAAAAAATTAACTACTGAAAAGCCAGCCTCCATTGTTTACTGAAGTGTAGTATCACTGAAACCGTAGTGTTGAGTAAAGTATTTTCCAAATATTTTACCTTCAGCAAATCTCTGTAAACACTAATGACTTCTTTTTATGTTGGTCTGTAAAACCTAGTAAAAAGGGTTTGATATTTTTAAGGAAAAAAAAAGAAATTAACACACAGAAAATAGATTCTATAGCTACTTCATAGCAAGGATAGATTGATTTGAGGAAAAGGTCCAGGTGTTCTGACATGTATGTTACTGTTGGTAGCCACAAGCTTTTATTAGTACAGAGTGTCTAACGTACTCTGAGCCACAGGCAATTTTGAGGATGTTGTTTGCTCAAGACCCAGAGTTAAAACTAAAAACATGCAGGGTGCTTTATTTTATCTGTTAAGTGCTTTCTTTTCACTTCTGATACCAATTCTTATCACTGGCGTCAAGTCTGACCTTGAGTAAAGTATTTCATCACTAAGTACTTTCAGGGTCATGGATCAAAAGGGTCATAATTGTTGCAAAATGTTATTAAGTCAGGTTTCTGCTTATGACTGTCTTCAAGCAAATGATTTGGTATACTGAGACCTTCTAAGGGTATTCACCATTCTGCGCTGGAACTCCCCCTTCCTGTCTCGGCTGTAGTGTCTGAGGGTGGATTTTTTATACTGCAGAAATTAATGAAAGTTATGTTGCCTGGCTTCCTGCTGAAACATTACACTAATGTTAACTACTGAAGACATGAAAAAGAGGGAAAAGATAGCTAGTGCAAATTCATAGGGTTGTCAATATAGTTGGAACAGCTTATACACAGGGTCTGTGCCAATAGGCTGTAATCATCCTGTACTCTGTGAGTCATGGAAATGGTCAAAGAAACACAGCTTTTAAAGCTGTAGCAGTAGTAAAAAGTTTACATGGGTCAACAGTTGTGTGAAGGTTACAAAAGAGAGAGTGGGAATCCTGAGGTGAATGAGTTTGAGGATCACCAGGATATTCTTCTGCAGTGAAATCATGATATTCCTCTCATACCACTACCCATAGATGTGAAAAGGTTATGCAGTTTGTCACGTGTCCCCAGTATCACTAGATTGTGCTTGTGGTGACAAGCGTCATTTGCTTCTGCCTCACAGGGATATTTTGGCAACATGATTCAGTCCCTGCTGCGTGTGTCATCCTAGCTCGCTTTTGCACTGGGAGTGCCGTCAATCTGAAATTAATTTTTACACAGTTTCAAGTGCCTTCATGATGTCATCTTGTTTACTCTCCGTCGGGTCTGTGTGAGTAGTACCATCTAAGCCCATTTCTTCTGCAAACCTGGAAACACCTGTACTGTCAGTTGAGTAGTGGAGTCATTTTTCAGTTGACAGAAAGTCAGCAGGAGAGAGCAGCTTCAGCTTGCACACTCCATCTGTTACTCTTGCTAATACTCGTAACTCCTGTCCTGGGCCTGCTTAGTCCACGGCGACTCATACAGCCACTCTTTTTTCCCCAAGAAGGCCTAAAAAGCAAAGACCATGAAGGAATAAGGTTAAAAATCTAACACGCTTTCCCTAACCTTGAGATCAGAAAGCTACCAAGGCTGGGCCCTCACAGCGTGCCATTCTGACATCCGTTTCCTGGCATTTTCGTGTGTCATGCTTAGTTTCCCTGCAACGCCACGCAACAATGGTAAATTATAAAATTATTAAGTTATTTGAATGAGAAAGCTTACAGTGCATGATTTATAATGTACAGGCATAAGAATGATACAGTCATGCAAGAAGTCCTTTGCATAACACAGGTTATGTTATACCTCCAGATAGTAATTGTGTGTTCAGTCAGTACTGCAAGGGAGGGCAGGTGCATACTTACAAGACTCTTTGCCACATTTGTCTTCTGCAATGTTGACACATTATGTCATGCTCTTGGTGTCTCACTGACAGGATCTGTCACAAGTTTCAAGATTGTCAGAATTCCCATGTAACCAATATGACATTGTTTATAGCTTTTGTATGACTTTGGGAAATTAAGGGAAAGTTTTAATGATGTGTGTTGTGTGGCCTAAGAAGAAGTCCAGCTGAAGTTTCAGTCCAGTCAGCTCTCCCTACCATCTGCTGAACGGGGTGATAAGAGCAGAGCTTTATGATTGGAGAGAACTCTTGAACAGCAAAAGCATAAAAATCAAATTTCTATACAGAGAAGTGAACCTAACAATGCTTGGTTTGTATTTTCATAAATTAGCAGAGAGAAGCAAGATAAAACACCATGTAGAGATGTTTCTGATATGTTCACATCCCTCAAGGGTTTATCTATTACAAATTAAAGAAGAAAGAACAGGTCTTTGATACTTCAATTGAAAGGAAAATGAAAAAAACACTCAGGCTATGTTCAGTAAGCTGCATCCCATGCTTGTGTCCTGTTCTGTAATGCAGTATTTGGAGGCTGTGGTGTTTTTAGGAATGAGACCCTCAGCTATGAAAGCTTAGAAGCATCCCTTGGTCATTCATTAACACCAGAATCAGCCAAGGAAATTTCCTTGTTAGTTTGTGTCATGAACTGAAATTAATGGACAATGCTACAGTCTCAGAGTTTAAAAAATTTTGTTTATTTTTCTTTTGGGTTACCTTCATCTACACTATAATAATCAACTACTTAACTTTTAGTCGAAGCAAAAAGTCTTGATCATTTTTTTTTCTTAAAGCTTGTCCTGTAAGAAAGCAAGTAATTAAAGTAAACTGACAGGCTCTTTCTGTTCTTTTGATGGATTGGTACATCCTTGAAATATGGATCATGCAAAATGTCTTTTGGGATGTCCTAAAAGGCTACCAGGGCAAGGCTGAGGCAACAAAGTCATCCCATTCCTGCAGGCAGCCAGAGGCAAAGAAGCAACTTGCAGCTCTAAGATTACTTGAAACTTGAGGCACCTGTGTTGTCCCCAAGGTTTAGGCAACCTCTGACACAATTACCCTCTCCCCTTTGTATTAATTTGTATATGTTAATATATATAAGTATGCTTTATATATTAACTTACTATACACTGTTTACATACATATTTTACATTAATCAAGCAATTTGTCTTTTTTTCTGTAAGATGAATACCCTCACTGTGCCTGGTACTTGTTACGGTAGTTAGGAGATACCAGTGCAAACCAGGGCACCATTGTGCTGCACTGGGCACATACACTTAATAGGAGAGTGAGCCTTGGCTCCAAATGTGCTTATAAGCAAATCATGATTTTCTTAGTCACACTCAGTGCTACATACTAAAGTATTTACACAGTAGGATCTGTTTGGAAGAGAGAAACATTTTTAATATTACAAAACTCTGTGTTGCTGACTCAGCTCCCAGTGATTTATGCAGTACACTCACCTTTCACCTAATTTTCACAACCGCAGAACCATCTTGAGATGCTGTGTGTTCAGATGGCACTTTTACATGGGTGGAAGATTTATCATGATGCAGGACAAAGACAAGCCAAAGACTTGCCAATCTACTCCCACTCAGTGCTCAGCTATGTGAAACCTGGTGACAAGAAACTCCACCTCTGGTTTTGTGACTAGTTCTGCATTATTATAGTATTGCCACTTAAATGAACAGATAAGGAAAGAACCCATCCAGAAAAGCCTGCAGTTTAGGTCGGATGTGACCTGGAAAGGTGACACTATATAAGGAAACGGAAATAGGAGGGAGGATTACTAGTGAAAGGTAATAGGCTTCTTGCTTGCTAGCATGGATATATGAAGCCTATTACTATTTTTAATAGAATAATTTTGTGTGATGCACGTTGTGTCTCTCTAATTCGCACTGAATGGCACTGCAATCCATGAGCAGTTCCATTGAAAACTTTTGATCAGGAGTTGGCAGGAATCTGGCTAGTCTTAGTAATGTGTCCAGCAGGGAGCTGTTTTGATACTGAGGAGGCATCATGTCAATCAGGAAAAGATTGGTTTTAGATGATGTGACAGACAAAACAGAGAAACAAAACTAATCAGTGAATCTGAAGTCCCCATCTATGACATCAAAGCATGCATGATACATCTTTGAAAGAATGGTCACCACAAGAAATGACTAGAAAAGTCAGAATACTATACAGACCACAGGAATCAATATCAAGGACTCTACGACTGAGGGCATTTTTTGTGAGATTGCAGCAGAGTTCAATCTCTAGCAACCAATAATCAGAAAGAAATACAGCCAAAAGCCTCCCAAAGACACCTCTATCACAATAAATCCATAGGAATAATTCTGTTTGTGAATTCAATCTCAGTGCATCGGCAAAGACAACCATGGAGGATGAAAAGACTTACAGGAATTTTGGGGCTCAAGGGTATTTTTTTTTCACACAGAGGTCTTAGACAGTTCAACATAAAAGCATTCACAGAGTCATTCAGGCTGGAAGTGACCTTGGGAGGACACTAGCTCAGCCTCCTCCCCAAAGCAGGGTCATCAGCCAGATCAGCCAGGATACTCAGGGTTTTGTCCAGTTGGGGTTCAAGAACACCCAATGACAGAGAGGACACAATCCCTTTGTGAAACCTGCCCCATTGCCTGGCTGTCCCTGTGGGAAAAAATGTGTTCCTTATCTCCAGCCTGAATCTCTTCAGTTTCAGCTTATGCCTGTTAATTCTCACCCTCCTGCCAGGCACCACTGCAAAGAGCCTGTCCCTGCCCTCTCCATCCCCTCCCCATAGGTGCTGGGGTCCTGCAAAACTGAACTCTGCTCACACTGCTGCGGGTGCTGCTGGCCCCTGTTGCTGATCAGATGGCCCTTGCTCAGCTGGCTGCCTACCAGGGCCCAGGACCTTGTTCCCAGTGCTGACAGCAGCCCCACTAGGGCTGCCTGCCTGGGGCAGGGCTGCACATTGCTCCTGCCCCAAGTACATGGCGGCCCTGCTGGACCCTTTGTCCTGCCGATCCAGGTCCCTCTTGACGGCAGTCCTGCCCTCATGCATTATCAACTGGTCCTTGCAACTTGGTGTTACCTGGTAACTTGATGAAACCGCACCCCATCACCTTGTCCACTTCGTCAATGACACAGATCTTAAACAGGACAGGTCCAGTACAGATCCCTGTGGACCCTACTTGTTACCAGCCTCAAGGCAGAGTATGACTTATTATCCACCAGCCTCTGAGGCCTATCATCCAACCAGGTATTTACTGATATGGTTATCTACCTACCCAGACTGTAGTATCCCAACTGGGATACAAGAATATTGTGGAAATGGTGCTGTGAGCACTGTTAAGGTAAATGACATCCACTTCTCTCCCCTCATCCACAGTTCCAGTCATTTTATCGCAGGAGACACCCAGCTGGTCACGCAGTCATGCTGACTGTCCACAGTCACTCCGTCTCCTTCCTGTGCCCAGAAAAGTGCTTCAAAAGGACTTGCTCCATCCTCAGTGAGGTTGGTTGCCCTGTTGTTCCCTGGTGTGTCCTTTCAATCTTTCTTGAAGATTGGGGAAGGTAGGTTTCCTTTTCTTCAGTTGTTAGGGACCTTCCAAACGTTTAAGCAGTCTTGCAAGGATATTGGTCATCACTCTTCAGTGCAGCCCATTGGGTCTTACATGCTAAGTATTTACAATCTCAGGCTGGGGTTTCAGGCAGACATTAATATGACTGTCAAGCAAATAATCCTGCTTTTAATGTGGCATATCTTCCTCAGTTGAACAGATCTGATGGTGCAGCAGTGTAAGAGATCTTACTTTGTGCCAGGTCTCTTTCATGTGGAGGTGACAGTCATTATTTGACCTCAACTCACAAATGGTCCACTGCATGTTGACAGCATAACTTTTCAGAACAGCGTATGAGGAGTCCAAAGAGCAGTTTACAGAGTGTGTCGGCACACTGTGTTTCACCTATGAGAGGAGGCCAGCAGCTGTGTGTAGTATGTGTGCTGTCAGCATACCTGAAGTACTCAGTTAAGTTCTGTCACGAACTGTATATATATATACGGTGACTATGGCTGTGCAGAGTACTTCCCCAGGTCCCTGCTCTCAAAGGACTATAAACAGTGCCCATGAAGATGAAGGATTACAGAAGTCACTGTGAAGAACAGGTGATTGGATTTGGTCTTAGCCCTTTCCTCATTGAATCATTTCCGCCACTGCTGTAGGAGAGCAAAGTTGGAAGAGTGCAGTACTCAACTTTCCTGCTAAGGCTGGGCTGAAAAGGCACTTTTCTTGCTGTTGCAGCACAAGCCCTGTGCAGCCTCAGACCTCTTTGCAGGAAATGTTGCTGGTCAGCCATCAGTAGGGCTTGTCCTGTGGGTGACTGTGGTGAGGTTCTGAAGTGGAAGAATGGTCGCACTGAGCCAAGACAGCTGGAGGCTAAGTGCCTGGAAAATTCAGAGGGTGAAACCGGCTCAGTGTCTTAACATCTGCGAGGACTGTCATCCCAGCTGCTGCTGCTAGTGAGCAGCGCACAAAGTGAGGCTCAGCATGGCTGGCTGTGAGAACATGCATGCAGCTGCATGGGGCAGCTGTTTTCTACATGTTACTAAATCCTGGGAATATCTTAAAAACTGTTTCAGCCCTTACTAAGCCTTGTAGCAGACAACTTTATTTTCAGATGGTGAAGATTATTTCATAACTAATTCAGAACTAACATGAAAGCTTGTTAGCTATTCCAGGATTTTCCTTCCTTCCTTCCTAGGAAATTTTGGTCACATTGTACTAGTTCTTTGTTGTTATATATCATATAATTTTATTAGATGTATTATTAGATATCATATGTCTACATAGGGATCTGTGTCTGTTTTATATGTGTTACATTAAAGATAAAATAATTGGCAAAGTCTCATTGATTCCTAAATCTAAAAAAAAGATGCACCCTATAGGATTTCTTTTGGTTTTCCTATGGCATTCTCTTACTGAGTGTCACAAATGTGTTTTGCAGCTCTAAGGCTGAGAAGGTAGGCTTTGTGCACAGGTAGGCTTCTCTCACAGCCTTGGGGGACACCATAGGTATGCCCTGTTGCCCTCATGATAAATGAGATTCTAATGAAGAAGCCACTACCACCAACCAGGGTGGCTTGCATGGGTGCCAATGCAAGCGCGGACTCCTTTCTTCCTCTGTTTTCACCATGCAGCAAAGCCACACTGACCTTGTAAGGGAATTGTTTAGATGATGTATGCCCAGATGATCCAACAGATTATTTATCTTCCAGCTGCAAAAGAAGTGTAAAGCCATCTGGTCCTTCCATTCAAACTTTAGAAAAGTCAGCCCAGATTGTAGGTCTCTGATGAGGTTGACAGATCTTTTGAGCATCCAAGAATAGATGTCTTGGCATAACTCCTGCCCAGTGGTCTCAATGATCTGATGTCTCTTCTCCAGCTGTGCCCATTGTCTAGCACATCAGATAATGGCTAAAAGGAAGAAACCATAATATATGCAGCTGAGTATGCTGTTCTCAGAAAAATAAAATCATTCCAGGTTTTTGGCAGTGTGACTGCATGAACTTTGCAGAGCAGCAAATGCTGTGGGTACACTAAGATGTTTCCTCTGACAGTCGTTCCCTAGAGCCCTTAGAAAAGAGGTGAAGGAGACAGTATGAAGATTCACAGGAATGTACATCATATCAGCAATATTTGAGACTGATAGCAAAATAACAGTTTTATAAAACTACTTTTCTAGTACTCTGTTTCCGTAGTTACATAGAACAGACACCACTGTCAAGGGACCAACAGTATAAGAAAATCCACTTGCTGGAAGTCAAAACTAATCAAATTCAAGCTGGAAGTGAGGCATGAATTTTTAAAACTGAAGCCAATTAATCACTGGAAATCAGACTTACCCAGAGACTCTTCATCTCCTCTAGGACTGGAGATCTGCTGAAATGAAGCGCGGAAATGCTCAAGCAGAAGGTACAGTCTTGGTGCAGAAACTGCTGAGTAAGTTTCTCTGAACTTACAGGAATTCAGTTTCTGTCCTGTCTGTCCTCAGAAGCTGGGTGCCAAGTCATTCAGCAAAACACTTCCTCAGTATCGCATAGTTACTTTTAAAGATGTTAATGATCAAATGCTCACAAATCCAGACAAATTAAAACAATACTTGCTGGTTTACATACATGTAGGCTAATGGTGATACTTTCTGGTATCTGAGAGAGGGCACTGCTGTCATGATTGTGAGGGGTAAACACTGCACAACAACTGGGACCCACTACAGGAGTCGAGTGGGTGAGGTGAGTTAGTTATTATTAGGTAGCCAAACAAGGATAAAACTATTCATGTATTTATTTGGTGGGGCTGATTTTATGTCAGTTTAGCCTGTGATCAGGCTGGTCAAACAAGCACCAATAGTGGTGAAAGAGGAGCAGCAAGCACAGAAGAGGGGAGAGAGGAACCGGGCAGCTGGGTAGTTTAACCACTGTCTTCAGCATTAGAGCAAAATCAGGGTAGTTCACCTGTACTGTACACTAGCCCTTGGAGCTGTTTTCCCTTGAGCTGACAAGGTGGCCACTTGAGTGCACTTCCTTTTTTCTTGCAGTGAAGATGAGTGAGAGCTGATGTTATTTTTGTTAGTATTTATTGTTTCTATTGGGTAGGTGCCTCATGGGCCATCCTCTGTGGGTGGCCACACCCCACTTGGGGACTACCCCACACATGTTGAGTTGCTTATAGTAGATATAATGGCTGGTGAGTCCCACCCCTTAATTCTGGCGAGGTGGAACATATATAGGCCTTGTCAAATGACCTGGCATTCAGACACTACAATGATGCAGCAAGGTGTAAACACATAAACATATAGGGAGATCAGATTTGCTTCTGAAATTGTCTGGGTCCCAAATAAGCCCTCTCAGATAGGCGAAAGTGATTGATCCTCAACCCAGATAATTTCTTAAGCCCCCAGACAGCTGCATGGCAGAGTCAAGGCGTGTGGGAGGGCCATGACTGACAAGCAGCAGGGCAGGAGGAACGAGGAGGTAGGAGCTTCTTAGGCGAGCTTCATCACTGGAGTAAATGTATCACTGACTCATCCCCTTTTTTTTTGTGATGAGAAAATACCAGAAGATAGTTAATTGTAGTTCATGCTATCCAAGTATTACCACTGTTTAAATGACTACGATAATGCATCACAAGTGAATACAATGCTTCAAGTATTGCAGCTACACAAAAATAGACTTGATGGCTGTGTGCTTTCCCAGCATGCAGTACTGTCTGTTGGTATGTCATCTAGTTTTCATAACTTTCCATTATCCTACCAGCTTTATTGTCTTGTCTTCCCACAGGAAAAATGTCATCCCCTGAGTACTTAGGAAAGTACGTATCTCTGCTATTTTATTTCTTGTTTCAGAGTAAGGGACTGCCTCTTCCCTTTTGGTATCTCTCATTTGGTTGTCAAGATGGATTGAGTTATATTACAGGACAGTATTAGCAACTATTATCAGGGAGGTTAAGTGTTTATTTTAGTAAAAGAAGCATGGGTTAGCAAGGTTTTATGAATATGCATGTACGAGGGGTTAATATTCTGAAGGATATCTGTTAATTGTTACCATATAATATATATGGTGGCCTATGCTTAAAATTTTTCTATACTATACTTGAAATATTGCAGTAAAAAGTACAAAAAAAGTTAAATCCTGGACTTAGATGAGATGAGAGTTTCTGGCACATTTTCCAAGAGCAATGTTATAGTAGTTGCCATGCACCTGGAATAAAAGGAGAAGGAAAATGATTACAGAACATCTTCAGCTGTGCTATAAATATTGTAAGTGCACTACTTAGTGTTCCTGAAAATACAAACGAAGGCTTTCAGAGACGTCCTGAGGGAAACATGGAATTAACATATATTTGCTAGGGAGGCTCAGAGGCAGGATGCTGACAGAAAAATGGTGACATGTATATGATGAAAACAATCCATATGAGGAAGGTCAGGGACGAAGAGACATTGGTATTTGAAATTCTGTGCAGTCTTTTTCATTTGTTTATCTTTTGACAGGATCTTTTATTATGGCTAGTTTTAAGATTAGATCCCAGCCAACACTTTGCTCAGTAGCTCAGCAGTTTCTACACAATTATTCATTGGCTGCTGTCTGTGTCAGGATGTGAAAGAAGTTAACCATAGTTCAGCATAACCTGCTCCTCATCATTTTGGCTTGTGTATGGAGAAGGAGCCTTTGCAGACGACTTCTCTTGTGCAAAGTATCTCGAGGCCTGAGGGGCAGTGCAGCACACCAGTGGTAGAAGAGGAAGGCTCTACTTGTTCTTTGCAAATACACTGACAGTATTAGAAAGTCCAAGGCATTTCTTTCCCTGGGGGAAACAGCCTTTAGGCTGATGAAGTAAAACAACAGATTTGCCTGAAAAAGCCTGCTTTGGGCCTTCTTATGAAGTCCCTACTTGGTCGACAGAGGTCTTTACTTTCCAGGGTGGCTAGCTGAGATGTTCCAGATGCAGTTCCAGTCTTCTAATAAGATTATGAGGTTTCCCATTCTTACGCTGCATTCTTGGTATTTGCTTTTTTACTTAAAACCGGTGACAGGCTAAGCTAGGATGCACCTTGGAAAACACTAGTGTCTTCAATCGAAGAGCAAGAAAACACTTTCTTTCTTCACTAATAAAAGCCAAAGGAAGCTATCATACCCTGCTAAATTCTAGTCTTGCTGTAATGAAGATATAATATACACACAGTAGTTTTTCAAGGTGGTGGGTGGAAGCTGAGCTTCAGAGCTGTTTATAGATAGGCTGTTCCTGCTAAGGAGCAATACTCTGAACTCCCAGTCCTCAGCAAATGCTCCATAATGTGTCTTCTATAGCCAAGATGGCCTGTCTGGCCCATTTCCCGGGCTGTAAAAACACAGTGTTCTTACATCTCTCTTAACACACCATTTTGCCAGCATCAGCTTCTCCATGAACAATCCAGCCAGTCCTGTGGTAGAAACCTCTTGCAGGACTCCAATCAGTGTGCCAGTCGGGACTGGTAATTTCAGGCTGTATTTGTCCTTGCAATTCAGAACACACCAATTAGGAGTGTGGTCCCAGGTTAAGGGACATAATTATTTCCCTTTAATCACTTGGAACCATACTCATGAAGCTGTACCTGGAATACTGGTGTCCAGTTTTGGGCAGAGCAAAAGAGATACCAACAAACTGGAGTGAATCCAGAGGAGGGCCACTGAGATGGTTCAAGGGGCTGAAGCACATCACATGCATCGAAAGGCAGGTGAGTTTAGCCTGCAGAGTAGAAAGCTAAGCAGGGATCTAATTGAATTAAAATACTTGAAGATGGGCCACAGAGAAGACAGAGCCAGAGGTACACAGTGGGAAGAGAAGAAAGAGGCATTATTTGCTAATCGTAAGCGAAATTTCAGCTGAATATAAGAAGAAAAAATTTTTCATTGTAAGTGTGGTCAAACGCTGGCCGAGGTGCCCAGAGAGGCTGTGGGTTTTCTATTCTTGGAGGTACTCAAAGCTCAGTAAGACCCCAAACAACTTGATCTAGTTGCTTCTGCTTTGAGATGGGGTTGGACCAAAGATCTGTATGGGTATTTTCCCATCTAAGTTATTCTATGACCTAATTTTAAAGTGCCTAAGCTGAGCACTATGCAGAGTGGTAAGGTGGTTTGGAGAGAGAAAGTGACTTTGGAATTATATATAAAAAGGCCCTGGACATCTATGCTATCCATAAGTTGTGTCTGATCTGTAGTGGACAAAAAATTTTTTGTATAATTAGGCTCAAATTGTGAAAGTCTGAATCCCTACTATATTGGTCAAATGATCACCCAAGGAAGTTAGGGAGGCAGTAATATATCTGTAAACACCTTTCACCACAGATGAAGACAGAAATAAAGATAATAATGTTTACTGCCTATCTTTGACTTTCTTATTTGATTTTTTTTTGTTCATATTCTCATGTTTTTAGGCAGTCTGTCATTGTTCTATATGACAGCAGGTATAGACTGCCTAAGTGCACATAAAGTAATTTCAGTCTGCATGAAAGCTGCTTTCTTAGCCTAAATCAGTTGCGAGTATGTCTTTTTATTTCTATCCTTCGCATTGAAGAGCACCTGAAAGGCTATGGTGGAGATTAGATCCTCAGTACAAGCATGTAACAAAAGATATTGTCATATTGTTTAAACTAGCTTGAAATGGATTTTTTTCTGAACTTACACCCTTCAATTATCTTTAAAGTTTTGAATGGAGTACAGTAGTTCCTGTTAAAAAAATAATGTTTACCTAAAGAAGAGCATGTTTGCAAAAGGTAAATTAATTCGCTGAAAAATGCCATGGTGGCATGTTCAGGTGTGCTCCATTGTTCTCAATCTTTGTATCACTTTATCTCATGCTACATCCCATCACAGACCCATTTTTAATTGTAGGATCATGAATCACATGAGAAAAAAAACCCAAAATACTGAAAGCTAAAGGACATAGGACTAAAAAAAACCTTTTTTTTTTTTCAAAACAGGCAATTTCATTAGTAATTTTTTCTGTAAGCCAGTATTTATAGATCATTGCCTTCCTTTTACCCCAATTTTTAAAAAAGAAAACAAATACAAAATCCATTTCTGAGCAGAAATGAGATTCAAGTAAATGAGTAATGAGATTCAAAGAAATGGGAAAGATTAAGCTGAAAACTATTTTCTTATCAGAGGGTGAGAAAAGGGCTTCTTAATCTCGAAAAGAATGTGAACATATAATCACAAGAGGTAAAGAAAAAAATTCCCGATTCCTTAATTAGGTGCTACGTATGAAGTTTGATTTGCTACTACATGTAAAGTCTGACTAGCTAGTATGTAGAACACTGTGAAAAAATAATTTTTAACAGCTTGATTGAAATAGCTCTTCATGTCCAGATCTGTAGTTCTAACAATCTTCATAGGTATTAGCAGACCTTATCAGGACTTTTGCCTGGAGCTGTAAGACCAGGAAACACTTTATTTCCATGGTACAATAAAGTGTAATGAGATAAAATGAGTTAAAGAATACATAGGTGGGTTGTCAGGAAACACATTTCTTCATACTGACGTCTTTCAGACTGGGGGGTAATCACACAGAGGAAGAGTTGGAAATCCTTTTATTTGTGGAACTACAAGCTGCAAAAGCTTTTGGAAATATTTTATGTAGGAAACTGTCTTTCACAGACAGAAGACAGAACTGCAGTAATGTAAGATAGCTTTCCTGGAAAAAGAAAGGGAGTTTTGTTAGAACAAACAGGAACTGTCCTTCCTTTACTCCGTCCCCACGAATGCCTCCATGAGATTTTGTGGTTAAACAGATGTATAGGAGATTGGTTACAAACTGTGCAATCTGGACTCACACTACAGAAGTAAAAGGGCTCAGTGCAGGCAACTGATAGCTAGCATGTCCTCAGTTTTCTTGCTAATTTATCTAAGTGAAAGGAAAATTTGCTGCAGGTGATTGAACACCTGTATCAGGTAATACCCCTCATAATGTGAAAATGTGACATATACAGGTATTTCCTCTGTTGAAGCAAATGAAAATAGAAACCCACTTGACATCAGTTAAGTGTTACATATCTGACATATGGAAAGTGACAGTAATTTGCAACAGTCTGGATTAACACTGAGTAGAGTCTTTCAGAGAGGAGTACTTCTTTGTTGATATTCTAGCGGCAAGTGAGGCCATCCAAAGGGACCTTGACAGGCTGGAGAGGTGGGCCTGTGCAAACCTCATGAAGTTCAGCAGGGCTGAGTGCAAGGTCCTGCACCTGGGTCAAGGCAATCCCAAGCACAGATACAGGCTGGGCGATGAGTGGACTGAGAGCAGCCCTGCGGAGAAGGACTTGGGGGTGCTGGTGGATGAAAAACTGAATATGAGCCAGCGATGTGTGCTCGCAGCCCAGAAAGCCAACGGCATCCTGGGCTGCATCAAAACAAGCATGGCCAGCAGGTCAAGGGAGGAGATTCTGCCCCTCTACTCTGCTCTGGTGAGACCCTACCTGCAGTACTGCATCCAGCTCTGGGGGTCCCAGCACCCTGTTGGAGCAGGTCCAGAGGAGGGCCATGAAGATCACTGGGGGGCCGGAGCACCTCCCCTGCGAGGACAGACTGAGAGAATTGGGGTTGTTCAGCCTGGAGAAGAGAAGGCTCCAAGGAGACCTTCTAGCAGCCTTCCAGTACCTGAAGGAGGCCTACAGGAAAGGTGGGGAGGGACTCTTGATCAGGGAGTGTAGTGATAGGATGAGGGGTAATGGTTTCAACCTGAAAGAGGGGAGATTTAGATCAGATATTAGGAAGAAATTCTTTCCTGTGAGGATGGTGAGACACTGGAAGAGGTTGCCCAGAGAAGCTGTGACTGCCCCCTCCCTGGTAGTGTTCAAGGCCAGGTTGGATGGGGCTTTGAGCAACTTGGTCTAGTGGAAGGTGTCCCTGCCCATGGCAGCAGGGTTGGAACTAGGTGATCTTTAAGGTCTCTTCCAACCCAAACCATTCCATGGTTCTGTGATTCTTTCACTCCTTTGGGATAGCAAAGCTCATGTGTCATTTGTTCAAAGAATCAATGCCATATTGGTTTTAACATTTAGGATTTATAGCTCGTAAGAGATCTGGTTTGCCAAAATGATGCAGTTATAAGCACCTGAAACAGCTGGTTAAGCTATCTCAGCTGGGTCTGAATGACACCACAGTGATTGCTGCCACTGTGGTACAGTTGTATCATTAGAGGTCAAGCTTAAGGCCTCTTTGCAAGCTAGCTTATTAATTAATTTGAAGTGACATGTTAAGCAGCTACTCTCAAATGACTCTAGAAAAAATAATTAATTTAACCTTGAGGTAAGCTTGTGATGAAAAGAAGCTGTCATTATTTCCGTATTAGAGAAAAAGAAAAAGAACCCCTACAGAGGCACTATTCTAAGAGATTTTCTCAAAGACCCACGGGAAAAGTAATTTGGGAATTTAAGAAAAAATACTCATATCTGTCTGTGATTTTGGATCTGAATCATAAAAGCATCTTTTACCTCAGCATTCTGCAGGCCAACTGTAAGCATTTAGAAATTATTGAAGCTAAGGTGCATTCAGACCTGAGTTGCTTTTTCCATATAAAGAGAGAGGAAAAAAAAAAAGTCAGAGATCACCACTTCTAGCCCAGTATTTTCCACAAGCTGGAAATTTACTTAATTCATTTTTGTATGTGAAAAAGCAGGTTAGATTTGGACCCTAGATGACTTACAAAAAGTGATAGTTTTTGTCACAAGTTAGTCTGTAGCTAGTCTGGAAAGCTGCATCACTTCTGATGTAAGTATAGTCAAAGCTTGTGAGAGAAGTCCAAACTGAGATCTTGGTAGATGGTTTAGAAAAGAAACACATAAGATTTTATTCAGCTTCTTTATTAATAGCTGACTCTAGGTTAATTAATGTGCACCTTACTAATTAAATTTGCACTGACATAATGAGAAAAAGCAAGCAGTTTCCTTGGGACTCTCTATTAATAGTTTTTAGCTACTTCGATACAGATTCATTTGCCCTACAAATGCTGAAAAATCTGCTTTGCTTTAAGACCTAGTGCAATGTGATGCTGGTACACAGTAAATGTAAAATCCTTGATCACTGTCTGCTTATTTCATTTTAGTATTGGGAGATGTTAAATAGGAAAACATTATTTTATCTACTCTTTTTTCTGAAATAATTACAATTTTTAAGTAAACAAAATCTCTAGCTGTGCTTCCTTCCCTCTGTATCAGAAAAGAAACTCTTAATCTTACTATTCTTGC
The DNA here is from genome assembly GCF_034619465.1 of Leptosomus discolor. Lineage (NCBI taxonomy): Eukaryota > Metazoa > Chordata > Aves > Leptosomiformes > Leptosomidae > Leptosomus > Leptosomus discolor. The sequence continues at coordinate 23,648,297 of NC_141419.1, forward strand.
ATAAAAGTCAAGGATGAATGTGATCCAGCTTAAACCAACTGCTGAAAAAAGCAGAGACTGACTCATTGGCCTATGTCTTGTAAACCCTCACCAGAGATACCTGGTGAACAATAACATTATAGAGAAAACAATCTTATTTTTAAGACTTACCATTTCAGTGCACCAGTTTATAGCTTGGCCTCAAACAAGCTGCACTAACAGTACAAAACCAGGAGCAGTGAACCACAGTGAGGGTTTGGAAAATGGGAGAATTACAGAACTTCTCAAGGCAGCTTTTCTGCCCAGAAAAAAAAGACCTGTGAAGCCACATACTCAGGCAGCTTGGATCTACAGAAGTGGAACATAGCTACATGTGAATTTTAGATATCATGATTCTCAGGGAAGTTGTTTTCCCTTCCTGTAGCCTCTGACTCTAGTCTCATGTGCTTACAGAATAGTCACAATTTCTATTTAGACATTCCTAGCTCTCAAGTTTGAAGGTTAAGAAGGGTTCTAAGTGCAGCCTGGGCTTTGAAACCAAAAACAGAGAAAAAAAACAGGGCATTTTTGTGACTTTTAAGCCTGTCTTAGGTTTTAAGCAAATCTCTGTGCTGATGCTTCAAGATCTAGTGTTGGTGATACTGAGTAGCAGCATGAGATACCACTAGCACCATGGAGCACCATCAGGTCAGAATGCAACCCTGCCTGCAGTCATGGGGTAGACGCTGGGTCAAGACAATATCTACCTTCAGTTCCAAATATCTCCATTCTAGGAATGCAGCATAAAGGATCACGGTGTATCTCAAACCCAAAGGCTCAGTATCTGTCTTTCTCAGGAATAATTTTCTGTATTCATGTTTAAACTTGACAAAGTTCAGGAAAAAAGGGATAATTAAAATGCCCAGTTGTTTTTAAAAACTCTTCTGTACATGTGTCACATTAAAGGGCAAAGGAATTTGGCAGAAAATAAACACCCTTCCTTTCCAGATTGTCCTCAGATATCAGAGGGGCAGGGGGCGGCTGGGTGATCATTCTGAGTGATGCCCAATTCAGCTCTATGGGTCCAGTCATGTCCAATATCAGTCTAGCAGCACTTAAGAGCTCATACAGCTCGATAGATAATTGAACCATCACAATTATGGAGTCCCAGCGCCTTCAGTCTAGCAGTCTCCATGAAACTATCACTGCCACACGTAGGAGTGTGCTCACGTTCACAAGAGCTCACATGGCCAGATTAATGATAGTGCAGTTTGTTAGAGCAGTGACAGATATACAAGTTCTTTGGATTGCCAGTGATAAATTCACTGTCTGCAAAGCACGTGCAAGTTTAGATAAGAATAACACAGCCTGGCTATAAAGCACACTAAGTTGTAAAACCAACTCTATAGAGATTTCAGAGTTTCCCAGGGAGCACTTGGTGAAACCAAGTGTTCGTGTCTTACCCAAAGGTGTCCCTATGGGGGGTGGGAAGAGAGGCTCAGCCTGTTGACTGATTCCAGAAGTCTAAGATGGTCTGTGAATTGTCATCGATGGTATCTTCCCTGACATCCTTCTCTTGTACGCTGTTTTTATAATATTTTTTTACCTTTCAGGTGGATCTTGAGTGACTCCAGTCATACATACCTTTATTATGATTGGAGTAAAATTCTCTTGCTTTGCTTTTAAAGGTATGGAATAGAGAAATTCAGGGCACAAGCTCAGTGAGGGGTCGTCACACCTTGCAGGTGGGTAGCTTTTGGGATGGAGGTGTGTTTTGGTATTATAATGAGCAAAGTTCACCCAAAGGATGGTATTTTATCAAAAAATGACAGAGTGTTGGCCTTATCAGTTCCATGGTACCATCAAGTTCCCACCCCACCAGTGGTATCACAGAGCCTGGTTGCGGTGATTTCACTCTGCTCCACCCACCGTGATGTTTTCTCTTAGAGTCAGCACATCAAGCTTCCCTGGTGTTGCCAACATCCAAGGTTGCCCAGGGAACTTGTGTGGAATGGATTCCTTGTGTACCAGCTGCACTTTGTTCTGTATCTTTCCTTAACGTGTGAACAATGCTGTGTCTATAATATAAGTTTAATTTTCAATTCACTTCCAGTAATTATCCCACAACATGGTCATGCTTATGACTGATAATTTCTGGTGTTCCAGGAATCACTTATTCTCTACATGCAAAAGTTCTTGGCAAACATACTACTTTTGTTCAAACATGCTGAGGTCCAAAAGCATAAACAAAATTAATTAAAACAAACTGAGAGGCAAAGCCCTATTAAATTCCTTCTCTCACAATCTTACATGCTTACTGGAGCCTTCTCGACCAAATGGTTTGTAACCACCCTGCCCCATAAAATAGATTTATTTTCTGTTTCCATAACCTTTTCCTTCCATAGATCTTCAGAAAATGAGCAATTTTGCGTTCACAAACCCTGACAGTTAAGTAGTGTTAATATCCCCAGAGTAAGTATATCGTTGTGGACAAATTCAAGCAGACCAGGTAATGGAGCTTGTCTTTTAGAACTCAATGACAGAGCTAAAAGATGAACCCAGTTTTTAAAACTCCACCTCTACCTGCAATCCTCTGCCTCAGTGGGTGTGTTAGGCAGCCCTGTGTCCAACATTTTATATTGGGCATAATTTTCCACTGCTCTTTAGATTTAGTGTTCAATAAAGTCAATAAATGCAATTAGCAAAACTGGCCTCAGCAGAAAATTTTGTCTCCCATTTTAACAGAATACATGACAACACAAAAGTGCGGAGTGTTGGACAGCTGAGGAATCCAGATGTCTACATTTCTACATGTGTTAGCCAAGTTATTTCTCTCTGCTTTGATTTACTTTTAGGAACATGACTTCCTTGTCTGGTAGGAAGTAAATATTTTTTTTTTTTCTACCCTGACTTGGAGCCCACCAATTCTTTCCACAGTGCAGGAACATTGTAAAAGGGCTAGAGAAGAAGCACTTCTTTATATAGAAGTTGCCATGACCAGAGTCATGTTTTTCAAAATGTCCAGCACCAGAAACTTCAAAGTGAAGTGTAAAAACTTGTTATTTAGTAGTTAGGTGCAGGTCTTCACAGTAATTAAGTAAGATCATAATACTAAATTCTTAGAAAAACTCTCTCAGAAGAGACCCCTCCTTGCTATCTGTGACAAATATGCACTGGTAAGGAATAAGACACTATTATAGGGGTTTTTTGTTTGTTTTTTTCTTTTTTTTCCCCCCATTATTTTCCAAGATCCATTATAAATATGGAATTTTGATCCTAATTTTCCTGCAAGGTCCTCCAACCTTTGGAATGTTCTGTAGCAGTCAGGAAGGTAACTCTTTTATCCTTTTTCTGTGCAGTAGGCACTTGAAATTAATAATGGGAGAAACATACATGGATGGTTTAGATGAGGAAATTGCCCTTAGAAAATTATCTGACTGGGCTTAAAAGGAAATGGAAAATTTCATCTGTTTCTGTAACATAGATTTATTGGTTCTGTTTCGATCAAAAGCACTGTGTAAAGTACCTTTTTCTCCAAGTACTTTTGGTTTCAGTCTCCAGCGAATCTTGGCAATGGAAATGGAGATGAGTGAAAAAGGGATGGATATGAAAATAGTTTTGGCTTTGGGATATATGTTGCTGCCATGCAAATTATTTGTTAATAAAACTCCCATAAATGTTCTAATTCTTGAAGTAGGGTTGATTTATAGATAGATTATATTATATATTATTCTAGATTTATGGAAAAGATTCAGATCCAGTTGAGTATAGCAAATTGTTTTCCCTTGTTATTACATGCTATCTACAGACTGACTTCACTTAGAGTTAGCTCCAGACATAAACCAGGAGATCTTCAGTTCAATCTTTGCCACTCAGGCTCAAGTTCCGTAAAAGTTGCTGCAAATTGACTTTTTGTACCCCTTTGTGTACCAGCTTGGCCTTTGACTTAAGAATGGTAAATTTGCATTGCATGGAAGACTACTTTTCATAGGCTAATACAAAATAATGCTTAGGATTTAAAGCTGTCATAGCTCTATCAATGAACTAACTCACTCTCTACTTAAAACAGCCTGCTGAAGAGTATTCCCAGCTAGTATCACACAGCACCAACCTTTAACAGAGACACATAGAATGAAACGGCCTGTTTGGGGGGTGTGTGGGGGTGGTTTGTTAACAAATAGTTCATCTCAAACATGCTGCTACCACTGCTTTTTTGCTGATGCCCTTTCCCTGCAGCCCATGTGAGAAGCAAGGCACAGTTTCTTCTACTCAGCCTGTACAGTTTTACTTGCTTATTCCATTTCCTTCAAGTGGTGCGTTCATAGCACATTTGGGAAGAAAGTTTTATGCTCCTTCAAGCTTTGGATTACCTGCTATAACTCAGTTATAGCTATAACTATAACTGGTTTTATGTTACTTTATATCTCAATTTTTTTCATTCCTTCCTGTTAGTTTTGAATTAACACTGTACCAACTACTGCTTCATATTGTATCCTGCACAGATAGAGGAGAACAAGTAGTAGCTAAGTTCATGTGCAGGTTGGACTTCTAAAACTATTTGAATAATAATAAGAGGTAAAGATACTCACCTGCACAACAGTCAAAACTTCCTTGATTTCAGTATAAGATAGTAATTTGATATAATGAGATATTTTAGAAAATCCCTGTCTAGGGCTACCAAGCTCTGCCTTGTCAATCTTTGCTGTATATGTTAGCTGAAACGTTTTTGGTCCTTTACTTTGCGCATAGTGATTAAGAAGATGTGCCATAAAGAAGTACAACCTCTAGAAGAATGGGAATACAGAGGTTTTGTGCACTTCTCGTTTACCTGAATGGACTAGTATCTTGTGGAAGGGGGAAGAACAGGAAAAGCACTGACTTCATTTAGATATATAGGTAGCCCTAAGCATAAAGGCAGTTTCATGGCTGTCCACAGAACTGGCTTTACACTAAAGGGCTTCTTTGAACTGAAGCCTGTATAATTAGATTTCATCAGCAAAAGTACTTTCTGGTGCAACTGGCTTGTAGCATTATCATGCAAATGACACAGAACGCTAAAGCTGGATCCTAACTGTAAGAACACCAAGCTGATTTGATCAGCAAACACACTGCAAAGAACAAGTTACCAGTGATAGCAGTGAACTGTGATTTCCTCCCATGTTTTGCACTGCTTTTATGCAACATCCTTCCTCTTAGCATGATGCTTTTCCCCCCCCATAGTTTTTCCCACAAATACAATATTTCACAAAACAAAGAGAAGCCTGAACGTGTGAGCTACATTGATGTATGGTCAAAAGTTCAAATTGAGGAGATTAAAAGCTCTGAATGCAACTAGATACCTATTTGTTTTACTAAGTAAAAAAGCAAACTTCATCATTTTAAAGCCAGATCATCATTTTGGCTTCCTGACTCTTGACTTCATTGGTAAAATGGAGCAATGTATATACAGATGTATTTAACGGCATGTCTTCATCTTTTAAAAACAAAATATAGATAATCTGCAGCATAGTGCATTTGGGAAATCTCCAGCTTGGAAATTGTCCCAAGTATGGGCTTTCTGCATTTTGAGTTTTGTGCTGTCTCCTGTATACACACATCAGTGATTTTAATACCAGCACAGCTCACATAATCATAAAGGTAGACTGGTGTCTGAAAGGAGACAGACCTGTTCAAACTGATAAGTCTCATTCAACATGATTTCCAAAGAAGACAGATGTGAAACATGAAATGTCCCATCTATTGATATGGCATCTATTATTATTTTTATATCTTAGGTGAAGGCAGTATTATACAGGCAAGCACAATAGGCTCACAGTCCTGTCACATAGATGCAGCTGGAATTTCTAGGTAGAGAAGGGATGACTGTCACCACAGTCCTTGAGCCCAGAATAAGCATGCAGGATCCAAATTTCTCTTATTTTTCCACTCCTTTTTCTTCTGGTCTTGGTGCTTTTTTTCAGAACTAGCAACTTGCTGGTCATATTGTTGTATGCATTTGTGCCCTACCAGGCTGCGATTGCATTCCAGAAAACTTTTTGCAGTGCTTCTTACAATTAAGTGTAAGAATGCTTCTTACAATTAAATATTCCCCGGCTGATGTCCCCCCTGCTCAAAGGGCTGTTATTTACTCCCTTCATATTGCCAGAGTGGATAACAAGATGCAAGAAAACTACTGCAAAATAAGATAATCAGACGATCTTTAAATATACACATCTCACTGGGGAGAGCATAGAGCCTGCAGGATAGTCGAGAGATTTCCTGGGTTTTCATTATAGGGTCTCTCAGAAGCACAGCATCCATATAGTTTTAAAAGTTGTGTGCTTCATCTGAACAGAATTAATACAGGAGAACAGGTGGGAGACATGGAGTCTTTTTTTTTTTTCCTTCTATAAATATAGCAAATTCCTTATGACAAAGAACCTCATTAATGAAACATTGAACCTTCATATGCCAGGAGAACACGTAAAGCTTGTACTAAGAGGAAAGTGATCTGGAGAGTTATTTGTCATAAATATAAATTCTGATGTACTCAGGATCAGAGAGGCATTGGGTCATATTTGTCCAGGAAGTTAAACCAAGAAGGAAGAAATTTTTCTTCTTGGCATAGTCCTGCATTGAAGTTACAAATGACAGTGTGGTTATTTCTTATTTCCAATACAAAGGTGACCAGACAGCACAAAGATCTCAATGGTGTTGAACTGTATAACTGCTGCTAAGAGAAAAGCAAAAACATTCAAGGGTACTCTTCATTTAACAGAGCCTTTTGTACTAATTGTTTACCCAGACTATGCTACATGGCTTCTGTAGATGGTTTTATGTCTGGTCAGTTTACCAACATAGATGTGTGTATCTGGAGAAAAGCTCATTTTGAAAACAGCTATGAGTCTGATCAGGAGAGGCTGGCCGGGAATTAGCCACACCCAAAGGAAAAAGAACGCCAACATTTTAACAACCTGTTTATATTCTCTCTTTAAGCCATAATTATGGGAGTGTTATAACTGCAGAAGGTGAGGTGCAAAGAGATGACAGATCCTGTGACTGTGATTTGGACATCCCAGCAAACTCTGCAGAAAGTTACAAGATTTCTTAGGCCTTTTATGAGATAGAAACTTTCCAAGGAAGCAGTAAAAATACGTGATTGTAAATGTAAAGTACTTGTGTAGTAAGAGTGTCTACTGAAAACAAAGCAATGAAGGTAGTTGCAAACATAGTCTTTTAGCCCAGACACACATGACATAAATCCTGCATACAATTAGGAGGGAAAAGATAGGGCGGAAATTCACGAACAATGAAAAATTCAAGGCATCCTTTAATCCAGCCTTAAGATCACAACTGCTCTTTATTACCTGCAGAATAATACTGCAAGATTCATCACAGCATGCTGTTTTCCAGATATGAAAGAGCCCAGATGAAGATCACGCCCTCTACTATTCTCAGAGCATCCATCCAGGATTTACTGAAAGCACCATAGAATAGCACAGTGAATGACTCTTCTGCTGATGCACACTGATAAAAATTAACATGTCCTTCCAGTGAGAGCACTCTTTTCTGATTTTGCACTGTACAGAAAGCTGCTCCAGTAGAGCGGTGCACTTGGCATCTCTCCCATATTCTTCCCATATTGTGGTGGGGAGGTTGTATGACAAAAAGCAGTTTGAAATGTTGTCACTGCTCATGCAGTTCTACAGTTTCTCTGCATGAAGCATTTATAGCAGCATGCCTTGACATGGGAAACATCAGGAGAAACTCCGTGACCACCTCTGGAACTTGGGCGACCTGGACGATCTGCTGTCAGAATCAGAGATATTTTACATAGCTGTGTCTCCAGAACCAGGACTTTGACCAGTACACCTGTATGCCCAGTATTAGGAAATGATTGTGCTCCTTGCAGGCACCAGTATAACATAGTTTTCTTTACCACCTCTCATCTTAGAAAGCCAACGATACGAATTTCGTCATGATATTTGCACATGTGTGACCAGTAGTTTTTGGAGTGTCTAACGTGGAAAATCTCAATCTGGATCAGAATCCATTAGTTTGTCCCATGTGAGAGGACTGAGAAGCTCTCCGTGCTCTGCTTACAGCCTCAAAAAACACAGGTTTGTGACAGACTGCTGATGGCTGCCAACTGAAAGATTTGAAGGCCAGCAAGGATGTTAGGACCACCTCATTAGCAATCTCTCTGTAATACAGAGTCAAAGAACCTCAGTCTGAACCACAAGCCTTTATCTTTTCTGTTTGTGCTTTCAGATCATTACCAGAGGTTAACATGGGTGACCAGAGTGTCATTCCCCGAGACCCTGACACCCGGGACAGCTGCATTCCTCAGAATAGGAAGGGAATGACACATTGCTGGCTGTCTGCTAAATCAAATGCCAGCCTGACATTGACCTAGTCTATCTCCAACAACCGCAGATGATCTCTTACTCCCAGAGGACAGAGAGGGATCACCCCAGAAATGTTAGGCAGAACATTTTTGTAAGCCCATAATGATGAAAAGAGTAGAGAGGAATAATAACTTCTCTTGATCTCTAAGTTTAAAAAGCTGTTCTCTGTTTCTAAGTGCATCTTTGTCTCCTGCTTGAATACCAATACTTTTTAAACTGTATTTCAGAGCACATAGAGCTTTAGTGAAACTTACTGTATTTCAGATGAAAAGGAAATGCCATAGACTAAATTATTGTGAAAAGAATGAGCTTTTACTACAGCAGGTGGAAAGAGAAATGACCCAAGATTACTAATATTTTGTATTAATTCCTATTTACTTCTTAGATCACATCAACAACTTGAACTTTCTGCTGGATCAGAAGGGAGGTAAAACACAGCACATTAAGTTAGAACCAGGACATGAAGGAAGGCAGATGCTTTTAGGGCTGAGGCATTGGGCTGAGGACTCTGGGTCATACTCCAGCATTAACTTCCTATGTCACCTTGGGCAAGTCACACAGAGTGATTCATCCCACCCAGCTATTGCTGAGGTAATGTCTAATTCAAACTGCTTGTGCAAATTACTCCTGAAGAGAGGGATTATTCACACATATTTAAGTTGGGTGGTATGCCCTTCTGCAAACATATCCCTCTCTCTCTCTCCATTTACCATAGAACAAATCTACCCGCTGACTTAGAACAGATATTTAGGTTGTGTGTGATCAGATATAGGTAATACAAATTTAGGTCTTAGTTATTATCTTTAAGTCTTAATATTATCTTTAAGTTTTAGTTTAAATTAAGCTTAAATTGATTATCTATAAAATTGTGTGTTTAAAAGATAGTTATTCCTCTTTTCAGCTTGTCTTCTACAGCTAAATGTTCAGCTCTTTGGAGATGGAACTATCCCTCAATATGGTGCATGCAGTACCCCACAAAACAGACCTCCTAGGGGGTTAAAGTGCTACTTTCAGGTAAATAATATTGGCAACCCTCTCTCTGACTCTTGTAATGGATGCTGTTTGTCTTGAAGCGTCAGGTTCTGTAGTTTGGGTCTAGGACAACTTTCTGCAGCCAAATCTGCATGGGGACAACTCTCCACGAGTTGGCAGATTCCATTGGTCCTGCCCACTGCACAGCGCCACATAGGTCCTCCCCACTGCGTGGTGAGCTCTGCAAAGTCCTTGAACATCAGTGAGGGCTCTGCCCCAAGCACCTGGCAGCAAGTGGTCTCTCATGGGAGGCGGAGGAGGGATCACCCCCAAGCTCGTTCCTGCCATGCCTGCAGTATGTATTGCATTAGGGGGAGCAGCAGGTGGCATGCAAGCAGGGGGGCAAGCAGCAGGGGATGCAGCAGGGAAGCAGCGGGTAGAGCAGCTTTGGGCGCAGCTCCAGGTGCAGAGGAGATGCTGGCCACCTGAGCACTGCCTGGCAGAAGAGCCTTCTGGTTTTTTGGCCTTGGCTTGTTTTATTTTTTCTCTTTATTTTTGGGGTTGGTTTTGGTTTTTTAATTGAGGGACTTATAGGCATGGCGCCCCCCCATCCCAGCGTCCTCCATCCTGGGCAACCAGCAACACGGGAAGGACTGCAACTCTCCACCACTGCAACGCTTCTTCCTTGTCTGCACAATGCACATGGCGGTACCAGCACTGCATACACACGAGCAGAAACAGGTCTAGGACAGTTCAGCTCAGCAGTCCTCAGGTGGCCGGCTTCCCCCCTGTGCCCAGAGCTGCGCCCAGAGCTGCTCCCCCACCACTTGCCCCCTGCGTGCACACCTCCTTCTCCTCCCGCTAATGTAATGCATACTGCAGGCACGGCAGGAATAAGCTCATGGGTGGTCCCCTCTCCACCCCCCTGTGAGAGACCACTTGCTGCCAGTTGCTCAGGGCAGAGCCCCTGCCGATGTTCAAGGACTTCGCAGAGCCCACCATGTGGCGGGGAGGACTGGTGTGGTGCCGTGTTGCAGGGAGGTCCAGCATGGCATCGTGCGACAGGGAATACTGTCAGAATCTGCCAATCTTCAGAGAGTTGTCCCCGTGTAGATTTGTCCTCGCACAGAGTTGGCTGTGCAGAGTTGGCCATGCAGAGTTGGCCATGTAGAGTTGGCTATGGAAAGTTGTCCCATTCTGGGATTCCAGCACCTGCAGAGAGCCAGGGTAGGCATCTGACTAAGGATGAGTGTTTCAAACAAATTTCTGTTTGTGCCTCTCTTCTTGAAGCACTTACTCTTGTGAAGGTCACAGAGAAGGGAGAATATCTTCCTGCTCTGCTTGCTATCAACCCTCAGATCAGCAGGGCCGTAGTGTCACCAACAGCTGTGGGGGAAGACCATGTCATTACAATACACTATGCAAATAAATGACATGTATGACATGCTTTGGCATAAATGCAGGACATCTTGTGGGAACATATCTGCCTGCAGAACAGCTGCAGAAGTCTGCAGCTAGTGGTGCCCTGTTGTAGGCACTGTGGCAGGATATACAAATCCAGTGCATTCTTTCCAGGCATCTGTGCTGATGGAGCTCCCTTGGGGGAAATAAAAATGGCATGAAAATGAAATATTTTTACCCCAAGTCTTCTTCCTTTAACACTTACATACCAAGTTTATCATCTGAAGAACATCTGCACAGATGTTTACACCTGCTTTTGCAGTGAGGCCCATACAGAGAAAAGTGTGAGCTGAGCACCATTCTTCTGTGCACACCAGCAGCAGATACACACCTCTGGCCCTACCAGTGCCCAGCTGCCCAGACAGCAAGGAGCTGCATCCCAAGTTTGATTTATTGTTCTTTGTCCCTTCTTGCTGTGTGGAGTTCTGCATGACAAACATTAAGCCCTTTGGAACATGGGCTGTCTTTCCATCCTTTGTCAGTGCACCGTCAATCATTGTGGCATCCCTATCCATGCCTGGAGTTTCTGTGCATTACCCACAATGTAAACAGTAACTAAGAACAGTAAGTGCTGTCTGTCTGCTTTCTTCCCGTGTGCCAGCAGCTGAGTTTTTTGGGCTGTTCATATCTGCAGTTTATAAAGAACTGTGGAATCCTCCCTTCTTAAATAAATCTCAAGTCATATACTTTTCAGCATTTTAACCAGTTTTTAACGTTTCATAGTTTTAGTTATGAACAGCGGCAACCATTCTCATCCTGGATTAATCTGTAGATAAAACTCTGAATACTACAGAACTCACTCAAGGGCTAAGGATTAAGGATGCCCCGCACTGCATGGTCAGCTGATGCCACTGTGACAGTGATGACACTCAAGCCCTGAAGCAGTCTATGATATAAACTTGACATAAGCCATGCATAAGCAAGATACCACCAATCCTGTGGCCACGGTCCCCAGGTACTCCTCTGTCAGTGGTGTTATGCCCCAGATTTACTTGTATGTCATATGAAATGGAAACGCAGCATACATGAACTCACATTGACAAGACAGGTGTTGAGCCAGCCCCCATCTGGCTATGAGCCAGCTCTGGTGCAGAAGAGGAAGATGGGTAAATTACTACTCAGGGAAAGAGAAGAACTGAACGAGCCTAAGCTTACATTTGCTCATAGGACATGTCTGTGAGCTCAAGACTTAGTGCTGACATAGGTCCTGCCCAAGTCCTTATAACAGCAAAAAATGTAGTTACCATTGCTAAGATTATTTATATTGAAAACCATAATTGGATACATTTCTTTTTTTTCCGATGTTCTGACAGAGTAATGTAATGGCTGGAAGGAAGAGGTCACATTGCCTGGTCTCCATAGTGCTTATCATATGAGGAGCAAAGAAACAAGGACTACAGACTGCATACTTCTTCTTAACTGTTTGTTTCAAAAACAGCTTTCTGAGTAAAATCAGCAGCAATGAAGAATGAGCTGAACAGCTTCACCTCACTAATGGGTGTTGCCATGGAAATGAGAAAAATATTCTTATTATTAGAATTACAAGGACACACAGGATAATGGCAAAAAACCATGCATTATAACAACCTTCCTTAAGAGGTTCCATAATACTAGGCAAAAATATGTAGGCCTGTGTATAATTCTTATCCCAAAAGTCAGTCCGCTGTCATTTGCTTGTTCTTGAACAGTTTAGCATGGGCACTTCAAGCATCAACCCTTGCACAATCACAATACAACCATGAAGCTCCACTTAAAGCTGGGGCTCAGGCAGCTCTGCTATAAGCTTTGCATTGTTTCCCCCGGTGTTTCCATGGGAACCTCTGACTCTGCTGCTGGTAACTGAGAAAGGAAAGATTCAGAAAGTTCCTAAGCCAGTTTAAAAGAGCAGCTGCAAGCTGGTCAAGTAGCCTAGAGGAGAAAGAAGAAAGGAAGCTTTAGTAGAAGACAGGATGGAAGGAATTGTAGTCTTTTTAAAAGAAATGTGTATACCACAAGAAATAAGTTCTATATTTTTAACATATTGGTCCCATTGCCCCCATATAGGGCAAAACTCAGCTAAAAGTAGATAGCACACTTGTGGCTCCATCCATTACTAAAACTGCCATATTAAGGTCAAAATTTACTTTACTGGGTAAAGTGTAAGCAATACAGACACTGCATGTGAAACTAAGAAGCAGCAATGCATCCTCAGCTTGGGGCTGTGCCTGGATACAGTCCAGGTTTTCCCTTGCAATATACTGTATTTCTTGGGCTCTTAAGTGCCAGGGATGACACCCATGTATATTACACTAGCCCATGCTCCTTTGTCACCAGTGCTAAGGTCAGGCTTTCACACTAGGAGTACATTTTTGCCCAGAATAAATAAAAGATGGGGCAGGGCTTCCTGAGGCTGTGTTTGCTGGCACAGCTTTCAGTCCCACTAAAATTGTTACCCAATAAGGGAGTGTCACCTCTGAAGTACAGAAAACAATATATCATGAATTGACAATAGACAAGGACAAATGAGACTTGAAATGTATTCCATTAATAAAAATACATATACAAATATACAAACAGCTCTATGGACAGAATCCTTCTATTAAAATAAAAAGAGGTAAATTACTCATTCTCAGAGATAACTTGCTAGTTTTGTACAGTATATTTATTAAGACCACATAGCTGTATCCTGGATTTTAAGGAAAATAAATTATAATATTATTAATAATAATGATAATAATAACAACAACATTAATTATAACATGAAAATTGGAAACCACTGTTCTTACTGGTGAGATTTTTCATGTAATATTCATAACAAATCCTACCAGGACTAAAGGAAATCATGCTAAATGAGTATCTAAGGTACTAGTTTTCTAGCAGAAACTAGTTGCTAAGTTTTGTGGAATGATTTGATTTCTGCCTTCTTGGAAGGTCTGAACTTTGGCAGACTTAGAAAAATATTCCATCTAGTGCCTCTTATATAGCAGCACCTCAAAGAAATTCAGAAAGGAATATATTTGGCAAATGTAGTTTCATACTTTTGCTAGCACGTGGAGTGACCACTGCATGCCCATTTTCATTGAGCATGGCTTGGCGTGTTAGCTTTGTTTTGCCACAAAACAGACTGCAAGGCAAGACATCATGGTTCTACCCTACTCTATTGCTGATAAAATGCAAAGGTGAAGATAGAAGTGCAGAAGCTCACAATTACCGGGATTTCTTCCGGTGTTGGATGGTTGGGTCATGTAGATACAAGGGAGTAAAACATCTGCGAGAAGAGTGAAGTTACTCTCACTACTCCAAGCTGATTCACTGTGCAGGTGCTCCTGCTCTTCAGGAAGTGTCAGGTGGCTTAAGAAGTCCATCACCAAATTAAAATGGATGATAGAAGACAGGTTTACAGTGAGTGATGATTACTGAAGGAAGACTTTGCACTGAAACCATGAACTTGTGTTCAAACTACTTTTTAAAGTCAAGCTTGTGCTGAATGTTGCTGTTGAGTGACCCTCTCACAGAGAAGGATAATGGTATTGGGTCTGGACAGAGATAGCTGCCCTGTTAAGTGAAATTTAACCAAGTGCTGGTCTCATTGGCTAACATGGAAAAAAGTAATTTAGACTGGGGGCAGTGATCTCATTTACAGCTCTATAAAGCAGATTAATGTTTTTTGAGATTCCTTTCTCTGAACTTTTCAAATTGTTAAAAAAAACGTAAATAAAAACAAGACTTTGTCATACAGCCTTAAGCAGTCCATTAAACTTTGTATCTCAATTATCCTTTCAGTGAAATGGTGATAATTGTCCCTACTTGCCTCACTGAAGGGTTGTGGAAATAAATTATTGTTCATAATCAGCTTGCAGGCTGAAAAAGGATGCCTTTTAAACGTTCAAAAAGGGAGGGGAATAGTTATTGTTAACATTCACAAAAAAAAAGGAGCAGAGGGAGGAAAAGATCGCAGTTAGAACTTGATTCCCCAGGTGCACTTTCTGCTGTACAGTACAGTACAGTAATCACTTCAGGACAAAGTAAGCCAGGCACATGAAACAATGCTAAGACACTCCTGGCAGAATTTTCAGTGCAGGCCAGCACTGCGACAGTGTATCCTCATGGCTTGTCAGGATCACTATGGGAAATGCACGCAAGAGCAGGCGTTGTTACACAAGTGAAGGAAGAGAAGGCAATTTATCTGTTTACTGTTGCTTAACATGGGTTTGAGCATTATTCTTCCCAGGCCTTCTTGAACACACCCTGGTACCTGGGAAAACTTTCATATGGAGCAGTTATGAGATACTGTGGTTGATGTAGTTCTGCTAACGAGCTGTGGCAGTATTTATAAACTGCAGAGCTCCATAGATAGTAATACACCTGGTAACAGGAAATGGGACACGGTTGCTCCACCTGTGCAATCAGTGAAGCAAGTTTCTTCATGTTCATACACCCTTGCGCAAGCAAGAAATGGATAGAAAGATCCTGTTGTCACCTAGACTAATCAAAACACCATAGAGACAGTAAAGCATCACAAGGCACTGGGCAAGATACAAGAGCATAAAATACACTACCTTCTGACAGTCAAATTCCCTGATACCTGTACTACCATGAAAATAATTACAGCACTGACAATGCTTGGCTGTTGGTATGGATGCTATCAGTTTAAGTTACTTCTGTCTGTATGGGAACGTATCATAGAATGGTTTGGGTTGGAAGGGACCTCAAAGATCATCTAGTTCCAACCCGCCTGACATGGCAGGGACACCTCCCACTAGACCAGGTTGCTCAAGTCTCTAACCAGCCTGGTCTTGAACACTGCCAGGGATGGAGCATCCACAACTTCCTTAGGCAATCTGTCCAGTCTCTCACCACCCTCAGGGTGAAGAACTTCTTCCTTGTATCTAGTCTAAACCTGCCCTCTCTCAGCTTCCAACCATTACCCCTCGTCCTGTCACTGCAGGCCCTTGCAAAAAGTCCCTCCCCAGCCTTCTTGTAGGCCCCCTTCAGGTACTGGAAGGCCACTATAAGGTCTCCCTGGAGCCTTCTCTTTTCCAGGCTGAACAAGCCCGACTCTCTCAGCCTGTCGTTGTAGAAGAGGTGTTCCAACCCTCTGACCATCTTGGTAGCCCTCCTCTAGACCCGCTCCAGCAGCTCCATGTCTCTCTTGTGTTGGGGGCTCCACAGCTGGACGCAGTATTCCAGGTGGGTTCTCACGAGGGCAGAGTAGAGGGGCAGAATCACCTCCCTTGACCTGCTGGCCACACTTCTCTTTAAACTGCTTGTGAAAAGCATTTCTCCTGCTCCTTCTCCCCTCTGCTAGAGCCAAGGAATTTAATCTGCTTGAAATCAAAAATTCATGGTCTCACTGGCCACAAATGTCAGATCGATGTTGTCAGGTTTTGCTTAAGCACTACCAAATTTTACACCATTTGAATTCAAGTTCTCCAACAGTGATGTAAATTAGCTTTTTTCTAAGAGTTAAGATTGCAAAATATGTTACATAAATATGGTCATCATAGTCTCAAGAAGGTTTGTCAAAAATCGGCTATATATATAGAAGAGGAAGGCAATGAAGTGTTAGCACTAAATCGTCACCTACCATCTAGGGCAGTGCTTAGCACACAGTGAAAAAGCAAGGTCTGGGCATAAATTTGGAAAACTTTCTTAAAGATGTTTAAAGGCATGACTCTTAAAGACACATAGAGCACATAATTCTAGGACTCAGCTTAATGTTTGTAACAGGGAAAATCTTCTGTGGGGTGAGAGCAACTATGGTCTTGGTGACAAAAAACCAAAAGTTCTGCCCAAAGGAGGATTGGAAACAAAACCTTACTTCATTCTGAACTGGCTGCAAATCAGTACAGCATTTCAGTCCTGTCTATTGCACAAAAATAAGATTTTTTAGATCTGGTACACTTTAAAAAGACAGAATGAAAATAAATAAAAAACCCCAAAACATAAATTGATAGAAATTGGAAGAAAAAGTAGGAAAAACATATTGAACCTTGGGGAAGGATGGAGAAGTTTGTTTTCTGCCCTATGTATTGCTGATGGCATGGCTGGCACTGCGTGCATCATAATCACAGCCATTAGAGATACGCAAGTGTATGCTGCAGATATTCTCAGTAAAGCTCTTAGCCCGTAATGACTCCTAGTACTGCACTTCATTACATATCAGCAGAAATGTGTAATTCTGTGGGCCAAACATTCCCGCACGTTGCTGTGCCAGGAGGCCACTCATTCATTTCGGTGAGAAATCCAGCTTGCAGTGATCAGGATTTCTCTGGTAAGCTGCACTCACAGTGCTTGTTGCAAGCCAGACACACACATGGGCTTTGTAAAAATGACATCATGCCCCAAACCCCTACAGCACATGGCTATATTTCCAAACAATCTTGCCACATGTTTTTCTGAATGACATTCTTGCAACATTTGCTGGTGACTGTCAAGGTTAATGAAGGCCTGCACCTCCCTGACTTGATCCACTTTTCCTGTTGCCTACCCAAGCTGGTTCTGTAATAATGAACATTTTTGGGGTTGTTTCTTGTTTTGTGTGTTGGTTGTTTTGTTGTTTTTTTTTTTTAAAGCATAACCTCTGGGTTTTGTTTTCATGCTTTATCATCCTCTCATTTCATCCTCTTTTTTTGGTATGGGATCCCTCTTCAGTACTCAGGTGAGATCTTTGCTCCTTTACAGCAGATCTAAGGCAAGAGTGATAAAAAAGGGCTTGAGAAACTCCTGTATCTAGCCAGGAAAGGATTTCTTCCACACAGGTACTTCAGAAGACAGATCTCTGACCCATGGACCTCCTCAGAAACACTGTCCGGCAGCAGACCAAGGCTGGGAGTGGTGAGGAAGCTGGGACAAGCTGCATGTGCTGGGGAGGGTCTAAGCAGACCTGTATCATGTAGGAACATGCTAGATGGCTTTTTAGACTTCAGCTAGTCCTCCAGGGCAAAGTACCTGGAGAGTATACAGCTACTATGACCTTCTCTTTGCCTGGCCTACTCCTACGGCAGACAATCTCAAACTCTGTATTTTAAGTACGGCTTACAATGGATGTATTTAATTTTACTGTAATTTGTATCACTAAGGCTGGAGTGCCTTGGTCAGCGCTCTTTAAAAATCAAGGGCTTGCAAAGGGATCTCAAATGGGAAGTAAGAGAGATTAAGTTGGACTGAAATGGAAAAATTACTAGGTCATATAACAAAGTTTAGTCAGTGCTTTTGACCATTGAACAGGAACACAGTGACTGGACTGCTGGAAATTTCAGTATTAAGCTACAGCGAGTAGCAAGAGCACAAAAGTCTACGTACCATGTCAGTAAACAGACACGTCAGGTTCTAGAAGAGAGTGCTGGCCACAAGAGAGGTGCTTAGATAGTAGGGTCAATGAGGAGTGGTAGGTCTCAAGGTCCTTCAGGCTCTGAATGTCAAGTTAGCTCTTTGAAAACTTTGCTTCTCGTTCTGATCTCACTGCTCAAGGCATCTACATCAAACACGTCAAACAAACCATACCAAGTCTCTCTTGCTGACTTTTGGAGTATCCAGTCTCATGTCTTAAAGCAGGCATCTCCTTCCCTCTTATTTCAAGCTCACTTCTACCCAGTTCCCCAGTAACAGGTCTCTTCAGCTGTGAGATGGGTTTGATCTTCTGAGCGGAGAGACAGAGGACCAGATTCAGAGCATGGTGTCCGCTACAGGGCAGATGTGGGGCAGCATAACCAGGGGACAGGGGGTAGGAAGGCCCTTCCAAGTCAGATGGGCACTTTCCTTTTATATCCACTTGTAAAAGGATTGACATTCATGAAAAAGAGAGTTAGGAGGAGTGTACAGCACACAAAAAAGAGCAAAGTATTTTGTAAGCACTTACTTTGCTCAGGGACATTCCAGATATTAAGGGTAAGGAAGCCAAAAGTCGAATCCATAGACAGTAATCTATGTATGGCACAGAAAAAGATGTGTGGCATTTGTGGTATCAATAGCTTCTTTCATATTACCTCTCTACTTTGGGGATGTTCTCCTGGTGTCCTTTTGGCAGTGAATATGAGCACAGTTCTGGGGTGGAAGGGGTTTTGTAAATGTTGTTTCCTTTGCTGTCCAAACAGGATACACAGGGCCTCAGAATCTCTGTATGTTGCATAGATCTGGTGCTTAATGTGAATGGGAAAGCTGACTGTTAGACAGGTCCCCATTCAGTAAAATGGGTGAATTAGAAAGGTAAGAGAAGTGCAGCAAGCTTTGGCACTAAAGGGGGAAATGCTTGAAATATCTTATGTGTATCAGAAAAGAACTGCAGACTACAAAGCTCTCTGAAGGTGCTGAGAATCATTTCAGTGGTCAACCAATGCATCCACTGAAACTGCATTTACTTTTCAGTTGGGAACAAAGAGAATAACTCAGTAATGTGCCCAGTGCAAATGGACACAGGGGTTGCTTTCTTAAGATGGGCATGATTTAAAATTAAGCCCTAACTTAATGGTGTGTTAGAAAGTGATTTTGTGTCTTTAATACAAAAGTACTTTTATAGTTTTTTTTTCATTTGTATTTCTCAGTACATTGCTACTGTTCGCAGTCTTATTTGGCTTACTCCAGAATTATCACAACAAAACTGATACAGCTGCTGTGTTTAAACATGTCTTTTAAGATATGCTTTTGTATTTTGTATTTGTTACACTGCTGTAGAGAGACTATGAAATGGACTTCTGATGGTGTCTCTATATACTGTAATTTAGTTGTAACTTTAATTTTCCCTTATTTATCTCCCCCTCTTTGTTTATTGTCTTTGAGTATCATGGCTAAAACCTGACTAGAAGCTCTTTGAGGAACAGTCTGGCCTCTTTGTAGTATCACAAAGTATGCAACATACTTAGAGTAGAAGTGAAATGAAATTATAATAAAAAAATCTAGATTTTGCATGTAAGTAGCTATGTGAATTATAACATGATTAGATCACATTGCAGGCTTGTAGATTGCATTAATTGGAAATGGTAGCCTTGGGAATTATTTTCCTAGCCCTCAGAAATGTGGATAAAAACTGGAAACAGAGTATGTAAGGAAGGCTGTTGGTTCATTGTGTTTAAGGAAATAATAATGTGTTGAGCAAATGTTCAATTCTGTATGTACAGGTAAAGTGGGAAAAGATTACAAACATAAATTAATTCAGCATGACCAGATATGAAACATCCTATATTTCATATACCACAGTGAGATTCATGGGAGCAGAACATGGTTTTGTTCTGTTTAACTCTTGGCACAAGAAAGTACACCGGGATTTCTTTAAAACTTAAGAAAATGTCTAAGATAAATAATGAAAATCTCAGTAACACTTTGAACATGGATTTATTTTAATATCGGGGTTTTTTTTTCAAATGTTGGGCCAGGCTTTAGGCTAGTATAGCTGAACATAGCTCCATTGCAGTCAGGGTTCAATATTCTCTGACAACTGATGGTGCATTGCTTTCAGTCTGGAATCACCTTTTGGGACAACAATTACAACAGCTGATGCCATGCTGCTTACTTTTTTGCTTTAGTGATACTTGGTCACGGACTACTCTATATTTAATGCATAATAGCATGCATGAACATACAATAGCATCCTATCCACCCCCGAGCCCGGGACCTAGTTAACTGTGCTGATATCTGTCCTTTAAATCAGAGACATTAGCAGATATGGCAAAACATAGCAGAGTAATTAATTTTGCTTTTCCCAGAATCAGGTAAATACTGTGAAAGTATTCATGACCATAATTTAACACTCCTTAAACAATTGAATTTGATTGTCACACTTTTTTTCACACTGCCTTGATATTTAACTGTCTCCATACAAGGTGGAATACCTGTAGGCAATAGTTCCAGAAAAACTAACACAGCTACAACCTGTCAGTGTCTTAGAGAATGGACTGGTACCATTGTGTCAGACCCTGCCTGTAGGACACCAGTGGCCTGTGTTCTTACTCGTTACTAATAGGTTGCCCTAAAGATGCTCAGGGAGGTTGCATTCAGACCCTGCATGATATGCCTGTCCACATGAAGGGTCTGGCACCTGCTCCCCATTCCCTAAGGATGGAGACAAGGACTGCAGTCAATCCATCCCAACTTCTTTGTTCATACAGCCCTTTAACCAAAGAGTAAGTTTCCATGTGAATACCTGAAGCAGCCAGAGAAGTCCAAGTTTTTCATTTTGCCTTTTGGGAAAACTGGTTACTCCATGCCATGCATAGCTTTATTGCCCAATGAGACTTTGTTCACCAGCTCCACTCACATGAATAGATAACTGTGAAAAGACTCAGTGGCAAATAAGTTCCTGTTGGAAATAGCCTGGAGTTTCTTCGGAAGCCACACCTGTTTGTATGATATAAGCCTCTTAGTTGAGCCTCCTACTCTCTCATAGCACTGAGAAACAGTGTGTCACACCCCAATGAAAAGCAAGGTAAGGCTGTATTGAGCACACAAACACATGCTCAAGAAAATGAATGTCTTTAGACTGCCAAGCAACATTGTTCATTTAGCCATAACTAACGCTTGCGATTACATACACACAAACACATACACACAAAATACTTGTTTCCTGAGTAATATTTCTTTTTGCTTGAGAGGGAAAAAGAAAGAAAGGGTGAAGGCAAGGTTTCCAGGAGGGGGTACATAAAATGTTTCCGACTCAACTGTGCTGGAGTCATCTGAAAATAAAATGCATACTAGTTTCTACAGATGCCCAGGTCCTTAAGGGTGTCATACACAGAAATACAATATAGTATTTCCGTATCCAAACTTACCAAAATGGCATACCTGAAAAGAAACTTTAACTGTAATAAAAACCAGAGCAAGTCACTAAGAAATGGATGACAAGATACAATCTTGTAATAACCCCTTTTGGAGGATGCAGTAATTTGTAGACACTTGCTTCCTACTTATCAAAATTAACCATCACACCTTACACTGACACCATGGGGTTGGAATACATCATGCAATGCAACAATGACTCATGATGATGAGTACACAGAATGAACCTGTCCCCTATATTTCAGGTAATCCACCAGATCTACTGGTGAAGTATTGAACTTCTTGTTTTTGGGCAAAGGGCACAGCAGCTCTGTCTCCCAGATACAGTGCCAATGCTTCCACGACGTCTCCAAGCTCACTCAACAGAAGACCAATTCAAGAGCACAGGCCTTTTTCTCACATATAAACAAGCAGAAGGACAAAATCAAGTGCTAACCTTCTGGCTTTCGGTTTCGTCCTCTGCACTGAGGTCTCAAACTTAAAAGAAAGTGGGGAAAATCGTTCAGTCACCTGTTTGTTCACTATTTGCAATATATGAAACAGCTCATGCTCCTGAACAAAGAGAAATTTTGATGGATCCTGCAGCTGTTCCTTGATTTCTTCCTTGATGTCTAGGCTGGTATCACGAATGTTGACACAACAGCAACCAGCTGCTTCTACTTCTGTTCCTGGCAAGACTCTGCTCTTACAAATGTAAGCACGCCTGATGACAGACACTAATGGTTGCTAAAGGCAGTTGATTCCAGAAGTAAGCAAGTATATATTCCATTTCAGGGGCATAATTTTAGACACCGTTCTGCCATTCATCCATACCAAATCACATTCATTCCTGTCTGTACATCTTTATGTAACAGTCACTCTCTGGGTCAATGTCAACAACTGAACTGAGAGAAAACCTCCTGAGTAAAAGCAGAAGTCACAAGAAACGACCATGATGCTAAAAGATCTAGTAATTCCACATCTCTTCCTAGCTAGCAGTCCCCAGTATGCACTCAGTTGACACACCACCTAAGAAGTTAATATTTACAATAAAGAAACAAAAGTATGTTCTGCTTAGGGAAAGGAAAATGTACGCAGAATTTTATAAAATCACTATTTAAAAGCATTTCTCAGAATTTTCTCAGAGCTGCCTCCTTTGTAATGCATCAAAGCACAGCCTTCTCTCACCTGCTGTGTGCTTAATTATAAAAATATTCCATTGCAAAGAAATTTAGAAAAGCATTAAAGCATGTGGCTTTTGTAATGGGCTTAAATGGTAACTGAAACTTGTTAATTTCCCCATCAGCTTTCCCCACTTTCTTAACGAGTAATTCATGTCAAACAGGATGCAACAACACAACTAAGGATGACCTTTCATTTGCAAAGAACCTAAAAATGCTATGGAAATGTTGAATATTTTTAGAAACAGAAACTCAGATAGCATTCATTATCTAGACAGAAACTGAAAACTCTGGTTTCAAACTGTGTCTGTCTAGACTCAATATATATTAGTCTTCTGAGCCACTTAACAACAGCTTCATTGTGAAAGTGGTAATTAAGTAACCACAGCAGAAATACAAAGGACCACAAAGACATCACAGGAAACCTAGCAGCTCAGGCATGTCAGGTCATCAAGTTAGTTACCTATTGTCGTTTCTTCTAACTAGATGCTTGTCCCTGTGCAAAGCCAGAGCCTGTAACTATTATGGAAAATGGGCATAGCTCAGAATAGATGATCCCTGTGATCTGGGGTGAGCATGGTGAGAAGAGCCGAGGGTCTTACCTGAAACTGGGTGGACTCCCCACTGTTTCAGCTAGTCTCGGTTCACCACACTGTGTACCTCCCAGCTGTGCAGGAGTGGCTGTGGAGGTCATAATGACCTATTAGCGTTGCCCAGTTCAGCACGTAATTGTGGAAATGGCTGTGCAACTGCAAGCCCACAACAAAAGACTGGTCACATCCTTCTGGAAAAAAACATTTCTCTGTTTGTAATAGCATGTCTGGACTACACTATACACACGTTTTTGGACTGCGGAGCTTCTTAGTTATAGAGGCCTGTTACTTGCAGCTCATTTAAACAGCAGGTGCAGAAATGCAGGTGCTGCTTTTGCAGGATGTGTACCTGTATTTGACATCGTTAATAAGAGGTGCTCCTGAGAAAGAATCAGGAAAACTTGCTTAAGGTTGTGGTGAAACATTACTTGCACAGCAGTTTTTACCATGTTCCTGTAAGTAGAACTCTATTTTTGAGCTTGGTTTCACAAAATAAGGGAACTGGGATGTCAGAAAGTGAAGTGGTAAGATGGAGAAGCAGCGGTAAAAGCTAAGTGAGCAACTCTAGAACAATTCATATTTGATTGATTGAAATATTGTGTTAGCAGCTATTCAGAATCAACTGTTTCTAAACCAGTCATGTAATAGCCACTGAAATGTTTTTTTAAAAAGCAGTCTGAAAATGCCAGATGAATTTTCCTCTAACAATTTTAGTAGTGTATTTTTATCCTCAGGCTACACTGTCCTCAGCTTCTTTCTGCAGCACCCAAGTAGAGACTGGACAAGTCAAGCTGTGTCTTTCAATTTATGAATCTGTGATTCTGCCAAGAGAACCAAGCATATGGGTAGAATGGATGTCTCAGGGAGTTCTGGCTACTCGTGCATAAGCTTTCTTTCCACCTTTAGTCTGCACCTCCACTCAAATTCTGGGAGATTGCATGCAAATATTTGCAGATATCAGGAAGGAGATCTCAGCACGCCATATGGGAGTGCAGAGTGATTCCTGAATGCTTGGCAACTGAGCAGCAGTTGGGAAATACAGCTTGTATCTTCTCAGGCACTTGGGAAACAGACATTCCTTAGGGATGCCCCTGATGAAGCTAGTGGAGTATGCTGTAATTCTAGCCCTTGAGACACGAGTAGGAAAACCTGTGAGGTGTCCTGATGACTACATTCAATCACAAGAGATATCTTGTAATCAATGTGTTAATTGTGGACTTCAGAAATTGCTAGGCACCCAGCTTCAAGGCAGGGCTGAATATGATTTCTAAGCCAGGTATCTTTCTAAAGCACTTATTTCCTCCACTCCCCTAATACTGGGGTGCTTTGGTAAGTAAGGATGAAAACATCTGTGATTTTGCTCACCTACCTGGCCAAGGCGGGTTTGCTTCCAGGCCCTCATGGCCGTAGCAGTGAGAAAGGGCTGGGTACTTTCCAGCTGCTACTGGATCTGCTTCTACTGAGCTCAGGAACCACTTCCCACCCCAGCCACCATTTTTGTACCACAGGTGCCCAGTGTGCGGCTCAGGAGTGCACCAGCTGCTTTCTTAAGGACTAATTTCTGTGCCAGTATCTATAGATACATCTAGCTATATTATTTGTATCTATTTGTATTCTTGGAGCATCAAATATTTGTTGATGGAAGCATCAAACATTAATTTTAAATCTAGTGTCATATTCAGTCGTGAAACATCACTGCTCAGCTCAGTTCTCCTGTGATTGGATTCTGCTCCCCTTATCATGCTTTCCCTTAATTTCACCCTTTTTGGCTCTTGCTTTCAGCTTAAAAAAACATTCATATTTTTGGTCTTCTAGCCCAAGGGGGCCCTCTGACCCCCAGTTTCTGTTGTGTTGCTCCCAGATCAAATCCTCTCCCCCAGTTCTAGCCCTTGCCAGATGTCTTTGGTTCCTAACTCCCCAAACAACTTTTTGCTTATTGAATCCACTAAGACTTTGAAATTGTGCTCTGGACTGCCCTTGCCTGGATTAACGAGAACGCAACAGTTTCACAGCAAAAGGATTGCTAGATGCCAAGAACCAGGTGTCTGCTTGGGTCCAACATTTGAAAAAGGAACTTGACTATATGTTTCCATTGGTAGTATGCTTTTTCACTTGCACTCAGCATTTATTTACGGGAGATTTTTATTTGAAAGAATCTTTGTATCGACGGAAACTCAGAAACTCTCCCATTGAATGAATGGTTGCTCTTCCAGAAGTCACGCAACGTTTACCTATCTAACCAATTTGCAATTTTGTTTGATTCTTCTCCTTATCTTTACAAAACTGAATTGTCCATACAGTACATTAACCATTATGAGGTGATGTCAATGGCTAATTGAACACCATGAATAAAAAAATACAGTGAGAGTGAAAAGTCCATGTATAGTGTGTATCTGTCTAGACAATGAACAATAAAGATTTTTTTGAAGGTACTAGTGAAAAAAATCGAAGTTCATTTATTTTCATTTATTAATGAAAGACATAAATTTAAAACATTACCTGAACAGAGCAAAATGTTGTAAAACCTTCTCTTTCCCTCTCTATGTTCATATTCAATATTTCTTGAACGTGGGGTTTGATCATGAAAAAACAATTATATTTTGACATATGTTCTGCTCAGCATGTAAAATTCCATGGACATACCTGCAAACACATTTAGCTTTTAAAGAGAAGCTGTTTGCTTTATATGCGTTAGAGGGGTGACTTTTTAAACACTGGAACACAGAGATTACTTTTGAAACAAAGCTAGCCTCTAGGATTTAGGGGAGAGGATGAGAGGATTTGGAAGTTTGAAAAAAAACAGCCCTGAGCCTACAAATATATATACTGTTTCCTTTTGTCCCTCAGATACCATTGTCCATGAAGGATTCACATAAACTGCATGGGAAAAACATCAGATATGAAAAATATCACAGATATCAAGCTGTTTCAACCAGATGCTCTCACCCCTGATCACCATCCCTTTTTCTCAGATCATCACACAGGGAGAGTCTTGGCCACCCTCCTTAGCCTGTGGCTCCGCAACAATTGAAATACTGTGGCCAGATGGTTTTGTTTTCCAGGAGGTGAGGACAGCATGATATTCCCCAGAAGGAGCATTTAATTTGTTTATAGGACACGACATTTTTTTAAAAGCAAAAGAAAACACTGCTATGTAGATACAACAATTTTGCTGCAGTCTGTATAGTGGAAAAAAAAAAGTCTTTTCACCTTAGAGAGATTATCCTTGTCCTGAAAATCTCACAATAAAAATGAACAGAGACAAGGGAAGGCAAAGGAATTAAAAAACAAAAACAAAAACAAAACCAAAAACAAAACAGACAGATGAAAATGGAAAAAAGGAACTGTTAACACTTGCTTATAATAAATCCACATTGGTCTTGGTCATTGATAATTGGAAATTAAAAGGAGAAGCTCTGGAGTACCTAGCAGAGGACAAGATAGAGCAAACACTTTTAGGGGTGGGCCTTGGAACAAACCCCTGTGAAATATGGCAGCACATAGTTTAGGGAGCAAGCAGGGGTGGAGTAAGTTTGAAGAAAAAGAGACTCAGAAAACAAAAAGACAAGACTGGGCAAGAGCCATTAAAATGCTAGGAAGATTGAGCTCTCTCTACTGGGCTCCAGGTGAAGAGTAAGAACTTCAAAGGACAGTCAGGGAAAGCAATAAAGGAAGGTTAGATATTCAGAGCATATGAAGAAAAAAGGTTAAAAAGGCCTGCACGAATGACCAGCAGCGAAAAAAGGAATCTTACAAGAGATGGGAGCAGGACAGGCAATCCAGGAGGAATACAGACACACTCTCTGAGCATGTAGGGAAAGCCACAGTCCATATGGAGTTGAATTCAATGAGGAATGTGAAGGATGCTTCAAAAACTTCTACAAGGATCCTAAAGCATAAGGAAGATCACAGAAACTGTGGGACCAGTGGTGAAGGGAGGAGGGTACCTGGTGACAAAGGACATGGAGAAGACTGAAGTACTCAGTGCCTTCCTTTAGTGGAGGAGGATCAGGTTAGGGAACATTGAACTAGACTGTACACACATGCGGCCATTGGATCTGATGGGATGCACACAAGTGCTGAGGGTGCTGGCTGACACTGTCATGAGACCACTTTTGATTGTCTTTGAAAGGTCAGGCAGAACAGGGGAGGATCCTGAGGACTAGGAGAAAGCAAATGTCCCTCCTGTTTTCCGGAAGAGCAAGAAGTTAGAGCCAGGAAACTACAGGCTGATTAGCCTCACCTCAGTCCCTGGGAACATGATGAATCAACTAATCCTGGAAACAATTTCTAAACGTCCAAACGTTCGGTTTGCCCAGAACCTCAGTGATATCATTCTGAACAAAAATAGTAATAGCACAGTGAACTGGGGAGTGTATACTTGGAAATACTAACAAAGGCACACACAAGCTGTTTGTTTCAGTGGATTTTAATGAAATAGCATTTCAGTGGATTTTAAATACATTTTAAACTGGAACTCAGGTGACAAATTATTTTGCCACATGAAGATGGAGAACTAAATCACAATTTTCTCTCTCCAAAGCTTATGTAAACTATGGTTTTTGACAGAAACTCTGATGATTTAGGAGGAAACTGAAAAGTCTGCATAGAGGTTATATATACTAGTATGAGATACTTTTGTGGTTTTGGTTCCCACAGTCTTCTCAGAACTAATACCACTATTGTTACAGGTTAACTTACCAGTGTTCTTCTGCTAATGATCTAAACATACATATACCTTTTTATCAGTTCAGAATTATGTAAGTGTTTATATTGCAGCAAAATATTACAGATTTTTGCTGTTCGAAAAAAAAAAGTCTCATATCTAGGCCACTTAGGACCCTTAGGAAGGAGATTTCTATTAAATTAATCTTTCTCAGTCTGCAGCAAAGCTACACTCAAATACTGTTAACTAAATTAATCCATATTTTGGCAAAATGATGAATGAACCAGGAACAGTAGCTCTATAGCACATGGGAAGGTCGGTTGGTTTGGTTTTTTAAATTTAAATACAGTACACATTAGCATTAAGTCCAAAGCATTTGATTAAAGCACCAGGGTGTATCATGCCTTTGAGGCACGATGAGGCATCTTTGAGGAGGAGGCAGATTCGCACTGTCTGAAGAACACTGCTCTCTGTGAATCATAGCCCTCCACACTAACAGAGGGGAGACCAGGAGCACGTCCTCTAGTACTGAACTGTCACAGCTCTGGACGGCCCCTTGTTCCAGGCAACCTTTGCTCTTTTCTTTGCTCCCACTAAGCTTAATACACCCACTTAAAGAATCGATGTGGCAGGGTTTTACTGGAGAAGGGACTCAGGTCAAAGGCCTTACCCTACCTACTTCCCTCCACCATGCTCACAAAGAATCTCCAGATTCAGCTTCCTATTGTAAACCAGACAGTGGCTTGAGTGTTGGGTGCTGCAGCTTTTTACCTTAAACCGCTCATGAGTGAGAAGTTCTTTTTCCCCACACAACAAAGCATGGAGGACATAATGCTGCCTCAGAGAGGATGGCACAAAGCCGGGGGGTCCTTTGCTAAAGCAAAGTGATTTACGCCAGCTTGGCATTTTCCTGAGTAATATTGTTTGAGGACTGTTCATTCATTGGTATCGTTTGCTGAAGTATAGGAGTCAATAGCAGGTTGAATGACCTTTATTCATGTCATTTATGGAGAAGCCTCAGCAAAGTTTGTTTGCATGGAGCCACTGACCCTAGCTATTGCAAAATAAGCAGGCTGTCAACGTAATCTCCCAGGCAAACACCTTCTAGGACAAAGAATTAGCTTTACTGCTTCAGCTCAATACTTCTTCAAAACCAGAAAAAGTTTATTAAAACTGTAATTATTTGCTCAACTGACTATCGAAGACAGGCCCTTAACCTTCCCAAATTCACTGTACTGTTGTATTTTAATGCAAGGTACTGTTTTGCAGAGGCTAGTTCTCCCTTGGGAGAGAGATGCAATCCAACCAGATAAGGGCTATATCAGTTGTCTTCAAACAACTCATACATATCAGCTCGTAATTCTCTGGCTTGACTAGTCTTGTGACAATGCCAAAATTGAGCTATAAAGGTCATTGAGGTGATCTTAATAATATAAATGTCATCATTAGAGACTCACCACAGGAACAAACAGAAAAATACAGACTGCCACTTTCAGTTACAGGTGACATATGGACACAATCTGTGACAGGGGAATTTGAAAATTAAGGTAATTTGTTTTACTTGAAAATTTAATTTTAAGGAAGTTTTATTAAAAAAAAACACTGAAGCCAGTGTAAATGTATGTTGCTGGCCATGAATTATGTGGGAACTAACATTAAGCAGGAACTAACAGATGACACAGACAGGCAGTGCTGACTCTAGCCTGGACTGATACCACACCTGCTCTTACCAGAGTTATTCGTAGCTTTTCACCTGAATTTTAAATTGTGTTTTTAATTTAAATTTAGTTGATTTCCTGCCGCATTGAGATCCTAGATTTTCTGACAGTAAGTTGCCTTTAAATCTCTACATCCCAAATTCTCATGCGCAACCAGTGATACCTTGAAACCTAACTCTTCTACAGTTTCGAAGCATTATGGTGACTAGAATGTTTTAAAAAAACCATGACTGAGTTCTTAAACAGAATTTATAAACACTCCATCTGCATTAATAATTGAGAGCTGTGGAAGAAAAAAATCTATTAGGAGTGTGCATACACTGCAATATTCTGTGCTACTGGTCAAGAGTCCTGAGGAAAAAGGGTAACTTCTCATGTACAGGAAACCACAATCTCTTATGTATGGCCATGGTTCTTCCAGCATGAAGAACTAACCTGCATCTGGCAAGCTCAGTGTGCAGCCGCAGGCACTCAAGTAATTTTACCTTTCTGCAGCATACTCCAAATTAATGGAGTTAAATTTAAATCTGTTAATGCAATGCATGTTTGCCTATTACACAATCAGCAGAGATAAATTGATGTTTCTGACCCCAGATCCAAAATGCTGGTGTAAACCCTAGTGTAAAAGCTGAATGGAAGTGCTGAGAAGTTTCTCCACACGAATCCCCTCAAAAAGGGGGGCAACATCACAGTAACAGGAATTGCTATAAATACCATGATGAAATTAAGACTAGGTGGCTTAGATGATTAGTAACAAGCAACAGCGTCTCTCATCCACTGGGCACTAACCCAAACCTAGGCAAGGCTGTTAGTCCCCGCGTTGCTTTATCACTGGAGGGGCCTTGCGGACGGTACCTGCAGCACAACTACTGGGATCACCCCGGTCCTCTCAGCGGCTAGCCTGATGCGGGGAGGATCGGCGCCATCACCGACTTCCAAGTGCTCACCTACGCTGGAAATAGCAATCCTACCCTGCCACATTATATGTCACCAAGAAAGGTTTCAGACTCAAAAACAATAAATAAAATACAATAAAGGCTACATAGCCCTAGCACCCCATCCGTGCTAGGTCATCTGGGCAACGACCGGCTGCCCCAGCCCTACTTCTGCCGTTAAAGGCCTGTGGTCTCGCCAGCGGCGGCGACAAGGCCTTCGCGGGGCGGGGAGCGCTTAACAGCCACCAGCGAAGTCTGGGGACAACGAGCAGCCGCCGCTCCCGCACCCCTCCTCGGCGGCCGCCGGGCCCCACCCCGCACGCCCCTCGCCTGCCGCCGCCCCGGCCCCGCGCCACGCTGTCGCCCGCCGCCGCCGACCCGGGCGGGACGCTCCCAAGGTCACGCAGCCGGCGGCGCAGCGAGCCGCCGGCCCGGGCAGGGGAGGCGCGGAAACGGACCTAACGACGCGGCCCGCCCCGCCGCCAGCCCCGTGACTGTCCGCCCCGCCTCTCCGGGGCCAGCCGCCAGCGGGGGCCGGGCGGGGCCTGCGCCTGACAGAAAGGCGGGGGCGGGCAGGCCGGGCTGGGCCGGGCCCGAGGTTCTTCAGTGCGCGGGCGGCTGGCGGGGCGGCGGCCGGTGGGGTGGCAGCAGCAGCGGCAGAAGGAGCAGGCGGCACCTCGAGAGCCTGCCCGCGGCAGCCGTCGCTCTGCACGCCGGCAGGCCGCCGAGCGACCATTCCTCGCTTCGCTCCTGCTCGGGCCGCCGCGCCCCAGGGATGGCGGTGCTCGCCCTGGCCCTGGCGGGGCTCGCCATCTTCGGGCTCATCCTCTTCGTCGTGCTCTGGCTCATGCACTTCATGTCCATCATCTACACGTAAGCGTAGGCCGCGGCGGGGGGCTGTGCGTGGGGCCGGCGTTGTTCCCTCACTCCCCTCCGCCCCACCCGCCCGCCATCGCGCCAGGAGCTAGAGCGGCCCCGCCGTCGAGGAGCGGGGCGCCGGGCCTCGTCCCCCGCCACCGCGCCGCCTCCCCCGCGGGCCGGCGGCACCTCTCCGCCCTCCCCCGCCGGGTGCCAGGCACGGGGAGCCTCTCGCCTCCCCTCCCCGGGCGTGGGGCCGGAGGAGCACACCTGCGGGCCGGCGCCTTGGCAGCGCCCGCCGCCTGTGTCCGGCGGCCCCCGGCGCCAGGCCCGGCGCGCATCCCGGGGGTCGGGTCGGCTGTTGTGGGGGCATAGCTAGTACCCTGCCGTCGGTCTCCGGGTAGAAGCTCTCTGTAGGTTTCTGCAGCCTGCTTTTGCACCCAGATCTTTGCTCCTTTGCCTTTAGCGCTGCTGGGGAGGGCTCGGGTTTTGTTGTTTGCTGGTACAGCTGTAAAGCGAGGATTTTCTGCTGATGGTGGGAGACCAGTGGGCGTAGCAGTTACAAAATGTGTGCTTTTTTGACTGGAACGTGTGTACAACAGAACAGCCGAAGTAGCGCAGTACTCTGTGCTGATAAGACAGAATTTTAGCTGTAAGTACACTTTTTTTTTTTGAGAAATGATAGTACTAGTAAAAAGAAGTATATATAGTGTCCAGACCTTTCCTGAATACCGCCAAAGAAAAATGCTCTAAGAGTTTGTGAGGAATGTTTGCATTTTGATGGCTGACAGACAAAGCATATTCTTGCTTGAGCTTGGCAAAGGAATTGTCTTGAGAGTATGTGGGGAAAGGTTTAAGAAGGCACCTCTCCTTCTGTAGAAGGCCATGTTATTACTCCCTTAAATAAAAGGCCGCTGTTGCATCACTACAGGGATTAGAAAATACCTGAATTTCTGTTTGCCTTGCTTATACTTATCTGTTCTCCTTTTTTGCTGTTCCACATACATCTGATAGGTATCTGTGATAAACACTAGCATTTGCTGAAGGCAAAGCTTCTCTTGAATTCATGGATGCTAGAAGACTTGCCTTTGCCCTTGGTCATGGCTGTCTTGTTCTTTTTTTTATGTGAAATCACTTATAAGCTCTAATCGCTTATCTGTACTGTAGCTTGGTTGCCTTTAGATCTTATATTTTCTGAGATAATTAACTTCTTTCTTGAAAACCAGCAGTATGGGTTGTCTTGGGCACAAACGGCAGGATCTCAGTGCTGGGGAGCTGCGAGGGTGCCTGGTG
The DNA here is from genome assembly GCF_034619465.1 of Leptosomus discolor. NCBI lineage: Eukaryota > Metazoa > Chordata > Aves > Leptosomiformes > Leptosomidae > Leptosomus > Leptosomus discolor. Next base: position 23,681,047 of record NC_141419.1, read on the forward strand.
GGGGAAGAGACCATGAACTACCATGGGCACAGCAGATTCTGGACAGTTTTGAAGCTGATGAAAACAGCCTGTTGCATGCTAAAACCTCAACCTATCAGATGAGTGCATGTGGTGCTGCTGCTCACAAATCTTTAGTGGCAGCTGCGAGGGGCATGAGACCCAAATGTAGATATGGGGGAAGACATACGAGAGGATAAACAGGAGGAAAAAGGATGAAATACACCAAAAGACAGGGAGAGGAGAGAACACAGAACCAGAGGAAGGGCACATTGTTAGGCAGCCTGTGCTACAGGAGCTACACCCTCAGAGGGACTACCTCCTGTGGAGGCTGCACACTGGAGCAGGGACACTCCTGAGTGGACTGTGGGCACGCCAGAGCAAGTATACATAGCCCTGAAGAGACTGTGACCTGTGGGCAACCCATTCTGGGGTGGAGACACCCTGAGGGAGGGACTGCAGCCTGTGGGTGACCCACCCCTGAGGAGACTGCAGCCCGTGGCAGACCCATACTGGGGCAGAGACTCTGCCAAGGGGATTGCAACCTGTAGGTAAGTCACTGCGGAGCAGGTACGCCTGATAGAGCAGAGTGACAGTTAAGAAGCAACCAGCAGTGGAGGAAAACAGCAAGGTGTGGCAGAGAAACCATTATGCACTGACTCTCACCTCCTGTGTCACCTCACTGAAGGGCTTGGGAGGGACTCAAGAGTAAGGAGCAGTGGAAGCAAGCAGTTTGGATACAGAGGTGGAGAGGAAAGGTCTGAAGCTGAGCCTGGGGAAGGAGGACAAAAGGTGCTCCCCTAAAAGTTGGTTTGTTTGTTTTCCTAATACCCAAATCAGTAATTAGTTGTTTGTCAATTTGCAATAATTTAAAGTGAGTACAATTGTCTGACTTGAGGTTGTCTCGCCTGTGGTAGTAATTGTTGGGGAACACAGGGAGCAACTGGACCTGGTGTGGCCTGGGGCTGGAATATTTGCAGTGGTGTGAAACTTGGAAGGAGTTGTGTGTTTTGTTATTAAGAATTTGTGTTGCAAGTGTAGCTATTGTGTATGGAGAGTTAATACAAACAGTGTGTTAACAGGTGGAAAACTTGCCAGCTGCCAAGGGGATGGGAAAGAATTGGGGATGTCATGTTCCAACCAGTGAGACCCCTGGAGAAAAGTGTGCTTCTAGTAGGGCTCTCAAGATACCATCTCAGCAGGTCCAGAGCCAACAGCTGACTGTCTTTGTCAGAGTAATGGGCTGGTGGTAACAGGGGTATTTAGTGTTCAGTGCGAAAAGGTGGCCCTTGGTTGGAGGTGAGCAGCTGGTAGCACTGGAGTGACCAAACTGCAAGCTGCAAGCTGTGCTGGGTTGGCAGGCTGTTGTGGAGAAGCTGCCCCAGTTACAGCAATTTGACAGATCTGTGGAAACGGGACCACTGCTCCCCATAATGTGACCACACAGCTGCCCTTTGCTTGTAGTGAAATTAGAGAAATGCTGGACACCTACAGCAGCTGTCTCAGGGAAATGTCCCTGTGGTGCCTGTGGTGGTGCTGGGAAACTGGAGCTGGTGGGATATAGCTGATGGCTGGAAAAAGCACTGCACAGTTTGGAGCCTGTGCCACTTACAAACACTGCTCTGCACAAGGGAGGAGGGTGTGGGGTTGTCTGGTGGAATGGTATGTGAAGGAATAGCCTAGTCCTGCAAGCGAGGTACCCTGTGAAGGAAATTAGCAGAAAGTAATCAACTGTGTTTGCTTTGACTGGTGGAGCGCATTTATGGGGAAGACACCCCAGACAGATGGTGATTATTAATGCCATGGCCTGCAAACTCTGGTGACTGGACACTGTTACTAGTGCCCCTCATCTCATAGAGAGGGTTTTGCTCTTGATAGTGGGCACAGCACACTGCACCCTTTCCTAGACCACTGAGGTATGAAGGGGGTCTTCACTTACAGACAGAAGCTCCTTTTTATGTCAGTGGGAGGATGTAGTATTAGAGTAGAATTATGTGGTACTTGTCCTATACTGAAAACTACTTACACTGTACCTGTTAAAGGAAGAGAAGAAGAAAGATGAAACTAATTAGTCTTCCTGTTTTCTCTTTATGGACAGTATCGTTGGTTTAACATGTTTTTTAAAGTCATTGGGGTAGGGACTGTTTGTCTTCGATCTGCACTGAGTCTAGCAATGCTGAACTGGTGAATTGCAAGGGCCAATCTGTGCCACTGGAGTACTAAGATAATGTTGAAATGTGTCAGCAAAGCTGTTGTGGCCTAGGTAGTTGTCCTCCTGTGGTTTCCCATTGGTATTTTAGATGTTTGACTTGGCAAAATGCTTAGAACATGTGTGAATTAAGTAGATTATTCAAGAAAGTAAGCTTTTTTGCCTTGAAGTACTGTCAGCAGTTGTCAAGGTTAAGGCCGTGGTAGTATTTCAGCTGTGTTGGTTTGTGCTGCAATTGCTTTAAAAGATGTAGGTTTTGGATAACTAAGGTACTGTACAAGACTTCAGTTGAGGGAAAAAGTCTGTTCTTCCATACTGCATTTGCGAAATCTGGTTCTTGCGGTCCCTTTCCCTTACTGCCTCTCCCCACTTTGAATGGTTTTGGTTTGTAAATAAATATAGTAGGATGGGTTGGTTTCACACTCCTTTAAAATAAACAGGTGGACTGCAGCAATGAAATGCAGATAGCCACACTGTTAAGTCAAAAGGCCAATCTTTATAAATTGTCTAATGTATGTGATTATGAAATGGGTCTTGGTTTGGTGCTCTCAGTAATAGTCGGTGAAGTAAACGCAATAAACATGGACCAAATAGCGGGTTTTTTTAGCTAGTAATTAGATAAAGTGCAGTTTGCATATATTACTCTGCACAGTAAGGCTGTGATATTTAACCTGTTTGAGTTGCTGTCCTTCATACCTAACTCAGGACCTTGACTAAGACCCTTCCTTGCTTGCATGTGGGTGCTCTCAACTCAGTTGGAGTTGAGCCACCAGCTGGTCCAGTAGCAGGAGTTTAGTATTGCAGATTATCTGATATACTGACTCTGAAACCACCTGAAGTTGTGTACTTTAATAGACAACTAAAGTGAAGTTTCAGAACTAAACCCAAATGTATAGCTATATCTGAAATGGAAGAGCATGTGTATGATGTGCTAATAAGGAAAAAAGATTTATAGTGTTGGCTAAAGTGTTGTTCAGGAAACTGAGGGGTGAATTTGGATATTTTAACTGTCTTAAAATAGTTATTTAATGAGTCTTACTAACTTCAGTGTAAAGACATGCAAAGAGTGGAACGGAAGTCTTGTGAAATCAGGGAAAAAGTAAAAACCGAAACAAAACCAAAGCTGTTTTCTTGGGGTTTATGGCACTTGGTAACACATCTTGTAATTCTGAATCATTGGCTAGCAAGATCTGTGGCAGTGGATTTGTTGTTTTAACTGTGGTTCAAAATAGGTGGTTCTAAGTTAATAACGATAGGAGCTTTCTGAACATGGCGTACCTCTTTCTAAAATAAAGCTGGCAAGTGAAGCCTGCAGAACTTAGGAAATGCCTTATTTAAGCATAATCAATCTGATCTCAGTTTCCCTACTATATCTTCAGACCTATGTCTAAAAAGGAATGAAAGGTTTTATATTTTTTTCTCTGAATAACTGTCACTTCTTGTTGTTGATTTATTATTTCAGCTTGAACACCAAGTAGAGGTGTGTATTGCAAAGTTATTCTGGGACTGAGGAGAGGCAGTAGAAGAAGAATAAGGCTTTTAAGTTGAGGAAGTCAAATTCAGTCTTTGGCAACTTGGACTTAGCATTGCCTCTGCCACAGAGTTGCTAGAAAATGTTTGGTAAATCTCTTAAGCTGTTTATGTCTTGCTGCTTTATTTGCCTGATCCACAAAACTGGACTCATGCAGTCATGTTCTGGTTTTGAGTCTCTGTTCTTGTAACAGCTGTCAGTGGCAATTCTAATTATAGCACTTAATGTAAATCAGTTTCTTGAAGACATCCCCAGTCAGTTAATAGTGAGGTTGTTCATTGCCTTGGTTCCCAGGTGCAAGGGAAGGGTAGTGCATATCACTTAATTGATAAATATATTGCTGGTTTTAGCTTTTAAAAATAATTTAGTTGTCTGTAAGTTATAGTAGTCAATGAAGAAATAATGCATTCTGCATTCATGTGGCATTTGGACGTAACTGGGCTCATTGCGCCTTGTCTCCTGAGTGAAGCCTAAGACTTTCAGAAACACAGATGTAGTAAAATATCTGAATATAACTAAAAGTAACTAAACCTTAGTGTAATGCATGTGCACACAAGGAAGAAATTCAGTTTGCAGAGATGAATAGAACTCAAGTTTCCTAAAGTACTTCTGCAATATTGAAGAGCTTTCTAAACCTGAACAAAAACCCCCACACAGCCGATGTTTGACTTTTGGTTTTTTTTATGTGAAGTCATTGTAATATTTTGGTTAATAATCTATTACTGTATGGTAGTTGTGACCTTTCATTCCTAAGAAAACAACTGTTCTATTTCTTTTGCTCCTATTCGATTGGCTTGTCACTCTGTTTTTCTCTTTGTCCCTGCCTTGCTGCTCAGTCCGTGATTTCCATCCAGGCTTACCGTGCTCTGTTCTCTGACCTTTCTGATTGTTTTTCTGTCCTCTCCTTTTGATGTTTTTGCCTGTTGGGGGAGTGCTTTCTTCCTCTGGGCTGTCTTATATTTTCCACTGTCAGTGTCTGGCAATAGATTGGCTAAAGTAGCTGTTAAAAGCAGTAGTAGTTACTCACTTTGCTGTAACAGGGTTGCGTTTTCGGTGGTTTGTGGAAGTGCTTCAGAGGCAGTCTTGTCACAGATAGGAGCCAGGAGGGGATGTAGTGTAGATCTAATTTAAAAGGTGATCTTTAGAGAACTCTCCTGTTACTATCAAAACGTTAGTTCAGTTATGCCTGGTAACACCAGATAGACTTTGGTGGAGATAATGCAAATACTAGTTTCTGAGATTAGAGGTACCCTTCCCTTGTGTTGATAGTCAAACAGAAAACTGAAGTGTGATTGTACTGGAGTTTCTAGAGGAAGTGGCTGGAAGATGTCTACCACATGCAGAATACCATGTCTGTTCTTGGATTTGTCTTCATTCCTTAGTTGAATCTTTACTGAACTTGAACACTTACACTGAAATTTTCCATTCAGGTGGTCTACCGCAGGGTAAATGGCTGTTCCAGTTATGTAGCTGATGACAAGTTTGATGTAAAACGTTGGTAACTTTACCAATAGATAGTTGTCTTATATATAGATATGTCTCATGATCTGTGTTAGCGATCTCTTTCTGCAAAAATTTAGAGGGTTAAAAGCAAGAAAAAAAGGGACTTGGATGTTTGACTACAAACTGGGACATTGGAGAAGCATGAAAAGTTATAAAGTTATCTGAGGCTTCTGTTTGATCTTGGGTAACATTTTCCTCTTCCTGCTCTGTCTCTCAGTAACCTTGTCTCACATAATCTGTGCATTGAGCATAGACCCTGCTTTATGCAGAAACCTTCAATTAGTTGGTATGAGTGTTACATCCATACAACTTGATGGGTTGCTTTTACTCAGCAAGTGGATGATGGCATTGTAGCAGAGGCAAGTCTGGAAGGCAGCAATGCAAAGATAAGAAGTCAAGTACAGTTACTGGGGAGAAACACAGGAAAATGACAAGGGTGTGGGAACCCACAAGTGGCTGAGACTTTTCTCTAACAACTTACAGGCAGAGGTGAGAGTCAGTTTTTCAGCACCGTGAAGGAGATTGGAATGCTTCAGGCTGGAAATCATAGAACCATAGAATGCATTGGTCTGGAAGGGACCCCCAAAGGCCATCAAGTCCCCTGCAGTGAGCAGGGACATCTTTAGCTCCATCAGGTTGCCCAGAGCCCCATCAAGCCTGATCTTGAATGTGTCTGGTTCCAACCCCCTGCTCAAAGCTGGACCAAATTTCAGCAGTTTGCTCTGTGCACAGTGGGTGGATAGGATAATGATAGCTTGTGATAGAATATGGAAACCACTGAAGGGATGCTAAGTTTGAGATGCGCAAAATCAGCGGCGGTCAGTGCTGGAGCCAACAGTGTTTGACATATTCATTAATGACCTGGAAGACAGGATGTATCAGCAAGTTTGCTGATGATACAGAGCTGGGAGGAGTGGCTGATGTATCAGATGGGTGTGTTGTCATTCAGAGGGACCTGGGCAGGCTGGAGAAACAGTCCGGCAGAAACCTTATGAAGTTCAATCAGGGCAAGTGCCAAGTCCTGCACCTGGCAGGAATAACACTGTGCATCAGCACAGGCTGAGGTGTGACTGGATAGAAAGCAGCTTCACAGAAAGGACCTGGAAGTGCTGGTGGATGCCAATTTGACGAAGAACAGCAACGTGCCTGTGGTGGCAAAGCAAGCCAAGAGCATCCTGGGCTGCATTGCTGGCAGGTTGAGAGAGGTGATCCTCCTGTTCTACGCAACACCAGTAAGGCACAGTGGAGTGCAGTGCACATTTTTTGGGGTCCCCAGTATGAGAGACATGTATATACTGTTGCAAGTCTGCTTGGGGCTACAGAGATGGTGGTGGGACTGCAGCATGTGACATACAAGGAGAGGCTGAGAGCTGGAACTGTTCAGCCTTGAGAAGGCTCAGGGTGATCCCATCAACGTGTGAAAATACCTGATTTTGGGGGGGGTGGAGGGATGTGATGAAGATGGGGCAAGACTCTTCGGCGGTGCTCAGTAACAGGAAGAGAGGCAACAAGCACAATTTCAAATGAAAGATTCTCATGCTAAATGAAATAAGACTTTCTTGGTTGAACACTGGAGCAGGATTTCTAGAGAGGTTGTGGAGGATCCATCCTTGGAAACAGGAAAGGCTGACTGGATGCTCCCGAGCAACCTACTGTAGTTAACCCACTTTGAGCCAGAGGGTTGGAGTAGCTGGTCTGCAGAGGTGCTTTCCAACCTCTGTTGTTCTGTGATTTTTGTGAAAGATGACACTCAAGCTACAGCGTGGACTATTAGAGGTGTAGACTGAAAAGGAGGTTGTATGGTGGTTGTAGGTTATATATGTTGCTTCTTTTAAACAAGTTGAAATTTACCTGGCACTGTGTAGTCACAGCAGCTAAATTTAAGTAATCCTTAGGGAAAGACAGATCTGGAGAAAGCAGGAGTTAATTTTTGAGTTATACTAAGATTGTGGTTGAATGAGTTAATCTTTGTGTTACAAGATTAATAATTAGGGAAAGCAGAACAGTGCAGGACCAGAAATATGAGAGTGATAACAATGTGGGAGACAACCCATAATGTTGGAGGCAGTTAGGGAAGGCCGATTTTTTTTTAATAGTGTGAGTCAGGAGGATGATGCAGACTATAAACTTTGGGGTGACAAAATGGTAGTAGTGGCTCTGAACATGAATGATTTAACAGAATGCAAGGAACTGAAGCCTAGATTAAAGACTGTCTAGTGTAGATTTAAAGGAGAGGAATTGTGGCAGACTGGATGGTATGCTTATGTTGAGAGGAGGGAAGATGGTGCAATGGATGTGAGAAATGGGCTTTAGAAGGAAACCACATCTGTGTGAGTGGTTTGTTTGGAAGGGGAAGATAGAAGATTGAAAGATTTAGAGTATGTAAGGAAAATAAGGTGAGTTGGGTTAGCGGAGCTCTTGGAGGACAAAAAGCATCCAGCTTTGTATGTCAGCTGGAGTTGAAGCTGAACGGTGAGATGAGGAAGAATATAATCTTTGTGTTGGGTTTTGTTAGGGTACGAAGATTTCAAAGAAGTTTAAAGAAGCTGAGGCTTTACATGAGCCTGCATAACTTTTGATTAACGTGGATAAGTAGTGGTAGATGATGGTAGTGACTTTAACTTGTGAAATTTCTGTCAGAACTGCTCTGTGGCATGCTAAGTGTGTAACTAGTTTTACTGGTTTTCTAGAGTACCCTTCAATATTTCTGTCCTGGGAATTGCATAATGCTGAAGAGTGGTGTCAGAGTTCACTGGAGTTTTTACATTTTATTTTAACTGAAATGAGGTTCTGTGGGTTTGACACACTTTTTGCATTTTACTGAGGACTATGGTTTAGAAGAAATAATCAATTAATCGCTTTGTGAGAAATTGTTTGCTATAGATTAAAAAAAGCTTTTTGCTTTGCTGATTGCAAGGTGAATAGTTTTGAGTTTTCTTAAATACGTTGGGTTTAATAATAATTGATGAGGACCTAGGCTACAGTATACCTTCTCATAATTGGCCTGGGTGAATTCATACCTTGAGTCAAATTATTGAAGTTGTAGCATGCATAAAGAAAGTCTTACACTGTGGTTTGGACAAGTAAGGTAAATGTGTTTACAAGTGTAGACAAAGATAGAAAGCCGAAGTGAAGCAGTGTACTAAGTGAAAGATTAGGACTATCTTTCAAAAACATTTGAAAGAAAATGTTAAAGTAACACTTCTACAGTCAACACCATACTTGAGAGCATTTCAGAAGAGCCTTTTATATATATATATATATATGTATATTTCCAGCAGATACAAGCCAGAAAAACTAACTTGGTACATTTCACCTGTTATCTTTCTAAAAAAAGCCAAGCCACTACACTTAGTTTATAGATCCTCAAAAAAAAAAAAATTACCTCCCTCAACACTACACAATTTACATACGACAATCTGGTTCGAAATGCTGTTATGAAACAAATGCTTAAAAGGAAGTATAGAGTATCTTAATTTTGAAACGTCTCATTAGTATTTCAAAAGGTTAACAGGTAAAACCCTCGACACTATTTCAACCACACACTGTATCACCTCATATTGTGCAGTCAGTATAGCAGGCCGGGGAAAAGGCAGAAAACATCCATAAGTATGGTGTTGACTGTAGAAGTGCTACTTTTAAGTTAATATTTTCTTTCAAATTTTTTTTTGTGATTGCTTTCTTCAGTTTCTGTTGTTCCTTATAGGAGAGTTATTCAAACTTTCCAGGGCACTTGCAGTGTGAGGGCAGTGACACTGTCTTGCTGACTATGATGCAGTCCAAACAAGGTTTATGGCTCTCTATTACCCCAACTGAGGGTAGTAGGGCCTGGGACTGTGTGTTCAAACTTGTGTGAACTGGTGTTTGAGTAAGGTTTCTGCTTCAGTGATATGCTGTTTTGTATTCTGAAAACATTTGCAGCTGAGTTAGTTAAATAAAAAATGGCCTGCCATCCACTGAAAGTTTAAAAAAAAAAAAAAGTTGGCATGGTATCTGCTTTATGATTTGTTAATGTAGCTTCTGTTTAGTCATTAACATAATTCTGTTATGGGCAGTTAACTGTTTTGGAAGCTTTTAAGGAGAAGAAACTGGAAAATGTTGATGGGTGGCAGGGATCTTTGGCACCAAGGGAGCAATAAGGAAAAGCATGGGGTCTGTTGGAAGCACATTATCTAATGTGCTATCTTTTAAACTTGCACTTTATAAAATGAATAGGCCTGAGCTATTTTAATCCTATAGGTTTGCAAAATGAGAGTCAGAAAACAAACTGAATAGTCTCACAGTAGAAATGTTCTAAGGCTTTGTGTTTTAGAAGATCGTATACTTAACATTGAGGGGTTGATCCTGTGCTAAAAGTTTTCTGCTGTGGTTGGTTTATCTGGCCCAGAGTTACTGCCATCCACTGGAGATGCTTTCATAAATAAAACACAAATCATACTGGAAGCCATTCTCTGAAGTTGCATAACGTTTATGGCAAGGAGTCTGTATCAAAAAGCATTTCTATTTCTATGCATCAGTGGCTCTTGATTTGATATTCAAAGAGATAACCCAAATACTCTCCAACCCTATACCTTTCTAAAAATTTCTGCCATTCTCATCTGCCCTTAGTGAGCATGTGGCGACATGGTGACTCAAATCAGCAAGCTAGCTTTTTCTGTGGGATAGTTCTCTGATCAGCAGGCTGATCCAATTTATCTTGTGGTGCTGACTGCTTTATAGCTGCCAGTAGGCTGAGGGTGTGGGAAAGCAGAAACAGGGAATGAATTGCTATTTTGATGGCAGCCTGCAGATAGGCTGCAAGGAAAAACTCTGTGTTCGTTGTAATGCTTACTATGATCCAGTTATGGCTGTTGTAGACAGCTTGCTGTGTTTAGTTTAATTTCAGGTTTCAGGATTCAGACTGTAAAAGGGTTTCCATTACTTCAGGTTTAACTGCAGTCTATTGTATGGGAGCCTGTTTCTCTTACTGTGCAGGTGTGGGGGCGGGGAGGGGTGTAGGGAAGGAATTTCTAGATTTAAAAAAAGGGAGTGTCTGCTGGTTTTAAATTGAGGTCTGTAGTGTTTGTTCATTCTTCCTGAAAGATAAGGGGTTTTTCTACTTAAAACTCTGAAACATGTTTGAAAGAAGTTTAACCCCCCCCCCCCGCCGGCCAACTTTAAAGGGAAGGCTGTATCAAGGTATGGATTCCATTTACTGAACATGACTTTTGTGGTAATATTTGGAAGATGCTTTTTAAAGAGTTTCAGCTGTGTATGAAGATTTCAAATTCAAAATGTCAAATAGCACTAGATAGGACTTACACTGTTCTGCATTGTATAATTTTGTTTGTCTTTATTACTAGCCACTGATCAAATACTGCTTCCCAAAAGTGGAAGACAAAATTGATGTTTGTTTTTTGAGAGTATTTACCTTCTGAAAAATAATTATGATCATAATCTAGGCTCTTTCTCACTCAGTTCCATCTCAAGACCTTTAATTTGACTCTTTTTTTTTTTTTTTTTTTTTGTGGAAAAGCTTTGACTCTTTCTATTTTGGAGCTTGTTTGAAGGTTGCTGGGGTTTTTTTTAACTCATTCCTCTTCCTCTCCACTACCCCTTGTGATTTCAGTCATTGTTTTCTAAGGTGCTTTTCTTTTTTCCTCTGGGATATGTAGTACAGGAAAAAATACACATTGGTATTGAGAGATGTTTGGTCTGACTTCTAAACCCTCAGCTAGCATTTGATGAAGTGCTAACCAATTGCAGGATGCTTTTCAACATATATTTCTAGTATGCAAACCACAGGATTACATTTTCTGTTTTGAGTTTTTTTGCAGGCAGGCACAAACCTATGACTGTTTCTCTGCTGGCAGCTGTCCACAAAAAGTCTGTACTACAAAGTGAGCACCTGAATCTTACCTGACATTTCCTTCTTTCAGACGTGTATACTTCCTTATATCTCTGAGCATTTTATCAAGGCCAAGCAATGTGTTAATGTTTTTAGTTGCAATTGCTGTCACACTAGAAGTGACATTAGGGTTTCCTTCTAAGTCCTTTCCACTTGTCTCCAGCTGTGCATTTCTGCTGCTCCCTGTTGTCGGATCTGACTCTTGTGTAATTGTTAGGCCGGTGGGTGAATTGACTTGCTATGTGTCCGTGTGGCCATTGAATCGCATATAACCAAGTGGCAAGAATGGAGGATGAGGAAGACTGCCTACCTGAGAAAACTCTGGTGTTGATTGGCTGGTGGGATGGGTTGACCTGGGCGAGCAGCCAGGCAAAGGTGTCCTGAACTGGCATCAGCACACTTCTATGGGGCGATCTCTTCATTTCAGCTGAGAGAGGTAGAAGGGTGGCATGCCTTGAGTATTGCTTCAGGAGTCACTTGTGAATGCTGACACTGTTTTCTGCTAGTAGTTAATTCTAATTAGCTGTTTCTGGCAGGCGAATAAGGGCAGGGAGCAAGGTATAAGTGATTAAATACTGTAAAGGAAAACTGATGTGGAGCTGGTTGTGGAAGGGCCCTGACCCTAATCCTTGTGTATGTTTCCAGAGGAAGGTGTTATGCCTCTGATGCTTCCTTTGTGCCGACACTGGTCCTCCTCTGACTCCATGGTGAGTGGGCTTATGCTGGTCATCCATGGGCAGCTCAGCTTTTCTGGAAACTTCTGAAGCCTGAGGAGTTAGGAGACCCTATTTCCCCTCTGTTCCTGTGATCTTGGCAGCACATTCACAGCCACCTTCTTGAACATGTTCTGGAGCTTATTGCAGCATTCCTTAAGGCACCCTAACATTAATTTGGCAGAAGACAACCTGAAATGGGAGGAAAAAAGCTAGCTTTAACTTTCTATGAAGCAAGTGAGTTGAAGCAGGATTGTAAGGGGCATTGATACTGGCATGATGTCTTGTTTGGCTGGTGTTGACGACAGCACAGAGGAGAAGGAACATTGGGGGGATCTTTGCTGCTAGTGAACTGCATGATCATCTTGCCACATCCTTTTGAACTGTATACTTGCAAGATAAACTGACAGAATGCTAACGTTGCGTGTGGGGGTAATAGTTATGTGGTGGTTTAAGTATGTCAGCTAGGTCACTGTAGGATCAGACAAATGTCAGCACCACTGAGAACCACAACATATCTCAGAAAAAGAGAGGAAAGGAGGAAAGAGGGAGAGCCTCTGAGCAGTAACCTGTAGTTAAACTGGTTCAGCTAGGTTAAAAAGCTCCACTCTAGGGGGGAAAAGCTTGAAAATAAGAGCAAGTTGTTTAGTTCTTGCCATAAGAGTAATCATGTCCATTTTGTAGGAGGCCTGTGGCCACAGGTGGTATTGGGTTTTGTTTGATCTGTTTTGCAATTTTCAAATCTATCTGAAGTCTAGGAGGTCCCTAAAAAGGAGTAATAGTGTAGTAGGCCTCTTAATGCACAGGAGGATGCCTTTGTGCTTAAATCTGGGTAGAACAGTATGAGGAAATAAGCACTTGATAAGTGTGCTGTTTGGGCTTGGTTGTGTCATTGCAGTGAGTCCTCTTCTGCTTCTTTCTGCCTCTGCACCAAAGTGTCTTGGTTTGCTTCCTGGTGGGGTGGACCGGAGCTTTGACAGCCTGCTCGGGCAGACCCCTTCCTTCCCACCTTCGCAGGCAAGCAAAAACTTGCACTGTAGCTCCCAAGCCAAATGCTATCTTGAATTCATGACTGATACATAAATAAAATCTTATTCCATCTATGAATATATAATCATAGAATCATTTAGGTTGGAAAAGACCTTTAAGATCATCAAGTCTAACCATTAACTTAACACTGCCAAGTCTGCCACTAAACCATGTCCCTAAGCTCCTCATCTACATGTCTTTTAAACACCTCCAGGGATGGTCACTCAGCCACTACCCTGGGCAGCCTGGTCCAATGCTTGACAACCCTTTTGGTGAAGAAGTATTTCCTGATGTCCAATCTAAACCTCCCCTGGTGCAACTTGAGGCCACTGCCTCTTGTCCTATCACTTCTTACTTGGGAGAAGAGACTGACGCCCACCTCACTACAACCTCCTTTCAGGCAGTTGTAGAGAGCGATAAGGTCTCCGCTCAGCCTCCTCCAGACTAAACAACCCCAGTTGTTGCTAATGGATTGTTGCCAACCTCCTTTTGTTGCTAATGTATTTATAGAAACATTTTTTATTGTCTTTTATGGCAGTAGCCAAATTAAGTTCCAGTTGGGCTTTGGCCCTTCTAATTTTCTCCCTGCATAATTTCGTGACATCCTTGTAGTCCTCCTGAATTGCCTCCCCCTTCTTCCAAAGGTCATAAACTCTCTTTTTTTTTTCCTGAGTTCCAGCAAAAGCTGTCTTCCCTGCTGGCTCCTGTTTCGGCACATGGGGATAGCCTGCTCCTTTGCTGTTAAGAATTCCTTCTTGAATGCCCAGCCTTCCTGGACTCTTTCACCCTTCAGGACTGCCTCACAAGGGACTCTGCCAACCAGGTTCCTAAACAGGCTGAAATCTGCCTGCCAAAAGTCCAAGGTGTGGTGGTTCTGCTGACTGCTCTCCTTACTTCTCTGAGAATCAAAAATTCTATCATTTCATGATTGCTGTGCCAGAGACAGCCTCCAGCCATCACATCACCCACAAGCTCTTCTCTGTTCACAAACAACACATCCAGCAGAGTGCAGTCTCTGGTTGGGTCCCTTACCAGGGCTGTCAGGAAGTTATCTTCTACACACTCCAGGAACCTCCTAGACTGTTTCCTCTCTGCTGTATTGTATTTTCAGCAGACATCTGGTAAGTTGAAGTCCCCCACGAGAGCAAGGGCTAGTGATTGTGAGACTTCTCTCAGGTGCTTATGGAATATTTCATCTCCCCTTCATCCTGGTTGGGTGGTCTATAACAGACTCTCACCATGATATCTGCCTTGTTGGCCTTTGACCCTGATTCTTACCCATAAACGCTCAGCCCTATTGTCACCATCATTAGTCAGTCAAAACACTTGCTAAGGTACAAAGCCACCCCACTGCCTCTCCTTCCTTGTCTATCCCTTCTGAAGAGCTTATAGCCATCCATTGCAGCACTCCGGTTGTGTGTGTTATCATCACAGAAACATGGTGGGATGACGTTATCATAGTTTTCCAGCTGTACAATGGCTTCCAGCTCCTCCTGTCTGTGGTCTATGCTGTGTGCATTGGTGCAGATGCGCTTCAGTTGTGTTGTTTATCCTGCCACGTTTTTTAAGGGAGAAGCCCCTGTTCCTGCATGAGTGTTCTTAGGTGCTCCTGTGGTTTCTAACACATCATCAACCCTTCAGTCTTTGCTGCCGTGTGGTTTTGCATCCCCTACCTCCACTGAGACAGCACACTGAAGGACCTCGCTCACACACCGTTCCCCAAAAATGGGTGTGCCACTGTCAGGCTTATCTCTAGTGAGCCTGGTTTTATTACTTTTCACCTTCAAATATAGTTTAATGCTCTTTCATTGAGCCCTGCTAACTCCTGTGCGAAGATCCTTTCCCCCCTTTGAGGCAGGTGTACCCTGTCTGTCACTAGCAGGCTTGGTGTTGTGTAGACTGACCCATGCTCAAAACCCCCAAAATTCTGCTGGTGACACCAGGCTTGGAGCCAGATATTGATCTGCTGGCTCTTCCTGTCATTTCCTCCTCATTCCCAGAAACTGGAAGGATAGAGGAGAACAGTACTTGTGCTCCTGATCCCTTAACCAGTAATCCCAAGGCCATTATTTTAATATATTATTTTAATATATAAAAGTACAATCTCTATATAAAAAGTGTTCCTGGTTACTTAATTGTAAAATGGTCAGATGCCTGTATAAAAAATCACTGCTAAGAGAGATTGAAACTTATTTGCTAGTTATGTGTGCCTTCTCATGTGACATTGTCTCTATACCATTACGTTACTGTGGCAGGATTTAAAATGAGTTAGTATTAGTCTTTGCGAAGCAAGGGTGCTCTTAACCCTTTCATGAATTTAGGGTTGTCTGTAACACTCTTTGAACTCCTCCAATCTTTCAGTTGTATTTAATGCACTGACCAGTGCGGTGTACCTATGGCAAATTTCTTCTATGGATAAAGGTATCTACCTTTTATACATAATCATATCTTAAAACATTTCCAAAAGTAAGGAAGATATGAGGACCTCATCCTTTTTACCTTTCTGTTGCCAAAAGAAGGATAGTCTTATGTTTTTTTTTCTCCTGTTCAAGCTGTGATCTCCTGCCTGTTACTCCATAGCAGACCACAAACCACCTGTGTGAAAATGAACTGGGGAAGGGGGAGTGTGTAAATTCAGAAGTAGAGGCAGGAAATCAGCTCCTTTCAGAAGTAGCGATCTGTTAGCTTCTCTCAACGGCCTGTGGAACCATAGCCTTCAGGTGATGTCTTCAGTGCTTCCTACATTTTTTTTAGTGCTGTCTCGCAGCATTTGAGTATGTTAACAAATTTCTGAGCAAGAATTACTTACCTCCCCCTAATAGGATGATTCTTTAAGTAAAGTAGCTGCTGAGGGAAGGTTAAAAGGAGTGAATAAAGAGTGTTTAGGTTTTCAGCTCCTTTTAAAAGGCATATGTTACTACCTCTGCTGAGAGACCTAGCAGGCTGTCTACTGTAGCAAACTTTTTGCTTTTGCTGGAATACTCTCCTGCCCTTAATGAGCTGGGAAGAGCATGTGTAGTCTTGGCCTTTTTAAAAAAAAAAAAGTTTTGTTGCTTAGTTTGCTACAGGTTAGCAAGACTTTGTCATGTAGTATACTAGGCAGTGATAACTCAGTAGCCTGGATTTTGTCTCTGGGGAGACTTTTGTCCTCTGAGAGAGGAGGTCTGGATTACAGTTGCTTCTGTGTGTTGGTCATTAACTGTGTTAAGGCACTAAGTTTGAGAAAATTTTGCGGGTGCCTCTTGCATGATATAGAATAGTTGAACTAGAGCTCCTGACACCATTATGTGTTCTGCTGCCTTTTTTTTTTTTCTTTCCCCACCTATATATACTAGCACCAGACTGCTTAGAAGGTATTTCACAGTTTCTCTACCTGGGGATTGCAGACTGATCCATTTAATGAGGTGCAAAAGTGCTTATAGATAACCTGGCTACTGGTCTTTCAGACATAGGATCTGAGAGTGCCTTTAAACAGGGCTCTGCTAGCATCTGTTTCAGAGCTCAAAGTTGTTATACATTCCTTGGTGTAGTGTTTTTCTGCAGCTTACTGCATTAGGCAGGGGTATTTTAAAAATGCATTAAGCAAGTACATCTGTGTAGTTAGTGGTTTTGACTGCTCTGGGCTAACTTCAGTGCAAAATAATAGGTAATATTATATACATGGTACAAACTTTGTGAAAGAATTGCTTTCCTTTATAATTTTGAACTGTATGTGTCATACATGCTCCATGGGAATGAATACCACTGCTCACAACACCTGTCTGAGAGAACTGAACTGCCATAAGCACAAGTGAAGTGCTCAGAAGTATCAACTTGCTGCTTCATCTTACCTCTACTTTGGAGACTTTGGTGCATGTTCTGTAGCACACAACTTCATTAGAATTTACCTGCATCAACAAGGTTAATGTTATTTAAATTTAGTTAATGTTATTTAAATTTAGTCTGTTATTTTGACTTCCATGCTAAATATTAGCCTTAATTTGAATATTGTAATTTGTTTTTATGATGGTTGGTCTGTTTCTCTGGTGATGGTAGGTTTTCAATTGTAACTTAAATTCTTCTTTAGAATATGCCACTGAGATAGTCCTTCTCAGTGTAAAATAATCTCGTTTATTGTTAATTTGCCTCTTGCTTCATAGAGTCTAACAGAGCATTGCAATTACTGACATGGAAGTTGCTTCACCTTGATGTCACAATACCACAGTCCTTTCAGGATGGCAGGCTGCCACTTTTGTGCAGCGTTACAACTAGAACATGAACTAGTCTTATTTTTAAGACAGCATGTTAAAAATAGTCTTACTGTACTGAGCCATACTCTGTCAAAAGTCTCAGTGTATGGTATTTCATAACTGAAAAGATCCTAGTAGTGCTGCATGCCTCGTTTGCATGTTTGCCAAGGTTTCCCTCTCTTACATGATGTGTAGGCTTTTTCTTATGTAATTCAATCACCTGCATAGTACTATGTCTCAGCATGGTTTGTACTGTGATGCCTTGCAAGATTCTGCAGTTTTATTACTTGGTGCTGATTCTTTGTCACAGTCCTGCCTCAAGTCCGTCTTCATCCTTTCTCTCCTTACCTTTTTCCATTTAATCTGCCAATTCCTCCTCTTATTTCCTGTTCATCAAGGCTTTTGCCTCTGTACAAAGCTATATGCATCATTGCAGTCTGAGTACTGCAGTAAACTGAGTACCTTTTTTTTCCTTGCATTGTCTACCTTTTCTTCCTCCTGGTGCAAGTTGCATTGTTGAGACTTTCCCTTCTTATTGGCACTAAAGCCCTTGTTTGCTGTTTATGTTTGTGAAAATTGTAAGGAAATCCTTGTCTGTGGTAGCTATCTGAACTATTGCTTTTCTTACTTTGGTCTGATTGTCACTATTTCAGTCTACCTCTGCAGTGCCCAGGCTTGGACTCAATAACAGTACAAGGACATCATCTGCTTTGTCCTGTCTTTTTAGTGAGTCCATTGTTTATTCCCTGTATCAGTGTTATGCCCCTGGTGTCCAGCTGCAAACCTGCCTAAAAGGAGAATATTGCGGGGGTGGGTGGGCTGGTAAGGTAACAGATATGATGTTACTGTCCCATTTCAGGAAGAAATGACTAGAGAACTACTGGAGTCTCTTCTCTTAGTGGAGCTGCTTTGTAGTTCAGTGATTTCACTTTGTCAGGCACGTTCTTCAGGAGTGTGCTTCCTGGGAACTTGACTTTTTTACCATTTAACCAGGATGAAGCACTCTGTGAAGGAAACCTGTTCCGATTTTTGGGTTGTTTTTTGGTTTTTTGTTTGAGGTAGCATCTTATAAATTTTAAAGTGTGAAAGCTTGTAAGTTAAGAATTGATACCATTAGGTACATGCTGCAATAAAATATTCTTTCAGTCTGACTGCTTTGCATGTTAGAGAACCACAGTATAGAATCATGGAATCGTTCAGGTTGGCAAAGACCTTTGAGATCATCAAGTCCAACCACGAACCCTACTCTACCAAGTACATCCCTAGACCATATCTCCAAGCCCCACATCCAAATGACCTTTAAACACATTAAGGGATGGTGACTCAACCACCTCCCTGGGCAGCCTATTGCAATGTCTGACAGCCCGTTCAGTGAAGAAATTTTTCCTAATGTCAAGCCTAAACCTATCTTGCTGCAACTTGAGTCCGTTCCCTCTTGTTCTATCATTAATTAGCTGTGAGAAGAGACCAGCGCCTGCCTCTCTACAGTATCTCTCAGGTGGTTAGAGAGCAATAAGGTCTCCCCTCAGCTTCCTTTTCTTAAGACTAAAGAGCCCCAGTTCCCTCAGCCACTCCTCGTAAGACTTATTCTCCAGGGCTTTCACCCACTTTGTTGCCCTTCTCTGGACACGCTCCAGCACCTCAATGTCTGTCTTGCAGTGAGGGGCCCAAAACTGCACACAGTGTTCAAGGTGTGGCCTCACCAGTGCCAAGTACAGGGACACGATCACCTCCCTACTCCTGCTGGCCACACTGTTTCTGATACAGGCCCGGATGCTGTTGGCCTTCTTGGCCACCTGGGCACACTGTTGGCTCCTGTTCAGCCGGCTGTCGACCAGTACCCCCAGGTCCTTTTCTGCCGGGCAGCTTTCCAGCCACTCATCCCCAAACCTGTAGCGCTGCATGGGGTTGTTGTGACCCAAGTGCAGGACCCAGCACTTGGCCTTGTTGAACCTCATACAATTGGCCTTGGCCCATTGATCCAGCCTGTCCAGATCCCTCTGCAGAGCCTCCCTACCCTCAAGCAGGTCCATGCTCCCTTTCGAACTTGGTGTCGTCTGCAAACTTACTGAGGGTGCAGTTGATCCCCTTGTCCAATCATTGGTAAAGATACTAAACAGAATTGGCCCCAATACTGAACCCTGGGGGACACCACTTGTGACTGGCCACCAACTGGATTTAACTCCATTCACCACCACTCTTTGAGCCCAGCCATCTGGCTAGTTTTTTATCCAGCAAACAGGATGCCCATCCAAGCCATGAGCAGCCAGTTTCTCCAGCAGAATGCTGTGCTGTCAAAGGCTTTACAGAGGTCAAGGTGAACAATATCCACAGCCTTTCCCTCATCCATCAGGCAGGTCATCTATCTTAGAAGGAGATCAGGTTCGTTAAGCAGGACCTTTCATAAACCCCTGCTGACTGGCCTGATCACCTGGTTGTTCTGTAAATGACTCATGGTGGCACTCAGGATGATCTGCCCCATGACCTTCCCTGGCACCGAGGTCAGACTGACAGGTCTGCAGTTTCCCAGATCCTCCTTTTGGCCTTTCTTGCAGATGGGTGTCACATTTGCTGTTCTCCAGTCCACTGGGACCTCCCCAGTTAGCCAGGAGTTCTGGTAGATGATGGAAAGAGTCTTGTATGCGGTGTATACACTAACTTGCAAATTTTGGCAAATACTTTTTCTCCAGTTATTTAAATCATGTATATATTTACTTGATGCAAAGTTGATTGTATACTGGCCCATCAAGCTTTTAGAATTTAATTTTGCATTCAATCTGACAGGACTGTAGGATTAAACATTCATGTTAGTGAGTTGTGGCATGATCTTCAATTTACTTTGTATATTCGTTGCTGAAATACTAGTGACTGGGACTGTTTTCTCTGTTTATATATGCTGCTGACCCAGACTGATGTCCAGTTTCTAGAATTTTTATACTACAGTTGATAGATCCTTATCCTTTTCTTGGACGTCTTTGTTAACAAATTGATCAGTAAGATGAACTGTTTCCCCTGTACTTTCTTTCAGCTTGCTCTAAGTTTTGCCTAACTTAATGCAGGAAAAAGCACCTGACCCTTTTCTTTTTTTGCCTTGTTTACAGTAAATTGTTTTTTCTGATTACCTTGTTGGTATACTATGAGTTTTAATGCTAAGGAGGAAGGTGGAAAAATCTTGCCTCGTGTGCAGTTTGAAGAAAGTGATGCTGTTATTGTTCAAAATGCATGGTGCAAAATGCATTAATTTCATAATGTCTAGTAAGTTGAATAAGGTTGAATTTAGCCTGCATACAATGTTAAGGTTTTTAGGCTTTGTCTCTGACACATCAGCTGTCAGATATAAAGAAAGCTGTTGTTTCTACAACCAAAACTAATTTTTTGCAGCAATTCTAACTTCCAGGATTTCTTAGTTCTGATTGTGTTTTGAATGGAATTCTCTAGCGTATTTTCTTTACGTGGTTGTATGTTACTTCTCCTTTCAGACGCCTCCACCTCAATAAGAAAACCACAGACAAACAACCATATAGCAAGCTTCCTGGTGTTTCACTTCTAAAGCCGTTAAAAGGTGTGGATCCTAACCTGATCAACAACTTAGAAACCTTCTTTGAACTGGATTATCCGAAAGTATGTATACTACTTAGTGCCTTTTTTTTTTTTCTTTCCATGCCTCCAAAAGTCGTATCAGGAGTTTGGGCTAGAACTATGCACTTGATCATAGTTTGGATTTTGGATTGTTGTTCTTTCCGCAGCGAATGCATAATTATGCATTTTTACATGTTGTGGACAAAACTTACTGCTTTTTAAAAAGCTGTCCATAAAAGAACATGACCAAGGTTTATGGACAAACATACTGTGCTCTTCACTAAGATTTGTTTAATCATTATTCCCATATAAACACCACAATAGCAGTACGAAACCCTTCAGTCTTTATTAAAAGATCGTTTGAGAGGCCAGACACCCTCCCCAATTAACTACTTTTCTGTAACAGGCCCTGTAAGAGTGCACTTAACTGATAGTCTGAAACTTTCTGGTCATTCTTACTTATGGCTCATCTATTGAAGAAATGCTCAATGATGAGGTGGTGTACCTCACCAGTTGTTGGTAGGTAGGATAGTCTCTGAGCCACTTGTCAGTGTTGGGAAACAGTTAAAAAAAGCTTACATTTGCTCTTGAACACTGTTTGACTTTGTAATATAAGTGGTAAGTAATGTAAGTGATAAGTGTGTCAGATGCTGCCCTTGCTCAAAGGAGTTTACAGCTTACAGGAGCAAATGCTTGCTGCGTCATTTACTACTTGGTGTATGCTCCTGTGCCTGGAAAAAGGACTACATTTTCTACTGCGTACCTCCTGAATTCTACAACTTGTAATTTACTTTTAATAAAAACTCTTTTCTCAGTTCTTCTTGAAACTGTTTCTGACACTGCTGCTTCAGTTGTAAAAGGTCAGAGGTACATGTAAGCTGTACAGTGGGTTTTCTTTGTGTGTTTCTGACCAAGCGCTTTAAACTGACTCCTAAGTAGGTGGAGTAAAACAAACAAAACAACCCCTGCTATTCAGAACTTACTAAAAGTTGGATCATGTTTTCTGTAATGAAGCTTGGGGCCTTTTGAAAAGCTTCAGGCATGAACACTTGAATCCTTTTGACTCGATGGAAGTGCAGTAAAGATTAAGTGTGGATAAGATAAGTTTAAAGCCTAATTGAGGCATGCTGTGTATGCCAATATTGCAAATAGTGCAAAGAAGCTGCAACAATTTCTTAAGCTGTTTAATCATTATTATAATGAGCATCAAAATATTATGCAGCTGAAAGACTTGACTATAAATACAACTTGTTTAAGAATTCAGAAAAGCAGTTATTCTGGATCTTGCTTTGAGAGATAGTCTTGACCCTTACTTCTGATAACTTATACATATGGGCAGCAATCCTAAAATATTGCTACTCCACATAAATCTGAATTTCACATAACAATAGTGACAACTCTGTTTTTCCTAGGGAGAGTGAAAATGGAGGTACGAATGCTTTGGTTTACTGGGGCACAGATTATACAGCGCGAGCAAGATCCCCAAACTGTTTGGAAACACTTCTGTACAATAACTACAAAAATACTTTGTTTAAGAGATTGACATTACACCACAAAAATTAGAACAACAGTCTGTATTGCCTGGTATTTGAAGCTCAGGTGTCCAGGGAAAATTTATTGGGAAAGAATAATCTTAAACTTGTTCCAGTGAAGCTGCAGTGATAATGATTCTCTGATACTCTTCTATGATACCCCATGTGTGAAATAATCTTGCCCTGCGTAGAAGCCAGTTATACAGCTTCTAAACTGCAGGACTTGCACATTATTTTTATTAATGAGCAGTTCTTACCTACTGTGCTTATCATAAGTTTGGCAGAAATCTTTCTATTTGAGTTACATTCAAATGAATGTGATTGTAATGTTTCTGTAGATAAACATCGTTGTATTTCTTCTGCTTCAGTCATACATTTTGTAGTTCTTTACTTTATTACTGCATACAAAGGCCATTTACTGTGAATTTTTGTCTTCAGATATTGCAATGTCAAAGTTTTTTATTACTTATGGTTTAATTTCTTGGAGAATATGGGTATAGAAGTGTCATTGCAACTGAGGATTCAAGAATAGTTATTTAATTACCAGCAAAAATAGTTGTTCTTTTACATATTTAATTGGATGAGCAGCAAAGCACTAACTTATTTCATTTTCAATTTTTATGGTTCATGCTGTCATGATCATCCTGTTGTGGTGGAAGGACTCATCTGCTTAGTGAGACAGGTCTTTTACCCTTTAAATTCCATTTTCCATGCTGGTAAAATGATAAGATTCAAGTACTGCTTGCTCTTTAGGCAAATTGGCTTTGAGCTTGCATTCTGAGAGGTAGGGATGTGTTTATCTGATAGTTTGTAGTGCTAGACCAATTCTTAGCAACTCCCATCTAGTAGTCAATGATTTTAAGTTTCCACAATATTCTGAATGCGATTAGCCACTGGGAGTTTTTTTGTGTTTAACAATAAATATATTCTTTCAAGAAAAATGGTATTTAACTTAATGTCTTCTGTTGTGTGAAATACTACTTCTTACTGAACAAGAACATGAGAGATTGTCATCATTGAGCCCACAGGCAGCTTTCAAAGTTCAGATTACTTATTGGTTAAGTAGTTCACTGAAAATGAAGTTCAATGAGGTGATATAGTGTAAAAAGGAGAATAAGAACGGTTTTGATCACTAGTTGGCACTCTCATTTACAACTGCTATATGAAAGAGGTCCAAGAAAATTGTTTTAATGAGATGAATTTTTAAATCTTGGACTTTAAAAATGGCTTCTCGGTATCTTGATCAGAAACTTGCATTTTCTGAATTCTGTTCTTTGAATTGGAGCTTGTAGTAACTTGTAATAGTTCAGTAATTTTAGCAGGGAGAGGGGAAGGTTATATCAAGTATGGAGTATTTAAAGAATTTGCTGTTAATGCAGAAACACCTCCATCAAAACTTGCAAAGCTCTCTCTAATGAATGATTCTTAATGCTATTTCCTTGCGCACTATGTGTAGCTCATGTGTAAGCATGTAGCTTGATTTTCTGTTATTTTTCAGTTATAGTTTTCTGTTACCTTTTGTTGATTTTTAACTATTATCATATTAATGAGGAAAATACATATACATTGCATATACATGTTCCTGAGCTTCTTTGTATTACACAATATTAAGTGTACATGTACTGGTCTGTGTGGGTTGTCTTCCAGCTCTGTTCTGCGTATGCATCTACAAAGTAAAGGAAAGGAAGGTGTAGTTCAGAGGTGTGCAGTCAACTGCATCTTAACATCATTCCTTTAATATTTTGTGTGCTGTAATTTCATTGAATGTAAGACTGGATTTAAGACTCATATGTGAACAAAAATGGAAGTGGAAATAAAAATTTTACCTTGTATACCAGGATGTCTTGCTTCATACCTAATAGAAACCCTTCTGATAACAGGAAAACTAATGTTCCTCAGTACAAGAATTTATTGGGATACAGGCTTCGTTATTTTTTCACAGGTACTTGGTTGTGCATTAAAAATAGTCTTACTTAGCTGTAAAAAACAAACAAACAACCCCAACCCCTTTGGTTTTATTTTTAATTCTGTAACAGTGCTTGTTAATTTTTCCATTTGGTACAATTTTAAGCTTTATTCCCTAGACCATATTGTTATTAAGTGTGTGTAAATATATATGTGTGTGTATACATTTTTGTTTTTACTAGTATGAAGTACTACTCTGTGTACAAGATCATGATGATCCAGCTATTGATGTGTGCAAAAAGCTCCTTGGCAAATACCCGAATGTTGATGCTAGACTATTCATAGGTAAGCAGTGCAACTCAAAAGGTGAGACTCTTACTTGTAAAGTGGTCTTAGGTCTTCATCCCCATATACAGTATTTGAAAATAATAATCTTATTCAGCTCATGTTGGTTCTGTAGCTTAATCATCAGTTTGGGGTGAAGAAATAAGTTTGTAGTCACAATCTGTGACATGAGTCTAAAAGAACTCTAGGAAGAACCATTTATGTAGCCTTTGCAACTTTTCCCTTCTAAATCTGAAATAGTTTAAATCCTGTCTCTGCACTGAACTAAATGTGCGGGAAGTGACTTACAGTTTTGGCTGTGTTTGAGCGTGAGATCCTGCAACAATCCTCTTTCATCAGCTTAGACTGTGGGGCTCTTTCTTTGCTTTACATTTGAGTTAGAGGAGGGAAGGGATATTAGAACTCGGTAATAGAATGTCTTTTTTCTTTTCCTCTGACATGAAACAAACTGGACCATGTCTGTCAGTTGGAAGCAAAAGAGTGTGTCTCCCTTTTTTCTGCTCCTTTTTAGTTTTTCTGCGAAAATTACTGTGGAGTATAATGGTCATAATCAGTAGTCTTAAGAAATAAGAGGCAGAAAACATTTACCTTACAGAATGTAGTAATAAAGTTTGTAGTTCCACTGCCTTTTTAATTACATTAACCTTGTTACCCTGCTGTTTTGAGGAGGCATTTGAATATTTTTTTCCTTTTAAATTCTCTGCGTAATTGTAGTAAGATCTAAAATACGAAAGTGAAGGAATAATTAAAACTTAAATCCTTTTCATAAAAGTGAACTGTAAGAATTGACGGGTAAACACTTACTGTTCTTCAGTTAGTATATCTAAATATTCTGGGTATCGAGTGAATTCTAAAAAAACCCATACATCATTTGTGTATGGTGTTTGTATTTTTTAGGTGGCAAGAAGGTTGGCATCAACCCCAAGATTAATAACTTAATGCCTGGCTATGAAGTTGCCAAGTATGATCTCATATGGATTTGTGATAGTGGAATCAGAGGTGGGTGTGTGTTGTAATGTGCTGACTATTATATTGCTCTTATTCCCTGTGGGCAAGCAGTTGTTGGAGTTTATTGTGACTGAGAACAAAAGTAGAAATGGAAGGTTTATTGTGACTGAGAATACAAGTAGAAATGGAAGTTAAAAATCTGGAAAAAATATTTTCATGGTATAAAAATGTTTAATCTCCAAGTAAAGATGAAAATCCCGCTTAAAAAAATACTGTTCAAATTGTTTCCGTTATATTTATTGATTATAATAATGATGTTAATCGCTATTATTATTTTTCTGACACTTTGAGCCTCCAAAATAATGTGTATCAAAGTATATGTGCTCTTGATATTGGTAATAGAATGAGAATTAGTGTCTCTAACCAGTAGGCTGCTAATGACAGAATTGCTAAATGAACTGCCTTTTTTCTTTTGTCACTTAGTAACACCAGACACACTGACAGATATGGCCAATCAAATGACTGAAAAAGTAGGCTTGGTTCATGGGCTTCCCTATGTTGCAGATAGACAGGGTTTTGCAGCTACCCTGGAACAGGTGAGTGCAATGTTGGCTTTTTTTTTTTGCAAGACCTTGCTGACTAGAAGTTGTATAGTGCCTCTTGCCCATTTTGAGTGAAGAAATGTTTATTTTCAGCTGCAGTCACATGTCAAGCTATCTAGGATAACTTTTACCATATAAACAATAGATTACAGGATGAAAATGACGGATTTTATTTAAAAAATTATTAAAACTGAAGAACTCTTTCTAGTGCTTAGTCAGAAGGGGCCATTAATTCTGTTCTTGATGTCTGAAAAAGAACACAGAAATGGCTGTGACAAGTTAGAGCAAAGTCCAGTTCACACAGTATCTTGTTTCCAGCAGGGGTTATAAGCAGAACACAAGTAGGGCTTATAGTCTGTTTTCCTGTAATACTGTCTAAACTTTCTGTGATTTTCAGCTGAGAGACTTCCTGAGCAGGAAGTAGACTTGTATGTTTGCTAATCCTCAATATATCAGTATTTTAGGAGAGACTTCTTACCTTAACTTTTCCATTCTTTCTCTGAATCCATATAGAATTTGAACGTCTATAATAGTCTTTACCAAGGAGTTCCATAGATCTGCTATCTGTTACAGGAACACCACCTTGTTCACTCTGACCAATGTTCTTCTCTAGTGCTATTTCATGTCTGCTAATACTTGTTTTGGAAGAGAAAGTTAACAGTTAGTTCCTGTTCACCATCTTCATATCACTCATTCTGTCCTATTCTCCCCTCTCTTCTTTGTCAGTAAGTTCTTTTGTGGAATTAAGAGGTTGAGTTTTCTTGTTTGTTCCTTGTGTTTGAAGGCATGTAATTTAATCAGCTGCCTTTTATTCTAAGCTGGCACACACAAGGTATTTTGGCTGCAAGGCTAACTATTGTATGTCAAAGGCAGAAATGTGAGAGATGATAATGCAGTGTAATTCAGTACTCCTTCATTGCATGAAGAGAGGGCAGCTCATGTGATTTTTTTTTTTTTGGTGACTGCATTTCCTCTTACAAGAGAAGAGCAAGGAGCTATACCACGAACATCTTAGTACTGCTATGTGCTAAAGTAGCAAGAATTACAACTCCTGCATCTATATTCATGGAAGAGCTTTTTGCTTCCAGATTCAGCATACTGCAAGATGAGCATGCCTTTCCTTGAATTTCTGTATTAGTAAGAACCAGTGTGAAGGCCATCTGTAGGAAGAATAGTAGTGAGAGGTGTTAGCAGTCATTCCCACTGTGTCTTTATAGGATACTGCTAGTTTTAAGTTACTGAATCTTGTAAAAAGACTTGCTCACAATCTGATTTTTTTCTTTGCTGTTTCTGTTTGCTAGTACGTTAAGTAAACAAAATTCGCCTGCTTCTGTACAACCATATAGTAAGTTTCTAAGAACATGTATGTAGTTAATCTCTACAAGAGGAAGGAGATTGCATGTCTGTCAGCTATCACCAAATAATATATTAATATTAGTGATTAGTAAGTTACCTAATAGATTTTTTAAATTTATGTATTCCCTGGGAACAACCTCAATAAATTAGGAGTTAAATACCAAATAAAATACAGTAGTTTAATATGCAGATTTAAAATACACTTATAGATTTGTAAAAACACAGCCAATATTGTTACTAGATTTCTCAGGTTTGGTGGTAGACTAGCTTTCTGAATTGGTGGTAAAGAACTTTCTGAATACACTGTCATAACTCGCCATGTCTAGTTCTTTTCCCTCTAAACATTTTTGGAGAAAAAGTTTAGTGAGTAGTACTTGCATAAATACATACAGAGTTTTAAAATCCTCATCTTGGTTTGGCAGGTTTATTTTGGAACTTCACATCCAAGGTCATATATTTCAGCCAACTTAACTGGCTTTAAGTGTGTAACAGGAATGTCATGCTTGATGAGGAAGGATGTCTTGGACCAAGCTGGAGGACTGATAGCTTTTGCACAATATATTGCTGAAGACTACTTTATGGCCAAAGCTATAGCTGACCGGTAAGATGATTCTGAAGTAAGCTTATTGCTTTAAGTGCAGTTTAAATATTTTTTTAAACACATGGTACATACTATAAACTATAGGTGTTCAGGTCAACTTCACATGTATAAAGCAAACATGCTTATGACATGGCCTTTGTTCTATTAATATAGTCTTTTAAACATAATTAAGCCATATCATTGTCAATTCCTTTAGAAAAAAGTTTCTGAACTTGGTTTAAGTATTATTCAACTGGTATTTGCTCTTTGCCAATGAAGAGACTCGATAAAACACACTTAAGTTTTTTCTTATACCTATTGTAATAATATGGCACACATGCCAAAGAAACTTTTCAAGCCTAAAAAAATTCTTGGGTGTTTGTTTTCTAGTTGTTTTTTGCATCTTATTTGCATGTTTTTTAATAAAAATAAATTTGTTTTTCAGGGGCTGGAAATTTGCCATGGCCACACAGGTTGCAATGCAAAACTCTGGTTCATATTCTATTTCTCAGTTTCAGTCCAGAATGATTAGGTAAAATTTTAATCTTTACATCCTCTCCCACACACCCCTGTCACCTGCTTCTGATGTGGATAACCTGATAATGAGAGGGAATACATTTTCCAAGCTAATTTGATCTAATGTCCAGAATGCTGGAGTTCTAACGCCTAGCTTGATGCATGGTTCTTGTTTGTGTTGGGCAGCAGGCACTGACTTTCCACAAAAGTATGACTGATAAAATATTAAAAAAAACCCACAACAAAACCAAAAACCCCAAACCTAAAAAAAACCCTTAGTAACTTCTAAAAGCTATGTGCATCTTTGAAAGGGAGAATTTTTATTTTTGCAGTATTTTATTCAGCAGTGTAAATTGAATGAGATTAAACTGACATTGTCAGAAATGATGATGGCTCATTTGATGAGGGCAGGGAGGAGAACATAAACAATAATGCATAGTCAGAACTGGTTTGTTTGTCTTTTTTAGGTGGGCCAAACTGCGAATTAATATGTTGCCTGCCACAATAATTTGTGAGCCAATCTCAGAGTGCTTTGTTGCCAGTCTAGTTATTGGATGGGCAGCTCATCACGTGTTTAGATGGGATATAATGGTATTTTTCATGTGTCACTGCTTGGCGTGGTTTATATTTGACTACATTCAACTAAAAGGTGTTCAGGTACGTAGCTTCATTTTCTTTGGAGGTTATTAAAGTTACTAGTGCCATCTACTTCAGCAAAAAGTTAAGCCTAACTATAACAACAAAGTAATTTTCTTGACATCAAGGGTCAAATACTGTCACTTCTTAGTCTTCCAGCTTCAGTTATAGTAACACAAAAAAGAGTAAGTGTGGTTGGTTGTGATTTTGTTTTCTATATGCACCTGCCCCTGCCTAGGCTTTCAAAGTTTGCATATCTTCACGTTTCCAGTCTGCTCTACCTCAGCATATCCAGAAATTTTAAGCTTTAGCAGTGCAAGAGTGGCAGCTTTGTGGGATTTTGTTTTTTCTTTATCTTAGTTGTCACTGTCAGATATTTATTGGGGTGTGTATGTACTCTTAAGCAAGTTTTTAATTCTATTTTGGTAATAATGGACTTATATGATAGCTGTAGCCTACTTCTAAAAGTAAAATTTTCCCATGATGAGAAGTGAGGCCTCAAATCTTTTAATATAGAAAGATATCACAAAGCAGAATAGCATTTGTTCTTCTAATGCTGTAGGAACCATTTAGATTACTCTCCACTCTCACCATATTCCATCCAAATCTGATCCATGTTTACTTGTGAATTCAAACTTATCATAGGTCTCATCAGACTGAAAAATGGCTTTGGTAGTCTTAACACATTGGAAATAAAAAATAAAGTTAGGCCTTGTGCTGATTCTTTAGGACTCCAGGTCAGTTTAACAGTTACCTTTCTGATTGCTCTTCTCACCGTGCACAGGATGTGAGAGAGCTTTGTGCCTGCTCTTCTCTTTTTAAGCCTCTTTGATTTCCAGCTCTGTGTGTAGCTGGAAATTCGCAAATAAGCAGAAAATAGAGAGGCTATAAGCTTTTTCCTTAGTCCCACTTTTCTTATGCAATAGGCCAAAGGCTTATTTATTTGAATTTCACTCCTCTGGGAATGTGGAGGAGTGTTCTGTCTAGATACTGTTCTTCTGGTACAAAAGTAGTATGGTACAAAAACAGTGTCTGCTTGAACAGTTTTGCAAAGCTTCAAAAAGAGAAGAGTGAAATTGTCACACTTTTCCTTGGCTTTTGTTCTACCTACAAGTCTCTTCTCAAACTTTCAGGGTCATTCTGCCAAGCTCCTCATGTTTAATATTGGTAATCATATCTTGAGGAGGAGGAAAATGTTATTGGATTGTAAAAAAAAATAAATAAAAATCAATTAAAAATATTGATATGTAAATCTGTATAATGAGTTTCAGAATAGATTTACCTGTAACACAAATGTTTCAAATTAATTTAAAGTTCCTTTTGAATAATCGGTATGTTTAAATACTTGTTTTTTATATTCCTAGGGTGGTGCTCTGTGTTTTTCAAAACTTGATTATGCAGTAGCTTGGTTCATCAGAGAGTCCATGACGATTTATATTTTCCTATCTGCTTTGTGGGACCCTACTATTAGCTGGAGGACAGGACGCTACAGATTACGTTGTGGAGGCACTGCGGAAGAAATTCTTGATGTATAGCCCTAGCTTTGTAACTATGAATGTCAAAGAGAGAAGGGGGGCAAGAAAAGTATTATAAATTGTTTATATAAATACTTTTACGAAAATCTACCTTCAGTAGTTTTGTTACTTGTATGTTTTGGTATCTGTTCTTTAATTTATTTTTGCATGGCACTTGCATCTGTGAAAATACATCTGAAGTCTTGGCCAAATGGTACCTTGCTCCTGTGTACAAATAGAAATGGAGAGAATTGGTCCTGACATCTACTTTCTACAGGAATGCTCTGCAGTAAACTCTTTTTTTTTTTTTTTAAAAAAAAAATATCCTTCTGGATATGAACAGCTTCTTACTCCATGGTGTGCTAGCATAGTAAATCCAGGGTTCACATATTATTTTCCAGCTGGATTGTACAAGGCTGTACCTAGTGAAATCATGGAAGTACAGCTGATTTCTGTTTTATCCCACTAAACTGAGCTAGTAACAGGACCTTGGGAAAGAAGCTCTTAAATGCTTTACGCCTACCTCTTGTAGTTGCTGCAGAACAAAATGAATGGAAAGGTAAAAATGCTTTGCAAAAACAAATGAAAGTAAAGCTGGAGTCGTGTTTATATGTGTATGTGTGAAATACTTTAGTTGTTGCAATGAACCAAAAGTGGACTGAGTTTGACAGTGAGTTGGAAGGAACTGCTGGTCAAGCATGTATTGTGGGCACCTTTTGGCCAACTCTGATCTGGTTCTGTCTTGAACCTTGTTAAGCACTGTGCTGTAACTACCCAACCTGGTCCCCTTCAGTATTTCCATCCTTTTTTAAGGGGTGTTTGTTTTTCCCTGTGAGTGAATGCTTTGAGGGGTGGGGGCAGGTGTGTGTGTGTATGTGACATCATAGGGGGTAGAAGGGAGCAGAAATACATTTCAGAAACATTTCACACATGAGCTATTTTCTTACACAATGTCTTAATAATGTAATTTCATGATGCAGGTATTTAATATCTTTTTAAAATGAACATACATACCTATACTAGTCATAATATATTAAAGGACCGGGTGAGTTTGCTGTTACTGATTAAAACTGTAATCTTAATTTAAATGTCAAACTAAGTCTACTCTTGGCTTTTTGCCTACTACTGTTAGTCTAGCCTTCAAATTGGACTTTCGTATTCCAGTGGTATGACTAAAAGGACTAGATTATAATGCATGCCGTGTTTTCACCTCTCTGTTCCCTGTAGCTTGGTTTCCAACTTCATTGTGAGACTTCCTAATTTGTGGTGAACTGGACTTGTTTTCTTTGAACACACTTTAATTAAAAAAAAACACAGCAAAGCTAGAGAGGGAAGTTGCATAAGCCTTTCGTTTTCATAATGGTATTTATGCTGCTTTACTTTTCTTCATATGGAATAACATATTGTCACCATGAATGTGAGCTGCTAATTACAAGGCTAATGCAAACAAAGCAGCTTTAAAAGCTAGGTGATAACGTGTAGCATATTAGCAATAATGACATTTATTTATAAAAATAGATATTTTTACCTTACTGAGCCAATCCCTTACCCTGTCATATGCTACACAAGTGTAATGTGATGTATGTGTCATAAAACATACTCTGGGCCAAAATGCTTCATCCACCTTAGTATCTATTTTGCCTTATGATACCATGGAACTCTTGTAATGGGCATTTTTTTATGAACAAAGGCTTTTGTTGCATGCTTCATTCTTTTCATGTGAATCAGGAAGGAGCACTTCTCCTGAGGAAAGTTGCGTACTGAAAGCTAGTCTAGTTGTGACCCACAAAAACATTCTGGTTTTAATATTGTTTTTTACCTAGTTGAATTTTGCTGACAATGTTTGTATCTTCATTTGTTTCATGAAGCTTGATGCCATTCGTTGCACTGCTGAAGTGAAGCTTAGCTTGCAACTTAGCTTTATGCTGATTTCTATGCAGGCAATGGAACAGAACCAAAAAAAAGGCTGAACAGACTTAATTTTTTAAAAAATTAGGTGGGGATAATTGTTCAACAGGTGCTTTTGTATTAGCAGAGCCATCTTTGGTCATGGAAAATAAAGCTTCACTTAAGCAAATAGTTTCATTGGGGTATTGTTCGGTTGATTACAAAATGGAAACCAATACTGTCAAACATTGTAGAAGATGCTGCGACAGAACTTCTAAAAGTTAAAAATGGCTAATGTAAAGTTGTGATGTAGAATATACCATGTTTATTTAAAATAATTGTCTTGTTTTTTCTTTTATTTAAAAATAAATTTTAAATACAATCTCTTTGGAATACGGGGAGGGGGGTGGGTTTACCTTTTGTTCAATGATGCTGTTAACATGACAGCTTTATGGCAGTTTTGATAGATTTGATTTTGAATTAGTCTTTGTAGCAATAAATGGATGTGCCTTTCTTTTGAGTTTTTTTTAATACCTGGACCGTCTGGTTTGGATTTTATATTTTGCTGCAGTTACTTCACATGTGCCTAAATCTGATTAAGTTATCCTTAGTTTTTTAGAATAACTTCAGTGTATAAAAAGCTCACAACTGAACAGATATTTCCCTATCTATTGTAACTAGTCAGCCTAGATTCAGAATTGAGATGGATATCTTTGCCACAAAACATGTTGAAATTGAGGAGTAGTATTGATAATTTGCTTTGAGGTACTCTACCAAGAAAGCACTCTGCTTGCTCTGGTGTCTGACTTGGCTTTTTCTTATCTCTACCCTAACAGTAATGAAGATTTTCATGCAGAATTTAAGAAACTGTGTGTGTGATAGAATTCCTGGAATCTGGGAGGCATGGCAGAAACAAACACCACTGGAATCACTTGAAAACTAGTGACAGAAACTTAAATATTCTTGAGTGTATTTTGTGCTCTATACATTTGCAGCCACGCAGCAAAATATCTAAATACCCTTTCCTGAATCCTTTTATTATTTTCCTGCCTGCTATTAACTGATGTTTTGATTTTTATTCTGTGCTTTCAAATGAAATCTTTCCCACTGGAATTCCTTTTGTTGCTACTCTTCAGTCTCCTGATAACTGAATTGTATTTCCTCTCAGTCTGTTTTGTTAGCAGGAAAAGTATCTCTCCTAACAACCTGCATTCAGCTTCTGAAAGCTGTTTCATTCATCTTAAAGGCTTCTTTTAATCCTCATAGCTAATTTCTGATCATCTGATTCTAAGGTGGGGTTGAGTGCCAGCTGTTCTTGGGTTAAACTGCTCCCCCAACAGCTGGGACACTAATTCTGGCTATCGGGGCTAAGGAAACCTGGAGTTTTGTATGGCAATGGATAAACTTTTAGTTATACAAAGTGACTTCATCTTAAATACTCTCCAGGCTTGTCTAAATAACACTTGGAAGAGAGGATGGCAGTGTATAGAATGGCAGTAATTTTAAACTTAATCCAGTTTTTGGATCTGAGAATGCACAAGCCGAAGTTTCTAACTGATTGTGAGATTATACTGCATGGGTCTACTACATGGATACTCAGAGTGAATGCACAAGTTTAAATAAAGGTGCTTGCTTAGCTCTTCAAATAAACTAAATTCCACAAGGGAACTGCCCTGTAACAGTAAGTGCTGCATTATCTGGACAGATGAGAACTTCCCCTAGGAAAGCCATCTCTAACATCAAGGTGGCTTTGGAGAAGGCATGTATGATTCCTGCCTTAGTGTTGTAGAACGCTCTGTAATTCAAATCTGTGGTTTGATGGTGATCTGGGATATGCTTTTAAAAAAACAAATACCAACAACAAACAACCACCCCATGACAATACACAACTCCAAAAATCTCACAGAATGAAACCCCCCTGGCTCTGTGTGTCCTGAAGTCAGATGATCTTGAAGTCAGACTGCTGTAAAGGTTTCTGACTCTTCCACATCGCACAACAGATTTTGGTTGCCAGCTAGAAGACAATTGAGAATAAGTGATAATTCTTACGGTTAAATTCTCCACATTCTGCTTTCACTACTTATTTGTCTGGTCCTTAGAGTTTGAATGTTTCAGTAAGGAAGCAAAGTTTAGTGAAGTGCCTCAGGCCAATTCAGCCACAGCAGTTTCTACTGACAGCTGGCTGTGTTTTCAGTTACAAGTCCTACAGGCAGATCGGTGTCCAGTTCTGCCTTCGGTTCCCTTTTGTTCAACTACAAGCAAACCAGCCAGCCTTGTGGATCCTAAGACTTTGTCATTGTTGGACTATAACCTTGCAGGGTTATGTCCAGCGTGTTTCCTTTTAAAAAGCAGTTTCAGGTTAGTATCTTGTAAATGTTCTGTGCTGAAACCCTGCAGTCTGCATATGGAAAAAAGTATGTCTGTCTAGCCTTTTCAGTGGAAGGATTTCATGATGCTTGTCTTCACACTTAAGCTTGGATTAAAGTAACTAATCAGCTTATTCCTGTAAACTAAGAGACTGTAAAAAAAGAAAATTAGTATTTCTAATACTCTTCAGTGCAACTTTTGGAATGCTTTATTTTTTTAAAATTCTCATCAGATCAAGAGTGGGCTGCTACTTACATATGGTTTGTGCTTCTGGGGAGAATATGGTTCCTCTTCTTGATCCTAATCAGTTCTAAGTATTTTTGCCAAACTGTTGGTCTGACTATAGATGATCAATTAAGAGGTGCAAACCAGACAGCTTGCGATGGAAGTTTGTGGAGTTTGTGGATTGCTCCTTGTTTCTGCTTCATCCTCCTACACATCCCCCGCTCCCCCCCCCCCCCCCCCCCCCCCCCCCCCCCCCCCCGCTCTATTTTTTTTCCCTGTTGCTGACAGGAAGGAAGGGCCTCAGCTGAACCCATGTGCCAGCTGGAATTAATGGCCATTTTATGTGGCCAACTTGTGGGTGAATGGGAGAGGTCAGGCTTGTGTGCCTGTGCAGGAAGCCAGTAAGCTCACTGGGAGCACGAAACAGGAGCTGTCAAAAGAAATCTCTTCACTGGGCTTTGACATGAAGTGAGTTACTGTTCTTGACTTGGGCTTTGCATCCTCTGGGCCTGTGTTAAACTTAAATCTGCTCACAGGGGTGCAGCGAACTCAAATCTAAAGCTCTGCTAGTCTTCCCACACCCCCCTGCCCTTACTGTAAGATGAGTAGCTTTTCCTCTTTTAAGACTTGCCTGTTGCCTAGAAGAGTGTTTCTACGTATTCAACAGTAACTTATTTTGCTTGTAAGGGCTCTTTCCTTTCTCGGATACCCAAATACTGGGGGGAGGTGCTGAGACAACAGGAGACCTATACAGCACACACGTGAAATGCAGTAACACATTCAAAAGTGACCCCCTAACCCTGTGGAAATGACAAAATATGGAGAAACTGTGAAGCCTTTTGGAGGATTCTGTCAGTATGTACAATTAAGTTTATTTTTCTATTTGTATATACATAATATATATAAATTTACATGTGCATACATTTTCATATATGAACTTTTAAATATAATTATATATGTACTAATACCAAAATGAAACCTTTCAAGAAGCCTTGAATTTGATGAGTCTGTTCTTTTCTGTAGGTGGACCAGACAGGTAAAATAATTTTTTTTTTTCCTAATATAAAAAGCCAGCAGCCCAAAGTCAAATAAATCATGAGCTATTGGGGCTAGTATGCAGTTTCATTTCATCTCTCAGCAGACAGAGGAAAGCTCAAAAAAAGGCAGAGGTTTATTTCAGGGCTTTTTATTTACAAGCTTGAACGATGTTTTGTCTAGCCTCTTGGGTCATCTCAGTAACCCCCCACTGAGGGAGAATCCAGAGCCTCTGCTTCCTTAGCTGGCAGCCCTCCAAAATCTGAGCAAGGCAAGACACATAATTTTGTCGCTGTTCAGTTTCACTGGCTTCTGGGTGCTTTTGCAACATGTTGGGTAATGAGGAAGAATAACACGGAGATGAAACCTTAGAATTGTTAAGGGTTCCTGCTTAGGAAAGAGGCTGAGACCTCTAAGAGCGTCCTCAAGGCTAGCTTTAGAATAAGCATGTTTCCCTGGAGTTATACAGGGCTTTCAGCAAGATCGAGTTTAGGGTTATGCCGTGTGGCTGGCAAAGAAAGAAAGCAAGCTAGCATGGGTTGCTGCCCACCCTGCAGCTCTTAAGTAGCAAGACACGAGAACTTGCAGCTGGTGACTCCTGGTGATAGAGACCTTCCTGATCTGGCTCCCCGTGTCTTGGAGCTTTCAGTTGCATGCAAACTCCTGCAGATGACTTGTAGGATAAGGCTGGCCTGTCATGGTAGGCCCATTGGCTCAGTGGGGAGGGAGCTACAGCTGGAGCTGGCAGATCTGGACCTTCCCAAAGTTTGGGAGTGTCTGCAGCCATGTGCTTCATTTGAGATGACAACATTTTCTCTTCAAACTGTTGCTGGTGGTTTTCCTTACTGCGAAGGGTCCCTGTGGGACCTGGAGAGTCCATTTGTCTAAAACAGAGAGTGTATCAGGAAGGGAGAAGAGAGCTGGCAGATATTAGGAGTGTTGTGCTGTGAGTAGGGCCTGACTAACCCTGATGGTATGGACTGGGGGCCCTCTTACTTTCAGGTACTAGAACAGCACAGACTTAAAATGTTGGTGTATCCTCCTGCAATTATAATGACAAGCAGAGTTGTGTAGCATGTGATCAATGATGACTGCATGTGAATATAATGCGTATCTTGTCTGTATGCAGACTGACACAAACAATTATCATAATACATCAGAAATATGCTAACCCTGCTAGGAGTGAACAGTCGTATTTGACATTCAGTGGCAGTCACAGTCTTTGTGCAGTCATAATACAACAGTGTAATATTTTTGTGCTTTGCCTGTCAAGCAGATTGCTTTTGTATGCAGCAGGTAATGGCTAAAGAGATGATTTCATTTTGCTTAAAGCCATAGGTGAAATGAGCAGCAGAAGTGAAATTTGGCGTTTCCAGCCCTCTGTTCTATGGTTAACAGAGAAGCTGGTGCATTTCTGCCTCAGGCTGTCTGCTGCTGTTGAACACTGGACCTGTTCTTTGTCAACATATAAAGTAATAAAACCAAGTCTGTAAAGCAGGACAGACTACACTCGTGCATAGGGCCTGTCTCAAGGCTGGTTTTTGCAGAGTCTCAGTGAAGTAACCTAAGCCCAGCTGCAGAGTTATGCCCAGAGGCCATCTACCCATAGGGCTGTTCGAAGTAAAAGTGATACAGGTATCCCAGGGCAAATTACCCTTCAAATGGGTGGTGATAGCTGTTTTGCAGGACCACAGAGGCCAGCTCGCTGGTCACAAAATTATGTGATTTTGCACTGCATGAGTAGAGTTTCCTGTTGTTGCTTTAGGTCTAAACACAGATCACATCCTAAAGGAAAGTGTCTAACAGACCAAAGGAGGCCTTTTTTACTGGTCCCTTTCCTCCACCACCAAACCCCAGCAACTTCCCACTCTGAAAAAAACATTGTGGAATTAGTCAATTTACTACTCCCAACTTCACATTGTTGGTTTTCCCCACTCTTGGCTGTGAATTTTTGAGCTTCTCACTCCACAGGAAGTTGATGCTGCCATGATAAATACACTGGACACATATTTCCTCCCTTTTTTCTGTGCGCTGGAAGTGGCAAGTGTCTGAAACAACTGAAGCTCTGCTGTTTCATCACTCTGCACTGGAGCTTCCCTGCTGTGTGCCTTCACCTGGTTTGCACTGCAGTCACTTCTGATGTCTGCTGCATCCGTAATAGCCATTTGCTCCCATTGCAACACTGTGATTAGTGGATTAATGTATTTCACCTAAACAAAGGAAAATGACCACCTCTTCCCAGCTGATAGCAACGGATGAAGATCAAAGGGCACTAAAGGGCACACTCGAGTCCTGGTTGGTGGATGTTATCTCCACATACCACACAGTCTGCAAATGGTGTAAGTCTGACACAGTTGATGCTTGGCAGTCCCTTGCTAGGAACCAGTTCCTGCCAAGGTGGCAATGGAAAGGGGAAAAAAATAAAAAAGGTAAGCCTTTGCTTTGCATTTATTCAGAGATAAATAGGTTGTTTGGAGAGTCTCACTGTAATATTCCTATGAAAGACAGTCCTTGCTACACATCTTGGCAACGTTTCAGGTTCCTGGATGTTTCTCCATACTTAGTTGAAACCTATTGTTTTGGGGGGAGAAAGGTGCCTCACTACCTACTTGAGTTTGATCAGGTTGATCAAATCACGGCCATTCTTTTTCCTATGTCTGCCCAGTTGATAGATCCTTAAACTTTTTTTCTTGGATGGTCTGTTGAAGGCTTTTGTGACAAGCTCACTTTGCTTAGTTACATTCTGTGTGTCCTTTAGAAGTAGCCTCCAGATGTCCACAAGTCCATAGGCAATGAATCAGAAGACAGCAGTTTAAGAAAACTTTGTGTGACTAAGAAATTTCTACTTCCCACCAGAGAGGGTCCATACTGCTTCAGGGACCCTCTTGGTAAACATGGCAATTGGACTCTTCAGTGGAAGATAGATAATCACTGCTGCTGCAAACAGCACCAAATAGGCCACTGTGAGCATCCTTGTAGCACAGGACCTCCTTGCTCTCTTGTCTCTCCAAGAGTAGATGTATGTGCTGCTGTCAGTGAGCTGCAGTGCAGCTCTCTCCACAAAGAATTAGGCATGAATCTTGGTCTTGCAGAGTTGCTGAGGTTGGAAAGGACCTCTGGAGGCCTAGTCCAGCCCCCCTACTCAAAGCAGGGTCAGCTAGAGCAGGCCACTCAGGACTGTGTGCAGTTGGGTTTTGAGCATCATGGAGACTCGTCAAATTATCTGAACAGTCTGTTAGGCCACTCTTATAGCAAAAGTGTTTCCAGATGTTCAGGGGCAACCTCCTGTGTTTCAGTTTGCAGTTGCCTCTGGTCTTGTCACTGAGCACCACTGAAAAAAGTCTGGCTCCATCTTCTTTACTCCACGCTCATCAGATATTTTATACATGTGGATAGATCCCCTTGAGCTTTGACTTCTCCAGGCTGAAAAGTCCCATCTCTCTCAGTTTCTCATATGTCAGATTTTCCAGTTCCTTTATCATCTTTGTGGCATTTCCACGGACTTGCTGGAGGGGTGGCCTGACCTGTGCTGAGCAGTGGGAAAGGATCACCATTCCTTAACCCCTGGCATCATTCCTCCCTGTGCAACCCAGCACACCATTAGCCTACTTTGCAGTAAGTGCACACTGATGACTCACATTCAACTTGTTGTCCACCAACACCTCCAGATCCTTTTCTGCCAAGCTGCTTTCCAGCCAGTTGGCCCCCAGCAGTTGTTCCTCTCCAGGTGCATGACTTTGAACTTCTCCTTGTTGAACTTCATGAAGTTCCTGTTGGCCCGTTTTTCCAGCCAGACCAGGTCCCTCTGGATGACAGCATGACATCCTGGCTGTCATATGTGCATCAGCACCCTGTAAAATGGGAGCGTGTATGCCAGAGTAATGCATAACCTAATTTATTTCGGATCTCTGATGAAATCCCTTTGTAGCAAGTGTATTTGAGTCCTCTTGATGGCAAGTCTTAGTCACGCCAACCAAGTTATTTTATTGGCTCCTTCTGAGTCCCCAAAATTTTCCTTTGTACAGACTAGGTGCATAACTGGTCTCTGTTACGTTTCTTCAACCTTTATGCCCTATGTCTGCCTAACTGGCAAGCTATCCCAAGCACCTATTTAAAACATCTGAATATTTGGGGTTTTGCTTTTGCCATGTTAATTAGCTAACTGTAGGTAAAGTTGAGAAGCTGAGTGTTTTCTGATACTTCCTACCAGGAGGAATCAATGACTAAGCAACCTCTCATTTTTCACCAGATCAAAAAAACCCCAAACAAACAAAAAAACCCCAACAACAACACCAAGTCTGGATTTCACACGCTTAGTTTCTGGCTGCTGTGTACTGTTTGAGGGTCTGACTGAAGTTGGGTTTTTTGAAGACTTTCAACTTTTGTTGATGAGAACTGAAATGACAAGTGCTCTAGGCATCACTAGACTGCCCTAATAAGGCTCTCCTGCCTGCATGCAGACTTCGAGTAAAGAACATGTCTGTTTCAGGAGTGTAACACAGGCAGTCAGGTCTTCGTGTCTGCATTTTGTGTTAATGATCAAATAGGTGCATTCAGCCAGGGAGCAGCATTCAAGCCTCTCTGCAAGCATTCAGATTATGAATCTGAAATTATTTTAGTTCAGTATAAATAGGGGAAAAAGCATTCCATTACTCTGAACCAAAGGCAAATTATCTCCTTCTCAGCCTGAGATGGAAACAATACAAATGGATTGCTGACTGTAATCATTGGCTGTAGCTGCTGGCTCCAACGCTCATTCCTGAAATAACTGGGTGAAAAAAGAAAATAAATGGGGTTTATGTATCTGTGATGTATGCAGATTCTGAGTGCATTTTGGATAAGACTAATCTTTTCTGGGTGAGGGAATCAACAAACTGTCCTTCACATCAAGCATTCCTCTTTGCCCCAGTGCCCCCATCCCTCTGCCAGGCTTCTCCCTTTCCTGCCATCTTCCTACTGCCATCATCTTAGCTCTAGGTTTGCTCTCCCCCTCTTGCTTCCCATTTCTTCCCTCCCAGACAAGTGCAGACGCAGGCTGCTGCTCCCTGCCCAAACAGCATATCTATTGGAATGAGTTGTGTGACAACCTTTTTGTGCCTGTTGCAGGGACCAACATTGCTCTCTCCACTTTTGCTCCTTTCCTCTGTTTCCAGGAGTACTATTTCACACAGAAGCCAACCATGCACGTGCTGCTGGTGTGCACCTCTTGGAGGACTTGCATGTGGGAAGGGCCTGCTGCTTGCTGGAGCACAAATGCAGAGCCAGCTGTGGTGCCCTGACAGCCACCATCATGCTGACCACCACCAGCTGGTCCTGCTGCTCCCATGGCCGGTGGGGCGGTGAGTGCTGGCAATGGGCAGCACATGTGGGTGGGCATAGCACGGCTTTCTGCTGGGTTCAAGGTATGTCCAGCCTCTGTGCCAGAGCCCACTGCCTGAAACCTGGTAAGTGGAGCCAGGGGCTGCTGGAATGGGGTACTGGATGCTCTGGAGATGCTTTGGAGCAGTGAAGAAGGTGAGTTGGGGAATAAAACAGAAGGTTCAGCTGCTCTCTGGGTGTCTTCTGTCTTGTGCTTTTGTCTGGGTACCCTGGCATTCAGAAAGCTGGTGCAAAGAGCTGCTGTGTGTCCGGCACCTATTGTGTATCCCTGGGAAGTGCAGCTCTCAGTTTAGACAAATGCGCCCGCTGGTCCTCCAGTGGTCTGAAGCATGGGGCATGGGCTCCTGAGCTTGACAAGACTGTGCAAGTTTTAGGGATCCATTGAAAGAGACCCTTGGCAGCAGAAATTTAAGCACCCGCCAGCTTCAAGTCATGGGCGCAGCTGGGAAGAGGCCGCAGACGGTTTCTGAATGCCCCTCTTTTGTGCTGGCTGCAATGATTGCTAAACTGTTTGCAAAGCTGTTTCAGCAAACTAAATCCAGTCACGAAGGAGGGGAAGTAGTAAAGGTTGGGTTTGGGGGCAGGCAGGGGGTGGTGTTTCTTTTTTTGGTTGTTTGTTGCTTTAGGGGTGGAAGAGCTCAGTGAAGGGTCTGGTGGCTGGCAGGAGGAGGGAAACTGCAGCAGACAGCCCCAACACCAGTACAAGCTGCAGTAGGGTCACACCCTCAGACAGCAATGCCTTTAATGGCTTAGCCCAGGCTTCGGTGCACATGCTGGTTTTTGGATGTTGGGCTAAGTGATTTGGGGTTTATGAATGGCTGTTAAAGCATGCAGCTTAGTCATAAAATGTATTAAGCTGTGGGAATTTGAGTTCCATATTGGATTAGGTTTAGCTTTACGCTAGCTAAGCAACATTAACCATGTGCACATTGTATTTATATGCAATATATTCACTTTCAACCCAAATATATTGACTTTCATATTAACTCCTATTTTTTTTTCATTAGGAGGATGTATTTTATGTAATTTTAAACAAATATAAGGCATGCTTGTTTGTGTATACGTTTGTCATGTAAACAGAAAAAAAAAACAAACAGAAAATGTGCTGTTAATAGACCTCCTCCCCTTTATTTTTTATTAAATAGATGACATTTCTATTTTAGTAAATTAAAAAAGTGGAGGTGTTTGCATTTCTACGTACTAGAAAGCCCTTTTGTTCAAACACAGTACACTTTTAGCAAAGTACCAGATATTACAGAAATTCAAGCAAACCGAGATCTTAGCCTTGAATTTTTCCACAAGGTGGTATTCTATTCCCGAGAAGCTTTATTATTTATCTAGCAGCCACAGGGCTGGATTCCTCACTGTCTTCATTTGTTCCAGTGCAAAAAAAAAAGAAAGGAAAAGTGTAAGATTATGCCAGTTTGAAATCTAGCGTCTTATACCGTCTTTATTCTGGTTTCTCTGGCATAATGATGTGTAAGGCAATGGATGTATCCTCCCCACGTCTCGTTTGAATGATTATACTGGTATTTGCTAGCAGTGTTATTTGGAATTAGTCTTTTTAGCTATAATTGTGTTTCCTAACCAAAGCCTTTGTGGAGACTAGCATTTCTCAGGTCTCTGTGTTTGCAAACGTCTCCTACAGATTTAAGTCATTGTACATGTACTTGGACTTGCTCTTTCAGGCCATTTTGCCTGCTGAGGAAGGAGCACAGTTTCGTGGTTGCCCTCCTGCCGAAGAAAATGCCATATGCTGATGAAGTTGGACGAAGGCCCTGGACACTGCCACAGGGGAAGATGAAAATTTTTTTCTTTGGAAACACACGTGGCAAATGCCTTTGTACCTACTGTGGCATTGTACTCATGCATGGGGCAAAGGATAGCAAGAAAACCATGCTGTGGTATTTGCTGTGTGCCCGTGGAGGTGGCTGCACTGTGTGAGAGCAGGGACCAGGCTCAGGACCTTCAGGCTTCATCAATGTGTAAGCAGATGCCGTGAAGACTCCACTGTGCATCATCACAACCCATGTGGTGTGACTTGCTCCTGACAACCTCAGAGACATGACCTGAGCGCAGGCAGACTGAAACTGAGCACTTTTAGTGAGTGCCACCTACCATGTTTTTCTTCTAGGCTGTCTTTAGCATTCTCTTTATTCTGAGTGTTTATTGGTAATCCCTATAAAAGAATTTTGAATTAGCTTTTGGGCTTTGATGAACTTTGCAGATAGCACTGTTCCCTTGCCAGTTTCTTGCATTGTCTCTTTGATAGCTGAATAGCTATTCAATATGGGAAGGTTTTCTGAAAGCCTGCTCTAGTAACACTGCATACCATTTTTTCTTCTCTTTACCAGCCCGTTTCCCATTCAGCTAAGAGCACAGTCCAGTTGTTGGGTCTTAGCAAAACCACAGACCCAAGTTTGGGTGGGTGAAAGCTAACATAGGGGAGTGGTGCAACTATTTGAACCA
This sequence comes from Leptosomus discolor, assembly GCF_034619465.1. Lineage (NCBI taxonomy): Eukaryota > Metazoa > Chordata > Aves > Leptosomiformes > Leptosomidae > Leptosomus > Leptosomus discolor. The sequence continues at coordinate 23,725,020 of NC_141419.1, forward strand.
ATTCTGAGCAAGCCAGGATGGATGGCACAACATCACATGCGCAGCAAGCTGCAAACATCCTATTGCAACATCTGCAGGCAGAAGCCAAGGGGAATGGGCTTTACAGCAAATTCAGAGAAGGGCAGTGAGTGTGGATGGAGCCAGGAGGGCCATTTTCTGACCTGTGAAAGCACGTGTCCCTCTCCCCTTTCCTGGAGGAGGCACATGTGCCTCTCCCCTTTCTTCCCTCATATCCTAATGAGTCCTCACTCAACCCTTCCTGAGTTATCACTGCACAGGGAAACAGAGGTGAGTGGCTCTCTGCATCATCCCTCTATGTCAGTGATTCAACTGAGAGCAAGTAGTCAGCGTAGCCCATTTTCACTCTTGGTGCTGCACAGGCGGAGCCTCAGCCGTGGCCCACGGTGTGAATTTTGCTGCTGGGCTCTCACACTGGAGGAGAGAGTACAAAGAGGCTAGAAGTAAGTGACAGAGTTGGCACAGTCCCCCTGTGTGGCTGGTGCTGCCAGTCCCACAGGACCCCCAGGACAGGATTGTTTAATTACATTTCCATTTCTCTAAGAAGCTGTTGCTGCGGGAGTCTCTCTGTCACCTAAGAGTGCTGGTGCAGCACCAGCTCCGCACAGCCTGGGCAGCGCCAGCCATTTGAGGTGCCTCAGGGGGTCCTGTGTGTCCCTGTTGGTGCCAGGTGTTACCTTCAGGAGGTGCAAAGCAGCCTTTGGGAGGTGTGGGCAACACTTGTGAGGTTAGCTGTTGCCTAAAAATGTTGCTAAATCTGGGCTGCAGACAGAGGTAGTTGCCTTATACTCGTGCAGGGGGTAGGATCCAGGGGCTAAATATCGGGAGCAACCTGTACCCCTGTATCAGAGTACCCTGTTCCATATTCTGTGCCCATGCTACCCTATTGCTAGCTCTGATCATCTGGGGACATGAAACAGGGACATCCGCAGCCTTCATAGCCACCAGCAGTGCTGTGCTGCCTGGGGGCTCCATATGCGATGCAGCATGCTCCCAAAAGCAGCTACCTGCTGTCTGAGGGTCTCGGCAGACAGGTGACCTCCTAGTGAGGGGAGTAAGTCCATTTGTTAGTCGCCCTCATCAAAGTACTCTTTACTTTTTAGTGCTCCTGGAGATCATTCCTGTGAGGTTAGGTAGAGGAAACAAGTGACTTCTTGCAGCAAATGGTGTCATGATATTGCACACCCTTTGCCACAACTGGTTCATTTCAAACAAATCACAGCACTGCTAGATATTCAGTTGTCACACACTGAATACCACAAAGGTCTGTTTTGCTTTTTCATGTTTTCAAAAAAGGAAGGAAGTGATGCCATTTCCAGAAAATGGGGCTTTCTGAAGCATGCTGGAGAGAGTGAGGTTTTTGGTAGTAATGCAAGACCTGGCACTGCTGTCATTTAGGGGAAGCACATGAACAACATTCTACATCCTCTGCCCAGCTGCTTTTGTGGTGTACACATTACTCACCTCCTTCTTGCAGTCTGGATAGGAAATAGCAATGCTCAGCAGAGTTCATCCAACCCACTGCTAGATAGCACAGCTGTTTTTTCGAGCCCAGTTCCTCTGAATTTCTGTGTCTCAAGAGAAGTGCCAAAAGCCTTTAGTTCCCATGGCTGGAGAGAAGGTTTATACCTCTCTGGAGCTGCTGATCAGCTGGCAAGATTTCTTGGACATTATAGACTTGCATTTAGGCGCATGAAAACTGTTTGAAAATTCCAGAGGGAAATAGGATGTTATCAGCACTGAGGGAGATGGTGTCTGACCACAGCCTGGAGGCCAGGTGTAGCTGTGTGAAGCAAACATCTTTCAGGTGTGTTTTCCCAGGATGTCTATTGGGCTGGCACCTGGAAGGCAACACCTCACATCCCAGGAACCTGCTCATTACCAGGACAGAGTTAGAGCCCAGCAATCTCATGGGCATGTGAGCAGTGTCCTGCAGCCAGCTGCGCTCGCTGGCTGAGTACTGCCCTGATAGCAATTGTACAGCCCTTCTGTCAGTTGACAAACAGGTTGCTGGCCCGTCCCTGGTGTTGCCTTCTGAACACTAGCAAAGGGGGCTAGGAATACAGTAATAAGTTTTCCAACCCTCACGAGAGTCAGCCAGGACAAACAGGCCAGTATTTGCTTACTATTGGAGATTTCTACAGGCTTTTTACTGTCATGGAGCTGCTGTCGTGTTTCAGCTGCACAAAAATGCAAAACGGCTAAGCTCAGATCCCATACATTGCAAATGCCTGAGAAAGGAGGGGGAGCTCAGATCTGAGGCTCCAGTGTAAAGTAAAATACCTCTCTAAGCAGTGAGCCTGGCTGATGTAAACTGATGCAAGTCCACAACTGCTCATCATTGTTGCCTGCTGGATTTCTGTTCCTTTGGTAGCACTGATTGGTTTCACCTTGCTGAATAGAGTAGAAAGGAAAAGACAAAGAGCAAAAAGCAACAACATAGTCTTTCAGAGAAAGGAAGCAGCCTGCATGTCTATATCTTTAGCACCATTTGTCTTGAAACATTCCTTGGCCTTATCCTACTGCAGTTTTACAGTGTGGTGAGGCATAAATGACAGCTTCGTGCGAGGAATGAAAGTAGGAATTATGTGGGATATACAGGCATGGATGCTACTTGCAGCATGATTCCTCAAGCTGAAATAATCTTACAAGGAAATTGTTTCAAATAAATGTTTCTACTAATGCACAAAAAATCACAAAAAGCTGCAGAATCCTGGAACTTTCACATGAAATTGGATCTGTCAAAAACCTTTGGATTGCAGCCCAAAAGGAAACTCTTGCATACCAAAGCGTGGCTATGACCTGGGACAAGCCTATGGAACAAGGCTTGACAATTCCATGTGGCAGACAGGCATATCATAAAAAACTTGCTGAGAAAAGCCGCGGGTCCACCCAAAGTATCTCCCTCTGGTCACACTGTGGATTTTGTTCAGCATATACTACCAGGAAAACCTGGGCACATTGCAGGCAGATCTTGGGTCTTCTTGCTCCCATCCCTCCTGGACTGTATTTAGAACCTCAACAGTTTTAGCTGCCATATCAGCCATGTGGAAACTAGCCCTTATTTTGTGCTGCAAATGGTGTTGGAGGGTTGTTTTCTCTTGATACCCTGTCGCAGACAAGATCACATCAGGCAGGCAGAAGCCAGCCTGCATCAAACAGCCTAGTTTTAGTTTGCAGGAAGGCCTCTGCAGCACCGGATGGGCTGTACAGGGACTGGCAGGCAGCCTGCCCTTTACTGCATTGGCACATCTTCACAAAACACTTAGATATAGTCCTTCCACGTGTTATGGTTTGATTGCATGTGATGGCTGCAGAAAAATTTGTAGGTTGTGCAACTTTCTAGTGTTTCTAATAGGCAACCATCTAAACATTGGTGCCTTGAGATGGCTTAGTATAAAAACGGAGTATTAGAATTTTATCTGTGTACCAAAGACAGTTGGGGTTTTGCTGGTTTGTAAGAGAGGAAATACCTCAGTCTCCTTGTGGCTTTTCTTCCCAGAATTTCTTCCTGTGAAGTAATGAGCATACCCAAAATTCACTGGGGTGAGTAATTTAACAAATGGTTTCACTTAAAAAGAGAAACAAAAGCATACTTATTTTGGAGAGGAGTTGGTAAAGTTGCTGTTTTCCAGAAGTCTTGAAATTCCCTGGTTCCCTCGCGTCCCTCTAAAGGTTCAAATAAAGGCAAACCACTTAGGATAACTTTCTGGCCCTAAGGAGTTAAGAAAAGCGTAGCTGGAAAGATCTAGTTAGATAGAGTCAGAATTTTAACTTAACAAAGTGGAGAAAGTTGCAGCTCCAGAAATATGATAGAGATTTGCTGGCTGGTGGCTGAGGTGACTGGTACAAGGGGCAGGATTGATGTGCAGGGGGTGGATCTCACAGGGTGCGCAAAGCTGTCAGGAGGAAGCACCAGCACAGGAGGCACTTCCCTCAGGCAGCCCTGCACTGTGCTTTCCCAAGGAGGAGGGGGAAGGGGGATGTAACTCTCAAATCCAGGATGCGAAGACATTTGGGCCCTTTTACTACTGACTTCCAGACCTCCTGCGTTGGTGTCATCATGCTTTCCAGTACATACTGAAAAAACCCACATATTTTTTTCTGGATGAGGTTTTGTAAGGGTGCTCAGAGGCCTCTGTTCTGTGGGTCTGTGTGGCCAGGATGGCTGGAAGTCACTCTGCTCAGCAGGGGCCAGGGTGCTGGCTCTGCCTAGAGGGGCTGGGGGCACCACACATGGCAGCAGGTACTGATCCTCCTACAGGACAGGGAGGAAGGGCTGCCAGCTTTGGCAGCCTCAGGTCCTTGCCCAGCTCATACCAGGTCCAGGGTGAGTGACACTGTATGTTGTCACACATCATCACATGGAGGTGGCATGTGCTAGAGGAAGGTAACTAGGACATGTGCGCTTGTCTCCCAGAACTGCTTCTTCATATTTTGGATCTACTGGGAGCTTATGCTCTGGTTTCACAGTTTCAACAGAATAAAAATACTGGGGTTTGGGCGAATTACAGATGGTGTGGTGTTTGGTAATTACAAACAGCATGAGCTCGTTGTCTGCTGGCCTGGCCTTCAGAGTCTGGTTTTGTCTCTCTGATTTGTCTGCAGAGAGATGCTAGAAGAGCTCAGAAATGCAACAGAACTTCAGAGCACTTATGGCTGCTGTCTGTTACTGAGAGCTTGACCCCAGCTTGGCAGTCTGAGAGATACATTCTGGTTTGTGCCAGGAGCTGCCGATCTTGCGCTGGGTTTCTCACTTTTCTCTGACTTTTAAATTTTCTTTTTATCTCTTCTTCCTATGTTATAATGTTTGTTCTGAATTTTAGGACTATTCCAGATCATCTAACAGTTTAACGTCTTAGCATTCTGGAGAGAATATATTTTCTAACTTTATGTAAAGCCAAATGCATATGTATACCTATATTTAGGTATTTAATTTGGGGTATTTTAAGCACAGATAAAGCACCCTTCACATAAAATATGTCTCTAAAAAGAGCTTCATCCTTCTTAGTGCTCCGAATTTTCTGACAAAGCAGTCCCTGTGATTACTGGTTGATATATCAGGATAATCACATTTTCACCAAGTTGCTCAATTTTTCCTTTCAAAAGGTTAGCACGAAGTTCAAGTGAAGGCTTGATAGCTGTGTATGGTATTTACCACAGCAGGCATTGTGACGGTGTATATTTGCTCACATCAATGTACAAGTTTGTGCAGGAGCCCAAATGATTGCACAGTCAAATATCTGGTATACGATTATGAACCAGGTGTGCTCAGGGTTACCTTGGTCCTCTCACTCCCCTCATCTCCCCTGTGCAAAGCACGGGTGAGGAGGCTGCTCACCTGAAGGGCAGAAGTCTTGAAGGGCCTTTATTTTCCTCTCACTTGCAGGGCTTTAAGGAGCAGCGGTAGTTGGGGTGACGGTGCCCCATGGGCAGCCATGCAGTCCCCCTGCCAGAGTGGTCCCCATTCTCCCACCCATGGATAACCCACCCTGGTGATACTGCTCAAAGGCAGTGCAGGGCTCAACAGTTACTCTGTAACCTACTTTAAAAAAAAGAATATTCTGCAATTGTGTACTGGGGCTCCCAGGAGAATCTCCCCTGTCCTCCTGCAGCTCAGGCTGTAGTGCTGCCTGCAATGAACAGCAGGAGAGCAGGGAGGAAGTAAAAGTTGAAAGTTGACTCTGGTTCCCTTGAAGTAGCTCTCACAGCTTCTGTTTGAATATATCACTGAGCATTGATTTCCATCTCTTTTAACTTCCCTCTCCTCTTCCTCTTTCAGTTCTCCTTGATCTTTGCAGATGTGCTTCCTCTTCCACGGGTATGAGAACAGTTCAGAGATTATTTATTCCCCATGAAGCACTGCCTGACACCAGAGGAGCATGGGATATTTGTTTATTTTGCCCTTGGGCTACCCATATTATGGAAATTCTGCCATACCACCGTGCCAGTTCAGGTAAGCAGGGGTTTTGGTGGCCAGCAAGCTACCAGGTTCCCTTAAGTGATATGTCAGCTTCAGATTCCTACTTGCTCTATGTATATTGGTCCTAATCACCACCTCTTTCAAGACTTCTCTTTGCCTTGTTTCACAGCATCTTACCTGCCCTATGGTCTAAGTGAGGCGCTGAGATACACCCTTGCACCCTCATCTGCCCTGATTATTCCAGAGAGTCTTATATGTCCTCAGGGCATGGAGTAAGTGGACCAGTTAATTCTTGCAGAGTCCCATTCCACTATGGCTTGACTCCCCTGGCCTGCCTGGTGGACAGTAGGGTGGCCAGGACCTGAGATCAGTCAGCACAGCTACATTGCATGTATATGTCCTCTCCAGGAATGGTGTCTCTTTCAGGTTCATCTGTTCATTGGCAGCTCATATGCCTGTGTTTCATCAAGGTGTAACAAAGAGTCTGGGCGTGCGAAAATCAATGCCTTTCATAGACTCTTTTCAAAAAACCAGTGGCCCATCCTCTCGGTGAAGAAATATACTGTGCATAGACAATGTTGCATGACTGTCCAGAGATCCGAGCTTTAGCATCTTCCTCCTTAATGGGTGTTCACAGAGAATGGTTGAGGTTGGAAGAGACCCCTGGAGGCCACCTGGTCCCGTGCCCAAGCAGGCACACCTAGAGCCAGTTGCCAAAGACCATGACCTTTAAATACACAAGTTCACCTCTGAGTCTGCTCTTCCCCAAGATGAACAGTCCCAGCTTTCTCAGCCCATCTTTATAGACGAGATGCTCCAGGTCCTTCATCATCTTGCTGGACTTTCTCCAGTATGTCCATGCTTCTCATCTACTGGGATTGCAGAAAAGAAAGGTAAAGGAACCCGCATGCGAAACTACCAAAAGCATGAACCAACTGAAACAGCAGCTGTGATCTTTTCTCCTTTCAGCCCTTCCTTTCAGAAGGGAATTCAGCAGTGTAAGTTTTTGGTTTTGATTTCCACCTGCCTCTCCACTGAATTCAGTTAAACTTTGCATGCTTGGAGAATTTCAACTCTCAATGCACTCCATTCACCAGTAAATTTCAGATTGTGGTTTCTGTGCCACTCTACACTGAGCTGGCGGTTTTCAGCCTGCTAGGCCAGCAGAAAATAAATCAGTGGAAGAAACCTATTGCTGAAGGCTTTCACTTGCTGCACATGGGTGTCTGCCTCTGTCAGAAAACCTGGAAGCTCTGGAAATAAAAAACAAGTTGAAAACCACTTTTTCTTAGTGAGGCAGTTCTGGTGTGAGGAACTTGGTCCTGGGCAGAGCACTATGGGGGGCACCCAGAGCTGGAACAGGGGCTGTGCCTTGGCCATTCTTCCATAGTGATGGGAACAAAACTGAAGAAGAGACGTAAATGTGTGGTGTGTTTGGTTGTCTGACATCCTGAAACACATCTGAAATGCAGAGGTTTTTTGGGTTGGAGGAAGTTATGTCTTGTTATGTGAAAGGAGTAGGTTTGTTGTGTTACCCCACACATAGTGGGGAGCCCTATTAATGGATCAGGCCTTTTGAGTTCTTGGCATGGAGCAAAACCAGAATAAAAGGTTGTCTGAAGTGAAACACAGGAATTTTCTTTCATCTGTACGCTCTGCAGGTGCTGCTTAAAAGCAGCCCCTCGCTTTTGAGGAGCTCCTGTAAAATGTGCAGCTGAAACAAACATTATTTTTACAATTAGCTGATGCAGCTGCATTGCCACAACTACCAGCCTGGCTGCAGGTATAAGCCACTTGTGAAAGTTATCATCGCTAGCCTAATTTGGGGCACACTTGGGTAGGTGTAGCCAATTTTGTACTTAAAGGGATTGGTTTCAATTCATTTTATTACAAACATTTATTCCCTTTCAAGTGCCCGTCCTCCAGAATGGGGTTGCCAGGAGCAGAAAGGCTGGCTGTTACTACAGCAGCTGACCTATCTTACTGAGATGCACACTAAATATCCTCCTGTCGAAAGCTAAATCCCATGCTTTTGGGCTTGGACCTGGTCTGCTCAAGCTAACTCTAATATTCTTGAAAATGCTCTGAATTCGGTGTAAACCAAGATTTCAGCTCATTTTGATTTTGTGGGTTTAAGTAAGCTTTATGTCTGTTTCACAATGTCAGTTTGGGAGTTTTTCACTGATTTAGTTATGTGATATTTAAATCACACCTTTTTAAATCTGCAGTGACTTGGACTAAAAGGAGGGCTTAGATCTTCTGTGACGAGAAGCCAAAGGGCAAACTGAAAATGCTACATCTGATGTCAGGAAACTTGGAATGTACAAGGCTGTGGACACTGCAATCTCATTGGGAAAAAAAAAAAAAACCCTTAGGAAAATCTATCTTTCACAGCTGATGTTTCAGTTTGCAATTCTGTCTCTGGCCATGGTGTCTAACATGCATGTCACAAAATTCACAGGGTAGTAGCTAATTTGCTAATTTTGCCATTTGGTTCATTTCAGGAAAGTGCTTGCTCTCAGTGCCTTGCATTTCACCTTTAAACAGTTAGGAATGTATTTGTACGCTGCCGTAACAATGGTTTAAATGACTGTCCATTGTCTGATTCAAGAACGACTGTTTTGTCTAAGCAGAATTTTACACATTTTCATTATGTTCCTTTAGAATGCATCACATTTGTGCTGGATTAGCTTTCACCAAAAAAAAAAGAGAGGATAACAATGAAGCCAGCTTGGACTGCATTTTGCTTTTCTACATGCACTTGCTGGAGTCTGATGAGCTGCCTTGTCTGCTCTGGAGTGTCAATGCTCCAGTGCCATTTACACCAGGGTAATCCATGACAGCTGTTTGAAACTTCAGATTTAGAACAGTGTCATTTGGCACTTGTTGGGTCACATTAAACACCTTGAAAAATAATCTTCAGGTCTTAGACCAGCACCAGCACAGAGGGGCATACATACATGCTTATATGTATGTATATGCCCACATATATGTATATTTTAATTCAATGGGCATAGTAATTCCCTGAATTCCTCCTCTGAGCTAAAGGATCTGATCTGGAGGGTTTACTTGAGTCTTGGCCAGAGAAAGGCAAGAACATTGAACCTTCTATTTTCTTCAGTTTGCATAGTGAGAAGCAGATCAAAGCATGGGAAAATGAGCACTTGCTCCTAAGGTGAGTGTAAAGGGAGGTATGATTGTCCTTTTATTTACTCCAGTTCTCTGACACTGTCATAGTATTGGATATAGCCCTGCTGTACACAACATCAATGATGCTAGGATCCAGCCCACCGATATTCTGAATGAGTGTTGTGTTCCTGTTGAGTTTATGGCTCAGTAGTTTTCCTTTGGCTCAGTTTCTGTTTTCCTTATTTTTTTTATGTATGTTAGAGTTTCAAGGTGATTTATCTCATAGTTGCAAGGAAACATGTGGTAGCTGGGTCTGATAGTACTCAGAGGGAATTAAGACTGGAGAGTAAGCTAAAGGGGGTTGCAAAGTGGAACTAAAAGGGAAAAGTGCGGGGAAGCTGGTACGTTAGGGGGAAAAAGTAAAAGAAGTTTAGCATAGAATAGAATAGCATAGATCATTTTGGTTGGAAAAGACCTTTAAGATCATCAGTTCCAACCATTATCTTAATACTACCAAGCCCACCACTAAACCATGTCTCTAAGCACCAAATCTATATGTTTTTTGAACACTCCAGGGATGGCGATACCACCACCACCTTAGGCAGTCTGTTCCAATGTCTAACCACTCTTTCAGCACAGAAATTTTTACTAATATCCCATCTAAATCTCCCCTGGCACAGCTTGAGGCCATTACCTCTTGTCCTGTCATTAGTTACTTGGGAGAAGAGACCAACACCTGCCTCACTACAACTTCCTTTTAGGCAGTTGTAGAGAGTGATAAGGTCTCCTCTCAGCCTCCTCTTCTCCAGGCTAAACAATCCCAGTGCCCTCAGCTGCTCCTCGTAAGACCTGTTTTCCAGGCACCAGCTTCATTGCCCTTCTCTGGACACGCTGCAGCACCTCAATGTCTTTCTTGTAGCGAGGGGCCCAAAACTGCACACAGGATTTGAGGTGCGGCCTCACCAGTGCCGAGTACAGGGGGACGATCACCTCGCTACTCCTGCTGGCCACACTATTGCTGATACAGGCCAGGATGCTGTTGGCCTTCTTGGCCACCTGGGCACACTGCCAGCTCATGTTCAGCCGGCTGCTGACCAGCACCCCCAGGTCCTTTTCTGCCGGGCAGCTTTCCAGCCATTCATCCCCAAGCCTGTAGCGCTGCATGGGGTTGTTGTGACCCAAGTGCAGGACCCAGCACTTGGCCTTGTTAAACCTCATACAATTGGCCTTGGCCCATTGATCCAGCCTGTACAGATCCCTCTGCAGAGCCTCCCTACCCTCGAGCAGATCAACACTCCCACCCAATTTCGTGTCATCTGCAAACTTACTGAGGGAGCACTCGATCTCCTCATCCAGTTCATCAATAAAGATGTTAAACAAGACCGGTCCCAATACTGAGTCCTGGGGGACACCACTTGTGACCAGCCCGCAGCTGGATTTAACTCGATTCACCACCAGTCTCTGTCCTCAACCGTCCAGCCAGTTTTTTATCCAGCTTTGTGTGCACCTCTCTGGGCCATGAGCCGCCAGCTTTCCTAGGAGAACGCTGTGGGAGATGGCGTCAAAGGCTTTACTAAAGTCCAGGCAGATGACATCCACAGCCGCCTCCTCATCGACTAGGTGGGTCACCTGGTCAAAGAAGGAGATCAGGTTGGTTAAGCAGGACCTGCCCTTCATGAACCCATGCTGGTGGGGCCTGAGTCCCTGGTTGTCCTGCACCTGCCATGTGAGCGCCCTCAAGTTGAACTGTTTCATAACCTTCCCCGACATCAAGGTCAGGCTGACAGGCCTGTAGTTCCCCAAATCCTCCTTCTAGACCTGCTTGTAGGTGGGTGTCACACTGGCAAGTCTCCTGTCATCTGGGACCTCCCCTGTTGACCAGGACTTCTGACAAATGATGGAGAGTGGTTCGGCCAGCTCCTTCGCCAGCTCCCTCAGTACTCTCAGGTGGATCCTATCTGGCCCCATAGACTTGTGGATGTCCAGGTGGCAAAGCAGGTCTTTAACTGCTTCCTCCTGAATTACAGAGGGTTTATTCTGCTCTTGGACCCTGTCTTCCAGGTCAGGAGGCTGATTACCTTGAGAATTGCTTGTCTGACTGTTAAAGACTGAGGCAAAGAAGGCATTAAGTACCTCATCCTTTTCCTCATCCTTGATCTGACATAGATGGACTGGGATTGAAGGCTCAGTAGTAAAGGTGGAGCAACCAGAAGCTGTGATGTGATGGCCAGTGCAGCTGAACTTCATTGGCTGAATAGCGAGGGAACTAGGGGGTGGGACAGGGTGGGAAGTGGGGCACTGTGTTTTGGTACAAGAAGAACTTATCCTAGAGATAACTAGGATGCTACAGATGCGTTGGCTTGGTGACCTCATGACTCAAACTGGGTGTTGCATTCATTATGTGCTTGGGAGAGAAGGGATGGTAGAAATGTCATACCATATTTGCACAGGCTGCATCTTTCCTTATTGCCATGGTTTGGTTGCACAACTATTTGGATTTGTGCACTTTGCATTTAATTAAAACTTATCATCACCTTTAAGATAATGTGCCCTGATGTGACTGAGTAACAACAGCAGTTGCCCTCAAATAATTTATACTCCCAGAGCTGCCTCCTCTAACCTATGACATGGTCCAGGCAGTGACTGTCACCAGAGCCTTTCGCAGCACGGTGGATACTCAAATCACTGCAAGCTTTTCTTCTGTGGTAGCAGGGACTTTAATATTCCTTGTACTGTGGTCTCCCTGGACTTGCTGCACTCCTTTGTTCTCTGATGATTCTACTATGGGGCCCTCCAAAATACCACCTACAGATGCTTATGTTTGCTGCTCCTCTGAGGACCCAGCTCCAGGACAGAGAGGCATTGCCTTGGTGACCTTAAGACTCAAACTGGGTATTGTACTCATTATGATAGCAATCTCATATCTTCTGGCAAAAGCCATTTTTATTTCAACAAAACACTTCTCTCTTTTTCCTTTAAGTGATGATAACATTGTCACTTATTGCTGCTGTGTGTGCAGCTCCTTTCTGTACAGCTGGCAAAGGTTAATAGGGTTCATGTACAGCTGGAAAAGGTTAATGTTGTTCACACAAAGTTGCAAGGTTTAGGCCTTATCTGCCCCATCTGCTTGTTAGGTACTGCTACAGCTCAGAGGAGAATCGCAGTTTTTTTTCAGCTTGCAATCAATGGAAAATTCGGGTCTAATAAATAATCTTGGTCTTTCCATAATGAGTCACTGCTTAAGTTATGGACTTTTGAACCCTGATCACAGTCCCATACTCATTTTTTCTGCAGTGACTGATGAGTTACTGTCAATTAACAGTACTGGCCAGGCTTACAGGGGAAATTAAGCCTGTGGTTTTCTGAGCCAGGGATCCTTCGGCACCTAGTGGTAGGTGCAGGAGGAAAGCGTGTGCTGAAGCAAAAGCAGGAGGAGCTGAGACAGGCACAGAGTGAGCTTTGGAGTTATGTCCATCGTTGGAGAGCAGTTCCCCGGAGAGACAGGTTGATGGGAGATCCTTTACCAGTTTTAACAGCAGGTCCAAAGGAGCCAGGAGTCCCAGGGATGAAGCCATGGGCTTCGGCTTTGCAAGTTACCTTATCCCACCTCTCTTTCTTCCAGGAGCTTCTGCCTGTGGCATGGTGCTGGCTTATAGAGACTAAGCTTGCTGCATGTCACAGTGCTGACAGCATCCTCCGCTGACCTCTGCGGGGATGGGTGTGAGCAGCAGGCAAGAGCTACCCACATACGAGCAGCAGGCAAGAGCTACACACATACAAGCAGCAGTCAGCACTGCCCTGCATGGGGATTGATGATGGACATGCAGCTGTCAGGGTGTGCTTCAGGATGCCTCCTCATGTGGCTGTGGGTTTCACTGTCATTACTGAAGTAATTAACCAACCCTGCCATCATGTCCTTGTAAACATCCTATTCAGCACCTGCACTTCTGCATTTTGGGGCTTGTCAGCTCCTCTGGTCATGATGAAAGACCAACACCTGAGGTGTGACCTTTAACAACTGCGCTTTGCAGCCTTTTTTTCAGGCAAGCCAGTGTTAGCTGTGGGTAAAATTCCTCGTCCATTTACAGTGGGCTGGGATAGCCACACCTTGCCACCTGCTGGCATCTGCCTTTTGCCTTCTGCAGAACCACTTTCTGCTGCTCCCACCACAAGGGCTGCCAGGAATATGGAAAAGTAAGGTGATGCTTCCGTGAAGATGCTTCCATGGCCACAAGAAGGATCCTCAGCCCCTGCAGAAATGGACAACTGCATTTATTAATTACCAAACACTGGCCTTAGAAATGAAACAGTCCCAGCAGCTCAGGTGACGTAGTATTTCTCTGAGTGTTTCTCTCTCTCAGTAAGCAGGAATTATAGTCTGCACACAGAGGGACAGAAGTGTCCAGTTACAGCTAACAGGCAAAACAATTAGAGCACACCAGAAGCAATGCAGGTGTGATAAATACTGCATGAACATGTTTGGGCTTTGCCCTTGACCTGCTGCAGTCTCAGGAGGGAGGGCTTTTTAGTTGAGTGCAAAATGCAAAGGGAAAAAATCCCTATGCATCTGAAGCAAATAGGGGTCTTGACTCCATAAAGGTGAAGAAATGTCTTCTGAGGTGAAGTGAGACCAAAATAGCTAATATTTATAAAGCTCTCAAGAACGAATTATTGATTGAAATTATAAGAGAACATTATCAGCCTGAACAAGGCAGATTTTACCTCACCTGTTGTATCATCAAACGAGCACAAACTGAAATTATTGCCATATCAGACCAACACCATCCTCTGAGCATTTCCTGTACCTGGGAAAACATACCCCCTCTTTTGGGCTAACAGAAGTCTTGCTCCAAAACCACATTTGCTCAAATAGCATTTTTGCATAACCTTTCTTCCACCTCTCAGCCTCCAACCAGACCTGATATGAGGCAGTCCCTCATGAGACGAACTTGACTCATCCACTGCTGTTGTAACAAAATCTCAAATACAAGATGGGAGCTATTGTGAAAATGCAGCCAAGTCTGCAGCTATGGTAGCTCTGGACAAGGGCACATGGAGCAGACATAGAAGGGAGAGAGATTCAGACTCCTGCAGTGGCTGTGTATGATCTTAAGACTGTCTTGTCAGGCTGTTCTGGACTCTAGGATCTTCTATGGATTTTGTTTGACACTCTTCTTCCCTGTGCAATAATCCTTGTTTTTTCTAGGATGCCCCATGACTTCAGAGAAACTCAAGCTGGATAGATGTTGCTGTATTAGGAGCAGGCATAACCTTGTGTAACTCTGGAGAAATAGTTCTTTTCTCTTCTGCCTCTCTAGTCCTCAGTGCCTGTTGCTTTATTTCTCCCACTTTTGGACAAATCGAAGCACACTTAATTCTGTTGTTCTTGTCTTCCAGTATTGCATTTCCGTGCTATCTTTTTAGTCTGATGCATTTTGGAGGCAGGGAACATCTCTTACTTCATGGCTGTATCACAGGTGATGCACTTCAGATCATTTGGTTCCTACTTTAATGGTGTTTTCCTTACCAAAGTAATGCTATTATTAATAGAGAACAGCCATGCATGGAGCCTGAATAGCGTGAACTTGGACCCTGCACAGATCATCAACAACTGATCAAGCCCTCTTGCTCTTTCTGAGATTGAGCACCAGAATGAAAGCTGTTAATTGCAACGTTTGTGTGCCATTGCTGAGCGTAAGCCAGGCTGCTGTGAATGTCATAGAACACACTTTGCCTGTGATAAGAACAACATTGTGTAATGTCCTTTTATTACAGGCCAAACTAGTAACAGATTATCTCATTTCCATCAGCTAAATGCATGCACACAGCCTACTACTGCACTTCAGTGTGATCCCACCTGGCCTTCAGTCTAAACAACTGCTCTCTAGAAGCAGAGAGCAGCTTTCACAGAGGGTCTACCTGATTTTGCTTGGACTTACAGTAGGAAGTATCAAACATATTGTGCTCTCTTGGCAATACTGGCATAGCTTACAAGCAGCTTAATGGGCTTAACAGAAGTATTCATAGTATAACATTAAAATTGGTTTCAGATCAGCTCCTGCCTAGCAGGCAGAAAAACCTATAAACGGACTATGTTACAGTATTAATTCTCTGCTCTTTGATTTTTTTAAATTTGCATTAGTGGCCTGACATCTCACCGTGCCAGGGTGCATGAAGGTGTAGAAGATCTCAGCCTGGAGAAATCTGAAGAAAAATGTCTTTAATTTTTGTTCCCAAGACTACCCTCTTACACAGCCAGAGATCTCCATGAACAGAGGAAGACCATTGACCATCCTCTGAGCTAACAATCAAGGATCAGCCTTCTCCACTTGAAACGGGGCCACCATGTTTACTGTGAGAAATATATGCTCCCCTGAATAACAAACATAAGCACTTGCCCAAGGAAGTAAGGTGTGGGTTATTTATCTAATCTTTGGAGGAATCTGACTCTGTTTTTTCTTTTCTCTCTGAGAAAACTCCAGAAGTGAGTGAAGACAAATTATGTTGTTCTTTTTATTATTATTTTTAATCAAACAGTTACTACATTTGTCAGTCCACATCGTTTTGGACACAGTGAAAAGAATCTTGGAGCCTATAAGCCTGATTTATATGCCTATTTCCAGCACTTTGACAGGATGGGAAGGTGGCAAACTAGGCATGCGTGTGATGAATATCCACAGAAAAAAATGTATGTTCAAACAAAATGGCTTCAAGTATCCTTAATGCAGATGAGAACTGGGCTCACAGCATCCAGGAGTCATTCACAGCTCATGATACTTGTTGGCAGCAATGACGATAAGTCTCATCATTTCAGAAGCTCATCAGTTCTTCCCCTTCTTGCATTGGGTATGTGTTTGCACAAGGAGCTCCTTGGAACTGAAGAAAAGGTACCACTGAGTAAATAAGTATGAGTTTTTCCTACTGTTTTCTTTTTCAGCATACAGAAGCAACCTGAGGACTTATGAAGTACACGCTTTTCTTTCCTTTTTTTTTTTTTTTTTTTTTTTTTTTTTTTTTTTAATTAACTAAAAACTTTACTTGTAAATGGTGTGGCAGTAGAAATAAAGAGTAGAGATAAAACAGGAGGGAAAATAGATTCCTGGGTCTGGGTGTTTATAGCCAAAGGACCCACTTCAGTTTAGTTGCTCAAGCACCTGCTTGCAGTTTGGTGGAAGAGGAGCACCCCCAAGCTGGTGGGGAAGAGCTGCAGTGCTCCATGCCCAGGCATCTGTGCAGGTGAGGAGGATGGGTAGCAGCAACAGGCTCTGGTGACCACATCCACAGGGGAGGAAAGGAGAGGCTTGTCCTCCCCTCCATCCCAGTCTTGCTTCCTCTCTGCCACAGTACCCTCATCTTCACTTTGCTGGTCTCCATATAAACCAGGACCCTGCTGTGGATCACTGCTCCCCTGCTGTTCTCATATACCATACCTTTTCCCACCTTTCCTACATCACCTTGTCCACCTCCTCCCCTTAATGCCACCTCCCTTTCCTCCTTCACCTGATTCTGCATCTTGACTAGGAAATGGGGCTGGGTCTCTGCAGCGTGAGGCTGTGGGAGCGATGCTTAACCTGTAAGTCACACAAATGATTTTTGTACCAGCATTTGTGCTTAGCAGTGCCGGGCTCCTGGTGGCACACGAGCATCTGGCCCCGGACAAATCTCTCAGCCAAAGCTCAGCCTCTGCTTGAGCCCTGGAGGGTCCAGGGGGTGAGCAACATCCACTGATTTCCCCTTGTTCCTATCTCTGACAGATGGCACCATCTCAGTTTTCCAATGGGCTGCAGACACAGCAGCAGTGCCATGGTGAGATCAACAGGGACTCTGAAACTTATGTGGATTTGCTTTGAGGGGGTGCTGTGGCTCAGTACCACTAATTCTGCTTTTACATTTGCATGAGCATCTGCTTCTTCTTCTGCTACTTGTCTGACTCATGTTCACCCACCTCTGCAGGTCATAGCAGAAAGTCTCACTCCGAGCGTGCACCTGAAAGGTCAAGTAGGCCAAAAAGCAAGGAAGGGCAAAATGTGCCCCTCCATCCCTGGTCAGGTCCCTCTCCACCCCATCCCTTGGGGCCATCCATGGAGAGAGGTCAGGGAGGGGAAAAGACATGCAGATAGTATGGGAAAACATGGTTCCAAGACCTTGGCCCCGCATGGGCAGGCTGCTGCAGAAGACCAAATCTGCCAGTTGAGAGGTTTTACACAGGGCCCCACACAAAATGCTTACTGCAGAAGCCTGAAAGGGATGACATCTGGAATGACCTTTCCCGTTCCCTGCTTTTCAGAGTAGGGATGAGGGCTGTTTCCATCTCTGCAGTGCGTAGCACAGCTGAGCTCCTGCATGGCTGTGCAGGACACTCACAAAACCAGGTGGCACCTCAGTGCTTGCTGGCACAGGAGACAATGCCTGGGCTGGCAGTCTGGCCACTTGCTCCTCCATGGCTTCTCCCTGGTGCTCTCAGGAGCTCCTGAGATTGCCGTGATCCAGGTGCCTTTGCATGGTGGGGCTGTGACACGCAGACCTGTGTGTGAGCTCTCCTGGCCACCAGTGAGTCCCATTCCCACCCTTCTGTTGGTATGCTGTGCTGTGGTCTCTGGGACTGGCATTCAGGGAGAACCACGCTACCGCCTCCTTTCAACCATTTGCTCTGCATGGGATCACACATCAGATGCCATCCCAGGGTGCATAGGAGGTGTGTGGTAGAAGATGGGCGGTAAGGTGAAAAGGAGGTGTTTGGGTTTCGTTTTTCTTGGCTGGGCTGCCTCTCTGTAATTATTGCTCCAACATGCAATGAAATAGGAAATCTGGCAAACCACTGCTTTGGTCTTTGTCTTTCCCACAACAGCTCTCAGCATCTTACTTGGATGTGAGAAAGAAATGTTTTAATGCAGAAACGGACGATGCCAAGGCCACATGCAGGGACCTGTGACAGTCAGCACACACCAGAGTGCTGAAAACAGGAAATTCAGTATCACATTAAGGAGGCAAAACATTCTTAAACAGTTTGAAAATATGTACAAAGCCCTGTTTCCAGACAACACCGCTTAACTTCCTGCCATGGATAACGACGTTGCCTACAACTCCCAGTAACGATGCCTTTTTCTCCATTACTTTGATAGTGCCCTTTGTGGACACTCGTGTCCCCACTGCTTGAGCTGATGCAACCCAGCAGATGTGCAATTACTTCTTGGCACACTGCAGGAAAGTCCTACCTGGAAAAAGGACTTATCTGACTCAGACTTGTTGAGTTAATGGAAATGGGAGCTACTGCACTTAGACAACATCCCTCCTCACTTTATTTTTTTCACCATCAGCATTTTTCATAGGCCTCTGTACACCTCTCTCACAAGAACAGATTATGGATGGTACAACCTCTGTACCAGCTTAACACCTCCCCAGCATGGCTCAGTGCTGTGGCTCAGTACCACAGGGGCAGGGTGAGGCAGCCTTGGTAGAAGAAAGAAAGATACTGCTGCCCATTTTCAGCCCTTAGTGTGTCTGCAGCCCAAGAAATACTCTGTTTTGCTCCAAGCATTGGGTTACCAAAGAAAGACTGACATCTTGAAGATCACTTCAGGAACAACAGCAAAAATTAATTCTTTGAGATCTCCTGAGACAGCCACAATGTTTTGCACATTTCCAGGAGGGCCCTGGTGTATCGGATGGATGGGGGAGGCTAGAGGTCAGTAGAGTCCTTTTTAGCACCAGGAAACCAGGACTGTTACTGGCAGCACATCTCATACAGCATCACCCAT
Source organism: Leptosomus discolor (assembly GCF_034619465.1). NCBI lineage: Eukaryota > Metazoa > Chordata > Aves > Leptosomiformes > Leptosomidae > Leptosomus > Leptosomus discolor. The sequence goes on from NC_141419.1 coordinate 23,743,848, forward strand.
CTGCAGCAGCCTACAGTAATGCTGAGGTCCCAGGTTGCCTTTATGTCAACTCTTGTGGAAGACCGCTATTGCTCAGATGATTTTCCTTTGGTTATTGGATTGCAGGAGGCTAAGCAGCAGGAAACATCCATGCCATGCTTTGAAGGCATACAGTGCTGAGCTGTACGAGGCATCAGCACTTTCATCCCTGAACCTGGACATCAGTAATCATTTTTACGGTGTCTGGGGTTTGGGCACTGGGCATGAACACGTTTGCCCAACTGACGTCCTTTCCACATATGGGAAGCTCATGTCACTGCAGTGATGAGGAGGCAGAGAAGCAGGATGGTAAGGGAGAAAAACAAAGAGGTACAAGGAAGGTTTTATTAATGACTGCAGCGGAGGTGGGTGCATGTTGGCTCTCAGCAGCCTCCTGTGCCCATCCCTTCTGTCCCTCCACAGCAGGGCCGGAAGCCACAGTGTGCCTGACCTGTGCTCTGGCGTTGCTGTTGGGGGGAAAACACACATGCATTCTTTCCTACACATCCTTTCCCATCCTTATCAATACACCAACCCTTTAAGAAGCAGGAACAAGAGCAAGCTTCCTCATGAAAGCATGATGCCTCAGCGCCTGTTCTTCAGCCTCAAATCACCTTGAAGTCTCACCCACCCCTTTGCTTTGGGTCTGTTCACTGGAGTTCTCCCTGACTCAAGCAAACCGTAAGCTTCGGCTTTGGTGTCCATGCCAGGACAGAAACCTCTCACCTGCACAAGCGTAACATCCTGGACTTGCGGCTTGCAGCCAGTTCTTACAAAAAATCATGGCAGACTGAGGTCTGGAGGTCTGTGCAACAATGTTAGTAAAATCGCTTAATCAAAAATTCTCCCTAAATCAATCCTGAAGGCCTCACCATGCTTTTGTTTATTCCTTTCGTCAGGCGAATGTTTCTTAATATCTATTGCAAAATGTTGAAGTTCACATGGTGGATTTTTTGTAGATTTTGGCATTGGTTTTTTTGGTTAGACTTTCCCTTTTGTGGGTTTATGCGCTGGAGGCTTAAGAGAAGTGCCGTGCAAGAACAAAGTGTCTGGAAAGTGGTTTTAAGCAGCAAGGTAAGAATTTGCTGGTGTTGTAGCATTCTCAATGGCTCCTGAGGTATCGTTGTGCGTTGTCTGCCACATCTCCCTGACCATTCTGCTGTTCGTGTTCTGGGGCCAGGTAGGACTGTGTGATCCAGTAGGGCAGTGGATTTTTGGTGGGATGCCTTCACCACTGAAAGTTAGAGCACCCACAGGGCTGCTTGAGCATTGAGCTGGTGTGGCCCTTGTGGTCTGCAAAAGGATGAAGGTTGCAGAGCAGTTATGGCAGGCTACCAGCTAAAGGCCTCATGATTCCAGTCAGCTCAGAGGCAGCTGAAATCACAGTAGCTCTGCTGAAGCAGGAAGATCATATGTCGCTGAGGGGGAGAGAGAGGAAAAAAGGCATGTTGTAAGAAAAAGGGATAATTTTCTAGATGGAATATTAAAGACAAATTGCACTGACACTCTTGTCCAAGCAAGGGAATTTTCTTGGTGGTCTCTGTCATATTCTGCCCATCCTTCCTGTCACACTGGCTAAACAAACATTGCTCTTTCGTCCCTTCCCTAAAGTGGGCTTAAGTGTTTTTCTAGCAAAGCCACAAGCAGCAGTATGGTGTACTTATCTTGTGGACCCTTCATCCAAGTAATTTGCCCTATTGGCAGGTGTTTTGAAGCAGTTTTCTGTAGGAACGATGTACCACAGTGAAGGTGTCTCTTTCCAAGTAATCCTGAAAAATCAGCACCCTGGCAGGCAGATAGCATCACGTCAGAGTTGTGCAATAACCACTACATTGGAATGGCGTCAGGTGAGCACTGGCATCTCATCACCTACATGGGTATTTCTGTGTCAGTAAGAAAACCACTGGCCTGCTCCCTTACTACTGTGAAGTCCAGCCTTCAAACGCATGCTCAGCTGGTGCTCAGCTGGGAAGAGTTGGGGCTTGGGGCTCGTTCAGTCTCTGTACCTTACAGGAGAGTGGTAAAACAGACCAGGGTGTAGCAGGCCAGGCAGTTCAGTCTCCTTTGTCAGCTCCCAGGTGTTGCCCTTCTTTCCCAAGACAGGCGTCAGGTGTTTTAGATGAGTGGGTAGGGCTTACTCTGATACAGCAAATCCTAGAAAAGGAGATACACCACTCCCCGCACTCCTGTGCCTCCTCTCACACCACTGCTTCCTTGCTAGCACCAGGGCACCAAGAGTTTACCTGGTGACCATCACTTGTCATCCTTCAAATACTTTATGGAAACTTTTTTAACCCCCAAAGTGTCTTTTGAACATATGACAGAATCCTACTGCTGAGGTCCTTGCTCAGTGTTATGATATTAATGAACTGAAACCATGCTTGGAGACAGGGACTTTGGCCAACAGGAACTTCAGCGCGGACTTTATGCATAAAGCAGTTCCAAGACCATAATAAGTTTCAGCAGTTACCATTTAGAAAAGTAAGTACTAGATCACCCAGTCTTGTTGTGGGAACACATTGTGTTGCTGATGCATCTAAACCAGCAGCTTGAAATAAAACAGAAAGGCAAATTTCTCCAGAGAAGTCAAGCCTGTCTTTGATTTAGAATGCTAAAGGGAAAAAAAGAAAGAAAGAAACCAACCAACCAACCAACCAACCAACCAGACCACTGTCTTGTTTTGGTGGAGATTTATTGAGTTGTAGAGACCCACCACAGCCTGGCTTCTGATCTTCCCACTTGTGATTCCTTCTTCTGTCGATCCTTTGATTAGCCACTGAGGATATTTTCCACCTCTCTTGTGCCTGCAGTGGCAGTGGGGGAGACCAGGAGAAATTTCTCTGCCAGTAGTGATTCAGATTTTGGTTGTTTTCACCTAACTGGTTCCTGCAAGTTCAGAAAAATGGAAGGAAGGAGAGGCAGATCTGGGAAGTAAAAAAGCTCAATAATCTTTGTCATTCCTAAAACCTATGACCTACAGCATTGTACCCTCCTCCTTCTCTGATGTCAGTAGTAAGCTGAGTTTTAGATTCAGGGACCGGGTGCTCACTGACAGCTCACTGCAAATATGGCTATTTGGAGAATTCTTATCGGGTGTGTTCAGAAAACAATTACCTGCAAAGCTTTTTTTCCCATTGTTCAATGAATTTTTAAAAATACGCAAACACCATGTACATAGAAGATGTCAAAAGGACAGCTGAACTTTAAAAGAATCATCAGGCTCTTTAATGAACAGCTCAGGATTTGCCCCATTAGTCTTCCTCAGCATTTAACAGAAAGACCAGCTTTTAGCTGCTTCTATGAAGCACCCAGATTTTGCACAGCTACTTCCCGTATGAATGCAATAGACAGGAGGATGCTTAAAACTTATCTTAAAGAAGCAGCTAAGATAAAAATGACTGCCCAGACTATCTGATATGGCAAGGCTTGCTGACATGCCATGGCAGTGGGCAGCACTTGCATGCCTGGCAATTCCACAGCATAAGCTATGTTGAGCTTGAGGCCCACTACATTTTTCCTCACGTGTTCACTGGTGCTGGTAAATGGAGGCATGAGGGCTCAGTTGCCCCTCTTCCCCCTCTGCCACCTGTAGGGTTTTTAGGAGTGGGCTGAAATATAATCAATTCATGTGTATGAAATATTGAGCCTCTCCCTGCCCATATTTATCAGCAGTTTTATCATAAAAGATACCAAAATGGGCATGAGCGTCTTCCATGGGCAAATGGAGTTTTCAGCAGGGATGTCAGTGAATGTGTGTTCAAAATTGTTGAAAAGAAATACAAACTGGAGCAGCTGATGCAGAGTAAGTGAGCGCCTGCCCACCAGACCAGTTCTGCTGTTGGCTGCCTGGCTTGGATTAGCATGCCTGAGGTGCACGGGCAGATCTCCAGAGGGAAAGCTCAATCACACACCAGGGCAGAAGTGCCCTGGGACAGTATCCTAGGAGGACAAAAACTTTTAGGGGGAGAGAGGAAGGGTGAAAGCACCATCAGCCTGGCTTGATGGTGGCAGCAAGGGGTTGCATGGGGTGATTTACAGAGACATGTATGCATGGCTCTGCAACATAGTCTGCTAAGCCTGATCCACCCCTGATGCTGCCAGAAACCTGGGAACTTTACGTTCCACACTGGGGTGCACAGCCTGGAGCACTGGCACCCCAGAGTTGCAGTGCATGCTGGACACACCGGTGACGTTCATCATTTCCAGGTACCAGCTTCCTAAGATGCCTACGCTGTGTGCATCAGATTTACAAAGTGAGGCTTGGGGCTTGTGAGCCAGACTGCTGCTGAAAAATTATTTCTAGCACTGTCCATCAGCCAGCTAGGTTGTTTAGGGGGCACCAAGTTGTCCTTGCTTTTGCTGAAAAGCATCCAAAGAGAGGGAGAAAAAAATAGGCATTAATAGTTGGTAATCAATTCTATTTATATAAAATGACAAATGTTATGAAATGAAACTATTTGACTTTCAAACACACCAGGAACTTGCTTAAATCATTCTGATGTGGTATGTAAACATTGCTTGGGGCAGCTTGAGACTTTGCCAGCGCTGAACAGCAAGGTAGCAGTTTCATACATGCGAAGGGGCAATGCCACATCCCCATAAAGTTTTTGACATGACACAGTCTGACAGTTAAACATTTGAGCTGCTGAGGGACTGTGGCTAGAGTTTTGAAAAGAAGACCCTGGAAGGATAATATTTTGGGATTTGGATCTGGTGAGCAGTGAGTGTCGGGTGAGCTGGGCAGGGTGCACCCACCCTGCTCCACTGGTGTGTGCCTGCCCGCTGCCCACCCCATCCCCACACTGCTTTTGCATGCAGTGCTTGACAGGCACAAGCAAATGAGCAGAGATGTCTTGCAATGGGGTCAAACAGCTCTGGTGTATCTACGGGGATTTTAAAGCACCCTGCTAGCTTACCCTTGGGAGAACAGACCATTTTTCATGCCAATGCTGGTGGCCATGCTGTATCGGTAATTCTTCTTCTTAAGGTTATTTATTTTTATTGCTGTGATTCATGAGCAGGTATATGCTTCACTGTGAGCTGTGGGCATGACTCAAGGAAACATAAATGCCAACAAAAAGAGGGAGAGGCTTACAAGCTTAGCAACAGTGCCATTTTCCACAGTTATTCGGTCAGGGGTTAGCTTGCACCAGGTTTCTGATTTCACCAGAAAACTCTCAGGGTAGCGAATGTCCTCTCGTTCTTTAAAGCAAACAAGTTTTATCACAACCATTCTAGAGAGTGCAAAATATTTAAAGTCAACCCTGAGTTACACCGTGCATTGGCAAGCAAACCTTTCTGCCTGTAATATTTCTGATTTTCCTATTTATACATTTTTTCTCAGTATTGTTACATGCCAGTTTTTAACTTCCTGTTTATAAGGCATGCTGTACAAAACAGAATTTAAGGCCAAAAGGTTGAGAGTTTATTAGCCCAAGAAATGTGAATTATTGTGTTAACAAGAAAGATCTGATCTTTCTAAAATGGCTTACTGTTTTTTACAAGATCGCTATTCTTGACTAAACACCAATCCATTATTGTGATAAGAATATTCAAATTACAAGGGACAGAAAAAGAAAAAATAAACGAGCTGTAAGGGGACCGAGAGGAAACAGTTTACGACACATTTCCCCGCCTCCTCCTCTTTCTCCTTTTGTACTTATTTGCTTTTCTTGTCTCCCGCACACACCTCCCTTCACAAACATGTGTCCCAGGATAAGCACAAGAGATTTTTTTTTTTCACTATGTTGTGTTTGAAAACTGGGCTGAGAGGGAAAGATCAACTTTTTCTTTATAAATACAAGCATAAAGCACCTGATTTACCCCAGGGAGGGAGAGAGGTTGAAAGAACAAAAACCCTTGGGAGAAGCTGAGAACTAAATCTTCATGAGTTCAGGATTCGCTTGAGCTGTTTCATGTACATATTTCTGAGCTTTTAGGATCTCCCTGGCTCCTTTGCCCGTTGCTGCTCTTCTGCATGCATCTTCTCCCTGACAGACAAGGCAGCGGGGAGCAGGGTCCAGGGAGGGTGACAGGCTGTGCCAGCTGGGATTGCCAACCTGGGGAGAAGGAGGAAGGTGGAAGGGGTGGCAGAAGAAACACCAGCTCCCTAGGGTCCCTTTGTGCCACCACTGGCAGACAGCAGCTCACTGACACCCCTGCCCTGACTCTCAGCAATGCTCCTGGGTGAAGGTGATGGAGAAGATGGTTTTGCAAGTGAATGAGATAGAAGAGGGGATACCGTACCTCGGGGCACACACATCTCCACCGCCCCCACAGCGAGGTGCGATCCCTTCCCTGCCACTGAACAGCTGCCTTTGGGGCAGAGGGTGTGTGTGGGTTTCTTCATCTCTCCAGCTTCTGTCCAGCTCAGGCATTTGTCCAGCACAGATGCTTTCCCTCTCTCAGGCAGTGATGTTGTACAAATCCTCATTTCTCTTTCCTGACTGTAAGCAAAGTCCCATAGGGAGCCAAGAGCACAAATACAGCCAGAAACACACTCTCACAGCTGCTCCCTCGAGCAGATGCCCAGCAAGCATGGATGCACATGACGGGGGCACATGCACCGACCCAGTGCAGACCCTGGACATGCACGCTCCCCTAAACGGCCCCTTCCCCTGCCTGGCACACACCCTTGGGGCCCATGCCTACTTGCAGCAAGGCAGCAGCCCTCCTCTGCCTTCTCTGCACTTATCTTTCTCACTGAGCACACCCTGTCCCCATCCTCAGCAAGACGCCAGGGCATGCTTCTGCAATGTAGGGGTCAGTCCAGGACTGAGGTCTGTCAAGGGCAATGACTTTACATTTGGATAGACCCACTGTTGATTTCAAGTGGATCCTACTTCTGTGAAAAATGCTCCATGCAGCCTGTCTTTTGCCTTGGCGTGGCAGGGCATTTTGTATGTAAAGGATATCACTCCCTGAACAGCTTTAGCAACAACTGAATAAACCCAGTTCCTGCAAACAGTAGAGATCAATTTCCATCCTCAGTGCTGAGCAACAAAAAAGGTTAATCTTTCCCCCCTGGCTGAACCATTTTATTCAACAGGAATTCAACAGGGTTCTGTTTGAAAGGGTTTGTTCTTCTGGTTTTGTGTGTCACATGCAAATCCAGGGGAACTCCAGGTCCTGCCCTTCCTTAACTTGCCTATCTAAGCAGGTTATCTTACATGGGTTTCAAAATACTTTATGCCGAATTATGTTGAGCTGAGCAAAGCAGAGCAGGGACTAGGAGTATTTGCGATCCTCACAGACAGTTATGTTGATTTATTTTGAGTGCTCTTTTGCGCTTACGGCAGCTAATGCGTATTAAATCTGTGAGTTACTGCTCGCTGCAGCTGCCAGCCCTGCAGAAGGAAGTCCCCACTTTAGCCACAAAACTAATATATCACAGGAAAGGACAAAACAGTCATCTCCAAACTGCCTGCCCTGCTGTGGCTGAGATCTCATTAGGACAAACAGCCATCTCTGTGCAGAGAGAGAGGTTAGCATGGGTCTCTGTTCAGCAAAACATCTGATCACACACTCAGCATTGAATCCATAAATTGCTCTGCTAAGACAGCTGCCATTACCATGAGCTGTCTTTCATTTAAACGTTCCAGTAAACAAAGTTGCCATTGTCTTGGGACTTTCTCTCTCAGTTAGTTTGCTAGATCTGCCAATAACGTTGTCTTTTGAGGGCTTTAAGCCAACATTTGCAACAGACACACCCTGGCCTGGGACACTGTGAACACCAGGATGTGCTCGCTGCAGTTTTCCGATCACTGATTTGCTTCTCTCATTTTCTCCCTAATAACTTCGCTCATTTGGCTTCTTCTTTTAATTGCTTTGTTACTACATTCCTATTTCTCCAACGACTTTCTATATAGTGAGTGCGAGTGTCCTGCCTGCTCCCTCCATGGGGAGGTGTGCTGCCTGCTCTCTCCCCCACCACTAATATGCAGGGACCTGAGCTCATCTCATCCAGAGGCTTGAAGGTAAAGCAGGCACCTGCCTCCAGCAAAGACAAGTGGCTCAGCACCCAGGGGCTCGCTTGCAATGTTTTGCATTCCAATTCCTATAAAAACCTGCTGCTTTTAGCATCATAAGGAAAGCTTCTCATTTTGAAACTTCAGATGAAGAATAACAACAGTGACCTGCCAAATACAACCAGTGTTTGTAGAAGTATCAGGAATGCAACCAATGGGTTCAATTGCTCTTACTAATTGGAGAGCCTGAACAGCATAAAGAAACAGAAGACACTCCTGCCCTGAAACACTATGGTTGCAGTTAATTTTCTTTTTCTTATAATACTTCAAGTTTTCAGGTTTTGAAACCTACAAAGGACAACAGAGTTTATGAGAAATGCGCTAGTGTGCTATTAACTTAGCGATCCTCTTGAATTTAAGCTGGTATTAAAAAATTTGGGAAAAAACCCAAATGTGGTGGGGGAAAAAGTCTTTTTTTTCCCAGCATATCTGCAGCTGGCTGATTGCTGAAAAATAGTGATGGAGGAAGGCAAAAGCAAAGGGCTTCAAGAGCATATGCCTATTACTCCAACTCTGTACTGCAAGGAGGCAGTTTGTAGCTGGGTGAATACAGGACTGGAGGGGAATTAACAGCTCAGAGAACTGGGAATGGCCCTGTCAGCTCCAGGTCGGTGCCAAAACGTGACAGCTGGTGTTAGGCACCATGGGACAATGACAATGGCCAGAGGACTCCAGCTGACCCTATTACCTTCATCAGAAATGTTACTAGCAAACCCTGGTGTGGTTTATTTTTTCTATGGCAGCATGAAAACTGTTACTGTTTTCCATATTTAACGCCATGGAGGGTCTGCTACTATCAGGCATGATTTCCAGTCCTTTAACTGGAAGCTTAACCAAAGCTGCTATTTTTAACCAGAATTTTAACTTTCTGTGGTGGCTGCCATCAGCCCTCACTGGCCCTCTTGTGCCAGTTGCTCGGTGTTTGGGACTGCTTGTTCTAGTTTGACATGAAAAGAGGAGGCTGGCTGTGACAAGTGGAGAAGAGGGCTTCACAGCTCTACAGAGACCTTTTTTCCCCCCTACTCTGAAGCCTACAGACTTTTCAATGTCCTGCTGTGAATATGGACTAGTATCTCAAGTTTGCTGCTTTCACACTGTCTGGACTCTCCACCTGCACAGGTCACATGACCTGCAGGACTTTAACTGGGATTTGTTGTGACATCAAGAGATTGAATATGCTTCCTGCACCCCAAGGTTTGCCTGGATTACCTGCTCACCATGGCCCACACATTCTGTCAAAACCATGATCACCCACCCACCTGGACTGGGATATGAGGTCGTCTTGCCCTGCTTTTGGGAAGGGAAAACCAAAGCATGTGCACAGGGCTTGCCTGGCTCCACTTGTGCCAGATGCATTCAGAGAGCCTGAAAAAGTACTGAGTTTTCTGCAGCTCCATCCACCAGCAGGGATTACCAGTTCGGCTTCACACCATGTCTGCAGAGGCTCTGCAGACAGGAGCTAGAGGAGACGCAGCTGGGCTGTGCAGCGATCCCCTGCGTGGATGGGTGGCTTCCATCTCCACCAGCCCACCTGTGAGAAATGCTCATCCCCAAGGGCAGGAGAAGCCACAGAGTTGAAGAACTCAACAAGGGCTGTTCTGCTGTGCCACAGCTGACCTCAGTGAGGATTTTTTTGTGCTCTGTGGCCTATCTCCACATTATTCATCGGATATAAAACAGATAGACAAACCAAGAATTTGTATGATACACAAACACAGTCAGAATGATGTTCAAGCTGTGTACTTCAGAGCTACTCCCACTCTCCTGTTTTTTTGGTTGAAGGAAGGATTATGAGAGCAGCTGTGCTGCAGTTGCAGTATTCAGCAGTTCCACGTTACCATTTACAGGTGCCAGAACCGATCCAATCTGGCCAGAATAGGGGCAGGTTAACAGCTCACTGCAGAGCCCCTATTACCCCCACCACAGGGCTGCTGCTGCGCCAAAGTAACATGAGCTTGGGCGTGTGGGGGCTGAAATCAGAGGACAGCAATTGAGAATGCAGAAACTTGTGGAAGGAGCAGAAAACCACAGAATATCTTTGCAGAAATCATAGCAAGGCGATTTGTAAGACTCTCCATCTGAGCGGTTTTTGATTTGGGTTGAGAGAAAGGAAGCAAATGAAAAAAGAAAGAAAGTAGTGGCTACCTCTCTGGAAAAAGCATAGAATAGACTTTTTTTTTCCCCAGTTCTAGTCAGTTAATCTTCCCTCAGAAATGGCTACAGTTAGCAGCCCCTTGAAATGGTGTTGTGCAAGAAGGTAAACCCCAAGCAGTTCCATAGCTACTACACTACAAAATACAATTATTTACAAAAGAAAAAGCATGATGGAGCCTGAATGGGTATGTGCATTTGTACACTTCTTTTGCATCAAAATGCTGATTTAATGTGTGTACACTGGCACAAAGATGAATATTTATGTGCTTGTACATTGAATTTTCTTTTCCGACTATCCTGTTGTTCTAGAGACCATTTGCAGTTCGGCACCCTTTCCTTGTGTATTGGACAAGGCTTTTCCAAAAGGAAACCATTTTCTAAATTGCATTAAAGAAACACTTGGTCAATGTAAGGAATTAACTCCCTTCGGTTTCTCATGTAGGTGCTTTCCATTCTTGATGTATGTTAGAAAGAGCTTCATAGCTGGAGCAAAAATTTAATGGAAAGAAATTTTCAAACAGTGCTGCAGAGGTGCATGGAAGTGATTAAGTGTCAGAATGAAGACAGATCAATTTAGATCTATTAGGCTGTATCTACAGTAAGTAAAGTCAGGAGTGATTTGTGCATTAACTCTATCCTTTCCTCTCTGGAAGCCAGAACATCTTGAAGACCTTTAGCTCAAGGCAAAATCTGGTATATTTTTCTCATGAAGATCTGAAGTCTGGATCCTCAGGCTAGGTAGTTCAGCAAGTATTTATCAATTTCCTTATCCAGACTAGGAAGAAGTCCAACCCAGCGGGAAACATCATCATCATATATAATGTTGAATTACAGTTAGGGGTTAAGCAAAACAGGATTTTGTTAAAATGTAAATGGATCTCAACCTGTACATATAATTTTTGAATATGAAACACACCATCTGAATACATAAAATTCTTTTTGATGCATTAGCTGTGTGCCCTAAGGTAATTTTTAGTTTTGGCTGGTTTTCACTTTATGCAGAGACTGTTTTTCGCAGGTCCAGTGCAGATTCAGTGCTGCTGCTCCCAGTGCCTGCATTTACAGCAACATGCAAACAAAAAGACTGTTTTCTTTTACAGCAGCTGGCAACCTGTAGATAGAAGTGCATCCTGTAGAAAGAAGTGTAGATAGGCATGGGATGTTTGGACACAGATAAGACCAGGACAAGCAGAGGTTTTCTGGAGCACAGCTGGAAGAAGAAGTCCAGCACCCACCTCCAAGGTGCTCTCATTTGCTCACCCACCCGCTCCCCACCTGAGGTGGTTTCTGCCCAATCTCTCAGGGACAGTCACGTCTTCTATGTCTGGTTTCCTGCCCTGGTTTGGTTGTTCCTCCCTCTGAGACCTTCTGCAAAATGCATGCCAGAAATGGATTTACCTACTGCCTTCAAAGAAGGAATGCCCCAAGCAAGGACACTGCACAATCTAGCATAGGGATGCATTAAAACCAGCATAGCCGATTGTTTTGAGAGCGTGTAATGCATGGTATCCATGTGTCATCTACGCTGGTCTGATCCCCAAAGAAGTTCTGCTGGCTTTGATGGGATTTCTCTTGAAGTATGTTAACATGCTGGCAACCAGGATTAAGCTGTGGCGCAGTTTGACGTTAGCATGGACAAGAACTGCCTCTGAACTGCTAAATAAAAAGGGCTTGAAAAATTATCACTCTTCTTGGCCTTCTGTTCCAGTATATGCTTTTTTCCCAAAGCTGCAGATGTTTTCTACTGTGTGCTGTAAGATGCCCGCTATTTGCTTGCTGTCAAAGAAAGCAGCAGATTTCTGTAGTGCTGGTTAGAGCTTCCCAGGGTATCTGGCCTTAGAAAGCAGGGATTTGTTCAACTGAATGTGAGTTTCTGGTTTTGGGTGGAGCGGGGGGGGGGGGGGGGGGGGGGGGGGAGGGGCAGGCCCTGTGGGATTAAAGACTTAGACTTGGGAGAATGCCTTTTCTGCTGTCTTCCCTGGTAACATTTTTGGCACAGTAACACAGTAGGTCAAAACTGGACTCCAGAGGCCATGCTTACACCTACTTCCACACACATCTCCATCTTCCTTATTGCTTTGATTTATTGCAAGGGGGAGTTCAGCAGTCCCCTGTGATTTGCAGAGCACAGATGTTGAGACTTCCCCTCAAAAGACAAGTGTAGGTGTACCCTCTCAGGGCAGGCAGCCAGGGTTTACGAAGGCTGAGAACGTTCTCCACTTACAAGTGAACAGCTCTGCCATGCAGGAGGCTGCTCAGTGGACTGGGACCATCCCTTGCAGGCACTGAAGGCAGAGCCTAGCTGCACTGCACAGGAAAGGATAAAGCCTGCAGGCAGTAGCTCCTCAAATGCTCCCTGACACTGGGCAAGCCCCTTCTGCCTTGTTTTTTTTGTCCAAGCTAAACATGTGTGACTAGAGACCAGGCTTCACAACGCTGCCCTCCTTTCTCATGTTCAGCTAGAGCCCATGGAATCATAGCAATATAGAGTTGGAAAGGACTTACAGTAAAAAAACCCTGTCAGCATTGAACAGAAATGCGGCATCCCTAGACCATGTCAGACAGAAGTTGGTCTAAACACACTCAAAATCCGTTAGGGAAGAAGACTCTTTGGTGGCTTGGGCAGCTCTAGGCAATATTTTTCTACCCTGCCCTTGCAGAAAGCATTTCTCCACTTACCTTCATAGGTCACACCTGCAGCAAATAAGGCTGATTACTTGTCTGACATCCAATAGGCCCTGGGAAGAATGGATTTGTGTCCTCATATATAACTGAAAACCAAGTGAAACTGGTGCTCTTCTATCTCCCTGGTAAATGAGGACTTCTTTCAGCCTTTCCCCAGTTCCCTGTATGTTTCTATGGCTTCTCTATAGTATATTTTGTTTCCAGCTAGCTTTTTCTCTATGTGCACATCTCTCACATGTGCATGTCACTGAAGCTGAGACCTATGCAGTGCTGGGTCTTCCTTGGCTGGGGGCATGCCTTTTGGAATCCATCCCACAACACTCTGCCTTTTTGCAGCACCATCACCCTGCTAATACCTCTGGTGTCTACTACTTTCCTTCCACCCACTGCTCCTATGCTGCTATCTTAATACTCTCTGATCAGTTCCCATAGGTGCGTTTGGTTTCTCTTCCAGACACCATTCGGTTTTGCTTCTCTTGCTTTTCATCATACTGACTGTCGCTGTGGCCCACGCATAACTGTTGGCACAGGTGGTTTTTCTGCTGAGATGAAGACAAGTTGGTCATTAAGACATTGACTGATTGATTTCATTGGCCTTTCACAGCCTGTGCCCTTTTTATCCATTTCCAAGTCTCTCCAATTTTTTTCCTCCTCAGCCCCCTTAGTTTAATGGCTGGCATTTTCAGTCATTTCAGGGTTTAACTAGTTTGAGGGAAACAGCCTTGTCTCTCCTCATGAGTGTAGAGGTTAGGGAATAATTACAGGGCTCAAGCAGGGGCAGCAACTAAATGCATTGGCTCTACAACGTTGTTGAACAATGCTGTGGTGGTAGTTAGAGCCTCTAGACAAGGAACAAACCTGTATAGGACTAAGGAACAGTCAGGCCCCACCCAAGAGAGACCATCAGCTCCCATACGTGATGGGAGACAAGCAGACTGGGGGAAGGTTGGGCAAAGCAGAAATAGCAAACCTTTGTTCAATGTTCCGCTACAATGCTGGGGAGCAGTGCTCATGGGACGAAAGGCTGGCTGCTGCTAGTCACCTGGCATTCCCATTGCTCTTTTGGGCAGGTCGCCTTGAAAGGTATGTCCAAAGAAGATGTTGAAGAAACTCAGCTGCAAACAGACTGAGCTCAGTGGCCTTCTGGGAAGCTCCAGGAGAGGGTGTTTAGCTCTCTGCCATGCCTAGGGCACGGTCCCTGAAGAAGAAACAGCTTCCAGAAAACTGGTCCTCCAATCCCTGAACTCAGCTATTTGTAGACTGGCATTGTCACTCTAAATGAATTTTTCTTCTTTTGCTTCTGTAGCTGCTGGGAAAAAAAGAAATTGACTTGGCAGCCAAAGATTGTTTACCATGGCATGAAGCAAATGGTTTGTTTGGAGGTGCACTTTCCTTGTTAAGTAATTACCAGTGAAGCAGGTACGAAAGCAGAGGAGACTCCCACGTGGGTAACTGAGTGGCGAAGGAGATCAGTATCACAGAAGGAACAGTCAGACACCTGTCCTCCACATTGCGCTCCAATGCCTGCCACGGTTTTGTGGTTTGCCAGGAGACGCCAGTGGAAGCTACAGAAGCTCTGTAAAACCAGGGAGATGGCACAGGGCCTTTGGCAGGGATGGGACTCAGGAGAGCGCCCTGGCACAGAGGGTCTTTCGAACAAATTGTCTTCCAATACTCCCTGCGTTGGGAAACCAACTGATTTATTGAAGGCGCCAGGAGCACAAGGGTCTGGAGAGCAACAGCTTTCAGATCATTGCCCCAAGGTCGTAATTTCTCCATGATTTAAACCTGTTTACTTTGTTCTGAAGGAGCTTCTTTGTCTGTTTTCCCATTAGGCTCTCGAACCCCAGAGCTTATTTCTGTCTGCCCTTTGGCTTGTGTATACTTCCTAATACAGGAAAACCCCCAAAAGGGAGAAAGCGTGGCGTACATCACAGGGTCTCTGCCACTGCACATAGAGTTTTTCTAAGAAAGCCTGATAGCCAACACAACACTAGACAGCCCACATCTCCTTCTTTGTGGAAACCTACTGGTCATTGCAGAACAGGCTTTGCAAGCATATCATCCTGACACCTTTGTTTCAGTGACTCGTTAGTGGAGATCCTCCTATTACTTTGCTCAGAAAAGCAAGAAGAGGGTACTGCTCAGCACCCACCCCCTCTGCAGTCATGATGTTTGCAGAAGTACATGGAGCATGTGCTGCTGAACCTGCTCTACACAATCATGACCTGGCCACAAATGGGAAGCAAACCCACCTCCTGGCCAGCATTTCACTTCCTGTCTGGTACTGGTTTGGGAGAGGACTCCCAATGAGTCAGATTTAGTTAATGTTACAGATATGCTGTAGACAAAACACATCAGAGAGACAATCCCACTTCCCCTCTGCAAGTAAAGCAGTGCAAACTCGTGCAGATAATCCCACACAAATGCGCCAGGGGGGTTGCTAATGTCTCCAGGTGCAGCAAGAGGAGTAAACCTGCAAATAAGAGCATGAAAAGCAAAATAATTCTGTTAGCTTCCCATGCACAGAAGGGGGAGGAAAAGGAGGAGAGTTTTTATTTTACTACCATTGGATGAACACAATAGCAAAGATCCATTGATGTTTCCCCCTTCTCAGACATATTTTGCCAGTGTTGACTGCATTTGAACCAGGAGCTGAGGTCCCAAGCAGTGTCAGTTCTTACCCTTTTAATGAAAATAAACACTTTAATAGGGTTCTTCTTCTCCACATTCCCCACTCACCAAGGCATTCAGCCTATATTAGCCATCACAGCATTCACAGAGTAGCTCAACCCCTGGACGGATCAATGAGGAAAAACAGGCTTCATTGATTTAACTTGCTAATTGTTGGAGGTATCTGTCCTGCTGCTGCCTGGGCTCTGTTACTTGGGCCTTTTAGAAATCAAGTACAGGAAGCAGGGTAAAAGTACAATGTAATTATGAATTGTCCCAGCTGCCAGTTAAGTTATAGCAGGGCAAACACCATGCATGCTATCGCAGTAGGAAAGACAATGCATTCAAGGACAGTCACAGCAGAAGTCAGCGGCCGTTGTTCAGCATCTGTCATTGACACAAGCTGACACTGAGACCCCCCAGTATAGGAGGAAAGGTGAAAGATCCCAGAGAACACTGCCAGTGCCTGTTGGCACCCTCATGTGTTACCATGAAACGAAGCATGTTCTCAGGGGGTCCCCTTCAATCTGCATTTCTTTGCCCTTGATTGTCTCAGAGAGAAGTGCACACAGGGGACTTTTGCGAGTGACCTGCACAAAATTTGTTCCCAAATCACATAATCACTGTCCTATGGCTATTAGTTTTCCAAATGTCCAATATGGGAGAAGGGGAACCCCAGAACATCCTGCCTTCCCTGAAAGAACCAGATCTTAACTGCATGTTGTCCGTGGGGTTGGGCAGCTCCTACAATAATCAGAGACTCAAAGAGCATATACTTCCCATGATTCAAAGCTGTTTTGTTTGAAAAGCAAGGGAGTAGTTAAGATGACAAGAATAAAAGTGAGAAGGCAGTTGTCTAAACAAATACACGTTGTTCTGCCCCCCCCTGCTCTGTGAAAAAGGAAGCTTCTGCGTGTTTCTAAAAAGGCATCCCTCCCCCAGAGCTGGCCTTGTCAGGGAAGCTGAGTACTCCTGCAGGACGCTAAGCCAGACATGGGTAGTTTTCTGCAGTGTTAGCAAGGCAAATGTGCTCTGGGCACCGTAGCTGGCATGAGGAGGCAGCAGCACCTCTCGGCTGGAAGAGTGAAGGGGAGGTGTCTCCCCAGACATCCGATAACTTTCAGCTGCAGCCTTGGATCAGCTGAGGGGTGTTGTGCAACTGAAGCCAGGCATTACAGCTAGCCGAGCTCCCCTCAAGTGGAAATTGCTTGCCCCATTCTCCAATGGACTTCGAGCCCTTACGCTGTTTGTATGGACCTCGGCAGCTGGATTGCTGACCATTGCTCATAATGTTAATGAGACATCCATTTTAACACCCTCCTCACTCCTGCCCTAAAATCCCGTTCCAGACACTGGGGTTTTTGCTCTCACTGCATTGTCTTTCTTGCTGCTGGTCCTGTTACTGGTGTGTTTTCTTACCCAGTCAGGTCCCAGCTTCTCATGCACAGCGACAGCAAAGCAGCCCTTCTGGGGGGAAACTCCTTGGCCCTCTTTTAATCTTTTCATGATGGAATATACTTGACCCAGTATCTGTGTAAATACACAGCACATAAACCGGGTCTCCTACAGCTCAGCCCTGGGAAGCAGCTAACTCCCTTGGTGAAAAAGGACGAAACAGCTTTCCAGCAGGTCCAGAGATGGACTGCAAGAGAAAGGCAGATTGTGTGTAATGGCTTTCAGAATCTGAGCTTTTGAAGCAAGAAATACCTTTCAGTTTAACTGCAATTACCTGAGTGCAGAGGTGTTTGTGTGTGCCATGTGAACTGGAGCAGCTGAGCAGCCTGCGACTGCCCTGAAGAGCTCCCAGACCTGGTGAGGACAGGGAGAAAGGAGCGTGAAGCAGGGGAGGAAAAACCTCTATGAATAGCTAGCAATCCTCCAGGAGATTCTTCTTAAATGTTGTTAGGTAAACAAGCAAAAGTCACCCCCGTCAAAAAAAGAAGAAACCCTACTCCTCTGTGTAGGGGTTTTAGTGCAATTTGCAAGCACAAATCTCTGTGAAATGGGAGAAGAATCATGCCATGGGACAAAGTTAAATGCTTCCCGCTTCACCACAATTTTTAGTGCGAGAGTTTGGGACCACAGCTAGGGACAGAAAGCAGGAGTGAGTTGCAATACCATGAAGCACACATGACCATTTCCTTTCAGAAGCATCAGTGAAACTTTGAACCTTCCCCACCCACAGCATCCTTTTGCTCAGAGATTTTTTTTCCAGTTCACACTAGGGATCGCTGCACTGGAGGAAGGAAAACGAAGAGGTGAAAAAGAATGGGGGAAAGGGGATAGCAACCAGCATTTAGGTAGTGGAATTGAATTAATACAGCAAGCAGAAGTCTGTTTATTCTCCTGCTTGCTGCTAAAAAAAAAAAAAAAAAAAAAAAAAAAAGGAGAGGAGAGAAAAAGATGAAGAGAGAATAAGTATGTTTCTGACTGACTTAAAAAAAAAAAAAATGTGGAAGTTAGTAAAAAGCTTTGGTGCTTGAGAAGCGAGGCTTGGCTAGGTGGTAAGACTGGAAAATACCCATAATGTAACCACTTTCTTTTTGACATAGAGTTCAAAAAAGAGTTTTGGTCCTAACATGGCAGATTTTGGTCCTTGTCTGCCTGCTTTTAAGATTCGGTGATCCTACTTACATCTGAACCAAAGACAGAGTCTACCTTGGCTTCAGTAAGAGCTGATTTTCATGGCTCATTCTGATTGCCCACTATCATATCTTTTATTATTGTTTTTATTATCTATTTATTAAGACCACGCCTTTCCACAACAAATGATGCCTGTATCATGTGCCCCACTCTTTCTTATTCCCAGCTCCAAGGGTATATGCACTGTCCCCAGCTCAGTGTCACCTCACCACAGCCTGCCCCTGGTGACATTGAAAGCAGAGATACAACCAAATCTGCAGCCTGCTTTGGAACTGCCTCAAAATTGCTCAGAAGTGATTACTTCTTAATGGGTGGTCACCCTTAGATTTTGGGCCAGCATTTTTGTTCTCCAATACATTTCCAGCTGCTGATGCAGAAACTACAATTGGATAGGAAAATGAGCTGGCTGTGACACAAAGGTTTGGATGTCCCTGGGTGTGCCACTTTGCTCTTTTTTCTCTACCAGCCCAGCTCTTTTGAGAAAGGATCATACGAACAGTAACTTGCCCATGGTGGAGCCAGGGAAATGAGGCATCTCCCATTTGTACTGGAGTCTGACCACTCCACCAAAAAATACACCTGTAATGACTTACAAACAAATCAGTTCACTGCAGCACTGCTGATCAACAAGGCCAAGTTGCATTTTTGAGGGGAACATGCCTGAGGCAAAAATCTGTTCAGAGGGCAACGCACTCAAACAGCAAGAGACATTTCTTTTGCAGTTTTCTACATCTGGACATCCCACTAGGAGACAGTTCAATGTCTGAGAAGCTTTGAGTAACAGAAGGAAAGAAATAATATGTATTATTTAACATGTTAAAAATTGAAAAAAGTAAGACTTGAATGTTGCTTAGCATACATATTTTTTTAAGGTGGTTTAATTTTCCGTAAAACAGCTCATATGGGCCTTTTACAAAAATAACTTGTATGCCTAGCACAGATAACATAGTGGGAAAATTGATCAAACTTGATAAATGTATACACAGTTCACATCCGGTGATTGCCTGATTAGTACCAAGGATAATTTCGTGCACCAAGCATGAATGAAGTCCATTTGCCAACACATATTGTAAATTTTCTAGGGACTTAATATCAAACATAAAAGCCTTTTCCATTAAAGATAAGTGCTGTCACTGCTGTAAGCAGCGTGTTTCTTTTTGCTAGTGTTAGCTAGGTCCCGGCACCAAGGGTTGGTATGACCATGTGCAAAACACTGATTGATCTGTTTGCAAAAAAAGGTGGGGATAGGGCTGGCAGTTGTTTCAAAAAAGCTCAGGCAAAAAGCCTTCAGAAGGTTTGCCCAAACATCCTTACTGGTTACAAAAGAAAGCACTGCATTTCAACTCACAGGTGTTTGGCAAGAAAGAATGATGAAGGAAAAGAGAGAGGTGAAGAAATGAGTGAAAAAAAAAAATACTCCTTCATATTTTCCAAATAACATAGCAAAGAAAGGCAGAACAGACAGATGGAGCTGATAACTAGCATGAACACTGAAGAGGATGTGTGCAACCTCCTGTGAATCCATGTTTGCAGGTGAAACATCAATAAATACAAAGGAAAACCACAGTGGCAATGCCGTTTGAAGAAAAAAATAATCAGGGAACAGAAAAACACTCATATGCAGCCGCTTTCCAGTGAGGTGTTTGGTGTGTTGCCTTTAGGAAGAATAGTCACCTACCTCAGGGGAAGCAAAATGTGCCAGGAGCTGATATTTGGGGTGTCTCTGCATACATCTAATAAGCCTTTATATGCACGCAGCTATCGCTGATCTGTGGATATGACCCGCATGCATACAAAGGCGTATCAGTGCTTGTTCTGCGTCACCATATTTTAACCCAATGTTAACTTGGTCAGTCACTGAATGAGCTTCAGGCAAAGTGATCAGAGCCCAGGCAGCTCAGAGGATCAACACATGCTGAGCCCTCTGTAGATGCACTCAAATGACGTGAGTTTCCCTGCCCAACAGAACTACAGGGAAAGCCTCCCCACCTCCAGCCATTGCAGCATTAGGAGTTTGCATTCATCTAGCTGTGCCCCTGATAAGTTTTGCTTGGGCAGTGTGCCTGGTTTTCATTACGAAATCCTAAGGAAACAGTACTCAGGGTCAAATTCATCCCCAGTGACATAAATTCCCCTAACTTAGAGGCATTGCCCTACTACTAAGACTGGCCCCAAATTCCTCCACAGCCACGTTTGCTTTGCTGTAAGTTAGTAGCCAAGTTATATGGTGCAATAAGCAGAATCCCCTTTCCCGAACCCAAACCTTCACAGGGTTGTATCTTTAAGGGAGGAAAAATAAGAAAATAACCTGTGGGAAGGGTCGGTTTATATACAAGCATTAGTAAACACTTTCAGCAAAGATGGGATTTTTAAAGCAGTGGCTTTTTATCATAAAGATAAAACTAGGCTTGGTTTTTTTGTTTGTTTTTTTTTTTTTTTTTTTAAGAGTATACCCTACAGACCAAATGTGTATTTGGGTCTCCTTCCAGAGATATTCCCAGTCTCACAGGTCATCTCATGAAGCTGAAATCAACCTCCAAAGCTTTGCACTGGCAGCATAAACACAAGCAGGGCAAATCTTTGCTGTCTGACACAGTTTTCAGCATCACATACCTCAGGGTTAAAGACAACAAAGTGAAGCCTGCAGTACTATGATTACCTTATAAACTGAAATCACAGCTGGCTAAGGACAAATATATATGAATAAGATATGTAACCAGGTGAACCGAAGTACCTGGAAGTGGAAGAAAAGACCACCTAACACCAATCAACCTAACACCACCTTCCTTGATGGCATTGCATGCTTGAGAGCCGTCCACTGTTGCAGAGACTTTGGCTAGTCCTCAGCAAAGTATGTCAGCCTTATTTATAATACATCTGATGTGGAGCTGGTGTGGCTGAGCTGCTGCAAGTTTTCCTCAAAAGACCCAATAAAAATCATACTACAAAACTGGGAGACTGGTCAAGACTGGGAAATAAATTCTTTGGTGGTTACAAAAGAGACAGAAACCACATCCATTACAGGAAATCCTTCAAGCAAAAAGTTTGACGCTGGGAGAAAACTCAGGGGAGATGCAGCATAACTTTTTGCCGTAAAGTTGCTGGTTCCTGGACATCCATTTGTGGCCCCAGCTGGAGACAGGATACAATGCTAGTGGGAGCCATGGTCCACACGAATGTTTTAATTTCAATTAAATTGCCAAGTACCATCATAAGACTAATTTATTGCCTCTCCATTGTTGACTCTGAGATGGTGAGAGATGAATCAACACGCGTGACGCTGCTGCAGAGCCATTTGCTTGTGTGAAGGTGTGAGTCACCCAGCTGTGGAGGAAAGAGCAGCTTCCTGCCTGGTCTTTGATGCTAAAGCCATGTGTATACATCCCTTTTGGTATCCTCTAGCAAAAGCACGGGCTCCATGTCTTCCCTATATGCCAGAAAGTCGTATCTGAGAGGGGGACAACCTCTTTTAAAGTGGGTATTTTGGAGTGGTGGAGTTTTCCTGCTGGAAGCAAGCTGAAAAGCAGCCAGCTAAGCCAAAGCTTGTGCCGTTCCTGCAATGGCAAATGAATGGGAAACCCTCTTCGTACCCTTGTCCTATTCCAGTTCGGATACACAGAGGTTGTTCAGTGCTCCTCCTGTGATGTCAAGGAAAAAGGGCGTCTTCCCTTTGCTCTGCTGAACCTGTGGGCTGCTCAGGACCTTCAGACTTAGATCACAACAATAGCCAAACAGTAAAAACTGGAACAGCAAAAGCTGCCATGAGCACAGGACACACCTTTACGTCTACCAAGTATAAGCTACTCTTGAGAGTAGCTTTGCCAGGGAACAGTATGCAATGGTGTATTGCTGCATAAAAATAAAAATCCTCAACAATTTACTGAAGTATGCATCACGATGCCTGAGGAATATATAATTTCTGTGCCAGATTATCACACAGGAGCACTGCCGCACTGGAAGGGATCCTGCTTCCTCAGCTGGATGGGAACTGGCTTTCTCTGGAGGTGTGAGCACTCACAGCTGTGCTGATACCAACTGAGTATCATTTGTGTCCATAATATGGTTCCTAGGGCACATGCAAAGGCACAGAGCCTCTCTGCCTGCATCATTGCCCATGTTTTCACGGTGCAAGCTAACAGTCTCCAGTTTCTTTGTCTCTGACTTGCTCTTTTGACAGTTGTTTAGACATTTGCATGCTGCTGCTGCTGACAGGACCAGAATGGCTGAGGCACTGAGCAGGGCAAAACCCTGCTGCCTCCAGCTCTGGCTCTGCACGTGATGAAATCACACATTTCAATAAGAGAGAGGAGTACTTCAGCACCTGACTTCCAGCTTTTGCTGCAACCCTCACCTCTCCTCTCTCTGCTCTGTGGATAGTGGTCTCCAGTGAGTCACACACCACTGGTGATGACTTATTTTAACATGAGTCTGTGAGCTTTCCATGAACCAGGAATCAGGCATCATTGGAGCAGCATGGCATCAAAGGTTGGGGCACCTTGACAGCACTGCAGCAGTCACTGTGCACAGGAAGCTCTCCAGAGCACCAAGAGGTTTCTCTTGCAGTGATCTGGGGTCTCCAGGTGGTACCCGAGGTGTGCTTGTGCAGCAAGAAGAGCCCAAACAGGACGTAAGTGGGAACAGGGCTAGTACACATTCTTCTGGCCTGTGGGGCAGATGAGCTGACACGAGGCTGCATTTTCACCAAAGTTTGCTGGTGCAGCATGATGCCCACATTCAGCCTTGCCAACTTGGCCTTTCACTTACCCATTAAACATCTGCTGAGTGGAAAGAAGAGATTGTCCCAGCATTCCACCATCCCCTTAGACCTCAGACATCTCTGGGAAGAAGGGCTGGTCGCTCTTCACATTATGTCCTGCAAAGAAGCAGCACAGAGCCCAGCAACCTACCCAAATGCTTTCCAAAATTGCATGCAAAACAGAGTTGTGTGGCCTGTAACAGACTCAGAAGAGTCACTGCCACCCATCTTGGTCATGTGGAAGAGCTCAACCAGGTGATAATGTTTTCTACCAGCTCATCAGAGACATCACTTCAGATTTGCATCAGCCTGTTCCTCTTTTTCCAGTTCATGAAACCAATATGATCTCAGAAACCTTTCACAAGCCTGCAATGTGGCATATGTGCATGAAAACAGTCTGCTCCATTGCACTGAGATGGGAAGAACTGAGGACCAAGCCTCAAGTGCCTGCCAGAGAAGCAAAGCCTTTGAGCACACTTAGACTGGTCTTTCTCTTGGTGCAAACAGCCTCCCCTGAGATGCCTGCCAGTCTCTGAGAACACCAAGCTCTAAATACTAAGGTCTAAAAGGAAAGCAACTCCTTCTACCTGCTGTTGCAGAAAATAAAATATTTCAGGGAAAAGAAGTGTACAGGGGGATCTGGCAGAGAGGAAGGGAGATAAATAGAAAGAACTGGTCTCAAAAGAATTTTGTTTTGATTATTTTTGCAAAAAGGACGTAGCACCATAAAGTGGAGAAAAATTTGCAGTTGTAGCAGACGCAGAAATCCAAGCCAGCTCATCATTTGAATGTGCTTGAGCATCACCTTCACTTCCAGCAACAGCCTCCAGCACTGCAGTAGAGAGCCTCACCTGAGAGAAGGTGAACAGATGAACCAACCAAAAGAAAATGGGAAAAAAAGGGTAGGAAAACTTGGTGAAGAGCTATTCGAAAGAGAGCAGAAGCAGTCTGAGAGCCTCTTAAAACTTGAGAGGTTGTGTTAGGTTATAGCACTACATATCTTCTGCTGATCGCTCAGATAACAGAACCTGTGTGATGGTTGGCAAAGTTTGTTTGTGCAGATATTGGTGT
The DNA here is from genome assembly GCF_034619465.1 of Leptosomus discolor. Classification (NCBI taxonomy): domain Eukaryota; kingdom Metazoa; phylum Chordata; class Aves; order Leptosomiformes; family Leptosomidae; genus Leptosomus; species Leptosomus discolor. Next base: position 23,767,875 of record NC_141419.1, read on the forward strand.
ATTGCCAAGGTTGGATAGGAGCTCGGGGGGGGTGGCGCATGGCAGGAGGTGTTGGTAAGAAAGGATCAAGCAGGAGAAACAGATTGCTCTGCTACATCCATCCAGCACAACCAGGCCTTGATACTCAACAAGAGTTTTACAGTCTGAAAACACTGAAGGTTACATTGGGAGGGTGAAAGGCTTGCAGCTGCCACCCCTGAGGAAGACTGCAACTTTGGGAGAAGGATTTAGATTTCTTTTTAAAGTTTATATCGAAGTAGTTTTATTTTCTCCATTAATTAGTTGGAAAACCCAAGTATTTCTTGTTTTATTCATGTTTGCAAGTGGGGAAAACTACCTCTGCAAACATCAGAAAGTTTAGATTAAACATCAGAGATTTTGGAAGAGGTGTTCAAGCTCAGGCTTTTTGCAGTGAGCACTCTGTACACCAAGACAGTCACCAAACTCACATAGTCATCTTCTCATCAGCAGGAAACAGGAGATGGCAGCTGAGGACAAGGGGAGAGAAACTATGAATCAGTTTCCCAAAGAAAAGGCAAATATTTTTTCCAGTGTTACTATTCTTTACAGAAGCCTTTCCAAATCTGTTTCAATCATGTCAATTCATATTGCCATCCTGTTGCAGTCAAGTCACGCAATCAGATGCTCCTGTGCAAAATATCAACATAGTCTGAAAAAGCAGTAGCAAAGCTGAGTAAATACACAGTTTTTGTTTGGTGCTCTGAAATCTTTGAAAAACATTGAAACAATGACCTATGTAAGAAAAATACCTTTCGGAGTGTCATTCCCCAACCTCCACTTTTACCCTGCTTGTAGTGGGAAGATGTAAATAGTCAGTCAGCATTGGGACAGGATGAGACTTCCATGATATCTATTTTTTTATCACAAACCTAGGAGAACAATGAATTGCAACCATGCCCAGTGGATTAATGTTCTTTCAGTGTAATCAAACACATTCAGAGGTTATCTGTGCTCTGCAAATAAAAACACAAGCTTGCTGTTTTCCTTGTTTCTTGCTTTAGAGTTCAAGTTCCATCTTCTCCAGAGTTGCGGCTACCAAGTTACTGCAAGGGAGTCAGGCTTGATTTCGTATTGGCATAATATCAGCTACTTCAAAAGTGAGGGTGTCCCTTCCCATGAGTGCCAGTAAGGAACACACTGAAACCTCATGCTTCTTTTTAAAGTTACCAGCTGAGTATTAAGACCTTTTAAGCCATACAGCTTTCCTGAAGACTTACTGGGAATGTGCACTGAAGGGCACCTTAAAATGAAGACTGCTTTCCCTGTTGGTATCAGTCAGCCCAGTCATAGTAACTTTAAATACAGATAACCCCATTACTATTAGCTGAGCTGTTGCAGATGGTGTGGAGCTCCCCTATTCCCCAAACTTAATGCTCCTTGAATTACAGGCAGTGGAGAACTTGAATGAAACTGCAACTGTACAATCTGCTTGGCTTAGCCCTCTGTACGTAGCTATGTAGGTTGCAGCTTTAAATAACAACAGCAGAAAATAAAGCCCTAGGGTGTGGTTTTGCAGGTGGGGATGTAAAATGGCTTTGTTTTCCTTCTGTATCTAGATTGGTTTGGGTAATGGTTACTGCAAACTGAAACTTAAGAACAGCCATTGCAAGCTCCAACCAGTGCAAGTCACAGTTTTTCCTGTCTTGTTTCGATTGAGTTAATAATTCTTGATTTTTTGGTCCTTCCATTTTTACAAGTTTACAAAGTTCATTCCTGCAAGCAAGTCAGTATGGCAGTATAAGGGCATTCTTGTTTTTTCTATTTCCTGTAAAGCTTAAAAAAATTATTCTCTGATCTGTAAAGCAAAATAAAGGCCCTTTTGGAACCTCTGAGATAAACCAACATGTGATCAGCCCAGCAATAATCTTACCAGGCTGCCATTGTATTTTGCACAAGCTTCAGCAAAGAGGGGCAGCTGGCATTTATTTTTAAACTTAAAAATGATCACGAGAGATGGAAGTGCTTCGGGAGGAATTAGTCATGGTTCATAATGATGATCTTTGTTAATGAAGCTTCAAGCAGACTCCTATCCAGAAGCAGCAAATAATGAGGTGCAGAAACGTTTACAAGTCCATAGATAATTCATTAATGAAGATACTCTAGTGCAAGAGCTGAAGGAGTCTACAGGATTTGAAGAGTGATATTTATATCAGGGACAGTGCTAAAATGCCAGGTTGGCAGCACACACAGAGTCAGGAGCTCAACTTGTTAGTGGATTGCTGTCTATGCTTGCAAAAGTCTTGCATTCCCTTGAGTGCCCCCCTTCTCTGCCTGTTGAGAGAGCAGAAAAAAGGAAGGCAAGCTTGTGGTTGAAGCTACCTGTGATTTGGAAATCTCTGCAATTTCCTCTGTGACAACATCGCTTGGGGTTTCCATGGGTGTCCCCCGCTGCCAAAGCAAATGCACAAATGTACAGCTTTATGTGCAATTGCAAGCCTGTGATGCAAGTTTTCTCCATGTGAGCTGCCTCCTCCCGCCCCCATTGCTCAGTGATCCAGAAATCAAGCCATCTGTGAGACCCCAGCAGCCACCACAGAAAAGTTATGGAGAAGTGCCATCTGCAAGTGGATCACCACCCTGGTCAGTTGGTCACAGACATGGTTGTTTCTGAACAGCAGAGGGGGACCCGCCTTACACAGGCGTCACAGAGGCCAAGTGGATGTTCACACCTGGAAGATTAAAACTATAAAAAAAGATATTTGATCTCATGCTCTGGGCTAACAATGACAGATGGGAGATCTTCCCAGGGGGCTGAAGGCATATGAGGGACAGTACATTGCAGAAGCAAGACTTACTAGCTCTTGGACTCTCAGTTGCTGCTAAATCACAGCACATAGCTATGGACTCCCAAGCCTGACACAACTGTGAAGCCTCATGGAGGCAGAGATGCCTCGATGTTGCCTGTTTCTGCCTCTGAGGAAACGTCAAAAACTGTGTGCAATGCAAGGGATTGCATGGATTTCTGTGCTTCTTGCTACTAAAAAATTGGAGGTACTGAGCCTCGTTTGGCTGACACAGACATGCAGCACTAAAAAATGCCCTGTGCTGTGTTTCTTCCACAGGAACAAACCTACGTGAAGTCTAAAGGAATTTTGTCCAAGGGCAGACCATACAACTGAACCCCAGCTTCCAGTATTTGCAAAATTCCGTGGCCATTTCTCAAACCCACTCTAGCATGAGCACAGTGATTTAAGAAGCCAGGCACAGCCCTGTCTTGTCCAGGTGTCTGATCTGCGGCAGGAGTGGCAGGAGGAGCAGGGGAGGCAGGGGAGCATTGGATCCTCTGCAGCTGCTGGCTGAGGAAATGCCTTACAAGCAACATTCATCCTTCATGTCTCACTCTTGCAAAGCATCTGCCAGCACCTGCGCCAAGCTGAGACTTCCAAGGATTTGAGGTTTTTTCCCTCCTGTTCTCTGTGAAGTCTCTCACATTTCCTGGGCAGGAATGATTACTGCATGGAGGTGACTGCTTGGTCTTGCAGCACGGGTACAGGGCCAGCAGTGTCCTCCTCTGCCATGCTCCAGCCCCCACAGCTCTCCCTGGTTGTCGGGCTGCTCGCTCTCATGCACACAGTGTGATGCTGATGCAGCAGATCAAGAAGGTGTGATCTGCCCTTGCTTGCAGCAAGGAACAGCATGGCTTTGACATATGGGCACTTTCTCTACCCATCTGAAGGGACAGTAGAGATCAAAGGTGTAGACAGGTGCTTCTAGCCAAGGTTGTATAACGTTGCTATCCAGACTTTCAGCTGAGTTTTCCCTTGGATGTCTTCAACAGTTTTATGACTGCATGAGATCTGTACAGGCAGGAATACAGCCAGAGGGTCGAGGGCAGTGATTACCACCTTCTCTGCTAAGCCTAAGGCAGGATTATCGAGAAGACAGAGCCATACTCTTTTCAGCAGTGCACAGCAAAGGCAACTGTAAAAAGTCACAGTAAAGGAAATTCTGGCTAGACACAATGACAAAATAATTTGCCATGAGGACAATGAAGCAGTGGAGCACAATGCCAAGAGAGGCAGTGCAATTTCCCTCCTCAGGAGCTTTCAAAACCAGGTTGAATAAAGCCCTGATAAACCTGACCTGGCACTGAAGACAATGCAGCCTTGTATAGGAGGCTGGATGAGAGGTTTCTAGTGATTCCTTTATGCCCAGACTAGTCTACGTGGCTGTATTTTTTGCCTCCTGAAATTCTGAGTAGCTGCAATAATTCCTCTCATGAGACCTCTGGAGTGGGAAAGAGGCTTGTTAGGAATGCTAATTTTAAATTAGGAATGCCAGCTTGCAGCAGTTTTCCTTGTTCAGGAGAGGGAAGAAGATTTCCAAAATTACACAAAGTTCTTGTGGCCATTTCTGTAGCATATACAATTTCAACATGACCCAGCTGCCTTTAGTTTTTTGAGGGTAGAGGTCTGGTCCCCTGGGATTTTTTGCAAGATTGCTTACCTAGATTATGTCCGAAACACACAAGCTTTCAAAAGTCCACCACCACTGTTGTCAACAGACAATTGGTCCTGGGTCAAGTATTTAATGGAGTAATTTGCTTTGCCTTGTCTTTCTTTCTTTTTTTTTTTTTTTTTTTAAATTTATTTTTTCTTCTTTCCTTTCAGATTTCTGAATAATTTTCTTAGGCTTGATTGTATTTCCATAAGCACTTAAAAAAAAAAAAAAGACAAATCACTCCTTGGAAATATTGGATGATTGGATGTGACATGGGCAGGAATGCCGTATGGAGGGGCTGGGACAGGACGAGGAAGGGGCTCACAGGGCCCCACGCACTCGCGTGGGAGCAAAGGGCAGCCCTGCCCCGGGTAGGTGGAGCCCCAGCAGCGATGCCAGTGGGGCGGGGGGCAGCTCTGTGCCCTGGGATGCAGTGAGCTGAGGCAGGCCAGAGAGGCCTGAGGTAAGTGAAAGCTTTTTTCCCCACTCAGACAGCACAGGGAGGTGACAACACCTCCATCTTCAGAGATTTTAAAACCTTAGCTGGATAAAGCCCTAAGCAACCTCATCTGATCTCACGTCTGACACTGCTTGGAGGTCTAGAGACCTCCCAAGGCCCCTTCCCCTCCCTGATACTTTTATTTTGTTTGTTGTCTTCTTTGCAAGTCTCTGGAGAGAATTGTTACATACATACAGAAGATATGTAAGCCTTATCTTCAGGGTGGGGTGGGTGTTTATCTTTTTCAAAGACCTTGTTCTTCCAATGCTTTGTCAGATGCTCACAAAGAACAATAAATTAAGTAAAAAACCCTCCAAACTGTGGTGTCCTTCCCCATTCAAGTCTGGGGGTTTTTTTCAATATCATTTTACTCCAGTAGTTATAGTTCACGGAACATCCAGAAGCTGCTGAAGTAACAGGCTACACAGATTGCATTCTACCCTTTTTCCATAAATATGCAAAAAGTTCCACATGTAAGAAGAAAAGTAATCCGTTTGCTTCTTCCTATAGGAAACCTTTAAAAGCTGCATCTGAACTCCTGTAGCTTTTACGAATAGTTCTTTTCTCCAAGAAAATAATGTTACTTTCACCAGTCTATTTAAAATTCCCTTTGCCTAATCTCTTTTAGGATTTTATGCTGAAAAATCCATCTTGCTATAAATCCACTCCTACACACACAAGTTTTTGCACAAACACTAAAGACACAACAGCAAGTTGCTGGAGTTCTGCAGGTATTTTAAGATTATTTTCAGGACGCGATCACATTATCACAGCCTTTGTAAGAGGGGTCTTTGGGGAATTTTCGGAGCTTTACTCAAAGAGGGAGAATATTCCAACCCCCTGTTACCCTGGCAGCTGCTCTTACCATCTGAAATTAATAAGTAGCTGATTTTTTGTTGTGTTTGAGTTTTTTGGTTTTTTTTTTTTTAAAGGAGTTTATTTTGCATAGCTCAGAGGCTGAATCAGAGAAGAGTAAAAGACTAGGGTGTATTTCTGCCTGGCCACGGGGAGTATCTCCGAGGCTACATCAGTTTCCCAAGGGTACCTCCCGCTCTGTCCCAAGCACCACCAAACCCATATCCTGCACAACCTGGATGGCAGGGACAAAACCATGGTTACCTTCCAGGAATGTAGGCACTTTGCAGCCACCAAGACGCATTGATTTATCCCCTCAGTGTGGGTGCTCAGAGCTGCCCGTGCCCTTTTGTGAAATATTTAGCAACATTACCATCAGCACACTCACCAGTGTGCTGCCCTGGTTCAATGCTCCTTAATACTTTCTACAAGCCACAGCATTTACTCCTGAGATGTCTGCATGCCAGTCCGCAAACAGCAAAATGTGACCAAGCTAACAATGGATACACAGTTTGTGTCAGGAGGAGGGAAAAATTGAAGTGACAGAGCAAAGCTAGAAATCTGGAAAAATCAGCAGGGAACTAGCCGAGTTAGCCAATGTCTGCTGTGCTGCGGGGTGCTGGAAATAATACTGCTGAAATAAATGCAGTCCAGTGGATCAGCTGGTGTAAGATGGAAACAGAGAATGACTACAGTAACAGGATGCGCCACTGGCAGGCAAGCTGTTGAGCCAACACTTTTCAAAGGTGCAGTCATCGCAACCTTGTCTTCATGTCAGGAAACAAAAAAAAGAAAAGGTCATTTAATGTGGAAGCATCAAAAATGCTGAGATGGGTCGCTCCCCTCCCTGCAGGAAGCAATAGCAGCAGTGTTTAGGTGCTGGTGGGACACAAGCATGTAAGAAGTCATGGGAAAGCCAGAGGCAAAACCAAAATCCTCCCTCCAAGCCTAGGCTCTTCCTAGGCTAACAGCTCTCATGCTGTGACTGCACACTGCTGCTAAACTGGCAGTGAACAGTTATTATATTAAATATAAGCTGTGGGACCACATCCTGCCAGGAACACGAGCATACCTTCAGCCAAGGAGCTGGGTGTTGACAGCACACAGCTGTTGTTCAGGGGCTGGAAAGCCACTGCTGACATTGCTGCCTGGCCACACTTAGAATTCTTACTTATTTTATTCTTACATAATGTGATACTGAGAAACAAAGGTTAAACAGCAGATCTGCTGACTCTCCCCTTCAGCCAGTTCAGTAAAACAGGAAACCACAGACGCTTTTCAGCTATTTACAGAGCTGAAATCTCATAGCCTTCATACATGCTCCACAAAGTAAATTAGATACTTCACATATTTTATGCTAATGCTTGGTCTGCTGACAGCTGTCAGGTGATAATTTGTTGGCCTTTTAATATAAACAGCACTGAAAAGCCATTACAAGGAGTATTACAACTGCCTCAGCAATTATTTGTGCTTTAAATCTCTGTTATTTCTGCAGAAGGGAAGTTTTTTGGTTTACCTTGATTACTCAGTGGGTGCCTTAAGGTTTGCCTGATCTCCAAATTAAGCCCAATTCTTGCAAGAGAGGGTTTATTTTGTTATTCTAAATCTAATGTAGGGACAACAGCTCTGATGGTTAGAACAGCTTCTTTTTTGTTTTTTTTTTTCCTGGGAGTTGTAATTCTCTACATGAGACAACACATGAGTTTGATTGCTAACACTCTGCTTTAAGGCAAGAATTTGTTACGGGACTGTTAACAGCTTGTCCTAGCACAAGAAGTTACTTTCTGGTTAGCAGCTACAGACTTCAAGCTGTCCTGAACATAAGCGACTTTCTCTTTTTCTCAGCATATTTCTCTCTTTATCCTCATGAGACATGTGGTTGAATCACTTGACTGTCTGCAGACAAGAAAGGCTGTCCAAAATACAGTATGATGCATTGCAAGGATGCCCCTTCTGGGACCAAACTGCTGATCCTTAGATCATTCTATGCTGGATGTTGCTTGGAAACCCACTAGTGAAGGCAGGCCCGTTTTGGAGCAGGGGCCGCTGCCTTTTACATGACCACTGTATAGCTCATAAATTTATAAGCACTGCAGTGCCCAGCTTGAGCTCAGGGCTCATACTGCATGAGCCAGGCCTGCCTGGAAATTTGCTGGGTTTTGATTTGGGCTGCTCCCTAAACTGACACTGAGCAAATTTTGCGTAGTGTTTTCTAGAATTTACCGCCACAGAGAGTGTAAATCAAGTCATTGATGTATTTTATGCTGGTTGTCATTAAATCACTTAGCAAATAGTTGGATATTAAATACAGAAATGTTTTTCTTGAGCTATTATTTCTATTCCTGAAGTTATAAGTTCTGCTGTTTTGCTAATATCTGCTTGTTGATCAGAAGCTTTATGCTTTTCATTTTTACATGATACAGACATTCTTGAGCTGCACCACCATCAAGAGTTCCAGTTCTCTGCAGGGTTTTTCCCAGTGTCCTCTTCACTTGCATTTCATTTCTGAATTTTCTGTCAAAAGGAATTATCCAAATAACCTTTGAACTGGATGAAACAAGTCCTCCTTGGCACCTTTACACTAAGGAAAAATATGCATGGCCTAGTGAATGCGAATTTAGAACGACAGGAAAATTTTAACATTGTTTATTAGAACTCCAGAAAAAGGAGTGAAAATGAAAGCTGGTTTGTTTGTTTTAAAATATTTATATATTTCTAGGCTTGAGTGACACCTATCTTCATTTGGCAAATCTTGTATTTAACTCAAGGCCTAGATACAGGCCTTGTGTATCTAGAAATGGATATGAGATTGGGTGCAGTTTTCATATCTCTCTCTACTCAGTAATCAAAACAAATAAAATTGTAAATAAACACTATCTAACGTATAAAAGGGAATTTTTTTTTCCCTGACACAATAGTTCTAAGAAATTATTTGATTTAAATGTGCACTTTTCCCCTACAATTTCTGTTAACAGAGTAACAGAGGCAAGGTTTGGTCCTTTCAAATATAACTAGTATTTAGTTTCAGTAAGAAGCAGTGCAAAGTAGTATTTCCTATTACCATTCTAGGAACTAATCAAGTTTGTGTTTGGGCTGCATATATTTCCTTATGATTAAGCCTTTTTACTTTAAGGAGGAATATGTTTAACAAAAGATGTAGGAAAATTACAATTCTGATCTTCCAAGAAACACTAGTTCAGTGTTACCATTTGTCTGGAGACTAAAGTAGAATTCTTTCTCTTGTAAAATCTCCAGTAAATCTCTTATAAATCTCTCAGGAAAGAGTAGTAGCCATAGCATTAGACCAGCTAATAATTGATATCCCACCTGTAGACTTTATACCCCTCTGCTTGAATTAGTCCATCATGAGGTTGACGTACAGCTGGAATATTTATTCCTTCTCATGACAAATATTCTCAGGGGGTTTTTAACGTCAATGTTCTTGAAGTCTTCAAAGCAGTGTATAACTCCTGACCAGTGAAATTATGTTTAGCACTGGTTTGAACTTTATAAACTGACTGATGTTGGATGAGAAAATCTAAAAGATTATTTCCAGAGGATCAAAGCTCCTTTAGATGTTCCTCTTGTTAGTACAAGCAGCAGTTACAGCATCTTGTTAAACAGAAGCATTTTGGGGGCATAATTAGGATTTAAAATAGCAGTTGGTGCTCAAATTTCTAAGTATATTTAATGTGCATATCATGCCACAAATATTATTCCAGCATTGTAATAACCCATGTTAACAACAGAAAACCTTTTACAATGGAAGAAGATCTGTGAGTGGTGCCTAGGACAAAATGATTTTTTTCTGGTTTGGTAGATTAGTACCACCAGCACCATGCTGGAGAGGAATGCCACTGTGTAAAAGCACCCTTGGTAACAAAGATGGTTTGTTTTAGGCTGGCTTCATTTGTCCATACATTAAATATGCCATTCAGGAACACAATCTGGTGCTGGACAACACTCCCATTTTTAACGTCGCTCAGAAGTATGTATTTGATTGGACAATATTGAGTGTGTTAAATTAAGTATTTATGGAGATTAGACAAAAACAGTGTGAAAGACCCATGAAAACACTAACCATAACACTGCAGTGTGTTAGCTATGCACCAAACCAGAGCTAAAGGACTAGAAAAAATCTGAAGGATCTTTCTTATTTCCATAACACAGCAGACAGGAGACTAAACCCTGGAGACTGGGGACACTGAGTGAGTTCATTAATAGATTGCTACTTCTGAAAGCATTTTCTAGAGCTAAGGCACTGCAGGTCTCAGTTTTGGGGTCTAATGATTTATAGAAATCTGGAATGGCCACTGTAATCAGAGCAAGGACAACACACAGGGATTGGCAAGTGACACCAACCTTTAGTCTCCTGTTATCTCCCACGAAATTTTTTCAGTCTAGCAAAATAGTACTCATAAGAGGCAACCTTTACTTTTCCATACTTCCTTGCTGAAACAGTAATCCAGTTGTCCAATTTTAAGTCCTTTGAGAACCAGTGTGTCATTTTGGATATACTGGTTATCTCACTATGGGCGCTATGTGTATTTTATCACAGCTATGTATGAGTAGCGAAATCTTCTTAATTTCCTAGTTGTGTAACAATTCAATGATGTATTAAACATACCCCGAGGAAGCTGATATCTCTGCTGCTCCCCTCTGTCCCTCTCTGGAATAGTGAAAAGATCATTAAATCCTTCAGAGATATCTTTCAAACTATTTTCAGGAAAACCCTAGGATCTCTAGGAACTTACAAAGAAATACCACTGTCTTTACACTTTGATGTCCTGGTGAAAGAGTCAGATGTGTTTATAAACTGTGTCTTCTCAAATACATACAACTTCATATAGATGAATTATCACTTCTTCAAGGTAAAGTTTTTTATCTTAGATCTGCAGCCATGAAGCAAATTTTCATCTCACAATACAGATCATACGAGCAGAAGGTGTGGCCCCACAGGCTTTAAAATCTAAAATCAGCCTCCTAAATCTGTGCATTATTAGTTTACCATCTTTGCCCAATTTAACGTAAGCTAGTGCATTACGTGATGCAGCTGGTGACACCATGGCATCTGCCTAATTCCTGATGCAGGGCGGAAACACATTGCTGTCCCAGTCAGGCATTGTGCTTAAGGCACACAGGAGCCACTTACTGGTCTTTCTTCCAGCAGTTTGATCTCCATGTGCTCATGCAGTTAATATCATCTGCCTTTCAGCACCTCCAGTGACAGAGCAAACTGGAGCGGACAGAAGGCTGTAAGATGGAGGAAGTGAGGGGAAAAAAATGTAGATGTAATAACAGTGTGGGAATTAAATGAAAGCGCTCCTGCTCCTGAGCTAGGGCTTGAACTTCATAGCTTGGTCAGGCCATGTGAGATGCCACTAGAGCCAGCATAATAACAGAAATGAAGAAGAGGGTCTGAAAGTCAAAAGACATGTGACTTGTTTGTGACATGTAATGGTAGCTGTCCTCACCTACAGCCACATTGCTTCATCCCCTAAAGGGACATTTTAGGTCACCTGATTGCACAGTGTCTTTAGGATCAACCTCCCACCTTTTATGAGGATGGCTCAGTGTCCTTCTTTTTTGATAATCCTTTAGACAGCGTAATTTTGAGGTGAAAACTGCATAATTTCCTTTTGTATCTTTGCTGTCCTTAAATGAAGCCTAGATTATTCTGGAGGGGAGAGAAAAAGCACCCTTCATTTTGCTAGCAACATCCATGGTACGGATTTCCTAACATTGAGGCAAATCTTATCAGCAGAAAAAGGCTGAGTATTTTGAAGAAAATTGGTAGAAGAGTCTTAAGAGTTTGATTTTTAGTTAATATTCTTGCTTTCAGAAATATGCTAGTATCTTTAAATATTCAAAATCTGACTCCAGTGCCTACTAGGTCTTTTTATTCCAGAAGAGTTAAGGCTCTTTTAGAACTGTTCGAATGGGAAGTTAATTTGTCTATAATTGCTTCTAAACTTTCCCTCTAGTCCCTGTACATAGCTTAACTGGCAGCTAAAATGTCAACTCTTGGGTATTTTTTTTCAAGGACAATTTTAGTATATCTTTTTCTAATGCATAAAGATGCTGGCATAAAATCAGAGTGTTTACAAAGTCTAGTTTTTTGTATTAGCCACAAGGCTGATGATTTTTTCTTCCAGCTGTGCTGAGCTATGTGCTGAGCTATGTGCTGGTGACTGCTGTTCTGATGAAATCTATGAAATCTTGCAAGTCTGGGGACAGTGGGATTGGTACACATGCCAAACTGGCTATCTTTGCCCTTGGGGGGGGTGTGACTAATTTGAAATCTTGAGCATCTGGGGACTGGGAAATTTTCTTTTCTGTGGTTGGAATGTGTACTGTAGCATTTAACTGTAAAGTATTACTAAACTCCTCTCTGTAGACAGACTGCTTTCTTTCAGAATTTGGGATGGGGAGGGAAGACAGCCAGGAATTTAATTTGCCTGATTTAATTTGGATTGCTTAAGAGATCAAGGAAGCAAGAATATTTCTTTTTTTCTACAGTATTTCTTCTCCTGAGCTGAAAACATGACCTGAACTTCTAATGAACCAGTGTCTTGTTGGATCTCCTGTGGTCCAGCCACCTGCCCCCACAGCAACAGGAATGAGACAAATCCTTGCAGAAACGGGCTGGCTGGTACTACCCACATGGTGGTTTCTGACCTGCCATCCCTCCCACACCCCACAGCACCCAGCGTTCAAGCCAACATGGTGGGTCAGAGCTATTTGCATTAACTCCTTTCAGCACTGTTTGAGACCTGTGCAGGTCTCAACTGAAAAGCAATTAATTGGGAACAGCCACTCACAGGGACCTGATCTAGCTCTTCACATACCAGAGGCAAAAAGGAGGATGTTTCTTCTGTTTATTTGAAATAGGATTTAAGAAACCTAAACATTTTCTTTTCCTTGGAAAATACATAATTGTTTTGCTGTCTCTTTCATCTAATGCTTTAATTGCTTCCAGAGTCAAGAGCCTTGATGCAGCTGGAGCCTGGTCTACTTCCCCTATTTACCTGAATAGCTTCAGGAGAAAGAAAGTCTACCACTGATTGCAGCACACTCCTGATCATCTGCCACTATGCTCTGGTATAAATGAGGACCGATCACGGTCATGAACTAAGCATAATGCAGTGTTATGCGCTGGAATTGGCTCAATCTCTCCACGACATTTCAAAGTTATAATATCAATCTTTCTAAAACACTAATGGAGTTTCTACTCAGAAGTCTTAAGACAGTTTAAAATGGGTCTATTTCTCCAGACTATGTTTCAAAAGTTTCTTTTCAGCATCTTTTCCCAAACCAATGCAAGATACAACTAACAAATCTGTAAGGCTCTTGAAGCTGACCATATTTTTGCTCTTTCATCAGGTTTAGAACACTGACATTGACAAAACCTTTGGAGTGTGGTAATTTTTCTGCAGACATTACCTTGGCTTCCTGTTCAACATCAAAGTGTCTTCCAAACACTTTAAAGCTCTAGGATGTTTTGCCTCTTTTCTATCATCTCCTGAACTTTTCCTGTGCTGGGGATCTTCTGGAAGGGAGCATTCTCACATGTTCTTCTCCAGTCTCTTCCCAAATTATGCCCTGTACAGTCTTTAGAAAACAGGTGTCCACTATTAGTGTATTCATTGTAAAATTATTTAATTTATCTGACTCAGGAAATAATAATCCCGACCACCACACAGGCCACACAGCAGCAAGGACAGACTTCTTTATTCAAATTTAGTTTTAAATTCAGACGTGTGCCTTGTCAACACACAGAGCACCACCAATCCTCATCCCACTTGCTGTAAGAGATAGCATGATCAGCTCTGGGTCATCAGGGCTTTTTGAGCCCTGCCTGCAGAAAGGTCTGACTCTTCTCTTAATTCTGATTTCTGACTTTTTCTCAGTGGTCATAGAATCACAGAATTATGGAATGATTTAGGTTGGAAGGCACCTTTAAAAGGTCATCTATTTCACCCCCCTGCAGTGAGCAGGGACATCTTCAGCTGGATCAGGTTGCTCAGAGCCCCGGCCAACCTGATCTTGAATGTTTCCAGGGGTGGGACTTCTACCACCTCTCTGGGCAGCCTGTCCCACTGTTTCACCACCCCCATTGTAAAAAATTTTTTCCTTATATCGAGTCTGTATCCACCCTCTTTTACTTTAAAGCCATCACTCCTGTCATATGGCAACAGGCCTGTCAAAAAGATTGCCCCCACCTTTCCTGTAGCCCCCTTTAAGCACTGGAAGGTCTCCCCAGAGCCTTCTCTTCTCCAGGCTGAGCAACCCCAACTCTCTCAGCCTGTCCTCATAGGGGAGGTGCGCCAGCTCCCTCATCATTTATATAGCCTCCTCTGGACTCACTCCAACAGGTCCATGTCTTTTCTATGCTGAAGACCCCAGAGCTGGACGCAGTACTGCAGGTGGGGTCTCACCAGAGAGGAGTAGAGGGGGAGAATCCCCTCCCTCAACCTGCTGGCCACGCTGCTTTTGATGCGGCCCAGGATATGGTTGGCTTTCTGGGCCGCGAGCGCACATTACTGGCTCATGTCCAGCTTTTCATCCACCAGCACCCCCAGGCCCTTCTCGGCAGGGCTGCTCCGATCCCTTCATCCCCCAGCCTGTATTGGTAGCGGGGGTTGCTGCGGCCCAGGGACAGGACCTTGCACTTGGCCTTGTTGGATGAACCTCATGAGGTTCACATGGGCTCGAGCCTGTCCAGGTCCCTCTGGATGGCATCCCGTTCTGCAGCCATGTCAACTGCACCACTCAGCTTGGCGTCATCAAGCTGATGACTTGTATCCTAATAGTTTACTAAAGCCCAGTTGCTTACAGTTACACTTTCTGTTTTGCTAAGCTGGTGATAGTGCTGTCTTGCATTGTTTTTAGTGTTACCTGTGTAATACAGCAAGGTTTATTAAAGCAGTTAAGAACAGTACTACATCTAAAAACCATGTTTCCCTCCTTCCTGCCTTTATGAGGAAGCAGGGAAGCACTTTCTGTTTACTCTCTGCCTTGCTCTAAAAACTGATACTCACTCAGGAGGCTTTGAAATTTGTTGTTTCTCAGCACAGAGGAGCAGAGATGGGATTTGAATCCTCAGCAGGGAAGGAGCAGACCAGCTGGGAAGCTGTTGCAGTTGCCGTGTCTCTAGATGTCACCAGCCCGCTTGCCTTGTGTCCTGCCCAGCCCATTGTGGAGCAGGGCACTGTGTTTTTTAACTCCTGCAGCTTATTCCTAGGTTTGTCCCTTGCTCCTTGCCCCAGGGTCACTGTGCTAGGAGCTCCAGGTCTTGTGGCTCTTGCTGTGTGACAATGCCAGTGCCTCTCCATCAGCATGAAAGCTGCAACCAGTAATCTCTTCCACAACCTGCCACTGCAAGGAATTTAATTGATTTCCATACTATTTACTTTGGGTGGGTGTTTCACAGAAGAGAAAAAAGAAAAAGAAAACAAGAAGTTGTGTATTTTCTCATGCCTCGTGGTTGAAAAAGCACCTTGCTGTGTTTTTTCTGACCTAATTTTTCACCTCTCCCGTGGCCAGGTTATTCATCAGTACCTTCATCTTGGTGCCTATGAACAGCCGCCAGTCCCCTGTGCCACTTGTGTCATCTAGCCAGCTCCAAGTCATGCACAGTGTGCCTGTGCTCTGCCAAGGTCAGGGTGGCAGGCAGTGCTGCAGAGCGGTGAACACAGGCCGGGGGCGGAGGCAGAGACTGCCATTTCAAGGCTGGGTGCTCGCCCTGCAACTTCAGCACAGTGTTGCACCCCTCTGCCTACCCAGGTGAGGTCCTAACGTTGGCTTAGGAAGGGGGGTGGGAGCAGTGGTGGCTGTTGGCAAGATCCCAGCACAGACCTCTCTGGCTGAGCTTAGGATGCTGTCACACCAGGTCCACACTTATGGAAACACCAGGCATGTCCCTAACCCAAACTGCCTGAGCAAACAGCACCCAGCTCCCATTCTGCTAGCAGATCCTGAACACCTTTCACTGGGTCTGCAGAACAGCAAGAATGAAAAGTTTAGGGCTTCATAGATTTTATTTTACCTGTTAGACTTTTGTTCCAAGAGATCACAAGGGAAAGGTGCCACAGGAAGAATCAGAGGAGGTGACAGCAGACAACAAGACATAGAAGTGTTCAGGTAGGGATGAGCCAGGAGATATGGATCAAACTAGCTCACACAAGCACACGCCAGCAAATGTAGGTTAAACAACCAGGTGCAGAGTGAACAAAAACAGGATGACAAGCTACCCATGTGCCTGCTTTCCGGTCCTGTCCTGGGGCTGCTCTGCCCTATGACTCTCCTCCGTGGACCTGGAGTTTCCACCTGCTGGGCAGGGCACTTTGCATTTTCCTTTTTTTCTTTTAGTTTCGCAGCTGAATATCAAAAACATGAGCAGGACTTATCCCTGCTCCGCCATATGTTACTGCTTCTTATCATCTCTGGGCAGTCTTCAGCCAGTGCAGTCTATCTCTGATCTCGACCCACTTTTCCTGGGCTTGCTGCAAGCCCCCTCCTCCCTGGTCAGCTGGTGGGCTCTGCCCTTGGAAACCTCAGAGCATTGCTTTGACTCAGGGCAACACACGACCATAATGCGATCTAGAAATGGCCCGTACAAGAAAAGGCAAGATGTAGGTGGAATTACTTTTAAGAAGGGAGTCTCTGGCAGCCTAAGCAATGCTAGCAGGCTCCAGAAAGAGCTGTTTAAATTTGTGTCAGCAGTGGTACTGTAGCAGCTAGACGCTCTCTGACTCATCTTCCTTCATGTGCTAGGCACAAGCTTTGAAGGTGAGCTGCAAGACAAGCCCTCGGCCTTGGTGCAGGACTTGGGTCAGGTGAGGCATCCACGTGCTCAGCTGTGATCCTGTACCCAACACGGCATCCTACCTAGCTGCCCCCTAAGTGTATCCACCATTTGAAACTTTCCTGCAGCTCCCTCATCAGTGGGTTGCCAGGAGAAAATCCATGTGTGGCCAGGGCGGGAGAGGGAGGCTCTTGTTTTCAGTTTCCCTCTTTGGTAGTCCTGGGTGACCTCCCTGGGACTGGCTGTGGTCCGGAACCTTGCTGCTGCAGAGCCGCAGCAGTGGCTGCTTGGTGTCAGCTCCTGTGGGGAAAGCCTGGGAAGGCTCCACAAGTCACACCATTTTTAGAGAAACTGCTAAGGAAGTTCAAATTTATGTAATTGTTGTGACATGAACAACTCAGCAGTTGGTTTGTCTTCTCTTTCTTTTGTTGTTTTTTTTTTTTTTCCTCATAAGCTCATATATTCTCCCAATTCAATACTGTTAACTCTTCCTCTCACAGGAAAACTCATTAGCTGGCTGTCTGCTAGCAGACACCACGTATGCAGCCAAGTACACAGAGACTGGAGTTTTAAAAGGCTCCCAGGAAACACATGCTTAAAAGCTTGCTCCTGAGAGATGCTGACTGGCTCCATCTCTGAGCAATTTTAGGCTATTTCTGGCCTCCTGGGACAACGTGTCTATTAGCCCATGACCTTCTGGGTTAATAAACCCCACATAATATATGCCAATCAATACACACCAAGGCAGGTAGGGTCACCTTCCATGTGCACAGCACCATGGACCCTGTGCAATCCCTTTCCCTAAAGCAAGCCAGCCCAGCAGGGTGGCTACGGCTGATGCTCCCCTGGTCACCCCTCTGCCGAGCCATAATGCTCCACTGGCTCTGCCTGCCCATGACAAACCCTGACCTCGAGTGGACAGCAGGTGTTTTGGTATCCTGGGCAGACAAACACCCAGGTGGAGTGGTGGGACCAGCTTCAGTTGTGCAGATGGAAATCAAGAGTTCTTTTTGAGTTCTAGTGTTACACGCACAGGGCTTAGCCTGGAATTGGAAACCAGGCTAATAGGACCAAGTCTAGCTGCCCTGACCACCATTTAGACTGTTTTTCCTTTGGATGGTCAAATAAACGCACGTTTCAGTTGCATCGCTGCCTGCAAGTGCTCAGTTCATTTGGCCTGGTGACCTAGAAGTTAACCAGGCTGACGAAGAAGATGATGCGATAGGGCACTGATGCTGCCCCCGGATTTCCCAGGGACCCAGAGTTTAGTGCTAGCCGTGGACCCAAAATGACTCTGTTCTCTTTGGCCTTAGGAGAGCCCTGTGTGCAAAGCTTGTCTTTGCACAGCTGAGGTAAACGGCACCTTTGGCCAATAGCGCACAATATTACTGTGACAGGATTTCTGAGGAAAGTCCTCACAGAGCTGATTCATGTGGCTAAAGGGCAGAGAGTGAAAATGGAGTTGCTGAAGGTTGATGAGATGGAAAGCAGCTGCGTGAAACTGAGGCGCCTGCAGGATGCTTTTGCTGTGGCTTGTTTGTCTGCTTCAGAAGGTTTCTCAGTGCTCACAATCTGAGCAGGGGAGACGTTGCAGCCCTAACATGAATCTCCTGTTTGTCTCAACCGTGGGCATGACACAGGAGTCTCCACCCTTTGTCAGCCTCACTGCGGCCCCGGGGGCTTTGCAGAGGAAGGAGCCCACAAAGCTGTTCTTGGAGCTCTCCCCTATCCCGCATCCTTTCTTATTTCTCCTTGGTGCCCAGATGTCATCTGCAGCTCGACTCGATACCGTTTCAGGCCCTTGCTCCACCACTGAAAACATGCGATGGTGCACAAGGTGTCTTCACAGTCCGTTGTGAGGCTGTGATTTACACAAACTTGTGGGCACGGTGGCAGGTCACTTGATGGTGGGTTTAGAGACTGAGCGGTCCCAGTCAAGATCCCCTAAACCACGTCTCCCTGCTTTCGTCTTTCCTTCGTTCCCCAGGACCATTTTACTTCAAAGACGTCCTGGCCCACGGAGTATTTTCCCTAGGAGAAAGGACTTTTTGTAAAGCAGAGTTCAGTCTCAGACGGCACAGGAGCCAAACCTGCAGGAGGCAAAGCAACCACTGCAAGCAGAGCTGTGCCTGGCTGGTGGCATGGTGCCGGGCACTAGTTCCCGTTCTGTTTTTCCTGTTTGCCTTCACTGAATTCATACCTTTCCTGTGATGAATGGGATGGTGTGACATTCAGCCACAGATCAGGAGAACAAAGGCCACAGTAAGCAGAGGGAATCACATGAGTGTCATTTCCAGAGATGACCAGTTCTGTTGCCAGATACATCTGAATGTGGGCTGAGCTCTAAAAAAATTAAACAAAAAGGCCCAAACAAACCAAACCCATACTGGGTTTCATTTTCAGATTACTAAAAAAGAGTTAGCAAGTTCTATGTCATGCTGGATGAAGTGATGAAGATACAACCAGTGTGCTCTCAGCCTCAGTGCTATAGAAAGACTGGCTGCATTTTGAAGAGGACCAAGCCTCCTCCTTTCCTGACAGCTTTAGCTAAACCCTTTCTCACCTATACGCAGGATTAAGCAGTCTGGCTGTCTACAGATCTGTCAGATATGCTCACCTAGAGGTATTTCCTTAACCAGATTAAATCCGGTTTTATCATAACAATTTATAAAAAAACCCCAAACTCACAAACAAGCGAAGGCGGAATAGAGATCTCAAAGATACAGATTTTTAAGTTTATGGAAAATTTGGTGGTCCTGGAATAAAATTAAGGGCACTCTAAGGAAGAATGGAATCCAGCTTCATATGTCTTCAAAATAGCTTGGAACATGTGTGCACATTTCTTGGAAAACTGTTTCTGCCAGACCAAACCATAAAGATGTGCCTGGTCCCTAACAGTTCAGGGGGAGCAGCTGGAGGGGGCAGGGAGACCAAGCATGAGACATGAGGACTCTATGGAAGAACTGACTCTCTTCCAGCTGAGCTACTTTGCAGCAAGACTGACGGGGGCGATCAGGCTCTACTGGCCTTCACAAGTTTCCAGGCATTCTTACCATGTGAAGAATATGCAAGACACTTCTGTGAGTCCACTGGAATGCATTTTTTGGACCTGAGCTTTCACTGGGGCAGTGCCTCTGAAAGCAAAAATACAATTTCTGGCCATAGGGTCTGGGCAAGGGTCTCTCTTAGAAGAAACACTTCATGAGTCATTATTTACACAACATAGCTTGCGGCTACCAATACTGTTTTCCTAAAAAATATTCTCTTTGCTGGATGCAGAAAGTTCAGTAATCTCTCTACCTTTCTAAATGGCAAAAGACATGCCTATGTGTTAAGCCTGCATATCCTAATCCCGAAGGTCTGCAGTGCTGCTTTGGACAGAGTTTTACATCATGTACCCTGCCTCAAGCCTGCTTCCTATTTTACAGTTCATTCACTGCGGCCAGTGGGCTCACCAGCCTGCTTGTATTGTTGCCAGACCTGCAACACTGAAACAATAAAGATCATGTTAATTTTCCCAAGCTAGTATTTACCCTGTGAAAAAACTACGCATACAGGAATGCCTTAACCCTGATAGGTGGAAGAACAGTCATAATCACCCACAGAGGTGGAATGCAGACAGCAGGGGATATAACACTCACCCCAAGGAGGCAAAAGCTCAAGACTTACGGAACAGTTCTACAGTGACTGCTCTGCTGCCTTAGGACTCATAAGTACCTCTTTCTACTACATGCTTTAACAATACCTGTCCTGTTTAGTTCACCTTTTTTAGAGGTTGCTTGTAAGACAACAGCTAAAAGTATCTCAGCAACTATGCTCCCCGTATCCACTCTACCATCCTCTAGTAAGACAACATTTTTAAGCACAGTTCGCTGTGGACCAAAGAGATGATTGTCAGCCACAGCTTAGCACTGTTTTGGAGTTGTCAATGAGGTGTTTCTCATAAAGCAGGAGAAAGGAAAAATTAAAGTTCCACTAAATTTGGCCGCATTTATTGTCCTTACTCCTCCTCAGGCCCAAAGGAGTTTCAGACATTTGTCATGCAGTAGCCACAGCATTCAGATCACAACTGTATGATTGAAGCCTAAGGCCATGCCAATAGATGCTTCTGATATTTCTAGTCTCTGCATCCGTTAACTTATACCGCATGCTTGCAGACAAAGCGTATCAGTGGGAGCAGATAACTCCACTGAAATAGAATCAGAATCATAGAACAGTTTCGGTTGGAAGAGACCTTCAAGATCACCATTGCCCCAGCTCTATCAACACCACTAAACCATGTCCCTAAGTACAACATCTACCTGTCTCTTAAACACCTCCATGGATGGTGAGACCACCACCTCCTTGGGCAGGCTGTTTCAATGCCTGACAACCCTTTCAGCAACGGAATTCTTCCTAATACCCAGCCTGAACCTCCCCTGGCGCAGCTTAAGGCCATTTCTCCTTGTTCTATCACCTGTTACTAGGGAGAACAGACCGACCCCTGCCTCACTACAACCTCCTTTCAGGTAGTTGTAGAGAGCGATAAGGTCTGCCCTCAGCCTTCTCCAGGCTAAACAGCCTCAGATCCCTCAGCCGTTCCTCATACGAGACATGCTCCAAATCCTCCACTAGCTTGGTAGCCCACCTCTGTAACCTCTCCAGCACCTCAATGTCCTTCTTGTAGAGAAGAGCCCAAAACTGCACACAGTACTCAAGGTACTCACGAGGGCCAAGTACAGGGACACAATCACCTCCCTACTCCTGCTGGCCACACTATCGCTGATACAGGCCAGGATGCTGTTGGCCTTCTTGGCCACCTGAGCACACTGCTGGCTCATGTTCAGCCGGCTGTCAACCAGCACCTCCAGGTCCTTTTCCGCCGGGCAGCTTTCCAGCCACTCATCCCCAAGCCTGTAGCACTGCATGGGGTTGTTGTGACCCAAGTGCAGGACCCGGCACTTGGCCTTGTTGAAGATCCTGTTGTTGTGAAGATGTTGAAGATCACACAGTTGGCCTCGGCCCATTGATCCAGCCTGTCCAGATCCCTCTGTAAAGCCTCTCTACCCTCAGGCAGATCAACACTCCCACACAATTTAGTGTCACCTGTGAACTTACTAAGGGTGCCTTCTATCCCTTCGTCCAAATCATTGATAAAGGTGTTAAACAGGAGTGGCCCCTGTACTGAGCCCTGGGGGACACCACTCATGACCAGCTGCCAACTGGATTTAACTCCACTGACCACAAATTTAACTCCATTGACCACAGTTTCCTCCAGAAATCTCACAGCAAGTACTGTCCTGGGCTGTCTCCCACTACTGTTTCGGAGTTGTGGAAACCAGGGTACTGTGGGTCTAGCTGGTATCCAATTTAAAGCAACAGAAGCTGCAAAGACCACATCACGGCTGAGGAGAACTGCACAGGTAACACTGCCTGCTGTTGACACCACATTTACAGAATGCAGACAGGTTGCTCTACTCATGCTTTCTTTATGTGAGTAAGCTAACAGATCTAGTGGAGGCCTATGGACCAAATCCGCTTGCCCAAATCCAGTATCAGGCACACAGCTACAGAGTACACAATATTTTAATATTTTTTTCATAGATATAATACCCTTCAGTGTAACATTCACACAGACCATTTTCATCAAACAGCTAAAAAATAAATAATGCACGAATCTTACAGCATGGAATAGTTATTTTCCACCTACTCTCAAAATATATCGTTCTAATCATGAGCACAAAGGTCGCTAAAAATCCATGTGAAGTACTCTCATATGAAGAAGCACCTTATGTAATCCTCTCATTCACCAAAGTAATGTAAAGCCAATCTGTATCATGCTGCTGAAAACCAGGTCTTGGTCACTGACAAGTACATGCAGCAGAACTACCTCCTAAGCCATAAAAGATAGTCATCAGAAGAGAATGGTACAGCATTGTCTAAATCAGCGCTCATGATACAAAACTCACAGTCAAACTATGACGGTTCCAGTTTTGCGTTTTTACTAATTCACTCTGTGACAGCCAGTACAACCCCTAACTTCTCTGTTCCTCATGCTTTCTTATGGTAAAGTGTTTTGAGTTCTTCAGGAAAAAGATGTTGTATAAAGAAGAGGTAATGAAGGCAGGAACAGATTGACAGACATGTGAGTAAGATGATTACCTATATTCAGAACCAGAGACAAGGTTCTTCATCCCAGTGAGATGCACTCTAAGATAATTAACCCCAGCCAACAGCAGAGGAAACATTATAAAATTAATTTTGTCACAGAAGGAAAGAAAGAGCATTGGGTACTGACAAGATTCTTCCCAAGTACAAAGGAGAAGCAGCAGTTTAAAAACAAATGAAGATGTGAATACAGCAATGCCTTAAAAATGCCATTTGTCCATACCATCTACATTTCTTTTCTTAAAAGGAAAATTAGTGATTTAATAATGTTTTTTACACAAATCTATGTATTTGCTTTTAAAACCTCTGCAAGATTTGGTTTTAATCAATATTTTTCAAGTGGATGAATCCATAAATTATTCAAAAGAGTGCCAGAGCCTCAGTCACACGGAGTAGCATAAGCATATGTGCAAATCCTAGGGCTCTCCTTTGCTAAAGGCACATGACCCAGACTTACCTTCCAAGCAAAACTTACCAGCACTGCCTTGGTGTAAACCCTAATTTACTTCAGCAACACCTTAAGACCTTGTCTGCCTTATTCTTTTCCTTCTTCATCAAGTTTTCTGATTTTTTCCAAGGGAAGTGAGGAGGGAGGGGTACGGACTTTCAAAAAGCAATCTAAAGAAGCTAGGAGACAAAGACTCTCCCTGAGCCAGTCACGGCACTTTTAGAAACTGCAGCTTCAAAATAACAGCAGACCTTCAGTCTTGTCTCAGAAGACCTATTTGGACAGAAATTCTCAGTCTTGACATGAACACCGTGCTTCTTTAAAAGCTCAGCAATTACACAAAAGAACTCCTCTAATGGGCGTCAGGCCATTTCCTCTTTATTTAGTTGGACCTCCAATTCTAACTGTGGCAATGCTTCCCTGCTGACACATATGAAAGTTCCTGTCTGCAAGGCAGCCTTTGGCAGCCTGAAATTGGAGTGAAGGGAGTGGTTCTGTCATTTGCCCACATTTCATTTGCTGATCCCGTGATTAAAAAATCTGTTGGTGAAGATTATCTCAAAAGCAGCTACCTGATAACTCCTTCTGCCAAATACGCTAGAAGGATTAACAGCCATGAGTACCTGTCTTGAGTCATAGTCTGTTAAGATTGCCATGGAGAAATTCGAAGTCTAAATAAGCAGTGGATCCTGTGATTCTGAAAAATCTATTCTCAAATGCGATGGCAAGCATCCTCAGTCTGCAGGGAACCACAGTAAAGGCAGATCCAATGACTGGCAGCACAGGAAGCAACTCCTCTGCAAAAGTCCAAGAGCAAAAGAGGCAATTCCTTTTGGGATGGTGTTCCCAAGCAGTTTGGGACAGTTTGCTTCTTCACTGTACTTTTAAAACATGAACTCTCCCTAGGATTTTTTCTTAGATCAATCAATTCAAAGTTTTGTTGCTGTCTGATTGCAAGATAAGGATTGAGCTGATATAAGTTAACAGGCACTTAATAGTTTTCTGGTTTCTCTCTGGTTTTCCTGCTGCTGGACAGAAAGTTCCAAATTTAAAGTGTATCCATGCACATTTCCTGCCTTGATTTAAAAGCTGAGAGGAACAGTGCAAAAGAGAAAGTGCCACAGCAAGTGCATCTGAAATCCTCCTCTCCATGTCAGGCTGGAAGACCTTTTAAATACAGTGTATTTCCTAGGGGTTTCATTGATTAATTTATTTTTTTTCCTAACAGAAAAGAGCTATCACTCCCCTCTCCCTACAAAGAGGAAAAAAATGCAATCCTATGCTCCCACAGGATGTTAAATCCACTGGGAAGAAGACAAAGGGAAATAAATTTAACTTATAATGTAGGAGAGGATGACTACAAGATAAAAAGGTAACAAAGCGAAAGTCAAAGAACAGTATGTTGGCTGAAGGATGTCAAAGACAGACAGAGAAAGATTTATCTCAATTTTGAAAGCTGCTTGTTTACTTGGAAAAACAATGACTGATGCTAGTGATTTGCACTCAGGGATGGCTGGAAAGAAACCTGCTGCTTCTGCAGTTTCAAGACTTGTATCTGTAGGCTGTGATTTCCCAGCAGCCCAGATTTCTACAGCTGTAAGAAAGGCTAAGATTGAAGTGGAGACTTCTCCTAATTACTGATTTCTCATTTAAAAGCAGCACATTTTTGCTAGATCCAGGCAACAGTGGAATTAGCATATAAACTATAAGCTGCAAAAACAACAATAACTTGCAGCTAACACACATAAGGACCTGTAATCAGCAGCCTCTAATACATGGCCTTAGAGATGTAGGCACCTGCAGACTCAGCACAGCTCCTGGAAGGAACATAAATGTGAAAGAGCATGAGTGTGGTGTGAAGAGAATGATTTTAGAGGCCACATTTAAATGCCCCTGTAAAAGCCTGAGACTCAAAGGCTTTTGTTAACTGAATGAATCTAAGCATGATCTTGCTTCACATTTAAAATCTTCTACACTGCTCAGTTCGTACAGCATACCTGCATAAACCTATCTGTTTTGTCTATTCATAGGAACACCAAGATTTGGCTTCCTTCTGTGCACTACATGTTCCCTGGGTATTGGTTGTGATTTATCCATCTTTCCCAGAACACCAGAGCACTGGGAAAACAAGTTCCTTGAGGAGGCCTGAGGCTGCTTCTAATCCGCTTCTTCTACTTTCATGTCATCATTATGGACCAGCAACTATTGAGTAAGACCTACTTAAGGAAAAGCTTGCACTTGCTTGATTTTTTTTTTCTCTTCAACTCAGAGAGATCAGTTCAGAGAGTGTCACTGTTCTTTTCTAGTGAAAAAAACGTCTATGATTGTCTATAACAGCTGTCTTCAGCTTCACTAATTTTCTGATATCCACAACAGGTTTTAAGATTTAACAGACTGCAAATGAGTATTGAAAAAAAACATTGCTCTACAATTGTTTAAATCTGTCTGTAGAGAACAGCCTGCAGACATGCTGAAAAAGTTTAGATAACAAGCAGACCTACGAACACTGGGCTCAACCAAGCCTGGTTTTCCTGTTTTTTTTACATGGACATGTATCTTGTGATTGACTGGAATTTCTAACAGAATTTGAGCATTGCTGTTAAATGAGCTCAGTTCTTAGCAGGCACAGGAGACTAATACATACTAAGCAGTAAAATATTTTTGTTATTGTTTGCATGCAAGAGACAGAGAGAATTGATTGTGCAATGTATTCTTTTGTACTGCATGTTTCCTAAAGGATGGACAGAGCATTTGTAACATCGTTTACTTGTGCAGTGGGTTCTCTAGTGTCTGACAAGAATAGAGGCTGTATTCTAGTCCTTCTCAACTGCTTGCTTTCACCAAACTCACAGCATGAAGACTTTGTGACTCCTGTTGCTCTTGAACGTGCCTATGGCAAAAGACATTATTGTGGGGAAATGCAAAGAGTTTAAGAGGTTTGTTTCTTTAGAAAACACTAAAACTGTGAAAGAGCTACTACTTACAGTAAGTAATGCAGAAACAACTTTCAACTAACACAAATTAACTCGGACAGACTGATCCCAAGCATATGAATGAGGGCAGCAGAGGGGGATTTGCTGATGTCCTCTCTCTGGTGACCAGCGACAGGACACGAGGAAATGGAACGAAGCTGCATCAGGGGAACTTTAGGCTGGACATTAGGAAAAGGTTCTTCACTGAGAGGGTGGTCGGTCACTGGATCAGGCTCCCCAGGGAAGCGGTCATGGCACCAGGCCTGCCATGGGTTCAAGGGGCATCTGGATAACACTCTTAAGTCACCTGGTTCAGTTTTAGGTACTCCTGTGACGAGCAGGGAGTTGGACTCAATGATCCTTATGGGTCCCTTCCAACTCAAGATACTCTTATGATGAGGCCCAGTCAACATGGGTTCACAAAGGGAAAGTCCTGCCGAACTAATTTGATATCCTTCTACGATACGGTCACCCACCTTGCGGATGAAGGGAAGGTGGTGGATGTAGTTTCTCTGGATTTCAGTAAGACTTTTGTCCCTCACAGCATCCTTCTGGATGAGTTGTCCAGCTGCTGGATGAGCAGGTTTACATGCGGTGGGTGAAGAACTGGCTGGATGGCAAGAATCAAAAGGTGGTAGTGAATGGGGCTAACTCTGGCTGGCGAACAGTCACCAGCAGTGTTCCTCAGGGCTCAATCCTAGGGTCGGTTCTGTTCAATATTTTTGTCAATGACTGGGAGGGAGGAGCTGAATGTATCATCAGTAAGTTTGCTGATGATTCCAAACTGGGAGGTGCTGTTGACTCTCTCAAGGGACGAGACACCTTGCAGAGGGATCTAGATATACTGGAACAATTGGGCTACACTTGTCTTCTCCTTCTGTCTTACACCATTTTGTTGAAAAGTTTTCCTAACCGTATGAAGACTCAAGAATTAAGAATCTGTGCTTATTGCCCAACCTCTCTGGGCAATCTATTCCAGAGTCTCACCACCCTTGTACTCTTCCTAAGATCTAGTCTAAACCTACTCTCCTTCAGTTTAAAATAATTTCCTCTTGTCCTGTTGCTGGACACTTTTGTAAAAAGTCCCTCATCAGCCTTCCTGTACGTTCCCTTCAGGTATTGGAAGGCAGCTATAAGGTCCCCCCGGAGTCTTCTCTTCTCTAGACTGAACAATCCCAGTGTCCTCAGCCTATCCTCATAGCAGAGATGCTCCAGCCCCTGGATCATCTTTGTGGCCTTCCTCTGGACTCATTCCAACAGACCTATGTCCCTATTATTGTGGGTATTCGAGGTGGCATCTCACTAGAGCAGAGTAAAGGGGGAGAATCACCTCTCTTGATCTGCTGGCCACATCCCTCTTGATGCATGCCAGGATACAGTTGGCCTTGAAGGATGCATGAGCACACTGCTGGCTCATGTTGAGCTTCTCATCAACCAGCACCCCCAAGTCCTTCTCTTCAGGGCTACTCTCAAGCCACTCTCTACCCAGTGTGAACTTGTGCCTGGGATTGGCCCGACCCAGATGCAAGACCTTGCACTTTGACTTGTTGAACCTCATGCAGTTTGCACTGGCCCATTGCTCGAGCCTGTCAAGGTCCCTCTGGATGGCCTCCTGTCCCTCAAGCGAGTCCATTGTGTCACACAGCTTACTGTCTTATCGGCAAACTTGCTGAGGGTGCGCTCAATGTCACCGTCCATGTCGCTGACAGAGACGTTAAACAGCACTGGGCCCAGAACAGCCTCGACGAACCTCACTTGTCACTGGTCTCCACCTGGACTTGGAGCCGTGATCACAGCTCTTTGAGTGCGACCTTCTAGCCAGTTACTTATCCACTGAGTGGTCCACCCATCAAGTCCATGTCTCTCCATCTTAGAGACAAGGATGTCATGTGGGACTGTGTCAAAGGCCTTCACAAGTCTAGGTAGATGACATCAGTTGCCCTTCCCATATCCACCAGAGCTGTAACTCTGTCATAGAAAGCCACCAAATTAGTCAGGAACGATTTGCCCTTAGTGAAGCCGTGTTGGCTGTCACCAAAGAGCTCATTATTTTTTTTGTGCCTTAGTACAGATGCCAGGAGGATCTGCTCCATGATTTTAGCCGGCACAGAAGTGAGGCTGACTGGCCTGTAGTTCCCTGGGCTTTCTTTGCTTCCCTTTTTAAAAACGGAGGGTTTGTTTCCCCTTTTCCAACCTGTGAGAATTTCGCCAGACTGCCACGACTTCTCAAATATGATGGCTAGTGGCCTAGCAACTTCAACCGCCAGCTCCTTCAGGACCCGTGGATGTATCTCATGAGGTCCCATAGACTTCTGCACCTTCAGGTCTCTAAGTGTTCCCAGACCTGATCTGCTCCTACCCTGGGTGGTTCTTCACTCTCCCAGGCCCAGACAGTGCCCTCTGTGACTTGGGTGGTGTGGCTCAAGTGGTTGGATCACTTCTCATACTTAGATAGTATTCTTGCTTGCCGATACTCTACCAAGTAATCTAGGTTCATCACTCTTGTGATTACAAAATCACTGTCATTTAAGCCTTACTTTGTCACTCTAAATGCAAGCCCTTTTCAATGCACGAACTCTGCCTTTTGTTTTGGATGGTGAACTTGGGCAAAGCTAGAACTGGTGCTTGCATTAAGTCATATTATCAGATAAGAAATACTTGTTATACCTTGTCAAAAATGGCATGGCTTTTCATTGCAAAATGGTCAGAGCCAATACATGACAATGTGTTGAAACAGTCTGGTCTGTTGGAAAAATATGAATCAGTCCTGCTGTGCTAATTATCAGGTTGTGGGATGAAAAAACAAACTCCCAGAGTCACAGCAGAAAGCAGAACAGACCAATAGGATCCTAAACTAGCTCAGACTATTTAATCTCAAATGCTGTTGAACTGACCAACTGAAAAATCTTTTAAGACAGAAAAAAAAAGAATAGGATGAAATCGCATCTTCGAACAAGAAAGGGAATCGCCACAAAGGCAATGTGCAGCTGCAAATTCCTATCTACCTTGCCGCACACTAACCTCCTGTGTAGACAAACAGTGGATAAAAACAACAGTAGTGCTAAAGAGTCTTCAGATACTGCTGTGGCCATAATAGGAAACATTCTTACAGCTACTGCTTTCAGTCTCCTTGCAAAAATGCATAATGCATTCATCTCTCTGGTCTCCTCTTTCTGTCTTGAGTTAAAGCATAAGAGCAGATTCTAAACTAATGTAAATATCTATCACTGCACTAAATCTAGAAAGAACAATGTTAAATGGCACAGGGTGAGAATATGGATAATTCCATAGTTTCAATGGAATTTCATGAAAATGTGGGGCAGAAAATTGAACTCCTCAGAATATTTGGATGTATGCCAAATTTTGAGCCTGTTTTATTGTAATAGAAATTAATGTTTGGCAGATTAAAGCCACGAAGAACAGAGGGAATAGGGTAGTATTTAACAGAACTGGAAGGAGACAGACTTCATTTAGCCACAAAACACTCAAATCACCATTTTGAAACATGCTGCAAAATCACATAATAATAATTTTATTTATTTGCCAGTAAGAGACTGGTACTCTGAGGAAGTGCAGAACTGCTGTTGAAGCACTATTTCCCTGCCTCTCAGCAGATATATATAATTGCTACTCATTTGGTATTCCACATTCACCTGGCTCTGTTTTTGTGTTCCAGGTGACAGGAAAGGTCTGGCCGATTGCACATGCGGAAATAAAATAGCTAGAATGAGTGAGAATTCAGAGGAATGCGAAACAAAATGGAACTTCCTAACATCTTGTTTAGCCAAAAGCCAAACTGATTAGGTCATTTTACATATCTAAAAGGGAAAGCTGAGAACTAGCTTACACCCCCACTACGTTCTTGTTATGTTAAGCTTTATCCAATGTATTGGCATGGCTGATTTGTGACCATTAGCTTGAAACATCTTCACAAGACTTCTCCAAGCCATTTTGCTCTCCCTTCACTTCTCCCAGGATGGCTGCAGCAGAGACTTTTAGATTAACTGTCATCAAAGTCAAGCTTAAACATTCTGGGCTGAAAGCTGCTCAGGAACATTTGGGCCTTTGGAAATCACCTTCTATTAAGAACAGACTTTATTTCTAGAACCCTTTCTCTGTTGCTTCCCAGTTCATTAATGTTTTTTATACTCCTGGGGGCAGACACTGAACTTCCCCACCCTTGCTGTGAAATTCTGACTATAGCTTCAGTTACTCCTTGAGTGAAATGTAAGAAACAGACGAAACTGCATGTATATGTACACATATATATTATACGTTGTAAGAGACAAAAAAAAAAAATCTATCTATCTATCTATCTATATGTGTATGCCTCAACACTGGTGACAGCCCCTTCTAACTGCAAGACTTTGCTATCACAACAACAAGCCCCTCCCTCCCTGCCCCAAGAAGGACAGATGACAACAGGTGCACACCATGCCCCACTCTGACCACGTAGCCCACGACCCACTGAACAGGCACCTGGCCCAGAGTCGGAGGCTCAGACCCTCTGGAAAATTCCAGGACCTTCTAGGGACAGTAGGGGGCACGCTCCCCACGAGCAGGTAGGAGGCATGGACATGAAAACTAATTCCAAATATGAAGCGAGACATCACTATAAAAAGCAAAAGCTGAGAAGAACAGGGCTGGCCCTCTCTCTTGTCTTTTGCTGTGGACAGACCCCCTTTGTTGTTGGAGCACTGGACATCAAAGAAGATTCATTGGATCAGCAGGACACTGAAGATCCATGGTAGCTACTTGGCAACTGTCTCCTTCTCTCTTCTCTCCCCTTCTCTTCCCCCTTCTCTCTCCCCCGATGCAAACATCGTTCGTTCAATAAATCGAGTTAGCACTTGACTCCGTTTTGAGTCTTAATTCTGTTTCCGAGAATTGCGAACCTGAGTCACAATAAAATATCTAACTGAGCATCACTCAGGAGTTAAGCTTAGCTGCCCTTAGCCACCCAGGATTACCTGAGGTCGGTTAGAAAGCAAGAGGGTTTAATGTGACACATGTATATAATGTACACAGTTTTTCACAAGATGGTGATCCAACAAGGACACCAGAAAACATAAAACATGAACTGCAACCAAAATACATCAGTTGTGCTGCCTCAAGGCAGGAAAATACCGATAAAAGGTCACTCTTCCTTATTCAGCTCTGAGACTGCGAGAATAAAAGCAGTATTTCTGGAAAAAAATACACTCAAACATCTGGGGAAGGGCAGGGAGGAGGAAAAGAGGAACTTCAGGGCAAGTCCCCCTTTTTTTTTGACTGTAAAGGTCCCATTTTTGTCAATCTCAAAATGGAAACAGCTCCACAATAGCTATACCACAAATACTGTCATCACTGTCTGCCTCCTCAGACCTCACCTCGGTCAGAGCCAAAAGGACTAAGTGTCTGTGCTGTCCCCAGAGTCATTTCTCGTGCTGCCAGGAACTGCAGTTGTGGAGGTGCTTTGGCAACACTGACGCTTGTTCCTTTCCACTAGAGCTCAGCACTGAGATCACCAATGATTTCACAGTCTTCTCAGAATGTTATCCGAAGGCAGCAGCTCTGTCCTTGAAAGCAATGCAACGGTTAGATTTTTCAGAGACTGTCATAACTTGCTAGCAATGCTGTCACTAAGAACAGAAATACTTCCATCTGAGCTAGAGATCATGGACCTGCCAGCTCGTATTGGACTCTGGCTGAATTCTGCTGAATATGAAATGGCCCTGCAAAATAGTGCAAGACTTGGGAAACAGGAATGGTGACTGAGAACAGTTAAATCTGAGATCACGAAGAAGCAAGGAGCATGCTGCCCCACATATCTGGCCCTGTATATACAACTGATTGAGACTATAAATAGTACAGCAAACAAACGAGCCTGGATGGGTTCTGGCTGTCTCTATCACACCCAGAACAAAGAATCTCACCAAAATATCTAAGGGACCCATCACTGGTATGTAGTATATAGTGTATTTTACAAAAAAAGGTTTTTCATTTGACACTCCATCACAATTACATGCATAAATGCTGGATTGTTACAGTAGCCTGCATGTTATCTCACTGCTACAGAATAAAAGACTAAAAATGGCTTAACTTAAGCTTACAAAGAATTGTTTATCCAGGGCTAACAAATTCCTGTTTCCTCTACAGACAAAATCACTCTGGAGATAATGCAGACATTGGTATGTATCTAAACCAAACAGATCTCAATATAGCACATCTCAATATTGCACCATGAATGGGCATGGATTAGCAGTAAAAGCAGTGCAGCTTCAGCAGCCTTTACCTTACTTGGCCTGGGTGTGAACTCATACCCAAAGAAGCAGAGAAAAAACATTTGAAAAGAAAGGAGAATTTCACCGTTAACTGAAGGAACAGCAGTGAAGGATCATTAGAAAAGTCTCTAGAATTTCTTGCACCATGACAGTGTGATTACATCAATGTTGCATTTGGTTCAGCAGGACGCTACGTAGAGCACTACAGAGCCACTAGAGCTACAGAGCCACTAGATCATTCCATAAACTTGAGTATAACGATTATAAGTCTGACTAACAAAAGTAACCCTACAGACACACATTCCTAAGTCCAAAGCCCCACTCAAAGTGCACCTGCTAGGACTGTCTTCTCCTAAGAAGTATTTTTGTAAACCAGCTATCTGATCAGAAGTCTCAAAGTTCGTATCTGCAGTGAAACCTTTTCTAGCATAGTGGCATATTTCCTTCAAATGAAATGTCAGAGAACTGACCTTCATTAGCAGTACTCTTAAACCAGATTAATTTCACCATACAAGCTTGTTTCTGTAACAGACAAAAGTACAGCCACTATAATTCCATGTTGTTCTTTTTGTCCAGTCCTATAATAGTTGCTCTGAGTAGAACTTTTAAGAACCTTCTTCTATTCTAGCTACTTCTTAATTTCCTACTGTTTAAACCTTTCTACTTTCCCTAAAAAAGAATTTAAAAACATAATTGGAAAGCTTGGGAGCAGTACAGCAATGTTTCTGAAACAGAAAGGCTCTAAAAAATGAACTGTTAACATCTGCACAATTATCTGAGGAGAGCAAGGCTAAATTATTTCTCTGCGCTTCCCACATTAAACTGAAACAGATGTAGATGGAAGAAAGAGAAGTACACAACAGATGAAGACCGGCTCACAGACAGGGCTAGGTCTACCAAGAGTGACTAAGGAGACAGGGGGAAAGGGGGGAAACTTGCAAGACTGTAGCTGTTTGGGAGAACTTAAGATGTCATGGAGTCTTGCCCTTATTGGTCCATTCCTGGGTATTAATATGCTGCACTGCTCTGGTGTGCAGAGATGTTCAAAAGAGTCATTAAATACATTATCTAAGTCCCAGTAGAAGTGTAGATATTTGGTAAGAAGAAACCTTGCTCTGAAAACTTTATAAAAAGACAAGATAGGCAAAGAAAAGGCACACATAAAAGAAATCACTTGTTGAAGACCTCCAGCTTTCCAACAGACAAGATGGACTTTATGTTCTTGGTCCTGCATAACGTACTGCTGGTCTTATTAAAAAGTGAAAGAAGTTTTCTTTCACAGAGGATGGCATGCCTGTCTCTACTTTCTGCCTCTTCAGCTCTCCCTTATTCAGGAACAGCCACTCATGAACTCTCTCACAGGACCAGAGCAGCAGGAGAACAAACCAGAATGAAGTGGTGCGGTTTGCACTGCTAGGCCAAACCTTGGCAACCTGTTCCACTGAGAAAGGCAATTGGGAGCAGAATGTGTGAGAATGAATTGTGCAGGCAAAACTGAAAAATTAAGTAATGGCAGCCCACTATGAGCAATTAAGTTGTTCTTCCTCAATTAGCAAAGGAAAATGTTACCAACTCTTAATCACCAATGTAGACGAAGGTGTTCTTACTCAGCTACTAACTACTGAAAACTTGCTAACTTGAAGGGCAGATTTAGTAAGCAGTGGAAATGCTGGATAACAGAAATGGTACCTGGCCAAATCTGAAAAAAGCACCTCCAGTTAGATGCAGCAGTTAAAAGCTCTTGCATGTAACTTTGATCGTAATTCCTGTCTACTACCAACTATGAAGTTTGCTGTCACACTTTAAAATACCCTCTTTAAACACCAAAAAAGGAATTACACAACCTAGAGAAACAGAATGTTAAAAATTGTAAAGCCAGCAGGAATCAGACACAGTTAGAATTCCAAAAAGGGGCATCATATATTCGAAGTAGTACAACACAAAACATAACTTGGAAAAAATGACAAAACTGAGTAAAATACGAAACTTTTGCTTCTTTATTACACCAGTTAATAGAATGATTTTGCTAATATGTCTCAAAGCAACTTCTGAACAGGAGTCGAAGTAATCAAAGGCACTTGATTCTTTCTTACAGAAGGAAAAAAATACTAACTGGCAGTATGCCATAGGAAATTTTTAAATTGTACTTTATTAAGTGACTCTAACCAGATGTTACAAACCAGCTCATTAACCAGACACTGATTTAATGGCTTTATGCAGCTGTAATTATAGAACAGAGATTAACAAAATGCATTTAACACAGGTAGCTCCTTATATAGTTTCACATGCCATTAAAACTACTCAGCTCTTTGGCAAACTGCGGTTTTATAGATTGGTACATTATTTGCAATTATTGCTAATTGCTATGAGCAATGATTGCAATATCTCTGGAATGCATCTGTTGCTGACACTATTTCAATATGACAATTTCATGGCTAAGAACTCCATACTTGTTATCAAAGTACCATTACCAGTAAGTGACTGATGAAAGTCTTCTACCTTTACACTTGGAAATACCATAGGCACTTCATCTGGTGTAAGGGTTGATCTGTATTTTCTCTTACAATGGGCCAGTTTATGTGTCCTAAGGTATCTAAAGTAGCAGCTGATCATCAAGACAGTCTCAAGGATTATTCATGTAATAAAGTACAATACAGACACTCATGATCAGGCATTCATGTGGCTGGAACAGCTGAAAGCCTGTGGCCAACACACAGGAGCATGCTAATGTCTCTGGCACAAACCTGTCTCTGAGGGAAGGTTCTCCTTTACATACCACACCATCTGGAAACAAGGGGAGACAATAACCACCTCACTTCCATTAACAAACACATTTCAACTGCCCATGCCATAGTATGTATGTGCCATGCAGATATATCCATACCCGACAGATGCTGGCTTTGGTAAGAAGAGTGCCTTTTCTCTATGCTGATTTCAGGGGATAACACATCAGAGAAAAGACACATTTTCAGTCTCTAGGAACGATGATGTAATCCCTGTTTGTGTCACATCCATTGTAGCAGATAACTGTACAGCCTCGCAGGCTAAAGCAGCAGGTGGGGAGAGCACTGTGCTGTGGAGATAAGAGCTGGAGAAGGACAAAAAATTCCAGTTAAAAAAACCAAACTTAAAAACCATTCAAGACTCAAGCATGGACCTGACAGAGAATCTGCATCACTCACATTGATGGGATAAATGACGTAGTTTCTAAAATTTTTTGAAGACCTAAGGTGCTGGTATAAATTCTGAACATTACAGCCACAGGGAGATGGACAGCAAGCATTCCCATAGGCTCTGATGACTACCTGACCTATGTTAACCTTGGCATCAACAACACTCATGCCCAATGCAGATCTTCATAAAGCTGAAGTTTTGGCACTGTCTTTATGCATCTGAACGAGGATCACATATAAAAGGAAGCAAAGGAGGAATGAAGCAAGGTGAATGTGTGACAAGGCACCTTAATAATAACAACTATGGCTAACGCATTTTTTAAGTGAAACAATTTACAATATCCAAGGACATCGGCAGTCAGGCTGTGCACTTTGTGAATCCTTTGTGAACTGAGGACCAGTTAAAACTGCTGTCAGCAACCATGCTAGTGGCAATTCACAATCTGTCCCACTGCAGTAATATAATCCCTGAGGCAGCAGGCATGTGGCAACCTGGTGAGCACTTGAATACAGTGGTTCTTTGTGACAGAAGCTGCAGAACAGGAAAGCTTACAGGGACCCCAAGAAATAACCCAAGACCATTCACCTGACACCATGGCACGATTAGCTGTAGCTGTGTCATTCCTGACAAATGTTTGTTTAACCTGCTCTTGCAGACCACCCAGAAGCCACGGTTTCACAGCATTCGCAGCAATCTGTTCCCATGCCTTGCTCTCCTACTGTTCAGCAGCATAGGGGTATACTGACCACAGATGGTACATATATCATGGGCACTACAGACAGGAGGAAGTTGGTCTTTCTGTAATGGCTTTTTCTGTATTTGTATGTCATGCTCCTTGGCAGTCTCTTCTCTGCCAGGCTAAGCAACCTACTAGTAGATTACCCTACTCGCAGTTGGATCCAATAGATCTCATGTCTCTTGTCAAGTCTCTCCGTGTCTTTCTCCTGATGTGCCAGATCTTTCTTGGAGGACAGTGCCTAAAACAGGACCATGGCTTTACAACTGGACAGGGCAGAAGGCTGACTTCATATGTTTTTCCAAATTACATTCTCACTCAGAAATGCATTAAACTGATGCTTATTTAAAACTAAAAGAGTATTTGTTATTTATGAACATTACAGCTACTTCCTGTGAGTAGTGTGAAGTGTCTTACCACAATGACATCTGGGCTTTCCCTTCTCTGACTCCTACTAGGATGGGGCAACTTTAATTTCTGCCAAGGATTCTGTCTGATGTTCTCTAAAACAGGAGAATGGATTAAAAAATTTCTCTGTACATGGGATCGAGGGCCTAAAAGATACTTCTTGAATTATCAAGTCCTGGCCTCCAACATTACACCACAGTACAGCATGACACCTGTCAAATGTACTCAATGTACTCAGCTCCCTCAGGATGTCACCTGGCTTTTTTTCGCTCTCATTCCTTTTAAAAGAAGACTGAAATGGAAGTTCAGGACCTAATCTCTACACTCATTCACAACTGGTTCATACTCATACACGATTCTTCCAGTACTGCCTATTATCTTAAACAGCTCTCCTATCACTGTGATGCTAATTGATTTGACACAGTTTCTAAAAGTATTTATATCCCTCTGTCACATTTTCACCAGAGAACTGAAGTAACCAAGTAGCTTTTCACACTATGGGCTCAGGGATGCCCCTCCTCCTGCAATAAACCCTCTGCCAGGAGTGCTAGTTTAGACATGAAGACACCTACAGCCCCTTCTGCCTCAAATGTCAAAGCTGACTCTGACAATTTTTCAAAAAACCAAAACCAATCAAGACTGCAAGCTCAAGTTCACCATTGCATCCTACTGCCAAGGGAATCCTGAGATCATTTTCTTTAATTAATTACTTAAAAAAAAAAAGAAAGACACTGTGGAACCTTTATTTTGGAATTTAGATTGTAAGAACCGATTTGAAATTCAGACAACTACAAATAATCCTACTTTCTCCAGCCCTGTATAAGAGCAGCTCCCTCTATTTCTGAATGCCAAATAAGGAGCTTAACCAAGGAATGCTCTATACTTCACACCCCCAAGCTGGAGCCTCCCGATCATTCAAGTGACATAAGTCAGAAAACTATTCTTAGAGATAAACATATTGAAACAACAACAAAGATGCATTTTTTAGGCAAGAGATTTTACACCTACATAGACACTCACAATTACTTAAAGGCATGTATTTGTTTTACTCTGAAAGTTATAAAGTTACTGCTCCAGCATGAGGAAGGATCATGAAACAGAAAGAAATCAATTAAAAAATTTCTAATGTGTTTTCATTGTGTCCTTTAGCTAAAGATCAGCCACTACTGAAAACAATCCTTTTGGGCCTTTTAAATAAAGTGGGGAAGACTAGAAATTGGCTCCTTTCGTAAGAAAAGTACATCAACATTTCTGTTGGTATGACTTCACTTTTAGAGTAGCACAGCATATAAACCTCATTTATTTAGCTACTGTTAAATCAAAACACCTGTGAACTAAATTTCTGGTGCTATTCACTGCCTGAATCCTTCCTTTATTAAGATGAGCCCCATACTTTTCAGATGTTTTGCCAGTGATTGCAAAGATATAGAGAGTATCAGTTCAAGCAATGGACAGCATTAGTGGCCACTGAAGGAACTCTTGGTAATAGTTTCTAACCACACAAGAAGCTAAACCAAGCAGGTTGGTACGTAAGCCTTGTGCAGGAGGACTACAAAGCTGGAGCTAGTAACAATACATACCGTGCCACTGAGAATGACAGGAACAGTATAAGGCAGACAGCAGCAACCGACCCTAATCCAACAGCAGCCATATATTGCAGAGGGGGTGATAAATCTGAAAGAAAATATCAAACAATTCAAACGAACAAATGCCAAATAGTGTAGCTTCGGTCTGGTGACTGATCAACTGAGTCTGCTCAAAGCTGAAGTACTGTAACAAAACTCAGATGCTGGACTTACTGCTCAGTCAAGTAGTAATGGAGCTGACTATCTTGCAGTTACCATCCAGTTGAAGTAAGCTTAAATGGTGTATTCCTCAAAAGTGATTATACTTCTCCACTTCCAGTTTCCTGCCTTTTTTGCTTTATTTATTTTATTTTTTTTTAAATTTAGATGCTCAATGTCAACATTTTCCCCTCTTATCACTGTCAATTTCAGTCTAAATCATATGCCAAGGTGGCCTCTGGTGCCAGAAAATCCTGGTCCTTTATTAAATGGCTCAATGCACCTCCAAAATTTTTACAATCTGGGCATGATTTCTCTTCCCCATTCTTTTT
This sequence comes from Leptosomus discolor, assembly GCF_034619465.1. Taxonomy (NCBI): domain Eukaryota; kingdom Metazoa; phylum Chordata; class Aves; order Leptosomiformes; family Leptosomidae; genus Leptosomus; species Leptosomus discolor. Next base: position 23,806,761 of record NC_141419.1, read on the forward strand.
TCTTTTTTTTCCCCAAGGGACAGAATAGAAATAAACCTGGCCATGACAGCCATAGCCAAGCCCATAATACCAGAAGCTATCCTGGGACAGAACAGAAGGCTTACAGTGATTTGCTGTCAAAACCGGAATTACTAAGAACTACTGGTGCAGGTCACCTGAGAAAATAGAAACTCAGTCCCTTCCAGCCACCTCTATCCCACTTTCTGCTCTAGTCAAAGGTTACCTATTTCTTACTGGATTTCCCACAGACATCTAGGATGCTGGATCTTATTCCTGCAAGATTCTACAACTCTACTTGCTGTTACATCATGCAAGCATGAGAACTTAATGTTCTAGCAAGCATTTAAATTCTTGCAAAACCAGCACTTTTTCAGTGAAATTACTGTGTATGTCCATGACAAGAATCCAAGTGCCTGAACATCAGAAAAGCAACTTCAGTTACTAAATTAAACTCTTTTTTGGCTCATTTGAACGTACAGCCACAAAACTGGCTGGGCATTCACCCAAAATACCCTCAACAATTGATCTGAAGCACACAAAAAAAAAAAATCAAAGCAAGCCATAAGGAGAATCTGACCAGTTTACCATCTTTGCCTAACACTGTTCAGTGAAGCAAGGCTTGTATCTGTGCAGCACCTCTCACCTGTAAGCCTACTTGAGTCTGGCAAAATAAAGAATTTCAGACAGGCACCCTGCAAGGAAGATCTGTTCAACCCACAAGCATGTTCAGTCTTGATAAAACTTAGACCTGTCCTTTTATCACTTTCCATTTATCAGTTTCCATGAGCAAGTTACACATCTCTAAAGCAGATGTCAGCCCTCCATAAAAATGACACAACTGTCTTCCCTACACACTGTATATTTGGTGAAAACTGCTCAAAATTAATTTTACTTATTTGTGACAGAAGGAAGCATGCTTTTAACAGCTTTCTACCACTTCTTATGACAATGATTTATCATTCAATGTGTAGCTTTGTCTAGATGTCACCTGGAACAGATGGTTCAGATTTCATTTACAGATTTGCCTTCCACACAAGTTGAATTAAGAAATACCTTGCAAAGGATTCAGTGAGCCAAAAATACTCTCAGCCTCTCTAGCTGCCTTTCAATATAAAGACAAATGAATTTACAACAGTAAGGTCTGACCTGTCCTACCCTTACCTTCCAATGCCCATTTTTTCATCTCAAAACCAAAATCCAAATATGTGTCAGATAGCCTCTGACAATGCTCTCTAAGCTGATAAATGACAAATTCAGAGGAGGACAGTGTCCTGTCTTTCCAGTATTTTACAGCTCTTGCCTACACAGCTCTAGCAATAGAGCCCTCAAACCTAGGGAATTCTTGATCTTACCTGAATCTCCACAACCACAAACTGTCTAAATTATATTCTAAGTGTGGTGGTAAATTAACTAAGTCATGAGAGTAAACAGCAAAAGGCAATCTAGAAACAGACACACAGTTGTCACCAGAAGACCAGTAACAGCAATGGTCAGATGTGGGTTTTGTATACAGTGGAGGAGATGCACCTCAAGCACTCCATGCACCACATGATTTATTAACATTCCAAAGTACTGCCTCACTCTCCAGTGTCACTGCATTTCCTAACTCAAATTCATGAGTTTTCCAAATAAAAAATAGAATTTGGAGTTTGTAGAGGACTTCAGTAGTGCCACTTCCTTTGTCAGGAGAGGTAAATATTTTCTTTTTGCTGAAACATCATGAAATCACTGAAAAGAGTACTTTCTGCCACAAAGAAAAGGAGGGAAACTTGATCTCTAGTGGATTCCAAACTCCTCTTGAGGTAAACTCATTCACTGGAAACATCTTATAGTCAAAAAGTAAAACAAAGATAAAACCATCCTGAGAAATTCACTGGCTTTTAAAGTTATGCCATTATATTTTTAAGAAACTGTACTTACAAGCATAAAAATTAGCCATATTTTTCATTTTTGCATGGTGTTTTTTATTTTCCTAAGTTCATAAAAGGACTTAATTCTCCAAGGACCAACTGAACATACCAAATGTGGCTTCTAAAAGCTAGAAAATTATTTAAAAAAAAAAAAAATCTTTAAGCCAATACAGAACTACCTTAAAACAGGCTTCTAACATTTCACATCTTCTATGCTTCAGGTCCTTTGTGCACAAAAAATGCTAGAAAGATTTGGGTGTGATGCATAGAAAGAGTAATATTGAAAATCAGGGAGAAACCAGAGAATCCATTTTAGAATGGTTTACTGAATCCATTAGAACAGAACACTGCAGTGCAAGGCAAATATTCTGCCTCTAACCCTTCTAATCGTCAAAGTCAACCGACCATTAGTGGCAAATGAAGAAACAGCCACAACAATTATTAGCTTACGCTGCCAAGCAAAGCCATGACAACTTCTATTTTCTCATTGAAGGAAAAACTGACTTACTTTTAATTTGTGCCCAAATAGCACAGGACTGTGTTCTCACCTGAAAATGAAAACATAAAAATCACTGGTTTTCATTAGACAAATTTATTACCACCAACACCCTCTGCAAGAGAAGCCATCCACAACATACTGTATTTATTACTATTGGGATTGGAGTTTGTTATTCCCCTGGTAGCAGCTTCTAGCTTGTCTGAACAGATTACAAACTATAAAGATAAGATCAGAGATAAGAGCTTTGATAAAAGGCTGCCTCTAATCTTTTACACCATCACTTTTACACCATTCTTTTCTTTCTACAACCTAGGCATGCAAGTAACATGGAAGGATCTTTGAAGATGCTTCGTTAAGAATTCAGAATTTACGAAATGCTAAGATAACGCTGAATATGCTGTATTAACTCTATCCCCATGTATATCTGTTAAAACATGGTACTTAATGGCATGTTTTTAAAATACTAGATGTAGAGGTTTTTTCAGTTACGACAATTTGGTAACTTTAAATAATTTTTATAGAATACTTAAGACTAGCTAATGTTCACAGTAGTTGAATAAACGTTTATCAGGTGTCTGCTTTTGGACAAATTTGGTTTTTTACACGAAGCTTTGGTCCCTGTAGAGCATTCTTCCACCAGCACTTCACACTCATACATGCACAAGAAGTTCTATTCTAAGTTCTATTGTCTATTGCATAATTACGGTGAAGTCTACTTTTGCAGTGCTTCTATATGTACTTTCCTGCCAACTGACTTTCACAGAATACACACGGATTTTGGCAAAATGTGTATTATGTTGCTCTGCGCAACAGTACGATTCTATGAAATTGAAGGGTACTTTTTGAAGCATTTGCATAAAAGGACAAAGGCACATTTGTATGCTTAATCTTACTTTTGCGTATCTGCATGCTGAATTGTGGAATCTTCTTCATTTTTTATAAGGATTTTTCTGGTTATTTAAAAAGATGAAACACTGACAAAGAAAATCCTTTTAGGACAGTGAGAATAAAGAACAAGGGGTGGATTTAAAAACTCAACAAATGCCAGATTCTGGAGGCACTGGTATGAGCGCCATCATCTTGAAATAGCTACCTCCACAACACTCTCTATTTTGCAGTCATCTCCTGCCTATTTGAGAAGTTACAGAGCTCCCAGGAATCTCAATAGCACAGTTCATCGATCTGCACTTTATACTAAATCAAATTATAAATCCCTTCCTCTGATAAATTAGCACCTTTCCAGAAAGTTATCAGTGAAATTACTCCTCCAAATACTTGAGTATCCACGGATCTCAAAGTCTGTATTTCCACCTGGATATTCACAGGTAGCTAAACTGGAGATAGAAACCCCTTCCACACAGCTGTGCACTTAAAAGAGTTCTGGAGAAAAGAGAAAACATTTTGCCATGCATATACACTTTTCTCAGATTATTTTTGATTAGCCTAATTATAACAAACTTTTCTGTAGGGGTCATTTTGATTCCAATTTTCCAAAAAGGTTCTAGCTTTTTTCCTGAAAAGGCTTAGTGTCATCTTCACGTTTCTGCTCTCGTGTTACATGCACAAACTTTGATCCAAAAAAGCTGATGCTGACACTGAACAAAAGCTATGCTAAAGAAATTAATCTCAAATGAGTTTAAAACTCCAAACACCTTTTTTAGTTCTTGCCCTTCACTATAGGCCTTGGCTCTCTGCACAGCATGGAATCCATAAAGCAATCACTGGAGATTAAAATGTACCAGATGGGTCTGAGTAATTTAATTAGCAGTATCCCTCATGGAGAAGGACACTTTCAAAGGTGGACAATTTGTTCCACTTAAGTAAGGTTTTCATGATAATGGCAGTAAACTCTCCTTTCTTCCCAAATCCTCCCTTGGTTTCCTATGTTGCCTATATTCCCTCCTCATCCCTATATTCCAGTTGTCAAATTCATCAATACGAATTATGGTAATCTCCATTATCTCTGGCTTCCTAACTGCTTTCCTTGTACATCTCCAACAATCCCCTCAGATCACCTGATCAGCCTTTTAACACATCTGAATGTTCCGCACAATTGAAGTATGTGTTTTAAATCCTCCACCTTGAAAAAAAACAGAAAGTAAAAACTGCACAGCAGATGCCTTTCTCAGGACCACCAAATCTGATAAAGGGATAAATGAACATGGACTCAATAAAACAGAACAGCTTACTTGTCTTAACTTTGTCCACACAATTTTATCAGAATTGATTTTCCCATCCTTACCACAAAGAAAATATGTCAGGTATATTGAGGAATAATGACAATAAAAAGTCACAACCAAGCCACAATTTTGCAGCATGTATGATAGAAACTGTACCATTCTCAACATGAAGGGGTCTGGAGCTAGAGGGGATTCTGGAGGATGCCAGAACAGAAAAAGTACATAATGAGAATATTAGCTAGGAGTCTATGACACATATTCCTAATGTGTCTGTATTCAAATGGAAATGTGTTTACAAGTAAAATACACTACAGAAATTATTTCACATGTATTAATAATTGAGGGCCAAATAAAGAGCAGATTTTTTAAAAAGCAGACTTTTAAATATTAACTCTTGAATCCAAATTCAGTTACTTAAGTAATCAGATTTTCATAAATTCTCAAAGCCCAACAACCCTCAATTTATAATTCTGAATTCCTTTAACTTCTTAATACCAATAACTGTACAAAATAAAAGGGCATGAGAACTGAAGATAAATGAGTACTTTTGAGCCACAGGTCTGTTTCATTTCAAAGCAGCAGAGCTGGGAACAAAGGCTGTTTGGTATTTGCAGTCCTAATAATGATTTATAAATGTTACGTGTAACTGTGTACTTCATCAAGTTACAAAAGCCATACAGGAAAGTGTATATTAAGGATGCATTCTAAGCGGAAGTGAAGAGTGACCTCTATGAATTAACAGTAACAATATTCCATTAAATCAGTGGCCCAGAAAATACATCTGGCAATGCTAGAGATGAAACATCAGGAAATAATCTATATGAAAGAGAAAGAATAATGTAATTTAGGCGGAGTTTAACAAACCTTATACAGATGCATAAGCAATCTGCACTGTTGTGTGCAAGAAAAGCCTCAGCACAAGTCACAATAGGAAATGTTTCCCAGCATCAGAAGACACTGAAGGGAAAGAGCTAGGGAAACCAATGCATAAAACCCAACGATACAGAAACTGAGTTCAAGGATGTGTTTAGAAGTGCTTGAAGAGGCTAGCCTTGTATACGTTTGACTCATTAACAATCCTGCTGCACAGAGTAAATTTTTTTTAAAAATACAGTTCACTATTCAAATTCCAGGATATTTTGGGCTAGCTTAACATTATTTATGAACTGAATGCTTTCAAACGTAATTTCCCTACTTATTCCCTCACACAATGAATTAAAAATTTATGACAAACAGACTTGTATCAGAATCAGAAACCACTTTATCTGTGCTATAAAACCTTTTCAAACTATTGTTAAAGTAGATGGCACAAAAAACTTACACAGATTAGCTGATAGCAGTAACAGCTATTACATGTACTTGTTTTATTTCACTTGCTGTGGACTGAGGCAGAGTCTTATTTCTTAACAGAAGCTGTTTTAACTTACAGAGATTTGGGTGTAGGCTTCCAAAATTGCAGGGAATTATTTACAAGTGACTCACAGACTAGTTTTTCCATGTCTCCTTGTTTCATGCCGTACAGACAAAGCCCTAAAATTCTATTTTATTTTTTAGGGTGGCAAGGTGAGGCACTGTTGAGGTGTTTTTTTCTTTAGTAGGGGTTGCTTTGTACTGTTTTTACATTTGTCATTCAGGAATTGTATGCACATGAAAAGTCTACCACCTGGCCTATACAATAAAAGCCTCCTACTATTGACACTTAGATTATGAAAAAATCACAAGCTCTTGACCCTTGAGATAGATAACAACTGGAAAAACAGTGGCATAATGACATCATAGGAGGCAAGACACTGGAGCACAAAACAGCTGAGATGTGTATTTTAGAAACTTTTTGCTTCTAATTAAAATAAATATTTACTTTAAAATGACAAAAAATTAACGCTATAAATCTACTTTTTTTTCCACAAGGCTTTCCGAAAGGAGCTGGAGTGGACGTTCATTGCTACATGGAAGGTAACACACATGATAAAATACATTTTTCCTTGTCATTTGGAGAACTGGAATATTTTGCTATAAAATTCCATTAAAAATGAAAATGGATGAGTTTTTCATTGCTAAGGAGCAATTTTCAGATTCTCATACTAATCTCTTCCACTAAATTCTGGCCCAATAAAGACACACTCAATTCTGAGGGCAGTGATGGCCCTTCATTTTTAGTTTTTCCCATTGTTTGCATTTTGGCATCCAGAGTTGCTCCAACATTACAATGACATAAATATCCATAAGGAACTACAGGAGTTATTTAAAGACCTTCAGATTTAATTGTTCTGCCAACTAACAGGTCCTTGCAACATCATAAAAAATGTAACACAAAGCTGATGTTTTCCTCTTTTTTCCCCAGCAAATTTCATTCAACTGGTGTAAAGAAAAGTTTTAAAACATCCATTACCTTATTCCACTCACTTATTATCCTCAAAAAAACACAATACTCTTCTCCCAGCTTTAAAGGAGCATTATAAAACTTCCCGTAGTAATGTCTGTCTCCAAGAGCAATTGACATGTTATCAGCAACATCCTTCGCCCGAAATTCAGCTGCCACGTAGCCTTTAATGTCAGTGGTGTTACTAAAGAAAGTTGCAGCAGCAAAGGAGTCACAAATAAAAGTGCTTTGCAAACGCAGAGGAAGCACAATCACTTGATAAAGACTAGAGTGAAACAAAAAAAGTAATACATTAGCTCTCATTTCAGTGTACTAAGCATGACACACTCATTAATTCACATTGTCTATTTGCAGGTTTTTAACTGCTTTTTATTAACAATGTCCAATATGAACACTTCTTACACTAAAATATTTCTCTGTCTGTGAGTGTTCCATTGTATTTTGAATCAAAAGCCCTGCATGCACAGCTTGGAGCTGGTTCTCCTCATCACACGCACACCAACTTTACGTGTTTATTCATGTTCAGAAGAGCATCAAGCTAATTTTTTGCAGGCTGTCTCTTGTTCCTCTTATCTAACACATAAGTTCACCTATGAAACAACACATCATTGGCCTCTAAAAATGATTCCTAATTTCCCAGAAACAAGACTTTTTCTGTTTAAAGAGAGGACAGATATCAATTGTAAAAAATTAATCAAATCTGCTTCAGACCTCTCAAAACAATGTTTAGTCTATGGTGTATCCAAACACAGGAAGACTAATTATTAGGGCAGTTACACTAGTAATCTCCTGAGATGTTATTAGCTTTCAAATATTTTCTGCTTTACTGTAATATCGAGTTACAATTACCGTTTCCTACTATCACAAACAGCACTAGTAAGGCGTAAATCCTTTTTCTCTAGAAATACAGTTTGGTAGTAACACACTAATATGAAAACATGACTTCAGAATATGCATAAATACAGACACGGTTCACCATTTCCTCCGACTCCTAGGGAAAAAAAAAAAGGACTGGCTGCATGAGTTTAGTAGAAAAGAGCTGTGCTTGGATCCATCAATAAAAATCAACTGTGACTTCATTGTGGATAAAGGAAAAAAAAAACCAAACCAAAACCAACAGTGAAAACTCTGAATTATCAAAACCAGAATTTTGTTCCAGAAAGCAGGGGAAGTCTGAAGCCAAATACTACTCTGCTAAGGGTGGAGAAACTGGGAAGTACAGCTTAAGTCTTCTCCCCTTGCTAACAAAAATAATACAACCCCCCTCAAAATTTCCAACATGTAAATAGCATAAACGTGTAGGTTGTTTTTTGAAAGGGTGAGGAGTGCGCAGAGACAAACCTGATCGGTCCATTTCGATCTTCTGCTTTCTGGAGTCTGAGCAAGGGTGCAGAACCTTTTGCTGCAACAAATTCTACATCTGGGAAAGGGGGATCTAAAAAGTAAACAAATACCAGTGCTTCAGAGAGGTTTTAGAAATATTTCAGGCATGAGGGTTCCTAGCTATTTTTTCCCCCAGAACTTCCTCTGTTAACTAAGCCTCAAACCCCTGATGGCTAAAGTCTGCAGGCAACATAAATAGTCTGGTCAAGAAAAACACAGAGCAAACATGAGCATGATGGCATGGCAGCCCCAGCTACAACTCCTCTGTTGAAGTATATCTGCTAGCTGGGAAAAACAGAGATGCCCCAAAATGATGGTAGACTACAGACAAATGAGACAGGAAACATTTGTTGGAAGAAGAAGTATTATTTATTAGACTAACTGAAATGGTCAAGGAGAAGAAAATTATGAAACTCTGGGCACACAGCGCACTACAAGAAATAAAATGGTATGAACAAAGGAGAATTTATTAGTGTCAAAAGCACTTTCAAGAAGCCAAATTCCTTAGTTACTGCTCATAGTCAGCTAGCAATATCCAGCCCTTTAAATTGGATTTCAACATGGGTAGAGAGCTCTAATGTTTTAGTGGGAATTTGCATCAAGTCCAAAACTGAACAAACACTTCTGCCTCTAATTTCCATGGCAATGATGACAGTTGCACACTGACAGAGTCTGGTGGTTTAAGAATGGAAATTACCACTATCAGCCTGGAAGTAAAAATAAGAAGAGCTTCGGTGTGCACAACTCAGGGGGCAGAGTGTGAAGCGCAGATACTATCTACCCAGAAGTCCAGAAGAACTACCACAGTTACGTAATATGTTATAACATAGGTATGACTACGACATTTGAAAACTGATCTGTCAAGCTGCTGAGGTGGTATCTGACTAAACAGTAACAAACACAATCCTTATACACAGAAAACCAAGCCTTCGGAGAACCTTTAGAAAGAATAATCAATGTCATGAATATGAATAAAAGAAAGCTAAAGAAGATTTGCTGAAGTTAAGTCACATCAGGCAAAATCTTCCTGAGATGTATGGATTTTTCGAACAGATGAAATACAGGTAGCTGCAGACATATGTTGAAACACAGAAAATCATTAGTTCAGCAGAAGAAAATGAGGCTTGGTAGAAAACCTGTAAAGTGGGTAATTAACTGGTAAATAGGGAGCTAGCGAAATATCATGTGTTGGAAGCAGAAGTACTGGGGTGCAGGAAGGTTATTACAGGAGTTGCTCCAAGACTAAACAAAGTAAGTACTAAGTCTGGCAATCATGGTGCAAAATCCAGGTCTGTACAGGCTACCAACATTTCAGAAGCAATAGGTAAGGAAGAAGAGGCGGTGGGCTGGCCCTCTACATTAGGGAGACATATGACTGCACACAAATTAATGACAGTGATGACAAGGTCAATTCACTATGGGTAAGAATCAGAGGGAAGGCAAACAAGGCTGATATCGTGGTGGGAATCTGTTACACATCACCCAACCAGGATGAAGAGGTGGATGGAATATTTTATAAGCAGTTGGGAGAAGTTTCACGATCGCTACCCCTTGTTATCATGGGGGACTTTAATTTTGCAGATACCTGCTGGAATTACAATACAGCAGAGAGAGAACAGACCCAGAGGTTCCTGGAGTGTGTGGAAGATAACTTCCTGACACCACTGGCAAGGCAGCCAACCAGAGAAGGTGCTCTCCTGGACCTGCTCCTTGTGAACAGAGAAGATCTTGTGGGGGAAGCAAAGGTTGGAGGCCGTCTAGGGCATAGCGATCATGAATGGTAAAAGTTTTCAATCCTCGGGGAAGTAAGGAGAGGGGTCAGTAAAACTGCTGTCTTGGACTTCCAGAGGGCAGACTTCGGCCTGTTCAGGAGACTGACTGACAAAGTCCCTTGGGAGGCAGCCCTGAGGGTAAAGATGTCCAGGAAGGCCGGACACACTCCAAGAAGGAAGTCTTAAAGGCGCAGGAGCAGGCTGTCCCTGTGTGCCAAAAACCAAGTGGGCAGGAAAGAAGACCATCCTGGCTGAATAGGGACCTTTGGCACGACCTTAGGAACAAAAGGAGAGTTTATGACCTTTGGAAGAGCGGGAAGGTCTCTCATGAGGACTATAATGAAGTAGTGAGGCTACACAGGGAGAAAATTAGGAAAGCCAGAGCCCAATTAGAAATTAAACTAGCTACAACTGTTAAGGACAATAAAAAATGTTTCTACAATTACATCAACAACAAAAGGAGGGCTAGAGAGAATCTTCCTCCTTTACTAGATAAAGGGGGAAACAAGTGACAAAGGATGATGAAAAGGCTGAGGAGCTCAATGCCTTCTTTGCCTCAGTCTTTAGTAGTAGAACTAGTTGTTCCCTAGACACCCAGCCCCTTGAGCTGGGAGACAGGAAGGGGAGGCAGAATGTGGCCTTCACATTTAAAGAGGAAATGGTCAGTGACTTACTACACCACTGAGATGCACACAAGTCTATGGGGCCAGATGGGCTACATCCAAGAGTACTGAAAGAGTTGGTGGATGTGCTCACCAAGCCTCTTTCCATCATCTACCAGAACTCCTGGCTAACTGGGGAGGTCCCAGTGGACTGGAGAACAGCAAATGTGACACCCATCTACAAAAAAGACCAAAAAGGAGGATCTGGGAAACTACAGACCTGTGAGTCTGACCTCAGTGCCAGGGAAGGTCATGGAGCAGATCATCCTGAGTGCCACCACGAGTCATTTACAGAACAACCAGGTGATCAGGCCCAGTCAGCAGGGGTTTATGAAAGGCAGGTCCTGCTTAACGAACCTGATCTCCTTCTAAGACAAGATGACCCGCCTGATGGATGAGGGAAAGGCTGTGGATATTGTTCACCTCGACCTCTGTAAAGACTTTGACACTGTTTCCCACAGAATTCTAGTGAAGAAACTGGCTGCTCATGGCTTGGATGAGCACACGCTCTGCTGGGTAAAACACTGGCTGGACGGCTGGGCCCAGAGAGTGGGGATCAATGGAGTTAAAACCAGGAGGCGGCTGGACACAAGTGGTGTTCTGCAGGGCACAATACTAGGGCCACTTCTGTTTAATATATTTAGCAGTGACCTTGATGAAGGGATAGAATGCACCCTTAGTAAGTTTGCAGATGACATTAAATTGTGTGGGACTGTTGATCTGCTCGAGGGTAGGAAGGCTCTGCAGAGGGATCTGGACAGGCTGGATCAATGGGCCAAGGCCAATTGTATGAGGTTCAACAAGGCCAAGTGCCGGGTCCTGCAATTGGGTCACAACAACCCCATGCAGCGCTACAGGCTTGGGGGTGAGTGGCTGGAAAGCTGCTCGGCAGAAAAGGACCTGGGGGTGCTGGTCGACAGCCGGCTGAACATGAGGCAGCAGTGTGCCCAGGTGGCCAAGAAGGCCAACAGCATCCGGGCCTGTATCAGAAACAGTGTGGCCAGCAGGAGTAGGGAGGTGATCGTGTCCCTGTACTTGGCACTGGTGAGGCCACACCTCAAATGCTGTGTGCAGTTTTGGGCCCCTCACTGCAAGAAAGACATCAAGGTGCTGGAGCGTGCCCAGAGAAGGGCAATGAAGCTGGTGAAAGGCCCAGAGAATAAGTCTTACAAAGAGCAGCTGAGAGAACTGGGGCTCTTTAGTCTCAAGAAAAGGAGGCTGAGGGGAGACTTTATTGCTCTCTACAACCACCCGAGAGACACTGTCAAGAGGCAGGTGCTGGTCTCTTCTCACAGGTAATTAATGATAGAACAAGAGGGAACGGACTCAAGCTGCACCAGGGTAGGTTTACGCTTGACATTAGGAAAAATTTTTTCACTGAAAGGGCTGTCAGACATTGCAATAGGCTGCCCAGGGAGGTGGCTGAGTCACCATCCTTTAATGTGTTTAAAGGTCATTTGGATGTGGTGCTTGGAGATATGGTCTAGGGATGTACTTGGTAGAATAGGGTTGGTGGTTGGACTTGATGATCTCAAAGGTCTTTGCCAACCTGAATGATTCTATGATTCCATGAAATTTGCTGCTCAATGTTAGACAGTGTAAAACGAGAGCAGTATGGAGAGATTACACAAGAAGAACTAAATCACTTTTACAGCTGTTGTTTTGCAGAACTGAATTCATAGAATATTCACCAGAATAAAGTACAAGGTGATATCCCCGGGGCTAGTAACAATAGTTTTTTGCTATATATTCTAAGTTTCTTTGAGTAGTAGGAAGAGCGTATTACTACATCTCAGAATGTTAGTCACCAAAATGATAACAGAAATACAAAAACCGGGAAAACGCTGTTCTAAAAAGTGTAAGAAACAGATTTCTGTAACATTAAAATAGTACCACCAGAGGTACAGGTGTGATCATTTCACTGTGTGTGAAGTTCCAGTCATAAGACCAACAGAGCTAAGTGAAACCAGTGCAGAGGATAACTACAAGAAAGACCCAAATAAAGGAGAAATTGTCTTTTATGAGGTAACCAAAAACTTGTCTTTGCAGTACACAAAAAAGAGATTTGAAAGCCTACATGATCTCTGCCTTAAACAGATAAAACATGGGAAATGAACAACTTGAGCACAGTATGTTGAAACCAAAGACAACATACAAGCATCCCTTGCAAGAAAACCCCTACCTTGCCCTTGGCAAAAATCATCCTCAATAGAACCTCCTGAAAGTGTACCTAGTCAAATGAATTGCTCTGACAGTTCCCTTTACCAGGTCCTCTTCAAAACCAGCCTATGGGTGAACTACTAGTGAAGAAACCAGCTATAAATGTTTAGGATTGAAATGAGAGTAAAATTTATATCTAACAAAGTCTTAATGTTCTACATTGGCACTCCTTCTAGCAGAGATGGGGCAGAAAACCCTTTCAGATAGTTTTCTGAGTTAATGAAGTGTATTGCATGGCTGCCTGCAAGAAGAGGAAATGGTCTTTACTTCACAGGGTCTTTTCAATACCGCAACTGCAGATGCTGCAAAATGTATAGACAGCATTTCTATCTGAACAAAATAAACGAGCAAATAATATTTGACAGCCAACCTTTATGTCCTTCGCACCTTGCAAACCTAAGCAAACAGAACTTAAGAAGCAAACTCTCCCCTTACTTCAGCGGTTCCTCAGCGTAGAACATTGCCAGTGGATAGAGTGGCAGGAAAATGTATCTGTGAGGGTACATTCATTTGGTACATTTCTCCTATCTTCCTTTCCTTTGGCATCGAACACCAATTAATTTCTCCTGAGAATTTTCCAATTTCCAAGAAAAACTTGGGAATTTCTTCTTTAATGCCAGCCAGAATGTGCATCGCATGCAACAGTTTTGCATCTTTTTAACAGGTAAGCTGTGCAAGGGGTAACAGAGGACAAAAAGACTGCTGATCAAGTTCCTAACATTTTTTAATTTTCTATAATTTGACAAGAAAAATGCAAAACATGAAAATAAACAGTCATCCAGCACTGACAGCCCTAGTTAGTGGGCAAAAGAGAGCAAAAGTTGAACAAACAGACAGTGCTTTTAAAGCTTAAGAGTCTTTTGCCATTTTCAGTTGCTGGTAAGAAATACTAATGACTACAAACACCAAGCACACCAAAGACAATCTGCTTGTTTTAATAACAAAAATGAACAACTTGCAACAATGAGAAGTAGTAGTAATAGCAGTAGTAATAATAATAATAGACATGAACGGATTTCATTTTTGCTCCAGTGACCAGAGAGGAAACTTTGAAGGAATTATTCCATATGCAGCATTTGGCCACTATGGCACCTTTCCAGAAATTTAACATTTAGGAAAAAAAAAAAAAAAAAAAAAAAAGTCTTCTGTGAGGTCATCACAATTTCCAGATTTAAAAGTCCACATGGCAAAAATACTAACAACATCTAGAATAGGCAGAGGGAAAGGGAGAATGCTACGGCGAGACGAGGACTTGCACTAGGTGGGCTGCAAGAAAGCAAGTGCTGCTAGAACATTGCCTCTGTTAAAGGTTTTTGTTTTTTCTTAATTCTTCACCAGCAGAACAGACTAACACATCTGTAGCAGCACCAGGAAAGCACAGAAGAACATAGCAAGAAATGCAAGTTTATCCAGAGACAGTTCCACTCTAAGCAATTCCTTGTAATAGCAGTGCTATGTTACTAACACTTGGACATTTCATACACAGGCTCATTTTCTACAGTTAGAATCCATTCACCAAGTCTCACTCTGAACGTGAAGGCAGGCTACAGGAAAGAAGAGCACATCATGAAGTCCTACCACTGCACCAGCACAGAGAAACAGCATACGGCCTCAACCGTAGAGCAGAAGTTTGCTTGGTGTTACACTGTAATCATGCTCTTCAGAAACAGCTAGCATGTTGGAAGCAGTTCACTATTAGCTACCATGAAAGCATTTCACAATGGAACATCTACCTTTCTTTCTTTAATCCTGTTTACTTCTTGTTTTAAAGTCCTGGTTTTTGCCAATACTGTTTACTGCTGGAGTCTGAGGACTTCACAGGCAAACTGCCGCAATACAAGGAACATGGGCATTTTTATGACATTCTCCAGTAGTGATAAAAGGAGTATTTAATACCTTTCCTGTCATCTGACCTTTTGTACAGCTCTGAAGCTGTAACTCTAGGACAACACTGTGCTTCTTACGTTTGGATATATAATGCAGGAAAGAAAGGTTCTAAGTTCCTTACAACAAGCTAAGTGGTGCGGTTGACACACCTGAGGGAAGGGATGCCATCCAGAGGGACCTGGACAAGCTCTAGAAGTGGGCCCATGTGAACCTCATGAGGTTCATCCAACAAGGCCAAGTGCAAGGTCCTGTCCCTGGGCCGCAGCAACCCCCGCTACCAATACAGGCTGGGGGATGAAGGGATCGGAGCAGCCCTGCCGAGAAGGGCCTGGGGGTGCTGGTGGATGAAAAGCTGGACATGAGCCAGTAATGTGCGCTCGCAGCCCAGAAAGCCAACCATATCCTGGGCCGCATCAAAAGCAGCGTGGCCAGCAGGTTGAGGGAGGGGATTCTCCCCCTCTACTCCTCTCTGGTGAGACCCCACCTGCAGTACTGCGTCCAGCTCTGGGGTCTTCAGCATAGAAAAGACATGGACCTGTTGGAGTGAGTCCAGAGGAGGCTATATAAATGATGAGGGAGCTGGCGCACCTCCCCTATGAGGATAGGCTGAGAGAGTTGGGGTTGCTCAGCCTGGAGAAGGCTCTGGGGAGACCTTCCAGTGCTTAAAGGGAGCTACAGGAAAGGTGGGGGCAATCTTTTTGACAGGCCTGTTGCCATATGACAGGAGTGATGGCTTTAAAGTAAAAGAGGGTGGATACAGACTCGATATAAGGAAAAAATTTTTTACAATGGGGGTGGTGAAACAGTGGGACAGGCTGCCCAGAGAGGTGGTAGAAGTCCCACCCCTGGAAACATTCAAGATCAGGTTGGCCGGGGCTCTGAGCAACCTGATCCAGCTGAAGCTGCCCCTGCTCACTGCAGAGGGGCTGGACTAGATGGCCTTGAAAGGTCCTTCCAACCCAAACTATTCTATGATTCCACATTCTTTCCTATACGCAGACACATCAAAAATGAACGCAAAAAACTATTTCTATCCCACCCTACATATGGACATCCACAAAACCCGTTAAACTGAGTTACTTGTATCTTACTTTGGTTGGTGCCAACACAGACCTCTTTACAGCTTCCCTTCATGATTTTGTGATAAGGATAAGCTCTAACAATAGTAATGGAATTGAACCACAAAGTCCAAAACCAGATGGCAACTATTCCCAAGCTCAGGAAAGTGAAATCAAAAATTCCTTTTAAGGCCAAGTTCTAACTGAAACAACCCTTTCCTGAAATAACACCATTTGTGTGATCTTCATTTCCTGTACAAAAGTGATTTTTCTAATCATTATTTGAGGGCTTTATGTCCAAAAATGTTTTTACCCAATTTTAAAACACTGAAGTCAAAAGCATTGCTGTAGAATTTTTTAAAACAGTAAGCTAGAGATATTGATACAAAAGAAAAGGTTTTTTACCATTTGTATTATTGTCTGAAGCGTAATTAAGTTTACTTACCTATTACAGTAAAATTACTTTGACAAAGACTGAGATTTTTTACTTGAAGAAAGACATTACTTACAGAAAGAAATTTCTGACTTAAAGAGGTTGAATAAATCAAGACCAGATCTACAGAAAATGGTTATTTACATCTCTTTAAAGACTGGTCATCTCTGGAAATGACACTCATGTGATTCCCTCTGCTTACTGTGGCCTTTGTTCTCCTGATCTGTGGCTGAATGTCACACCATCCCATTCATCACAGGAAAGGTATGAATTCAATGAAGGCAAACAGGAAAAACAGAACGGGAACTAGTGCCCGGCACCATGCCACCAGCCAGGCACAGCTCTGCTTGCAGTGGTTGCTTTGCCTCCTGCGGGTTTGGCTCCTGTGCCGTCTGAGACTGAACTCTGCTTTACAAAAAGTCCTTTCTCCTAGGGAAAATACTCCATGGGCCAGGACGTCTTTGAAGTAAAATGGTCCTGGGGAACGAAGGAAAGATGAAAGCAGGGAGACGTGGTTTAGGGGATCTTGACTGGGACCGCTCAGTCTCTAAACCCACCATCAAGCGACCTGCCACCGTGCCCACAAGTTTGTGTAAATCACAGCCTCACAACGGACTGTGAAGACACCTTGTGCACCATCGCACGTTTTCAGTGGTGGAGCAAGGGCCTGAAACGGTATCGAGTCGAGCTGCAGATGACATCTGGGCACCAAGGAGAAATAAGAAAGGATGCGGGATAGGGGAGAGCTCCAAGAACAGCTTTGTGGGCTCTTTCCTCTGCAAAGCCCCCGGGGCCGCAGTGAGGCTGACAAAGGGTGGAGACTCCTGTGTCATGCCCACGGTTGAGACAAACAGGAGATTCATGTTAGGGCTGCAACGTCTCCCCTGCTCAGATTGTGAGCACTGAGAAACCTTCTGAAGCAGACAAACAAGCCACAGCAAAAGCATCCTGCAGGCGCCTCAGTTTCACGCAGCTGCTTTCCATCTCATCAACCTTCAGCAACTCCATTTTCACTCTCTGCCCTTTAGCCACATGAATCAGCTCTGTGAGGACTTTCCTCAGAAATCCTGTCACAGTAATATTGTGCGCTATTGGCCAAAGGTGCCATTTACCTCAGCTGTGCAAAGACAAGCTTTGCACACAGGGCTCTCCTAAGGCCAAAGAGAACAGAGTCATTTTGGGTCCACGGCTAGCACTAAACTCTGGGTCCCTGGGAAATCCGGGGGCAGCATCAGTGCCCTATCGCATCATCTTCTTCATCAGCCTGGTTAACTTCTAGGTCACCAGGCCAAATGAACTGAGCACCTGCAGGCAGCAATGCAACTGAAACGTGCGTTTATTTGACCATCCAAAGGAAAAACAGTCTAAATGGTGGTCAGGGCAGCTAGACCTGGCCCCATCCCTGGTAACATTCAAGGTCAGGTTGGACGGGGCTCTGAGCAAACTGATCCAGCTGAGGATGCCCCTGCTCACTGTAGGGGAGTTGTATTAGATGGCCTTTAAAGGTGCCTTCCAACCCAAAGTATTCTATGATTGTAACTTAAAAATGGAAATACTAGCAGGGTGTATATGTTACTTTTTCATGTATAAATTCATAGCTGAAAAGAGCTTACAATTTATCTTTCTCCCCATTGTAGCCTATTCCTGTATTGTTTCCATTTTGCATTTCATACATTTCACTTAGTGCTAATCACGCTAACTAGTTAAGGACAACATAAATGCTGATGCAGATACACCACTATAAATCTTTAAAGGACTACCTGAAGCAATACTAAAGAACCCCCAGTTCACACAGATGGGACAGACTAAAAAAGCAAAAAATTTCATTCAGGTTGTGAAGCACTGGCTATAAAGCATAGACTGTGCCATCTATATCAAGTGCTTTGTAAACAGAATGATAGAGGTGATCAGAATGATCATGACTTCAAAAATCTTGCTATGAAGGAGGTCAGAAAAATAACGGAGAAGCGAAGTTCATGCAAACTTAAATATCATGCAATTCAATGGTGTCTGCATAAAAATACAAAGCGCATGCATGAACATATGTATGAAAGTGTTTAAATGATTAGCAGATAATCTCCTCCTTACCTAAAAAAAAAAAAAAATCATACTTAAGTTTTAATCACTCCCCTTTCCCCATTACATAAATAAGAAACTCCCTTCTTTGCAAGACTCATGCTCTGAAGCTGCACACTGTAATGAACTGTCTCTCTCTGGAGGTACATGATATGCTGTCAGAGTAAAAGCTGTCAGATCACATCTCCAACAGCCTTTCACTTCCCCCCTGGAAAGCAGATTTGGTTTTTCCCTCCTTTTCCAGACCTTAAAGAAGTCCCTTTATGAAAAAGTGAGTGTAAATCTTTAGCATGATACAATAATGCAGAACAATAATGTGTATTTTATTTGTGTTTGTACATCCATGGGCAGGGAAACAACTTGGGCATCACAACCTGATCTGTAATGTTGTACATTTTTCACATACTAAGATAGAAGTGCAGGGCTCTAGAAGATTACACTTAGTACGTGATGGAAATAGTTCTTCCAATTCAAGTCACTTTCTAGACTCCCTGCCTGTGAGTTTACTGACTTATGTGTTCACATGAAGAGAGAGAGGATACACACACAAGAGAACGTGGCCTGCAGGTATATGCTTGACTAAAAGAAAAAGAATAGCAGCTGGGAAACATAGGAACTACTGCAACTGTCTGATGTACACAGGCTCGAGGTCAAACCTACCCAAACCCACTGGGAAGTACATGCACAAATATTTTACAAATGACAGCATGTGTGAACAGTAAGCAAAGAATAAACTCAAAATCACCTTGATTCTAAGCAAAAAAATTGAGAGGAGGAAAGAATAACGAGAAATCATCACTGAATCTAGTATGAATTATTTTACAAAAAGGAAATGTAACCCAGTAATTCAAGCACAAAAGGTTTATTTCTAGCATCCAGAAAATTTTCAGTCTTATAAGCATGATGTCTTAGGTCACTGTGGTCTGCTCTAAACTAAAAAAAAGCTAGCCAGACACTGTAAATATGTAGGCATTCACAAACTTCCCAAAGACCACAATTTTGTCCCATCCATCATAAATAATCTATCCCAAAGCAAAGTCTGCAAACAGATTCAAATATCAATAGTATTTTAATGCAGCTCAACTGAAGAAGTTACTCTTATTTAGGATATTAGAATCAAAACCACTAGCTCTTTCTCTATTATTCTGTTTTCAAATACATGAAAGTGGTTACAAAATTTGGTCTTCTTAAATTCATATAAGAAAACAGGTAATGAAATTAAGAACAATGCCTTGCCTGAACATGCCTTAGTACGTCATCTTCAAAAAGGAAAAGGAATAGAGCCACTTGCAAGCAGCATAATCCCAACAAAAATAACGAATGAGAAAGTACAACCACAAGACACTCCTTTCCTTCCTTGGAAACAGGCACAAACTCACCTCTTGCTTAAAAGACAATTTTGCTACCATCTTTTTACAACTACAATATAATCACCACCTAATTGTTTTTCATAATTGACTCAATTTCTTATCTCAAGTAGACAGGTGCTGAGAGTTACTCTAAAATGAGCTAGGAAGACATAAAAGGGCTGCGCAAGATGCCCATTACTGGAAGCATAAAAGGTGCAGAATTTCAATGATCCATGAAGCATTTGCTAGACTATATTTACCATCCACAAGATGATTGGCAAAACAAACTTTGTGCTCAGCGCAGAACGATTTTTAAAGGATGCTACTTGCCATGAAGAAAAGCAGGCTTTTAAGTCCCAAGTTCTTGCTTTTTTTTTTTCTTTCAAAATACTATGGATATAATATATTCTCATTCAGAAGATTTATAATTATACATATTCAGGATATAGAAGCAAAGCTTAACATGCATTTACAAATCTTTCTTTTTGAAAAAAAAAAGACCCAAACTTATCGAAAGCCTTTACAGGATTACTGTATTCTGCAACAGTCTTTAAGAATTTGCACAGTTGACTACCCTTGTCAGGAAACTAAGTCTGTGAGGCAGTGTTCATCCAATTGCCTGGGACATGTCTCTTCACAGTAGTTGAAACTCCACAGTTAAGATTTCCTGAACTCTCAAAATGCAGGAGATATGTGGAAGTCAAGGAGATACTACACCTGGACTTGCCCCCAGCTGGGGAAACAGATCAACTGACTGTGCATTTATTAAAGGATATCATATGAAACCTCACACACCAAATGAGACCACCTCCAGCACATCAACAATAAAACACTTTTGTAAGTCTCAGCTTGCTTACAACCTCTGTGTTTAAGGCATATCTTGCATTTATACATAACATTTGGCCAGAAAACCACCAGAGTCAAAAAACGCTTTTCAGACTTAAGTTGGCAGATAAATTGAGGTCTTTCCACCCACCATGGAAACACAACCATCTGGTTTAACAATGTACATGATCACAACTGAACAAATGAAGCAGCAAATTACATACCTACTCTAAAATTATAAGCAGTTGTTACATAAATAAAGTTGCTTGTACAGGTAGTGCAATTCCCATAAGGCACGGAAGTCAAAGTGACACAGCCAGAAGAACTATTTCAACTGTACCACTTCCACCTTAGATAAGCTGAAATAGCAACAAATTTAACATCTTATTTGGTGAGCTTTGCAGCATGATTGCTGTTGGCTTGTTAATTTTCACTCATTTTCAACCGCAAAAAACCCTACTTTTATTTTACTGTTTCTGTTTAAAAAAACACAATAAGGACTGTTTCCACGGCAAGTTTTGGATGAAGGTTGCTAATGACAAAGCAACACCTACATTTATTGCTCACCGAAAAAAGCAACTACCAGATATAAAATGGCTTGTGTAGCAGGATCTTCTTTCAAAATGGAAATAACCTAACTTTTACTCAAAGACCTTTTCTGGGGCTGTGCATGCACATTCGTTAAGCACTAACTCAGCAGACAGGAAAACATGCCAGCTGCCCAGGCACTCACACAGCACTGGCTGCAAAGTATTCTCTAGAGCTCTGCTGAGTAAGTGACCTGATGCAATCCTGCAGTGTTTAGGAAATATCACAGGATGACAGAGTAAAGCACTACGCCTTTATCGTGAGTATATATTAAAAAATTACTTCAGTTAACCAAATTCTGAGACAGCTTAGTAGTTTTCACAAAGCTACATGTACTCGCGAACTCATTGACACTACTTCTGAGTGACAGCTAGGAAACTCCTGAAAATTAATTATCAACTCATCACTGTAATTTCACTTAAAAAAACCCCAAACTAGGTCATTGTATATCCTGATCAGTAGCTTTAGGAAACAGATGTTTTGCCTTTCATGAAGCTAAAAACCTTAGCTTTACTATTAAAAATATAGTAACGCTATCCATTTCAACATGGCCACAAACTCCGGTCTTCATAAGCAGTGAGAAGAGAACCGGTTCCATCTAGTGGCTGAACAGAGTTACAGACACGCAGAGAGCTTCCACGTTTCTTACCTATTCCAATCTGTGGCCCCAACGGGAAGAATGATACTAGCACCAAACACTGCACTTCACAGTGTAATAGTAATAAGCTAATACAGAAAGTCTGACAGTATAGGGATGGTGCAAAACCGTTCTAAATAAAAAATGAGCGAAAAAATGACAGATGTTTTTTATTACAGTATTTTAGTGCCACACAATACCTTGCTAAATAGTGAAGCCAAAACTCAACCTTATTTGCTCAAATGCCTCTTATGTTTTGTACTTTACCCATTAGAGATGAAGGTTCTTGTCTGAGGTACTTGCAGGACTCTCTGTACTTTGGATCCTTGCAGACTTTAGTGATATCCGCTGGTACAAATACCCATACAAAGTGCAGTTGTGCTATTATCTCCATTTCACAGTGGACAGAACTCATACTGAAAAAGTGACTTAGCCTCTAATAGAACAGTGAATTTAAACCAGCTGCCCTAGATACCAATCTTGCGTGTTATCCACAAAACTATCTGTTCCCCAGCCTGCCAAAGACACTTCAAAACAGTGCGCCCCCATTTCTCCACCCCTTCTGCTGCTGGACTGTCAGCCCTATGAAATCTGTGAAAACAATTAACAATTTTAAGCACGGAAAGAGCACTCTGACAACCCACCATACAACACTGAGATCAACAATGCTGTTTCACTTGAGCCCCTCACTCACCCAGTAGGTGCTTCTGTAAATAGAGAAAATAAATGGCAGGACCTACCTGTGATTTGTGTTGTCATGGAAATGAGCAGTGAAAAATTCAATGCTATGATGGAAATATTAACAGAGTAATTGGTGCCTGGCTGCAAATCAAAGCAAACTTCTGGAGCCTGCTTGTGTGTGGTAAGGTTGAAGGTCATTTCATGAAAGAACTCCTTCTGATACCAACGCTGGCCTTGCACATGAAACTGTAACCAAACAATCACAGCACGGAAATTGCAATGTTTTAATGTATCACTTGCATTCAATCATGTCATGCTCTAAACCAGAAGAAATACCAGAAACACACACCACCGCATACGGAGTGCCAAAAATGTTGGCACTGACAGTTATTCAAATTCAACTGCTTACAGAATTTGACAGGAATTGCAGTCCCTCTTGATCAGCTCTGACATTGTCCTAGTTCTTTCACTTCTCCTCTTCCTAGTCTATCCTCTTTTTTTCTTAGTACTGTAACTTCCCCCAAGTCTTGATTTCCTGCTAATATATAGGCTTCCAGTAATAGTGCACTTTCATTGTGGTATACCCTTATGGTATGAAGTGATGGGTTATAAAAGTAAGCTCATATGAACACCTCTTGGGTTTGACCCTGAGGATCAAGTCAAAATCAAGTCATTTTGACCTATGTCAAAATGCCAAGTACACTCCAGGATCTATCTGCCTACAGACAGCTATATTTCTGGCAAGATTTAGACCCATGGAGTTTTTTTGTTTCAGTTGGGTTTTACATGTATTTGTTTTGTGGTTGATACTCCAAGTGATCAAGAAGTTATTAACTTAAGGCCTCTCCTGACCATTCCTCTGTTAATGAAAACTAAAATGCCTGCTGCATTTTAATCATGTGCTAAATTTCCTTTAAATAAATCCTATGCCTTTAGATAATCTCTGAGCACCTGTTAGCACATGGAGATTTGAGACAAGAGCAGGTGCTCAAGAGCCATGGCAGAGACAGTTCATGTAGAAATGCCTTGCTGGGACAAGGGAAGATTGAAGGCATATCACAAGACAGAGTGGACTGACTCTGTGAAATTGGAACAGAATTCTCTGAGGGCTGAACACAACAAAGTTGAATGTACAGGTGGGGAAGGCAAAATAGAGCACAACAGGGGAAAAAATAAGCAAGAAACAGGAGACTACAAAAGAACGTGGTGGTTTCTTTCTTTTTTGAAGGGTGCTATACAAGTTTACTCCCTGGGTTTTTATGAGAGACATTATTAGAATGGTAACAGTGAGTGTATGAAAAATTACAGGTTTTTCACATAGCTGGTGGATATAAATTCGTTTTTAGATTCAAAATACAGATTGTCACTTACTGAGTATTTGTCTTCCACATCAGTTCCCCTGGTATTTCTTCGCCATTTCAAGCAGGTATCATTAAAAATTAATACATTATTGAAAGCTTCCTTTACTGTAAAGACAACAAAAAGGAACAACTTATTACAAAAACTTCACCACTTTCTTAACTGAGTACAAGTAGCTGAAAATAAACAACCACAAATGGTTTTATTTTAATTCTCTTCTGAGAAGGAGGTAGAATCTCATTTCATTTTGAATAAGCAAGCACAGTAAATAAAGCATGAACATTTCCCACAGAAAATGGCTTTTGGAAAAACCCAAGCATGCTATTCAGGAAATAAAGACAGAATTTATTTGTCTAGACCTAGAGAGGTTATAATGACAGAAAGATACAGGGGTTCAGATCTTCTTATGGAAATAAAGTTATCATAGTTAATGTCACAGTTGATGGCCTTTAGGAAAAAGCACATGAGAAAAAGCATTTTTGTGGATTCCAAAGGCAATTATTTCTCAAGTCTGTCTCATCAGAATTAGTATGTCAGAAGGCAAGCTCAAAGTTTCCATGACCAAAATACTACAGAAACCTGCTGTTAGAAAATGCCTTCTTTACAATTACTGAAAAACTGCCAGATCACTGCACATCACTGCTAAACACAGGAACATTATCTATAATGCTCACATCACTTAGATTAGTATCACACAGCTCAGCAAAACGGAATTCTCACACAGACAGAGGATCAGTTTTCAAGACAAGGAATGGAAACCAGTAAGCACTGTACCATAGACTGAAGTTCCAGCATGTAGCCAGGAATGCCACTGCACCAATCCTGCCTCAGCCAGACGACAAAACCTGAAGAAGCAAGTTGGCCAAATCTTTCTGAAGGGCACTTACTGCCACTGCTCTGTTTGCTCATAGATTCAATGCCACAGTGAGCAGAAAGAAAAACGTCTTGTAGAAAAAGAGGATGCTGATGTACATGTGTACAGTCAGCATAAAGCATGATACAGTCTAGGAGGCAGCCTGTTATCCTGTCTCCTAGACTCAAAACAGAGAATGCTGCAGCACAATAAGTTCTTCTATAAGCACAAAGAATACAAAACACAACCTACCCTTTGTTTGAACTGCTACTGTAATTGAGACAGGGATGTTTGTGGAAGAGTTGGTAGTAATATTCACCACGTAGTTACTCCCAGAGTTGAGATCTAAACACACCTTTGGATTATCATCACTTGTAGTGATGTTAAATATTGCATCTTCTGAGAATGTCTTCTCACCCCATCTTTGGCCCAGTATTTGAAACTATTGAAGGATTAACAAAAACGATAGTGTAATTGGTGGTGGCTCTCCAAAAATCAAAATACCAGTTCAAGTAAGGCTTACATCTGCTTTAGAATATCAGCTCAATAAAAAGACTTGTGACAGTTTTGGTGCAACAAGACGGCTTAACAAATTAGATCACTAATTTCTTCTGACTATTAAAATTATGAATATTTTTTCATATATTTTTACAACAAATAGCAGGAATCTACAATGTGGACCCTACAAACACCTCCGACACAAAGTAAAGTATGAGTAAATATGCTTTCTTGTTTACAGTACAGACAGAAACTACATCTGCTTGCTATTTTCTTTTTTTTCCTAGTTTTTTTTGCCCCTTGCCCTACAGAAGCAGTAGTTAACACTGAATGTCAAGTAACAGTAAAAGACAAATTTCCCTAAGATCGTCCCATGCAGTGAAAAACAAACCTGTTGTTTGCATGAGATGAAGGGACAGGCAAAATTTGTCTAGTTGAGCTCAAGGCAGTCCAGACTGTACTCTGAACTTTATTGGATGCACCCTATGCCTACATCATGCTCGGTTCTGACTATTCTGAAGTGTCTTGCAGGTAGCTGAATTCAGGCAAAAGTATGCACACAGAGCACATTATGCCAGAGATCCACAGCTTGCCAGTTACCACTGTGTACACTAAAAGCACTGGTTTTGAACTGTTAGGGTAATTGGGAACTTGTTATTTTCCATCTCAGCAGTGCTCAATAAAAACACTCAAATTAAAACTACGTTGGTTTACAACACAGGAGGAGAAAGACAGGTAGTTTTCCAAAATTATCACCCAACCTTGGAACGTATTTTCCATATTATCCTATCCACCCTGGAGATCTTAAGCAATCCTCTTTTTCTTTTTTCCCCTCTATAATTGCTCAGAAACCCAACCTTTCTTGGGATGTTGTCATTCACAAAACACAGGAATTCTTATCACATTATTTTGGCTTTCAATAACACTGACTGAACTATTTGTTTCTGAGAAATTATATCTTAACTTTCATTCTTACGTTTATAGATGGCAAAAAAAAAAAAGTAGTTTATTCGAAGAAGAAGAATCATTAGGTTGGAATAGACCTCTGAGATCATCAAGTCCAACCATTGACCTAATACCACCATGCCCACTAAAGCACGTCCCCAAGTGCCACATCTGTATGTTTTTTGAACAACTCCAAGGATGGTGACTCAAATACATCCCTGGGCACCCTGTTCCAATGTTTGACCACTCTTTCAGTAAAGAAGTTTCTCCTAATGTCAAGCCTAAACCTACCCTGGCACAACTTGAGGCCATTTCCTCTTGTCCTATCGCTTGTTACTTGGGAGAAGAGACCAACACCCACCTGGCTCCAACTTCCTTTCAGGCAGTTGTAGAGAGCAATAAGGTCTCCCCTCAGCCTCCTCTTCTCCAGACTAAACAACCCCAGTTCCCTCAGCTGCTCCTCATAAGACCTGTTCTCCAGACCCCTCACCAGCTTCATTGCCCTTCTCTGGACATGCTCCAGCACCTCAATGTCTTTCTTGCAGTGAGGGGCCCAAAACTGCACACAGCATTTGAGGTGCGGCCTCACCAGTGCCAATCCGGTACAGGGACACAATCACCTCCCTGCTCCTGCTGGCCACACTATTGCTGATACAGGCCAGGATGCTGTTGGCCTTCTTGGCCACCTGGGCACACTGCCAGCTCATGTTCAGCCGGCTGTCGACCAGCACCCCCAGGTCCTTTTCTACGGGGCAGCTTTCCAGCCACTCATCCCCAAGCCTATAGCGCTGCATGGGGTTGTTGTGACCCAAGTGCAGGACCCGGCACTTGGCCTCATTGAACCTCATACAATTGGCCTTGGCCCATTGATCCAGCCTGTCCAGATCCCTCTGCAGAGCCTCCCTACCCTCGAGCAGATCAACACTCCCACCCAATTTAGTGTCATCTGCAAACTTACTGAGGGAGCACTCGATCCCCTCATCCAGTTCATCAATAAAGATGTTAAACAAGACTGGTCTCAATACTGAGCCCTGGGGAACACCACTTGTGATTGGCCCCCAGCTGGATTTATCTCCACTCACCACCACTCTCTGTGCTCGGCTGTCCAGCCTGTTTTTTACCCAGCTTTGTGTGCACCTCTCTAGGCCATAAGCCACCAGCTTTCCTAGGAGAACGCTGTGGGAGATGGTGTCAAAGGCTTTACTAAAGTCCAGGCAGATGACATCCACAGCCGCCTCCTCATCGACTAGGCGGGTCACCTGGTCATAGAAGGCGATCAGGTTGGTTAAGCAGGACCTGCCCTTCATGAACCCATGCTGGTGGGGCCTGAAGTCCCTGGTTGTCCTGCACCTGCAGTGTGAGCGCCCTCAAGATGAACCGTTCCATAACCTTCCCTGACACCGAGGTCAGGCTGACGGGCCTGTAGTTCCCTGGATCCTCCTTCCGGCCCTGCTTGTAGATGGGTGTCACACTGGCAAGTCTCCAGTCATCTGGGACCTCCCCTGTTGAGCAGGACTTCTGACAAATGATGGAGAGTGGTTCGGCCAGCTCCTTCGCCAGCTCCCTCAGTACTCTTGGGTGGATCCCATCTGGCCCCATAGACTTGTGGATGTCCAGGTGGCAAAACAGGTCTTTAACTGCTTCCTCCTGAATTACAGGGGCTTTATTCTGCTCTTGGACCCTGTCTTCCAGGTCAGGAGGCTGATTACCTTGAGGATTGCTTGTCTGACTGTTAAAGACTGAGGCAAAGAAGGTATTAAGTACCTCAGCCTTTTCCTCATCCTTGGCGACAGTGTTCCCCTCCGCATCCAAAAATGGATGGAGATGCTCCTTGGCTCTCTTTTTGTTGTTAATGTATTTGTAGAAACATTTTTGTTGTCTTTCACAACAGTGGCCAGCCTCAGCTGTATTGGGCTTTTGCCTCTCTAATTTTCCCTCTGCATGACCTAACAAGATCCCTGTACTCTTCTTGAGTTACCTGCCCCTTCTTCGAAAAGTGGTAAACCCTCCCTTCTTCCCTGAGTTCCAGCACAAGCTCCCTGTTCAACCAGGCCAGTTGTCTTCCCTGCCAGTTCATCTTCTGGCACACAGTTACAGCCTGCTCCTGTGCCTTAAAACTTCCTCCTTGAAGAATGTCAAGCCTTCCTGGACCCCCTTGCCCTCCAGGACTGTCGCCCAAGGGACTCTTTCGACCAGTGTCCTGAACAGCTCAAAGTCAGCCCTCGGAAGTCCATGGTTGTGGTTTGGCTGATTCTCCTTCTAACTTGACCAAGAATAGAGAACTCTGTCATTTCATGGTCGCTAAGACCAAGTCAGCCTCTGACCACCACATTTCCCACCAGTCCTTCTCTGTTAGTAAACAGCAGGTCAGGTGAGGCACCTCCCCTGGTTGGGTCCCTTACCAGGTGTGTCAGGAAGTTCTCTTCCACACGCTCCAGGAACCTCCTGGACTGTTTCCTCTCTGCGTTGTATTTCCAACAGACATCTGGTAAGTGCAAGTCCCCCATGAGGACAAGGGCTAACGACTGAGAGACTTCGGCCAGCCACTTGCAGAATGCCTCATCTGCCTCTTCCTCCTGGTTGGGTGGTCTATAAGAGACTCCCAGCAGGATATCTGCCTCAATGACCTTGCCCCTCATCCTTACCCATAAGCACAGCCTTGTCCTCACAATCATTAAGCTCTACACAATCGAAACACTCCCTAACATACAAAGCCATCCCACTGTCTCTCCTTCCTTGCCTATCCCTTCTGAAGAGCTTATAGCCATCCATTGCAGCACTCCAGTCACGAGAGTTGTCCCACCATGTTTCTCTGATGGCCACCAAGTCACAGCTATCCTGCTGCACAATGGCTTCCAGCTCTTCCTGTTTGTTTCCCATGCTGCGTGCATTCGTGTAGATGCACTTGAGATGGGCTATCGATTTCACCCTCAACATCAGCATGCCACCCTTAGGTCTGTCACTGGTGGGCCATGTTTTGTCCTCCTCCCCCCTTGAACCTACTTTAAAGCCTTCTCTATAAGCTCGGCTAACAGATATGTGAGAATCCTCTTCCCCTTTCTGGAAAGCTGAACTCCATCTGTCGCCAGCAGGCCTGGTGCCGTGTAAATCTCCCCATGATCACAGAAACTGAAATTCCACCAATGACACCAGCCTCTAAGCCACGTGTTAATCAGGTGTGTTTTCCTGTTCTTTTCAATATAGCCTGCCATGAAGGGATTGAGGAAAACACAATAAGTTACCAAGGTTGCTTTCAGTTTCCATGAAAAACAGTTCTAAAATGTTCAAAGATGGTATTTCAATATACCTTGCATTTCTAAAATAAGTTACATCCAGTATCTGCAAGAAATACACTGATTACTTGAAATGTTCGCATCAGTTAGGAACACAGCCCAAGTTTCACAATGTTTTCTATCTCAATATGACCTTCAGCTCTACAACAGAATTTCACTAAACTCGTGCTGAAACACTTCTTATAGTTTCAAGCAGATGTTTAGGTGATTCACTGGAATGGGATCCCAACAACTTTTGAGTTTTTCACCTAATTTTAGGACAGGGATTTATTTCTTTCCTAACTCAGCCACCTTTAGGTTTCTAGGCAGTTCACTGGAAAGAATGAGACAAACTACCATACAAACAAAACCCACAAAACAAGCCTCCACTGCTGGCTCACCAGGATTAACCAGGACAAAACCTATCCCAGTCTCAAATACTCCTCCACTTACTTTGTACGTTTCCTGCACTCCTGGTCTTCCAGTTTTCCTTTGCCATTTCACGCATGTTTCATTGAATATGGACAAATTACTGAATAATTCCTCCTCTGTGAGGAAAAACATAAACACAAAATGGAAACAGTTATTACTTTTCATACAAATCTTAAAATGTTTGGATAAATTGTTTATTTCTCTCTTTTTCTCTGTTTTTTTTTTTTTTTTAAAAACAGGAAAAACAAAACAAGGTAGGCACAAGCTAAGTAGTAAGTTTTCCCTTAATTGTGTCAGCTCCTAAAAATAAAATACAAGGCTAACTGAAGATGCACGTTCTGAGCTAATAACTGTGAAGTCCTTAAACACACAGCCAGCATTACATAAAGTACTGTGACTAATGAAAACGAAATATTTTGCTGGGTTTGCATTTCAATGTCAAACAATTTAATCCTAATGACTTTACAGATCTTGAAGAGGACCTTAAAACTTCATTACAGTTTCCTGACAGCAAAGGAACAAGCTCATTAACTCCATCGGACTGCTGATACATTCCTATATATAAAAACATACATATGCAACAGCGTTGTTTCTTACACAAGGATCTTCAGTATATACTGTATTGAAGACTAGAATCTTTCATACCAGGTGACAAATCCAGACAAAAGAGCCAATGAAAAAAGACATTTTGCTCTGCTTCAGATGTTCCTCCTAGTAATAATACATTAAACTTGTACCATGTATATGTATTCCTGTATTCCTGGTCAAAGTCTTTCATTAAAGTGTGGTTATGACAGTATTACACCACCAAAACCGAGGAGCAATAAACAATGCCCCAATTCCACTACTTCTGCCACCAGTTCTATACCCTCCTTCAGCTTGGGTGCCAGCATCTGGATTTCATGACATGCAACGGCCTATCTTCTAAAGAATAAGTCACTCACAAATCAACTTGAAGACTTTGTATATCATTGGATCTCATGGATTAGAAGTCTCACTAAACTGCAAATAAAGTCAAGCAGATTTAAAAGCACTGTTTATAAGAAAAATAGGCTACCTGTATGCCAACAAACTTGGAAAAAATGCTCTTCTGAATACAACAACCTTCATTAAAGAAGGCATTTTAAGAAAGCTTCTGTGTTAGACTGGAAAATGATCTTTTTTGTACCTTAATGTTTTGGGTCATTATTTCTTTGGGTTGCTTTTTAAAAGGTGTTGAAGGCTCCGGGGAGACCTTACAGCAGCCTTCCAGTACTTAAAGGGGGCCTACAGGAAAGGTGGGGAGGGGCTCTTCATCAGGGAGTGTAGTCATAGGATGAGGGGTAACGGTTTCAAACTGAAAAAGTGATTTAGATTAGATGTTAGGAAGCAGTTCTTTCCTGTGAGGGTGGTGAGACACTGGAAGAGGTTGCCCAGAGAAGCTGTGGCTGCCCCCTCACTGGCAGTGTTCAAGACCAGGCTGGATGGGGCTGGGAGCAACCTGGTCTAGTGGAAGGTGTCCCTGCCATGGCAGGGGGTTGGAACCGGATGATCTTTAAGGTCCCTTCCAACCCAAACCATTCTAAGGTTCTATGATTTTTCCTTGTTTTATAATAAACAAAATTAAATAACACTGTCACACCAAAACACTTTCCAAAACAACATTAGATTAAAAGAATGAAGCCCACAGAACTAAGCATGTACGAGTACAGTTGTAGCAACCAGAGATACCTTTCTCAACATACCTGTGTTAATTTGCACCTTTTTAAGAGTTGGCTTATGTCTCAGAGAAACAGCACTGTCAGGAAGATCAACTCATTTGTTCATTTTTTTAGGCAGTTCTCTCACTGCTGTCATCAGACACAGAGCAGTTGCCTTCACATGACAAGATAATCAAGTATTCTTCCAGAGCTAAGAACAAAGCTCCTTCTCGTCACAACTCAGATTGACAGTGAACATATTTGCTCCTTTCCTTCGCCAGCCTTCAAATAGCCATTCCTTTGTCCTACTGCCATATTTTCTTACTACATTCACTACACGACCAAGCTCATACAGATTCCAAGCTGAAAAGCCCTTACTGGCTGCTGAAAAAATGAAAAGGATTTATAGGACAGCCTTGGTAGATACTTCAGAAATATTCACACAGTAGTTGGTGTAATACCCTGATGGTAAAAGCAAGTACAACTCAGGCCACACTTCTTCCGTATGCAAACTTCATTACCATTTCACGGAGGCCCCCTTGTAGCACATGGACATGAAGTTGTCACCAAAATAAATTAATACATTCATAGTCTCTAAAATTCCTATATGTAGGCAGTTATACAGAACTAAAGTGTAATTGTTTATGTACTTTGCAGCCCTTTATTTTCTTTTTCCTTTCCTTTTTCTTTTTTTGATTATTAAAACTGACATAAAACTGTTTTCTAATGGTATCTCCCTCTCCACATACTCGACAAATAGATGCCTCACTCATAGACTAGTTTATGTCCCAACTAATTTCTCCCAATCCAAACTGTCATTAAATATGGAAATGCTGTGGAAAGCTTGTTCTTCTACAGCACAGAAGAAGAAAAAGAGATTAATCTGCATGTCCTCTAAAACAAATTTTCTTACAAATGGCTGTGTGGTAAATTGTATTTAAATGCTGCTTATTGCTATTACCTGTTTCACAGTAATGTCTACAAGCTATGCAGTATTAAGACTTCTGTACCAACACAGAGCAAAAGAGTATGTTCATTTTTGTATTCTTTAAATCAGATACATTTTTATTAAAAGACCGGATGGCAAAAAAGACTCACTAGAGCACAGCCAAATAGAAAATGAGACCTGAATTAAAATGCATAACAAGAAAGGAAAAAAAGTAATCTCTGAGACTGCTTAGCAAGAAAATCAGGCATTTCATTCATGAGTATATAAAACACTTGGCAAAAAAAAAAAAAAAAAGCAGCAAACAACAAAAAAGCTATTATGCCAGGTATTCAGGCAAGGAAAGAAGTCTTAACACAGTAGCCTCCTTGGAAGGAAGAAGACAGATTTAGTATCATTTTTTCCTGTAACTACACCAATTTTTCTGTCATGCACTCTGAACTTTCAGAAAGACAAGGCCACCATGCAGTTACCATACATCCACAGAATAGCGGGCAGCCTTTTTCTCAAAAGTGTCCACTCTAAACGAGTAGGAGTGAAAGAGAACAAAAAACTGCAACACACACAGAGCAAACACCATAACTAAGTCCTGGGCTTTCTGAGGAGACTGCTTTTCCTCCCTTGCTCAGACTGATCACATGTTCTTTATTTGGATAACGAATGTACAGTAAGCACTTGATTTAACATTAATCCCAGCAGCATAAGACACCGTATCAATAACAGCACAGAGGCATCTGAAAAAAACTGTTCTCACACCTAGAGGGAAACAGGTTTCCTGACAGGTCAGTTCTCCTCTGAAGCCTAACAGTGCCAGTGACTTCCAGAGCCTGGGAACTCCCACTGTGAAATGCACTACAGGGGCCTGGCCTCAGTGTGACATCTTAGCAGACAGTGGCATCCAGGTCTTCAACATATCTGATTTGATACTCAATGATATTCAAATCAGAAATGAGACGGGAGAAGTGAAGACTCTCAATTTCCCCATACTTCAGCACTAGAAATTTCAACTTGTGATAAACAGAGAAAGCCACTGGATGCCGCTGCTGCTCCACTGACCTCCAGGTTACTCGCACAATCTCCTTCCCATCCCAAGGGAAAGATTCCTCGAAATAACCTGCAAATGCTAGAGACCAGAGCAGAAGGGTGGAAAAAGATCCTGCAGGAGTCAAATAGCAAGAGGCAAATCTGGAAGAGGGTAGAGAGATGCAAATAGCACCTGGCTATTAGTAACCAGGAAAGACAGGTGCTGGTAAATGGAACACAAATGGGAGCATGCAAAAAGTGAGCAACAAAGCAATTCAACAACACCAGTGACTGCTGGAGGAAGAGAAATAACATTAAGAAAGCCAAAGAAATTAATTCTAAGAAAAGCAAGGAGTGAAGGTCTCAGTCTTCTTTACTTCACTTTTAAAAGCTCTGCCAGGAAGGAAGGCCTCTTTGTGCTCAAGTGTGTGGGAAAACCTTCATAGTAATTACAGCCAGAGCATAAATGCCTGTACTGTCATTCTCTTCTGCCTGAACACTGTGCTGTGAGGACCAATCTTAATCCTTCACTTACCAGCCTCTGTGAGTTCAGGTCCGAGCACTTTGCGTTATTACTTGCTGATTCAGAAAAAAAAAGTAACACACAGACAACTCTATGCCTAACAGTCATTAAAACCATGACTTCTTCCACATATACAACACTAATCCTCAGCTGAAAGAGCACTTGACTACCACTGACCTCTGCCTGAAATACATCTTATCAGTGAAGTATTTTTGAACTTGCGTGAAAAAATGGTATTTACCAGAAAGCAGACAGAACCAGTTCCAATCTGACATTGCATCTTCTGCAAGGAGCTAAAAGAGCATCCACACCTGAAAATTCACTTACAGACCTCTTCCCACAAATCCCCACACATACATGGGGGAAAGAAAAAGTCCAAATATTAGCTTTTTTGATGTGTTTTGCCTGTTCAATTCTGTGAAAACTCTGAATATTGCTGCAAATACCATCTGCTACAAACACGCATCACATATATGTTCAGACAGAAATGAAATGAGAGCAAACAACACTTCAAAGAGAAATTCTGCTCAGACTGTTTCAAAGCACCTGTTCTGTAGCATAAACTCCTCTTGTACAGTAGCTTTCACAAGTACATACAGAATTTATTTTACCAAGACATATCTTCAGTATTTATACCTTTTAGGGTAGCATGGTAAGTGTTTAGGAGTTTTTCACTTCATAAGTAACATACTTGTTTCCAGTCTAACTAGGAATGCAAAATTTCAGCAGGTTTTCACCTTCAGCCCCAAACTTTATACAGAGAAAATCCACAAAAAAACAGCAAAGCTATAGGCAGAGACAATCATGCAGGAAGGAGCAGACAGATAGCTAATGATTTACTACATTCTTTGGTCTAAAAATGTTACCAGGAGACAATCAGGACCAGAGCAATTGATGTATTGAATCAGACTGACAAAAACATAAGAGACGCAATTGTGAGCGTACTTACAAAGGAAAGATTATCAATCAAGGGTGTCAGACTAGATGGGATTAGATGGGCTAGGATTAGAAATGCACATGATCTGCTCCTCAGTTGAAAGAGGTCCTGAGACTGGAGACTGGTATTTGCGGTCACAAACTAGGTCATTATTAGTTTGGTTTCAAACAAACGAAAGGCTAAACAGCCCTGCAAAAAGTTGCACTTTTTGTTTGTTTGTTTGTTGTAATTGTCACTGGCTTGTATCACTTTGATGTAAGAAGCAAGACCTCCCATGTTACACCTTTATTTTCCAGGCAATTAAAGAAATCACCAGATGCCTGGATTTAACATATCAAATTAGGCCTTTATAATAACTCAGGCCAATCAGACCCTTTTCATTGACGATTATAATTATCCTAACCGTTTGATGCAGTTCTTACTCCTACAGAACTACGGGTTTTGAATCAATGCCCACAGATGTGAGTGACACCTCTTCTATTAAGCTCAGAACTGTTGACATGAATTACTTACAGATGGCTAGGAATAAAATCTGGGAGACTGACAGTTAATCCATTCATTGTTGTGTGGAAACTACTGATGCTGCCACCACAGAAATATTCCAGCTGCCTTTCCGTACTATCTCTTATTGTACAAGTGAGGATGTAAAAACTGACAGCCCAGAGAATTCTAGATAGAGAGGAAATTGCAAATAGGGATAAAGCAGAGGAGAAGAACGGAAAGAGAAAGCAAAGGGAAAGGAACTCTGGATTAAAAAGATAACTAGACCCTCTTAGTTGCATGGAAATGTAGTTGTGGTTTATCTTGATGTCAGTAAAGCATTTGACACCGTCTCCCACAGCATCCTCACAGCTAAACTGAGGAAGTGTGGTCTGGATGATCGGGTAGTGAGGTGGACTGTGAATTGGTTGACGGAAAGATGTCAGAGAGTTGTCATCAATGGGACAGAGTCTAGTTGCAGGCCTGTATCCAGTGAAGTCCCTCAGGGGTTGGTACTGGGACCAGTACTGTTCAATATATTCATCAATGACCTGGATGAGGGAACAGAGGACACTGTCAGCCAGTTTGCTGATAACACAAAACTGGGAGGAGTGGCTGACACACCAGAAGGCTGTGCTGCCATTCAGCGAGACCTGGACAGGCTGGAGAGGTGGGTGGGGAGAAATTTAATGACATACAACAAGGGCAAGTGTAGAGTCTTGCATCTGGGAAAGAACAACCCCATGTACCAGTATAGGCTGGGGACTGAGCTGTTAGAGAGCAGTGTAGGGGAAAGGGACCTGGGGGTCCCGGTGGACAGCAGGACAGCCATGAGCCAGCAAGGTGCCCTCGTGGCCAAGAAGGCCAGTGGCATCCTGGGGTGTATTAGAAGGGCTGTGGTCAGTAGGTCGAGAGAGGTTCTCCTCCCCCTCTACTCTGCCCTGGTGAGACCGCCTCTGGAATAGTGTGTCCAGTTCTGGGCCCCTCAGTCCAAGAAGGACAGGGAACTGCTTGAAAGAGTCCAGTGCAGAGCCACAAAGGTGATTAAGGGGGTGGAACATCTCCCTGATGATGAAAGGCTGAGGGAGCTGGGTCTCTTTAGCCTGGAGAAGAGGAGACAGAGGGGTGACCTCATCAATGTTTATAGATACGGAAGGGGCGAGTGTCAGGAGGATGGAGCTGGGCTCTTCTCGGTGATGTCCAATGACAGGACAAGGGGCAACGGGTGCAAGCTGGAGCACAGGAGGTTCCACATTAACGTAAGGGAAAACTTTTTCCCTGTGAGAGTGACAGAGCCCTGGAACAGGCTGTCCAGAGAGATTGTGGAGTCCCCTTCTCTGGAGACATTCAACACACCTGGACATGTTCCTGTGTGACCTACTCTAGGTGGTCCTGCTCTGGCGGGGGGTTGGACTAGATGATCCTTCAAGGTCCCTTCCAACCCCTAACATTCTGTGTGACTCTCTGGTACTGTGAAATTATCTCTGCTACAGATCTACAGTGAAACGATACCTGAAGTATGATCCTGCTCTGTTTATTCCAAACTGGATTCAGATCTCGCTTTTGATTTCCAAGTCTTTTTTTTTTTTTTTTTTTTTTTTTTTTTTTAAATTAGGAAAGTATTCTTTTCCTCTTCTGCAATGTTTTAAAGCGCACAGTGTGGACAATCTGCTATGCCTTCTCTGGAGTGATTCATCAAACCACTCTTCCTTCTAAACCTTCCAATCTCTGAAGCATGTATTTAGCAAGTATCTCCATCCTCTTCAGCTGTTAGGATTTTCAGTGCTGGCGTACAATACTCATTTTCTGGGAAATGGCTCAAACTCAACTAATACTTTTTTCTCTTGATGCTTTGAAGGTATTCCTCAATACCATACTCCCTAAGTTCCACATGATTATCTCAAAAAGTCTCCAGAGGTTAAGACATGCAGTTAAACTCTATTTGTGGATGATGAGTCACAACACAGAAAAATGAAGAATTCTGAAACAAAAAATTAACCTTTAGTGAAAGATGGACATTTCACACTGCATTTAGCAAGAGATAATGTAAAGAAGAGCATGCACACAAAAGCTTGTAACACAGAAGCTTGAAGCTCACGATCAGACAGAATGCACACTGGTGTGAAGAATGATTTTTTGCCTATTTGACTCCCAGGTTCACAATACATTGGGACTGGATCATCTTTTCCTCAACACAACAAGCACATGAAGTCTACGATCTGCTGACAGCTCTTACTGCCTAACACTACTTTGGAGGCTCTCACAACTGACCAGTGAGATTGCTGTGCTATCAGACTCAGCATTAAAGGGACACAAGGCTCAATTTTCCCTTTTGACTACAACAGCTACATCCCACTGCCTGAGTTTTGGAATGCTTCACCAATAATGTGCATTACCTTTCCATGCAGGTCAGGCTCACTCCCTCCTCCAGCCTTTTTACATATCCATGTACTTTTCCCACCCATGTGCAGCAGTTGCTTCTTTTGCAAAAACAATAATTTCATTTAATATATCAAAAAACACTTTCATAAATGCATTTCTAATAACATACTGAATAGTGATACTGGACACATATTTAAATACTGAGAAGTTATTCTTTAATGCGGACTTGTATTTTCTTTCCCTCGGATAAAAATAAGGAAATTGCACAAACTCTCTTTCTTAAGACACTCTATTGTTGCTACCCACACCAATAGATACTAAACACCCTGAAAACTAACAATCTCCAAAGAAAACAGACATACAGAGGTTTTATATAGAAGGAGTTCTCTAGGATCAGAATAATGAGCAGCAGCCAACCCAGCCTATGTGCTTATAGCTGGGACTAGAGCAAATTGTCACAGAAAGGATAGATCAGATATTGTGAAAAAGCTCTCCCTGACAAGGATACCTCTAAGACTTGGGACTGGGAAATTGGAAAAAACTTGAATAGTAGAAGGGAGGACTCTGCAAACAGGATGAAGAGAGCTGCAGTAGCTAAAGGGACTGTTTTCCCTTCAAAATATCCCTAACAATTGTCCAATTAACACAGAAAACTACATCAGACACAGCACTTTTTGTGCAGGAACTGACCCCTTCGTAACTGTGAAGACTGGAAAAAGTACCAAAAATAGTTTTAAAGCTGCACATGGTATTAAGAGCAAGGCAATCCCATAAGCACCCAATTTACTATAATTCATCTTCGCTTTCCCTGGATGCCCAAGAAGTGCTCAAAAGTTAAGCTCTGTGTGTATGTGCATACATGCATACACAAACACAATCTACACATATTACAAGGGGAAGAGATTTTACTTCCACGTTAGCCCTTCCTGACCTTTTACTATCAAACATTTGTATCTGAGCTCAATGAAAGACAAAACGAACTCATTTACACATTTCCATTTCAGATACCCTCCAGTTCCCCTCCCCGCCCTTCACCAAACAACACTCTTCATGGACTTGGTAACAGCTTACAATATACATTGCACACTGTGCTATTTGTAAGCACAGTTTCAGGAACAAGCATCTCAGACAGACAGCAAAGGCACAAATTACCTTTTTTTTTTGGCCTTTTGCAGCCATGATATATAATAACAAAAAAACCCCTTATCTGTGGAATCCATTCAAAAAGAAAAACATGAGTGGCAATGCTTCATTTAGTATTTTTCACTTTAATTAAAAAATGAAACTGGAAGCCTTATGTTACCTTATGTCCCATCTGGAGCCCACACCCAGAACCTCTCTTGACAAGATAACTATTACTACCAAAAAAGCTCAGGTCGACAATTTCTCCTCTGTTGACCATTTCTCCTCTGAAA
This sequence comes from Leptosomus discolor, assembly GCF_034619465.1. NCBI lineage: Eukaryota > Metazoa > Chordata > Aves > Leptosomiformes > Leptosomidae > Leptosomus > Leptosomus discolor. Next base: position 23,846,045 of record NC_141419.1, read on the forward strand.
TTCAACAACGCAAAACCAAGCTTCTCATTTCAGACTATCCTGCATTCCTCCACTGCATGCTATAGTGCTTTATAGTCAAAGCCTTTCCCTGAAACAAACTGAAGTATTATTCCCACAAGGCAATCTTGTTTTCACTCTGAAAAAAACTTCCCAGATTTACCATGAAATTCCACCAGAGCCCAATACAATGTGTGCCTACAGTAACAGCATGCCATTTCTGCAATGAAATTAAATGAAGCCACACATTGCTACTCCACAGGGGAAAAAGAAGTTCTTCCAGGACAAGCTGTATAGGATGTCCAGACTCACACATTGAGCATACTGGACAGCCTGTATTTAATTGCTGGTATGTTCTCTGCACTTTAGCCTCTTGAGTTTATGTATACAAATCAAGGCTTGGGAAAGGAAGACTGTAATCCAGCTGACTTCACTGCTGATGGTTTAATCCAATCAACATCTGTCAGTAAAATTAATTTTGTTAAGCAATTTTTTAATATTTAAACCAGCTACTATTAAATGTACTTACATATACACACACACACATTTACTGTATACCAGAACAGACAATGCAGCAGATAACACAAATAAAGGGCATTCCATAGCAATCGCTGCCTAAGAAATGAAGAAGTGATTATTTGCCAAAGGGAATATGCTTACGGGAAATTCTTAACTTCCTTACTTCTAATGAGGTTTTTTCAGGCAGTAGGAAAAGACAAATGGTTTTCTGACTTCTATCATAAGTTATTTTGAAACAGTACATTATTTTTTCCCACCTTAATGGAAATTACTGATTAATTACACACAGTCTTAAGATCATATACATCAGAAAGGCATCATTACTGAAACAGAAATTTCATTTCATTTGAAAGTCATGTTACCTCCAGTAAGTGTGACAAATGTAGAAGTTAAGAAGCTGAAGGCCTTCGTACTAATTTTCTGTTCATGATTATTTTTTATTTCAAAGGAGCCTGGACTAGTTCGGCTATTTTTTAGAGGTTTTTTTCCATTCTGCTTGACCATAACTTTGACTTCTTTCGCCCTAGAGCTGGAATCTACATTTTTCCCTCTGTCAAAGCTCTTCTTGATATCCATGGTAATCCTGTGAGTGCAGTCTGCAGGTTCAGGCCCTTCAAAGCTTCAGAGTGCTCAACAGAGAACTCTCAGCATTGCAAAGACTGACATACCCCACTAAGTTAGCCACCCTACACAATGCTGGCTTCAATTCAGAAAGTACAGGTATGCAAATTGCCTAAATAAAATATGAATTTTGACTTCTAAAAGCAGCAGTTCCACTTCTATTAAGGCACTATAAAAAGTGAGAGAACTGCTTTTCCACATGCTCATTTTATGTGATGTCACACGTTTTATATTCACAGTGAATGCTCAAGACATGAGGCAAGAGAGGCATCAAGTGGCCACTCTTTGTGTAAAGGCTTAGTCTGCGAAGTGGCAGCATTCAAAGACACACTCTCAGTACGTCTGAAAAACATGTAGATGTTACAAAGCTACAGGAACAATACCATCTGCAAAAGACAGCACTGCTACTTAAGAACATGAGATGGACAGTCACAGAGCTATCTTGTGACACCTCTTTCTAAGGACGCAGAAGAACACTAAGGAGCACAACAGCCATAGTCAAAAACATCTGCTATATTTTTTTTGCTATTATTAAAATGTCAGTACACCATGTTTCCAAGCGCAGAGTAAGACAACACTTTTATTACAGATCTCCCTTCTCAGGACTCATTCTTCTGTAAGAAATTTCTTTTCTGGACTGAAATTCAGACAACTAGACGTAGGCTGGAAAGGCAACCATGAACAAATTTTACTTTGGGCATTATAAGAGAAGGGAAAAAAGAAAAATGAGTTTTGAATTCCATTGCCCCTACTTTCATCGCAGCTTTAGGCCCACAACAAGACATCGTTAAATGCCTTCTGCTCATCTGGTGATGCTCCCCTGGCTTTTAAAGTTGAAAGTTCTCAGTGCAACAATAAAACTCTGGTTACATTAGTCCATTTCTGTTTGGAATAAAAAGCAAGACAGCTACATAAAATCTGTGGCGTCCACTAGAAATTGCTGCATGGTTAATATTTTCTGCCATGACCTTTCTACCAAAAGCACCACCATGTTCTCTACCTCACAAATCAGAAAGGGATGTCTTGCCTTCATCCCTCCTCCTATTCCTACCTTCAAAACAGGAATGAGAAACCATTGAAACAGCACACCCCACAGCAACTTCCTATAGTAACATTTACCTTTGCATATGTACGTAATACTCTCCCACGACCGATCCATTGTGCATTCTGAAAAATTCCTGTCTCCATTAAAATAATATCCTTGTTTACACTGATAGTACACTCTGCTCCGTAGAGTAGTAGAGTTGTCCCAGATCATTTTGGTGTGTGGAATCAGCAAAGGTTTCCCACAGTCTATTTCTGGAACAGAAAAAACAGGGTAACAAAACCTGAAAATAAAACCAGGCAAAGCGCATCAAAGTGTTCAAGGAAGAGAGATGAACTGTCCCAGCAAGTTTACTTTTTTTCACTTCCTAGTGATTTCTGGAAGTCAGGCCAGCCCTTTAGAACCCAGAATTTTGTGACTGGAGACCTTCTAGCAAGGTGGGGCATTTATCCTTCAAGATGAACCATAAAATGAAACAGTATCCTGTTTAAAAATGGAGAACAAGGCTCTCTAAGCAAATTTTTACAAATGGACCTATCTTCCTGCAAGACTCTCTTATCCCTCACATGCTACTTCCTTTATTTTACCTATCATTAGTATCAACAGAGCTGAGAAACAACACATGGTCCAAGTAGTGACATAGAAGAACAGCATCAAGAAGGTCATGTTCCTTTGCCAGTGGATTTAATTCAAGCTTTGAAAAAAACGGAGAAGCCGCTACAGACAAGCAGAAAGGCACTTCCAGAGAATATTTGATGGATTTTTCAGACAAATTTAGAGATAATTAGAAAGCTAGGATAATGCACTTATTTGCTTAGCTGTTTTCAGGGGCTTCCTAATAAAATTAGGGAACAAAAAAGAGGAGTGGAGATCAAACCAATGCAAGAATATTAGCTAGGGTTAAAATTGCCTTTCAAATCCACAATGAACATTACACCCCAATAAAACATTTTGCATCACTTCACTTGTAAGAAGTAAACAATGTAAGAATTAAAATCTCAGCTTCACTAAAGCTTATATGCAGAAAACAAGTGCTTTTAAAGCTGTTTAATAAACAAACTTAAGCAATTCTGAAACTCTACCTAAAAGAAGGAGAACAAAGAAGCAAAAAACAAAGTTTAGAGAATTATGATCTGTACAACCTTTAAAGGAAAAGCTGAATAATGCAATGGGCAATACATACACCATTATGACTACCTTCCTCTTTCATATCCCAACGTGTATGAATGTATCTATCTATTATAACTCATCAGAACAAGCTTTAGACTAACTAATGCATATGCAAAGAATATGCTTAACTTATAGAAGGACAATATGTGATGAAATGCAAAAATTAGTACTGCGTAACTCCAGCTATCTGCCCACAGCCACCCTGAGATCAGACTGAAATGCAGAAACGCGGAAGTACATTTCCATGTAAAACAGCGATCCTTCTATTTAGTGACCCAGAACAAGGATATTAAAGAAGATTCTAAAAGTAGTGAGTGGTTGTAACAAACACACTGCACATTCGAAAAAAAAATACCTTTGACTGCAATGAACAGAACACTCAACTCTGCTGGATCAAGCTGAAAAGATACTAATCATCCAGTGAATGGAAATGTGAAGTTGTGCCAATATAAAAACTGACTAAAGACTGTATTATCCTGAGGTCACATTAATTAATAATATGAGCTCAGAGTAAAAATGCACTAGAATCTTGTGGCCAGAATACTTTTTTTTTAAAATGTTCCTTTGTGTTCCTTCTTATCAAGGAACTTGTTAGACTACATTCTTCCAAATCATAGTAACAAAAGAGATCTATGACTCATGTCAATTAACAATAGCATGCAGGAGCAATCATAGATTGCAACTGGAAACGGTCCCAGTACGTGAATTTTAAGGGGATGCTAACTGCTAATAGTGGTTCAATTTCTGAGTAGTGGCTTCAAGAACAGAGCAGGTATTGAGTTAGAAAAATGGCAGCAATTTAGGCTAAATTTTCATCTCAGTAATTCCAATGCCTGACACGCATAGGGATTTTGTCCTTAGAATGTTAACTTTTCAACAATTTACTGCAACTTAATCAGCACCACAGATAAAAACACCCTGTTAATAGATGGCTTTTGTTTTGTGACTTAACTTTATATGCCAGAAGACTGTATAAACCGAATGTCCAAACAGGATGTCTGTAACTGATGACTGCTATTTTTTATGGTGGCTGAAACACTTGTGCTAAATAAACCTGAAGGCAGATTTGATTTACCTTTGCACACCAAATCAGTACCATCCCACTGTCCTTTGGCATTGCAGACTGCGGTCTGATTGCCGCTTGCAATAAAGTAACCATGAACACAATTGTAAGTAACTTCATTTCCATACGTGGTCCCACTCACAGATGCTGGATGTGCATTTAAAACAGAAGGTGGAGCCCCACAATCCACACCTAGGGAGAGGAAGAAAGGACAATAAACTTGTTAGTCAGGCAGCAGAAGTAATGACGGTTGCACTCCCATGAGTATTTCTTTCACCATTATCAACTAACCCTCCTCTCCTTGCGGTAGAGCAACAACTGCCTCATGTCCTCTACGACACCCCCACCGTGACTGAGTACTGTAGCTAATCTCCATGGTAGAGCCGCTCACAAATAAAATTACCTCTGCCTTTCTCTCAGGATGGCATGCTAAATCTGTGACTTCTTCTCCAGTCTAGCTGCTGGCATACAGAAAATGTCCTGGCTTTTTTTTTTTTTTTAAATCTTTCAGATTCTCCAGCTTTTACAAACCTGATTACAGGTGGAAAGTTGGTTCTATACCATCTGCAGTAAGCAAGTCAGAGGGAGGCAGACGAGAAGGAACTGCCTTTACGAAGAGAAACATTAAAAAGCGCACAAGGACCAGAGAAATGCAAAACCATAGAAAAGGTTACAACATACAATTCAAAAGCTTCCTGTTAAAGCAAGAGTCTACATGGTGTTCAAAATGCATTGTTATAGTTGCTCTTTTCACAAACATGCTGAGTTATCATTTACAAACGCATAAAACAAAGCTAAATAGCACAAAAAAGCAATGTGCTTGATATGACGTCCATTTTCTAAGGCAAGCAACCATCTAAAAGCCTTTCATGTTATCATGACACAACACTAACATTCAACTACACCTCTTCACATACATCACATCTTCCCATGAAACTACCTGACTTTTAATCTCAAAACAATTCTATTATTATTATTCAAGTGAAGCTATACTCTTCAAAGACGCGTTTACATCCATATACTTAAATTAAAAAAAGGGTATATGCTCCACTTACAGTACTCTGATGTTAGGTCACAGATCTTACCAAGTTTGACTCACCTTCAATGCCCGGTATCATGACTATATAAAATAAACTCCTAAATTACCATAGCAAGGAAGACAAGAGACAAACATTGATTTTCCTGAAAGAGAAGACATTACACCTGGCCAGATGAAATTCTTAAACTAGCAATAAAGGCTTATCAGGGAAACTCTTGAATTTAAAGAATTATGGCTTTACTAATATTAAAAAAAATAAAATTCAGACTTGTTCGTTTCACAAAAAGGGAAGCCCTAACTGAAATCCAAGGAAAAAAAAGCTTGCAATACAAAGGGGAAATAAGGTTGTAATTTCAGACTCACGGGCTGTTTCTTGGTGTTTGATGTATTTTATTTCATTTAACGACGAGAGTGTGTGCAGAAACTCTGACTCAACCTACTGTTTCATTGTAGAAATTTAAAAAGTCACATGAAAAAGCAATCACTGAAAAATATTAATAAAAAAAAAAATGTACCAACAACTCACAAAGACTGCACTCTACAAGCTTTCTTTAGGGATCTCTTGAGACTTTGGGCACTGCCTTTTTGTTTTCAAATTCACTGTCCTTTTTCTTTTTTTGAAAAACGTTATTTTAATTGTTTTACTTTTGATGCCAGTAATTTAGTATTAAATCATTTTATGTTTTCTTTCTTAATAATTTTCCAGTCATATTTAACATTTTGCTTTTCCCAGCCACACTGATTTAGCATCCTTATTCTAATCTATTCCCTTCCCATACACATATGCAAAGATTACATTTTTATCCACTCTCAAAGGGAAAAAAAAAAAACAGAGAAAGAATTACAAACCAAGGGGGCTTTTGTATTTTGAGAGAAGGAAATCTACTCATTAAGTGATAATTTTCAGGATGCCAATTCTCCCCTGGAGAATTGTTATAAACAGTGTAACTTCTGCTAGCTAGCACTTCAAGTGTAATTTAACTAATACACAGACTTTCTAAGTACTCACAGGAACAAAATCCTGCACTTGTAAGCAGTAATAGTTCAATAAAATGGGTGATTAGAACACCCAAGCAAGTGGAAGGCTCAAAGATGCTCACGGGGAAACTTCACACTGCAGAGATGCACAAATGCTTTTACAATCATGAAGGCTATCCAGAGATGAGGGGTGATACGATGCCCCTCTTTTGCACCTACAGTCAACCTTAGAAAACACTTCACAAGCTGTCAGAAAAATTCTTTTCATGAGAGGTAACTGATGCATTCCAACTCGGTGGCCTTTCTCATGAAATCCTACAGAAATCTAGTTGTTTTCTAGGCCTTGGTTCACAGGCACAAGGACACACTGCAGTGTCTGTAAAAAAACATCAGCATCGAAAATGTCATTACACTAACAAGAAGAGGTGGCACAATTTTCCCTTTCTTTACTTTTTTTTTTGCAAATAGCCACATCTTGAAAAAATATCCTTCGGATTGAGGAAACAGTCTACTGTCTTTCACAAACATGTTGCCCATGCATAAACCCCCTTAATGAAGAATTTAAGGAAGACTTAAGACTCTTTTCACCTTTACAGCTTAAAGCAGCAGGTTCCCAAGTTTCATTTGCAGTGCAATATGAGAACTTCTCCTCGTTGCTGTAAAACCCTTCTTTACATTCGTAACGAACTGCACTTCCTGGTAGCAAGCTGTAGTTCCCCACAATGTAGCCATGCTTCATTTCAGGAGGGGAACCACATCCAATTTCTGCAAAGAGACTGGGTGAAAACATCTCACAGTACAAAAATCACAACACACAACCACTTTAAAATGAGCTAAACCAGATAGTCACATCACAAAACACACCCAGCTGATGAATCTTAGGGGTCAACAAAGGGGTATAAGATTAGAGGTGAAGAGTTGTACTGGCCACAGCTGGAGGAACACAGTGATCCAGGTATTGAGCTACATCTTTACTAACATACAGCTCAAGCCATTCACAACACCAAAGAGAAGACCCTGTAATGTGATGGTGCTTTGTATGTGCCATTCTGGGTACCGCGACGGCTAAATGATCCTTCAACACCAGAGGAAAACTTCAGGCCCCAATGCACAGCTTTATTTCCCTGTGCATGGGAAAGGTGAAGCACCACGGATAGGCTGAAACGAAATGGTCTGCCTCTCAATTTCTCCATCTCACTGAACCAGCCTGCATATAAAAGCTATATTCCTTCAGCACAGCTGCTTGACAGGGTCCCCTTGTCCAGCTCTGCACGTGACACAGTAGAGACACCCTACTTTACCACAGCACGTGGAAGGGGAAGCTGGTGAGGTAAGCAGGGTTATCAGCAATTCCAGCAAAATGAAGTGGAGCACTCCAGTTGGAAAAACTGGACAAACTACAGGCAGTGAGCTTTACTGACATTCTTGCAATAATTCAGAAATGAGAGCTGGACACAATCAAGGCAGCTCCTTCCAGCTGGGATGCCCGAGTTCATTACATACTCTGACAGCTAAAGTTACACTGCTAGCACTTTGCGTCTGTGAAAACCTACACCAGAGAGGAAAGGAGGACAACTTGAAATAGACACTTTTTTGTTGTTGTTATGGCAAGATAAACAGAACAGTTTATTTATGAAGGTTGCACAGTATGTAATAAACAGCTAAACTATTATTTTATTAGTCCTCTCCCCTAGGCTTGTTTCATTCATTCGATCTCTCTTACCACCTATTTACCCTCTCTTCCTTTCCTTCATGCTGTGTGATTACATAAGCAAGTAGATTATACTACACTTCCTTCCTATTCAGAAACTAACTACATCACCTTCATGGCATTATTAAGCTTCTCTGACCCTGCACACCTGAACCACTGCTGAGAGCCTGTAGAAATCATATCCGGTGTTGACTCTACCATCCAGACCATCACTGGAACAAACTGAACCCAAGAACAAAAAAATGATAGGGCAGGTGAAGTCCACAGAGAGGGCTTTTGCCCTGCAGACTTAAATGCACAGGTCAGAGCAGGTACTACTATACCATGTAAGATCTGACTTTATCTGCTAGCAAAAATGGCATCCAAAGACTCTCACCTTTGCATGAAACTATGTTCCCATCTGGATGAAAAGAACGCTCTCCGTTTTCTAATTTATAACCATCATTGCAGTAACACTTGTAGCTTCCTTCAGTATTCACACATCTTGCATTGCGACCACACAGCCCAGACTCCTCACATTCATCTATATCTAAAAATTCAGAGAAAAATATATGCACTTCGTAACAAGGGGTTTTTTTAATTAATTAATGTCAGACCCAAGCTTAAAACAAATACAGCATTCCATGAAGGGTTCTACACAGCTTCTGATGGCTCGTCTGGAAAACAAAGGAGCTTATCGTTGCCTGGTGTTCAAGCATCTGAAAGGACAAGACTCTCAATTTTATAGCTAGCTATCTTTTGAATTGTTTTACCTAACAAATAGTTTCCAATGTTATCTCCTTCTACAACAACCCCAGAAAAATCACATACCTGCAAATATCTTCACCAGTTACAACAGTTCTCTACTGTAACAAGGAACAGGCTAATATTCTACACTAAACACAAATAAAAAATTATGGGGGAACGAGAAGTATCATCTTATTTTCTTTAATCCAGCTTCTTCTTCTGGAAAGATTATTGTGACTGCGAAGCAACGATTTGTAACATAGCAAAGAATGCAAAATAGAGCTAATCATAGCCGTTAGAACCTAAATGTCAAATAAGTGTTTGCATCCACAGCAGAAAGTGCTCTGATACAGTATTAGAAAGTAAGTTTTGAAGCAACGGGAAAAAAAGATCTGTGCAATACAAAACTAAGTTCTGGATCCCTGGTGCTCAAGATTCTTTGTGACATCTACCTGTACAGTTTGTGCCATCATTGGGAATAAATGTCTTGTTGTTGTTGGAGGCTCGGTATCCATCAAGGCAAACACAGTAAAAACTTCCATGTGTATTATGACACAGGGTATGATTTCCACAGATCTTGCTAGCTCCAATCTGGCATTCATCTTTATCTGTTAACACATTTAAAACACATCAGAGAGAGACTTAAGAAATTAAGGGTATCCTCCCCTCCTCACTCATTCTTGTGTAACCAGACTTCCCCTTACTGTTTTTCTTTCTAAGTTATCTGGGGTGTAAACACTGCTAGTAAAGGCTAGAGTATTTAGACCAACAGAGGTTGTTGTCCCTGGATGAAACCATGAATAAAGTTTCATGACACAGCTTGAGTTGATCTAAGAGCTGCTAAAACCAGAGGGCCCTGCTCTCCGCTTCTGCTCTTCCTTACAGCATGCCCTGGCTGCAGCACTTGATGGAGCTTGTGCTGATCTTACCCAAGTCGCTCAACTGCCAGAGAATCAACATCGCAAAATAGGCAGCTTGTCTTCTCGCACAATAATGAGAAAGCTGAACTCTGTGCAGGGCCCTATTGGTGCCAGTGCTTGTGCAGGGAGGGGAAGAGATGGAGTGGAAAAGCTGAGAGGTGGAGGACCTTCCCCTTCAAGCAGTGGTAAGCTATCACACACACTAAGACACAGCATTTGACATCATCCTTTGTTTCATGTATTGATTTGTCACGTATGAGATAGTATTAAAGGGACACTATCAGCTACAGTAATAAAACAACACTGAACAACACTTTTCATGTAACAGACATTCACACTCAAGAAATCTGTGTATATATGCCCATTAAGAAGAGATCTTTGACTAATTAAACTAATTTTTAGTTACTTAGTCATCTGAGGTAACTGGAAATATCAGCAAAAATGCACTAATTTTACTTGTCAGTTTTATAGTCTAGTTTTCAGTTCAATGATGCATAGGCTGAAAAGAATAATAAAGTGAAGCCCACCATATTTAAATATTTTTTAATGAAGCTAGGATAAAAAACATTAAATAAATCCAATACATTATATTTTAAAAGTAAATGTTTGATAAAGCCCTACGTTTGCTAAGACAAAATTAATTTACATCCTTCATTACATAGCAGAAACTGAATAAAACAGTTAAGCAAGTAACTACAAAATGGTATTCCATCAAGTACAAGTAAGTACAGCTCACAGCTAGCCATCGGGAAAAAATAAAGGAAAAACAATCCACACATACTCCACATTTTGGAAATTCTGCCAGGAAATGACAAAGCTTTTACCATGTTTTGAAGAATCTGGTAATATCACTCCAGAAAGTACATTTCAGGAATATACACAGTTTCTTGCCTTTTTACAAACAGGCTGCCTACCTTGACAATGGGTTCTTCCATTGCCTACAAATCCATAGTTACAGATGCAGACGCTTTTTCCTTCAATTTGATGACATGTAGCATGAATGTGGCAAGTTGCACAGACATCTGAAATGGATCTGTTCACAATTGCTTTAAGAACAAAAAAAAGGACCACAAAGGTGGTCTGACATGGGTAACCAGCACAGAAATTTAAAGTGGAGACAAAATCCAGATAGACAAAATCCAACACATAGAAAAAAATCCCATCTCCTACCACCTTATTTTCAAACTTGCAGGAAAACCACAGCCACAGTATTCAGAGACCAAAGATAACAAAATAAACAGAAATGATTAAACAAAATAACTACACTGAACTGTTTTCTCCATCCATCTATTATCTGACAACAAGAAAAACATCTTTCCAGCAGTAATAAGGCTTACAAGACAGGTAGGTGCTGGTCTCTTCTCACAGGTAATTAATGATAGAACATGAGGGAATGCACTCAAAGCTGCACCAGGGTAGGTTTAGGCTTGACATTACGAAAAATTTTTTCACTGAAAGGGCTGTCAGACATTGCAATAGGCTGCCCAGGGAGGTGGCTGAGTCTCCAGCTCTTAATGTGTTTAAAGGTCGTTTAGATGTGGTGCTTGGAGATATGGTCTAGGGGTGTACTTGGTAGAGTAGGGTTGGTGGTTGGACTTGGTGATCTCAAAGGTCTTTTCCAACCTGAATGATTCTATGATTCTACGACATACAATAAATAAGACCTATCCAATATTACTAATCTTTTCTCCATAATAATTTTCTTTCCCTTTTGCCATCATTTCTGTTTCCTCATTTATTCTATTATTTTGTTACTATTAATTACACATAGATATTTGGGCTATTTATCAATCTATTTGTATGTTGTGTATCATCAACATGTATACGGTATAAATGCTATTCATAAAACCGAAGTCAAGAATGCTGCTAAGAGGAAAACGACTTAAAGTAATTTTAGAAATTAATTTGTATTAGAAGTAGTTCACCAGTGTATGATACACAACTTAATTTACTGTAATTTGATAGGGCTATAAAAATATACGAAACTAGAACAAAATATTAATTCACTCCCTTATTTGTATTCATACTTTCAGTGCATTATGTGCATTCGCTTCATTTTGTGTAAGCTCTTTTTGTTATCTTCACACGTGCACGGGCTTCCCAAACGATAAACCCCAGAATGGACAGCTTGAACGCAGACAAAGCATGTATATGCTTACACCATTTTTACATTTTTTAGAAATAACTAACACTGCACAAGCTGATGTTGTCTCATGATGCTGGATGTAGCAGTATGGAATTTCTTACTCTTTTAAAGACAGCCAAGATGGATAAGGATGGTGTGGTTCTTACAGAATGCAAATCCTACTGTGTATATAGCAGCTCTGGCAAAATTTTGCCTGCCTTTACTTGGTGCCTAAATACATAACTGTAGCTGGAAGGTGAAGGCATCTGAACGCTCTAGCCAGCTTTCTTCACGCATCAAATTTATCAGTGTGATAAAACTGCCCTTACACACACACACACTTGTTTCACCTATATTCACAGTGTGCTTCATGGGAAGCATCGCAGAGTCCTACTTTTAATTCTCAATTCTTTTATATACTTTTGTGTGCACGTTCCTAATAAGAACAGAAAACAAAAATGTCATGCAGGTCAGCATGCAATGGTAGCCAACGTAGACCAGAAAATTAAATTTAAAAACAGGCATGGTAGGATCTCTCTCGTGATAATTCAATCTTCTGATAAGACATGGGAGTGTCCTCCTCAGATTGCTGCTGAGTGAGATAAAAAATGGTCCCGACCCCCCCTTACTACTATGGATGAAACTTTATGACCTGTTTCTCCTCAACAGCACGCGATTTTTCACTCCGGCACTGAAAGAACCTCACGGTTCCAGCCCTACCCAGGCGCCCCCTCGCCCGCGGCTGCCGCCCAGGCCAGGCCCTCTCCCCGGGCAGGCGCACGACGCCGCTACCCCATCGACCTCACTGGACGGCGACGAGACGCACCGGACAGCGCCAAACATGGCGCCCCGCGAGCTGCGTCGGCCACCACCGCCGGGCGTCAGTAGGGCAGGTGCACACCGCCAGGCCGCAGTCCTCCCGCCGCCGCCGCCCTCACGGCCCGAGGCCCCGCCGCGGCCCTGAGCGAGCGGAGCGGGGCCGGGCCCGGAGAGGGGCCGCACTTACCCCGCCGCCGCCCTGAACACTGCAGCAGCGCCAGCAGCAGCAGGAGCGGTCCCACGGCCCGGCCACCCCGCGGGCTCATGTCCCTGCCGCCGCGGCCTCCGCGCCCCTTGGTGCTGGCCGGCCCCGGTGCCTCCGCATCCTCCCCGCGGGGTGGAGGGTGGGAGGGGACCCCGAGGGGAGGGCGAAAGGTCGCGGCCCCTGGGCCGAGGGCGTCGGGCCGCCCCGAGCGCCTGCCTCCCGGCGGGGCGGGGGCACCCGCAGGCGGCCCTTATCGTCGCCGCCGCCGCGCCCTCGGGCCCCCCGGCTTTCCCCTCAGCGAGGCCCCTTTCCTCCCTCGGCCGAAGAGCCCTTGCCCGCAAAAGCCTCTCTCTTTCCTTTTTTTTTTTCTTTTCCTTTTTTTTTTTTTCTTTTTTCTCTTCCCTCGCACAACCCCTTTCCTTCCCCGGGACACCGCCTCTACCCAGGCCAGGCGAGTGTCAAACCTGATAAGGGCTGTTGGTGGCTGTGGCGGCCGGCCCTCACCGCGGAGAGGGGGGAGAAGCGGAGGGAAGGGTTATGTATGATTCCTGCGAAAAGCGACTGGCAAGTTACAGCTATTCATATGTGGCAGCCGTGCTGCTCCTTGCCTGCCCACTGTGGGGTCCTCCTGCCCCGGCAGCACACGGGGCTGAGCGGCACCTCCCAGTTGATGTTGTTGGGTCTGGGTGGCAGCTCCTGGTTGATGCTGTTGGGACTGGGTGGCAGCTCCTGGTTGATGTCGTTGAGGAAGGGTGGCCACTGGCAGATCCTCGGGCCCGCTTGGGGCAATGGCACAGCCCTGCGTTTGGAAGGGGCCTCTGGGCCAAGCATAAGAAGGAACTGCTCGACAGCTCTGCTGGAGCTGTCTGCAGGCTTGCCTGAAGTTGGCACATGATGTACGTTGTGTAACTGTACACCACTCACCCTTGGTACTTGAAATTAAGTGACATTTTCACGCTGCAAGCCTTCGCCACAGGACAGGTGAATCCCAATTTTTTAGTCAGTACCAGCAGCACTGCCTGAAGAGTTTCCTGCTGCAGAAAAATAGTACCATGATCCTCATTCAGGTCTGCGAGGCTGAAGTTTAGAAAGCTGTATAAACTTGTATTTATTTACAAATACTGTTGGCCAGTTATCACAACTACAACAGAATGGTGCCAAAGAGATGAATGGGGGAAGCCTAACACAAAGGTAGATTTAAGCATCTTTGATATGCTCTAATGAGCTTCCTGAAGAAGTTTTGCTCGTGTGCTATGTTGGCTTAATGCTAACACAGTTCAGTCCTCCATCACAATTGCATTTAAGTGACATAACCTGGTCTTTTAGTGCTGTGTTATAACAAAAAGACCAAACAATCTGTGTCTGATTTCAATGGAAACAAAACCGAGTTTCATAAAACTTATCAGCTTCATTGATTATTTGCTTTTATTTATGTAAGTTGGCATCATCTTTTAGGCTCACCCAGCCGTCAACAAGGCACCAAGTAGCCGCTTGCTCACTCCTATGTGACCCCCGCTCAGTGGGATGGGGAGGGGAAAATAAACCCAAAAGCCCCAAGAGTCAAGACAAAGGACAGGGAGGGCTCACTCACCAGTTATGGTCACAGGCAAGAGACAGACTTAACTTGAGGATAGCAACATAAATTTAATTCAAACACCACCGCAACCAAGGATAATGAGAGATACAACCACATCTTAAAAGCACCTTCCCCGCACCCCTCCCTTGTTCCCAAGCTCAGCTTTGCTCCTGATTTCTCTCCCTCCTCCCCACAGCAATGCAGGGGGGCAGGGAATGGGGGTTGCGGTCCGTTCATCACAAGTTGTTTCTGCTGCTCCTTCCTCTTCAGAGAGATGGGGCCTCACAGCCCTCCCCTGCTCCAGCGTGGTTCCCTTCTGTGGGCTGCCATCATCCCAGCAGCAGAATGCTCCAGCATGATCTTGCTTGGAGTCACGGGCTTCTTCAGGTGCAGCTATCTGCTCTGCCATGGGGTCCTCCATGGGCTGCAAGTGGGCATCTGCTTTTGGGATAACACACCACAGATGTCAGTACTGCATATTTCTGTCTTAAATTACTGAAAGTGGAGAGATGCATTCTCAATGGTGGCGAGTAGTTCATTGCTATAAGGAATGATTCAGAGCAGAATTGTTCTGCACAATGTGTTAAAAATTATTTGGAAATTACATTTTTTCTCTCCCGAGTTGCAGACCCACTAACTGCAATTTCTACTGTTCCTTTCATAAAAAGAAGGGTGAGCAACTGTTTAGAATTATAAACACCTCACACCGCAAACAGGAAAATATTTTTGGCAGTAAGCCTGAAGAAATATATCATTGTATTTTTGAAGAGAACAAGTTAAAAAATAGAATATAAGTATTCTTTTCAGAAAGTAACAAGGAAGTGCATCAGTTGAAGAAAATGCAGAATCTAGACTGAAACAAACCTTGTTATTTTATTTCAGCCGCCAATCAGCAGCTGTTTAAGATGTACTTCAGTACTGAATAATTAAACTACATACAAAGGCTACTTTAAATTATGTGTATGTTGTTTGCATATCTAAATTCAAAGCACAGTCATATGAAATAAGTGTGAAAAGGATGTTGAGAGGTCATCTATTCTGGTTTTGTGCTCTGTGACAAGATTTACTCTACATAAATGATCCTGACATACTTGTCTAACCTGCTCTTTATAGTGACAGTGATGTAGAATTCACAGCATTCCCAAGCAACCTGTTCCAATACTTCGCTCTCTTTGTAATCTGAAAATGGAAATCTATGGTTCAGCATCACTTTTTTTTTAAATTGTTAAGTCTTTTTTTTTTGTTTCACTACAGACTCCCAACAGCCTTCATGATCTGGACCAAGGTTTGATTCAGCCACTGAAATGAGTCACTGATCATTTCTGCTCTGAGGTCACCCGCCCAAGTCCTGAACTAATTTAATTAGAGAGGCAATTAGAGATTTAGGAGGGTAAGACAGATCAGTGTCCCAACATGCTGATCTACAGTTTAGGCAAATTTAGTTTATTTCATACAAAAATCTGTCTAATGAAAATACAGGATAATATCCACATAGATTTTCTGTTCTGGATAGGATAAGGTTTTTAATCTTTTCACTGCCAAACTTAAAAGGACGTAGTTTGTAATTACTATGTTTCCTTTGTCCCTAATAGCATTAAATCTCACTAACCAGAAGACATCTGCACCAGTATTTCTCTTCTTTGTGATAAGAAAACGGTTGTGATGGTCAAAGTAATTTAATTCATCCAGAGACACTTGGAAGTTTCCTGTGCAGTTTTTCCTTGCAGCTGTCTAAATGGAGATAATTGAAAATCAGAAAGGCAAGCAGGATTAAACATCTCCTCACCCGTCTGTATTTGTTCTGTCTCCTTTGCAGACAGTGAATGTCACTATGTCATCTAAATCCCTTTCTTTTTGTAATGATGTTTTGCATAGATTACACTACTTATTCTGACATATAAAGACAAAATATTTGATACTAACGGCCCTTTTAGCAAACAGATTTTTAAAAACACAGCAAACATCTTCAGCTAGAGTGAATAAATGTAATTCATCCTTGTTAACAGATCACTCAGCTAATTCACAATGTAGTTGCATTCTTGAACAGCTTGCTATCGAGCACTTCTTTCCAGCTGGCAATGCAAAGAGTAACTGCAACTTGATGGAAGGTACCCTCCATCTGAATTCTGCCCCTCTTGCCTATTTAAAACAAGTCAGATTAATAACTGGTTTCTGGTTATCCATTTAATTTCCAGAATAAGCAACAGCAGTTATTGAAGCAGAAATAACTGAAAAATTGGCTGACCCTCTTCAGCTTCTGCAGAAAATGCTTCAGTAAATATTGCACAGAAGAAAAGCATTCTCTTGTAATGAATTTTGCTACAAAGGAAATATTACCACTCAAGTTGTTTGCAGCATTTCTGTCTATACTCTCAGGCGCCCCTATGCCATTGTCTCAACTTATGACAAATGAAGTCAAGATGAAAAAAAGAAATGTGATTTCCGCAAAAGAACTAGAGCGAGAGATACCTGAATTTGAACCTTAAATATTGAATGCTTCTATACAATTACCCTGGAGGATAGGCTTTGGATGAAACAGACATCAGAGCATGTCGTATACATCTCATAGCAAGAGTATGGTAGGTGATAAAGCCTGCTGACAGTTGCTGCTAATCAGAAAAGCAGTTCTACAGAGCAAAAGGGCTGCTATCTGTGGGCTTTAGCATTGGAGTAGGAGCCCAAACTGAGTTTTGCCACAAACTCACTGTGACCTTTGATAAGATAACTGCTTTCTACCTCTCTCCGCTTCTGCTTCCCACAACTAAGTGTGAAACAGGATAATATTCCTACATAGGTGTGTTCATACATAATACCATAAAAGTGGGTCTGAGATGATGCAATGTAAACTTCTCTGGTTGAAGCTTTCATGTCACTACAATCTGCAACAATTTTTAAACCACAAGGACTCAGCATCAATCCGTTTATTGGGTAAGATCCTAATGTAATGGATCTTGGAGTATCATGTGAGAAGGTTACTGACTAGTCATTGCTTCTGATTGTTCCATGCTGTTATATACAAGCCATGTCTTTATTTTGCAGGCTATGCTGATTGAAGGCAATAGTTAAGAGGAGTGAGGCAGAGAGTCATAAAAGAGAAGTGGAGAAAAAAGAGAGTAACAGCACCCCCTTCACAACACTATTTTTTTTTTTTAATAATGTATGATTTTCTGATCATCCAGATAGATGCACAGTCATCTTTTCCTTTCTGATCCTAGCACACCTGCTAAAATCAGAAGAGAAGAAACGAGCTTAATGCTTCCTTCTCTTCCAGGCTCCCCAAGCTAAGCCATAGGGTGCTGGCCTTACTATAGCAGCTGCATAAAACTTAATAACAACTTAGAGCTAAGGCAACCATTAATGATATATTCTTTGATAGTTACAGGAAGAAAACCAAATCCCACTGTGTTATCCTTCTCTCACTGTTACCCTTGCTATATTTTAGGGCAAGATCAGTCTAGAAGTGCTATAATCATTAGATGGGAAATATGGCTATATTTCTATGGTTGTATTACAAACTATATTATTTATGAAAATAGAAAATTCCATACACACATCTCATGAGATGGGAAAAACAAATACTAGACACTCTAAATGAAACAGTTCTCTTCAAGCTGTTCTGGCAGCTGGAGGTCTTTTCCCACAGCTTCTTTTCCTACAGACCAACTGTATTTTGTAACCTGGCAATCTCATATTTGCATCAACACTGTGTAGTGGGAAAGAAGAGGGGAAGTAAACACCCTGATCTTCAGTCCCTGTGTTTGTAAGCAATTCAGCTTTCACATGCTGTTTATCCAGTTTAAAGAAACTGTTATTATCTCAAATAGAACGCGCCTCAAGTTACTCTGTTTTTAGACTCTGGGAACACAAAGCCAGCAGGATGAGTTAGATTTCAGATTCAAAAGAATATGCATTCATTTTTGGCAGACAAAGAGAGAGTGCTTTTGTTTGGTTTCAAAAATAGCTCTGCTCTTTGGTCTTCCAAAATTCAATTAGATGTAACTATTCTTTCTACATTTACTGGTGATCAGAAGAGAAAAAAAGCCTGAGTGATGACATTCGTATTTTGTCATGAATTGTAGTAAAGATGCAAGACTGACGTTTCTAGGGAAATAAAAGGTCACTTAGTCTTTTTTTTATACTAATTGTGAAGCTGACAGCCCCATTTATCTTCAAATAATTTTCAATATTCCCACAAGACTCTTCAAGACTATCAGTAATGCTGCTATCCAGAAACTGATTTGCAACATGAGACCACTTGCCACAGTAATTAAGGGTTGAATTCTGTCTAGTACTGAACATTTGTTGTTGCACCACAAAAATACAGTAGCTAAATGACAATATCATTGACCTTTAGTGGGATTTTGTCTACTACCTGCTTCTTCCTACCAAGAAGAGAGTATGTGGTAGTCAATAGGACCTAAATAAAAACTAGGGATCAGAGATATGTGCAAAGATGATGAAAAATTCTCTATAAAAGCAAAAGAAACTATTTTGAGGATAGGTGTTCTCATTCTAAAAGGTCCTAAAAATTTCGAGGTAAAGACTCACACAACTAGCTTAGTCAATTGCTCCATTTTATATGACTCAAAGTTTGGGAGATTACTGTACATCTCTGATAAAGGATCTATATGTGAAAATGCATTTTTGTATGTACTGGCTTTGGAACACTGCTTGTCAAACCATAAAAACACAAATATTTGATACAAGTATTTTTTTTAAAGCACTGTCTAGGATTAAAATATTCCCAAATATTAAGAAATTTCCAAATTAAGATCTTTTCAAAATGAAACTGTTCTTTAAATTTAATCATCTCTGTTTTAATCTGAAAACTTTGGCAGAGAAGTGTCACTGTGGATGGCACAATAGCTAGGAAACAGGAAAAACCTATCTGAAACAAAGCCATTGCTTAATTGTGATCAGTGTTGCGGTGAAATGTTTGAAAAAACAAAGCATTACTGGCAGAAAAACACTCAGAAATGTCTGTGTATTAGAAGCATAGAAACATCTATAGGCATTATTAACTTATCTTTTGCCTAAGGCAAAATAGCTGCATCTTGGAAATCATGAGATTTAGAACTAACCTGCTCTGCCTTTATAGTTTGGGTTTTGTTTGTTTTTTTTTTTTCCTCTGTGTATATAAAAAACACACCTTAACAACAACCTGAGCATTTCATTGCAGGTTATCACAAAATTAAAACATAGTGCATATTAACTGTGCTTTTCTAATGGTCTCTGAATGAGAGATTTATCCAGCACAGCATTTCTCAAACAGCAGCTTTTCCAAATCTCGGGAATCCAGATTTTTGAACATATTTTTCACTCAGAACAACAACAAAATAATTTTAATCAAACCAGTTCAACGTTCACTTATACCTGGTGATTCTTTTACACTTATGATTCTAGAGACAATTATGCCTAAAGTGAACACTTGGACCTATAGTAAATATTTAAGACCCAGAATCAAAATTTTGGGCATGTTTTAAACTTGTGCAGCTTGTCTTCCTGAGGAATACATGGCCAACCTGAATTCTAGAATATTCCCTCAGAACTAGAATCATAGAATCATTCAGGTTGGCAAAGACCTTTGAGATCATCAAGTCCAACCACCAACCCTACTCTACCAAGTACATCCCTAGACCATATCTCCAAGCACCACATCTAAACAACCTTTAAACACATTAAGGGATGGTGATTCAACCACCTCCCTGGGCAGCCTCTTGCAATGTCTGACAGCCCGTTCAGTGAAGAAATTTTTCCTAATGTCAAGCCTAAACCTACCTTGCTGCAGCTTGAGTGCATTCCCTATTGTTCTATCACTAATTACCTGTGAGAAGAGACCAGCACCTGCCTCTCTACAATGTCTCTCAGGTAGCTGTAGAGAGCAATAAGATCTTCCCTCAGCCTCCTTTTCCTAAGACTAAAGAGCCCCAGTTCCCTCAGCCACTCCTCATAAGACCTGTTCTCCAGACCCCTCACCAGCTTCGTTGCCCTTCTCTGGGCACGCTCCAGCACCTCAATGTCTTTCTTGTGTTGAGGGGCCCAAAACCGCACACAGCATTTGAGGTGTGGCCTCACCAGTGCCAAGCACAGGGGCACGATCACCTCCCTGCTCCTGCTGGCCACACTATTGCTGATACAGGCCAGGATGCTGTTGGCCTTCTTGGCCACCTGGGCACACTGCTGGCTCATGTTCAGCCGGCTGCTGACCAGCACCCCCAGGTCCTTTTCTGCCGGGCAGCTTTCCAGCCACTCATCCCCAAGCCTGTAGCGCTGCATGGGGTTGTTGTGGGCCAAGTGCAGGACCCGGCACTTGATCTTGTTAAACCTCATACAATTGGCCTCCGCCCATCGATCCAGCCTGTCCAGGTCCCTCTGCAGAGCCTCCCTACCCTTGAGCAGATCAACACTCCCACCCAATTTAGTGTCATCTGCAAACTTACTGAGGGAGCACTCTATCCCTTCGTCGAGATCATTGATAAATATGTTAAACAGAAGTGGCCCTAGTACTGACCCCTGTGGAACAAAATTACTTGGACAAGGCAGCCAGTAAGCATACAATACATCAGGAGCTACTTTTCCTAGACTACTTTTCTGACCTTGTAATTAAAACACACTTTAGAGTTGCAGAAGAGGCATTGCAATTGGTTTTGGTCATGTGCAGTATTTCTCTCAATTACGAAGAAGGAAACAAATGAAACTTGTCTAAATCCACAAAATATCCATAGATTAATCTCAGCAAGAAATCAAAATTCGTCACTGTCAGTTGTAAACTTTAAATCTGTAGGCAAAAATAGTCCATACAAAAAAGTAATCTTTACCTTGCAAAATGTATAGAAAACCAACAAACAGATACTGTCCCCTGCTCCCCACAACAAACATTGACATGGGCAATATATGGCTACTGTGCATCTCTAATAAGTAGTTAATGAGCTATTCCCACACTTAATCCTCTTTTTGCCTTCTTGAAGAACTCTCTATACACCAGAAGAATTTGAGATTTAAATAATCTAAGTCTGTGGGAACGAAATGATGACGGCCTATTAGTCCTGCACTAGGCTGAGTATTTTGTTCTTGCTAAGTTCTATGTCAATTCACTGTCTAATTACAATTACAGAATTTTTTATTTCATATCCATTTGAAGTAAATCTATTTCATATGTGACGTTATACAGCTACATAAATCAAATACCCTAATTTATAACTGTCCTATGGCCTCCCATGTAGCGAGTTCAAAAGCAACTCCCACAGAAGGGATTAAACTTCTATTCCATGCCCATAATAACAGCCCTTTAAGAGCCGAGGATTCATACTTAAGTCCTCTCACTAAGAGTGTGTGTTGGAGCAGATTTAGGACAGCCTCCTGTTGCTTGTCCAAGCCCATCTGTCTCCCCGACCGCTCACCTGATCAGGGTGAGATTCCGTAATTGTTTCACGATGAGGTGCGCACCTTCCTTTTCTCTCCTCCTTCCTGGTAACTATGTGAGTCACCACTTAGCGACTGGGCGGATCGCTGATACTCTTTTTATCTTTTTTTTTTTTTTTTTATTATTCCGCTGGGGCAGCAGATCTCTTTCGGTCGGCCTTCCACCCTCTTCCTCTCCAAGTCTTGCAACTTTGTTCTGAGGAATCTGAGGGTCCCTGTTCGGGCGCCACTTGCGGGAGCTGCGTGAGGACACTGACG
This sequence comes from Leptosomus discolor, assembly GCF_034619465.1. NCBI lineage: Eukaryota > Metazoa > Chordata > Aves > Leptosomiformes > Leptosomidae > Leptosomus > Leptosomus discolor. The sequence continues at coordinate 23,868,239 of NC_141419.1, forward strand.
CGATCAATGTGATCTAACAAGTGAACCTTTATTTCCGTGTTTCCAGTGCAATTTATAACCCTCGACCACACCCAATAAATACTGATTGGCTTCATCGCAAATAACAGCCCATAGTCCAGCCCGATTGGCCACATTGCGAGTCATGTTCAAGTCACGTTCACAGATGTTCACACCCATCTTCTTCAAGAAATTAAAACTGTGTCATTAATGGCGGCTGTCTCTTCTCCTGCACCTGCAAGATGTTGATGCCCCCTGCACCGGAAGTTGTTTATGCTTTCAGCAGTGCCGGTACGTCCCAGCTCGGATTCTCTGGAAAGGCTGGATTGTTCACATGTCCCTTATTTCATAGATGTCCTCCCACAGTCCTAATAATATAGCACTGTGTATTAACACAGCATTAAGGTCCAAGTAAGTGGTTTTACGCTTCTTTACAGTCTTTAAAATACCAGGGGGTGTTAGGCTGAAGGTACAGTCCCATCATTAGGAGAGTAAGTGAGAATATACGTATATTTAAGTTTAGCAGTGTAGTTTTTTAGATTGGCCCCTAGACTTCGAAAGGGAAAAGAAAAATCAAGATGAGTCAGCAGGATTTCTGAACTTGCTTTCGGAATCATAATCAAGTTTATTGTTTCTATGCAATTGATCTGCAAAGATATCAGCAATTTTCCTGTAAGATTACATGAGACAGTAAGTGACTGAGATATCCCAGGCAAGACAGGATGTTGTTGCTAACTTCTTATGGTTATGTCAGACCCTTCAGAAGTAGTTTCTTCCTTATCTGTTTGCCTGCAGATGAGTGGCAATAATGACTGAAAATATTTTTCAAGGATCTTGATTAAAATCTGAATGCATCAAAATAAAAACTAAGTGAAAAGTGTCATCTTCCCATAATATACAGTTGGGAGAATGTAAGCCTCACAGAATAAGCAGCTTGCATAACGGCTAAAGGTGAAGATATACAGTGATTTGAATACCTTCCTCAAAGAAAAACAATTTACACAAGCAGCAGTCATAGTCTTGCACTGAGTGCTGAATAAAGGGCTCTATAAAGAGTTCCAGGAATTTTTTGGGGGCTCTTACAAGCACATATAGCATGCCCTGAAGGTGAAATTAGCCCAGGCCATCTTATGCCAGGCAGGCTGTAACCAACAGTGCCAACCCCGAGCAGAAAGAAAAAAAAAGACATTTAAGCCATAACAAGTCTTAGCATCAGGAAGCATCGTGTTGTATTACCTTTTATATCCCTGTGGTTGAATTAACATTGAAAGATCTTATCACAGGAGATGTTTAAACTCAAGAACTCAAATAGCGTTGTTTACTGTTGAAATGTAAGGCACTTAACAATTGGGATAGGTCTCCTATCAAGATCTTCAAACAGTTCAGTATCTGATAGTCCAAGGAAGGCTCTGAGAAAGAGGGTAAGCTTATTGCAACACAGACAGGAACAAGTGTGAACCCATTGTTCTTTTGACAGGATAATTAAAGCTTCAGCATTATGCAATATCCTTTGGTCAGCCCTCTTTCAAAGGTTCTGGAGGGAAAAAAAAGCCAAACAAATAAACAAACAAAAAACCCTCACAAAACCCTCAACAAAAACTATTATAGACCCTTCATCATGTAAGTAATATGCACACACAAGAGAACTGGTTAAACCATGGCTGGAAAAACACTTTACACAGCACATTCATTGCAGGTACTACAGAAAGCATGCTTTTGCTTCTCAACCTAATAATTTTTAACACTTGCATTTAAAGGTAAGTTTTTCTCAGATGGAAACTGACTAGCTGTACTTGAAGAAGACTGGAAATAAAACAACTGGACCTAAAAGCGTTACCCTGATAAACTAACTTAGATTAAGCAGCAAAAAATAAGGAGTGGGAATGATCACTAACTTGAGACTAAAGTATTACTCTCCTTACAAGAGCTCTTCTGAAGTCAGGCAACTCATGTTGCTACCCTATACTGCCCTAAAGAGGTTTGTCCTCATTGTCAATGGACGATTTCTCTTGGTTTTTGCAGCATCTGAGCTGAGTTTATGGTTGACAGCAAAGGCATTGGTCTGGAAACGGTCTCTGGTAGGATTCACTTCTCTGAGGTCTCTTTTCCCCTCTGGTTCTACCTCCCATCATTCCTCTCACCACATGACTTCCACTTTCACATCTTTTGTTTGGACATCCTTGTACTTGCCTGCTACACTTGGAAGAACTCAAGGCCAAATATCCAAGCACACTTAAGAAAATCCAAGAGAGGATTTTTATTTTATTTTTAAAGCAATGTTATCCCGTTTCCAGTTCTGTAAATGGGTGACCCCTAGGGTTGTAGAGTAATGTTCTGGGGATGATCCAAACCATATGAGATCTTATCTGCTGGCAAATGCCCTTTTTATTTCAGCTTGCAAGCAACAAAACAAGTTCTGGTATCAAAAATTTTATATCCATGCTACTTAGAAGTGATTTTTCATTTTCTAAGATGGATATTTATATTAAGTACTTAGGGAAACATAATTACTTGTGATTATATTACAGGGGTACAAGAACACCAGACAAGAATTTGAGATGGGATTTATTTTTTTGAGGAAGGGGAGAAGATGACAGGTAGGAGTTCTACTCTCCTATCACACTTCCTCAGGCAGACTTGGCCAAACAAAGCAGTCAGATTTTGGCCACGAAAAGCTAGCATTTTCTCCAGAATGCTCATAAAATATTTAAGTATCAAGGACAAAATCAAGAGTTACACTTGGGGACTACATATCTAGCCTTTGGGAAAAAAAAAAGCATTTTGCTGAAAGCTTCAATCCAGTCTAAAACTGAATTAGATTTTTTTCCCCTAGAAAAGCATCTACATTCAGAGATTGGTAATAGCATAGTTTACACTAAATTTGTTCAGTGGTCTAGTCCCAGCCTTGAGATATAGGCAGTCATTAAGCACCTGTGTGAGACTTCAGATTAAGATCTGCTAGGCTTGGACTCAGTGGCAGACAATTAAATCTGTGCCAGACTGGCTAAGAACTTTTGCACAGAAAGAGGGACTTCACTCCCCACATCACTCACATACTTTATCTATTGCTTTAGACTACTACCTGTTTACCATCAATTCTGAATTTTGGATGCAAGAATAAAAGGGTCTAAATTAGTCTTGTGTAACACACAGAAGGACAAGCAGAACAGTATGAAAGAAAAGCAATCAGCAAGAAAGTCCTCTGAGATGAGAATTTATACCCTGTTCAGGGGAAAGTTCAGGTGCTATTGAGCTTCAACTGTTGTTGAAGATGTGCATTAGTCCTCTTAAAATACTTTTGATAGAAAAAACTTTTGCTTAGATGGCCACATACGCTATAGAAAAACCCCATAAAATAAGACATATTAGACAAATAAAAATAAGACAAAATAGCTGCACAGTTATAAGACAAGAAAAAAAAAAAAACAAAACAAACCAATAGGCAAGAACGCAGAAAATTTGAGAGAGTACAGCTGTAATGCCATTTATTAAAAGGCATGATACAACAACTAGAGTTAGGAAGAGAGTTAGGTATAGATACCAAGTAATCAGCAGATACATTGACCTAAAAGAAACAGAATATACTGCAGCATAAACAAAATCAAAATAACCATGCACTAGACAGTCAGAAAATAGGTTTCTTTAATATTACATCTTCTTTGCAGTTTTAACTGTCAACAGACATGGAATCCTTTTTATGCAATGCCACAAAATGTTTACGAATGAAAGCCGTTCCTCACTAAAGTATACAAGATAATTGTATCTACCTGGACTTTAGCAAAGCCTTTGACACCATCTCCCACAGGATTCTCCTAGGAAAGCTGGCGGCTCATGGCCTAGAGAGGTGCACACAAAGCTGGGTTAAAAACTGGCTGGACAGCCGAGCACAGAGAGTGGTGGTGAGTGGAGTTCAATCCAGCTGGGGCCTGGTCACAAGTGGTGTCCCCCAGGACTCAGTATTGGGACCGGTCTTGTTTAACATCTTTACTGATGATCTGGATGAGAGGATTGAGTGCTCCCTCAGTAAGTTTGCAGATGACACTAAATTGGGTGGGAGCATTGATCTGCTCAAGGGTAGGGATGCTCTGCAGAGGGACCTGGACAGGCTGGATCAATGGGCAGAGGGCAATTGTATGAGGTTTAACAAGGCCAAGTGCATTTCCAGAGAAGGGCAATGAAGCTGGAGAAGGTCCTGGAGAAGAGGGCTTATGAGGAGTGGCTAAAGGAACTGAGGTTTAGTCTGGATGAGGCTGAGGGGAAACCTTATTGCTCTTTACAACTATCTGAGAGGAGGGTGTAGTGAGGTGGGGGTCAGTCTTTTCTCCCAAGTAACAAGTGATAGATGAGACGCAATGGCCTCGAGTTGCACAATGGGAGGTTTAGGGTGGGTATTAGGAAAATTTTCTTTACTGAAAGAAAGTCAAGCAGTGGAACAGGCTGCCCAGGGAAATGATGAGTCACCATCCCTGGAGGCGTTCAAAAAATGTATTGATGTGGCACTTTGGGTCACAGTTTAGTGGGCAGGGTGGTGTTGCATTGACAGTTGGACTTCAAGATCTTAGATTAGTGATTCTATGACTGTGGGGTTTTATTGAAAAAAATTTACACATCCATTTGCTCTCCACACTTTTTGCCAGGTTTAAAAAAAAAGAAAACATGATGTTGCAAATATTCATAGCATTTTCCTGTGTTGGATGAACATTTTTTATAAACTGAAAGGGAACTTTTATGAACAGATCATGTAAAATGAAGGAATGTCAGCAATTCTTAGTCATGCTTTGTGTGTCTTGAACATAGTACTAAAAGTAGTCCATTAACCTTTTGCCTTATCTCACACCATTTGGTTGACATTATGATCTAATTTTCCACGGTGTTTCATCCACCAAGAGTAGTCTCAAGTAAAGGCCCCTTAAGTAAAGGCCCCTTTGCATTGAGTCTTCCCATTAGGAAGGAGGAGGAGAGAAAACACAGGTTTTCCACAAAATGTCTCGGTACATCCAGAACATCAGTCTTTGGTCAGAGGTGATGTTCTGATGCAAGATCTGCTTGGTTAGCAACCTTTGTCTAGTGCTGCTGCAGTTCTAGGGTGAACTTTTGCAGCAAGTGGAAATATATTCAAAAATAATCAGAAAATACTTAAAATGAGCTAAGTACTAAGTGGTGGCTTCCTACTCATAAATAATTCAGTTTCCAAGAACTGAAAAATCCTGTGATTTTTCCTGTGATAAAAAAATGAAAAATCCTGTGATAATATCAGAGTGCTAAGGTAAAAATCTTTCTTCATTTATCAAGAAGTGTTATGCTTGGATTCCTGCATATTGCAGTGCAAAAGAAAAAAAACTGGAATGGTAAAGGCAGAGGGATAGTTAAATCTGTATTGAAATAGTTGTAATTCACTTCTTGTATAGTTAATGGACAACATTCATTTTTAACAACATAAACACACAATTTCCAGGCAGAAAAAGAGTATTTATTGTACTTAATACAGCAATAGATAAGAAAATATCCTACATGTAAAACTACTGAAGGCACATAAGCTTTGGTCCAATTTTATTCGTGTCCCCCATCCTCCTGGAATAAAACCCTGAAGCTAGATAAATACCTTAGAAATTTTCCACTCTTTCTTGAAATAACTCACAATTCCCAACTGTTAGGATTTGCTTTGAAAAGAGCAGGCAAACAGTCTTGTATATAGCAAACATACCTTCAGAAGACAATTAGAAGATAAAAGTTGGAAGAAAAAAATTCTATGCAATCTGACCAGTATCCTTTGAGCACAATGGTAACGACACTGATTCTGGTAGTTCTGCTCTAGTTAACAACATAGCAGACCAAAAGTAAAGGCAAAACAATGCTTTTTGTAAGCAGTTGACCTCTCATTTGAAATACAGCAGTATAAGCTAACAGTACACAATGACAAGTAGTAGGTCCACATTGCTTACAAAAAAAAGCACTTATCACTTTCTTACAAACACAATTGGAGAAGGGCAAGGTATTTGATCACACAAACCACACTGGCAGTATTCTCAACAAAGATGAGTAGTGTTCTCTGCATATACAGGCTTGCCATCTGTAGTCAGAAAATGTCATATATAGGGAAATCTCCTTAGATATGTGGAATATCTTGGGTATAAAAAAGAACCTCAGTCCATCAGTGCACAAAAAAATGAAACTGACAGGACCAGCAGACAAGGCAACCAAGTCAAATTAAGAATCAAATTTTCATGAATTTGTTCTGATGTTCAAACACATTTGAAGAAATTCAAAGAAACAAAAGTTTTACCATTATGCAACAAATCACTAGTAAATTGAAAAGGCACTAAGCTGCCCCTGTGTTGTTAAAAAGGCCTTACTATGTTTTGAACCAAGTGTGCAGCCATCAATAAAAAAAAGTGGAGGTAGAGGTAGCCCAGAGCTGATTTGCGGACTTCACATACACAGAGAACTCTACTCTCAACCATTTCTAGTGACTGCAATCAGGATATATCCACTAGTGTTTTAGAGTACAAGTTCTGCGTTACACTATGCACGTTTCCAGGCACTTCACAGATTATTTAAACAGAAATTAAGAACCTATATTAAAGAAATTATGAACCTATCTTTAACAACTTAAGGCTACAGTATAGAGACAATGGATCCAGAATGCATGTACTGCTTCTGATATTACATGTGCCAATAGTAGCTCTCAAATTTAAGGTTCCTTTTTTCCTGCTTTAGAGTTACATTCAGATCTAACATGATTCCTCTCCTCCGTAGCTGTAATTCTTAAGAAAAATGACAAGGCATATTTTATGGATAATGGCCTAGTATTATCAAACCAATTTATATGCAGTAAACAAGGAACATTCCCAGTCCAGCAAGATTCTTTTTAACTGATATTCATGTGACTATGAACATGGTAAAACACAGACATGAGTTAGAATTAAATATCTTGGTGAAAATGGGCCTATGCAGATGAACAAGCCTGGTTACAACTGCACTTTGTTAAAATCATAAGTGTGGAACTTTTTAATATGGTGCTCTGGACTACACAATTACATCTTTTCATGAATTCAGAAGAAAAATATTTGGTTTCAAACTTCAAACTGAATTAGCTATTTCAGAAAGGACAAAATGGAAAGACTATCTCAAATCCCAAAGATAATATTGTCTATCTTTCTAAGCCAATTTAACTTTTCAGTAAATAGTACATTCTGAATGTTTATTTATGTTGTACAGCACTTATTATAGCTACATACGTATTTAGTCAGCATTTTATCTACTGTCAAATAGCATACTTTTGTGGCAGTTATAGAGATCTGGCACCATCTTTACTATGATTGGCTGCTGCACTTCTAATTAATTTGCATACATTAAAAGAAAACAAGTTAGTATCTTGCTGATTTTGCAAAAATAATTCAGAGAGAGTATCTGAAAAAGCTTCTTCCAGGATGCTCAGATCATGGTAGAAACACATCGTTTCTTTTGGAAAGAAAAAAAAATCATACAATTCACACAAATTAATGAAAAACCAAAATGAGGAAAAAGTTGTGGAGTAGTTAGAAGTAAATAAATGCTATGTTTGAGTGGAATATGTCTTTAAAAGGTGGTTAAGTAAATACTAGAAAGAAAAATCTCTTAAATGAAATTTAACTTTTTAAGATACAATCATAAGTCACTAGAATTCATGTGTACTTTCAACACCAAAACTAAGGGGTCATCTCAGCTCATTCTCCAAAGAGAAATGGAACATTCAGTATCAAACATTTTTTCATACTTAGGAAGGAAAGAATTATAGATCTTAATTACTTGAAGTTTAATACTGGGAGAAAAATGCAGGAACCCAGAAGAAAATATTCTGATACAGCCAGCCTCTCAAAAATTTAGATAGTGCAGAAACTGGAGTGAATTTCCTGTTTGGTCTTTCTGTATAGGTTTTTTTTTTTAGTGGATTTTTCTGAGTATGAATTTTTTTCAGCCAAGTACTGATATGAGACAGCTATAACCAGATGAATTTGAAGAATGAATCCCTACATGATTATACCATGAGTTAAACCCCGTTCCTACCTCTATGCAATCTCTATACAAAAGCACACGACTAGCACTAAAAGTATCTTTACCAAAAAAATATTTTGAAGTAGCGAGGAAAACATTTCCAAGAAGGCCAAGAACAGCATTTTCAGAAAGTCCACAACATGTTTTTCAAGATACTCCAGGTGAAACTCTAAGCTATTGTATCATCAGCACGTAGTAAGGCACATAAGAAAATAAGTAAATATATCAGTAATTTAAGTATTAGACATTATAGTGGTATAAAAAACTCTTGAAGTTTAATTTTTTTTGCCCCCAAAGATGACCTTGACAAAAATAACTTCTTAAAAACTTGTCAAACCATCATAGACCTGAGTATTTTCTATAAGATTGTAAACACTTTATTCTTTAAAGAAATAAGTGTAGAAATTCTTTGAAATCAGGACTATTTTCTTGTCTTATTTTCTCCAAAGTACTATTATACATCACTTCATGGTAAAAATAAGACAAACTTCTATTTCATGGTTATGTCAAGCTAAGCCTCTAATACCACACCTTGAGGAAACTTGTCAAATATCTCTCACCCCACAGAGACAAAGCATTACCTTTTCTCTGATAATGTAACCCATGTTAACAGCACAGACTTTTTGGTTTTGAAAAAAGTTATTTGCAAAGATTTGCCAAAGTATGAACACACCCTGGTAACATAAATACTATTTAGAGGACACTCACAGTCAATGCTTGCTTTTCTTCAAGAAATTCAAGAACTATTTCACATTCAAATTAGTGTTTAATCTGTATAGAGTAGATTTACCGTTTTGTTAGAGATACTCTTTTGGTTGGTATGTTTTAAAAGCACTCTGAAGTGTTTCGTAAGGCTGATTTTGACAAAAGCTAAAAGGATGTTCTCAAATTATAATTTTAAGCAGGAAATTTGATGATAAATATTGTTGTTAAAGCAATTTCCCAGGAAAATCTTTCTACAGATGAATCAAACTTCGATCACATACTGGCAGCTAAGATCAGAAAAGATCATCACTTAATTCTTTGTGTATGAATGACCTTTTTCTTTAAGATACAGAGCCGGTCACAACTGTGGTGTTTGAAGATTTTACGAAAACTGTGATGCAGTCTTAAAAGGAAAGTTCACAGAAAAATCAGATTATAGATTTTGAGAAGGAAATTCGGAGGTAATGGTTTTCTCCAAGGTCATGATTGTGAAGCATAATGAGAGCGTGAATTGCTTCTTCCACAGAGCCCAGCCGGACAAGAGCCATTGTGCAATCTCTCCTGAAGTACAAAAAAAAACCCATTATAAATCCTAACCAAATTTTCATTGCAATACCCAACACAGAAAAGTGTCACAAGTATTTTTTCAGCCACATCACTCACACTGAACACTTGTATAGTGAAAGAATGAGAACTAGTTATGCACCTGCTAAAATGAGGAGATAACAGAACTAAACAAATTTGGCAGATCAATGGCCTACTCTTTTTACAGTACACCACACTCCAAAAACCAGGGTCGAAATAAGGCTTGAAGACCTCTAAGAAACACTTGCATTGTCCATATATATGTGATTATTTGGGGTGGTATGATCATGCTAAAATAATGCTGCCAAGCAACTTTAACGAATATTAACAGCAGATTCATTGTCATCTTTTACATGACATTTTACATGTATACAGCTTATATTTCTTTTAAAGTAGTGAGTATTTACTTTCCTTGAAATTATCTTAATTTGAACACGTGGAATTTGTCAAACGCCTGAATGTTTTTAATTTCATTATGCCAACATAGTATCCCACTTAAGATTTTAAGATTAGAATTATCATAAAAATGGTCATAGCTGTAAGATTTTGCCTGTAGATACATACACATAGAGCTTTGCCTATAGTTATACACACATGTAATCTCCCCAAAAAGCAATTAGCCATTTTCCAGCATAAAGGCTTGCTCAGCATTTTTACAAGAGTACTTACGGGAAGAGTCTGAAGGCTTTTACAGTAAATCCCGTACTTCTGAAAAGGTTCTGCAGAACATCAACAGTAACGGAAGGCCTATTTAAAAACAAACCAAACAAAACCGAAACAAAAACCTCAACTTGTAAAAGCACACAGAGTTCCGCAATAGTATCGAAATCTCAATTCTGGCTTCTAAATTAAATTTGAATAGCAAAAACTATCTCCAGCAACTCGAGCCATGTCAACACTTAAGCCTAAACCTCTTGGCTTTGACACCAAGATTTAGCACCACAGTCTGCTACAAAAGTATTTCAGATATACTCTACTGCTTTTCATCCTCTCACATTCCCCTCTCAGTTAAATTCAGATTGCACAAAAGTCACTGAAGATCTTAACTGGTACCTTCAGAAACACCTTTCATCTTGTTATTACTGTAAATGTGCTTCATACATTTTCAATTTTGAAAGTTTTCTATTTTACTCAAAAAGCCATATTCCAAGTGTGTTTTTTTATCTTATTTGGACAAAATTCCATAGTTTTCACTTTTCCCTCACTGCACAGCTGCTGAACAAAATCTTGTTTGGCTGTCATTCCAGATGTTGTTGACAACATTCTAGATAGGGAGAATGGTTGTTTCAGTTTTAAAGAACATGCTTCTTAATACTTTCCTTTTAAAACAACTTCCCCTCTATGTAAAAGAACTGTGTAGAAACTATTCTTTTAAATGTGTTAGAATAATTAAAAACTGTATGTACATTAAATAACGATGCCAATGATGACTTTGATGCAATGTAAGTCCAGAACATTATCTCAAAAACATGTCTTCAATCTGCAAAAATTTGTAACACAGGACTAAGTATGTGAAAAACAAAAGTGTATTCTTAAGAAAATGTAAACTGTGTTAAAACTCAAAGAAGAGCATTCAATCAATTATCCTCTTTGCTAACAATAACTAACGAGTTAAAGGACTCGTTTATTGTTAATTACACAGCAGAATGACCAAATTTCTCAGGAAATGTAGAAGGACAAGGAAATTTAAAGCTTATGTCAGACTTCGTAACTTAAGGACATAACCTAAAAAACATCTTTCCAAGAAGATCACATATGTGGATACTCACGGGATGCTGGAGAGATGCAGAGTGGCAGATGGCGGACAGATATTTTGGAAGTTTCTAGAGCCAGGATTCTTAAAGCGATGAAAAGGGCTATTGCTATAATCCTTCGTCAGACCTTGGTCCTCTTGTCCATCACGAGGAAGTTGAACTGTCTGATATTTTGAATAAGTAGCACAGAGGGCCCTTCCATAAAGCTTCTGTCCATTCAAGTAGGTGATAGCTAACCAGTGGAAATACAATTGGAATAGGAATGAAGGGAGGGGAAACAAATAGGATTCTTTGAATACTGTTTTCTATTCAGTGTCAGGTTTCACATTCTAGATTTATACTGCAACTTCCATCTCTACCAGGTGGGCTATGTCATAACATTATATTTAAAACAAGTAAAAGGATGCAACATAACCTAAAGACTAAATAAAACAAAAATGCAAAACAGCATTACAGTAACAAGCAGTTGATTATTCTTAAACCGCTAGATATAGGATAAACTCCAGGAAAATTGACAACATTCTAATTCTAACATATACTAGATTGAGATTCACAGGATTTTTTTTTAAAACCAATATAGGAAAACAATTTGTTTACGTGAATGTAAACAGATCATTATCAATATATATAAGGAAAACTTTGTACATAGTAAAGCATCACAATGATGGATTTAATTTGTTTGTGCTTCTCACTGACAGATAGCAAATTCTGCATCTATAGCATACTCACAGTAGCTTGAAGCATAACTTCAAGCCTTAAAAATCAGTACCTATTTGAGCCTGTCTTGCATCTGCCATCTGAACCAAAGCATTTTCTTTTCTCTTAAACATGATTTTCACACGATGCACATCACCATAAACACCTGTGGAAATCCAGAAAGGAAATTTGTTCAGAGCATTACTACAAGCATCACAAGAGCAAGTCTATTTCTTTCGACTAATATTAGTGTTACAAAGAATAACCACCTTAGACTAATAGTATGAAACAGAGCTTTAAAGTTTGTGTATTATTTTCTGAGGCTCAGAAATGGGGGGAAAAACACCAGGATCTTAGTCATAAAACTGCATGTTTACATTCAGGTTTTAAATAGTGCAACAGTGTTAAAGTCCTCTTAACAGAGGCATATTAAAATATTATTATTCTAACAAACACTGTCCCTTGCAGTTAATGCATGTGCCAATTCTGTACTCCACGTCATCTGATGCAATCTTTGCTTTTTCATCTTACTTTGCTTTCCCATTTTTTGTAGTAAACAAACTGGACCACACACTGAAATTCTTCTGATGCTGTAACGATTTTGCCTTTTTGGTACCTGTGGCCTACAACTACTGACTCAAATTACTGTCATTTTAAAACCAGCACATTCTCTTGTGCATTTTCTGGACAAGGACAGAACAATGGAGCTTGCATTAACCAGCATGTGTCAGATAAATGCAAAGAACGCTAGCCCTGTAGTTTCTCAAGGTGTATTTGACGTATCTTACCAAATAGGATGAAAAGTCCATGTGGTGTGATGGCCTGTTTAAATGATAAAATGAGTATATTATTCTTAAAGCCATGCAAATAAAGAAACCTATGCCATAAGTGCATGGTACAAAAACAATGGAAGACATACTGCACACTAATACATAAACCTGTCTTTCCAAAAGCCATTCCCTCTAATAACTACAGAGTATAGCATTCTTGTTAATATATATTTGCTATGCACATGTGAAACATTTAAATAAGCTAACACTTCAGCTCATGCATTTTCATCACTCAAGACAGACTGTCATGACAAAGAAGTTATTAATATTTTAAGTGGCTTAATTATTCGAACTTATTCTTTTCAAGATAGTAGTCCATTCCCTGAAGAAGACAGACATTTGCTAAACTAGAAAAAGAAAAGAGAACTCCTTTGTATTTTCTAAACAGCAGACAACATCTACAAAACTGAAAACAGTTGATTCAAGATGTGTTTGCTTTTCTTCAACTTTGTCCCCATCTCTGTGTGTGACTGCAGTGGGTTTGCATGGCAAGGTTTTGGTAGCAGGGGAGTTACAGGGGTGGCTTCTGTGAGAAGCTGCTAGAAGTTTCCCCTATGTCCAATAGAGCCAATGCCAGCTGGCTCCAAGACAGACTCACTGCTGACCAAGGCCGAGCCCATCAGCAACAGTGGTAGTACCTCTGGGATAACCTATTTAAGAAAGGGGATAAAGTTACTGCACAGGAGCAATTACAGTTGAAGAGAGAAGTGAGAATGTGTGAGAGAAACACCCCTGCAGACACCCATGTCAGTACAAATGGAGGGGGAGGAGGTGCTCCAGGTGCTGGAGCTGTGATTCCCTTGCAACCTGTGGTGAAGACCACAGTGAGGCATGCTGTCCCCCTGCAGCCCATGGAGGTTAATTTGAAATGTGTACCAAACAACCTAAATTATTTAAAACCAGAAGATACTGCAGCCCAAGTGTAAGCCATGCCCTTTTATCAGCAGCATTTTGGAATAAAGAATAACATAAATGTAAAATGTAAATGTTTCTGGAGTTTATCCTTCTAGCCCAGATATTTTAATTCATTTCAACACAGTTTATTTAAAGAAATTTCTTAACCAAATGAGACTGCAATATTTCTACTAAAAATGTTTTTTGGAAGACAAAATCAGCTAATTTAGAAGTCAGGAAGGAATGTCCGAATGCACACTGAAACCCTGAAACAGGGGAGAATTATAAGTTGAAATAAGGTCAACCAGATTTTCTATACACAGAAAAAGAAGTGACAGAGCTCAGACAACCACTACCGAAGAAGTGTTACACAGCTGCCAAGGAACGCATTTACAACAATTTATATTTCCAACAATTAATGCTGTTGTACATTCTTATTTTTTACCTTTAAGAATTTGAACAGCATTTAATGCATTTATGTTGTATCATGCATTGCAGCAGAAAGTTCTACATGACAACTTCTTAGATATGATCAGTATTAAGTAAAGCAGCAACATCCTAAAAATAGCTTTGACCTATGCTTCACATATGCTTATTCTTAAAAAACCACAGTCTTTTAAGGCTCAGAGAATCATCTTGAATAGTCAGCTGCAAAAGCACACCCACAGCAATCACCAGAAATCAACTAATAAGATATATTGACATATCAAAGGAAAATTGACTTGTCTTACAGTCCTAATCTGTAGCTGTTTCTTTTGATGCTTACTGTGGAATTCAGCTATTAGTACAAAAATGGAAACACAGCAATTACTTAAAAGTACAAAGGAACTGCTCAACAGATTTTTAAACGTCAGTAATATGAAGAAAACTTCCATTTTGCCAATAACTCCTAATTTTATCAATTTTATGGTTAAGTCACCCTAACAAGTGTGTAAAATAAGCAAGAATTTTATGTTGCTGTAAGAGAACTGCTTATCAACAGTCAGGTAGAATTGTGTTTTAAGCCATGGCCTTGGGAAAGCTTAATTTTTAAAGAGACGTACATTGCTTTTAATTAAGCACAGATCAACTGCATAATATCCGAGTAACAGGAGTAAGCTTGTAGAACAGTCTATTTCCACTATAAAAATAACTATCCACGTTGTCCTTGGCAATTTTACCGACAACATATGAAAAAAATCTGTGTGGTACTATAGACAGTGCATGTGGATATTTATTAACTTTTAAAAATGGATTTACAGTGATGTCAATAGCAAAGTGCACCTGTGTTGTTCTTCTCCAACCTGGGAAAACTTGCAAAACTAGAACAATCCTATCAATGTTTTGAAAATTACTTGGTTTGGCATGCTTTTATCTCCTTTTCTTTTCCCTCCTGTTTCTCTCACTCCTCATGTTTTGTAACAATGAAAAATTCTTTGCTTCTCTAATGATAAAGTAACACACAGAGGCATCCCATTAACAGAGATACCAGTAACTTTAGTCATAATATGTCATCTACCTCTTCAAACATTTCTCACGTCTGACCATAGACTTCTCTAACTACTAGCTACACTGCTAACATAGGTTTCCTAAAGTAAATTGGGTTAGGAAGCTTTTCACTGCTGACTGAAGTTTTTAAAGTCATCAATATCGCAAACTATCTCAAAGAAGGATAGAGCTGTCCTATTTTTTATATTATTAGCATAGAGATTTCCTCTCTTATTCCTTCAGCTAATGTCAATTTGCAAGAAGGATTCTGGCAGTTGGTACAAGTTAATACTTGCATCAGTTCCACCAATCAAACTTACTTCAGGATTGAGGTTGCTGACTAGTAAAACAGAATTTTCCGGAGCACCAGTAACATAGGGAATAGTTGTCTGCCCAGATGCTGCACATGCGGTGACTGTGAAAGGATCATGGACTCCAGCAACAGCTGGAAGCGAAAGACCTGGAAGGGTATCAATACCATCACTTGACATCTCAAAGTGGAAGAGACATTTTAGAAGACATAAGCAGGTTACATCTGGCAAAAACCCATCAATATTCAATAAAAAAATGCTGTTAAGGAATTCAGTTATTTCTAGTACGTGATCAATAAAGCAGGAAGCACCTCCTCTCTAGAGACGAAGAAATATTCAGCTGCACCAACAGATTCAAACAAACAGGAATGTAAATTGCAGCCCAAGAAAGAAGAGGAATAATTTAGCACAGAAGTTTATGCTGTGCTAGAAAGAAAAAGATCACTGAGTCTAGAAGACTATTTATTTCTCATTTGATAGCCAGAAAAGGGGACAACCTGCTTTAGCTTTGAATGTCACCAAAACCTTGCAATTCTTAGAAAAACAGATGTCTAGTTTCTTCTCTTGCAGTTAATCTTCATCATGGCATTTAATTTCTTCACCTATTAAATGATAAACTATATCTGCATATGTTTTTTGTTTCAGAAAGTAATTTTACAGATTAATATGAAGAGAGAATCAGAATGACTCAAATGAACTTTCTGTTCTGACTTCTGTATTTGAAAACAATTTGCTCTGAACCCAGCTGTATTCACTAGCCCCAAATGCAAACACCACAATTTTAGAAAACAGAAACTCACCAGCACCTTGAACAAAACCCACGGTTGGCACAAACCCTGCATATGATGGGATGATGATATTTTGAGGGCCTAGAGTGAGTAGACACAATTAAAACAGATTTAAAAATTTTTAGAAAACAGAAAGAGACTTCAGCTAAGAGAATCAGCTTCCAGTGTTGCTATACTGACTTCAGTCCATGATTAAGTCTTTTATAAAACGTTTCAGTTACAAATTCTCATTGAAATCCAAGATTCTATGTTTTACAAAGACAATTTTCAGACACTATTGAATGCAAATATTCCGATCAGCTTCAATGTTCCTCTCTAAAACAAAGTCAGAGCAAAATGTAATTTAGACAAGTTTGAATAAGAAAGCACAGCATAGATTAGTGTCCATTAAAGTTAAGATACCTGTGGTGTTATGTTCAACAGTTTTTATTCACGCAACAGAGATGCATTCTAGAAGTTTTCTGGGTCACAGAATCATAGAATCATTTCGGCTGGAAAAGACCTTTAATATGATAAGTTCCAACCATTATCCTAACACTGCCAAGCCCATCACTAAACGAGGTCCCTAAGCACCACATCTATATGCCTTTTGAACACCTCCATGGATGGTGACTCCATCACCTCCCTGGGCAGCCTGTTCCAATGTCTAACCACTCTTTCAGTAAAGAAACATTTCCTAATATCCAATCTAAATCTTCTCTGGTGCAGCTTGAGGCCATTTCCTCTTGTCCTGTCATTAGTTACTTGGGAGAAGAGACCAACACTCACCTCACTACACCCTCCTCTCAGGCAGTTGTAGAGAGCAATTAGGTCTCCCCTCAGCCTCCTCTTCTCCAGGCTAAACAACCCCAGTTCCCTCAGCTGCTCCTCATAAGACCTGTTCTCCAGACCCCTCACCAGCTTTGTTGCCCTTCTCTGGGCACTCTCCAGCACCTCAATGTCTTTCTTGCAGTGAGGGGCCCAAAACTGCACACAGTGTTCAAGGTGTGGCCTCACCAGTGCCAAGTACAGGGGGACGATCACCTCCCTACTCCTGCTGGCCACACTATTGCTGATACAGGCCAGGATGCTGTTGGCCTTCTTGGCCACCTGGGCACACTGCTGCCTCATGTTCAGCCGGCTGCTGACCAGCACCCCCAGGCCCTTTTCTGCTGGGCAGCTTTCCAGCCACTCATCCCCAAGCCTGTAGCGCTGCATGGGGTTGTTGTGGCCCAAGTGCAGGACCCAGCACTTGGTCTTGTTAAACCTCATACAATTGGCCTCAGCCCCTTGATCCAGCCTGTCCAGATCCCTCTGCAGAGCCTCCCTATCCTCAAGCAGATCAACACTCCTGCTTAATTTCATGTCATCTGCAAACTTACTGAGGATGTAAATACAGTCAAAGTCATTTTGCAATGATGAAACAACTATTTCTTTGACCTTTCTAAAACCAGTATGGGCTAAATAGCACAAACAACTACAATGAATCTGAGGTTCTGAATTTTACTAGCTATTGAGATGCATAAAGTTTACATATTTTGCTTTTTAAGGAAATGTACTTTCCCACCTTGTATTACTTCATAAACAACCAGTGGGTTTTTTGGTTCTCCTGGCAATCACATGCATTAAACAGATTTGGAATATCAACACACGGAGAGTCCCAGCCCCAAAGATAGCTCAGTGATTTTTACATTAGTATGTGGAGTTAAGCACTACCTAGGGCAGCACACAAGCTTGTGTTCTAAGAGGCAGTTAGATACAAGCTTGAGTTGTGGATTCTTTCATACGTTAGCACAGTAGGTTTTTTTAAACAGGGCATGTATAATCAGCAAATACATCCTGCAAGCCTGCAATATGTCTGTTTTACCACTTAAACCTCCACCATTAACTAAAATAGCTACATTCACTAACAGGTGGTTATTGACAGGGATGATACAATACCATAAGAAATATTCATTATGAATTACAAAAACAACAAATAAAACAAACACCACAGGTGAAGTTCTCATGAATACTGCATCACATTACACCTCCTCTTATCTGTAGTAACAAAGCATCTTTCACACAAACAAGTGAATACATTTATCACACTAAAGCAAGTCATTGTGCTCTTGAAATACATGCACTGGTGCATTATACTGACAAGTTCTGGCAACGTAGGTATTAATCACTTATTCAAAATTCAAGAGTGGTAATGGAAACATTAATGAAGAAATAGATAAAGTGTTTTTACCCTGCCAAACAAGACCTGCATGTTGCACACTGATAGCAAAATCAGGCATGTAAAAATTGTCAAACAGGGCTAACGCAGAAAGATCTGGAATTCTTTGTTGCATTTTTTAATGTGTAAAATAATTTGCTTCCTGGCTAGCAGCTAGCTTTCAAAGCAAGCTAACTCATGTATCTCTGCTTATGCTCACTGGGTGAGGGAACTCTTTAAATGCAAAACATTAAAAAATCTGCTTGTTTATAGTGCAGTATCTTTTCCACTAAAAACAAAACAAAGGAAAGAAACAAAAGGGGGGGGGGGAATTCAAGAGCAGTTCAGTTTTGTTATTAAGATAACTTCAAGTCTACAGGAAAAGACAGATGTATTATTCTGGTAGTTACCTACTTTATCTTATAATTCTCCATCAAAACTACATCCACTAATAATAACATAGGAATTGTAAGTGCTGACATGACTCCTAACATCTTTTCCTCATGTTAAGCAACTGAGGACTATCAGAACATGCCTAGGGCAACATATGCTTGTTGTCACTACTGACAGAAAGGCTAGAAGCATGCTTCTCCCAGCCTACAGCTATTGTTTTTAAAGAAAAATATCTATGCAACTGCCTCACTGTGACTGCATTACAAACAAATTTTGATACAGTCATCAGACTTTTCTTTACACCAGCACCTCCGCTGTTCTTACTATTACAGTAAACGTTCAGACTGAAAATGAGATTGCTGGCAATGACAAGCTTGGAAGAGTGAGGGGGAAGGAAATGTAGAAGAGTTCATCTGTTATCCTCCAAAAGCACGTGTACAATGTTATTTCTGCCCCACAAGCAAGTTTCTCCTTAATCTGCTCTAATTGTACTTTCCCCTTTCATTGACATTTCAAATTGTGTAAGTTTAATCAGAACATATCAGAACTGTAAAAGCACATTTCTATGATGCTGTATGGCAAACCCTCAAAAAAATGTAAAGATGGTTGCACATTATGTAAAGATCCAATGCCTTCCTTTAGTAGGACCAGCAAAAAACCAAGAAAGTAGTGAGTAAAACTCTCTTACCCTGATCTTAGATACCAAAACCAGCTATCCAAAAAAACCAAACCAAACCCAGCATCTGCCCTAGCTATCACAGAAAACTAAAAGAAAAAATGGAATTCTTCTCCAGCCCATGCTACTGTTCTAGCCAACTGGACTGCACTTAAATACCTGTTCAACAACTGAGACAGTTCTCAGCTGTGTATTATTGCTAAAGGTTGTCATTACAAAGAAAGAAAAATAGCTAAAATTGCTCAAATTCATTGTGAGCACTTCTGCCAGGTGATCAGATTAATCTGTTTGGTGATTTCAATTATTACCAGAATTGATTAAATAAGCATGCCTGAGCTATTTATGACAAAAAAGCTTCTCAAGTGTGGCTTCAAGCAGACACTGTCTCTGCCGCATCATGGAAGCGACCTTCAAAATTCAAGAAAACTTGTAAAATTTTATCTTTTAGAAGATGACTACAAAACACACATAAGTGTAGCATTTCTAAGTTTCTTATGGTTTTGTTTTTTGGAGCAGGCAGTTATCCTAAAATACCAAAAATAAGAGCTAACACCCTTAACACACCTTATTTTCGAGCAGCTTTAGGCAACAAGTGTCAATTTTGTATGACTGCCATTGACCGTTCTGATATGCAACTGTTATTGTAGTACCTGTACAAATGAAATCATTTCACAGCATTTTATAAACATAGCTTTTTGACAACACTTTGAATTTGCCCAAGAGTATTCCTCATGTTAGAGTTTCAGTTATTCATTTATCTTGAGAAGGACTTTCTGCTTTCCATACAAACTTTACTGGACCTAACAAACAGAAATGTACGCCAAGTGTACCCTTCTACAAATCTGATATGAAGCCAGAGCATAAATGCAACAAAAAATATAGTGATCTTATTGTACCTTTATCACTAAAAGTGACAGTTTCTTACCAAAGGCAGCTCTTATGGATGGCTCCATGAACGATTCGCTATCACCAGGAGGAAGGTCAAAGCGAGTGAAATCTCTGCTTTTCTCATTGTTGTACTTCACCTTAAGTCTACTTATTTTGGAGAAATCAATACGCAGAGTGCAGCACCCAGAGTAGATACTTTGGCCATCCAACGCCTGAAGAAAAATAATCATGTTTTCAGAGACAGAACATGTAGTGGCAGCCACCACTCTAAGTTCATTTTGTTTTCACCCCACAATTGTATCCAAACAGAAATTAATCTTCTGGGTTTAGTGTGCTGCTTTTAAACACGAATTAGTTATACTGCCACTGTCCTTACCAAAACATCCTGTGTAAAGTACTAGTGTAGTCCACTAATTAGGAGCTATTATGTCTCCATGTCAATGGACAAAACATATCTTTAAGCATGACTTGTCTTTCTAGCTGTGCTTCTCACCTTACTTGTTTCCTACTCAACACATACTATCAGATACTAGTAGCAATACTAATTCAGAGGTTTTCATTTTATGGAACCACCCCTTACATAAACTGGTGAAGGGCCTGGAGAACACGTCTTATGAGAAGTACTGAGAGAACTAGTTGTTTAGTCTGGATAAGAGGAGGCTGAGGCGAGACCTTATTGCTCTCTACAGTCTCTGCCTGAAAGGAGGTTGTAGTGAGGTGGGGGTGAGCCTCTTCTCCCAAGTAACAAGTGATAGGACAAGAGGAAGTGGCTTCAAGTTGTGCCAGGGGAGGTTTAGATTGGACATTAGGAAAAATTTTCTCACTGAAACAAAGTGTGGGATAGATGAGCGGACAGTGAGGTGGGTTGAGAACTGGCTGAAGGACAGAGCTCAGAGGGTTGTGATCAGGGGTGCTGAGTCCAGCTGCAGGCCTGTAACTAGCGGTGTTCCCCAGGGGTCCATACTGGTTCAGTCTTGTTCATTGTATTCATCAGCGCCCTGGATGAAGTTTTCTGATGATACTAAACTGGGAGGAGTGGCTGACACACCAGCAGGCTGTGCTGCCGTTCAGTGAGACCTAGACAGGCTGGAGAGCTGGGCAGTGAGGAACCTAATGAGGTTCAACAAGGGCAAGTGTAGGGTCCTGCACCTGGGGAGGAATAACCCCACGCACCAGTACAGGCTGGGGTTGACCTGCTGGAGAGCAGCTCTGCGGAGAAGGACCTGGGAGTTCTGGTGGACAGGAAATGGAATGAGCCAGCAGTGTGCCCTTGTGGCCAAGAAGGCCAATGGTACCCTGGAGTGCATTAAGAAGAGTGTGGCCAGCAGGTCAAGGGAGGTTCTCCTCCCCCTCTACTCTGCCCTAGTGTGGCCATATCTGCAGTACTGTGTCCAGCTCCGAGCCCTCCAGTTTAAGAGGGACAGGGAATTACTGGGGAGAGTCCAGTGGAAGGCTCCTAAGGAGATGAGGGGGCTGGAGCATCTCTCCTGCTAGCATGGAGAAGAGAAAACTGAGAGGGGACCTTATCAATGCTTATAAATATCTAAAGGGTAGGTGTCAAGAGGATGGGGCCAGGCTCTTTTCAGTGGTGCCCAGTGATAGAACAAGGGGTAATGGGCACAAACTGGACCATAGGAGGTTCCACGTAAACATAAGGAAAAATTTTTTCCCTGTGAGGATAACAGAGCACTGGGACAGGCTGCCCAGAGAGGTTGTGTAGTCTCCTCTGGAGACACTCAAAACCCGCCTCGATGCAATCCTGTGCAGCCTGCTGTAGGTGAACCTGCTTTAGCAGGGGGGTTGGACCAAATGATTTCTAGAGGTCCCTTCCAACCCCCACCATTCTGTGATTCTGTGAAAGGGTTATCAAGTATTGGAAGAGGCTGCTGAGGAAGTGGTGGAGTCACCAACCCTGGAGATATTTAAAAGATGTGTAGATGTGGCATTTAGTAGCACGGTTTAGTGGTGGATTTACAGTTGGACTCAATGACCTCAAGGGTCTTTTCCAACCTAAATAATTCTATAAAATCCATGTTTTTAAGACCAGCTATGCTAAAAAAGATCACTGAAGTAGTATTTTCTGCCTATACTAGTCATAAAAGAATCAACATGGATGAAGTGGGAAAAAAACCCACTCAAAAGATACTGGTTTGTTAGAATTATTTAATATAATCTAGACTGAAATTTAATAGAATTTATTATTAATACTATTCTTTAAGGAAACCTGCTATTGCTAACAAACAGGCTATAATCCCAATTACCTTTACTATTTCCAATATATACATAATCTCTAAAACACATACTGAATTTACTTTGTCAACTAAAATGCAAGTAGCAATAGATAAATATTCTGTGTCTTTAATTTTGAAGCTGAGAATAAGGTCAACTTCAATAACAAAAGTAGGGTAAAATTTCCATTCACTCTAGTCTTTTGGTAATTTAAAAAAAAAAATGAATTCTAAAGTACTCAGAATCTATTCTTCTATATACTTTCTATGGGAACTTTCAAATTGATTTTATTTCTTTACTAATATTGAGGTGACCACACAGGTTAAAAGAGAAATACTTTAAACTAAGCCTGAGACACTTTGTAAGTAAATCATTCTTTATTTTTTACTTCAGAGTTCAAGTATTACGATGTGATGATTTGTAACACTGCTATCCTTTCTGCAAAAAAGTACTCAATATTTAATTATCAAACTAGCCCCCACTGAGGAAATTAACAATATTTTCTAGAAATCAAAATACTTAGCTATTGTGATGAAACTAATTCTAAAAGTTGTTTGAAAACAATGTATTTGGTTTACATAGAAAAGATTGCAGGGGCTGGGGCGGGGGCGGCACAGGGCAGGGGCCAGAGTGGCAGCATGAGCATAGCAGGCTGCTACGGCTTGTGGGAATAGACATGGGGCTGCCCCATGCTGATAGAGTGAGTCCACCTGGCTCCAAAACAAATCAGCTGCTGCCCAAAATGGAGCCAGTCAGAACACTGGTGGCAACTCTGTGACAACACATCTAAGACAGGGTAAAAAAAAAAAAAAATCACTGTGCAGCAGCTGAGAGGAGTGAGAAAAATGTGAGAGAAGGAACCCTGCAGACACCAAGGTCAGAGGAGGAGGAGGAAGAGGATATTGTCCAGGTGCCAGAGCAGAAATTCCGGAGCCGAGAAGACCATGGCGAGGCAGGTGTCCCCTTGCAGCCCATGGAGGTCCACAGTGGAGCAGACGTCCACATTGCAGCCCATGGGAAGGACCCACATTGGAGTAGTATGTGAAGGACTATCCTGTGAGGAGGACCCATGCTGGAGTAGGGGAATAGTGTAAGGAGGAAGGAGCAGCAGAGACAACGTATTACAGACTGACCGCAACCCCCGTTCCCCATGTGCCACTTGGGGGAAAGAGGTAGAAGGGCTGGGAGCAAAGCTGAGCCTGGGAAGAAGGAATAAGGGTGTGTAGAAGGTGTTTTCACTTTTGTTTTTGTTCTTTATTATCCTACTCTATTTTTAATTGGTGATAAATTAAATCAGTGTTCCCTAAGTCAAGTCTGTTATGCTTGTGAAGGTAATTGGTGAGCAATCTCCTTGTCCTTAATCTCAACCCATAGGCCTTTTCATATTTTCTCTCCCCCCGCCCCCGTCCGGCTGTGGAAGGGGAGTGAGAACAGCTTGGTGGGTGTCTGGCAGCCAGACAAAGTTAACCCGCCACAGAAAATACACCTAAGCACCTAGGGGAGCTTTTCTTCATTACTGAGAACGTGCATTTTAAAAATGAGAATACAGCTTGTTTGAAATTAAGAAGTTTAAGGTGAAAACACTGATTGCTGTAAATTTCTCGCTGAAATTCAATCAACTGAAACATGTAACATTCCTCTAATCTCTGGGCTAACTCCACTACTCTTAGTACTGAATCTCACTGAAAATATTACACTTGGTTTGAAAGGCAAAAGACTTTTTGGTCAACTACGGTTACCATCGCTCATCACTACTGACAGCTCTGATTTTTGTTTTGGTAGACTCATGGAGGTATTGGGGTGTATACTATACATTTATGTTTGTAGTTGATGATAGAGTGCTATCCTCTTAACTAATCAGGTATGTCAAAATTATTCGTGTGCAACAGGAGTGTTAGAATGATGAGGAGTCATCAAGTTAATGACCAAGCTATCCCTAATTTACCTGAGGGCAAAAAAATCCAGCCAACCAACCAATAAAAATCAAGATTAATACACTACACTTACCATTTTGGCACGATATGCATTCATTGGATCACCATACTCCAGCAGAGCTTGAAATTGATTGTTCCTACTGAAGGTAACAATCTTCAAGACAAGCCCAAATTTAGAGAAAATCTGGAAGGAAAAAACATGGACTTTCAGAAACAATGAATAATTAACACACACTAAAACCTGGCATTAAATACTTCATATAAATTTCTGAAAATTATTTCTTTTGTGAGAACTGAACAGCAATTGAGTGAGCTCAGAATTTTGTTTCAGGTAAAAAAAATTCAAGAGAGGCTACAAGAGATGCGGAGAAGGATAAAGTTTCCCTAAAGATTTAGCAAGGAAAGCCAGCCCAAACAAGCATTTGTCCAATGTCTGCTGAGAAATTGTGGATAATCAAAGTTGAGGTCTGAGAAACGAACTTTCAGAAGTCAGTTGAGATGGGAACTGCAAACTGCCTTTCAAGGTATCCACCTTTACATTCTGTACTTCAAACAAATTCTGCAAATTTTATGACAAAAAGTACATCTTACGTAGTTGTTGTGCCTGCAAATTAATTATGCAGTCGCGCTGTCTAAACTAGATGAAAAAGAAGCAAGACAAAGACCTAGTTTGGGACCTACCCCCTCTGAATTACAGTTGAATGGTATTTGATTTATTGCAAATGCAAGCACTGCAGAAAAATTTTAAAAGCTTGAAATTATATATATGTACACTCAAAATGAGAGTGTGCACTACATGGTGTCTGTACAAAAAGCAAAGGCACAAAGAATGAGAGCAAAAGTATAGCTACCATGCAAGTGGAGAAAAAACTATCTCCAAATTAACAGTGGAAGAGGAAAGGTGAATTTGGGAAGTACAGTTTTAGAAAACACCTGCTAGAATCAATGCAAAGTCAGGAAAGCAGAACCCCCTAGACAAGTATTAGGTCTGGAGCAGAAAGAAAGGCTGGAGATAAGGACAAGCAACTCTTGCCAGCGTATTAGGCCTCGAATCATGTATACAAAGACACACTGTCCTAATCTTTTGTGCCCAGTTTTTCAGTCTCTCAGAAACAAGGGTTTTTTGCTGCAGTCATCGGTTTGTGGTAGAAGACAGAACAGAAACCTTTTTCACAGCAATTTAAAATTAGCCATTGAGTTCCTGTTCTTAAAGCACTTCCTTTGAGAAAGGCCAGCTTCTGAACATACGCTTTTCCATGCTTATCCACAAGATTAAATAGACCTTTTTAAGATAATGAAATTCTATGTATTGCTGTTTAGGTTTAAAACCAAAATCCACTGTAATATCAATTTTGTTTCTGCAAAGATAACATTGGATATTCTTATAATAAGTATTTTAAGATGAATTGTGGTAAAAAACCGCGTTAGTTTCTTGACAAGCAGTTATAACTTAGAAAATACAATTGAAGTTTTGGATGACAGCTTGCCTACTAGTGTACCATATGATGATATACTTAACAGTGAAAATTTTCATTTGTATTAGTCTTACCACACTTACAAAGTAATGTAACATTATAACTATCAGGCACAAAGTGCTGCTTTAATTAGAGGAGACTGACCCCTGTTAAGAACTTCAAATAAGCCCCCTTTTCAAATATTGCTTAATTTTCTACACCTGTTGCAAAAGTAGTTGACTGAGGGTCACTGGGCAATTTAAAGACTGAAAACATAGTTCTGCTGTGCTGGAGTAAACATTAATCAAATTAAAGTAAATTATTACGAATCTCTTCTTCCACTACCTCCTTAATAAAAAAACAACAGCAACAAGAAAACAAACAAACAAGATATCCACAGAAGTTTAGCTTCAAGAATTGCTGTTGCAATGTTAAACTAGCACAGCTCCCATAACCACAGTAGTTTGTTCTCAGGTTATTCTGACTGCACTAATAATCCTAAACTAATAATCCTAAACAGTTGACATAGTATTTGCATGAGTTCCATACTGAGTGAACAATACTCAGATAGAAACAAAAGTTTAGAACAGGCAAATTGCGACATCAAAGTGACAACTAGCATATTAATCAGTATCATGGAGGGGAGATCTCTTAATATTTTCTTTCTCT
Organism: Leptosomus discolor; assembly: GCF_034619465.1. Lineage (NCBI taxonomy): Eukaryota > Metazoa > Chordata > Aves > Leptosomiformes > Leptosomidae > Leptosomus > Leptosomus discolor. The sequence continues at coordinate 23,894,722 of NC_141419.1, forward strand.
GTAAGAGGAAAAGTAAAGTGTTGATAACAATCAACAATTGTTTGAGATGCTAGCAGAGCAGCAAAAATCTTCTTCCAGGACCGCAGGTTCTTGTAAAAACATCCCAATTATTTTAAGTCGCATTAATTCAAGAAACTCATATTTGGGTATGTTTTTTACTGCACAAATTTACTAGTAAGCTTCAAGTATGAAACCCTTCACAATATCTGAAAAAAGTATTGACGAATCCTTCAGGCACAAAGAAAACAGTGTTGTAAAGTTATTGGTTTTAAAGTTATAGTTCTCAACAGCATAGCACAATCCCTAGCAGAAGTTATCGTAATGTCTTTCATAGCTATAGCCCACCACTATTTCAGGCTTTCAAAAGTAAAGTAAATGACATTCTAACAGTCGATGAACAACCAAAAAACATTTGTCCAAGCAACTATACTTATATATTACATCACTTGCATCAAATTATAAAAGTGAATATTAAAATTTAAAATATAATCCAGAAGACAGAAATTAACTCAGCACAAAGACTGCTAAAATATTGGTCCATAAGTTCAATCAGGATTCCACTAGCTCATCATGTGGGCATAAATTAGAAATAGCACCTCAAGTTTGTTGCTGCTTCCACGGAATCCAAGGAACTAAAAGAAATGGAGGACCATATTAAAAGCTGAGTACAGAAGCTCTGTTTAGTTTGACCTCGGTTTTGTGCGAAATAGATGCAAGCCTAGATCCCTAAACTGCAACAAACCATTTTAAAGTGACAATCATTTTTCAAACAATTACAGATGCACAGGTACTTTAAAAAAAAAAAAGTTAATGGATTTACAATGGCAACATTGGAACAAATTTTTTTTTTAAAGAAGTCCTCATTACCTGATGCAGCACCTCTAAACCAACAAAGTAGAAAAGGTTTTCAACAACGATTCGAAGAACAGAACCTTGACATGGAACGAGCCCACCTTCAGCAGCAATAGCTCTCCTAACAGCCACTACTCCAGGCTGTGCAGTATTCTGAGCCTTCAATGCAGCTTGAGCTCTCTGAAATCATGACACAAAGACTACATTTAACTTACACACATACAAATTATTCTTGTCTAAACAAAGTTCTCTTACAAAGAAAAGCATGTAAAATGCACTTAAAATGCAACTTTTTTAAAAAAATTCTCTTTATCTGATTATCGATTCAAATCCCATGTTAATAGGTAAACCATACCTCTTCCTTCCTCCCTCCCCCAAAAGAACTCATCATACTTTGACAGAATTATGACTTTCTTTTTCAGTTAAACTGTTACTACTTTTTAATGCCATATAGATACAATTTTGCTTTGATTCAGTAAGTTTTTGTCATTCAAGCGATTTTCCAGCAAATCAATATGATGACAATATTACAATAGACTTAACCAGTCAGTGTACCAAAAATTGTTTTCTCTGCTTTATTAGAATTTAATTCTCTTCAGGAACTAAGTTTTGCTGGGGAAGTCTCTACGCTTATTTTTGATGGGCTTTCCACAAAAAGGTGTTCAGACTACCTTTCAGAGCACTATGGAGAGATGTTCCTTTCCAAACATAGTGTGACCTGAAGTCATGCCTCAGCAACACTATTTCCTTGGAGGATAAACTAAACATGGCACACAGTAAAGATCTTGCCCAGTTTCAGAAACATGCAATCCTGCAAAATGATCTGTTCTTCAGGCCTGAGCCTAGACACTAGGTCAGTAATGTGTGTTCAGTTTCTTTGCTAGGGTCCCTAAAATTTAAATAAAACTCAAGCTTAAGAGTCATAAGTGCAAAAAATTAAAGTAGATAATGCTGGTTTTATAGAAGGAGAAAATAAGTGTCATGCACTGAGCTGAAAATAGTCTGAGAAACAGATACAAGGAATCTTATTTGCAAATATGCATATAGTTCTCCTGAGGCTGTTACACAGACCAGATCCTTTTTTAAAAAAACTTGTTATTTTAGTTGTTTGTTTTTACAGATAACACACCAATCCAGCAATCCTGGATGAGGAAAGAGACAAATAACATTTATCAGACTGACAAGCTTGCAAGATTTCAGCAACTTTTGTGTCAGCACAAATGAAAAATGGGCACCAATTTTTTGCCCCAATCACTACTTGCAACATTCTTACAGAAAACAAACCTGCGATACACACATCACATTATATACATTATGTATCTAAATGGCAGGTCAATTGCAACTCATCCAGCAATCCAAAAGTACAAACAGGTTTCAACTAAAATATGATGGTTTTATAACTTGATCTTGTTGTGCAAAGAGTATTTCCTTGTTTAGAGATTAAGAATTAAATCAGTCATCTGCAATGTTCAATTCATACTCTTAAAAAAAATCAATGTTTAGTACTTTAAAAATACAAGGAAGAAACTAATTCTGGTATTTGGCATGAAGTTACGCATAAAACTGATGTTTTATTAGTGAAAATACCCATTTATAGGCTCTAGGGTTCTTCGAATAAACAGTCAAAAAAGACAAAACTATTAAGTATAAACTTGAACAACTTAAAGATGATGATTTGCTATTCCTGAGTTTGGCAAGGCCTTGTAACAGTGCCAACAAAGCAAATATTACAAAAGCAGGTTACATGACCCCTCAACAATAACATCCATATCTGATAAAGTAAAAAGCTTCAAAACAGCTGCTTTTAGGGCAGAAAGTGGTACATTCGACATCAGCTGGGTTTGCCCTTCAGATAGCATCTACAGACCCATGATTAGCAATTAAATTTAAGAAAACACAAACTATAAAATTGAAGTTGTATGTTTTTGTGGTATTCCTGCTACTATATTACAGACAGAGTACCAGGGGAGAGGGTGGGGGAAATCAGGACTAATTATTCAGAGAAAAGATTCACAGGAGAAGACATGATATTGTCTTCATATTCTGAAGCTATTGAGAGCTGTTACCTAATGTTAAAACTTAGGAATGGCAACAAAAGTAGAAAAACCATATTGGAAGCAAATATTTCTAAGTAGTATAGAATATAATGGGAGGGTCACCTACAGCAGGCTGCTTAGGACTGTTTCCAGTTAGGTTTTTAACCTATCTGAGGATGAAGACTCCACAACCTCTCAAAGCAATCCATTCCAAAATTTGACCACTCTCACAGGAAAAAAGTTTAAGTTTAAGCGGATTTTTCTGTATTTGAATTGGTGTCCATTGCCTCTTGTCCTGTGACTGGGCACCACTGAAAAGTCTGTCTCCACCTTCTTTACTCTCCTCTCACCATGTATTCACAGACATTGGTAAGATAACCCCGAAGTCTTCTCTTTAGGCTGAAGAGTCTGAGCTCTCGCTGGCTGTATGACAGATGCTCTAATTCCTTAACCATCTTCATGGCCTTTTGCTGGATTTGCGCCACTATGACCACGTCTCTCCTATACTGAGGATCCCAGGACTGGACACAGCATTCCAGACGTCTCTCATCAGCGTTGAGTAGAGAGGAAGGTCACCTCCCTCAATCTCCCAGCAATGCTCTGCTTTCTGCAGCCCAGGAGACTGATGTCTGCCTTCACTGCAAGGGCATGCGTGTTGTCCGCCACGACCCCCACATCATTTTCTGCCAAGCTGCTTTCCAGCTGGTTGGCCCCAGTGTACAATGGTACCTGGGGTTACTCCTCCTCAGGTGCAGGAGTTGGCATTTAGCTTTATTGAACTTAATGAGGTTCCTCCTATCCATTTCTCCAGCTTTTCAAGGTCCCTCTGAATGGCAGCACAACCATCTGGGGTGTCAACTACTCCTTCCTGTTCTGTGTTGTCAGCAAACTTACTGAGGTTGTTCCCCATTCCATCATCCAAGACATTAATGAAGATGTTAAACGGTATCAACCCCTAGCGTACTCCACTAGTGACTGGCCCCCAGCTAGACTTCATGCCACTGGTCTCAACCATTTCAGATCACTTCACAGTCTACTTATCTAGACTGTATTTAATCAGTTTGTCTATTGGGATGTTGTGGGAAACAATGTTGAAAGTCTTACCAAAGTCAAGATAAATAACATCCATTGCTCTCCTCTCATCCACCAGACCAGTCGTCTTACCATAGAAGGTTATGACATTGGTCAGGCATTACTTCCTTTTCAAAAGACAACGCTGACTTTTCCTAAGGACTTCTTGTCCTAAGAATGTTTGGAAATGGTTTCCGGGATTAGTTGTTCCATTACCTTCCCAGGGACCAAGGTAAGGCTGATCAGCCAGCGGTTCCCTGGATCCTCCTTCTTGTCCTTTAAGACAAGAGAGATTTGCTTTCTTCTAGTCCTCAGGAACCTCTTCCAATTTCCATGACCTTTCTGAGATTGTAAGAGTGGCCTTGCAATGTCATAAGCCAGCTCCCTCAGCACTCACAAACGCATCTCATTAGGGCCACAGACTTTCATTTATCCAGTTTGTTTGTCCACTTCCTTCATTAAGACTTTCTTACTGTTCTCAGTTGTTTGGTATTCCTAAGGGCAAGTCTTAACCACTAGAGACTGAGGAGAAGCCATCCAGTACTTTAGCCTTTTCCATGTCCTTTGCCACCAGGGCCCCTGCCCCATTCAGCAGCAGGCCCACATACTCCCTAAATCGTCCTTCTGCTGCTGATACACTTTGAGGAGCCATTCTTGTTGCTGTTCACATCCCTTGCCAGAGTCAGCTCCATGTGGTCTTTAACTTTCCTAACCGTATCCCTGCATGTTCAGATAATGCTCTATATTCAACTGGGTCACATGTCCATGATTCTACCTTTTCTATGCTTCTTTTTTATGTCTAAGTTCAGTCAGGAGCTCCTTGTTCATCCAAGCAGTCCTCCTGCCACCTTGACTTGACTTCCTGCTCATCGGGATGAACCATTCTTGAGCTCCTCCATAGTAATTTTACAGATATTGAGAAGTCCATGTCTGCAAGAAGTTACTGCTTAGGTAACAACAGACAGAAATAATATCAGAATTTGATTACTGGTGTAGAGTAGTCTGTTTATTTACTAATTTTGTAGTTTAACCCTGGTAGGCAGCTAAGCCCCACACAGCTGCTCACTCACTCCCCTGCAGCAGGATGGGGGAGAGAATCAGAAGAGTAAAAGTGAGAAAACTTACGGGTTGAGATACAGACAGTTAATAGGTAAAGCAAAAGCTGCACATGCAAGGCAAAATAAGGAATTTCATTACTACTTTGCATGGGCAGGCAGGTGTTTAGCCATTTCCAGGAAAGTAGGGCTTCATCATGCGTAACAGTTACTTGGGAAGAAAAACACCATAACTCCAAATGTACCACCTTCCTCCTTTCCCCCGCTTTTACGGCTGAGCACAATGTCATATGGTCTGTGATATCCCTTTGCTCAGTCAGGGTCAGCTGCCCCAGCTGCGTCCCCTCCCAGCTTGTTCTGCACTCACACTGGCAGGGCAGTGGGAGCAGAAAAGGCCTTGACACTATGTAAACATCACAAGCTATTATGAAGAAAATTAGCTCTATTCTAGCCAAAATCAGCACAACTCATGTGTGATTCTAACCTTTTAAATGGAAATAATATACTTACAGCCTGATCAGGTAGATTGTCAGTCTTAAGTTCGCTGTAATGGGAATACTGAATATAAACAGGCTGACCGCGGATGTGAGGTATAGCAAGAGCATAGTAGTTCACCATAGCAATAGCAACTTCTTCAGAAGCCATTTCTAAAAGTGCCTGCAACCAATACACAGTAGTTTTCAGTGTTGTTTTGCTTACAGAAGAGAAAAAAGCAAAGTACCATTTATTTCCAATTCCACTCTCACTAGAAAAATATCAGTAAAAAAGTACGCTACTGATCTGCCTAGCATTAAAATGCATTTGTGTGTGTGTGTTTATGGGGCTATTTGATTTGATCTGTGGGTTTTCTTAAAAGGTTTTACATTGTAAGTACAATAAGTCACCAAAGAAGAGGTAGAATAGGTAGAATAAGTATGATATATGGTAAGCAATGCTGCTAAAAATACCACTAAATGCTAATGAATTCATTAGATTCCTGAATCCAAGCACTATTACCTAGGTAGCAGATACACGTACTGATTGAAAAAAGTAGGATCAAGACACTAAACATCTATCAGTTCGTGCATTGCATCAACTCAGCTCAGTGTTCTAGATAATTTTTGAATTAATCCCTATCATTTTTAGGATTTCAGTGTTTATTCATGATGTGAACTAACCCATCACATCTAAAAGGATTAATAACAAACCTAAGCACTTTATTTCACATTGAAAAATTAACCTGCATGTTAATTATTTAATCAGGCAGGTTATTTCAAGGCATATGTCAACATCAATAGTGACAAGGTAGTTCATCTCTATATATTCTTACATAAAGCAGATATAATGTTTAGCAATATTATTAACAAGTTACTAGATCATTATTTTATCCCAAAGTATACTAAAAACTTAAAGATCAATACACCCTTTCACATTTGAAAATATTAAAATCTTGAGCTATCAACTAAATATTTAGACACTATTGCAGTAGTTTCAGCCCAATGGGTCATAACATGAATGAGATCTTCAGACTTGCTCTTATAATTGAAACATCAAAAATGACATACCTGATTTCGTCCTTTAAGCATCAAGAGATTGGTTACTTTGCCAAAAGGGTGACCTAATGAAATTACTTCTTCTTCAGTAGCATCACTTGCAACTTGATGAAGATGAAGGACACGTGAAGGGGAGCGTGACAATCTGTCTCTTTTAAATTTCTTCCTCTCATTTTCATTATCTAAAATATTTTAGGAAGAGGGATGGACAGGCAAGCAAGACAAAATTATTGCACAGCATAGATACCAAAACCTAAGAGATAAATGGCTGTCTCAGCACTAACATTGACTTATCTGTAGCTCTTTTAATCCTAAGAAAGCACAGTTCATATATAACCAAAGGACAGTTAAGAAGATCCCTTCCACTGTTCCAAATCCTCACTGCAAGGGGAGAGTGTGGTGTGTTTGGTTTGGTTTGGTTGTTTATTCTGTTGTGTTTTTTCTTTTTTAAGTCTTAGAGACAGAGAGGCCAATAAGTCCTTTTTTAAGTCTTAAGACAGAGGAGTTCTTCCCAAATGCCCATGTAACATTTACAAAATATTAATTACACAGAAGAGGGGCAAGTAGTAATTGGGAGGCAATACATTAATTTTTTTATTGCTAACTTATCTTCCTGCATGGTATGTTTCTTAACTAGATTAATTTGCACCTCAAATTTTTTTAATTTTATCAAAGAAAGCCTGCCATCCCACATGATCACAAGTTTTAAAGAGTCTTTGAAAAGGATAGGCAGCAGTGAGGCATGAAGTCCATACTGATTCTAAAGTCTTCCACTTTGGTAAACTGCCTTTTTTTTTTTTAATAACATATGCCTATGTGGATCTTGTAACAGGTAAGTGACCAATGGTAACGTTTCAGGGAGATGCCTCGGAGCACTTGAGAGCACTTTTAAACAGAACACCACATCTGGAACACGCATATTGTTCTAGGAGCTATGACAATGGAGAAATAAGTAAAAATGAAATTGGTTAGTCAACCTACAGATCCCAGCAAGAGATTTTCCTAAAGCAAGCTACAGAGTCGTATGAGACTTGAAAAAAATATCATAAACTAAGAGGAAAGACAGCATATTTGATGACAATTGTATGGAAATCTAACTGCATACCACTTAAGTTAAAGGTAGAAACAGCATTCTTTTTTTCACTTATGTGCCACAAAAAGCTTCACTCCAGCAAGAAAGATAGCCTTAACACCTTGTGTATTGCATTTAGCCTTCTAAGCAGAATCACAAAAGATTAGGAAAAAAATATCTGCGTGAGCTTAGTAAGTAATCCCAGATTTTGCTGTTGGTTTTGGGTACAGTCTGCGTCTGAGAAGCGGTTCATACAAGTCATTCTGTATAAGGATCTTTACAGAGGTTTGGGGTTTTTTCACTAGTGAAAGTGTGTAAAAGTCCAAGATTATCTAAGCCATAACAATGGCACACTCATAAGCAAACTAATCCCTCCACCTGAAAAACAGATTGCATTGATTTTTCCATCAAGAAATTTTAAATGGCATCATGTGCTCTGTGTCCATTCTGAAAAATGTGAACATGTGGCACACCTGTTGGGGAAGAGACTTTAAGACAAACAGAAATATATTAAGCACATACTGGTGCCAAGTCACAACAGGATGTATTACTGTTAAAGCCTTACAACTCATCCTATTTTGACAAATCTACTTTTCAGGTCCAAAATGGACAAGATGTCCTTGATTTAGTAAAGTCAAGGACTGTTTGACTAAAGAAAGCAGGAAACAAAACCTAACAGGAATTTCGCCTTTAGCTTAAGGCGAGAGACTCTCACAGAAGCAATGCCTTCTGGGTTCTGACTCATTATCAGAGGTGATGAGATGCAGCTAAATGGCAAGCACGGCTTTTTCTCTCTACATCTTCACTGACTGTTACAGTTTTCAGGTCAGTAATTCAGCCAAAAAGGACAGCGCTTACCAGAACAGTTTCAGCCTGTGTATATACAGTGTGCATCCTCTATTTCACTATCTACTCATTAGCAAGCACGTTGGCTCTAGTTGATCTGGCTTCCGAACAGTGACCAACACGTGACCTAAAAATGCTATTAAAGTGCTTCTTTTCCTGTTGTGATTATATTAAGTTTTGTGTTGTCACTAAATCAGCAATAAAAGCTAGCACTCATTCCATTCCAAGTATAAAGACCTCAGTATTTTTTCAACCACGCTTCTTTCTCCAGCTATTGTTTGATACTTATTTTGACATGTAACAATAATCATGTGGTTTTTCTGTCATTTAAATTTTAAAATTGATTCAACAATTCTTTAAAGCATGCCCAAGGCAATCCACTTAATTGGATGAGGGTGGTGAGGCACTACGAGAGGTTGCCCAGAGAAGCTGTGACTGCCCCCTCCCTGGTAGTGTTCATGGCCAGGTTGGATGGGGCTTTGAGCAACCTGGTCTGGTGGAAGATGTCCCTGTCCATGGCAGCAGGGTTGGAACTAGGTGAACTTTAAGGTCCCTTCCAACCCAAACCATTCTATGCTTCTATGAAAGCCAAAACTGCTTTCAGACAGACAAAGATAAGAAAAGCCTTATGAACAAGGAGAAATTTGGGACCTGGTGTTACAAAGGGAAGTTCATTATAATCATGATTCATGACATATTTCCCAAGTGAGTAGCCTCAGATCAAGAAACCCAAAACATATTTTAGATATGTGACCCACCAGACAAAAAAACCCGCTGCAGGCAAAGCAGTTGTATTAGGTAAAGAAGTGCATCTCAACAGAGTTTATATAAACCCAAAATGAAGTATAGAGTTATCAGTGAGAATCAGAGGGGTTTTTTATTTATTAGGAGACAAAAACATCTATCTCATTTTAAAGTTTAATATCATTAAGACACCCTGGATGTCACTATGAAGGATCAGTTGCACTAGTAATTGATGAAAGCCACTTGAACTCAATGCAAATTTATATTCCTTGCCAGCTGCTTTCTTCTCAAAAAAAATACCACCTACACAGGCCTGAAATATATTTCAGCTGTTAAATTATTGAGTTATAAGCTAATGCTGTTTCAAGACAAGCAGAAGCCTCTGGACATCACACTGAATCAATCAGCAGTATGAAAAATCTGACATGTGGAAGTCAAAGAAATCAAAGAAAAATCTTCAAGTTAGCGCCTCAGACTCTTTCTTCCCCTTATTCCCTTATCAGAAATATAGCAAGTCAGTCTTAGATGCTTATCAAGAGGTCATCTGCTCTGTCTCTTGCCCCATTATAAAATCAACTATTTGGAAACACTGCTGACCGGCAACTGTCTATGTCATGAGCTAATTTACTTTACTTAAGTTAACTTATGCAGCCATGGGCCATTAACACTTCAATCCCACCTAAGCTGAAAGTACCTCTAAAGGAAGCAGTCCTAGCTTTCTCTCACTTGCAACTTTCTGTCTGATTTAACACTACAGGTATCCAAATACACTTACATCATCTTTCTGAACACATGTAGTGGGGCAGAGCACAAATTTCTTTGGATGGTAGAGCTAGTTTAACATGTTTGAAGAAACATGTGGCTGTGGTTTCACACTGAGCCGTCACATTGCTTAAATAGACCAGTTTCCTTACCCTGCATCTGTCTGTCCAATTTTCCATCATCTTTCCAAAAAAACATTCTGCTGAAGAACAATATGTGCAGATATGTAGTGAATCAGATCAAGAACACATCTGATCAATTAAAAAAAAATTTAAAAAATCATTTTCCCTACTGCTTCCCTTTTTGAAAACACTACCGTTTATCTCAACCCATGGAGAGGTTGTCTGGGGACAAGAAATGGTAGGAAAACATTTAAAAACAAATCACAGGACTGTCTGTGCTGCTCCTCAAGAAGTTCTGGAAGTAGGGTAGAAAGCAGGAACAAGAACACCCAAGGGAATCAGCTTAACTCTTTATCACGAATCTACATAATGTGCCCTGTGTTCCACCAAACTGAGATCGATATAGGATATTAATCTTCTATCTGTAATCGTGACAGCCTTGAAATACTTCAAAACAAACTCCATTCAAATGCACAGCTACAGGAAAACTGAGTAGGCACTTGAGAATCTGTACAGAAGGCTACTTGATTATAGAAAGTATCATGTACACAGAATCATAATTATAGAAAATAGATTTTTTTTCTGACCATTTCAACTGATCAGTTTTAGAGGTCCTCAATACTGTCATCGAATTGGATAGATTTCAATGGGTCTACTGTTGGGAGTCAGATTACAGTTCAGGCTTGCTGAGTCTGCTCATGGTAGCAATAAAGAATATAAAGAAATACATTTACAGAAACAAAAAAAACACTGTTGAAGAAATGTGATAAAATGTTTGGGTTTTTTTTTAATGTATACCTGTATCTTGAGTAGATTTGTCCATGGTAAAAGGCTTGTTACTGACACCAGAAAAGAGAAGCTCGTCAGGTCCACGCTAAAAAAAAAAAAGACAAGATTACTAGTAAAAGCTGTTACAAAGAAAGAGGTTTGATATAAAACTGTAATAACTCCATTAATTTATTCTTCCCAAGAATAGTCCCTTTTTATACACATTATCCACTATTGCTGTGAACTTATTTTTCAAGGAAAAGAAATGCCCACCACACAACTTATCCTATCGTCTCAAGATGTTAGCAAGTTCAGCTGTGTTACACTTCTTACTACTTTTATTATTTATCCCACTACAGTTTACCTTTTAAAAGATCAAGAATAACAAATGCTTATGAAAACAAATGAGCTGGCTGCAGGCTATGGGTCTGCAATACAACATTGCTTCCAGATATAAGTAAACAGACAGCCACACAGATAAGGTCAGCATTTGTGACTGGACATAGTGGACTTTGAGTAAAACTAACTCAAGACATATTTCAATATACATACGGCACCTTTTTTTAAACCTAATCCTTGTCCTAGGAATTTGATTTAGAAAAAATACTGAAAAATCAAAGCATATGCTTTAAGAATCCTGACAATTTGAGCCTCTAACAACTAACTGAGTAGAGTTTGATCACTACAGGTTCTTCATTCAAAAATTAGCACCTAGCTGCCAGCTAAGACTGTTTATTCCTTATGATTGCTGTAGTATGCCAGCCAAGCAACAGCTTCAACATGTCAATCAGAAACAAAGTACCACGTCACCTCCGAAAGGTAGTTAAGGTTCCTGAAACTTTCACCACACTTTTCCATAAAAGTGTTTTCATGAAAAAGTTAAGACTAAGGGAGTAGTTCTACAAGATGGAATAAGCTGGTCCAAACAGCTCCTCACCGCTTTGGTGGAAGTAGAGGTTCCCATTGCCCTTACTCCATATTTCCACCTGCTCGTGGTCATGAGCTGTTTCTCCTGCACCAGCTCAGGTGCCCAAGAGATTTTCCATGAGATGACTCAGTCCTGCAATTGGCCAGCACTCTATGCTGAGTTAGGCTAGTTTATCAACTGAAAGAGGGGTTGAAAATTGCCAAGATCCAGTGTGAAGAAAGGGGTAGGGGTACTTGAAGAGGAGACTGACTAAGAAAACACCCTTTTGGCAGCCACAAGCCATCATGCTGCTTGTAATCGCTGTGGAAGTACCACTCATAGATGACTGGTTTATAAGCTGTGTGTGCTTAAAGGAGCAGTTTGGATCTTTTCAACCTTGCAGTTAACCATGTGGTCCTGATGCTTCCTCAGTGTTGGAAAAGTCATTCACAACAGAAGGCTGTGACCAGGTTAGGATGATGAAAAACCTCTTCAACCAAATTTAAATGCTCATGAAGAAGCACAGGTGTTAGCGTGGGGTGGAGGAAAACAAGACTGTGTTCATTCCTCTCTCTCAGCAGTACAGACTTATTGTTAACCATGAAACTGCATCTTAACAGTATATTTAAACACAGCATCTAATTGTGGCACACACTCTGCAAAATCATTTTCATATTAAAAAACATATAAAGAATATATTTTAAAGACATTCCAATTATAATTGTTTTCAGTTGCTACCAATTAAATACATTTGCAATAAAAATAGAGGCTAAGGTAAAGAGCAGCCTATTCAGCTGAGCAATAGAGTACACCATACATCATATAGCCCAAGTTATCCTTCTTTGGATGGTCACATTTTGAATTATTCTCATTAAATTTTAAATGGTTACTAGACATCTAATACATGTCACAGTCTATTTGGATGGATACTGGAATTAATTAACATCCAAAATCAGTATTAATTTTTAGTTATTAGAAGTATCTTGAGTATGCCAGCATTCACATATGGAATGCCTGAAAAGCGTATTCTGATTGTAAAACTTATATCCTGCTAATTAAACAAAAGTAGCAATATGTGCAACTAGTAAGTGGTAGAAAGTATTAAGGATGGTCTTTTATTAAGCCAGCCCTTCCTTTTATTTGCAGGAGTGCAGGAAAAAAACCCAAACACTACTGCTTTAACTCCAGTTGTGGGGGCTTTTAGCTTGTTTTTTCACTCAGAATTTATTCAACAGAAGAAATATCTGCATTTTTCAAAAAGGCTGTGAAAAATCCTGGTGTTTTAGCACACCCAACTCCAAGAGTAGGTCACTTTTTTGAGCAATTTGTAGCTATTTTGTGGTTTCATGATAAAACCTGGTCCCAAATACATCCATTATTATTTTGGCAGATAAGGTAATTTCAAGGACTTAACACGTATTCTTACAATTTCATATTTAATTTTATATGCACTGATATAAGAAAAACCACAGCAGACTTTTTCAGAAAAAAAATTTCCAACCTCTTCTGTTTTAAAAAGTTGTCTTAGTTGATTCAACTCAGAAGTCAAACAAGCATCTTAGTGCAGAAACTAGAATCTTCTATTTTGACAAGCTATGCACTTAGTTTTTGCAGAAGACATGAAAATATATAGTGGCAAGATTTTTACAAATTGGTATAGGTTGTCTAGGTATTAATTTACAAATGAGAAAAATCTGTAAATTATTAACTTTCAGACACATATTTCATTAAATTTATAATTTACAACAAATTATTTGCTTTCAACTTCAATTTTACTGCTTGCATCAATAACTCACAGCATTAGATACTTTGTAGGTTCGGCACATGAAAACGCAACTGAAAATCTGATACCGATTTCTGGGCAAAATTTTTGGAGAATATCACAGAAAATATTATCTGATCATGAGGATTTACAGTAGAACACCTTGATGAGCAGAGAGATCTTAAAAACAAATTGAAAAGACCAGAACTTACTAGCACAGATAATACAGAAAGTCTATATATCAACCATAATCTGAAAGATAATTCAGCTTTCTCAGAGCAAGTTCTATCATATTCCAAAAGAAAATGTATGTAACCTCCTCAAGAAGTACTCATCCTTTCTAGGCCACCCCATCACTACAGTTTCATCCAGTAATAATATTGCTTGTGGGATTGTGCTGTAAACCAATGAAGCAATTCCAGGTTAAAAGGACACACATACACACACAGAGAAACAATTCAGAAGGCTGCAGCGATCAGTATTACAATTCTCTGTAGAACTGTCCTGTATCCATACAGCTGAAGCTGTAGCTCACTGTAGCACAAAACGCTTTGGGATGGGGGACTAAACTGGCTTTGACAGGGGAAAGTTGAAACCACAAAATTACAACCTTCAGTGACAACATGTGCCTGTACCTACACTGATCATTCAATCACCGTCTCCTAAGACAGCTCCCTAGATTTTTCCTTTCCGCTGACAACCATTAACCAGGTAATACAGCAGCCAAAACACAATGAAAGCTCTTCTAAACCCCAAGCTTATCACCTAGTCAACTAGGTCTAATAAAACACTAGCAAGGCTTTGATCCTCTTACAATACAGGGAACCATCATCATTACAAATGTATAACTGCCTTCATATCTTCAATTTGATAGAAGGAGGATTTTAAGATGAACGTCCTTTTAACTGTGTTTATGTTAAAAAAACAACCAACCAGTAAAACATTACATCAAGGCATCTAGAATAGCTGGCCTGCCACAGTCATGCTAAGTCTAAAGACCTTATTACAAATCTTAGTTTCTTACAACTACAAGATTAATGTAGTAATTGATAATTACTTCTTCCAGCGCAAAGCTACACTCACAGAAAGCAGCACCATAGTTCTTTGAGTCTCAGAAGGGCTGTACCAATTACACAGTGTATAATGCTTCTTTCAGACCTGTGGGAAATGTAGGTTAAGTGGAACTGTTCAACACAAGGACAGCTACCGGGCCAGGGCTGGAACATGCTCCTGTGTTCCCTCACTCATCCCACCATTCCAAACACATTAATGATCTCCTAACATGTTAAAACTGCTTTTTCTTAAACCATTAAGACTTTCCATCTCTCCTATTTCAGAAAACTTTTTGCATTCATTTGGGATTAAGTGGTGATAGCTAAGATAAGAACAGTAGAGAACCTTATAGCGAGTTCAAATTTATTCTTTCCTTTAATTATTGAGTAGGAATTAGAAACCAGTTGCTTGGAAAGCATAATTTGATTCTGGACATTTCTTTAAAAACAGGTAAAATTTATAATGCCGAGTAACCAGTCCAGTAAGAAGCCTCTAAAAAGTGTAGCATTCAATGACAGGTTAATGAAATTAATTATTCTTCTGTATCTACCATGGTCAACTTCCCTGACTAAATAAGACATAACACAACTTCGGACTACAGCAACAGATACCTTTCCTGAAATTACTTAAGCTATTCTATGATGTTTAAATTTCTGGTAGTAATATATGTTAATGATTCTGCAATTCAAGTATAAAAAACACTGCACTCAGTGAAGAGGTATAACAAACATCTGAAAGTCAGGCAACTCTAGATTTCTGAAGTTTTTGTGAGTCACATGTAGACTGAAACAGGAGGGTAAGTCTGGTGCTATAAAATACTTCTTTAGAAAGCGTCCATTTGTCAAAACTATGGCAGGTAACTATTTAGCATTACTTCTGGAATCAACGAATCTTATAAATAGCCTTTTAATTTTTAAAAAGTCTGTATGTGAACAAGACCACCTTTTTTCCCCCACAACTTTCAACTGCAGTATTTTCCTCTTCTCTTCCTTTCTAGCCACAAATTCTTCAGCACAGTTCAATTAATTACAAATGGAATAGTCTCAGAGAAACTTCTATTTCATCTGAAATACATATTGTTTTTTTTCCTAGAATATAGCTAGTCATCTTTCTAGACTATTACATCTAAGTTAATAACAAGGAAGACTATGATCATAGCTTTTTACTATGAGAGCGCTAGAACAACAAAAAAATGGCCCAATTTTAAGGAAAAATAATTATTTCAAAAAGCACCTTTCTCCCTGCATATAAATTAAAGTTTTGTACATTTTTTTCTGCAAGATTCTACATGGCAACAAATTGCTGTTCCAAAAAGGTATACTTTGAAACACAAGTTTCAAGCTACAGCAGTGAAAAAATATTGTTAAATGTAAAATAACTGTTCTACTGCATACCTTATTAATTTTTACAGAATCTGGTTGTGAAAAAAAAAAAGCTAAAGGTCATGAGAAGAGTGAAAAATTCCATTATCTTCTACTTCTGCAGTAATCTCTCTAAATACCTGTTATATTCTTTTATTCTTTCTTCCATAAACCATGTTTGCAAAAGAGATGCAACTCCTACTTCCAAAATAAGGATTTAATGTGAAGTACAATGTCATTGATGCCAAAATAAAAAGATTTCAAAGAAAGTGGAGGTAAGCTAAGGGAAATTTCGAAGTCATATATTTGTATTAAAAATAAACTGACCTTACAAAGAAAACACTGCCATTTCAGTAAGCTGAAACAGAAAGAAAATATATGCAATGATCACAAATGAACAAGCCTCCTTTCCTCCACTCCAAAGACTCCTCCCAAACACATTGGCTCAACAGGCTGATTGTCAGTCATCCTAGAAGCACGTTGTTTTAGCACAGACAGCTGCTCTTCTGCAGGCATAGTTACACCCATAGCTACCTGGCAAAGCAGGTCACAATTTCCCCATTTTAAATATTCGCCTTGCCACAGTTTAACAGATGCTCTAAAAATACAAAATACACCCACGATGTTCTGAAGTACAATTCTAGTGCAAAACCAACCTCCTGTCTTTGGGATGCAACACATTTGCATCAAATTCAAAACAAGTATTCTAGTTTTATACATAGGGAGTGCAAAAAAGAACGTAGCTTTGACAATTAAAGCCCTGAAGTCATACTTTAAGCACTTTCAACATTTTGCATGTAGTCAGTTTCATTATTGCCACTTAATACTCATGTTTACCTGTCACTATAGTAGCAGAAACCAGAAACCCAGGTATTCGCTATTTAAAGAATTCAGGTTATATTTAACTGAACATTTTTTTGACTATTAACTGTACTCACCAACTACAATAACAGAAGTGAAAACAAATTCTGAAAGGACCTCAGCCTACTGGTTTTGCCTACTCACAAAATATATGCGTATTTATCTCATCACTTTCATAAAATGCAATTTCAAGCCTGCAATAGTTGTAAGAGACCATTTTAACAAATGCTAAGTTGTTTTTCTTGTACAATACATGGGAAAAACCACACTTCTCCCCTCCCCAGAATACTAACATAACCGTCAAAATATCTACCAAGAATGAAATTTTAAAAAGGCAAATGGTAACACATGGGCCTAGAGCAAACTAGTAACAGTTCCAGCTTCATAAACACAGATTCATAGTTCTAGGGTGTTATGGTTTATCAGGACAGATTCAGCGCATTAATTAGCATGCAATAACTCAATTTTTTATTCCCTCTGTGAAAGACTGATTATTAATGCAAAGAACACTACAAAGTGTGGTGATCTAGAGAATAATACAGAAAAGTGCTTTTTGCTGCTTCCCCTTCCTTGGTGAAAGAAGCAGAGTGTACCAGAAGATCAGACTTAGGGGCCTGCGACTTCAC
The DNA here is from genome assembly GCF_034619465.1 of Leptosomus discolor. Lineage (NCBI taxonomy): Eukaryota > Metazoa > Chordata > Aves > Leptosomiformes > Leptosomidae > Leptosomus > Leptosomus discolor. Next base: position 23,912,152 of record NC_141419.1, read on the forward strand.
CCTAATTACTTGCGTGATGTCAGCTCAGTAGGTCAAGGATTCCATCACTGCTCAACACTTCAGTAGCACATGTTTGTCTGACAATAAGTAGTAAAAGGTTACTTGCATCTTAAATTAACACCTTCCGCAACAGTTTCCAGATCTTTCTATACAAGACTGTAACAGTCATGGTTAAGATTACAAGTGCTCTCAACAGTATGACAATGGGGAAAGCAAAGAGGCAGAACAAAGCATCAGCATTTGGACTCCAGCCAGAGAATACATCTCAACCATGTGCTTCAGCTGCAGTGGCTATGCTGTGAGCAGCCTCAAGTACAGACCCATGCCACAGCACCACTTTGACTTCTACCTCCTGGTGAAAGTCTAGGTGCCCTAATGGCTTTATTCCTGCCTAGTTTTGAAGGATGATGTTCTACGAGCCCTTCAAGATACATGCAGTTCCCATTTAGACTCCCAGCACATATCTCTGTTGATCGTGGTGATCTGTGCTGCCTGGTCCTCTTGACGGTTGTCAATCTGTTTCAGAGTGGCCTCTTCCCTTTGAAATACAGGCATTGTCACATTGCACCAGTGCACCGAGTTTTTCCAAATCCCATGTGCTTTTCCCCAACAAGTCAGCCATTCACAGTAGCTTTCCTCATCTCTGCCAATTCTTGCTGGGCCACTTCCTCTGTAACATTACATCAATCAATGGCCAGTCTTGTGGCTTGGACTTCCAAGAATTGATTTGATTGACCTTCACTTTCATGCATTTCTACCACTTGCTGAATGGAACTCCAAACAGCACCTTTCCATCCTCTCTATCTGCCACAATGGCACATGACAGAGCTGCAGACAGGCACACATAAGACATAGCCTGGGCCTTGCCTGAATTAGAGCCCAAGGGCAGAGGGTGTGGGTGGAAGCCCCAGGTGAGGCTCATCAGGGACATTAAGACCTTTTCATGCACTCAGGGGGCTAACAATGGTTTTCTTGGATTCACATTCCCAGGTGGCCAGCTCCTTGGTCCTCCACAACACTGTCACCGGACATAAACCCCATCCACTAAGCCTCCCAGTTATACAGTTCTAAGCTACTGGCACACACATCCCAGCACTGTAATCATCAAGTTAGTTGGTTCTCCTCTACTCCTCATTTATAATCAGTCTTTAGATCACTACTTAAGGGCCATGTGATTTCAGTTTCTCACATCATTAGTGTTTTTTGTGACTTTTTAACTCTTCTTCCAGTCTAGTCGAATCTGCAGCAAGAAACAATCTCTTCACATGGATACCAGGAAAGAAAAAAATAAAGATAGACTGCTCAGAGTGCAGTCACACAGCCTTGACTCCTATTTCTTCAAACTGCTCCTTACAGAACACACATTGCTTCTCACCTTAGGAAGCAGTCTCATACCACAGATGCCCCAGACAGGGTAAAGAGGATTTGCTATACTCCCTATATACTGGGAGTTGCTGAATGATGACAGAAAACAGGGAAGCGAAAAACTTAAACTCCACTTGTTATTGTTCTACATATTTCAAGATGTTAGTGCTATCTTATATACACTACTCAAACACTGTGTCAGGTAGGGGTTGGTGTTATCCTACATTCCATATTGACACATCATACTGAATAGTGGCTAACGTTACATATGGGTTAGCATCCACTACATACACTATTAGCACACCTCACGTAGAAGTACTAAGTACACTTCCTGCCATACCCCTGGCTCCTCTTCTATCAGAGAACTAACCCAGCAGCTGTAAGTGGTCTTAGCATCACGGACACTCAGTCAGCACTACTCCTGCACAATTCTCTTTTCACTACCCAAAACCTCCTTCAGATCCTCCATCTGACACCAGCTTTTCATTGATAGCATGGTTTAGGTCAGAACAGACTAAACACTGGCATTAATTGGTATGCAATAACTAGATTTATGTGAAGGAATGCAGCTTGCCTTTTTTTTTGCTGCTGCTAAAGAGTGATTATTAAATGCAAGGAACACTACAATGTTACAGAAAGACCCATTAAATCAACTGCCAAGAGGTCTGTAACAACTCTATGAAAAAATGAAGACTGAAAATAAAAGATGTTAGCAATTTTTTGCAAAGGTAACAGTAAATAAGTTAAAGGAAGAAATAAAAACATTGTTATAAAGTGTGATGAGCTGTGGATTTGTTTTTTTCTCTTGCAAAGGAAATAGTTTAACAGTGCACAACATGGAGAAAAAGGAAAAGGACTGGCAGGATCACAATAGCAATCAACAAAATTTCTGCAAAATTTCTTTATGAAACACACCCTTTTTACTGTTCATTTTTAACCCTAGTTCCTTCTGAAAACAGAAAAATGTGTGAACAGGATTTCAGGATACAGTGTTTATCAGCAGCTCTACCTTGTAGCATGAAAGATATCTACTCTTGTTACTTCGATTTCTATTGTTCTGTAGAACTAAATATACATAACTTTGTTTAAGAAAATAATATTTGGGGCAAAAAAGTCTCTTTTCTCATGCATCCAAAAACCATCATGGATTCATAGGAGGCTACCAAAAAGATTTGTCTCTCAACAGATCAATCGATCACTCAATTTAAAAGCACAAAACTACTTCTTCTAAGTTACAAATAGTCTAAAAAAAAAATTCCCATTCTCAGCTTAATCATGAAACTCTAGACACAGGTTTTGGATTGTTTGCTTTTTAAGTATCTAATTTTCACCTTCACATTTAAAGCTTTTCTCCACGACAACAGAAGCCAGAAATTCTTTATTTTTTAAAAAGAAGATTCATGTTCTCAAGTATCACATAACTCTAGGACTAAAAGCTCTAAGAATTGCGCATTTGACTTCAAGTGGCTGAAAAGTAATAAAAGTCTGCGTGATGATGTGCATCACATAAATTGAGTATTACTTGAATAAGCTCTCATCCTAATAGATGAAATATTTGCATCAACAACAGAGTATAATACTTCTATTCACAAACTGAATTTTCAATTACTACTTAATATTTTCTAGTAGAGTAGTGTTGTATGCAGGATAAACATGGTGGCACCTATGATAGCCACAGTTCTTGTCCTTTTTGTCTCATCCTTGTTTTGTTTCCTCCCCACTTCCTTAGCAATGGTTCTTACCAGTTTCTCACTGCATGATACTTTCTCATGCAACGGTCTCTGTTCCTCAGCCCAACTCTGCTTCATGTTTGAATGGTTAGTAATAAACTAGCCACTGCAAGAATCATCCTTTAGATTGAAGCTTCAGTATTAATACAATAATTATATAAATGAGGGCAGAGTCATAATCTCAGGCTGTCTGGAGACTCAAGAGACAGCACAACACTAATATAGCCCTATTTTTGTTTACATTCTCCTCTGTATCCAGAAAGACTGAATCTTTTGTTTAAATGAATGCTCCATCTTTTCAGTATATATGGACATGCTCTTCTCTCTTATTCCCTCTCCCAAATATCACCAGTCACACAAAATTAAGTTTTTCCTTCCGTTTTACTTCACAATAATCCTCTAACATCCTCTAACAGTCTTCATTCCTTCCAATTCTAAATAGAACTCACAAGTTAGTTGGCAAAATAATCATTTTCCCTGATCAAAGTATACAGTGAAATGATTTAACAGTAACACTAAAATCATTTTACTGTCAAGCATGACTTCTTTATTTTTAACCCTAACCTTTTGCTCACATACAAGCAAAGATGGGAGAAATTATTCTGAAAAGAAAACCTATGAAGCAAATACAGCTCCTGATTTTTATTAGCATTTAAAGCCATGCATCCTGTTAATATTTTCTGTATGTTACAAAATATTAGTAACTAAATGAGTTACCACCTTTGGGTGATCTACAGTTTTAAATTAGATTGCTTTGGTTAAACATCAAGTTATTAACAATCATTAGTCTAGAACACATTTTAATCTAGTCTTTGGATTACATGTTTTGAGAACTCTGGATCCTGCCAAGACCTGGCTTTTTTCTTGCCATGTGCTACAAGTCCCTCTCCCTGTCTTTTAAGGTACACACTGAAACAGCAACAAGTACCATGATAAAGAGCTCCTCCAAGAGAACATTTTTCACAACACACCAGGCTATGCTTGTCACAAGTGTGCACGAAAACTGTCAATTTTGTACACAAAACAGACACCCTATGGCTCCAAAATAAAACTCACAAATATGTAAAATTCCTAATGAATCATAATCTTGTTCCTCAATGATTCTACATCAAAGACTGTAGTTGAGTTATTACTGTCCAAACCTCAGCCCTACATAGAGCAACCATTATACAGCAAAAACAAGCATCAGCGAGCAGAGGCAATAGGGGAACACAGCACAGACCAAATGATCTTTGCATTTACATTGAAGTCTCATTAGTGTATATGCATATAAATATACAGACACACTTGAGACTTATTTTACACAATAGTAAGACAAAAATTGCCATTAGCAGTGCCATTAGCAAACCACTGTACACAGTCAAGCTCTGTTTCACTAAGCATTGAAGGTATGCATTAGTGGATAAAGCACAGTTGTAGAGAATAAAAGGAAATCATATACAAACACAGCCTTCTTCAGTGACAGACTTGCCTAGCAGTCCCAAACTAATGACAATTAAAACAATGCAGTTTATGAAGCAACAGATAACTGCTTTTGATATGGAAAAAATATCTAGAACTGCATAGAATTATAGACATTAATTTATTTTATCAGGAAGGGATGTCTATACTCTTTCACCTTTCCTTTAAACAGTACTTGAGCTCATGCATTAAGTTGACTTACAAGACTGGACAATGTATGTAGTTTTGCCACCCACACCTTCACTCACACTCTGATGCCCTTTTCCTATAAATACTTGATTGTCTGGAGGAGAAAGACCAAGGCAAAAACACACCCCAAACATTCATAAATTGAAAACCCCAAACATCTCAAGAGATTGTGGATGTCTTCAGTTTGTACACATCTTCTGAAATGGAATGCTTTCACAAGGAAAGCAGCTTTTCCACACCCCTACCAAGTTTCATTATACAGAAAAAAGCTAGAACTGACAGAAAACAAATCAAAAATTAACAGATCACCTACTTTTGAGTTCAAGACATTTCCTCCACAGAAACTAAGTTTTGCACTACAGCTTCCACCACATCCAAAGTCTTAGGCTGTGCACTGAATAACTTTTAAAAAACTCATTACAGATTTCAAACCGGCTATGCTTTTTGGAAAGGACAGGTAACCAAAACAAGGGGGAAGGAACAGATGTGAAGCTAGAGTAATTTTCCTGGTAACACAAGATCAGAACAAATAGTTTGTTTGTATACATGGAGCAAGAAAGAGAAATTAGAGACTAGAAAACAGAAACAGGTGAACGAACAAATCAAAAGAAGAGTAAGAAAATTAATGCACTATAGTGGGTAGTAAAATGAGAAAATGAACAACCAAAAAACCCAAAGAAATGGAAGCAGAAAGACAATCAGAGACAAGCAAAGCTAGCTAGGAAGACAAGGCCTAAGAAAACCCAGAGGGTTTACATGTAATTTACAAATTAAACTAAGTCACCTGACAATGTCACAAGTCAGTAAAAAACACAGATGCTATATTCATTTAATTTGCAGTGGTCTTTGGGATCACTGTGGCAACATGCACTTCATGCTGACTGCCAAACAGTATTGTAACTGTTTCCAGCCTAGAAAATGTTATGTTAAAAGGCTGAAGGCATACAGAATCATAGAATCATTCAGGTTGGAAAAGACCTTTAAGATACAGGACCCTGTACCTCATAAAGGGGCTTTCACAGGTAATTTAGAGTGAGTTTTCATGGTCAGTTTAAGCTGATCTAAGGCTGCAGCGAGCAGAAGCAGTCATGTCATTCACTACTTTTGTGGTTTCACAGCTCCCCCTGCAGTGACTAACACCTGCAAAGCAGCATGGTACAACAATTTACTATGGAGTTCACACACAATTGCTACACCATGCGGCAGGGGGCAGAAGTGTGCTGCCGAGGACGTTGCTGCGCTTTTGCAACAGTCCTGAGTTTGAATAACTTTAGCTAACAGGGAAACACAAGAGCAGGGAAGAGTGGTATTAACAGGAACGGGCAAAATACTTTTTCTTGAGCCAGAAACCTAAGGATAATAGTGTGGTTGATGTCTTTTAGGAGCTTGAACATCATCTTCCAGAATTCAGAAGCCTTGTTAAACCTGAAGATTTAATCTCGTACTGGAGTGGCTGAATTTAACTTGCAAATATAAATTCGGTTGCTGTGTTTACTGTTGCTCCTGATGTTTTCCTCTTACTCACCCACAAGGAAGTCACAAACCTCAGTTAAAGAAAAATACACATCTGTATACATATCTGGGCTGCTTTTGGTAGTCCACACCATTGCTAATCTCTTTGAATTTAACCAGTTTAACTTGAACCACATTTTCCTCCAAATGCAATAATCTTAAATAAAGAGCACATTTCTCTTCCACAAAACAGTGAAATTTTTATAGCTTTCTAGAGAATCTTCCTGATCGAAATAAAACGGTTTCTCTGTGTTTACCTTTATGTATTCTCACTCCTACGAAATATAAGTTTTGGGTCTAAATTAGCCTCAGTATCCCATAGAAGTAAATTAATTCCTGTATTTAATTCCTGTATTAGTGCCAACAAAGTGTAATTTTACTTCTTTTACTCTTCCTGTTCTGAAGAGAGTTCAACTAAAAAAGTCACAAGCTGGTTTATGAAGAGTTTTAACTTGTTCTACTTTAAATTCTTCATGCTAGGGCAGTTTTAACCAACCAGTCTTAACAGCTTGCATCTTCAACTAACATTTTGGAGATCCTCCAATCAAGTCCAATTCGCAGAAAGCACTTAGCATCTTCTAACAAAAAAAGAACACCTCCTCAAAACACCCAAAACCCCCAGACCTTCCTGAAGTGTCGCAGACAGCATCTAACAACTCAGAGCATACTCAAATTTGCAGTTATTGCCAACTACCTGTATAATTACTGAAACACCTTAAAAGCTCTACACGAGAGAATGTCTTAAAGAACACTCACTCAGCTGATTTACCTTTAATGTGCCCTTAATCTTTGCCTTACTCTTGGACAAGAAAGTCTATTAGGAAGGTTCTACTTTGTGATGTTAGATTTGTACAGTTTAAGAACTACATACATCTTGCTTATACTGTTTTTTCTCAAAACAAAATGAACGTCAACCTTAAGTTATCTTTAGTATCAGTATTTCGGGGCAGTACACCAAGTGATGCATGACCCTTTTTCCCTCCTCTCTCAACTGAAATAACAAAACCTTCATGAAAATTAAAAAATGGTTTGCAAAAGAAACTCATCATACTAGTTGAAAGAGAACAGGGAGACAGACCATAGAAGCCATACACACAGCTTTGACAACAGTCCTACAACTCAAGAGGAAAAAAATACATATTCTCAAGCAGATTAAAAGAAAAATAAAACTACATGTTCCTCATAAGCACATTTGACAGATTAAAATAGAGAAGATTCTCACTTCAGTGAGAGCTGGTTTAATTTTCTTTTGAAATTTTCAAAAAGTAGTTTCAAAGCAAATGTGAAAAAATGCTGATGATAGCAAAATCACTCATTACATTTTTTAATTAAGTTCTCCAGAGAGATACTTCCTAACACTATTTGGGTTTTGATTAATCAGCATTTATACAAGAGTGCTCTTGTCAGTGTGTCTCCCTATCAAGGCTTCCACTGCAACAGTGTTAGATGTCAGAAATTTGGGGTGCACTGCTTTGAGTCATCAGAAAGAAAAATAAACAAACAAAGCAGTCTTCCTAATTTCTGTTTCAGAACTCCTAGATTTCAACAGCACCTAAGGTTTAACAGGTCACTGAGGTACGGGGTGCATTTAAGTTAATAGTATCTACATCTTTGCGTGAATGCACTGACTATAATGATAATTTTTATTTTCATGTATGTGTACTTCTATCAAGAAAAAATTAAAACAAACGTAAAGTACCTTACTTTACTGATGTTACGTATAGTTACGTTTCCCAGAACAGTTGAATTTCCCACTACAGTCAAACTTTCCAGGTTTTGGATTTTGAAACTCCAATAGGCAAAAAGAGAAAAATACCAGCAATCGCTTTTGCACTTTCAAAGTAGCAAGGGAAATTGTCAGTACGCATAAGGAACCTGGTTTTATTACTTATTTTCAAGTTAAGAACTTTATCAAGACATACAGCAAAACCAGCGTACATCGCAGTGGCCCATCACTCGCAGCACAGTGCTTCTAGCTTGCTAGAAATCATTTTATCTTCCGAGGACCACGGAGCGTATAAACTTTATCACTGTAACAACTTGCCGTGTACCTAAGACGGTCTATAAAAATGCGTCCAGGATTACATGAATAACCTTTCCAATTATTGATTAACCTTGTAGAAGGGATGTTCACCTCCACGCACGCACTTCTGCCAGGCATCAGCGACGCGACAGACAGCAGCACCTCCGCTTTTTTTCCTGCTACATGCACAATCACCCGCCAGACTTGAAGGACAAAACTTCGGTTACCACATGAAATCGCAGTGTCTAAAAAGCCGTCACGACCCTCGCTCACCGCTAAGAAAGCGGCACCCCAAAGGGCTTTTCAGCACGTTAAAAGGGGCAACTCTGTAATCAGGCGAAAAACTCTCACACGAGCAGCGCCCGAAGCGAACGCATCCCCGCCCGCGGCGCCGCAGGAGGCAGCCCGAACCCCCGGGGCAGCGCCCGCCACCCGCCGTCCCCCGACCCGGCACCCGCAGGCGCCAGGAGACCGCCCCGCTGCCGGGGAAAAGCCAGCCACGGAAAAAAAAAAACGTGTGTTCAACCCCAGGGGAAAGGAGAAAGAAAAAAAAAAAAAAAAAAAAAAGAAAAAAAAAAAAAGAAGAAGAAAATAACGCCAGAAGCAGAGGAACCCGCACACCCCGCATACCGCTCCCCGCGCCGGGGTGCCCCGTCCCTCGGCTCCGGTGCGGCAGCTGCTGCCAGTTTCCTCCTTCCACAGGCACCTGGTGGAGCCGCCCGTGGCAATATCCCCAACCCGAGCCCGGTCCCTGCGAAACTCGTCCCCTCTCCGACACCCACCTTTCCCCTCACTCCGCTCCGTCTGTCCGCCTCTCCACACCTCTGGCCCGGCAGCTCCCTGCTCCGCGGAAGAAAAAGCCGGGCCGATCCCCCGCCCCCGGAGGCCCCGCCCCCAGGTGAAGGACCAGGTGAAGCGCAGGTGAAGCGCCCAGGGACTGCCGCCTGCCCCTCGGGGCGGTACGGCCCGGCCCCGAAGGCGGGTGCAGGGAAGCCGCCACGGAGCGTGCATGACAGGGAGAGCCCCCGTCCTGCCCCCCCGCCCTGCCCCTCTCTCCGCTCGGGGCGGGGGGGGGGGGGGGGGGGGGGCGCTGGGTGCGTGCTCGGGTCCGGGCGTTCGTGTCCCCTCACCTACCCCTCTACCCCAGTGGTGCATGCGCGATGCGGAGGCTCGGGGCAGGTGAGGGCCGCAGTGGCCCAGTCCGCCGGTCTCGCCCGCTTGCTCCGCGGGGACCCAGGCACCCGCCACCCGTCAGGTGCCCCAGTGACCTCCTGCCATGTGGATCCCGGCCCTGCAGTGTGTCTGTGGGAGCTCAGGGCGAGGGGAAGAGCGGGCTGTTCGCTGGAGGCCGCCAGGGGCCGGTGGCAGGGAAGGGGGATTTCGGGTGGGCCATCTCCGAGCTGTGTGCTGGTAGGTCGTGCCCTGTCGTGTGGCACGCGTCCTCCAGCTCCGAGCTTCTGGTCAATTCTCCTTCATGGTAGAGTTGGTTGTGTGGGTTGTGAATTTCCTGGGCAGAGAGCAGTGGGCAGATGCCTAGGAAAGTGTGTGTGCCCTGGGGAGCAAGGTGGGAAACTGAGTAATGCACAGCCCTGCCTGGTGACTGACCTGTATCGGAGGTAGCTGCATGCAGGCCTAGATGAGTTGCTTCTGCATCCTGTTTCCTAGAGGTAGGAGCCCAAGGAGTGGGACATACTGTGCAGACACCAGGCACCTACTAGATGAGACTGGAAGGAAATGTGTTCCTGTAGTTTGTGTCCCGTGTAGTGCAAACTGTACCAACTCCTTTTCTGGGCTGTGGTGTTAAAGAAATATGTAGCCTGAATCAAAGGGATGAAGGTCACAAAACAATTCTTTGCATTATCTTAAGTTCTGTGACTCTCTAGACTTCAGTGGCAAACAGACACCTGCCACAGTGTTTGGGTTAAAGCTCTTTTTGCATTGTGTCTCTGTAGAAATACGAGGTGTGGAGGTTTCTCATATCACTCTTGACACGAGCTATGTAAGAAAATGGGAGAAGAAGCAGCAATCAGTTGAAAATTCTGCATGAGATGACAGTGCAGAAGTTACAAGTGTAGTAATGATGGAAAGTGTGTATGTGTGAGGGTTGGAGGGGGACAGTGGATAGACCCCCCATTGCTCTCTCCACCAAACCTCTGACTGGAACAGGAAGGATTGCTGTGTACAAGAGGTGTCTTCACTTTAAGCTTGGCAGATTGTGACTGTTGCTTATTTGACTGATGCACAAAGTCACCTGAAAGTAAAAGCTGAAAGGTAGTGAAGACAAGATAGTATTAGAAGAGGGGTAGGTGCTTTCAGAAGCTGTTTGCAGGTTGGTGCACTTACAATGTGAATCCTTTGACACAAAGTGGGAAAAGGCTTGCATTTGTATTTATTCAGTGTCTGACACAATCACAGTACATGACAGCATCCTTCACAGGAAACAGTGGGATTTGTTATATATTTACATCTCCTGGAGTTCACTTGGTATAAGGCTTAGCCTGGCACACAAGACTTTTGATGATTACAATTTCCAACCCTTTCTCCCTTCAGATAACGAGCATATATTTGGGGAGTGAACTACAAGCACTGCCTGACAGATGATGCCTATCATCCCTGTCCCACCACCTGTCGGAGGGTATTTGCATTGAACATGACATGACATCTTTGGAGCCCTGCTATAGAGAGAGCAAGTGGAATGACCAGAGAAGCAGCTGGTAGGTAGCGAGTTCACCAAGTACTTGGCCCAGTCCCTGCCTGCATCAAAGAGCTCCTTAGGAAAATGGGTGCTTTGGAGTTCATGAAACATATGCACCAAAATGGGGGACTGGATTTGATCAAAGGCTGTAGGTTGAGAGTCCTGTTATCTAAAAATAGAATGGAACTTTTTCAGTTGAAGGTTATAACTCTATGGTGGCAAGACACTGCTGTTTCTCCTCCTTTTTCTCCTTTTTTTTCCCCAAATGTGGTAGCGTACCAGTCCACCTTTGCTATCACAGCTGCCAGTGTGGCAGCCCATACCCTGTATTAGGGAATTAACCTGACCTCAAAAAAACCTTTTTTTTTTAAACTAAGGAATTTGTCATCCATGTTGGTCCCCTAATCCAAGTCAAAAGTGTGTCTGTATGCTGTGTTTCTAGTTTGTCACTGTTAGGGCAGGAGGTAAGAAAAGCATCTTGTAGAGAGAGGGAAATTTTATGTCCCTTTGTACCTTCTAGCTTTTGTGATTTGATAGCACAACCTCCTATGTCCTTTAAACTCAGCCTGGATTCTCTAATCTGGGAAAAGTTGCAGTCTCAAGTGGAAATGGTAAAAAAGTTGTGGTTTCATATGGTTTTCCACCTTAGACCAGGTTTTGGTTTAAAGGTTATCTCCACTTGCAAAAGAGGTGAGGTTATGAGTGTGTTGTTTGATTTAATAGGTTGATTTCCAAGAGTAAGTTCTTGAAAACAGTAGATTTTGTTAAGAATACATGAATGTTTAAAAGCTTGCTTTTCTGTTCCCCCATGAAATACAGGAGCAAGACAAATCACCATGATCAAAACCTCCGCCCAGCACATTGACAGCTGAGGTAAGATTAGAAGTTCTTGGGTGAGTATTTATTTGAAAAAATGAATTTTAGTCGTAACACCAAACTCAAAATCGATGATATTGGGATCAGTTATGACGAGAAGGGAGGAGGAAAGAAAGGAGAGGAGAATATATATATGAATATATATTTTATATATTCTAATATATAGGCTAATACCTATATTCTAATATTAGAATATACATACACACATATGAGAATATACTAATAAATATTTTCAATATATTAGAATATATATTATATATGTTAGTAATTATATATGTAATTATTTATATATGTAAATAAAATTAAGAATCTTTGAATCCTTCGAAAAATCTTTTCTTTAGAGGTCAGGTTGTGAAAAATGAATTACAGTTTCATCCCTTGACACATATGTTTTTTATTACAAGTTAAATATACAATGTAATTTAAAAATACTCCGAAGGTTCTCCTGTAATTGGTCTGTATACTATAAAAATAGAAATAAGTATGTTTCGCCAATAATGTAGACTGTGCTGCCATTGAAGAATGCTTTTAAATTAGTTTCCAACTGCAATTCACAAAGCCAATAGAAATTATGATAGCTTGTTATGACGGGAAACAAAAATAAATCCTTTGTGATAGGGCCTGCGAGCTGGTTGTTAACACATGCAGGGAACAACAGAAAGGAAGAAAAATTTAAACATTCCATCCCTGGGAGGGAAGGAGCAAAGGGGAGAGAGAGAGATAAAGATAAGGTGAGGGGAAATACTTCTAGGAAGAAAACTTGGGCTTTGGGAGTTATATTCCTACTTTCCCCATGGCGCTTTTAGTGTTTTGTTTTAGTTGGTCCACTTATTTTACTAATTATTTTGCTTTCTAATTGCTTTCCTGGTTGGTTGTGTCTGTTCCTTTTTATCCTTTTCAAGTTTCTTTAAATTCGATTCTTCCTGATCCGTGTCAAATTCATGTTTCTTGCAGCTTCGGGGAAGTCAGTGGAGTTGTGCTGTCTATAAACTAGGCGTTAGTGATTGTGTTTAATGGATGTGTGTGTTTCAGCTGCCTCTTATAAGGACATATAAACTGAACAATGGTCTTGTTTACTTTAAAGAGGTATATGGTGTAATTTAATTAAATAGAACTTCAAGCAAGAACAGAGGACTGTACACACAGATCCCATTACTTCATCAAGGCCTGGGTGCACAATAATTAGCCTACTCATCATACAGATATGATTAGACAGAGGCAATCAGTCAACATGATCTATTCTAAACTATGTTTATCTGTTTTCAGCAGCACAGCATTTTATTGACAATTACTTGTCTTTGAGGTTATTTGTATCAGTTTTAAAGAAACTAACACCTATTGTCTTTTTCTAATGCATACCTTGTTGATATTCCTATTGTCCATATTACTAATACTTTCTTACACTATGAAAAAAAAAACCTGGCCTGCAGTTTTTTTCTGTTGAACTTATTGCACAAATACATTTTGGAATTTAATTGATCTGTTTATCACAGAAGAAAACTTTTTGTAGATTCTCAACACTGAAAACACTTTCTCTTTTCTGATTCAGTCAGTTTTTAATGCTTGCCACAAAATCAGTATGTAAACTTCAAGTTATGTTGTTCCTGTGTGTTGTAACCAGGAATGCAGCATTTCTCTGTGTGCTGATTCGGTACCAAAGGAGGTGTAGAACCCTCACTTCCAGACTTCTCCATTTCTTCACTGGATCTGATCTGGCATGACTACCTACCATTCTGTGTTTTATTTTACACATCCAAAAGACAGAAATTGTACTTATAATGAAACTCAGGGAAAAGTAATATGTCTGAGAAAGAATATGTTCAATCTTTTCAGTGAGCAATTTAACACCACCTTTGCTCTTTTCTTGACAGGTTAACAAGTACAAAAGTATGACTTTCCATCTTCTTCCCAACATAATTTTGAACAATACACATAATTACTGCAAATTTACAGCTTTCATGATTATCTTCCAAATTGTATGGTCATCATAGTAAATCAATAGTTTAGATGTCTTTGTTAGATTTGCTTCTTGGTTTTGCCATCCAATTATATCAAGTGATCGCTGTATGAGTGCTAACTCATTGGAACAAACTCATTATCCTATAGTTTTAAGAACTGGTTTTTTACATCACTTAGTAGTTGGCAGCTAAAGGTCTTCTAAACGGCTTTTTATTCAACGGGGAAATACCCTGTTCAATGGGAAACCTGTTCTCCGTTTTATTTAGTTCCTATTTACGCATAATAATTTGATACATTGTTGCCTTTCATGTAATTCTATTAAAATTTCTCAGTTCTTCGTAAAATGTTATGTGTACATAGTCAGTTGTGCTGTGTTTCTGGGAATACAATACAATACAACTGCTAGTGGGAACTTCTTTCTTTAGTTTCCTGGGAAAAAACCTAGAAGATTTCTTACCACAGTGGTCATTGGCTAGGAAGTTCAGCTTTGCTCCTATGTGACAACACAAGGCCTTCACTAGCAACTGTAGCTCAAGAAATAGCAGGCCTCATTAAACCTGACAGTTCACTGCAACTTGCCAGTTCCCCAGCTGTTCTGACCCAACTACTTATAAGGTCAGTCCACAAACTGGATTTAAAAAAGTAACTTCCTCCACCTTTTTGTTGGGGTCAGTCCAGTTTGCCAAAGAGGGGATAGCGATTTCCAGTAGTGGGGTAGAGTAGACTTCTGGAGAGAGCAGCTGTGGACTTCCATGGGCCAACCCTTGTCTGACTTACCATGCACTGATTTGGCTGGTGGGTCCTGGCAGGCTGTGACTGCTCCACTAGTCTTCCCACGGCACTGTGGCTCAGCAATACAAGTTGCATCTTTGACTCTTGTGGTTGCTTCTGGAGAGAAACTGAACAAGACGCTTCCTCTGAGCAAACCTATTCCTTTGAGTGAACCACTCAAAGTGACAATTAGATATTGTGGTTTACTATTCTGTGTCTTTCGTGAAGGAGCCTCCTGATGCATTGCAGAACCTGGGTGCAGAATCTTAGCAGAATTTCACTGACAGTGAAGAAAAGGGAGAAACTGTTTTGCTAAGCTACTAAAATCTGTTTATCAAAATGAATGCTAAGTTTATTTCAGACTGAAGTTACTGTATGGCCACACTTCAAGAGAAGCTTTTTTTTTTTTTTTCTTTCCTGAGAGATAAAATTGATACATTTCTGTTCAGCTGGTGTGAGAATATTAACATGTATGTGCTATTGCAATAGCCATACATTAGATCGCTATTAAGGAACTTAGTTATAGCTGCTTCCCTGTGTGGTCTGAAATACCTTCACATGCGGAAAATGTTCTTGTAGTTAGGACTTGGCTACTGTTCAAGGTTATGGTTTGTCTCCTGATTTCAATGCAGAATCATTTTAACACCACAGTAAACCTAAACAGCATTTCTTGACGAATAGCAACAAATTAATATTTGTCTGTTTCATGGAATTGCTAAGTGAATGAACTAACTAAATCATCAGTCATGGAAACAACATAGCTAACCTGTTAACTATAGCCCTAATTGGAGTGCAGTGGACTAATATAGTCTAGGGCTGCCAAGATCTATGGATCCTTTGCAGAGATCCAAGTGACAGAAGATGATGAAGAGGTGAGGATAGTAAAAGGCTTTGGCAGAGTTTGTATGTAAAAGATATTGGGGAATGGTGTATGATATTTAGGAATGGTGGAAATTGAAAGATACTTTATTTGTGCCTGTTGATATCAAAGTTTAATTTATTGTCAGAACTTAAAGTAAACTTTGAATCAAGATCAAGCAAACTTGGGATGCAAAATTATGCTCCAAAATCATTATTTGTGCATGTAAATAGAACTGCCAGAATGTGTAAAATTGTGAACATGCCAACCCCCCCAGTGAGGTAAATAAATTCTGATTTTGAAGAAAATATTGGGTATTGGACAGTTCATAGGGAACTCAGAATGTCACCTGAAATCCAGGTTTAAGCTCAGAAGTAGCCATTTGAATCACAGAGCAGAGGGTTAGGAAACAAAACATAGGTACAGAGTAAGAGCAGGGCTTGCTGTTCACCTCCCTAGATAACCATTTTTCATTGCTGATGCAGGATGAATCTTGGCTGTGTATGTAATACATCACTAATCTGGTGGCTGTTTTGGCAATGCACGTAAAACTGTGGCATGTTCTCAGTCTATTCATAATACATGTCTGGAAATGGTCAGTGAATATTGTCCATTGTTTCTCATCGCATTTTTATTATGCTGAAGTGAGTTACTCACTGCTACCATTTACAAACCTATTTAAAGTTACTGGATGTTGCAGAGGGGAGAGGCATTCAAGGACTTTATTAGGGAGGGCTTCCAGAGTCAGAAGCTACTGCTCAAGTTGTAAGGACAAGTGGGACTCTCTTAGGAAGTCAAGTCTCATTCTTCCATGGCGTGATCAGGTAGCAGCAAGAGGGGGCTGCTCCTGAAAGGAAAGTGAGAGGAGAGCAGCCACAAGGCAGGCCAGGTGATGGCCTCAGCAGCAGGGCACAATCCTGGCACTAGAGGCAGGTGAGCAGAGCAGAATGGTGACTGCAGCAGGTCCTGTTGACAATCTGGTGAGCATCAGGCAAAGAGGAGGTAACGTGCCAAGTCCAAGATGAATCCAGGAAATCCAAACGATTCAGGTACAGAGCTAGGGGCAAGTGTACCCAAGATGTAGCTCAGGCAGGGACTGAAGTCCCAGGCATAATGGAGGTTAAATGGAGACCCCAGCCCGAGGGTATAGGTGGAGGCTCTGGGAGAGGCTTGTCAGGGCAACTCAGGCCTATTTGTCACCTAGGTTCCTGACAGGGACTTACTGGGTGTGGGCTTTCCCATTGACTGTGTAGGTCAGAGGCAGAAAGAAGATGGGGTATCAAGATGAAGAGAAGCCAGCAGAAAGGTGAAGGAGCGATGAATGCTGTTTGGAAGGAAGCTTATGGTCAGAGCTTGCTTTGAACAGAATGTCTGTTGGAAAAGCAGACATTGCTTTTAGATGAAGAAATTTTCCTACTTTTTTTTTTTTTTTTTTTCCCCCTAGTGGGATACAGAGTAGTGTGAGCATCTTTTATCCAAAACTATCCCTGCAAGCCTTCTGGATAACACCAAAACACTCTGACTCACGTAGTTCACTTTTTCCCCAGATGGAAGTGGTTTGACTTTGTGATTTGCTTTGTATTTGAACAGTACTTACTGTCAGGATGTAACTAACGAGAATATCATGATGCTGTAATAATTCTGGTAATACTAATGGAACTCTGAATGGTAGAGATCATTTGGCCTAGGGTTTCTTAGTTGATTTCGTTGTTGACTGAAGAGAAACTTGGGGGATTTTTTCTGTCTTGCCTGTTTTAGCCGTCTGCTTTTCAGGACAGAGACTAATTTATTGTACTTACATCTTGACATTCTGTGACACGGATTTTTGGTACAGCATCTATTCAGTTCAATGAAGTTACAAACAATTTGTATGAAGATTTGGTATTCAGTGTTCAGAGGGCTGCCCTCTGTCTTTTGAGTGCTCTTTTTCTTGAAGTCGTGACATCTAAGTTTTCTCAATTTTTCTTCAACTGAGGCCACTACTGTGCCTAATATTAGAGAATTGTTCATGCCTTTTCCATAAAGAAGCCTTTGTACTTCAATATGGCAACAGCACCACACGGGTATAATAGATTTGTTAACTTCTCCAGATGCCTTCCTGTTACAGCTTGACATAACACGTGTATAATAGATTTGTTAGTACCTCCAGGTGCCTTTCTGTTACAGCTTGACATAAAAGTACCCTCTAGTGGTAAACTTTATTTATTTATTTGCTTATACTGTATTTGGAAGTTCCAGGGAAACAGCAGAACTTCCAAGATGGCCAATTAGGTAATTACTGTTATAGTGGAATATCGTTATCACACACTACCTTTTTTCTCCATAAGCAAATTCCCTGGCATTCTTCCAATGTTACAGATGAGTTTATGGTAGTAAGTTCCATTAGTGGATCAAATTCCCACCACTACACCTCTCTAGTAAATTGAAACGCATCTTTATTTTACAGCTCTAGCATACTTACTCATTCCTTTTTTACTTTCCAAATATTCAAAGGATCTATTTTTGGTAGGTAACAATCAATTTCACTTTTCTTAGTACAAGATTCTTTTGTGTCCACGTTGTCCCCTCACAAGATTAATCTTGCATAGCATCATGTTTATGACTTGTTTCTTTTACGTGTTTTTCATTAGATAGTTATCCTTTAGGATGCTCCACTGTGATTTTAGAGTTCAGTTCCACGTTATGCTTCGCAAATTAGTATTCCCAGCTCTACAGGGCTTGTTTCACAACAGATGCAGAAACACTATCTTACATGAACTTTGTAAGTAGCTAAATGTACCAACAACATATGTGTTACTGGTTGAGGAGTCTTAACCAGGGAAACATCTGCTATATGTTTGATTTCTGGACATAGGGAATAAGGATTATTTGTAACTGTGGAGTGTTGCTTGTTAATGCATTATGTATATGTATTGCTTGACTACAGTTAACAACTTTTTTCTACAACTTTTTGTAATTACTTGGAACCAAAGCGTTCGCAGGATTGCAGAGTTCGAACTGACATTTAGTCATGTATCTTGATCATGTGTGGCCACAAACAGCTCCCATTGACACAGGGGTTTTCTGGGATTGCTCTTATGAAGACCCAGGTTTCTACTTGCACTTCTAGGAGTCTAAATAGTCCTTAGATTCTAGCCTAAGCCATCTGCCCCAAAACTGGTCAGACTGCTGCGTAGTACAAATTTTGGGTGTTTGTGTCTTTTAGCAGATCACAGTCTAAAGCCTAGAAAAGTGCTCAAGCACTGAGACCACAACTGGTAATTTTGGGCTCAGTCTTATGCCTCTTTCATTGGAAGAGCTTTTCAGTGCCCCTAGTAACAGTTTGTACCCTAAACCTAGGCTTTCTCCTATACACCAAAATGTCCATAGACTCTCTTGAATGACATTTTTGTAAGTCCTGGCCACTCGGCTCCGCAAACCATCCATATTCCTGGTAAATTTACTGGGCCATGTCTGCCTACATGAAGATGTATTTCCATTCATAGTTCTCCTCTGCTTTTTTTAGTAACTGTCAGGTGAACAGGAAAATTACAAAATGAACATGAGAAGTGGAGTTCTTTTGCCTTCTAGGCCCAACTAGAAAATAATATGAAAAGGGTGCCCCCAGATTTATTTAAGAAGATTGCTTCTGCCAGTTCAGATGAAGTCCAGTCTTACAAACACTTGACCTAGTGAAGCGAAAGAGAAGGTGACAATTTGGCAGAGGATGAAGCGAGTGTGGGGCATAGGAACCATCCAATACCCATTTGGCACAGCTTTTAGGAGAATGCCTTTCCACTCTCTTTCTTCTTCCTTAATGACTCCTTTTTCCACCATAGTTGTGAGGAATACAAATCAACTTTGGGTTTACTGTGCTTCAGCAAAGGTGGGAGAAGGTGCTTATTGAGGGAAGTTAGGTATCTCTAAGAATGCTGTCAAAAGGTGATCACCATTTCTCAAGACTGTAGTCTGTAAAACAGTTACCATTTAGCATATTGTTAACTGTTGTAAATGACTGCATTGTTGCTCTGCTCTTTCATGTATCCACAGCCTTGCTTGCCTTCTCTTTGGGATGTCCATTCTTCAGGGCAGGGCTAGTCATGCACTCTCTGTTTGCTCAGCAACTGGCCCAGCGGGACTCAGCCTTTGGTATATAATAGATAAGGGTCTAGGACAACTCTGTGCAGTCAGCTCTCCACAGGGACAACTCACCGCAGGTCAGCAGATTCTGCCGGTCGTCCCTGGTGCACGGTGAGCTCCCCAAAGCCCTTGAACATTGGTGGGGGCCCTGTGCGGCAGTACAGGGAGCCCCAAACACTGGCAGTGAGTGGTATCTCACAGGAGGTAGAGGTGGGACCGCCCGCGAATTTATTCCTGCTGTGCCTGCAGTATACATTACGTTAGGGGGAGGAGGAGGAATTGCAGAAGCAGGAGGACAAGCAGCAGGCAATGTCAGGGGGAAACAGTGCAGGGAGCAGCTACCGGGAGTACCAGCATGACACTGCATGCTGGGGAGGACCACAGTCCCTGCCACTTCAGCGCTGCTTCTCCTTCTGCACAATGCACATGGCGGTACCAGCACTGCATATACACGAGGAGAAACGGGTCTAGGACAGTTCAGCTCAGCAGTGCTCAGGCGGCTGGCTTCCCCCCTGTGTGCAGAGCTGCACCCAGATCTGCTCCCCCCTGCCTTCCCCACTGCTCACTCCTCTGCTGTTGCACCACCTCCTCCTCCCTTTAACGTAATACACACTGCAGGCATGGC
Source organism: Leptosomus discolor (assembly GCF_034619465.1). Taxonomy (NCBI): domain Eukaryota; kingdom Metazoa; phylum Chordata; class Aves; order Leptosomiformes; family Leptosomidae; genus Leptosomus; species Leptosomus discolor. The sequence goes on from NC_141419.1 coordinate 23,932,336, forward strand.
AGGAATGACCTCACAGGTGATCCCCCCTCCACCTTCTGTGAGAGACCACTTGCTGCCAGTTGCTTGGAGCTCCCCACAGCACCACGCAGAGCCCCCACCGATGTTCAAGGGCTTTGTGGAGCTCATTGTGCGGTGGGGAGGACTGGCGTGGTGCTTTGCGGTGGGGAGGACTGGTGCGGCGCTGTGTGGCGGGGAGGACCTGTGGAATCTTCCAACCAGCATAGAGTTATCCCTGTGTAGAGTTGTCCCATTCCAAACAGATAAGCAACAAAAGCGAATAGAGTAGAGTACAGTATTTCATTTCGAAGAGACCTCAACCAATCATTTAGTCCAACTGCCTGACCCCCTCAGGGCTGACCAAAAGTTAAGGTATGTCATTAAAGGCATTGTCCAAATGTCTCTTGAACACTGACAGGCTTGGGGCATTAAGCACCTCTCTCAGAAGCCTGTTCCAGTGTTTGACCACCGTCTTGGTAAAGAAACGCTTCCTAATGTCCAGTCTGAACCTCCCCTGATGCAGCTTTGAATCATTCCCATGCATCCTTTGGCTGGATACCGACTACTCATAAGATAGGCTAGTGAAACAATCTGCTGTTCTCCTTGAAGACTTATATTTCTGCTTCTTTCAGAGAACTGTATGAGGAACTTCGTCAAGCAATTGCAGTAAGCAATCTCTTCTTTATATATTTCTTGTAGCATTTCTTGATGTTCTTTCTTCCTGACAGCTTAGAGTAGGAATATCTGGTGAGTATGTATTCCCCATTGTTTTCAAGTACAGATATCATTTGACGGTGGTATGGAGGCTTCAGGTTAGGAGGATGATCTGTACGTCGTTTCAGTTACAATACATGGTGGAATATCAGGAGCTCTTTATAGTCTGAAGGAAAAAAATATGTAGTATAAAAGAGTGGCTTACTGTACTCTGCTATAGAGAGAGCCTGAATTTATATAATGCACTGGATGGCAGTCATTTTAGTCTGACTTCTTCTAAGGGTAGTGCTCTAAGCACCAGAGCCCAATTCTGCAAGACTTTTGCACAGAGACCCAAGGATTTAATTCAGGACTGGGTTAGAGTTACAAAGAGTTCATTTCTGAGATTGGGGCACTGGACTAGATCCTCGAATGTGTTTATGTACCTACTTCTGGTTTCAAACTGTGTTTTCAGAACTTGTCTAATGTGAGGTATGGTCAGTTGTAGCAGTGATGAATTTCCCTGTTTTTGAGAAGGCTTTAAGAGGCACTGTGTCAGAACCAAGTTAATTAACCATAAGTTCTCCTGCATTATTATTGTGAAGAAATACTTGGCATGTTGGGGGACATGGTGGGGGAGGGGGCAGAAAGAAAGCTAAAGCAAAGGTAGCCTACAGTTGTAAACCGAGAGATACAGGTACAAGTCTACTACCTTACTTTCTCATGTCCAGGAGGGAACACCTGGCAGCCAAACAGTATTATTTCAGCTGGTTACTTATGTCTTTGGTTCTTTGCTGTCAAGAGGAACAGTGTCTCTATGATTTATTAGACAAGCTCATTGCTGTTAAATGGAAATGAAAACTATGTGTTGAAAACATACATGGAAAGGAATTAAGCTATGGATGCTACTACTAGCAATTTTGAAAGCATTTTGTCCATTTTACTCACTGTGCAAGTTCCCTCAGGCACGCTCTGTAAAAGTGCCTTCACAAATTGCATGGAAACTTATGTTCAAATGTCACCATTCCAGTTGTTGCACAGGATGATAATAATACTTATGTAAATCTAACCACATTGGGGGGGAAAAAAGCCAATTAGTGACTGTTCTAATAATCCAAAGTCTACACAAAAATGCCACTTTTCAAGGGAATAATGTAAGAGAAAATGCCTCTTGAAAAACTCCAGCCAAAAGTCATAAGATGAAAGAAACTATTAAAAGCTTTTCTAACAGGAATACTATTTTGAGCAATATTAAATATTAATTAATGTTTCTTGTGAGAATCCTTACTCTGTCATTCACTCAGCTCGTATTTGTAAGTATTCTAAAGTTTAAATCTAGTAAGTCCACATAGTCAGAAGCAGGAGCCTTGTGCATGAAAGAATTGTCATAGATTACATTCAGAGCAAATCCTACAAGCCTAGAGCAGATTCACTGTTCATCCAAAGTCAGTTATTTCTTGCTACCTACCCACTCACTTAAAACCCCAGAACACTGATGTGCACACAGGCTCACCAAAAAAAAAAATCTGTTTTAAAAAGTTAATATTTTCAAGCCATATGCTGTTAGGGTCAAATCCAGTTTTCCATATATTCAAGCAGGATTGCTGAACTCAGTGGGACCTCCAGCACGTGTTATGTGAACAGGACTGAATGTGTGACTGGCCTGTTTCTTCACCTGTGAAACTGACTCATTTCAAGAAGATGCGAGTGTCACAATAGTCTGAACTTCACCTCCCCCAGAAGACTTCTGAGAAAAGTCAGACCTTATGTGTAATGAGTGTCCTTGTTAACTCCTGCTGGTATAACCTTGAGTGGGAACAAAACCAGGAGTGCACCATGGCAAATTGTTACTTGCACTGTTTTGTCTAACTCTTGCCCGGTTCCCAGAAGGGAATTGGACCAGTCTCAACAGTGCCTTGAGGCAGCAGAGCACCCTACACAGCTGTGTCTGCCTTTACCAGAGATGTGTACAAAGAAACTGTTCAGCGTGTTTCCAATGCAGGTACAGTTTTGGAGTTCTTCTACAGAGGTTGTAAGAATACTGTCAACAAAATTCTTGGAGCTCAGTTATCTGTATGAAAAGTGATAGGACATACAAATATGCTGTTGCTTTTGGCAGTGGTTCTCTGCATTGATCCTCCAGCATGATGTTGAAGGCATGGTCAGACAATCTTAACCCCTTAAAAGTTGCATTGGTTGAAGGGTGCAAGGGAGGGAACTTCATCTTCTCAGCTGCTGTTCAGTCATCTGTCTTCCTTTGAATATAAAGCTGAATGTCTATATCTCATGGACAAAGAGATGATGAGGGTAGAGAGAAACTGAGGTTTTATTTGGGTGCCAGACCTCTCTGTAAGTTCAAAGCCTAAGCTGGGCTCCATGGCATAAGTTTTAAACATAGTAACATTTTGGGGCAGAAGTTGTTGAGGGTATCACTGTAACTGAGAGAGAAGCCTTATGAAACCTTGACATGTTAAAATAGATAGAATAGATAGATAGAATCGTTAGGTTGGAATAGACCTCTAAGATCATCAAGTCCAACCGTTGATGTAATACTACCATGCCCACTAAACCATGTCTACAAGTGCTACATCAACAAGTGTTTTGAACACCTCCAGGGATGGTGACTCCACCACTTCCCTGGGCAGCCTGTTCCAATGCTTGACAGCCCTTTTGGTGAAGAAATTTTTCCTGATGTCCAATCTAAACCTCCCCTGGCGCAATTGGAGGCCATTTCCTCTTGTCCTAAGACAACCTAAGCATGCAAAATGTTAATTTTGTAAGGGTCTTTAGTGTATTTCACCTACTCAAGTAAAAGGTATTTCATCTTTAAAGCCCTGCAAAACAGCAAACCATAGACAGATATGCTGCACAACACTCACTCCCTATTGGATGTCAGAATTACAAAAGTTACAGAAAGTAAGTTGTGAAATGAAAGAGCCTTATCCTGGTTACAGCAAAACACAGGAGGGTGCACACTTTTAGGTTCCTGAAGTATTTCTTGGGTAGTTGGAAACATTCAACCTCTAGCATGCTTCCTAACAGTGCACTGGATGTGGGCACCAATAACTGCCTAATGCATAACCTGCTATGGCTTATTTCTGTAACTAGCTATACAGAGCAGCAGGCACAAGTCAGCAGTGGCAGCCCTGCTGGCAGTTATTAAGCATGTTTCCTTGGCTGTATATGTTACTTGAAGCTGCAAGCCTTCTTTTAAAGTTTTGGAAAACTTGGCTTCGTAATATATGGTACCTTGATTTTTTGTTTAAACTTACTTTTTTTTCAAAGAGACATTATTTCTCAACCTTTAGCATTGAACATTCACTCTGTTCCAAGATCTAGGACCTTCTCCTGGACATATTGAAGCTGGTGTGAGAGATGATCACTACTGCTTTAGAATCTTCCTACCTTTTGCTAGAAACACGGCCCATTTTCATAGATAGCTCTCCTAAAACCAGTGGGGAAAAAGGTCTGTCCTGAAGAGTTCACAATATAGATAGATAAAATAGGGTAGAGGAACGTGCATAGAAATAATTGCCCAAGGTCACACAGCTGAGCTGGAACTGAAACCTGACAGTGTCCTCTCCACCTCATAGGCTGTCTTGCATGCTGACTTTGCTTAGTCTCACTGAAATTGGGTTACCCATCTGTACGTGATTTGAAATGGCTTTTCTGACATACCCTTAATCAAGAAATGCGTGGTTATATCATGACCCTGCTTCTCCCCACTGCTGACAGCATGACAAATGCTGAAATTTGGCCCCCTTTTCTGTACTGTTTTTCATCCTGTCTGAATGCTGCTTCTGTCTCATTCCTTGCCTGTCCTGTTGTCAATATCCATACTTATGACAACACCAGCTAAATGGACCTTTCTGAAGAAAATGACAAGGAGACCCACACTAGGATTCATCAAAAGGTGCATAAAGAATGTATAATTTGTTCTGCATAAACAGCCACCAGTAATCTCACACTTAAGATTGTGTTAAAATAAGTTACAGTAATTAAAAGCCTGCACAATCCAACTTTGTAAAGAAAATTTTCAGCAGAAGCAGGAATGCCTCATTTTTAAAGGCACTGGGAAAAGGAAACAGCAAGTTTTGTGCTTGGCATAGGTGATCTGCTCCTGTCTGGAGTTAGCCTTAGCAAATGAAGGAAGAATGTAGCAGAAGGCGTCTTTTTTTAATTGATCATCATGTTTACATTGGCCTTTCAGTTCCTTGTATGCCTGTGTATGTGAACGTAAAAAGGGGAGGTTGCATCCTAGTTAATACATTATGTAGTGAGATTTTGCTTTTTTTGTCAGCTTAGCTTTTATGGTAGTTGTACTCGCTGGTAATTTATTACGGACTATTAAAAAGCTTCACTTTGAAGAAGGTAATGACTTCATTACAGCTTTTTGTTTTGGTCTGCCAAGGGTTTGTTTGCTTTCTTAAAAACAAAACCTCTGAAGATCTGCATCAGTGAAATACCAAACAGAAATAAGAGATTACACTTGGACACTTGGCTTAGTAACACATTTTTCTAGGTGTGCTGTTACAATTGGTGTTCTCCATTTACCAATTTATTTTGGTATTACGAAGACTATAGACTAGCTATTGCTTTTACCTTTTTTCCCTTGTTTTTCTGTATGATATGTACATATGCTAAAGTATGCAGAATCCACGAACTGAATACAGCAGTCCTCACCACTGCTTCAACATGGAAATGTAGTTGAAACAAATAGCCCCATGAGACTGCCTGTTGTTTGGGTATGATCAACACTGAAAAAATTTTGCTTACAAGAACGACATAGATTAAGAAGGAGCCTGGAAAGATTGCTTATCCCCATAGCTAGACATAGCTCAGTCAAACATAGCTACACTGGCAAAAAAATAAACCCTTTTGCCGGTAGATGAAAATAGCTAACGGACACTAACAAAAGAAGTGTCATTGACATGCCTCACTTGCAGGCAGAAGAGGAGGCTTGCTTTTGTCTGCATCAGTAGAAGCCTGCATTGCTTTTACAAAAAGAACCGCTCTATAAAGTACCAACTACGTTTGAGCTGCAGTTGTAACAATAACAAAGCAGAGGATGGGGTACAGGTTCACACTTTGTGTATTTGTTTAATGGCAGCTTCCTGTCCAACTGCAGGTCAGTGATTCAGGAAGAGGCCTAAGGCAGATCTGGGAGTCTCTCTGCAGACTATATAGATTCTGATTGTGGTGGGGGATTCCAGAGGTAGCTGTCAGGTGGCTGGTCCCATATCAGCTGCTTTGCCTACTCACTGTGATTTTACAGTAAAACTCCATGGAGCTATTGATGTGAGACTAGTGGTGAAGACCTGCTGACTCCAATTCTCTATCTGGATCTGGAAAAAACTAACATAACTGCTTCTAAAGAAAACTTGTTTGCTTGCAGAAAATTGTGTAAGAGGACTGTAAGCACCCTTTATCAATCACATGAGGAGAAGGGAAATGCAGGGTTATAAAAGGAAAGGAGCCAAACTACTTGCTTTCTTTGACAATTTTTAGCATCTCTGGCTAGGTGGAGAGAAGGGAATTCATCTTCCAGTGAGCTGGAAGGAAGAATGCTGCACTAAAAAGAAGCTTGGGGTTATTCTAATGGTTTTGGCTTTCCTTCTTGAAGTGAAAGTAATGATAGGTCTAGAAACACTGAGCAAACTGACCATCAGCTTGTTTGCCCATGCAGGCCCAAGATGTTCTGAAGGGTTTAGGTGTGAACCTGAGGGCTTCAGTTTTCTGGGATTCTTGGAAACAGCTGGTTTCCACCTGGGAACTGGAGGAGCTTGGACAGAGCCAAACACAGTGGACAGACAGCTGAGCTTCAGAATCCTAATCTTAAGATTTTGTAAAAACTAAATGGTAGCCCGTGGAGGATGTACAGAAACCTGAAGTCCAAGAGGTCCCAGATTAAAGCCTGGAAGGTGATACTGGCTGAGAGTTCTGAAGTGTAGTACCTTACCAGCAAAGTGGTGAACAGCTAATTGGGGGCGCTGCCAGGTGCTATCACAGGCCATACTTGTCAAGTCCTAGCTTACAGCTAGAACCCCGGGCAGACCTTTGTGCCTGCACAGTGTCTGACTGAAATCATTGCATAGCCTGAGGCAGTTTTTTGTTACAATAATAGACACTGGAGCCAGAGGATACAGGCTCCCTTTGGCTTAATGAGGAGTAATATTTTATAATCCTGCAGTGTCGGCTAGGTAACACAGAAAACTTTTTTACCAGCTTCTTCTGGTTTTGGGGGGTTTGTGGTATTTTTTTCCCTTGTTTTAGATTAGTTTTAACACCCATTTTATTACCTCTGTTTGCAGACTGGTGGTTTTGAACCCAAGCATGCACAAAACCGCCATGCTAGTGTTTCAAAGCATCAGTTTTGTAACATACTTCTGTATAAGGTTTTGGTTTTACTTTAACGAGGGTGATTACTAATACTTGTGTAAAATTGTCCTGCTCAATTCTGATCCTCTGCATCTGACAATGCTTGTCTTTTAAATTTATTTCATGTGCTCCATAAAGAATATTCATAGACTTAAGTAATTGCTTCAAGCATGAGCATCACAGCTTTCTTCTTTTGCTGTGTTTCATTGTGACTTACTATTAACTGATTTCCTTTTCCAAAAAGAATCTATTTTGTTTTATATTTGACACAATCCTGCTATTACTTGGTGTTATTTCATTGTGCTAGGGCTGCCCTTATGTTTATTCTAACAAACAAGGTTTCTTACTTGTCCTTGAATTTCTTTTCTCATGAATTTCTAATCAGATCCTCTTTCAACTTGCTTGGCTTATACTTTTGTTTTGGAAAGCTTTATTTTGTGGGATTTTTTTGTTGGTTTGGGTTTTGTTTGGTTTGTTTTGGTTTTGGTTTTTAATAACATTCAGATAATGCTCCAGTCAGCTTAGGACCTATTCTCACAATTTTTATTAGAATGCCACATAACTCAGAGGACAGTCATTCTGATTGCTGGCACATTTCCCTTCTTTTCCCTTTGATCTATAAAATAACTGCTCTGTAAGCTGACCTCTCAGGCAATTCCTTGTAAATAAAATGTGCCTTTCCCTAGAGAGGTTCCTGCACCGATCAGAAAGCTGGAGCTGTTGGCCTCACCTAGTGGAAGTGTTCCCAGCCTGAGTTTTCTCTGAAACTGAAGTTGGAAGAGGTGACAGCTGTATGGATGTATAGCAGCAGGAAGCATTTGGCTGATTATAGTGTTTTGCTAATCACTTTGGAAAAGTTTGTCTACTCTTAAGATGCACCTCTTAGTTTGGAAACCCCCAGTCCTGGTGAGCCATTGTTCAGTTCTGCAGGAGTGCTGCATAGTCCTTAAATGGCTGTGGGCACTCTCACACATCAGTGTGTGTCTCTGTGCATGTGGAGGGAGGTGTTTTCCTTTGCAGTTGCTTGTTCTCACTTGCTTCTAGGAAAAGTTGAACGAGTACAGCCACTGCTTCCCCTTCTTTGCCAGATGCCTTACCATGCTAAGATGATTAGCTTTATTTGCTTCAGCTTTGCATGCTTAGAATGAAATTAGGCAAGTTATTTCAGTGACAAATGTCAGGATAAATCCTATACTGACCTGTACTTTGTTGAATGCAGTTACTAATGGAGTCACTGGTCGATTTACACAACAATAGGATGCCTTTTCATCATGGAGTATTGCCCCATATTTTTACAGAGTGAATAGGAGCAAAACATTTGTTGATGCATCAAAATAAGAAAGATCTTATATTCGAAATCTGCAGGATTGTTACAAAGGAGTGCTACCATAATTAAAAAAAATGAAAATATTATGTTAAAGATTGACTAGTTTACTGATCCTGCAGCCTTCACTTGTGCCTTTATTCTCATTCTCATGATTTGGAAGACTAAGATTAATGTGTCTCTATCTATCTATCTCATGCACAGCACCAAGCCAAAGTCTACTTTTTTCCTCACTGAGTTTGATGGGTTGTTGAAGTTTGTGGTGGACTTTGTCCTGCAAAATTCAGAGTTTCACTTTCAATGAGGGATTCTCAACTGCTTCCAGGACTGGATCTGAACATGGCTGAATGGTCTGATAGCTAGCAGAGGAGCTTTCCTTTTGCGTGTTCCATTTGAAGCAGTATAAGCAACACCAAAACTCCATTAATGTACCTGATCCCTGCTGTTGTATGTTAGAGTTACAAGACTTTGAAAAATGTATAAGCTGAACCACGACATGCAGAATGAAAGTCTTTGCAACAGCATCCTGAGGGAAATGGAAGAAAGAAGCTGCATTTTGCTATTTGTTCAGTGAATCTGGTATTATCAGTGTAAATCTGCAGAAGTACAAGGAGACACGAGAAAGGCCAAAATGATAAAGACTGGGTTACTGTAGAAGCTAAGCCTCTGGCAACAAGTGTTCTTATTCATGGATGACTGACTTAGGGTTGCTCTGAGTTACGGTGTACATTCGTGTTTAGAGCGACTCAGTATCCAGTGATAAATTGTGAAGGATTGGTCTTCCCTCTGTTGCTCAAGGGTTTAAGAGCTCCATGGGAAACTTCCAGCACACTTGATGCCTGTGGCAGCTTGTTCCATCATAGACTGAAGCATAATCCTTACATGTCTCTTTTCACTGGATATTAACTCGAGTGACTGGCATACAGAGACAGGCAGGAGTAGCCAGATTGTGAAGCTGATGAACGGTGGTCTATTTATCTCTATGTATTGCTTCAATGTATGGGACCGTATTTCATGGTTCACAGAGATCCCCTACACTGAGATGACTGGTGTGTGATATTTTCCCAGTCAACTGTAGAGGGTGCTTCTGAAGGTCTGTGTCTGGCATTTAGGAAAAGTGAAAGAGTAAGGTGTAGAGCAGTTCAGCCTGCAGGTCGCCTGCCTGAACAAAAGACTCACTATGACTTTAATTTACATTCCCAGCAGTGTAAGGGCCAGAAGTCCCAGTGACACTCAGAAAGTGAAATTGAACATAGGCTGTGAGCAGCTCCCAAATGAGAGAGCTGTGGTTCAGCTGGAACATTATGTGCAGTCCTTTGCATCTGTGTTGGAAGGAAGTCATGTCAACTAATGTGCAACTGCAGCAGTGTAAAGCCCAGCATATTGCTGGGTTCAGCACCTGCTATGCAAGCAGCAAAATGAAAGTCCCTGACCTCTTCACAGAAAGGGTGGGCAAGTAACTTGGAGTGGGAACCCTCTCAACCATCCAGGCTTAGGAAGCAGAACTTACAGGTTGTTAGCAAATACTTGAATATGTTGGAAAGTTTAAGTTATTTGCTGGCAGAGAGAAGTGATGGCAAGGAAGATTTTTTAAATAAATCATCAGTGTTCACATGCGGGCAGCTGAGCATAGCTCATGGAAGCATCCTCCGTGAGGTGGCAGCTAGCTTTACCTTCAGCAGAATGTGTGTAGTTAGTCTTTACATAAACTCTCATGACCTTTTTTTGGTATTTCAGTGCAAACAACCCCTTTGTACACTTCTGGTAGTAGTCCCTAGTCTTTGCTCCCTTTTGCCCCGTAAGGCATTTAGTTGCCTGGCTTGTTGAGTTAGGGAGTTCACGGCAGAGATCCTAGACTCTGCTGCCATCTGAACTTGTAGAGGTGCCCATGTCTCCAGCCACAAACTCGTACTGATGTGGCAACAAAGGGAGAGAGTTTTTCCTAGACTGAGAGCAAGGTTGATGAGAGAGTGCCTGTCGGAGTTCAGGAGGCCTGCAGTTTCAAATCAGATGAAATGGACTGATTATAAGAGACCCCTCAACCCCATTGTTGTCTTTTGCGAACACCTGCAGTAACAAATCTGCTACAGAGGAGACACCCATTCAGTCATGGATGGTGACCCCAATGGCAGGCATACTTGGAGACGCTGGAAAAGCAGGTCTCCTGTCCAGAGGCCTCTTAAAGGGCCTCTTTAGGGGCTCCCTCCTTTTCTGAAACACAGCAATGAGATTATCTGTGGGTTTTAAAAAAAGTGTGACAGACTAATGCTTTGATTAAATGCATTGTCTGTGTGACAATAAATCTCTCCTAGTACCATCAATATTTTGTTCCCCAGGCACACAACAGCATGGCGTTTTTTCCTGTTTGTTAGTTGCCTCTTTTTAAAAAAATCTTTCTGTTGGCTTTTAGGAACATACTTCATGGTAGTAATTTCCAAAAGAGCAACAGCCTGCAAAGTGTCTTTGCTGCACTCTCTTTTGAAGTCCCTCCCTCACTGCAAACGACTCAGCATTTATTAACCCTTTCCTGCACTGAAAACCCATTAGCCTGTGAATGACCTTTTCTCACCCTCAGCCTTTAGCCAAGTGCAAATAGACTAATTAGTCCACACAGGTTTCCATTACCATGCTTATTAAGGTTGAATAAACTCAATAGAAGTCCAAAATTAAGAAGACAGACATTTTCATCTTCTCCATTGGGGCCAAAGATGTCTGCTGACCAAAGGGCTAGTTAGGGCTGAGCTACAAGTTTCTATGCTGTAGCTCAGCTCTTAGCTGAAGCGTTAGCTTAATTTCTGACTCTTCATATAATGTTACCTGGCGTTTAATTTCAGGGCTATAGTGAGTGAAACCAGAATGTAATTCTCAGTCAACTTTCAAAGTCAGTGTAACATACAATATTAGTGAGACAGATATTGAATATAGTCAAAAGTGCCATAAATAGCAGCATTATTGAAAGTTAAATAATTTTAAAGCAATTGGTAAATCCACCAGTATTTCTTGTACATGACATTTTATGGATTATTTGCACTGCTCATTTCCTAGCCTGCGACTGTCTGCTAACTGTAAAATCTGAATTTGTTTTCTTAAGGAGATGAACTGAAGCTTTAAGGCAGCAATTAGGCCGGTATCTCTGGTTTTGATGCTGGAAGTCCTGCACAGACAGGATTTTACTTTTAGTATCCCTGCTTAACAGCTTGTGACTTGCCACAGCATCACTGCAGAAATAAACCACCTGCTAGCAAAAGAAGCAGTAGGTAACATAGAAAGTTTCTCTTCAGCTCTAGGTTTTAACTTGACTTTGTCTTATTTTAAGTAAATTAATTGTAATATCTTCCTTTGGAAACCGTTGTGCTTTATAATACATGTTCTAATTGTGGTTCTTACCCATACTTTGGCTGTAGTAGCCCCATATAGCGGCTAATTAATTCTGAACTCTAATACCTATCTTCTCTACTGCTGTGAAATGTACACTGTTGAATTTTTGTTGTCAATTCATAAGAAATAAGAAGCTTTAATTTTGGAATTATTATATTAGAGAAAACCATACAGAACCTTTAATGAATCAAACACTTATTTGCTGCCTGTGATTAGGATGCACAGTAAAATCCGTTATAACTTGCCTCTAAATTTTCACACAGAGGTCAGATGGTCTTTATCCTTTTGCCAAGGAATGAAGGAGGAAAGCATTGTACCCTCCTCCCTGCATACCTACCTGAAGGCCAAGGACAAAGCAACCTTGATAGCATTACACTGATAGCATTACACTGACAGTTCATTCGAAGATGTCAACAACGGAGGTTTTTTTTAAAATAGACTCAAATTTTTAAATACTAGTGGAATGTTTTGAAGACAGAAAGTAGCCTTTCCTTACCCTTTTACTCTCTCACTTGGATTTTGTGTCTGACTTAGCTGATAGCTATGCTTTTGTATGAAAGCCAAGGAACAGATGAGGTAAAGTAGGAAACTGGAACTCTGATCTGCAGCACTACACTTGTAAGAATCACCTTTTTATAGCAAGTATGAATGACAGAAGAGATCTTCAGCACGAACCCGAGATCCGCCTGTATATTCTGTGCCTATACCAGAGGCTGCTGGGGACAGCAGTGAGACAAGCTGTACTCCACCTGTTTTCATGAGTAAATGGCCTTGCAGGTGATACAGGTTGCAGCAATCAGAACAAAGTCAATTATGGCCAAGTGCCAGCTTTGTAACACAGTTCTTATTTCATTAGAAATTTCTTGCTATACATTTAAATCAAAATCATTCCACTATGCAGCACATTTTTACAATCCATTTACCTGATGGAACTGCAATACTGTAATGAAATAGCCTGACAGAGTTACATAGGAAATGGCAACTCTTACTGCTTTTTCAAAATGTTTCAAAATGGTATTACTAATTTTGAATGATATAATATCGTACATATGAATTCATAAAACCTGTACGAGATACAGTTGTCAAGTTTCTAAGGTTTAAGTCTGATGGTGGTTTATCCCCGTACAATTCCTAAGAACCAAACAGCTTTGTCATATTTGTAAAGTGTTTCTTTACTTGTATTATTCAAAAGCTAAATGCTTAACTTAATGAATCCCTCCAGTGTCTGTGAGATGTCTGAAAACACTGGAAGCAAAGATGTGCTTATGTGCTGCAGGATCAGACACCGTGGATGTAGTCTTTAGCAATTTATACAACTTGGACTTTCCTTATTTACTCTGTCAAAATAGAAAATATTTATTTAAATCTTTTCATCTGAAATAGTCTTGCATAATTATTTCCCTACAGATTTCATGGTTTTAGTCTATTAAAACAAGAGGCAAAACTGAAACACTTATCAGTATATCTTGCCTAAAACTTTCTCTTGGCTTCAAACCAATCTTTGACACATTCTGAATGAATATAACAAGATGTAACCAAAAAGAATACACATCTTACATATTCACCACTGCTTCAGTATCAAAGTCATACCCTGTAGCTCTTGAATGTAATACTTGTCTCCTGGCTTCTAGTTAATAATAACTAACGCTGCCACTAATTTTGAAATAATGGAAGGCTTTCCTTTATCTACTGATTAGTAAGAAATAAGGAAGAGACTTTGACATCCTCCCCTTGGAATTGTGGTAATATTTTAGCTTAAGCTTCCTGACCTGATTTTTAAGGGTTCAAGTCAAGAAGGATCAAAATTTTCTCATAACTGAAAAACAGTTCTCCACTGGTAGCTCCTTTTGAGATTCTTTCCTTATCTCCAAGGTCAGGTAAAAACATGAAGGGATTAGAAATATGCTTTGTCTGTGAGATAGCTCAAGACGACCTTGTAGTAGACCTTCTCCCATACGAAAAAGTTCGTTTATTTCTCCTCTGTTTAAGCGATATGCTCAGGCTGAGAAGAAAACAGCACAAACATCCTCCAGCAGCTTTAAAACTGATAGATCTTACTTTACTAGCTGTTATGGGAACATTTCCTTTTTGCAGCAGTAGACATGTGAAAGTAAGGTCTTTGAGGTATCTCTCTATGTACCATGGACGGGCATCCCTAAGCTAGCTCCTAATGAAATCAGTCTGTGCACTGTCTTCCTTTCGTGCTGGTCTCTCTTTTAAAAAATTATTTTTATTATTTCATCCAAGGGATCTTTCATCTTCTTGTCACTGGTAAAAATCCTTTTATTCTGACACAGTGCTTTAAGTGACTACTTTTTGAGTATTGAGTATCAAGTTATTATGTCTGTGCTGTTTAGAATACATATAGAGAAATACAATATGGTGTTTATTTCCATGGGATGCAAAGTGAAATCAGTGGAAAAACCTGCACAGATTACAGTGGGGTTTATCTGCGTCTGTCTTGCTCCCTGAGATGATTCGGCGACCCCCCACTTGCACGCACCTCCGTGTGGGCAAATTCTATATCGTTCCCTTCTCCAGTTTTTCTAGAGTAAATCCTGGAGAACAGAAGACTCTTGCCGTCACATCGTGGCATCCTTTAAAACATGGAGAGGATCTTTGACAAAGAATAAAAAAAAATAGCATGAATCTCTCAGTACACGTGCTTCATTTCTCCAGGCTGGTGCTGAGATTCAAAGGTTTTATAAATCCATGTAACTGTCTTGACTTGCACAGCATGACTGAATTAGACAGAGGAATATGAGAAAAAAGAGGGTTGCCTGTAAGCATTGCAGTCATGCTTTAAACAGAGAAATTGGAGCAGTAGGCCTTAAAGAGACACTTTTCAAAATTCCCTACAGAAGAAAATTCTTTGCAAAGTATTACTAACACAGTCTTATTTGGTGAGGGAAACTATTTCATGTCAAGTCAGGCTTGTGCATTTTACTTGCAAGAGTGATAGTCTTCACATACCGTACCATCCCATCCCATACCACACCACGCCACAGCACACCACATCATATATTCTTTGTTCACGCCGTTAAGGAGAAAACTGATAGGATGACTGCAAAAGCTGAAGAATGGAGGTTCGCTGCAGTTCCCATATTACAGCTCTTTAGTCTTCTATCAGTTTCTGAAGCTTTCATATATTGCTATGAAACTTCATTTCTCTCAATCATCAATTTGACAGACTCAGACTTTAGAGTATGGAATGTGTAGAAAGATGTTTCCGTTGCAATGAAATTATTGCAGTCCTTTTTTAAGGATTTAAAATTTGTTTAGAATTGGGCGTGAAGTATAATGCAATGGAAAATGTGGGCCCTAACTGGGTAACAAATTGTGACAGAATGCTGTATTTCAGCTGTACTTATCCTAACTCAGGATATTTGCTATTCCCCATTTTTGTTTGCACAGTAATAATCAGAGGACAACTGCAACTAAGCCAACTGTTTCTGAGGAAAAGATAACTGAACTTGATAATAATCATCGCAGTGTAACAATATCTGAGTCAGCTGCGTAGTTAAGTGAGGCATTGTGGGCAGTGCCATACGTTAGAGGTCTTCAGGACAAACATAGCTGAAGTGTGAAGAAAGGGAGACACCCAAGGGCAGTAGGTGGTAAGAATGTTGTTCTAGAAGGACACAGCAGGTCCTACAGAGCGAAATGTTTTACCCAAATAGTTTAATTTGTCCATTGGAGTAAAATCCTATATGACTAGGAAAAAGTAGGGACTTCTTTGCTGACTCCAGATAAATCAGAACCACGAAATAAAGTAGTAACTTAAAACAGTGTAGCAGTGTTAGTGTTAAAGGGGTGTGAATTCACAGTATGTTCCCTGTTCTGCACAAGGATCCATGTATGACCGGCTTTACGTATCCATCTGCCACTGATTATTGCCTACTGTTATGGAAAAATATTTAACCGTATTTCTCTACTGTTTTGGTTTTGTTTATTTGTTTAGGTTTTATTGCGGTTTTTTTGTTTTTTTTTTTTTTACTGTGAACAAATTTGTAGAATTCATATGGCTTAACTTTGAAGAGAAAGAAGATCATTTCACTGCTTGGATTTCCCATTCTGGTTCATAGCAGGACCACATGGTTTTATACCAGCACAGCTGAACCACAGACACCATGCAGGACAGAGAACAAAATGGGGGTGCAGGTGGGCTGGAACTACTTCAGCTGGTAATGGAGGGGTTTTTTCTGTTTGTAATTTGCCTCTTCACCTTAAACACATAGGAAGGGGGAGCTTAGCTAACAAAATTGCAGAGTGCAGCCCTGACAGAAGAGAACATCAACCCTATCTCTAAGTGCCCAGTCTTTTGTTTCATTTGCCCTGTGTAGATCAGAGCATCCCAGATCACATTCTCATGGAGGATCTTCAGAACTCCACACGTCTCTCTGAGCCCATAAATACATTTTCCATGATGGTAAGGTCCTCATAATGCCCCGAGTAATACCACAAGAGCACCTGACAGTGGTGCTTTGTGCCTTCTCTAAGCCCTGTCATACTTTTGCCTTTACCTAGCATGATGAACCACTAAGAGCTGCCACAGGCTGTGTTTGCCTGTGTGTAAAGTAGGTTATTCCCCTTTGTGAGAGCATTAAACTGTTGTGTTGTGAATGCACATGCAGAGCAAAGGTGGTCACAGAGAGTGAGGAGCAGCTGATAATGATATAAACTGGGACTAGTCTGGCTGTGCTTTGACATGCTTAACTAGACTGAAGTTAATTTAGGGGCTGGAGAGACACTGTAGCTCTATGCAAAATACTCAAAGGTTCCCTTCCACACATAAACATCTATTTTGAAAAGCCAAAACTGAAACTGCATTAAATGAAGAAACAACTAATCCAGATTTTTCACTGAGGAAGGGTGGGTGATCTTATTTGAGACACCTGATAAAATTCAACTTTAGTAAACCACTTTAACCTGAAGCATTCATGGAGAATACATTACAGCTGCCTTCCTATGGATCTGGTCTAGGTTATTTATTATCTGCATTGTAAGAGTGCTTTGTTGTGTTAGACATAAAAATGCTAATACAGTGCTCTTCCCTCTGCTCCAAAGAAATTGAGAGTCAGTGTATTTTCCAGCAAATCTAAATACATGAAGTATTCCTAACACAATACTCATAATTAATGTTTCCAAAAGAACAGCTAAACTATAAGAGGAGAACTGATATTAATATACATTGGGTTAAATCCAATCAGTGAGTGTAAGCTGATAGATTTTTCCTTCCTCCTCTATTCTGAAAGAACACCTGGATCAGTCAAGGATATTCAAATACCCTAGGCTTTTCTAGGAAATGATGGAGAATGGCATATAGGCAAAAGAGAGAGAAAGAAGAATCTTAGAGCACACTCAGTTGAACAATGCTGGTGCAAGATGTGAAAAAAAATACAGGGTTACAAGCAAGGGAATAGAGATCAGTCACCTGAGTCATCAGTAGAGCAAGATTTCAAACATTCTTATTTAAATAAATGCAATTGTGATTAAATAGGACCTACATTTTAGGAGTTTCTCTAAGGTAAAACAGTCAGAAAAGATGCAAATGCCTGATATAACTTGTCTCCTGCCTGTACTTGTATCACTGCCCAAAAGAAAATCTAAAAAGAAATACTAAAATGAATCCCGATAAACTGTTCGGTAATAAATTAAACATGCTAGTAGGTAACTTGTGGTAACTTGCTCATTAAAGTGCCTTGTTTTTTCCCCTTTTGGTAACAGACATACAACTTCACAATACTCAGTGCAAGTCTTTAACATTTTAGTCATTATGAGCTGAAAATGAGCTTGTTCTCACCAACACGGAGGGGCTGGTGGAGAATGTGAAGGTCAAGGGCAGCCTTGGCTGCAGTAACCATGAGATGGTGAAGTTCAAGATCCTTAGGGCAGTGAGGAGGGTGCACAGCAGGCTCACTGCCCTAGATGTCAGGAGAGCAGACTTTGGCCCCTTCAGGGAACTGCTTGGCAGAGTACCGTGGGACACAGCCCTAGAGGGAAGAGGGACCCAAGAAACTGGTCAATATTCAAGGATCACCGCCTCCAAGCTCAGGAGCAATGCATCCCGACAAAGAGGAAGTCAGGCAAAAATGCCAGGAAGCCTGCGTGGATGAACAAGGAGCTCCTGGACAAACTCAGATAAAAAAAAAAGGAGGCCTAGAGAGGGTGAAAGCAGGGACAGGTGGCCTGGGAGGAATACAGAGAAATTGTCCAAGCAGCCAGGGATCAGATCAGGAAAGGCAAGGCACTGAGAGAGTTAAACCCAGCCAGGGACATCAAGGGCAACAAGAAAAGCTTCTATAGGTAGGTCAGTGACAAAAGGAAGACTAGGGATAATGTGAGCCCTCTCCGGAAGGAAGGAAACGGGAGACCTGGCTACCCGGGATATGGAGAAGGCCGAGGTACTCCACAGCTTTTTTGCCTCAGTCCTCACCAGCAAGTGCTCCAGCCACAGCGCCCAAGTCAAAGAGGGCAAAGGCAGGGGCTGGCAGAATGAAGAACTCACCACTGCAGGAGAGGATCAGGTTTGAGACCATATAAGGAACCTGAAGGTGCACAAGTCCATGAGTCCATGATGTGACGCATTCGTAGGTCCTGAGGGAACTGGCAGATGAAATTGCTAAGCCCCTGTCCATTGTATTTGAGAAGTCATGGCAGTCTGGAGAGGTTCCTGACGATGGGAAAAGGGGAAACATAACCCCATATTTAAAAAGGGAAAGAAGGAAGACCTGGGGAATTTCAGGCCAGTCAGTCTCACCTCTGTGCCCAGCAAGATCATGGAGAGGATCCTCCTGGAAACTCTGCAAGGGCACATGGGAAATAAGGAGGTGATTGGTGACAGCCAACATGGCTTCACCAAGGGCAAATTGTGCCCGACCAATTTGGTGGCCTTTTACAATGGGGTTACAATGATGGTGGATAAGGGAAAAACAACCGACATTCACCTACCTGGACTTGTGTAAGGTGTTCGACACTTGTCTCTAAACTGGAGAGTCATGGATTTCACGGATGGACCACTTGGTGGATCAGGAATTGGCTGGATGGTTGCACCCAAAGATTCACGGTCAACAGCTCAATGTCTGAGTGAAGACCAATGACGAGTGGTGTTCCTCAAGGATCAGTATTGGGACCAGTGCTGTTTAACATCTTTGTCAGCGACATGGACAGTGGGATTGAGTGCACCCTCAGCAGGTTTGCCAACAAAACTGAGCTGTGTGGTGCGGTGGACACAGTGGAGGGAAGGGAGGCCATCCAGAGGGACCTTGACAGGCTGGAAAGGTGGGCCCATGTAAATCTCATGAAGTTCAACAAGGCCAAATGTAAGGTCCTGCCCTGGGTCAGGGCAATCCCAAGCACAGACACAGGCTGGGTGATGAGTGGATTGAGAGCAGCCCTGCAGAGAAGGACTTGGGGGTGCTGCTGGATGAAATACTGAACATGAGCCAGCAACGTGCGCTTGTAGCCCAGAAAGCCAATGGTATCCTGGGCTACATCAAAAGAAGCGTGGCCAGCAGGTCGAGGGAGGCGATTCTGCCCCTCTACTCTGCTCTGGTGAGACCCCACCTGCAGTACTGCGTCCAGCTCTGGGGCTCCCAGCACAAGAAAGACATGGATCTGCTTGAGCAGGTCCAGTGGAGGGCCATGAAGATGATCGGGGGGCTGGAGCACCTCCCCTGTGAGGACAGGCTGAGAGAGTTGGGGTTGTTCAGCCTGGAGAAGAGAAGGCTCCGGGGAGACCTTCTAGCAGCCTTCCAGTACTTAAAGGGGGCCTACAGGAGAGGTGGGGAGGGACACTTTATCAGGGAGTGCAGTGATAGGATGAGGGGTAACGGTTTCAAACTGAAAAGGGGGGAGATTTAGATTAGATACTAGAAAGACGTTCTTTCCTATGAGGGTGGTGAGACAGTGGAACAGGTTGCCCAGAGAAGCTGTGGATGCCCCATTCCTGGATTGTGCAGGGCCAGGTTGGATGGGGCTTTGAGCAGCTCGGTCTAGTGTTGGAAGATGCCCCTGACATGGCAGGGGGGTTGGAACTAGGTGATCTTTAAGGTCCCTTCCAACCCAAACCATTCCATGATTCTATGGTCTCTGTATGAAAGCTGAAGGGTGAAAGACAAGCCAAAGGTGGAAGCTGGTGGATGATCTGCCAACTGTAGCAACAGGCAGGCAGCACGGCAAGGGCAGGAGGAAGACAGAGCCTCCATCAGGCAACAGAGGGAGGACGAGATGATGTGGGAAGTGTTATGCGTGGATCTGGCGGTGCAGGGTTTGGAGGCGAGGGCCGACCTCACAGTCACTGCGAAACAGGAGAGGGACGAAGGGAGGAGGTGAAAGAGGGGACGCGTACGGAGGGGTGAGCGGAAGGCATTCCGTCCTGCCACAGGCATTCTGATGAACTGGGGAGGCAGAGGTGAGGTGAAGGCAAAGGCTCCAGTGTTCTGAGGAGTGGGAACAGAGTTCAGATCAAAGTGAAATTTCTCACACCCAGCAGAGAACCCAAGGGATGTCAGAAACCACTCGGCTCTACTCTTCCCATGCTGTGCAGGCCCCTATCCCATCTCCGGTGGCCTATGTCCTCCCCCCTGACCAGTCCACCCCTGCTCCCCTCGCAGCTGTGGTTCACACAGCTGGCGTGCCCTTCTCCCCAGCCGTACCCACCTGTGCACAGAGGTGCCTCAGACTGCTGTCCATCCTGTGTTCTTAGCTGTGGGATGTGGTACCATTGTCCCTTCAGATTGCACAGCAAAGCTTCCCAAGGTTGTCTCTAGCACTCTCCATTCAGTAGAGTCTACCTCAAAACCAGGCCAGAACAAGCCACAGCTGACAGCTGCTTTTTCCAGATCTAACACCCAAAGCAGTCCTGAGGCATTATTTGCCTTTTTTTTTTTTTATTTCCTTCCCTGTAGAGGTTTCTGCTTCCTATAGAGGCAGAGCATACACACTCTTTGTTGTATTGCAGCAGCCACTAGTATGCGTGCATTACTGCACCATCAGTTCAGATGTCTGGTCTCCTCCAGAGGAACCTAGTTTCCAGTGCTGGGTCCTCTTTTCCCTTTTGTTCCATGCACATGCCTGTCCCAGTGCATGCTCTGGAGTCAGCAGGTCAGCCATCAGGGACAGAACGGTTACCAACCCAGACCCTGGGACAAGGATGGGAAGCAAGCACTGCCCCCCTGCGACTAGCAGCAGGGGCAGGCAGTTAGGGCTGCGTGGACATCGTGGGGAGAGCCAGGCCGACAGCTGTGCTGGTGGCTGGGCCAGCCACAGCTCGCAGTCTGGCAGCGATGAGCACGCTGCTGAGCGCAGCCCAGCATGGCTGCTGGACTGGGAACAGTCACGCAGCCCAACAGTGCTGCCCTCTCCCACTGGGGCAGCCCTTACCTGCGCTGCCATGCCACTCACACCTGGTGAGAAAGGACCTATCTTTGTTTTTCCCAAGATCCCTGAGACTGCAGGGCACAGAGGTGAATTTGACATTTTCTGTCTTATTATTAGAATTCAACTGTGATGGAAGCAATAAAGATGCAACTTTCATAATACAGGTCATAAGCAATTTTAGATGAGCAGGTGCTTTAAACACTTGTAAACAGCTGGACTGCTAAGTGAATTAAAAATAAATCCTAAGTCTTGCAAGCCTCTGAGCTCGTTTAGGAGAGTAAAATGCTCTAAATTCTGGGCAATTCTTGGAACACTGAATAAACATTTTAAGAGGCTGATACATCTGCCTTTGCGGATGCTGTTACAGAAAGCTGCAGGCTACGTGTGCACTTGACCACTTACAGAGTCAGGGCATGCATGCTTTCACTAGTGAGCTTCGATCTTTACCAGCCAAAGGGAAGGAAGGGGAAGTGGCTGGCTGCAGTGATGTATGTTAATCCTCGTAATGCTAAATGAAGGTCATGCAGGAGGCACCTTGTCTGTGGTAGTCGAGGGCAAGGGAGTGTATGTGTGTTTGTGCGCGTGTGTAGCTTTGCACAAAAAGAAAAACTGCCTGTCACTTGATATGTCTGTGCAGCCTAACTCAGTGCAGTACAGAGGTATGAGAACTAGTATAGGTAATAAACTCAGGAAAGCAAAAAAAAAAAAAAAAATTTTGTTCATTTACCAGAGGTAATTAGGGCCCTGCTAAACTAACCACATTGCTTCCCATTCTAAGCCAGCTCTGCATGGCACTTCTATCACCAGAACAGATCAGCAGGGTGACACTTGCTCCCCCCACCTTTTTTATGGAACATGTGCACGCAACAATGTGGGAAGTGCTCACTTCATGTGCCCTGCACTTACCCAGAGGAGCAGAAAAGAAAACACCTGCAACCTAATACGTCTGTTATTGAGAAGGAATTCCTTTAATCACAAACACCTTCTTGTCTTAATCAGACGGAGTTATTTCTTCCCTAAGAGTCTCACATTTTATCCATATTATATTGCATCAGAGAAAAATGAGGACTAACATTTTAAAACAGCATTGCAGTTATATATGAAAGGCCACTGTTCTGCTAGTAAGGGTTTGCTCTCACAGTTTAGAGTTAAGCTGTGTCAGCATCTTCTCGAGCTTTATTGCTAATGCCATGTTACCTTTAATCCTTAATTTTCCTGACATGAAGGCCAGAGTTGGCTTTAGTTTACCTAAAAAGAAGAAACAGAACCATCAGAAAATGAAAAAGGAACTAGAGACAGCCTATGCACAAGAAAACATAATGCCGCTACAGTGACACCTAGCAGCTATATTGCTATCAGGTTCTGCTGCAAAAGCAGTGCATATTTAGGAAACAGATTAGAGACGTGCAGAAGAGAAGTCCAACAGATTGACTGGATTCTTTCTGAAGCTACACTCACTGCTAAAATTTCAGTTCCCGGTTAATAAAAGCAGTAGAAGCTTTTGTCCTTTTCCTTTTCCTTCACAGAACTCCGAGGATTTCTATCCGATGCTTTCTTTTTTATCCTGGCTTTCACCTGAGCCACAAAAGCCCGAAAGCTCCTCCACCCCAGGACCCAAAGCAAGGAGGCTGTCTGTCCGCCCACCAGCGGAAGGCTTTCTGGGCACCAGTACCCGCGCCCACCCTGGCAAATGCCTTTGTCACTCACCTGTGAACATCTTCACAAAGTCGGCGCTCGACATGCTCATAACCACATCCGCCGTCACCGGAGGCTTTCCGAAACCAGCGCTCCCACCCTTGGTTTTCAGGTCGATGTACCAAGTGCCTCCTTCAGCCCCTGAACAGACAGCGGCAAGAGGTGAGGAGGCAGCAAAGAGCGCTGTGCCCCCCCTATTCCTCCCTGCCTGACGGCCGCTGCCGTGTCCGCTTGGGGCAGTTGCCTGGTGCTACACACGCTGGCGGAGCTCTGCCAGCAGCTGCCCCTTGCCCCACGTCCTGCGGGCAGGCAAAGCCAGCCTCTGGCAGATGCCCCGCAGCAGAACATACCGGGACACGGGCAGAAGAGCCCAAAGGCAGCCCTTGGCTCACAGAGCCGGTGCCAGCTGCCGCTTTTAACATGGCCCTGCGAGCACCCCTGCCTGTCGCCGCGCTAACCCCGTGCGCAGGCCAGCACCGTGACGAGCCTGACCGCACACGCCAGGAGTGGCCGCAGCTTCCTGCACGCGCCGAAGTCGTCCCGAGCAGCAGCGTCACACCGAACTGAACAGAAGGCGGTCTGTTCTGGGACCAGCTCGAAAAGGTGAGTGTTTCTGTTTGAAAACACCGCGTGCCTTTCACTAGGAGCGTGAGCACGTGAAGGTTTGACAAGCGATGGTCTTACCGGAGAGCTCAAACTGAAAGACACCCTGCGTCGTCCTCACGTACTCTTCACTCATTGCCCCCTGAATAACTCTGAATGTTTCTGCAACAGGACTCAATGGCTTGGCTGGAGCAGAGTCTGCCTTAACCTCAGCTCCATCTGGCCCTTCGTGCTGGAATCCGCTTAATCGCTTCTCCTCTCCGAATGCGTGGGAAGCACCTACAAGAAAGAGAGCACTTGTCTCTGTCAGCTGCAGAATGCTTTAAAACTGCACGTAGCAGCACGCGTGGAGAACTCCGTTTGGAAAGATTTAAGCTTCGCAGTGGGGAAAAGGAGTATTTTCCCATTTTGGTATTAATACTGATAAAGGAGGGGTTTGCACCTGGGACTCTGGACAGGCGCGCTGCACTAAAGGTAATTCCGCAACACAGTTCACTTCCTAGTACGTCAAAAGGACGTGACAACAAAAGCACAGCAATTCTGGCTGCTCACAGTTCCTTACAAAGCCTTACAGAGCGCAGTCTTTTCTAAGGCAATCCACACACGCCTGACAGCGCTCACCAAAAATAAATTGGTGTCTTTAACAAACACTCCTTTCATCTCAAAACACTTCTGTCTTGTCTGCCGCTAAGAAGATGGATATTTTCATGGATTCTTCTGCAGAGGCTTCTAAGCTGAAAATCAGTTCACTGCTTTAATCAGCATTTCACGATACCGTAGTGAACGCGCACATTTAACAGTAAAGGACAGCATCTGCGATTCACAAGGCTGATCGTGTTGAACAGCCTCTAAAAACGTTGTAGAAAGTCTCTTGGGTCTCTTCACATCAAAAAATAGTTAGGACTATTCTGTGAGTCCCTACTAAATAATCGCCGTTGTGAGGCCCTGGGAGCTAACACCATCCGTCCCCGGCAGAGCAGTCCTAGCACGATTGCTCAGATAGTCATTTCAAGGGAAAGGCACTGGCCAAACTTTGCCTCCTCGGCCCTTCTCCCTTCCCTATTTGGCGCTTCCATGAAACCAGTTCTACATTCCCAGTTGCCCTCCAACTTGACACACTGCAATTCTGAAAAAGCAAAACCAAGGCTTTTCTATCAAAAGACTTATTATCCATTTCATCTAAGAGATGATGTAAATTGTGCAAGTTTCATCTAAGAAGTAACAGGGACTGTGTTTTGTATAAATTTATCAAGACAGAGATCATATGACACTCCTGCAAAATGTGCTGTTTGCCATTTAAATTCTTTTTCCAGCAATATTTACTTGTCACCTTCATACCAGCACAATTCAGATGGTTAAAAAAGGATTCTTCAAAATAAGACACTGATTTCATACCATGAATGTCCCGCAGAAGGTAACATTCCTTCCCTAGCTTTAAGTACAGAGTCACTTCCACAAATCTTAAGAAAAGGTTTTTTGCCAAATAGCTGAAGTGAAGTCCAAGCTTTTGGGAGAAAGCAAAAAACAACAGAAACTACAGAGGCATTCATTATCACCAGAAATTATTCACTTTAACATACAGTGTTTTCCCTACCATATCTTTCTTGTTTTGTAGCTGTCATGTCAGTTTCAACATCCAAAAAGAAATCAGGCATCAGGGGGTGACCTAAAAGGGGGGAAAAATATAATATAAGTCTAAGTAAAGTTTGACAGCACAAACAGGAATCCATTTTGTATGAAACTACAGCCAAGTTTGTAAGTAAATAAAGTACAATTTGAAGGAAAGAATTAAATAACACCTTTAGAGTTTGGTTAATTTAAAATCTGACATAAAAGCCTCTTGAAGTTGCAATGAAAAACATTTGAAGAAGAAGAAGAAAAAATCTCACTAGCTGGTAAACAGTAATATACATATCTACAGTGTAGGTACATTTTCTTTTCATTAAAATATTTTTTAAATTTAATAGATACTTGATGATTAGAATCTCAGTGGACTTGTCACGTGTCCTTTCCAGGAAGGCACATTCTGAAAGCTGAGGCAAAGCATCTTTTTACAGACTAATTTAAGAGCCCCTAGAAGCTGTATTAATATTCTCCATACATCCTTCCCTCCTTCCTGAATTTACTTCTTACCTTAAAGATCTGTTTTACCTGGTGCAATTGCATAGACATCAAAATCCTTAACACCTTCTTCTCTCAGCAGGACTTCATCAATAATGAAGTTTCCAGTGAAACTTTTTGGTTTTGTTAAAATGCAATAGGCAGCATCTGCAAGGATGTCCGTTTTCCTGCACTGTTTTTCTATTCCAGATCCTCCAAGCATATCCATAGCAGCTGTATGTATGGCTAGAAAGTTTGGAGGGAAAGAAAACAAACTTTAATACTGATGACATGAAATTCCCATTTCTCTGGCAAGTACACAAACTGTGTTTTCCTTTCACACAAATGGAAATTGTACGAAGACAAAGCTATGAAATACTACTAACCAACAAATAATTCTCTACAAGAACCAGTACAAAAAGAAAACTACTGAAGGAACCAAAAAGTGGAATCATGGGCAGGAGTTTTTATGACATTCACATCCCTCTATCCCTTTATTATTCCCCGCCCATGGATTTCCTCCAGGTTATTCAGAAGATTAAAAACTAACAGGACAACTATTTTTCTCAAAAAGAATATATGATACATCAGTCATTAAGAGGTACCTCCTTTGGTGAATATCACACTGAAAATCTTAATGCTTAATTTTAGCCTCCCATGAGATACCAAAGTGTCTCTCTTTAGTTAATGAGAAACCAAATAGCAAAAACTCAAGTAACTTGTTCAAGTTCCCACAGAAAGGCTGTGTTAGAATGAATAATAAAATTCAGATCTTCTAGGCTTCTGGTTGTTTTATTACTCCCTTATTTTACTGGTGAGGATTAGCCCCTAGGTTTCATTTACCTTTGACCGACCTCAGCTTCTCTTCTTTTTTCAAATCAACCAAACTGCTATAAATTCACACCTAAATAAAAAGTGGCAAGTAGATATACAGTACATACAAACAGGTCTCCCTCAGTCTTTTTCTCGTTTTTAAGGACAGGAAATAAATTTGCCTTTTGTTGGTCCTCTGAAATGCAATCTGTCCTGCAAGATTTTTAATTTTTCTTTTTAATAACTACCAACAGAATATTTCTGTCAAATACTGTGATGAAATTTACCAGGTTCTGTAGACCTGAATATATTCCACTGTTCTCAGTATTTGTTAACCTGTTCACTTTTCCTGGCCCACACTTCTGCCACTTTCTGTTAGTGTCAATCATTGTTCTTCCGAGCACAGTAACCCTGGGTGCACAGACTGAAGCAAAAAGGTTTTAAATAGCCACTGCCTCATAGTCTGGCTGCACATTGTTCCACCTATTTCATATAAAGTGCTGCTGGTTTTCCTCTAACGTACATGAAGAGTCTTCCAGTTCTGTCCCAGGATAGCTCTGTTACTCATATGCACTCTTAGTGATGGAACTGCCCCTTGCCCTTTTGGTAGGCTTCCTCGTTCACTTTGAGATGAATGGAGAGCTCCTGGCATCTTATTACCAACATACTTTCACATATTTGAAGAGTCAGATTAATCAACAGATACTGGCATTCATACTAGCACTGAGGCTGATAACATTTGTATGAGATTATAGTGGATTTTTTAATTAAGAATTTTGTATTTTAGATAGCGTGGAAGCCTGTAACTCTCACTCTTTGGTGACCATATGAAAGTAGCTGACTTCTCTTTTGAAGGAACGTTTTTTTTCCCCTGAGAATTTGCACACGATTATCCTCTTTTGTACTTGAGGGTACATCAGTTTTCATAGAGGCATCACTGATTGTGCTCATCTAATATTTCTAACAGACTTAAATGGAATGAGCAAGAATGGATTCAGGAAATACAAAGCTCCATCTGCATTCCTTTGATTTTATAAGACGCTTAATTACTTTTTAAATTACTTTGCAGCATCTCACAGAGAGAAATCCTTATTAAAAAAGCATTTATTAGAATATACTGTTGTAAATTGTAAACTGAATCTTCCTGGACTTCGAAGTCTCATGTTCTGCAGGCTCCTAAGGGGAAAAGATATTAGCTGCACTCTGTAACAACTGCCAGCTTCTGCAGTGTTATCCTCTTACTTATTTTAGCAGGTACAAATATGTTACCAAGGACACAGTGGCACTCTAATGCACAGGACAAAGATACTACTTTCTTTGGTTTGGGTTTTCCCCCCAATAAGAAGGTCAGATTTTGTATAAGTTTAATTAATATCATCATAGACATCCTTTAATACCAGATCACATCTGGGATGGATACTGTTACTGACACTTGGAGTGCTACAGCAGATGCAAACACTGGAAAGAAATAATATATTGAACCATGCAACAGAAGACTTAATGTAACTTCTGCCTATAAAGTTAGCAATCCCTCCGAAAAAATTCATATCATGAGCAGGTGGACAAATTCTCCTAGGTTCTGTTCTCCCTTGCCAGGAAAAACAGGAGGCCAAGTTATTCAGATGGGTGGGTGAAAACATCTACATTGCAAAATGAAGACCTAGTATAACCAGCTGGTCACTGCAGGAAGAATTCTTTAGCTTTCAACAGTACATTGGGACCGCTAAAACTACTGACTCATTTCCACAACTGTAGTTGAGGTTTTCTCCAGCATATCCAGAATCATAGAGAGAAAGTGCTAAAGAATCAGAAAGCTGTAGAGGATGCACACAATGTGTGCATATGTGCATTTACAAGACATGGGTAATCTTGTAAGACCTTTTGAGTGAGAAAATAAATCAAATAAGTAATGTTGTCTGCAGTGTGATACCACATCTCTGTGTCTGAATAAAATACTCTGGATTAATTCCTTCACTGTCCCAAACTCTCATACACCGTTTACATTACTTAATCAGTCAGTCACCAAAAAACACAAAATGGTAGGTAAAAGATCACCTCTGCTAATGGAAAACCAAATTACTCCTAGATACAGGATTCTGAGGAGATGTAAAACCCATTTAGCAGTGGCATTTTAGGGACAAGCTAGGCAAGATGGGCGGGAGGTCTAGGGAGCTTAAGGCATTAAGAACCAAGTTTCATGGCTCTATTCCAGATGACAAATATAGATCCTGGGAAATCTCCATTGAGACTTTTCTGAGTCTTCCTTGGAGCACTCAAGAAGCAAGTATGTGGAAACAACTGCACGTTTCTTCTAACTCTTTCAGAAATAAAAAAAATTCAACAGAGACCCAAAACGTGAAAGGTAAGCTTTCACTCCACTTCCAGGAAGGCAACCCAGACCCTGAAGTTATACGGGCAGTTGCCTTCAGCACAGCAAAGTTGAAAAGCTTATCCTCTTCAAAACAGACAGTACAGGTTTTGTGAAAATATAATCATCGTTCAAAAAGTCAATCCCTTACTAAAATAGTTCTACGGGTAAAACTCAGTGTGAGCAGGATTATTAAGCATCCATTTACTGGGAGAATTTAGAATTCAAGCACCCAGGCCAATGAAAAAGGACCAGGTCTGTCAGCCACACTAACCCAAGTGTTCAACAGAGTATCACCTAGAGTATTTCAGCAAAGAAACTCAGCTGATTTTGTCTGAGATAATTAAGTTTTGCTCATACTCCTCACTTTTGAAAAAGCAAATCAGAGAGTTCTAGCTCACACTAGAAGTTAAAAGGGGCCTGCAGCTCCTAACAGGAAAACATTGAAAAGTGTCTGGGTGCAAACACTTCTTACACTGGAGCACTAGCCCCAGATCTTTGTTCTCATTTTTATTTCCTCTTCCTTCTTCCCTCCCTCCACTAGTTAAGGGAATAAACTCTGCTGTTGTCATGTTTCATAACACAATGACTGGGCTCACGCCATTAAAGGGCAAGATTACCCTCTGTCTTTACTGACTTTAATACCAGTATCATTTCTGTACGCAGATGTATTTGGGGTGAAGAGACTGGCTTCTCTGGCAAACAGCTGACCAGACCTCAAACTACAGCCCTGATCGTCACTCACCCATAGACAACAAACTGGAGTTAATACAACATGGGTCCCTTGAGTTGTTTTTCTTCCATAGAGCTCTTCAGTTTTCTGTGACTTGCAAGCAGATAGTTCTGTGAACAACTGTTTGCTGGCCCACTGAACCAAAACTTCCAGGAACAGGTTTTGTTTTCTCTAAATTATTTCTGCACTTACAGAGGTACGTATCTTGTCAGTTTCATCTATGCTCTAACAATTTAACTAGCAAGGAAAACGAAATAGTACTACATATACAGACATTTAATACCTACTAATGAAAGCATGCTAATACATCTGTGATTCTGTCCAAAACAGAACTCAGGGTGCATGAAAAAGAGCACAGACAAGCCAGATGGTACACAGATGCTTCAGCCAACTAAAAGGGTTGAATGGATTGCAAACTCGATGAAGGTGAGCTTGGATCAAAGTAGCAATGGTCTAGTGAGAAACAGGAATGAAAAGTAGCTCCCATGCATGATGAACAAATAATATGCAAAAGAAATGCTTGGTCTCCTGAATCAATTCCACAGAAATTTGACATATATTCAAAGTCAACCAAAATAAGTTGTAGAAGACAAAATACAGAAAGCTATTATTTTAGTACGATTAAAAAAAAAAATAATCACCTGTTTTAGGCCATAAAGCATTGACAGCAACTTGTCCTCTAAATTCTTCTGCCATTCCCAAGACACACATGGACATCCCATATTTAGAAATGGTGTAAGCTAAGACAGGAAGTATAAAAAAGGATAAAGAATTTATACTCTATCAACAGAAGTTTACTTAAAGAAAACCCAAATTATTTGTTCATAGGGAAAAATCAAGATTTTGCAGACAAAACAGTGTCTTCCTGGAGTCACAATCCTTCCCTTCTCCCCACCACCCCCAGCAGATACAAACTGCCGTCTGCCATGATTTCATTACAAATAAAATGAGAAATACACATTTTGACAAAAAAGATGACTGAAGCCTAGCTGTATGGTGGTTTTGTTGTGTTTTTTATACACAGCACACTGACAAGAGTGCTCAGCGTTTTCAAGAGACCTTAGGCATACTAGCTGCTAATAATCAAATTAGTATTCTATAGGAAACAAAAAGGGGGCAAGGGGGGAAATTCTAAATCCTTGTCACCTATCTATTTTGAGAAGGGAAACTTCTGGGGGGAAAGCACTGGGACTTGCTGAAGGAGTTTAACATGACAAGTGTCCAAAACTGAAACTTCCACAGTTTTAAAACGAGCAACATTAACCTCAAGACAAAATGGAGTCTCTCTCCCAAAGCAAAATTAATTTCCACTTTAAAAAACATCAAGCTTTATCCCTATTAAACTAAATCAGATGAATCAGTAAGAAAATAGAGTTCAGGTTTTGAATTTTGGAAAAGAAAATATTTTGTAGTCTTAAGAATTCCCATGAAAAATCACAGACTCTTACCTTGAAAACATTCTTGAAAACATAAAGGATGTATTAGGCCGTGAAACCTGCATTATGTTTTCCCACAAAACATTTCTTTTACGCTAAGTACAAAACACTCTGGGGAACCGTTAGTGCCAGTCTGTACATAGTGCTAAAGAGACAAGATCTGGCATTCTGGGCTGGCACTTCTGCACATTTCGCTAGGTATTTATGTGGTTCTCAAAAAATTACAAAGGCTCTGAATGCTACTCACCACAATGATTTTTGAACCACATGGGATTCAGATTCATAGGTGGGCTAAGGTTCAGGATATGGGGGTTCCTGCTCTTTCTCAAGTGGGGAAGGCATGTTTTAGACCTGAAGATAGATTCAGACAAATCAGTCACCTCTTATTTTATGAACATCTATAATTACAGTAAAAACCATTTTCATGAAAAGTTCAACACTAAGCTGAGATCCTGCCCTTATATCAATTATTTAACTGATATCAAGAACAACAACAAAAAAAATCTGTCCTAGCTCACTGATATCAGGCCTAATATTCATTCCTGCTAACTGGACCACATTCTCCAAACAGTGCAGCAGCACCTACTAAAGCTGAGTTTCCAGATGCACAGAAGCCATAATCTCCTTGTAACAGTTCTAGTATAGTCAACAAAACACCATGAGGCAACAAGCAAAATTAATAGCGCAGAGCATCATTTAGTCATAAATATATTCTCTTCTGATCCCATATCTATTTCTTCTTTAAAACCATGTTAAAGAAATAATACTGTATAGTGAAAGGCTATTACGAATATTCCAAGGAAAATGAAAACTTGTTCTCCGCTGACTAGAAGAGTCACTATTTCATTCAACTTAGAATTTACATATATCAGTAAATCATAACTTTTACTTTACAGAAACCATCACATGACTGCACTTCTAGCACTAGGGTCCATGTTTGCATTTGATCTCCACTAGAGAATCTTTAATCAAGCTTCATAGGGAGAACAGCACCACAGTGGACTATGCTGTGCTATTCACACATTCCAACAGGATCCATGCATACCCATGCAAGCTGCAGAAGGGACACCTTCAACTGCAGAATCATTAAAGTAGTAAAGTATGTCATTTACTACCTGCTTAAATGTCCTGGGCTCTCAGCTCTTTCCAGCAGCAGTGTGTAAGGTTCACTAACAGATGTCTCAATTTCTTAATGCTCAGGAACCAAGAATACGGCAACAGGTATACTCTGTAAGATTGGACATGCTTCCTGCCTCCTCCACATAGACAAAAAATCCACACCACTTTTTTTTTAGCTATTGTAACCTTCTGAACATTAAATTGAAAACAGATCTCTACAAATCACAAACAGAAGAACATACCAAGCAAGGGGAAGAAAAGGCTGAAGTGCTAGACTAGGGCTTCCCAACTGACAGTTATAAAAGCAATTACAAAGACCATTTGTAACCTCCCTTGAGAGGCATTAATCTTTCATATACTCTTTGTCCTGGGTTACAGTGTAAAATGTGCCAAAAGGAAAAAAAAATATTCTATTACCATCTTCAGGAGCTGTTGAGACCAGGTGGGGCGGTGCTCCCTGCCTCCCCCCTCTGGACTATCTCCTGTCAATGGGCACAACAATGCCTTATCGCCTGACCCATCGATAACTCGCTCCTGGGCTATCTCCTGTTAATGGCCCATCAAGGAACTGCCTCACGACTCCCCATCCCATTGTGAGATGCTCCGCCCGGGGAGGGGGGGGAAGGAGCCAAGCAGTCCATGCCAAATAAAAACGGAGATCTCGAACACCCTAGCAGCCTTCTTCCACTGGATTCCCAGAGGAGCTTTTCCCCCCACTGGAGTTCCAGAGGACAAGAGCTACCTGCCGACCACTGGACCTTCGGAGGAAGACCAGACTCTTTTACCTGATTGCTGCTTCCACAGAACTACATCCATCACTTCAGGAGGACTGCAGCCAGCATCTTATCGGACTGCTACTGCCACCCTAACAGGGTGTCAGGTTGTATTCCTGACTCTGTCAGTGTAAACCAGTGGGTTGTTTGTTTTTCCCTGCCTTGTGTTATATATATATATATTAGTAAAGAACTGTTATTCCTATTCCCCATATCTTTGCCTGAAGGCCCCTTAATTTCAAAATTATAATAATTTGGAGGGAAGGGGGTTGCACTTTCCATTTCAAGGGAGGCTCCTGCCTTCCTCCACAGACACCTGTCTTTTCAAACCAAGACACTTTTCCATTCGCAGCAACACAGAACATGCTTTTTAATCTTTTTAAGGCAGTGTAGCACCCGAAGGAAAGATGACTTCAAGAATTCTCCGTTAATTTGGAATAACTAGATGTACCATCAAGAAAGTGCTTGTTGCTGTTGGGTGGTGAGGGGGAAATGGAGCTTGCCACTGGCAATACAGTGAAGCCCATTCAGAGATTTAGCAAGAGATATCCACAGAGCATTTTCTGGTATGTCAAGCTCCAAAACCAATTCTCCTTTCTGAGTGCAGAACTGCTTACACTAAACAGTCTTTCAAAAGTAGACATCAGAGGGTGTAAGCACAGAAATCCCACTCTGCAAGCAGAGCCTGTCTTTCTTCCACCTCTCCTCTCTCTCCATGCTTGACAAGCTGAAAGTAGGTGCAGAACTCTTCAACATTTCTCTTTTACCTAAGTTATATAATGTCTCTAAAGATGAGAAAGAAGCTTATGAGTAGGAAGCTGACAAACAAGATATTGCACTTGATGTATGCAAAGAGTTAGTCATTTTGCTTGAAATGAAAGGGCAGCCAGCATTTAGCAAAGCCAAGCTGGAGCTCCATTTGAAACAAACTAGTTTCTTCCTACCTGCATGGAGGGACTTGTGAGCACTTAATGACTACAGTAACGAGGTTCCTGTTTACTCCAACTTGCAATTAATTCTTGCAAATATTCATTTCAAATCAGTTGGCCAATAACAGAGCAATTTCCTGTGAGCACATGTAGAATACTCGCACTCCAAGTCTATATCTGCAAGGCAGCTACACAATTTCTCAGAAAAACTGAGATAACATTTGTTTACAATAAGTAATTGTTCCTTCTCTCAGCACTTACGTAAGGTAGGTTCCTCGGACATTGACATCCATCATAAGATTGACCTTCTTCGTTTCTGTTTCCAAAGTGCCAGTCAGAGAGATGGCGCTTGCATTGTTCACCAAAATATCGATCCCTGGTTTTAAAATAAGCCATTTCATATTAGCATTTAAAGACAAAATCCACAAGTAAGGCAAGCTGTCCTTTTCTCTGTTTGTTTGAACAATCTGACTATTAATGTCTCCCCAACACCTTAGCATACCTCCAAAAGTCTTCACAGCTTTCTCCACGGCATCAATAATTTGCTGCTCTTCCCTCACATTAACGATGCATGGCAAAGCCTTTCCTCCAGCTGCTTCAACTGCCCAATCAAAAAATTAAACATTTAAAAATTTGCTCTCAGGTGGAACAAACAGTATGAACCTATGGGGAATCTCTCATTCAATGACATACTTCAAGAATGCACTGAAAATTGCACTCTCAAATCGCGACATTTTTACATAGTGCATAAAGAACAGGGAAGCCAAACGCAAATCTGAACACTGAGAATGTGTGCGGCACACACAGGCATCTCAATTAACACAGCATTTTCACATCTGTATACATACGTCTTCATTACAGTAATATCTTGGTATCTCCCAGCATTCCTGGGAGGCAAGAGAAGCACTAAGCTTATTCTGTCAAGGGTGAATTGCAGCTAAGAGAGACTTTTTCACTCAGGTATGACAATCAAGCTAGGGCATACACCCAGCCCAGTACCTGAAGCCCACCCTCATTTATTACAACTTACTCTCTGCTGCAGCAGTGTAGATAGTCCCAGGAAGAGTAGGATGGGGCTGAGCTGTCTTGGCAGCTACCACAATGTTTGCACCATCCTTGGCAGCTTTCAAAGCAATGGCTTTGCCAATGCCCCGGCTTGCGCCTGTGATGAAGAGAGTGCATCCTGCTAGTTTCCTAAAGGTGAAGGGGGAAGCAGAGGGTAAAGAAGAGGGAGAACAAAGCAAAATCTGTAAATCATTGACTTTCAGCACTCTTTAAGGGCAAAAGTAATTAGTGCAGTCTTCCAACCAACAAATGCCTTCATCATTTTACTAAGAAAGCAGCCTCCAAATACGAAAGAAATGGCTACAGCCACAGTGAAGTACAGTACTACTGAAGGTAAGGCCACTCCCCAAGTTTGCAAACACTATAAAGCAAGAAGGTTATGCAGGCCACCCAACTACCTTTCTCCCTTTTTGTAAAATGATTCAACACACTGTTCACAACAGAGCTCGTACCTCCTCCAACAATGGAAAAGGAGAAAGTCATAAAAACAAAATGCCAGTTTCTAATGAGACAACATGCCTGTGCAGCACTCTGTAATTTACTAGTCACAGCCCTCTAAACACAAAAAACTGCTGTCTCAAGGTGGTATAAAGCTCAAGTCCAGAACCACAATGCCAAAGCAGGGTGCCACATGCAAGTGCCAAAAACTTGATTATCAGAAATGGCAAGTATTTCTCTTAAAGGTTTTACACTAAACTCAACAGTTTCCCAGGAACTACATTTAATCTAATGGGTCGCCCAAAATGGATCCAGTCAAAATCTCTGGAGAAACTAACAAGTTTTAGTGTCAGAAAGATGTCTGGCATACACAAACAATGTCACTGAATTCTTGAAAATCAAAGTATCAACTCCAGTTTAAAGCACATTCAACAACAAAGCCTCTTAGACCACAGGTTTTCCATATGAAGGAACACATATTTCAGTGTTCCGTATAAAGCTTGTGTTGCTTTCCCTAACTCTGTGGAAAAAAACAAGAGGCCCACGTTTTCAACTCCAGCTAGAGAATACACGTGAAGTATGGGCTACAGCAACTTCACTTTTCACTCGCATCAGAACTGTTACACATCAGCCTCCAAGCTTGCATTACTTTTCCTTTCAGCCTGGGCCAGACTTGACTTAATACTGTTTCTCCAGGTCTGTTTTTTTCTCTCCAATCTGGGAGCATCCCTCCCTAAAACACTCTCTAGGAGAGTGTTTGCTTTCAGAAGGCAGAAAACTGGGATGGGTCATGGAGGGGGAGCGATCTTCCCCTGCAGTGCCACCATCAGGCATCTGCAAGATCCCAGAAGGCAATGAAGCCCTGCAGGTGCAATGTCATACAGCTTTCCTCTGCAAAATTGGGTCCTAGAGAGGTACAGGAAGAAAAATCTCAAAACAGCACAATGAATCACAAAAAACTCCTGCTGAGAGTCGTCATGTGCACAGTGAGGAAAGTTCATCTCTGGAATACATAGACTGTAAACGTCAGTCAAATAAGGCCTGAATCTGGCTTCTACCTTCAACCAACTCATATGAGGTCAGCAGACTCCACCTCAGTCATGGAAGAGGTAAACGGGGTCCAGTGGGAGGCAGCTCTGAAGGAGACGGAAGCTGAAGAAAGCTGGCGGAGCTTTAAGCCCTTCAAGGAGAAAGAGTGGTCCACTCATGAAGACAAGCAGATGTACCAGGAGACCAGCATGGCTACACAGGGAACTCGTAACTGAGTTCCCGTGTACAAAGGTGTCATACAGGGAGCGGGAGCAAGGACAGGCCACAAAGGAGGAATTAGAACTATTACCTGGGCATGCTGGGGTGGTGTCAGGAAAACCAAAGTTCACCTGTAGCTGAGGCTAGGGCACAAGGGCCTCTGCTGCTACACTGGTAGTAAAAGAGGCCCTTTGCTCAATGGGGTGGGTGAAAGCAAGGCTTCCAATGCCATCTCTCACAATAGTTTTGCACCCAATTTAAGATATTATGGTCTGGATGGGTGCACAACCTAACAGGTAAAAAAACTAGTTGGTTGGTCAGGCTCAGAGGGTGGTTAATGAGTCATACTCTGCTCAGAGACCAGTAACATGCAGGGTACCACCTCTACTCTTGGACCAGTTCCATTTAACATCTTTATCAAGGACCTGAAGGAGGTGACAAAAAGCCCTGGAGGTGGACAACAACCAGTTCACAAGCTTGAGGGCACGGCAGCTATCCAGAGGGTCCCTGACAAGCTAGATGAACAGGAGCCTCATGAAATTCAAGGAGAGATGCACAGTCCCACATCTGGGAAAGGTCCCTGCAACAACACAGGCTGGGGACTGAATGGGCAGGGAGCACTCTCCTGAAAACACCTTGGGGGACCTGGCAGAGAGTAAGCTGAGCTCGAGCAAGCCAGCAACAGAGGCCAGCAGCATCCTGGGATACAAGAACACCATAACCAGAAGATGGAGGGAAGGGATTATGTCCCTCCATTTGGCACTCATAAGGCCACATTTACATCCTGCGATGACTTTTGGGTCCCTCAATACAAGGTATGTGTTGACAACAGGGAGCAAGTTCTGCAAAGAAAGACAGAGATGGCTGGAGGCTCAGCACTTGTGAAAGGGCCAGTCAAGGCTGGAGGACAGCTTGGGGGGGACCTAGCAGCAGCTCCTCCAATAACTATGCAGTGACTGATGAGATGGAGCCAAGCATACATGCTGTGGTGCAGCGCAGGAGGATGAGACACAACAGGCCCTTTCAAACTGAAAGAATAAAGGTTCGAACTGGAGAGGTTCAGACTGTCCTCCCCATGATGCAGTCAGGCAACAGAGCAGGGGACTGAGCTGTTTCCTGCCTTGGAGGCTTTCAAGACCCAAATGCACAAAGCCCTGAGCAACCCTGTCTGATCTCCCAGCTGATCTGGCTTTCAGCAAGAGGTTGGACTGGAGACCTCTCAAGGTGCCTTCCAACCTGAATTATCCGATGATCCAATCTGGAAGAGTCCAGCTCCAAATTCAGTTCCTTTCCCCAAATTACTATTCTATTCATTCCAGCTAACAGTCTCTCTAATTTTCCCGTCCAACCTGTCCTACACTGGCCATCACCCTCAAGTCTTCCTGTCTCTCAGCACATCTGCATCTCCAGCCTACATAAACCTCCCTTTCCTCCCTACACTTACAATCACTGCTGACTACATTCACTCTCGGAGCTCCCTTCCTTCAACTAGAGCTCCACAACCTCCAATTCTGTCCCTACAGCCTACAGAAACAGCATTCACCAAAATAAACAAAGCCCTACTAACAGGAAAAATTTTCACTTCATCCCCTCTGAAACATCGAGCTGACTTGATACTCTCTCTCACACTCCTTCTATTTGTTTTTGGGGGGTTTGTTTTGTTTTTTTAAATTCTTGCTTCTTCCTTAATTTTACTTCTAATTGTCTCTCCCTGGAGAGGTTTAATTTATCCTCTGCAAGTTTATGTGACAGCATCCACAAAGCACCAACCTCTTAAAATGTTTATTCAGTGTCCCTAAAAGAACTGCCCAGAATTTAGAGCATTTTACTCTCCTAAACGAGCTCAGAGGCTTGCAAGACACAGGATTTATTTTTAATTCACTTAGCAGTCCAGCTGTTTACAAGTGTTTAAAGCACCTGCTCGTCTAAAATTGCTTATGACCTTTATTATGAAGGTTGCATCTTTATTGCTTCCATCGCAGTTGAATTCTAGTAGTAAGACAGAAAATGTCAAATTCACCTCTGTGCCCTGCAGTCTCAGGGATCTTGGAAAAAAATGAAGATAGGTCCTTTCTCACCAGGTGTGACTGCTAATACAGAAACCTGCAAGTCACATCAGGGCCACTCTTCACAGTTTGCTTACACATACACTAGGAATTTAATGAATAATGCTGTTTCTAACATACAGGAACAAATACCGCTAACTTATCTTCTTGGCTGTTAGCAACGCTCGCTCCGAAGAAAGGCTGAAAATGCCTCTAAATGAAGATCCTATACCGGAAGAAAATCTGATTGCCAGGTCACTACTGGCTCAGAACGAGAAAAATACTTTAATAGATATAAAATTACAGATACACTCCCCAATTGAGATGAAACTCCTCCAGTAACTACTTCCATTGCAAAACGCTCCTCCGAAGGGCGGCGACTAATGACCCTCACGTGGATTTCCAGGACCTCTGCGACTCCCCACCTGCCCCCTTCTCTCCGGAACTCGCTTCCAGCCCCTCTGCCGTATGGAAACCCCTCGCCCCGGGACTTCGGCGTTCCGGCACCTCGCACAGGGCCGGCGGGCGACCCCGCGGCTGTCGCGACTGGAGGCCGGCGCGACCAAAGCCCGCTCCAACCCGCTGGGGGCGAGCCGGGTCGCCACCCCTCCCTGGAAAAGCCCACCACTGCAGGAGCGTTCGTATCCTCCGGTATAACGATTCAATTTCAGATGCTTCCAAGGAAGCAAAGAGGAGGGCAAAGCAAACCACCACGGCGGCCCCCGGCCCCAAGGGGCCTTCGGTGGCTGAAAAGCCACGACTTTTACCTCAAGGCTCGCCCCCAGCCCCCGCGGCTCTGCCCGCCGCCAGAGGGGCGGGAAGCGGCGGCCTGAGACGCGGGGAGACGGCGGGGTGTCTGCGCCGGCGGCGGGGGCGCAGGGAGAGGGGAGGGCCCGGGCGGCTTACCCCGTGTTGGGCAGCATGGCGGCGCGGGCGCAGGCAGGGGCCGCCCCGGGGCGGGGAGCGGGCCCGGTAGGGCCGCTGGGGCCGACCAGCTTCGCGCAGCCGCCGCGGCGGCGAAGGGCGGAGCGGCCGGGCGGGGGTGAAGGGCGGCGGCGGGGTTGTTACCGCGGCAGGGCGTGTGTCAGGAGCGGGGCCGGGGCCGGGGGCGGCTGCCGCTGCCGCGGGGCGGGCGGAGAGACGGGCACGCCAGCTGTGTGAACCACAGCTGGGAGGGGAGCAGGGCCGGGCTGGTCAGGGGGGGAGGACATAGGCCACCGGAGATGGGATAGGGGCCTGCACAGCATGGGAAGAGTAGAGCCGAGTGGTTTCTGACATCCCTTGGGTTCTCTGCTGGGTGTGAGAAATTTCACTTCGATCTGAACTCTGTTCCCACTCCTCAGAACACTGGAGCCTTTGCCTCCACCTCACCTCTGCCTCCCCAGTTCATCAGAATGCCTGTGGCAGGACGGAATGCCTTCCGCTCGCCCCTCCATACGCGTCCCCTCTTTCACCTCCTCCCCTCGTCACTCTCCTGTTTCGCAGTGACTGTGAGGTCGGCCCTCGCCTCCAAACCCTGCACCGCCAGATCCACGCATAACACTTCCCACATCATCTCGTCCTCCCTCTGTTGCCTGATGGAGGCTCTGTCTTCCTCCTGCCCTTGCCGTGCTGCCTGCCTGTTGCTACAGTTGGCAGATCATCCACCAGCTTCCACCTTTGGCTTGTCTTTCACCCTTCAGCTTTCATGCAGAGATCCTGCACGACATCCTGAGAAGGATTTGGGTTTCACAGTCAGCTGATGCCAGAAGGGGAAATCACCCGGTGGGTCTGAACGCACTGTAAGAATTGAGACAGACAGCTTTGCTGACTTGAACAGAAATCGAATTAAGCCATAAGCAGATGTGCTGGTCCTTGCATGTTGGTGTAATGATAGCTGTTGTTTTACTGCTGCTGCTGCAGTTCCCATTGTCACAGAGCTGCAGCCTCCTGTAGGAATGATGCATGACCAAGCTGAAGGGGCCATAGGTTGTCTGAATACTTTGCAACTGGGACATCTTTCATGCCACTTGCTTTCCCATGGTTGGCATCCCACACAGATGGAAGCAAAACGGCCTTGCTGAGAAGAATCTTCTTCAGGCACAACTCTCCTTTAGCCTCTGTCCAGCCACTCAGCCCAAGTGAAGAGGAATGCAGGGCTTGACTGCAACAGCTCCATCCCAGTATCATAAGCCTCATGGCTGCAATGAGAGCTTCATGTAAGTGAGCCATCGTGCCTGTGCAGAGAGCTGCCGTTTCAGCCATGCACTGAAGGACCTGCAGGGGAAGCCCCTAAGCATCACTTTCAGCCTTCTTCCCAAGCATTGTTTTCCCTCCAGTATTTAATAAGGGAAATGGAGTGATGGGCCTTTTATTCTGCACCGGGAAAGTCAGTTTACCTGCCAGGAAGTTTTTTAGTGTGAGAAGTAGAGAACATTTGAAAAGGCGCTATAGATGCTGGAAGGCTCATGTATTTGCTTTCCGCAGTTCTGCTGGTGCCTGAGCATTAGCCCCTCAGCTCACCCCCCTCACACCAGGTGATGAGCAGCAGGGGAGCAGAGAGGTTTCCCACGGGCTGAGCGCCCCTGCCTCTGCACTTGTGGTCCTGCGGTGGGGGGCGGCACTCTCTGCCCCCAAACTGCCCTTCCCTCTGACGGTGCAGCATTCACCCTGGAGCAGAGCTAGCCCCTGACCCCCGCAGCTACTCACAGGAGAACATGGTATGCCCTTTTGAAGACTGCTGCTTTAACTTTGTGGGGTTGGGTATTTTGCCCATCGGCGTTTTAATTTACGCAACCGCTGCTGTGACATTGCAGCAACACCTCCCTGGCTGCTGATGCTCCCCTGCCTTTGTGAACGGCTCTCTCTGCTAGTGCCCTGCTCTGCCAACTGTGTCTCATTCCCCAGCCTTCACCCATGGGTGACCTGGGTTTGCCTGAGGAAGGTGATGAGGAAAATGCTGCCATTCAGCAGGAGACAGCAAGAATGGCCCTAGTGAGTGAAGTCACCTGGGTCCTGAGTGTCCTCCAGACGGTGAGAAGATCTTTCAGGACAGCAATCGTCTCTGGAAACACCACATCTCTCCCAGCTGACAATCCCAACCGACTTGCTTCTACCCTTCCAGCCTCCTGTGTATTTGTGTGGCGTTTGGTGTTTTACCACTACTCAAGTCTTAAGCACTGTTTTTAATGTTTGTATCTCAAAATAGATATAGAAATAGGTAGAAACATCCAATTTTTCAGGTGGAAAGTGAGGCAAGCAGAAGAAAACCACTTGTCCAAGATCACCCATCGTGGCAGGGGCACGGAACATTGATATCCCTGTCCCATAGCCTGTATGGTATTGTTTCCTCCATCTGTTCACTGTTAACAAATATACACCCTAATGAACAGTGCTGTTATTTCAACATATTAAGATGATATTTTTTAGCAGAAGAATCATTATATTTAAAATATTCCCCTTAAACACACTACTATTTGGTTGGCATATTAAATAACAATTGAATACCTAACAACGAAGGCTAAGAACATTTCTGGATACACTGCTACTAGAAGTGATTCCTAAATTTGGCTCAAGCTTTAAGAATTTGTTAGAAATAAATGAGGATGGTGGAGGAGATATGTGTAGGAGGGAATTGAGATGAGTTTTTATAAGTGTTTATTCCCTTTTATTTCTTAAGAACAAACTAATTATGTATTTATATTAATTGATAATTAAATGATTGAAATTCCCCAACTCAAAACTAGTTTTTTGTTGCACAGAACAACATGTATATTACTACATACCAGCTAATGACAGGGTTTCTCATTTTCAAATGTTTTTCATTGCAACTTTAAAAGGCTTCTACTTTTGATGGTGGCAATGAAGATAGAAAGATGTGGTAGTAAAAGCACTGTGTGTAAAATTTGATAATTTCTGGTGATTATGAATACCCTCTGGATTTCAAACTGTTAGTTTTTGTTGGTTTTTTTTTTTTTCCCCAAAAAACCTGGACTCCATTCAAGCTATTTGGCAAAATCACTTTTCTCATTTGGAGGATATGTTTTATGGAAGTGGCTGTAGAGCCTCTGTGCTTAACACTAGGGAAAGAATGTTACCTTATGCAGGACCTTGAAACTTTCATGATTTATAAGTGACTTACTTTGAAGAATCCTTTTTTGTACTGAAGGTCACAGGTAAATATTGCTAGAAAAAGAAATTAAATGGCAAACAGCACATTTTGCAGGAGTGTCTCATTTGCCTTGTGTCTAACTTTAGCCCATATCTGGAGCTACACTATAGCAGTTGGTCTATCATTGTCCAACAACCCCTCACCAGCCAGGAAAGGGAATTGGAAAAAGGAGAGCAGACCCATGGGCTGATGTGGAAACATTTAATGAAACGACACCAGTACCAACAAATGTGTACAAAGTTATGCTCAGCCAAATAAATATGCAGCCATCACAATCAATGGGAGAGCAGTCCTCAGGAGCAGGGAGAGGCGAGAGGAGGAAGAGACAACACGACCCCAACAGGAGCCCCACAGGAACTCCTCTTCCTCAGCCAACCTTCCCACTTTATAACGACCATGACATTATGGTGTGGGCTACACCAGTAGCCAACCCAGGACAGCTGCCCTGGCTGACTCAAAATTGCTAACAGCCTGCCGAGCATGGCTGGGCTGGGATTCTATCCAGGCCAAATGAGGGCACCTTGCTAAATTTATACAAAAGAACACAACGTAGAGCCTCTGTTGCTTCTTAGATGAAACTTGCACAATTTACATCATCTCTTAGATGAAATGGATAATAAGTCTTTTGATAGAAAAGCCTTGGTTTTGCTTTTTCAGAATTGCAGTGTGTCAAGTTGGAGGGCAACTGGGAATGTAGAACTGGTTCCATGGAAGCGCCAAATAGGGAAGGGAGAAGGGCCGAGGAGGCAAAGTTTGGCCAGTGCCTTTCCCTTGAAATGACTATCTGAGCAATCGTGCTAGGACTGCTCTGCCGGGGACGGATGGTGTTAGCTCCCAGGGCCTCACAACGGCGATTATTTAGTAGGGACTCACAGAATAGTCCTAACTATTTTTTGATGTGAAGAGACCCAAGAGACTTTCTACAACGTTTTTAGAGGCTGTTCAACACGATCAGCCTTGTGAATCGCAGATGCTGTCCTTTACTGTTAAATGTGCGCGTTCACTACGGTATCGTGAAATGCTGATTAAAGCAGTGAACTGATTTTCAGCTTAGAAGCCTCTGCAGAAGAATCCATGAAAATATCCATCTTCTTAGCGGCAGACAAGACAGAAGTGTTTTGAGATGAAAGGAGTGTTTGTTAAAGACACCAATTTATTTTTGGTGAGCGCTGTCAGGCGTGTGTGGATTGCCTTAGAAAAGACTGCGCTCTGTAAGGCTTTGTAAGGAACTGTGAGCAGCCAGAATTGCTGTGCTTTTGTTGTCACGTCCTTTTGACGTACTAGGAAGTGAACTGTGTTGCGGAATTACCTTTAGTGCAGCGCGCCTGTCCAGAGTCCCAGGTGCAAACCCCTCCTTTATCAGTATTAATACCAAAATGGGAAAATACTCCTTTTCCCCACTGCGAAGCTTAAATCTTTCCAAACGGAGTTCTCCACGCGTGCTGCTACGTGCAGTTTTAAAGCATTCTGCAGCTGACAGAG
Source organism: Leptosomus discolor (assembly GCF_034619465.1). Lineage (NCBI taxonomy): Eukaryota > Metazoa > Chordata > Aves > Leptosomiformes > Leptosomidae > Leptosomus > Leptosomus discolor. The sequence continues at coordinate 23,976,484 of NC_141419.1, forward strand.
ACAAGTGCTCTCTTTCTTGTAGGTGCTTCCCACGCATTCGGAGAGGAGAAGCGATTAAGCGGATTCCAGCACGAAGGGCCAGATGGAGCTGAGGTTAAGGCAGACTCTGCTCCAGCCAAGCCATTGAGTCCTGTTGCAGAAACATTCAGAGTTATTCAGGGGGCAATGAGTGAAGAGTACGTGAGGACGACGCAGGGTGTCTTTCAGTTTGAGCTCTCCGGTAAGACCATCGCTTGTCAAACCTTCACGTGCTCACGCTCCTAGTGAAAGGCACGCGGTGTTTTCAAACAGAAACACTCACCTTTTCGAGCTGGTCCCAGAACAGACCGCCTTCTGTTCAGTTCGGTGTGACGCTGCTGCTCGGGACGACTTCGGCGCGTGCAGGAAGCTGCGGCCACTCCTGGCGTGTGCGGTCAGGCTCGTCACGGTGCTGGCCTGCGCACGGGGTTAGCGCGGCGACAGGCAGGGGTGCTCGCAGGGCCATGTTAAAAGCGGCAGCTGGCACCGGCTCTGTGAGCCAAGGGCTGCCTTTGGGCTCTTCTGCCCGTGTCCCGGTATGTTCTGCTGCGGGGCATCTGCCAGAGGCTGGCTTTGCCTGCCCGCAGGACGTGGGGCAAGGGGCAGCTGCTGGCAGAGCTCCGCCAGCGTGTGTAGCACCAGGCAACTGCCCCAAGCGGACACGGCAGCGGCCGTCAGGCAGGGAGGAATAGGGGGGGCACAGCGCTCTTTGCTGCCTCCTCACCTCTTGCCGCTGTCTGTTCAGGGGCTGAAGGAGGCACTTGGTACATCGACCTGAAAACCAAGGGTGGGAGCGCTGGTTTCGGAAAGCCTCCGGTGACGGCGGATGTGGTTATGAGCATGTCGAGCGCCGACTTTGTGAAGATGTTCACAGGTGAGTGACAAAGGCATTTGCCAGGGTGGGCGCGGGTACTGGTGCCCAGAAAGCCTTCCGCTGGTGGGCGGACAGACAGCCTCCTTGCTTTGGGTCCTGGGGTGGAGGAGCTTTCGGGCTTTTGTGGCTCAGGTGAAAGCCAGGATAAAAAAGAAAGCATCGGATAGAAATCCTCGGAGTTCTGTGAAGGAAAAGGAAAAGGACAAAAGCTTCTACTGCTTTTATTAACCGGGAACTGAAATTTTAGCAGTGAGTGTAGCTTCAGAAAGAATCCAGTCAATCTGTTGGACTTCTCTTCTGCACGTCTCTAATCTGTTTCCTAAATATGCACTGCTTTTGCCCCAGAACTTGGTAGGAAAGTAATCTTGTTTGTTTCTTCTTTCCTGAAAGACCTGAGTTACATGATCTAGTCTCAGTTAACTTCAATCATAATCTAATAATTTCATTAAATAACAGCATGCAACATCTGATGCAATTTGTCCCTTTTACTGATTTTTTTTCTGGCTACAGAAAAGGTTTTTACTGGTGAAGTATTTGTTGGACAAGAGGCAATATCACAACTTTCATAATGTTAAATTGCTGCACTGCTTTATAAATGTGACTTCTGCATTTATCACTAATCAAAGCAGTTCTGAATGTTTTTTAACACAACTTCAAAAATGGAGTTAGGAGAGAATAGATTAATCATGAAAAAAGAAGTTGTTCATTAAGTAAGTTAATCATTATAATAAAGTCCTCAAAAAATACCTTTAAAAATTGACTGGAAATGCGATTCTATTTCAAGTAACCAGCCTCCTCCTTTTCAGCAAAGTGCTTCAATATTGTGAGATATATAGATATATAGATACAGATATATGGAAATAGTTTGTTAGACTGGGATATTTGAAGGGTATGGGATTTAATCGCAGAGTTTGATTTGGCGTTTTTACCATGTGGATAAAAATACCAAGTGTATAGACCAAAGAGGAATTTCTAAAGAACTTGAAGATCTTACTCTAGTGATATTACTATTTCCTATGCACAGCCTGTATCCAGTTTCTTTTCATTTTCTGATGACTCTTTTCTTCTTTTTAGATAAGCTAAAGCAAACCAGCAAAATTAAGTGTTAAAGGTGACATGGTACTAGCAGTGAGCTGCAAAAGATGCTGTCACATTTTTGAACACTAGCAGAACACTGGCCTTTCATATATAACTACAATGGTGTTTTAAGATACCAGTCCTCATTTTTCTTTGGTGCAGTGTAAGTATCAACAAAAGACACAACTCAGTCTGATCGTAATGCCCAACAATCAATATATTTTTTTTAATAACTTGTGTCACAAGTTGAGGCTGGGCCGGCCACTAACAAATGACAGACGCTCTCTATTAACCCCTCTCCCCTCCCAAAAAGGAAAAGGAGAGAGAACAAGGGAGAGAGACTTTCCAGTTTGGAAAAGAAAACTAAAACAGCTTTAATGAAACAGTAACAATAAAAGAAAAGATAATAATAACGAAATAATGAAATATATACAAATAGATACGAAACCAATACCGAAGCCAACTCCCCCCACCCTGATGACGATACGTCACCACCACACCGCAGGGCTGGCACTGGGGCAGTCCCAGGCTGGACTGGGCAGCAGGCAGGGATGGGATGCAGGAGCTGGACTCAGGCACTGGATTCAGGGATGCACGGATCGGGATTGACGACAGAAGATCAGACAGAGTCCTCCTCAGATGTCGATCATCGAAGAAGAGAGATTGACCCTCGTGATCCCTCAGCTTTATACTGAATATGACATCTATGGGATGGAATACTCTGTTGGTCAGGTTTGGGTCACCTGTCTGGTTCGCTCCTCCCTGCAGGTGCGACCTTTTACGTACTTGCGACCCTTTTCACTCCCAGCACCCCAACACGGAGTACAAGGTTTAGCAGTGACCTTGGTCGTTACAAGAACAAGTATAAGCAAGGGCCTCTCTGCACCCCATTCCTGGGTACGAACTATAAACATCAGGCCTTGTCACTGCTGGGAGCAGTCACTGTCTGGAAAAACGTGCTGCTCTTTCAGAAAGTGCCGTTAGTTAGAGGAGACTTAACTGAAAAGTTAAAGCACTAAAACAGAATTAGTTCTGGTTTAGCCCAAACCAGGACAATTTGCTGTAATGATTTAAAAAAAAAAAAAAAAAAGTCCCCAAATTCTGATGTTTCAAGGATAATTTTTTCATTTTCACCTTTTCCTCCAATTGCAAACTGTCCTCTGTGAGACGTAGACCTAATACAACTTCATTTCTTTTAATGTTATCTTGTCTTTGAATTTCCTGATGTCTCATGAGTTATGAGTTCTGATCCCAGGATTAGGGGATGCACAACATGTTTCCAGTGTACTGTAAAAGCTGCAGTCAATACTAACTTTTGCTCTGACTGGGAGGCAGACAGCATTTTTCTCCTGTACTGGTTTCACAAAGCTTGTAGGAACTGAGAACGGACCATCTCTATCAGAGGTTATTAAAGAAGGCTGATGATCTCAAACTATTTGAAAACACAATGTATGTGCTTGTGTGCAAAATATGGTCACATAAACTTTGTTTCTTTAGGGAGCCACCTTTTGAAACCTGCAGATACTAGAAAATGTTTTTCAAGCGAACATACATATTCAAAGTACATTTCCAAATGCTGTCCTGTAACACTACAAGAACTGAAGCAAATCAAAGAACTTGGGTATCAGGAGCAAGATTGTTTCATTTCATAAGTATTTCAACATCAACCCCACGCCTTTGCAGTGTTCCCTTGTGCACAACTTCTCTACCAAAGCATTTTATTTTTCAGGATTGCGGGGGCATAGGGGAACGGTGTGCAGATTCCAGTTGTCAAACCTGAATGCAGAATGTGCTCGTTTGCTTCCCTCCCTGTGTCTATAATTAATGGTGTTTGTATTTCCTGTGTAGTCAGTAATACTGCTCTTGCACAAAGCCATTGGTAGTTGTGAAAGTCATTTAGTGATGGACTGTGATGCCTGTGTAATCCTAGAGAAAGGTGTCATCTTTAGAAGAAAAGTGTATTTGTTGGAGATGGATCCAGAGCAGCACAACTCGTCTCCAACTTGCCACTGTGTTTCTTCTCTCTCTAGTAAATCAGTAGTGTTGCTTGCATGATGGAAGAGTCAGAGCTCACCATGTGCTCTGGGATACTGATTGCTGCTGGCAGGCAGATCAGGGCTGCGCCTGACCGCGGATGCAGTTGTAGGAATAACTGCTCATGCCGGGGAGAGAAGAGCAGGAACTAACACATCCTGCACTTTGATTGGTATAAGCGGTTATGGATTCATGCTCAACAGGACAAGCAATTCATTAGCAACAAAAAGGAAAACCAGAAAACCTGGTCCTCTGTTTTTCTATTTAATGTATTTACATTATGTGACTTGACCCAGGATGAGTGAGTGTCCGACAGGCAGCAGCGTGATCATGCCAGTAGGTATCCCACTGCCTTCCCCTGTGCCATGGGATGGGTACTGTGGGACCTGATGGTGCTGAATATTAGGGATATTTGATCCTTGCATTATGAACATTCATATTATGCCATTCCTGCAGCTTCCCTCTAAACAGACATGGCTGAAAGCCACGCCCGTCTGCTGCGCACTGTTGGTACAAGACCTACAATGAGTGCTGTAATGGAGGAATTATGGCAGGTATTTGCATTCCACAGAGGATTTTTACACGAGGGCAGAAATGTGTTGCTTTTCAATCTCTTGCTCAGTACACAGCTGTTGAGGCCCATAAAAATGAAGTGACTAAACAAACTGTGACTGTTCTGCTACTGCAAGTAACTGGAGAGAAAGCTACAGGTTCTTTGGGTGACAGCTCCAATTGATAAATGAAGAAAACAGCTCTAAGACAGACCTATGTAAACAGACATTATCTGAATGCTGCTGGCAGTAATGAACAGGACTGAAGGCTCACCATACTGCGAAGGAAATATAACCTCATGTCTCGTGTACACAAGGGCGCTGTTTCGATGTCTTCTCTGCCACCTCTTCAGCACAGTTTCAGCTCCTCCGTTTGTGTGTTGATGAGTCGAGCTGGGAAGGAGCCAGCCGCCGGGTGCCAGCAGAGGGAGCAGTCAGCACACTGCCTGGCAGTGTCCCTGCAGAGAGACTCGGGGACAGCTCCACCCCTCAAAATGCTGTTGTGCTGCCAGGCTTGCAGCAGGCTTCCTAAAGGGCCAGACTTCCTAACGTGCACCAATACCTTTTCTACTCTTAAGAGGGTTCAAAAGTGGGAAAGCATGGGATAAGCAGGTTTGCAGCAACAGCAAAATCTGTATCTGTGCCTTGCAGCCTCTCACCTCCCTTCCCTCGCCTCTGGTAAAAGTCCCTGCTCCGGAGCAGGAGTGAGGGTGTACTGCTTGGTGGCAGAGCACCAGGACTTTTCATACTTATTTGACTCACCAAAATAATCAGTGAAGGCATAATGCTTTGTCGTCAGAGAGAGACTTGGCTTAGAAGAATGCTAGCCTGAATGCTTAAAACTTTGACAAAATTTAAGCCCACTGAATCTCACTCCTTGTAGTGGAGTGTTGCTTAATCTCAATTCTGTGTAGCATTATATCCTAGAATAAGATGTTGCTTTATATAGTGAAGCTAAGCAATAACTAACTAAATATAACTAAATCAAGCAACAATACATAAAGTCAGTATTTTTTACTGGAGTGTAGCTGTTCCTCTGTGGTTCTACTTCCCACCACTCCAACCGGGGGCTGATGATGAAGGAAGAGGAGGGGACCTTGCCAACTGTATGGGGACAGTATCATTATCATCACACCTCCTGAGACAGGTTTACCTGCACAGAGTTTTATCAGTGGGGTCCACACACCAACTTGTAGTTAACATACAGGAAAAAGAATGGAAAGAGAAGGGGGAAACTGACCAGTGGCCAGCCAAGAAGCGAAGCAATGAGGCCCCCAGAAGAGTGTCCTCTCCACTGTCAGCAAGTGGTGAGGATGAGGAAGATGACTATAACTGTTCTTGTCAGGCTTCTTCTGTTAGTTAACTCTGTGTTGGCACTAGGACCCAGCCAAGCTCCCTCTTGGTTGTTCCTGTGTATGATGCTGTCAGTGCTGACAGGATCACATTTAGTCAGTCACAGGTGGTGCATTGCTGGTTACTCCGCTTTGTGCATGCTTATGGCTGTTAATGCTTACAGGATATTTACATGACTATCTGGCAGCTGCCTTTCAGTGCTAAAAAAGGGTTTATACAATTAAATTGTGTTCGCAAGACTGGACTTGGAGGCTCACTCATTAGAACTTTACAACCAAGAAGGCAGGAAAGTGCACACACTCTTTCTGCATGGTGTGGTTAAGCTCAAGCTCTATGGTTAAGCTCAGTCTCTAGGCAAGAAAGAAAAAGCGGGTTCTGTTAATTTTTTTTGCATGTGAACTGTGATTTTAAGATTGTTTCCCTGTTCTTACTTTCTCCCATTGACAGGAACCACATGGCATGAGCATCAACTCTCAAAACATACCTTTTCACCAGTGGTTAAAGTTTTAGCAGGGTAGGAGATAACTACCATATCATTATCTTCTGTTGTAATCTTTCTCCAAGTGGTGTGTGAGCATGTGTGAGACACAGTGTTGGGAGAATAAATAGCGTAAATCATAGAGTCATAGAATGGTTTGGGTTGGAAGGGACCTTAAAGATCATCTAGTTCCAACCCCCCTGCCATGGCAGGGTCACGTTCCAAAGCCCCATCCAACCTGGACTTGAACTCTGCCAGGGAGGGGACAGCCACACTTCACCACCCTCACAGTTAGAACTTTTCCTTACATGTAATCTAAATCTCCCCCCTTTTCAGTTTGAAACTGTTACCCCTCATCCTATCACTGCACTCCCTTATAAAGTGTCCCTCCCCACCTCTCCTGTAGGCCCCCTTTAAGTACTGGAAGGCTGCTAGAAGGTCTCCCTGGAGCCTTCTCTTCTCCAGGCTGAACAACCCCAACTCTCTCAGCCTGTCCTCACAGGGGAGGTGCTCCAGCCCCCCGATCATCTTCATGGCCCTCCACTGGACCTGCTCAAGCAGATCCATGTCTTTCTTGTGCTGGGAGCCCCAGAGCTGGATGCAGTACTGCAGGTGGGGTCTCACCAGAGCAGAGTAGAGGGGCAGAATCGCCTCCCTCGACCTGCTGGCCACGCTTCTTTTGATGCAGCCCAGGATACCATTGGCTTTCTGGGCTACAAGCGCACGTTGCTGGCTCATATTCAGTATTTCGTCCAGCAGCACCCCCAAGTCCTTCTCCGCAGGGCTGCTCTCAATCCACTCATCACCCAGCCTGCATTTGTGCTTGGGATTGCCCCGACCCAGGGGCAGGACCTTGCACTTGGCCTTGTTGAACTTCATGAGGTTTGCACAGGCCCACCTCTCCAGCCTGTCAAGCTCCCTCTGAATGGCCTCCCTTCCTTCCACTGTGTCCACCATACCACACAGCTCGGTGTTGTCAGCAAACTTGCTGAGGGTGCACTTGATCCTACTGTCCATGTTGCTTACAAAGATGTTAAACAGCACCGGTCCCAATACTGACCCTTGAGGAACACCACTCATCACTGGTCTCCACTCGGACATTGAGCTCTTGACCGTGAATCTTTGGGTGTGACCATCCAGCCAATTCCTGATCCACCAAGTGGTCCATCCATCAAATCCATGTCTCTCCAGTTTAGAGACAAGAATGTTGTGCAGGACAGTATTGAACACCTTACACAAGTCCAGGTAGGTGAATGTCGGTTGTTTTTCCCTTATCCACCATCATTGTAACCCCATTGTAAAAGGCCACCAAATTGGTCGGGCACAATTTGCCCTTGGTGAAGCCATGTTGGCTGTCACCAATCACCTCCTTATTTCCCATGTGCCCTTGCAGAGTTTCCAGGAGGATCCTCTCCATGATCTTGCTGGGCACAGAGGTGAGACTGACTGGCCTGAAATTCCCCAGGTCTTCCTTCTTTCCCTTTTTAAATATGGGGTTATGTTTCCCCTTTTCCCGTCGTCAGGAACCTCTCCAGACTGCCATGACTTCTCAAATACAATGGACAGGGGCTTAGCAATTTCATCTGCCAGTTCCCTCAGGACCTACGAATGCGTCACATCATGGACTCATGGACTTGTGCACCTTCAGGTTCCTTATATGGTCTCAAACCTGATCCTCTCCTGCAGTGGTGAGTTCTTCATTCTGCCAGCCCCTGCCTTTGCCCTCTTTGACTTGGGCGCTGTGGCTGGAGCACTTGCTGGTGAGGACTGAGGCAAAAAAGCTGTGGAGTACCTCAGCCTTCTCCATATCCCGGGTAGCCAGGTCTCCCATTTCCTTCCTTCCGGAGAGGGCTCACATTATCCCTAGTCTTCCTTTTGTCACTGACCTACCTATAGAAGCTTTTCTTGTTGCCCTTGATGTCCCTGGCTGGGTTTAACTCTCTCAGTGCCTTGCCTTTCCTGATCTGATCCCTGGCTGCTTGGACAATTTCTCTGTATTCCTCCCAGGCCACCTGTCCCTGCTTTCACCCTCTCTAGGCCTCCTTTTTTTTATCTGAGTTTGTCCAGGAGCTCCTTGTTCATCCACGCAGGCCTCCTGGCATTTTTGCCTGACTTCCTCTTTGTCGGGATGCATTGCTCCTGAGCTTGGAGGCGGTGATCCTTGAATATTGACCAGTTTCTTGGGTCCCTCTTCCCTCTAGGGCTGTGTCCCACGGTACTCTGCCAAGCAGTTCCCTGAAGGGGCCAAAGTCTGCTCTCCTGACGTCTAGGGCAGTGAGCCTGCTGTGCACCCTCCTCACTGCCCTAAGGATCTTGAACTTCACCATCTCATGGTCACTGCAGCCAAGGCTGCCCTTGACCTTCACATTCTCCACCAGCCCCTCCTTGTTGGTGAGAACAAGGTCCAGCGTAGCATCTCTCCTCGTTGGCTCCTCTACCACTTGGAGAAGGAAGTTACCTTCAATGCATTGCAGGAACCTCCCGGATTGTTTATGCCCTGCTGTTTGTCCCTCCAACAGATATCAGGGTGGTTGAAGTCCCCCATGAGGACAAGGGCTTGTGAAGGTGAGGCTGCTCCTATCAGTCTACAGAGGGTCATCTGCTCGGTCTTCCTGGTTGGGCAGCCTGTAGCAGACCCCCCACTATAATGTCACCTGTCCCTGACCTCCCTTTAATCCTGACACCTAAGCTCTCGGTCAGCTCCTCATCCATCCCCAGGCCGAGCTCCAGGCACTGCAGCTTGTTATTGACATAGACGGTGACAGACCCTCCTCATCGCTCTTGCCTGTCCTTCCTACAGAGGCTGTACCCTTCCATTCCGACACTCCAGTCATAGGGGACATCCTACCACGCCTCCATGATGCCTGTAAGATCACAGCCCTGCAGGTGTGTGCACGTCTCTAACTCCTCTTGTTCATTTCCCACGCTACATGTGTTTGCATAGAGGCATTTCAGTTGGGCCCCTGATGAAGCTGACTTACGGGCTGGAACACCTTCCCTTCAAGTGCTCCCCTGCTGACCTGAAATGCCTCTTCAGGCTCCGGGCATCTGTTGCCGGCAATGGCATTAGACTGGTAGGAGGCTGATGATTGAGGTTCCCCTACCACAAGGACTTTAGCTTAAAGCCCTCTTCACCAGCTTGGCAAGCCCATGACCAAAGATGCTCTTCCCCTTCTCTGACATATGGACCCTTTCAGCCCCCAACAGACCAGGTTTCTCAAAGCAAGCCCCATGGTCTAAGTAGTCAAACCCCTGGCTGTGGCACCAGTCCTGTAATCATTTGTTGATTTGCCAGATTCAACTGGCCCTTTCAAACCCCTTTCTTTTGATGGGGAGGATTGATGAAAAAACCACCTGTGCCCCAGAGTCCTTTACCATTGCTTCCAGGGCTCTACAGTCCTTCTTGGTACTCCTCAGATGGTTCCTGGCTGAAACAGCAGCAGCGGATAACAGTCCATGGGCTGTACGAGGCTTGTTAATCACTTGGTGACATCCCTGATATGAGCTCCCAGTAAGCAGCACACCTCTCCAGAGAGCGCATCAAGTCGGCAGACGGGTATCTCTGTCCCTCTCAGCAGAGAGTCACCTACTACCATCACCCATCACCTTTTCTTAGTTGGTTGTTATTTGGGGAGCAGATCGGGCTGGCTTAGCTCCCATGTCTCTCCTGATGTGATGGGTCTTTCCTCTTCAGTCTTTCCTCTTCTAAAGCCAGTGTACAGAATTCTGGATTTTTTCCTAGAAATGTAATTCATACTCCATAAAAAATATTTTGTCCAGAAGGATGTTTTCAGCTATTTCTTTATAAGATAAGAGCTTACTGTTTCTGCTAAACAATTAAACGTGATATGGGGCCATTTTGTAATCCAGTCTTTACTGTAAAAGCAGAGTGCCTGAGGTCACATCTATTCATTGAAACTCAGGTCTCTCAAACTTTTAAGTTTACCAGGCCAAAAATGGAGGGAATAAAAGAATAATGTGGCTGCTCATCCAAAGCTGGGAGGAAACAAACGCAGATGGCTCACTTGGTTATTTTCTATGCCAGAAGAATAAGTGCTCCTGTGATGGTGACAGTTGAACAGATCCTAAGTAAATAACACCCCATCTTCTTGTTTACCACCTTGGCTGCTGTTATTTTATTTTCTTTGAAGAAAAGGAGAGCCCTCAAAGACATGACATACGAGGCACTGTTGTGAGCGTCTTACAGATGGGCAACTGCACCAAAGGCTGGAAATGGCCCCAAGATTTCTGTGGCAGAACTGAAAATCAGCCCCAAGACCAGTCCAGCTCTGTCATTGCAAAGCTCTTCCCCACATTCTGCCTTTTTGTGGTTGTGCTGTGAGCTCTGTGAGGCATCCTGTAAAAAAGCAGGTCTGCACTCACAGACCAGTGTTAAGAGGGAAACAGAAATGGATGCGCTGTGGGTTGCTACAGCCTTCATACATCACTTATAGAAAGCTACCCCTTTTCTGAACCCAGAAACTTGCAGCTAGCCAGGCAAGGGGGTGAAGAGCATGACTCAGTTATGTTATAAAGCCATTGTCTGTGTTGTAAAGCACATTAGGGAATAACTTGAGGCCACAGGCTGGAGACGAAATGTCATGGTTTCTTAGATATAGAAACAGCCTGTTGTCCTCCTATATACAGAAATTACACACTCTACATTCTCACAAACATCAGCCAAATCCCCATCATATAATTAGCACACATTTATACAGCCAAGTCCCCTGCTTTCTTTCAAGTGGGTTTCTTGTTGAGCTGTTACTACACATTTTTACCATACTCATTATTCAGGCTTTTGTTTAAATTGCTCTGCTTTACCTGTGTATTCTGTTATGCAACAGCTGACACTTGCCTGCTGTTGCCACAGATACATCCTCTCCCACCAAAACCCCAGATGTCTCTACTATCATTATGGGTCTTCCCAAAGCAAATGCAGAGCTGCAATTAACTAAGAGGAAATGGAGAACTCCAGTCCCACCCTTTTCTGTCTCAACCCTTTCTTGCAGATGGCTGCTCTGGGGAAGCTGCACAACGTATGCAGTTCATCAAGGATTTCTCTGACTCTATTGTTTATTTTCCAGGTTAGTCTTTTTTTTTTTTTTTTTTTGCCTGTAAGACATTTATGTTATTCACCTAGAGCAGGAGTCATTTTCAATACGAAAAGAAGCCAATTCTTTGCATCTAGAAAACGTTTTTGTCAGGGGTCTGTCTTCCAAGCAAATATTGAAGAAATCAGAAGCTTTTCTGTATTGCAGCAGTTCATATTCTGTCTGATTTACACACAGAGCAGTGTCAACCTCATTCATCCTTCCATGAGAAAAAGCAACTGAAACTGCTTCATTTATGTAGTAAAGGTGTAATGAGCACTGAAAATGAGACTTCCTGGACTCTCCAAAGGCATATCAGACAAGACGAGCCTGGAGAGTAAACTGAATTAAAATCCACGGGAGTTTCAGACAAAGCAGAGTTGTGTGGTAACAACTCTGCAAATGCACGGACTGGATTCTCAAGGGTATTTCAGGCCTCTGGTGAAGTAGCATAGGATTTTCAAAAGCACCTTGGGGGCTGATCTGCATATGCCTTTTATCTGTGTTACTACTAGTTGTTAGTCGCAGTCTAGTAACAAATCTAACAAAGGAAGGACCAGCAGGAACTTAGTTCTGCTCTGATACGCTCGAGTGTGAATGCAAAGTAGCCTCGTGACACCCACCATGACGGGATTTGTCTGCAGCGTTTCCTACAGCATCACGCACACATGAAGGAAAGGTGGCTGCTGAGCTTGACAGTTGGAGGTCTTGGTCAGGAGAAAACTAACAGGTACTTCTGTCAGGTTGTTAGCTGCCACAAGTAGGGCAAGAAGAAAATTTAGAGCTGACCCAGAGGCTGGGTTATTTTCCTGGGCACTACCATATCTCTGTAGACTTTTGTAAGCTGTTATCTGTTCTGCATTTCATCAATACACACTCTTATTCACTTTGTTCTTAACTCTAACTTGAACCTGGGCATTTTGCCTTTTTTTCTTTTTTAAAGTTGAGGCGAACTGCAATTCTAATAAATCCAGTCACTGTGAGTCTGGTGGTCTTTAGTGCTGGTACTTATTCTCCCATGTTCCTTCAGGATGTCCAAAGGAAAATGCAAGGGCCCGCACATGTGCCATAGGCTGGGTTGTGAATCTCCGAATGGAGTCTGGGAAGGGCATGAGTCTTCTGTCAATCAGTGATTACTGGAAAAAGACAAAACCTTTGCACTGCATTGTGATGCTGAATCGCTGCTCCTCAGGTTGTCCTATGCTGCCTTCTACTTAGGAAACAAGCTGAGGACACTCCTTGCCTGATCACCCCTTTTAATTCAGCCTGGTGTTTCCTACAGGACCAGAAAGACGTCTGCTTGAGCACAGGCAGAAGTATTTGCAACACTTAACCACAGCAATCTACTGCAGGTCGCTGGAGCAGAAGACCACTCTCCTCAAGCTTCCCTGTTCAAATCAGGCTCCTCGTGGCCTTGTGTCCTGTGTTATTGACCTAGAAGGGAGCATGCCTTCCTGTCTTGTGGATCCCTTTATCTCTCTGTGCCCTGGTTTCTGACCTGTAGAGCATGGACGTACAGTCTGTGTTAAATGCAGCATTACAAGTACTGAAGTACTGTCGAGTAGGTGCAACCAGATGCTGTGGTGAATGACTGGCAGAGCAAAAGGGCCATGGTCTACCAAAGGCGAATTTGTTCTGAAATCATCTCCAGAAGTGACAGAAAACTTATGGCAGCATGGAGTGCCCCCACAAGTAATTTTTGGACTGGCAGGTAAGTGAAAGGTAAATTAACTGGCAGTGCTTTGCTTTGAAATATTGTGTGTATTTAATTACAGATGTTCCAGGAATATGGATATGAGGCTTCATGGACTCTGCTTTTAAAAACTTTCCTTACATAAAGAGAAGGTGTGGGGGTATGAGGAGAAGTTGCATGGTTGTTCTTCCTCTTTAAGATCACATTTAAGCAAACAGATCATGTTGTGATGCTGCTTTGCCACGCCTTGGTAAATCATAGAACGGTTTGGGCTGGAAGGGACATCAAAGACCATCTAGTATCAACCCCCTGCCATGGGCAGGGACACCTCCCACTAGACCAGGTTGCTCAAAGCCCCATCCAACCTGGCCTTGAACACTGTCAAGGAGGGGGCAGCCACAGCTTCTCTGGGCAACCTGTTCCAGTGTCTCACCACCCTCAGGGTGAAGAACTTCTTCCTTGTATCTAGTCTAAACCTGCCATCTCCCAGCTTCCAACCATTACCCCTCGTCCTGTCACTGCAGGCCCTTGTAAAAAGTCCCTCCCCAGCCTTCCTGTAGGCCCCCTGCAGAACTGACCTTTCAAACATTAACTTTCCAATGTGTTCTATAGGAAACCTAAAAAAACCCAACCAACAAACATCTTATTCAATGCTATATTCTGTTCTCTTTATTGCTGATTTTCCAAGGAACTTCCCAACAGGAGCATCTCTGTCCCGTCCCGTGCCAGACATCTGGCGTCCACAGAGGTGCTCTCAGCCCGCTTGATGGGTTTTATTCTGGTCCTGCCTACACCAGTGTAGCTCTGGGATACAAAGCCCTTTGCACAGCCCATGAGAGATGTGCTATGCCTCCTTATTCACTAACCCCCAGCATCGACGGAGACTGTTTTACCCCACCTCCACTCATCAAATCAGTCGTCTGCAATTCTTACCATTTGTCTTCCTATGCTTGGGGAGGAAACTGACACCCACCTTGCTGTCCTTGACTTCCAGTCCTTACGGCTGGGTAGATGTACCTGCCCTGCAGAACCACCTCTTGCTCTGGCCTTCCAAAGCATTGATGTCCCACAAGGGAACCTGCCCCTTGTCCAATCCATTAACTGGACTTGCAACTGACTTGCAGGCACCTGTCTCTCACCAAGCCCTTTCATCCAGAGCAACGTGTGAGCAAAGGCTGAGTGGGTCTACCTCATGTTTAGTCCTCTGAGAGGGGACTGCAGGAGTGGTGCAGACTGACACTGGGATGTTTGAGGTGGGAAGCTGGCTCCCCAGATTTTCTGTGCTTGTATCTTTGACCCAGCTGGAGGCAGTCTCAGTGAAGGTCCAGCTGCCTGCCTGCATGCTAGAAGGCTGCCTAAAACAGGCTCCCCTCACAGCGGCACGGAGGAGGCAGTGTGAGACACCACGAGGTTCTGCCAGGCAGATCTTCTGGGACCTCCCAGATATTACTCTCTCCGTGCTCCAGCTGACTGATGGGTTCAATTCTTGCTTGGGTCATAGCAAATGAAGTCTAAAAAGGAAGACGTTTCTTTTGACTCACACTGTTGTCTCAAGAAGCTGCCTTTTTCAGGAACCTACTGCTGTGCAAGGAGTTTTTCCTGACTCAAAAGTGGTTCTAGCTTAACTTCTTGCACTGCAGGAACTAGTTTGGTCAGGCACACATTCCACTGAGGAATGTACCTTTGAAAAACACAGAAGAGTATTCCTACTGAGATAAGATACTGGTTTGTATCTCATTTGGCTGACACCAGCCATGATCAGCAGGTCTCGGAAGAGACATGGGAATCTGTGGTGAAGTGATGTAAAGCCTGCTGTGGCAATGGCCTGGCCCTGCCCCTCTTCCTGGGGTGCAGCCAGTTCTGATTAAAACCTACATGTCGTCAAAAGCATCATTCTTGGCCTTCCTCTTCTTTCACTCTCACCCCAGCTGCTCTTGTGGTAGGTCCTTAGCATATGGCCAACCTTCTGCTAAAAATAGAATTAAAAAGTATTTTCTAATTGTCCCTGTCTCCCTCGCAGCCTGTTCAGCACCTCCCAAGAGCAGCTTCCCTCATGCTCAGAGAGCTGGGGGATTTCACAGGGGTGCTGTTTTGCAGCTATGTTTCGGCTGCCAAAACTTCTGGCACAGGGTCAGGCTCACCACTGCTGGTGGGTGGGGCTGACGGAGAGTGTATGTGCGTGCTGGCACACCGTGCTCAACCGGGCAGGAGTGAGCAAGCGTGACCAGGGCACAAACTGTAGGGACGTGACTCATTCATCGCTTCCTTGCTGCCTGGGTCAAGCGCATGGCAGAGCTGGGTGGGAGAAACAAACCTCTCAGCCTGAATCCCAGCTCACCTCCCAGTCCCGCACAATGGGAAACAGGCCCTTGTCTGTGCCACTGTGGGGAGTAGTGCTTGTCCCTTCTCGTGGAGGATGTCCCTGGGAAAAGCCAAGCTCCACTCTGCTACTGCTTGAATGACACAGTGCTGGAGGGATGCTGAGGACGCTGAGTGGGTTCCTAACGAAGCCATGCAGTCATTGGGTGTCGGTCTGTGTTCTGTGAGGTAGTGGCACCTCTGCTCTGATGTAGCTGTAACTCGCCGTGACTGTTGAACTTCTCTTCAAGCAGACAGGCAGCTGTTTCTGAACAGGAGGGCAGCAACTTCTTTCCCTCCTTTTTGGCGTCCTATTTCACAGCCTACTGGCCCAGTCAGTCTACCCCTGCAGAAGACTCAGATCTTGCGGGATTTGGGACACTTTTGCCCTGCCCACTGGTTTTGGTCTACTGGTGGCATTGGTGTAAATGGAATGGCATGTAAACCAGCAGGCGCCCAGCGGTTCAGGAGGGGAGAGCATGAGCTTCTGCTGAGCACCACAAGCAGTAGTTTTCCTGGCACTGGGGCCTGGAGTGTGCAAATTCCTCCTTGTCACACATAAATGGTCATAGCGCTGATGGGTAAACAGAGGTCAGTGAATTGCCCGAGGTCACAGAAGAAACTCTATGTTAGGTCTGGGATAAGGATGTGATATAGCTTCTTCTTCAGCCCACTGCATTAATGACAGGACCCTGCTGCTTCATCAAAGCGTGCAGACCATCTATGAAGAGGTGCTTGGCACCTCTGGTGGGTGACCATGCCAACAGTCAGAGCTCTGCCAAGCGAGGAATAGGAGGAGAAATGACCAGCAATAACACCACTTCACTGCAGCAGTGCCCTGGCTGTCCAGAGGCAGGGCAGTCTGTCCATCCGCCCACCCCACAGCGGCCAGTGCAGTCTTGTCGAGCCGACACCAGCAGCTATCCTTCTTGGAGAAAACCTTGCTTTTGCACAAACACAGGAGCACACTGCTCACTCCTCTTCCAGTGTAGTTACTAATACAGGCAGTGAGCTAAAATGAGTTAATCTAAGATTGCAATTCTGTGCTGAAGTCCTGGTGACATCACTTGGCTAGCTGAGCTCTTCAGCAGTGCAGATGATATGAACCAGAAACCTCTGATGCAATTATAGCCCTATGTACAACGCTGTGATGATAATAGGGCACAATAGCCAAGCAACCATGTCAGAGGTTTGAGAAGCATTTTCAAACCCTCTTTTTAATTAACGAGTGCAGACACAGCGTTGACCTGGGGCTGCCTGTAGCAACGAAGAAGTGAAGGAGCAGAAAGAAGTGCAGAGGGGAGAAGGTGGGAGGAGGGCAGGTTTGAAGGCTACTTTCTCCTGTTGCCCCAGAAGAGCATGAGAGAAAAAGAGAAAAGCAAAGAAAAAATGCAAAGGAGTCAGGAGGAATGAAGGAGGGACCAGAAATGACAGAATGGAGAAGCCACATAAGTAAGACAGGTAATGGCTTTCAGACTGTGGCATGCGGACTGCTTCCCAGTGCTCTGCAAAGCTGACTGCAAAAACCAAGTTCATGCTCAATTCGGCAGTGTACATAGATGTTATGGCCAGCAGAGCCAGCTCCTCCACTGCAGAAAACAGGTGAACAGTAAGACTGAAGACCGGCAGTTAAGAGCAAGGCTGCCTGACTGCACAAGATGTGCCTGGGTTTAAGGCCCCCAGAGCCACAGAGTGTTTGTTTAGAAGGCAGTTCTCCTATTTAGGAATTCCTTGTTGACGTCATTTGTGAAACTGTAACTATTTGGCCCTGAAAAGAGAGCTCAGCAGCCCCACCTCGGAGGCAAACAGAGCACTGGTCTAAACCATACTACCTGTGCAGCCTTTGCCCAGGAGGCATGTTGGGTGGCCCGAGGGGTGCTGGGGGGGCATATCCGTGAAAAGCAGCCTATCCAAGCCCCTGGCAGGAACTTGTGGACACAGCAGAGTCCAGGAAGGTGGTGGCCTTGTCCTCAGTGTTGCCAGTGCTTTGACTCCAGGTCCCCAAACTAAAAGCAAGAAGATGTGGAAGCAGGGGGTCATGTGTTTGGTCATTATGGATGAAGGCAGTCTCTCCCTTTATTCCCTGAACTACTTACTTCTTCCATTTAGGGCTCTCCATGTTTAGGAATCTAATGCTGAACCCTTAATTTTAAAGTATTAGAGACCTCTGCTGAGTTGCAGCAACATGACAGTGACATCTTACTGAAAATAACAAGAGCAGAAGGGGTGGCAATCTTCCCCAGGCAAGGTTAACACTGCTACCAAATTCCTCCGCTGCATCACAGGCAAACCCAGAAAGAGCATTGCTTTTGGCACGAATGCACTTCCAGATTGCCTCCATTATACTCTTGCGTAAGCATTGTTGCCATCATAGCTAGTAGCATGTGTTAGCCCATTCAAGTTTTGCAAACGTTGGCATAAGGAAGATGAGGAAAGGAAACCTCTGGGGCATGAAGCAGCCGGCTTGGAAGGCTGATATTCTCCCAGCAGCAGCCAGGCCTGTCTCCTTCTCGAGTGATGCAACAAGGCAGGGAGAAAAGCCCAGCTGAGGAGATGAGCAGAGTTTGCTTTGGCACGCGCCTCGCTTCTTGTGGGAGAACCAACATCCAGCTGCAAGCACATGCCGAGCCCTCCCATGATTAATTGCCAAAAAAAAAAAAAAAAAAAAAAAAAAAAAAAAATCCTAGCACGAGTAATGTTGCTGTTGGGATTCATAGTTGCAGACAAAACAATAAAGTTGCGGTTTTCACAACAGATAAATCAGGATTTCTGTTGTCCTATATAGAGGCGCAGAAGGGGTGCGCATGTACGCGTGCGTCTGCATGCACACCGCATCCAATTAATAAATACATGGTGCTCTACCTATGACCTCACGCCAAAAAAAAAAAAAAAAAAAAAAAAAAGAGGCACTGAAACCCAGAAGCCGCTGGTGCTTTCCCCGCCGCCCGCCGGCTGCGCCCCCCATCGCGGGGCGCCCTGCCCCGGCCCCAGCCGGGGCAGGGCGCCCCGCGATGGGGGGCGCAGCCGGCGGGCGGCGGGGCCGTTGCGCGGGTGTGCCATTGCACACTTCCTGCGGTGAGTGTGACCAGGGGCCGGTTTCCGGTAACTGACAGGAGCCGGAGCCCGTCGCTGCCTCCTCCGGCGCGGAGTACCACCGTGCAGGGCAGCGCGCACACACACACGCACACACACACAGAGACAGACGGAGAGGGCGGGGGGGCGGGGGGGGGGGGGGGGGCGGTGGCGGAGGAGGAGGGACCAGAGCAGCCCCCCCCTTGCCCAGCCCCCCGAGCAACATCACGGTAATCCCCCCCCCCCCCCCCCCCCCCCCCGCCATGCAATACAGGCGATATCGCACAGCCTCCCCGCCCCACGCTCCCACGGACAAGCACCTGCAGGTACGTGACCCGCCGGGCTGCACCGGCGTGCGTGTGTGCGTGCGTGTGTGCGCGCGCGCGCGCGCGTGTGTGTGTGTGTGTGTGTGTGTGTGTGTGTGCGCGCGCGTGTGCGCATCCAGCGCTGCCCGCCGCGGGGGAGGGCGATATTCCCGGTATCGCCCTTTGTGCGCAGCGGAGGGCTCTCCGGGAAGCTTCCCCGGGCAGATACGCTCCCCCCCCTCCCCACCGGCCTTGCCGCGGGTCAGGGGTGGGTGTGCCCCCCCCCCCCCGCGTGCTGCACGGGAGGTGTCGGTGCAGCGCGGGAGGGAACGACAGGAGTGCCCTGGGAGGGTCGGGGTTTGACCCCGCGGTTTGTCCCCCTCTAGGGAGCGGGGTGACCCCCCCCCCCCCCCCCCAGCCCTCGCATCCACTTGTAAAAAGAAAAGCGACCCTGGGCTGAAATAGAGGCGGGAGGGAGGCAGCCGGGGGCCGGGGGGGGGTGGGCTGCTGTTTGGGGAGCCTGAGGTCTGGCGGCTGCACCGAGCGGGGGGCAGAGGGGCAGTGCCTGACGGTGTGGTTTGGGGCCCCCCGGGGGTGTTCAGCCGCCCCACCCACCCCCTTCCCCTCAGGCGGGCAGGGGAGCGCTGGGGGGTCCCTCTCGCCCCCAGCCCCAGCAGGCGGTGGCGTGCGCGCTGGGAAAGGCAGCCCTTTGGAAACTTGGCTTGTCACCGAGGCGAGGCAGGAGCGATAAGGGAAGCTGGAAAACTGTGAAATAAGCTTGGGGAAGATGGTTAAATGCAAAGGGAAAGATGGTTAAATGCAAAGGAAAAGAGTGAAAACGGTGGAGAGATAAATTGAGCCTTCCGCAATTTAATTCCAGCTGTCAGAAACAGAGCCACTCTCCAGCCAAAGGAGTAACTGTGACACATACGTTAAAACTCACCTTCCATCTACAGTGTTAATGGTTATAAATATCTCCTGAACACAGCTGGTTATTCAGTAGTACTGGATGTAGAGTAAGGCTGTTTCCATTCCAGTGAATGAAGATCTGTCATAGAAACAAAACAATTCACCGGATAAAAATGAAGTCCTCATCTATGCCTGGCTTTCAACATTTGAATTGTTAATCTGTGAAGTTTGCTTTTGCCTGCCTTCTCCGCCATTCCCCCATTATCTTTCTCGGAAACACAACCTCTGCAAGTAGTGCTGCAGTGCTAAAACTGTGATAGATGCTAAAGCTGACTGTGAACTGCTGGGGACAGTAATGGTTTTCCTTTTTTCTGATGATTTGAAGAGAAATGGGACAAAGCCCTTAGAGCGCTTGTCAGCAGCAGTGAGAATTTGCATAAATCAAATAATTACATCCCTTTGCTACATTCTGGATGACATCTCTTAAGGGACTACATTTGTTTTTCTTAACTTCTTTTCTTCTTTAAACAGAGTAACCCCAAAAGGTCTTTTCAGGTCAGGAGTGACCAGTTCCTGTTTCCCCCTATTGCTGTTCGCCTCCGTATAATTCAGAGCTCAGACCAACAGGGCGGTACTCACGTGGTACTGCAATTAACCTAATAACCCCAGCCAGCACCACGCTGGGGCTGCATGCCTGCCCCACAGCACATGTCCATCGGTTCCGACTGCTTCCGACTGCTGGGCATTGCCAGGAGCCTCAGTAAAATCGCCTTGGGGGCCGTTTGTCTCAGCCTGTTTTTTCAAACGTCGTTTCAGGCTTGGCTAAACCTCTTTTTGCCCACTTGTAAAGCCACACAAAAGTCAAAGTCGGAAGTCACACGGTTCTTGCACTGACCTGCTGTCTTGTGCTGAGCCTGGCGTGCGACCTGGCTAAGTGATACCCTCAGCCCCTCTTCTCCCTCCGCCTGTGTCAAAAACCTGATCTTCGCCTTGTGCTTAAGCTGATCAGCTCTTTGAAATCCTTTGTGGGTAAACTGACAAACCAACCTGTTGGTCTAAAAACCTTGCACTCAAATGAGTAATAAAGAGATAAGAATTGGCAAAAAGATACTGTGTGAACTAAGTATTAAAAGAAAGTGTTCAGGGGATAATAGATGATCTGAGATGCAGTGTAAAGCTTGTTGTGAGAGATGCACAGTAGAGGTACTCTTTCTGGTGTTGCCAGTAACTCATCTGAAGAGTGTAATGCAGGTCTTCTTTGTATTCCACTAAAATAGCTAGGTTTCCAGGAGGTAACCTAAAATTTGTGGAAAAATTGTGACAGCTCAAATACTTCTCTAGCCATTGTTAGCAAGCTGTTGTTTTGTTTTGCTTTGTTTTTTAAGCAAATACATATTGATGTTGCTCCTGTACTGATGCACCTATGCACTGTCAGTCTCTGCACTACACCAGCAAGTTTCCTATAACTGAACTTACTGAAGGTTTCAAAAGCACAATGTAGTTGTGTTTCATTCACGCAATAACACATTTATAATCACCGAGTTCCCGAAGCGGAGCAGTTGGCTTCGTTAGCAGTTCACACCTGGCGGTCACCAGGTGCACCTTCGTTAAGTGGCCACCAAACCTCGCCTTGATGCTAGTTTGACCAGGCTGTTGTGTGTTCATGCACTCGGGCTCAACAGAGACTCTCGGAGTTTCAGCAGTGCCATCTTTTGGTATTTTCAGTCTCACGAACCTTATGCCTCTCTGCCTCCCTTCCCTGTTAGTTATAAAATGCAGACAGAAGAGGTCTGAAGGTCTTAAGTGTGGGCGGACCTGTGATCCCAGCCTTGGCACTCATTTCCACAGTGACACTGTTTCTCCACATCTGCACTCTGGGAGTGATAATCTATCCAGGCACAGCTCACAGAGGTGATGTGAAAATTAACTACTGTTTGTAAGGCACTTCACAGGAAGGTATATGGTAATTAGTCCTCTCGAGGATTGTTATGCATCTGGTAATTCAAGTATAACTAGCTGGACGTAACGCTCTGCTTTCAAAGGTTACTGCTGCACACCTTTCTGCAAAGTAAAACAGGGTGAGATGAAGGTTAGTGACTTAAAGTAGTGAAATTTTTTATCGGCTTTTCTGGTTCTTTTTCTGTAAAAAAACATTCAAAAAGGAACGTTAGTTTGAGTCAAATGTTTCCGTGATAGATCTGCATAATAGCTCAAACGAACTCGAAAGACTTACACCTTAGTACGATTAGTAATGAAGATCTGTGGAGCATGACTGCTTCATCTTCAGTTGCTTGACCTTGGTTCTGATTTGTTGATTTATGAACTTTATTTACTGGCAGGGTTGGTGAATTCTCTTGCAAGACAGAAATTACAGCGTGCCAGCCCTCTCTCGTTTCCATGGTAATGAGTACACTGCACAGATTCCCTAATGAGACCCTTGGCTGCCCACTGATTTTCTGCATTTTTCTGGTTTGGTAATTCTGGGCCCTGAAGTAAATAAAAAGTCTTGTTCATATGACTGTCCGAACTCAAGCAGTCCAAGTGGAAACAGAAACAAAAGATTAGATGCCATCAGCACAGTGGGCATGTATTGTAATTTAGCCTCAATCATACATACATGGATATAAGCATATAACTTTCAGTACTGTGTTTTATTCTGAGAAGGGTATTATGAAAAGGACCTGTCCCAGATCTTGGGTTGAGTTTGAGCTTTGTGTACGTCTTCGGTGGCCAAGTGATGTGTGTGCAAAGAAGTAAGTTATTCTGCATCGCCTGGGGCCTGTTCTCAATTACGGGTGTTTTCCACATTTTCTGTTCTGCCAGTTTTTATCACAGTCCTTGTGTTACTGGAGAGTTCCTTCATATTGCTCCCTTCTCTTTTCTTATATATTGTTTAGCAACAGGCAGGATCTGCAGATTTTTGTTCACTTGTCTGATGTTAGCTCAGAGACATCACATGAGTATTGTTGGACCCAGGCATCTTGGGGTTTTAGTCCTGCGAGAGGTTACAGGAACAAAAGTTTTCCTGTAAGTGTGAAATCACAGGATTAGATTCATGGTATTCATCAAGTGAGCACTGTGACCTTCTGCAAGTTTTTACTGCCACTGAAAGAGTTCAAAGTAATTATTTTCTAAAAACAGTCACTGTACGTAAAATATTTTACATACATGGTTTAGAGATAGTACCTGGAAGGGATAAAGGGAGGGAAGAGATGCCTCTCCCTTTTTCCCTCCAGCTTTGTTTATTGCATTGATTTTCCCACCCTTTTTCATATGGTGTGCATATTATTTTTCTCTGTGATCTTCCGTAAAGTGTCTTCAGTCAGAGTGGACCATCAGGCAAAAAAGCCCTCCAAAATGTTGCTTAAAAACCGGAACATAAATATGTAGCAGTGGGCAAACGTCCAAACGCACATTAGCTTTGGCAACTGGACTAGATGAGAAGTAGTTTTCTCTTCGTGGATCAGGAGCGCTATAGTTCGAAGGCTTTATTGTTTAGTCCCTTCACCTATGAAGAGTTGCATCTTAATGAAAGAAATAGGCAAGAAAGGTATCCATGATGTAATTGTCTTCTGTAGCAGTTTTGTTCAAAATATGTGTAAAGCTGGCAGCAACTGAGTTAATTACAAATTTCAGTGGCTGTCCTGTCCTGGGTTAAGGCTGGAGGAAAGAAAAACCGCTGATGGTCTAGTAGTTTGCATAGAAATTCTTTCTTTGCCCTGCCAGAAATACCCTTTAAATGACCTATGGTACTTAACTGCTTATTAACCGCATCCTGCCTTAAAGATTGCTGGTCAGCGAGACAAACAGAATAAAACTAACTGAAAGAAGTGGCAGGTTAGAAATCTGTCTTAAAGGGAAGGCTCCAGCAGAAAGCTGTGAAATGACTGGCAGCTGGACACCACGCCGTATTTAGGCTCCTGATCACTGATCGGCTTCTTTAGTTTTGGAAGTAGCAGCGTTTTAAAGCGGTGTTTCCCCCTGTGCAGAGGTGTGCTGGCCTGCAAACGAGGGAGCGGCAGTTGTTAAAAACTGGTGTTGGGTTCTGCTTCTCAGCTGCCAGTGCCAAAAGTTGTCCCCTGCCCCTGCACACACACACAGAGCAAAAAAATATGGCTCTGCTGAACCCAACCATTTATTTTGTGGGTGTAAATGTCCACATGGTGAAGGGCTGTGGTTTACAAGCAGTTTTGGGAAATCACTTGGCAGTTTGTCCCGTAGAAAACAACTGCTGTTATATTTTGTAGATATGTAAAGAGGTGTCATATATAGATATGAATAGCACACACATATAAAATTATGCTTATTAGTGAATAGTGTATACATATAGAATATTTGTACTACATATAAATAATACAATTAATTTTTGTATTGTATGTTATATATTCTGTATTATTTAATATATTATAATGTCTTATATTAAGATGTATATATGTTTTATTATAATTGCACTTTATTAATAGTAATTATTATTAATAATAATAGTTATTAGTCTACATATTCTATTCTGTTCTGTAGTCAGATGAGAGGGAGAAGGTAGGTCTTGCAGAGAAGGTGTCAGACTTACGGAGTGAGGGAGCTGTGGTTCTGCTGGGATCTCTCCTGCTCCCAGTCTTGTCCAGTGTTTTCCCAAATGACACAGTGGAAGGAATAACACTCCTCCCTCCGTATTGCACCTGCGTGGAGCACGAGGCCAGAAGGAGCCGCAAAGATGTGGGAGCACAGAACCAGATTTCAAAATCATCTCAACAGGTTGGACAGCTGGACTGGAGAGGACAGGGTGTGAGGTGTAAAGTGGAGGGTTCTGCTCTGTGGTAGGATTAGGGAAATGCTGAAATTACAAGGTAGGTAGCAATTTTTTTGGCCAAATTTTTTTCGGCAAAAAACCCTGCTCTGCAAAGGGGAAGGGAGTAACTTTGCTCCATGGCCAAGGTGGGTGGGACAGGAAACAGTAATTTTCAGTAGGAGGGAAGGTCAGGGTGAGGCATCAAAATGTGCTTCTAAGAAAAAGGCTCTGGGATAACCTGTGGGGATGCTGCCATGGGAAGTCCTCATAACGAGGTTAAATGACTGTCTGACATCAGGGAGAGAGGAACTGTGAATCTGCTTAGAAGGAGCCCTAATTTTGAGTCTTTTTTTTTTTTTTTCTATGATTAAACCTCTTGTCTATAGGAAGTTTTCCTGTAGAACAAGAATATCGTGGACATTTCTCAATAGGGCTAAAGAAAGAACCAGAAACTAAATTTTTTTATTAGGAAATAGAGCTGGGGGGAGAAAGGGCGCTTTTCTGAAGTTGTAAGTGACTGCAAGGCACCACCTCGTAACATAGAGCAGCACGACCCACAGTGATGTGTGAACGGGTGCACGGAGGGATGTCAGTGGCATGAAGAGGAAAACGCCGTAGTGAAGTGAGAACACTTTTCAGTTGGCATATCTTCAGCTTTGCCCTTGCCACATACCAGTACTTGCTTAGAAGTAGTCCTGGTGTGGGAAAGTGCTTGAACAGTTAGAAACCTCCTCCCTTTTTTGAACAGGGTGCTAGTACGGTATTTACCCCTTAGCTGGGCTACAGCCAGGTGCTTCCATATGGTTGCGCACAGTGAGTTTGCAAAATGACAGCCAAAATTAGGGAAAGATGAGCTTTTGGTATGTGCTTGGTGTTGCAGTGTTTTCTTAACTTTTCTGTTTGTCTCCTCTCCTTAAACTTGAAGCCGCAGACCATAATTTCTAACCTTCTGGTGTCTCTGCAGTCTCTCTCCTCAGAGGGGAGAGGATGTATTTATGTTCTGTGCTAAGTGTTCTTCTGAAGCTGTAGAGAAAACCCACGTCGCCCCGTGATAGTTTGCAAAATCCACTGCAACACACCATAAGGAGCCAGCATATTTTAGCTGGTAACACTCCAAATGTCATAGCTTAGAATTTGCAAAATATTGCAGGATAGAAAAAAGTTAATGAACTATCCTCAAAACGTACAAGCTGACACTTTTTTTTTAATCTGTGAGATTTTGATCCTTGCTGTTGAGCCACTTTCGCACAGAAGATGCCAATGTACTCATTCAGTGGAACGTTTTCTGTTCTCCATCATGTGGATTGTCCCCCTACAGCAGTCCGTAGTGATACCATGTCATGCCTCTCTACACTGAGAGGTTAAGTGTCTGCTCAGATTTTATTGTAACTGAAGACTTTTTATAGAGGTGTGTTTTTTTCCGTGTTTGACTAGGAAAGTGAGTGTTTCCTGTCTGTTTTTAGCTCTGTTAGGAGGAAAAATCATGTCTGGCTTCTTTTTTTTTCTTTTTTTTTTTTTTTTCTTTTTTTAGTTAAAGCGTATTTTAGCCTTCTTATCTCTAACTATAAAATCAAGGGTGTCTTTTTAAAAACTGAGCTCTTACTCACAGACTCTCAGCATTAAATTTTTTAGACCCGAGAGGCAAACATTTATTGTGCAACCAGTAAACTACAATTGATACTGTTCCATAAATTGCTTGGCATGGTCTGTGCCAGATGTGTGAATCCTAGCAATTTGAGCAGACTTGGTAAGTGTTGATGACTTAATTTTGAAGCATTCAGGTTTAACATTTCCATCTCTTGATTTCCAAAAATACAGATAACTCTTGTGGAACTAAACCAGTTAAAAACAAGTGTTGTCTTTAATATGAATGAGCATTAAATATCTACCATCAAGTTGATAATTCCAAATCTTCTGGATTTCAAGTTACATTTCAATGCAGATTCTCCTTACAAGTTTAAAACTTGTGCCACCAACTCAAGACATGGAAAAAAACCTCATGCAAATAACTTGTGCCCCAAACCTCTTTTAATTAAATCCTGTTTTCTGCACACAGTTTCACTTCGTAGCAGGGTATAGCTAAGAACCCCATAAATGGCATGTTTTTGCTGACCTGAGTATTATGAATTAAACAAGCAGCGCAGGACCCACTTACTTTGCCTGACCTGGTGCCTGGCATCAGCCTAAAACTCAGGCACAATGCTGAGTGTTTGCTGAACAGGCAGTGTGATTTGATTGAAATACTGGTGACTGATGAAGATTTTTTGGCTGGGGGAAGCTCAGCCAGATATGTCAATTTTACTTCTTGATTTGAGGGAGAGAAAATATTTGTTGTGGGGGTGAGTGAAGAAGCTAGAAAATTATATATGCAATATATGTTAATCCACAGTATGTAGATTTTTTCCCCCTTTGTCTTACCATAAATAGTCTAAGGGCTCAGTCCTGTAATGTATTAGACAATTAGTGCAATTCAGCAAAATACAGGTGAGTGATCCTCCGAGAAACAGAAGCACTAGTCAATTAATGCTTGCAAATTTTAGTAGATAATTAAGTTCCATGCATTTTTTTTTTCCTGTATTTTTTTTTCCCAAGTCATCTGTGAATATGTTTCCCCTTCAGCTAGCTTTTTTGTCTGGTTAGATAATCTATTCAAAAATAATGAGACTGATTTCAGTATGGAAATGTATAGCAGCCCTTCTTTGTAATAATTCACATATATGAAAAAAAAGGCCGTCTGGCAGAGAAAAAATTTAAAAAATGGTAAATTTGGATTTACAATTTCTTTTGGACCGCAAGAGAATACAGTATACTGAGCATCGCAAATAAGTTGTGTGTTGGAACAGCTCTGCGAGATAGTGGAGCATTACTGGAATACAGCATCAGGAAATTAACATGGTGTGTGGTTATTCACCCAGCCCTTTATTTGCAAGAAAGATTCCACACTTTAATTGAGCTCTCTTCAATATGCTCCATCTGCTTTAAGCACTGTGTTTGCTGTATGCATTTGAACAGTCTCATAAAGATGGTCAAAATTTGTTTTGGTCTAGCCAGGAGATGAGGAGAAATAGCAGCTTAGAACCATATAGCAAAGATATGCACTATTAACCATTGCAATTTCTTTTTTTTTTTGGTATATGTATTAACATTTAATACTTTCCTGTTGGGTAGTTAACTCTGTAAAGCTGTGACCTCTTCCCAGTCAGGCATCTCTAAAACTGCCTTCACCTCTGCTGACCTCCTAGATACTGATTAAACTGTTCAGCTGTGTTTGATTAGCTTAGTTTACAGACCATTTAACTGGTGCAGAAGTATCTACATGGGATAATACTGCAAAGATTAAGATGGGGGAAGTAAAACCTTGGAACCACTTCAGCAAGTTTTGTGCAACAAAGAGTTATAAATCTAGCTTGTGTGTGTATTTCAAAATCTTAGGGCTTTCCCTTTGGGCTCAATGGTTTATTTTTCTCCTGGAGAAGTCCCTCTTACTTCTTCAGTAGAAGGTGATGATTCCCCTCATTGCAGCAGTTCCTTTCTTTGCCATACCCTGATGTCAGTGCCCTGCCCGTGGCTGAGAGATTCACACTGAGCATGAGGAATATGCCTTTTAACAAGGTAACAGCAGAGCAAATTGCTCTGTGTTTTACTTCATCAGTATTGGTGCACTACTACTGTCCAAGCACAATTAAAAAGCAGAAAGTTTGAGTGAATGCATCTAGACATCAGCTCTTTAGTGTCTTTCCTTGACTGCCTCCACCTGTGAATTTCACTACTTGCCTACACTGTGCAGTGTTGGAAGGCAGGTTTTCTTGTTCCCACTGGCATAGCTGGGATAGATTTGTAATACTATATTATATCCATCCTTTTCATCAAATGCCGTTTTTTCCACTAATAATGGCTACTGGGCACTTTCATTGATGTGTTCCAAGGGAGTTGCCAGTCTTTTTTTTTTTTTTTTTTTTCCTCTATTGTTTGGGGTTTTTTTGTCAGACTGTAGGTCTTCAGAAGAAATTGGGATAACTAGTGCATATTCCCTTTCCTACCCAATTCATTCATCAGGAGGGACTTCATTGTGCCTCTCAGTGAGGAGATAGAGGAGCATCTGAGTGTGGCTCTTGAGAGCCTCTGGTGTGGAGGAGGGAGCTGGAGTCTTTGCTCAAATGCAGTCTTGCCCTGGGCCCCACAGATGTCATTGTCGGGGTTTTAGGACTGGGTTGGCAAGTCAGTAGGAAGGCTTGAAGGACACACCTGGTTGCCTTGACAGTACTATACAAATCTTCCTGTAAAATTAAGGCAGCCTTTGGTAGCCTTGGAGAGGGCAATAGATAGGGACATCCTGGCTGTGCAGAGGGACGGGGCTTTTGTGTGGATGAACTTACTGTTCCTCTGGGTTTTGTGTGGGTTGTCCATTTTGCACAGTTTGGAGGTGCAGTGAGTTTCCTGGAGTCTTGCATGGGCTTTTTGGCCAGGGCTGATGTCCCAGGCAATGTGCTTCTGGAGCTGGGTTAAGCAGAGGTCTGCAGCATGGTCTGGTATAAAAGCCTCCTCCAAGCCAGCTGGAGAGTTGGACCCAGGCCCCCACGACTAACGCCAGAGCACTCTGTCAGCAAGGTCCTTCTCACACGGTAGGAAGGTCCCCTGTTCCCGTTGCATACTGCTTTTATGTGAATTAATACCTGATCTCTAAGGCATGAGGTATCTTTTTGAAGCATTATTGAAGGTCAAGTAAATGAAGTCGTATAGGTAATTTTCATCTGCTTGATTTACCTTTTCTCTCTATTTAATGAGTACTTTGAAAGATTCTCACAGCCATCAGTGGTCTAGCAGTTTTCCCTCATGACTGTTGTACAAGTGTGGTCCTGTCTGGTTGCATTTGGTTTAAGTGCTGTATTGCTTTTAATTATGCTCTGCCTGTGCAACATACTTTCTCAAAACTAATAGAAGTGTATCACTTTTGCTGTTTTTATAATTATATTATAAGGAATTCAGAAGGATGTCAAAGTAAAATTTCTGCTGATAGGACATGATGTTTGAGAAACAATGTCTTGTTTTTGTTGCATGTGAGGTTTTTTGCTGTTTCAGGGGACTGACAGAAGAAAACAGTATTACCATTTTTCACAGGTTTGACCGATTAGATTGTTTGGTAGAAAGTATTTGAGTAGGCAGCAAATTGAATTGCTTTTACATTTTCAGGACACTTAAGATAGAAAATAGAAAAGACAGCACTAGATAAACATGCTGCATATATAATAATATTACTGCCAAGGAAATTTAATTCAGTCTTCAGTGATGAGTTTGGGCAGATCTGTTGCATTCAACTAGAGATAAGGTAACGTGTGCAGTGCAGTCTCAAGTAAGCAGGAACAGAATGAAACCGATATTTTGCATTAGTTGTATATTATTTATTGTATCTGATATAAGTGTACAGCAGACACCTGATACTACCACCATCTGCCTGGTGTCAGATACTGCGTCTGCATGTGGAAAAGGTAGGGTGGTGCTGTAGGGTGGACTTTCTGTACAAGAGTTGCTTTTTGTAAACAACTACTTTGCTAGTGCTTTTCTGGGTAATCTGTTTTTTTTTGCTAAAGCTGTAGTTCTGTCATTAAAAATCAAGGTTTGCAGTAGTTGTTGGCCGTTAATGTGCAATGGTCCCAGTATTTTATCTCAAGACAGGGAAAAGCAGCAGTTACGATCCACTGTTGTAAGAAACTAATATTCCTGTACTCTGAGGGTAGGAGACTGTAGGAAGACAGTTTGGGGTTAGTTCAGTATCAGAATATACGGTGAAGGGGAAGAAAGTCTCAAGTTTTGAAAACATACTTTGCCTGAGTGCTCTGAAGAGACAGATGTCAGTAATATCCTTAGAGGGAGAATGAGAGAAGGAAGAAAACAATGCACAAAATGCAGGGATATTTCCAGCCATTCGAGTGGGAAATAAACAGGTGGAAGAAGCTATCTGGTGGTCCATATAATCTGGTGGGTACACACCTCAGTGGTGTTTAGGTGGTGATGAGGTGGGACTCTCAAACTTGAGGTTGCCTCAGAAGCCACATAACTCAGACCTGGTGCTTCCAGAAAGAACTTACTGTATTTTGGTATAAATCTCTCAAGGGAATACCAGGTTTTGAATCAGATTCTCTAGACAGGAGACTACAGTTACCTCTGGAATGATGCGGTCAGCAATGGTCTGCCTTGGTACTGTCCATTCTCCATCCAGCTGCCCCTGAAAACCCCAAGGATGGCCATGGGGGCTGTCCACAGTGCGCTACCCTTTGCACTACAGAAACGTGGCTCTCATTTTAGAGGAGAAGAAACTGGGTCAGAGAGACCTGAGCTAAAGGACGTTTTGTTGCTAAAGGGCGTTATGTGCAGTCAGAGACCACCGAGCTCCTGACCGCTGCAAGATGACAAACACCTCTAGGGCAACGAGCCGGGGTTGCCTTGCTTTTCCTGAGTGCACTGACAGCAACAGTGATTTCCCTTCCTGCCTGTGAAGAGATGAGCTCCAAAGGATGAAAGAAGGATGTTGCAGCTCTGGGCTTGAGCTGTGCAATCCTACTGCGTGTGTCTGCCCCAGAGTTTGGGAAGGCTTGTGTTTGAACAGATGACCTTCCCCAAGGCTGAGTGCAAGGACCTCTGTTTCTTAGGCTTTTTTCCTAATTATATGCCTGCATTTTCAGCTAGCCCAGTAGTGTCAGGTTTATACTTAAATGAAAACAGCCCATTCACCACTGCCACCCCATTGCTTCAAAATCGGGGTTGTTTCCAGAGTGCAAAACCAGCAATCCAGTCCTAATGAATGGGGACTGCAGATCTGGTGGTCTAACAAGTCAGAGGGACACCAAATGGGGAGAATAATCTCTACCCTCCAACCTGTGCCACAGAGAGCAGCTAGGTTCTTCTCCAAAGTCATGTGAAAATTACTTCTTTTGAGGGGGAAATGGGTGTAAGAGGCTGGCTCAGCTACCGAGACGAGCAAAAATAATGAGCAGTATGTTTTGGTAAATGCACGGCTCTGCTAAGGAGTGTCATGTGCTGCAGCCCTGATGAAATCTTCAGTTCTCTAGGTCGAGGGGGAAAGTGCTTGAGAGAGAAGTTGCAGGATTGGTTTGTGATCTTACGAGCGCCTGAGCCACCGCATTTGGCTTCCAGGTGATGCCCAAGGTCAGGAGCAGGCTGAGCCCCGCTGGTTTCATGCTGTTGAGCTGTGTTGCGGAGGACATGATAATAACAACGATGAAGGAAGGGGACATGCATGAACAGTTGCAAACCAACCTGCACATGGACTGCAGTGGACACCACCATGAGCTGTCCTGGCAGTTTAGCAGTAACCTGCTCCTGTTGCTTTCTTGACTCCCACATCAGCAAGGGCTGGGAGTGTGTTACAAATGAGACACAAAATACTCTTCTCCATAGACAGGGTCAAAGCAATAGGTTTTTCTAGTAAGAGGAGGGAACAATATTCAGTGGTGTCGTCCCTTTTGGGGATGATACCTTAGCCAGTGATACCTTGAGGAGAAAAGGACTACAGCTAGGCAGCAAAAACACAAAAAATGGGCAATGGAAGAGCTATGCGGCGCTGCCTGGTACTCGTCAGGAAGTGCAGTTTGCTGTGTGTGGTGCATGTGGGCCTCGTGCGCTCCACTGCACCTGCAGTGTCTGAGCCACAAGGCTTGCCTGTGCAAAGCAATAAGCCTGCATTTTGCTGACAAAAACGGAAAGGATTTTTGCTCTTCCTTATGGGATGCATTTGCTTGTTATGTTAGGAGAGCATGGAGTAACCTGGGCAGACAGACAGAATGACCGTGCATACCCTGGGGCAAGGCATGGGTTTTGTTCTGACAAAATCCTATTTTATTCTGGTTTGTTTTGTGTTCGTAAAG
This sequence comes from Leptosomus discolor, assembly GCF_034619465.1. Lineage (NCBI taxonomy): Eukaryota > Metazoa > Chordata > Aves > Leptosomiformes > Leptosomidae > Leptosomus > Leptosomus discolor. Next base: position 24,008,965 of record NC_141419.1, read on the forward strand.
TCCTCTGCAGTGCATGCTGGGGACTGAGTGGGCTGGGAGTGGGAAGTTGCAGACTGGTGGGGAGAGGAGTTTTTCAGGAACTTTTGCTGCTGTAAATGAAACCCATGGCCTGTCTGGTTGCCAGCTGCTTCTTCACAGTTAACAGAGAAGGTTGTCTAGAAACTGCCATAAAGGGCAATCCTTGATTTTCTGTGGTAAGGGCGGTTTGAGAGATTTACAAGCATTGTGAATTTAATTTTACAGGCATCTATGCACGCACTGCTCAGCAAGAATTCAGCTGCTCCCTCCCTGCTGTGTGGCATGGAGAGCACACGCTGCTCCAGCTCTTGCACCCTGACCAAAATCCCCCCCACCCCACCACAACGCAATTTCAAGACTGTGCAGAAGATCGCCCTAGTGAGATACGTCTTACTGATGTTAATCTTGGTGACAAAGAAGTTTACTGTGGTGTGAATGAGGAGGTGCAAGGAAAATGAGTGAGTGTCATTGTGCATCACTCAGGGTCTGGCATATGACTGGCAACTGGGAAATGCAGTCTCTGTGGCGTCTTCCTCTCTCATCTCTTGCTGCTGGCCTGAATGGTCTCCATGCATGGGAGGGCAATGGGAGAGAGAGTTTCTTCTGCGTGTCTTAACATCGTCACAGGGTTGGCTCAAGTATCACTTCTAGTTGCTGCCTGCCAAGTCATGTATTTGTCCCAGATACTTCTCTCCTTCCCCCTGCCCCATCCTGCTTGCTGTATCCATTGGATTTGACTCCAAAGGTGAACAACCAGAAGCTTCACCTTTAAATAACTTTTTTTTTTTAAAATGGCTAGTTACCAAACACAGTGCTCTTTAGCTATGAAATGTTTAACTTGTGCAGCTGTGCTGCAGAGACAACTCTTTTGACTGCCCTTTCCCTGTCTATCATCTTTCAAAAGTGTACAGACAAGAGATTTTAATTTCTTGACTTTTTGTCTTTGTCAGATTTATTCTCATGCTGCACAGCTGTTCTAAACACAAGCCTTTTAATATGCTCTGCAAGGCTTTATTTTTGTTCATATCTGTTTTAGAAGTATTCCTAGGTCTGTTTGTTCCAATCTGGCAGGCAGTAAGTAGGTTAAATTTCCCCCGAGATCCCTGAGTGTTTTGCTTGCTTTAACAACCGTAGGGTTAGGCTGCACTGTGATGTGATGTTGGTGCAGCTTGAAATGAAATGTTATGTTAAGAAAGGTGGACGTACGTCCGCGAGCCAGACTGAAGACCATACTTTGTTTTTAACTGATCTAATAGCAGTGACATAAAGGATGCTTTTAAAGGGGGAACAGAGCTGTCCAGTTTTGTCTCCTGCTGCTGCTGGGCTTTGTGAAGCTGATAATGTGGAGCCTGCCCTTTGCAAGTATAATTTGGGATGCCTGAACTTCTCAGATGTCCCCTGTGCTTCGTAAAGCCTTTGAGTGCTTTGTTTCAGTGCAGTGGTTTTCATGGACCTTGGCTGTTGTATCTGGTTACAAACAGGCATGGTTACAGAAGTGCTAGCATTTGTGCCCCATCAGAAGCAACATTTCAGCACTTGCATTTCCACTCTAGCGAAATGGTTAAAGTTGAAAAGGTGATTGCAGTGATAATACTCAGTCTGCACTCCCATCCTTCTCTTTGGTGCCAGCACACACCTTTTACTTGCAAATGGGCAAGTTGAAGTGCAGGGTGAGGGGGCAGGGACTGCCTTTCAAATCTAGTGGATCTTGTTTTCTCCTCCCTTGCACATGGCATAGTCGCTCTTGAGATGCGTGCAAGTAAAGGTGAAATGCTGTCAGTGCGAAGCAGGGATAAAATTCAGCTCAGGGCTTAGATCTGATGCAGGGCAGGGGGAATTGTCCCTCTGGCTTCTTTCTGGGGTTGCTCCAGCATTGAATATGGACATTGTAATTCGCAGCAGGGTGAAAGGACGTCTTGCCTTTGCAAAGTCCGAATAAGTGCTGTCCAGAGAGAGGTACCAACAACATCACTGCTGAGTTTGGTGGTATTAATTTTCACTGCTCTCCCCACCAACTCTCTCTCACTGGTGACAGTTTGCAATTGGAAGAAGCCAGCCATGTTTGCAGACACTTAAAGAACGGTGCAAGACGTTAATACAAGAATACACGGTACAGGTTTTTTTTTTGTTGTTTTGGACTCACCGTAATAGTAAATCAGCAGCAGCTCTGACTGTGGCACCTTTCTGAGAGGAGAGGTGATGAAGCTGTCCAAGAGCATTGCCGAAGAAGTCCCTTTGGAAAAATGTCATCAGAAATTCGAGGAAGCTGATCAGGGCAGTTCAATACGCTTAGCCCCTGTATTAATGTCAGCGTGGGTTTTTTGACCCTTTCTCCTTTTTGTTTGGTTTCTAATTTCTAAATAAGAGCCTGTGTTATTCCTTGGTATAATTCAAAAATAGCCGTTCTCAGTTCTGCTTTATTCCTCTAAACAAGCTGTGTCCAGATATCTGCTGAATCTGCATGAACAGTTATGTGTAGGAGACCTGACTGGCTTCAAATGCAAATAAACTCCGTAACACAGTTGGATGAATCGGTCTCTCATGTGTGCATGTCCTTGCAGAAAATGTTTACAAAAATTACAGTAGTAATTACATATGTTAGAAAGCTCTGTGTTACCTGCCTCTGCTGTGATCTTCAGTTATTCTTGGCAAGTTTTCCAGTGTTTGTCACTAATTGCTAATAGGTTTTTTGTATCTGGAGAGAGTTAGAAGGAGCTGGATATTGATATCAATGTCCCTGGAATGACTACAGTGTATGACACTTCAGCTCATATTTGTTTTTTTTCTTTCTTTTTTTTTTTTTTTTTGGAATGAGCAATGGGTGTATATTTTCTACTAACTCTATTCAAAGGCTGGAATAAATGCGACTGCAAGAAAGAATTAGTTGGAAAAACTGTCAAGTTGATATAGTAAAATATCTTCTGGTATCTTTGAAACCTACTGTGTTTTAAGAAATATTTTGGTTTATTGTCTGTCTTAATTGGCAAGAGAAGAGAAAGTCTGGAGTAACACAGATGGAAAGATTTATACTTTCAAGTTTTTTTTTTCTGTTATCTTTGGAGTGACTAAGAAGTTTATCTGGATGCATTTCTTGAAGGAGGTTAGTGGTGTGCTTTTGAGGTGTGTACCTTAAAATAAATTACTATGCTACTTGTAATTACTTTTATTAATCTGTTTTTACTAGCATGCACTTTGCCTAGGGCCATTTCTCACTCTAATCATGAAATGAACCAGTATGAGCAGAAATGGGTAATTTTGGAAGGAATTTTCTTGTCTATTTGGTGCGATAGATCCAGTACTAATGAAGCGTAGCAAGAACAGACTTCAGTGAAGACGTGCATCAATGTAACAATGTATGCAACAAGATACTAATGGTTTTTCTTATACACCCCCTTTCCATTTTACTGGTCACGTGATATACAGTCTTATTTTTGTTTCCCCTGCCAAACATTCAGCAGTGAAAGTAGCATGTTGTTCTGAACTCCAGTTGTCCAAAGGCTATGTCTCTGTTTCTGAATCTCCAAGAGGAGATAAATGATGGTTCTTGAGACTCTTGAGAATCCTGCATGATAGACAGAGCTCTTCTTCCAAAGTCTTTTGTGTGTCAGCTACCAGTGCCTCTCTCTATGTAAAACATGAGTATTCTGAGCTTTCTCTGTTTCTTAATTGTGCACCATCCCTAATTCTTTGTGTTGTACATGCCAAATCTTGCACTGATGTTCATAAGAACCGTGTTTGCTTGAGAACACAAATTTGGCTCTTTTGGCCAAAGCTTTGGACCTTGCCTGGCTAAAGCTTTGATAGGTTTTTAGTCACTCGGGAACAGATTTGATAGATGTTTATATGCCTACAGAGACTTCTGAAGTTCCCACTCAATGCTTGCCCATCCTTTTGATTACACAAATGCCTCTAAGAACTAGGGCTTGGGTTGATTGAGCCAGCCAAAGTCAAAGGGACCTTTTCCATGTACATGCGTTTCAGCTTCTGTAGCTCCAGCCCCACTGAACTCAGACCTGCAGGCTTTTGGAATGGTGTGCAGTATGGCCTAGGTAAGCTCTGTCCCTCAGATCTCTGCGTTGCACTGTGGTCCGCCCCCTGCTTTCTCCATCAAGAGCGACAGCAGGTCTGGCTGCTTGCCCTGTGAGGATGCCACCAACTCCTCACTTGTATGTAGGTACAGCATCATGAGGCTTCGGTCACTTTGGGCACTTTCAGGGAACCCATCTCAGTAATCTTAAAATGTAATCTGTTTTCAGCCTTGGTTCAAATTTTAGGTTGATCTGAATTGATCAATTATATTATGTTAAGGGGCACACAGCTAGAAATGTTTCCAGGGATAATAGTAAATCAGCTTGGGTGTTGACTACGGGATGTTACCCAGTATTTCTGACTGGCTTAGGTTTGAATTCAAATCCTTGTTTTTACTGGCTCATCTCTAGGGCAGCTTTCATATTGCAGTTTGTACTACTTTGTGTCAAAGTCTTGTCTAGGAACTTTATTAGGGACTCAGCTGCGTGTGATCTGTTATGCACAGTTGGCTACAAGCCTGTCCATGGAATAATCTGCTGTCTTTATGTTTCTTGTATTTTTTTCAGGTCTATTCTTTCTTGCAACTCTGTTCTCCAAGTTTGGGGTTTTTTGTAGATTTTAAAAAGCAGGACAGGACCTCAATCTGATACCAATAGTTTAATGATAAGGATAATTGCTGATACTTCAAAAAGCACACTGTAAAGACAGTTTCAGAATGTTTTTCTTGCTGAGAATTAAGTATTTGGAAAGTCATTTAACATCCAAAACCATCTCTGTGTCTAAAAAAATAAAAGGGAAAACCTAAACCCTTATGTTCTAGTACAGAAAGCGAAATTTCATCGTCACACAGGAATGCTGAGTTGCTGTAATCTAATTTTCTACAGAAAACAACCCCTCTGTTTTGTGTAGATGGTCAATAGTGTGGTTTCACAGGCACTATTTAGCCAAGTAATGCATGTTTTCAATATTGCCATAGTTGTGCTATTCCAGTTTCCCATAGTCTAGAAAAGCCTTGAAGTGAGAGAAATCTTACAAATAAAAAATACAAACCGAATCTGGCACAGATTCTTTCATCAACAGAAGGTGCTTGCATTTGCTTGTGAGTTAAGTTGTCCGGGCTGGAACTGAAGGCATTGGTTTTCCACTAAGAAGATGGCAGAGTTTGGTCTTAATAATTAGTGTAAGTCAGTGTTAATATTCCTGATTTCTTTTTAGTAAATCATGTACAGACTTAATTCTTAATACAATTTCTAGGAAAATGAAAGACCAGGGAAAACATCTTGCCTTCAGGCAATGTAAGCTTCATTCTTCTCATTGTAATTCTAAAATTAAAGAGGGTACACACACTTCATTGTAAACTCAGGAAATTATATATTTTAAAGATTTTCCAAATGTGTGGTGTGATTTCTCCATCAAAGTATGATTGTGAACTGCAAGCTGAGCTGCAAATGCTAGCATCTTAGAGTGTGGTTTTATATTCAGATCATCCTGAGAAATGGTGTGAAGAAAGATGCAATTTTGGAACAAATTTTAATAAACAACACAAAATAACCAAGCCATGATACGTAAGCTCCCTGGTAGCTAAGTAAAAGCTAGGCTTTTTTCGAACACTCAGCACTTTAAAATCTTATTGTTGATACACTTTTCAGAAATGATTTGCTAGAAAATGTGTTCTTTCTTTAAAAATGTGCTTTGCTGAGTACAGAGCTAGTAAAATACAAGAGATGGCCAACGTTGACTTGAGGTTACAGTAAAACTCCCTGCCGTGTTTTACTAGTCCTAATGCACAGGCGTCTTCTCAAGTACTCCTCTGAGCTGTCCCATTGCATGGTACAGCAGTGTACATTGGTGTCAACATCATATTTATAGTTGTGGCTGTCGACAGACATACTGACAAGGCTTGTGGAGGCACTGTGAATCTTCACCCTGTCGCTGTTTCAGCAGAGCTGTTTAACTGTTAAGGCGTTGGCTGGATGTAGGGTTCCCTGTCACTGTTGTTGTGAGTTGTAAGACCCAGTTCTGGCAAAAGCAAACCAGGGACACATTGCATTTGCTCTGGAAAGCTCTGTTGCTGTTGTCACCCCTCCGTAGCTTGCTCTGAGTGAGGGTGCCAGCCCTTGTATGAAGCATAGCTTGCAGTCATTAAAAGTGGAGTTAGGAGTTTCTAGCACTTACAAGAGGTGCTGGATTGAGGGAAATGGAGCAAGAGGTCTTATTCTTGTTTCCTGGAACCCCTTACCTCACTTCAGCCCCACTCCAAGGGCTACAGGGGTGGCTTTGGGTGGTCATGAAGAGTTGGAATTTCCTGGGTAAAATCTGAGCCTGGACCAGAAACCAAACGGCTCCAAAAAAGGCTGTTTTCCAGACCTGTAACACACCTCTATAACTGTGTTTGAACACAGCCTGTATATTTACCTATGACTTGCAAAGTTCTGGAAAGAGCTTCAGAGAAAAACCCATGAACAGGCACTGCTGTGTGTGGGGTTACCTGCTCATGCTGAATTCCTCAGCAGATGTTGTTGGAGATGGAGCATGGTAAATCATTTGTCCTGCTGTTTTTTGTTTTGTTTTGAGTTTTTATAGTAAATTTTGGTAGACAAAATGTGAACTCAAAGCAAGAGAATCTGGCTTACTGCAAGGATTGAAGGACTGGTGACTCAGCTAAAAAGTGCTATCTATCAAAGGTAATGATTAAAGAATTATAGGAGTGTAGAGGCATATTTGAATCAGTTCTGGCTTCCCAAAGAACAGAGATCAAAATTCACTGATCCAGGGAAGTGGTGGCAGTGACATTATTCCTTGGGCAAGTCCAAACTCATAATAAAATAAACGTTTGGGCCTAATTCACTGACCACTGAGCTCAATGGAGGCTTCACTGTGGTGGGTATTAGATCAAGCTCTCCTAAGCAAGTTTGATGGTGGAATGTTTGGCTGCATCACAACAGCTGTTTCTTTGTGTGCAGCGGTGGTCCTACCTGTATTCAAGGAATGAGCAAAAGCCCAGCAATAAAAATGCCAGAGCTGGAAACCTTCATTTTGACTTTGCTTTGAAAGACACTTTATGAAAAGGACAGATTGGGTTTGAAGGTGTGGAAAAGTTCAGTGTCAGACCCATTACAACCTCAAAGGAAGGTAGAGCCAAAGTCAAACAAGTGGTTGTTGCACAGCTTTCCATGGACTTATATCAAGGGTGGATTTTGCCCTGATCTTCATTCTTGCTACATCTTCTCCAGTGTTGCTAGTGGAGAAAGCCATGAGTGCAACTGAAAATGTTTTCTCTCTCCATGCCTTCACTCTGGAGAACTTTCCACCGTTGTAGGAACGAATGCTGGAGTGAACAGTGAGTAAATCATTGTTTCTTATAGGATGATAAAGCATTTCTGTTTTTAAAAGCAGGATTTGAGCTAGTCCAGCTGATGTATTTTATTTTTAAAATTCTATTTTATATAGAAGCATTCCTAACACACATTTATTTTGAATCATGTATATATTTGGTCATTTTTGGCCGCTGCAGCCGGCAGCATTCTGAAATTTAAATGTAAATTTGATAGTAACTCAAAGAGAGGTGAAGCAGCACTAGGTTCATCCTAGCTGCAGGAGTCTGATGCAGAACTTGGCTTGTGGCTTCAGTTCAAGAACATTTAAAACGGTTTGTGTATTCCCTCCATCAAAACTCTGTCATTTTTAGAAGTGCGTCGAAAATTGTTATATGGGAGCAACCTTCTGAAAACTGGTTAATCACATGATGAGTTGAAAGTTCATTTCTACTCCATTTCCCTCTCTAGGCTTAGAATTTAAGGTATAGCCAGAAATAAATCCACATGTGTGCACTGAGCACACATTCATTCAGTGGTATGTATGTATATATGCAAAAAAAAAAAACCAACCCAACAAGCCTCAAACCATTTCGCAAGGGGCTGCTTATTCATTCAATTCTGACATGGAGATGCAACTTGAACTGGAGTACTGAGGCACAGGTAGTGACTGCGCAGAGATGAGACAGGCAAGCTAGGTTTCACTGGTGATGCAAGCAGCTACAAATGCTGCCCAGCATTGCGTGCCGGTGAGGTGAAATATGAAATCTGGATGCAGCTCATGGAGCATAAGTAAAGGGGGAAATTATTTCCCTGTTAGGTCCCTGCAGTTCCCCTCAGCTTGTGTCACTGTCCTGCGGCACACACTGGTCATTGGATAGTTCATCTAACAGTCTCTAAGTCTGCAGAACTGCTAGTGCTAAAGTTTGGTTTCATTTGTCAGCCTGAAGAAACTTCAGCTTTCAAGCCAGGGCACAGAGTCCGTCTCGTCTGTCAGGTCTTTGCTGCAGACCTCAGTGAGCAGTGTCTGCGTTAACAAAATGAGTTATGTTTCATTGAGGCTTTGAGAGAAAATTTCAGGGGTGCACTTGCTGAATACTGAATTGAACAAGCAGGATTTCTCTGTCTTCCATCTTTATACTATTCAAGTACTATAACTATGTTTACGCTATTCAATACTTTCAAAATCCTAATCTCTTTTCTGGGTTCAGCTGTGCAGTGCTCAGTTGTAAGCAGTGTGGAGGGTTAATATTTTACAGGATTACTTTAGCGCTACAGAGCATCTGGGAAGAACATGGCAGAACATGTCCTTTATGGGATACTCAAGGAAGGTGCAAAATGAAAAAAAATGAAGTGTAGCACTGCTAAGTGCTTTGACTTCTATGGATCTGGAGGTGCTCATTAACTTTGCAGATACATTCATGAACTGTAGAAAGCTCACTGTCCTTTCTGACATGTTCCTTGAAAGGAAGATCCTTCCTCAGCAAGAAGCAGCAGTCCCATGTGTTTCTGTACCATTCCCTGATGATCCTACTTACTGCAAATGAGGACAACCAAATCAGGCCTATATTCCTGAAGACTGACGCTCAGGGCTGGGAAGCACCAGCACAGGGGGGGACTTTGTAGAGGATTCATGATAAGGAATTAACATGTAGGGACAGTTATCAGGAGCGTCACAGTGAGCTGGGGTGGATGGAGTGAGGAACAGGTCAGTCTGAGGAAGCTTAAATTGAGACCTTGGCATCCGGATGAGAAGAGACTTTCTTAGATGATGAGATTCTGCTCAGATTGCTCAGATTTACTGCATCATGTGTTCTGCTCCATCTTCACCTGCTTCTCCTCTTGGTGCTCTTTTGGTGCCCCTATGACCCTTCAGCCATGCTGTGCAAGAACAAGGCTGATGTAGGTCCTTTTTAGTGGGTGCTGAGGAAAAAATACAAAACCAGAAGCAGTGGTTGTAGCATTACATTTGCCTTAAGGATTGAGCCCCCCAAACTGTTCCTCGGTCCATTCTGCTGTCAATGGATGGATCATTTCATGTTGTGATTGAGGCAGGCTCTCAGGAGGCTTATAATCCTGTGGCAGTCTTCCTTGTGAAAAGGCAAGGAAACCCCCAAATGCTGTACCAGCCAAATCCTTTTCTTTCTCAGCCAACTGATGGAGTTTCACCAGCAAACAGGTTTTGCTGCTTTCCTCGGGCTTGCTGTGATGACGGCTGCAGTTGAAGGCGTGCCACGCTTGGCAAGGAGACTGTATTGCCTAAAGACTAACCATCAGCTGAGGAAGAGCTGTGGTCTCGTGGAGCAAGTGTGACAGACAACCATGAGATTTTTCTGAATGGAGAACAGCGCTACTTGCCCAGAAAGATGTGTGGTTATTTTTTCTTCCTATTTCCCTCTGCATCTCTATCTCAGGAAAGCGTTCTTGGTGCTGCTTATTGGTGATAGGACTGATAATGGTGGTTCATTGCGGGTGAATCCCTGGCCTGCTTATTCAAGAGCAGAGTTCCTACTGACTTCAGAAAGCCCAAGATACAAGCACAGAAGCTCTCAAGACACACAGAAGGGAAAGCACTTGCTACACATAAATGATTGAGTTGGTACAAAATTTGGGATGAGCCTAGATTTGTGGAGGTGGAAAATTAGCATGAAGGTTTTGTTTTGTTGCTACTGTACATCCTGGTTTATTTCTGAATCAGTTCTTACAGAGATAAAAACATGAACAAATAGTATAAGCTCACATAATTTGGAAATAGTGCTTTTGTTAAGGTAAGAGGTTGTTTTTCCCTTGAAGACACCAGCTGGAGTCTGTACAAAAGTGATAAGGAAAACAGTGATAAGTGAGCATAGCTGGAGGAATTATTCTCTAGTTTAAGTATATGTGACATTGCCAAACTATCTCACAGGCTTGCAGAACTTGCCAGAATTGGTGAGCCTTTCCTCAGTAATTTATGCCCTTTTGTTTCCTGGAGAGGCATTCAATTAAAAACATGTTTTCCTAACTAAAGGGAACCATGTGCAATTTGTATCAGAGATTGAGGACTGCCCCTTTCCCCCACAGTGAAGTGGGAGACATAGTTGTTTCATACCTTGCCTATAAGATGTCTTTATTTTCTACATGCTTTCTTTCTCTCCCTCTCTGCTTCTTCGCAAGCACACACAGGTTTGGGACCTCTGAATGTAGAAACTGATAAAACATTGCTTCTCCATAAAAACACTTAAAAGTCAGGTTTCTGCTGTTGCAAGGTTGATTTGAAATCTGTGCTATGTAAAATAAGTAAATGCAGGGTTTTTTACACCTGTCTTTTAATGTTTTATGATTCAGGTTTTAGTGTTTTCATACAGCTTTGAGATTAGAAAGATTAATTTTTGTTATTAACAAAAGTAATTTTTGCACTGTAGTCTTACTTGAGAATCTTGGTTTTTTAGAAAAATCTCAGTAGTATCAGCCTTGGGATCGTGTCCCAAGAGTTGGTTAATGTAGCTGTGGGTATACTGTTCCCTTGAAAAAAATCAGTGTGGAAGTTCCTGAAATGCTAATAATCTGTAGTGGTAATAGAATTTCAAACATATATTTGTGTAATGCAAGTTAGTCTGTGTTGACTTGTCTGACATTACCCTGGGATGGAAATCCATTGCTAACTGCCTCTGTGAGAGGACAGGATCGCAACAAGGTTTCTTGCCTTCTTTGGAACAAAATGCACTCCTCTCCCTCCCTGAGCTGTAGGTCCACCAACGCACATTCCAGTGTGCAGGTGTTGCTGGAGGACACCCACTTCCCACTGCACACCTCTGCTTCATGCATTTTTTTGCATTCAGCTCCTGCACTGCATCCTCACCTCTGCTGTCTCCTTTCTGGGGGAGCCACACCACAGATTCCCCTGTTTGTCCCAAAGAACCTCCCACAACAGCCTAACCAAAACTCCACTGCAACACTATCACATGCAGGGAGGCAAAGGAGGAGAGGGAGTTGATGTAGCCAGGCCTTTGCTCCCCACCGGTGTTCGTTCATTCTCTGTGTGGGATAAAAGAAGTAAAAGAAGGGGTTCATGGTGGCCAACTGCTGTTGTTCCTGGGTCTTGCCTGGTGTCAGTGCTTATTCTCTGGGTTGTAACAAAGGGCCTGTTCCTACTGCTGCGTGTAAAATCAGACAGAATTTTGTCTCCATGAAAGTAGCTAAGCCAAGTCCCATCCTAGAACGTGGAAGAGCGGTGCTCTTTAGAGCATAGCATATTGCTATTTTTCATTACCCTCTGGTCTCCAAGTAGATCTCCTATGGCAAAAGTCTGATTCTGGATACAGAAAATATTCCCTTTCTCAAGTCAAATGATGTTCCAGTTAATGCACTAGTGGTTCTTAAGGAATGGTTTTGCAACAGTAATGCTTTCTGGCATAGCCTGTATTCTGTACCTGTTAGTCACTACAGCGACATGTTGTAAATGAGGTTGTAAAAGCTAAACAAGCCATAAAATTGGATTCTTAATTTAGGGTACAGATAGCTGCACTATTTCCAGCACCTAGATGTGCTTCACTCTGAATTAGATATTGCTGGGCTCTGAACTGCAGAAAAGTGCTGTGGAAGGTTAAGGCTTCACCATCTGTAATGCAGCTAAAATACCAGTGTTATTCACACTGAAGCTATAGCGTTTTTTGCCAGCTACTGTATGATTTCAGAGCACACATGTTAGCAGGTTATTAAGCATGAGTCATCTTGCCATTCTGAATGAAGGACTTATATAATGTTTAAAATGTGATTTAGCAAACAAGAGCAAACTGTCAGCCAGCAGCATGCTGTCTGACTGAGCAGACAAGGTCTCTCTTCAGGAAACTGGGCAGATAATGATGGATTTGCTGTGCTTTCTACAGGGTGAGTCCCTCCCTGCCAAAGCACTGTTGTCAACTTCTGCTGCAGTCAGTGAACCAAAGACATACTGCTTCTGAGTAACTGCTATCTTTGGATTTTCAGCCCTGCACAAACAATCTAGATTGTGGCAGTTGACCTGATCTCATTTCCCTGAGGGGAAAATGGTTCTTCAGCCAAACTGGTCTTTCTGTCTTCCCTAAACACATCCCTGGTCATGCAGCAACTGAGCAGCTCCCTGCTTTCCCATGGGTTTGCACTGATGTAGCTTCTAACTATAGCCCTGACTATAACTCTTCCTCCTTTCCCCAGTTCACTTTCCAGATTCTCCTTTTTGCCTTGTATGAGTATGGTGTTACTTCTCCCATCTTCCAGTGTTTCTTCTGTGGTGGGGTGCATTGTAAGTCCGTATCTTTGAATATACCACGCAGCAGAAGTGCGCCCTGGGCGTTTTGACCCCTGTCAAGACAGATGGTGCATCTTTAGAAGGTTTAAAACAAATAACCAAATGTACAAACAACTCTTAGATGTTTAAAAGCTATATGTTTGAAAAGGGGAGCCTTGACCAGTGCCTAAAAAGGCTTGCAAGGTAGGGTCCTACTGCATTTATTATACTGCATAGAGGCACTGGTCATGCAAGGAGCTTTGTGTTGCAGGTGATGCTGTGAGACCTGTACCATTGCTGGGATTTCATGTGGGCAATAACAGAAGCCGGAATTTGAGTTATTGTGGCAGTTGTTGTCTGTGCATGCACCCAGGCTTCAGTGCAGAAACAAGCTTGAACCTTACACGATTTTAACTGTTTCCTAATGATGTGCTTCTTCCAGTTCATCCATTATCCAGGACTTCCCTCCAGGTCATGCTTAATTTCAATGATGTTGGAAAAATATCTAGGAGTTTAATAAACATCTAGAAATTCCCATGGTGGCTGCATTCTTGACGCCACCAGTGAGGCTGGGTGAGGAGGAAAGACCCATGGCGAGCTTCATGGAGGTAATTGTTTCTAGTTTTGGTTTGCACAGGCCACCCTTTGCTTGAGGAACGAGAGTGTGGGGGCAGGGATACACAGGCTGCAAAAACACTGAAACACAGCCTCCTCACCTCCCTAGGCACAGAGGAAACACAGTTATCTGCAGCAAGCTGGCAGGTGGCTTCAAAAAGAAGTGAGCAGGCAGTAATTTGTGTTGATTTTAGGGAAAGCATTCTCCAGGAGCAGTTAGCCACCATGTAGCTTTCTTTTCAAGCTATGACACAGTTGATTTTGCATCTAAAAATGCTTGTGTAGAAGAGGATGGGGAAGAAAATGAGGTGTAGCATTGACATGAATGCTGCATTTCAGTTGGGAAAAATGTAAAGGGCTTTTCTGCCTATATGAAAATATAAGTGAGATGAGAACAATGGGAACTCCAAGTCTTGCAGGTCATGTTCACAGAGCACAGGAGGGAGAAGGTTAGGGAGAGCCTCCAAACAGGCCTGCAGAAATGAGCAGAAGTTCCCAGTTACTTTTAGCTGTCTGAGAAAGTCACAGGAGATGACTCCTCTGTCATCAGCTGTATATAAAGAGAGACACTCAGACTTTACTATCATCTGACAGTGCTGCGGTTTCTTTGGTTTCTTTGGTATCCCTGCATTACTTTAATGAAAAAAGTTCCACTTACATGATTAATAATTTAAAATATATATATGTACCAAATTGAAATTATATTGATATGTGATCCCCTGTTTGAAAAAGTGACCTCTAGCAGGTAACAGCTGGTGAGATAGGAAACATGGATATTGTCAGAGGAATATAAACGTACATTTAATCTCTACTAATTTAGCTGAGCAGTAACCTCAAAACAATTTTGGCCCAGCCTGTGCCCAGCAACCATGAGATTTTGAGTTGTTTGAGCTCTTTTATTACTGATCTTCTCCAGCAACTCAAATAACCTTCATTTGGAAAAGTAAGACAATAGTGTAAAGGAAGAGAGACTGTCCAGTTCTGTAGTGAGGACCCTGGGTGTGGGCTATGTGTTAGGGTCCGTCTGTGAACTGCTGGCTCTTTTACAGACGTCTGAAGACCGAGTTACCTGAACCTGTTAAAGTCAGCTATAGCTTCATAGTTGACTTTGATCTATTTCAGCCATGGTCTGTCGGGATGTTTACAGTAGAAGGTAATAGTTTCCCACCTCGGAAACGGACTACTGAGGGGGTCCAGTATTGTGGTAGTGGGATCTTTGTGAAGACTGGTTTGTGCTGTCTTTCTCAATGTGATCATTGCCCTAGGATTGTACAGACGTTTGTGTAACTATATCTCATTTGGTTGTGGTAAAAAAAAAAAAAATGTTGTTATTGCAGTAGTTAAGTAATAAAAATACCTGTATTACAGGAAAATGGGCATTGACTGCAGCTTAAATCTGGACGTGTGTGGAATACAGAACATTATAAGCAAAATAAAAGTTAAAAAAGAATCATTAACAGCAAATGTTCCTGTAACAGATGATTTAGAGCTGATAACAAGAGGCCAACAGACATACACAAGCTGAGCATTCCCACTGCAACCTTAATTTTCTTCTGAGCCCTGAGGACACCCGTGGGCCTTAATAGCACCGCCCAGCCTGCCCTGGGACCCCCACCGACCCCCTGCCTATGGCCCCAGAGCCCAGTTTCAACTCAGCCTGGGTCTGTCAGTCCGGTGCCTAATGTCTGGGGCTGGGGCTGCCTCAGCAGCCTGACCCCCAGCCCCTGTTGTTCATCAAGCAGTGACCAAGCCCCATGTCATTAGTTCCGGACATACCTTATAGCCATGCTTATGTACCATCAGAAGCGTACTACTCAGGCTGTTGAATTTTCATAACAGATGCCTCAGTAACCCACTCAGGGAAAAGAAAGCTACAGTCCAAGAAGTTACCTGTAAACAATTTCAGTATTTTTAGCTGAGTTATGTTGCAATTCCTTGCTCGTCTTTGTTTATTGAAAGAATGGTTAATCTTTAAATTTACTTGATTTTTTTCCTTCTTCTCCCCTCTATTCACTTAAATGAATGAAGCACCTCCTGCATCATGTTTCTTTATCTTTTTTACGGTGATAAAAGAAATGCAGATCAGAGAAACAACTGCAAGTTCTTCTAGAGAGTCCTGATGCTGAAGTCCTGAGAAGTTGAGGGCTTGCAGTCTTGTGTGGGATGAGACCTTGCCTAGAAAGTTGCTTTACAATGTGAGCAGGAAGTAGTTTCTGGCAGGAAAAGATGAACATTTGATAGATTTTGTATTTTCACATGTTACCTGAAACATGGATTCATGGCTTTGGCCCCGGAGGTCCATGCCTTATGCTGGAAATTTCTAAATAGCTCTGATGAAAATGGCATTTGCCTTCAACAGAATCATGATTTAGATCTGGGAAAATAGATAATATGATAAAAAAGCAAAAGGATAACTCTCAGAGTTTAAGGAAGGTTATGACTTAAGCCATGCAGATCTCTTAAGGTTCTCTTAAGCCTCTGGACAGCTGGTAACTGTCCGTATAGCACAGTGAAGGGTGAACTTGTTAATTTTTTTTGTTATCTTAAAAACTAAAGTTTCTTGCCTTCATTTTGATGCCTCTCAAATTCAGTTGAAAAGAAAGTATTTGACACATTTGAGAAATGCGCATAAGTGATGTAAAATGACATGAAGTTTGATCAGGTGCAGAGGGAGTGTCTGAGTTTGTGCTTGATTGCCGCCCTGGTGTTCAAAATTAATTGTATGTTGTTAGATTTTTTTAAATTTTCATTTCCTAAGTATGAAGACACAATCACCATCTTCTGGGTTGCGTTTGCATTTTGTCAGAGATTTAAGCTTCAAATCATATTGCCACTGATACTGAACTGGTTTGTTTAAAAAGCTGGTTTATCTGATTTTAGTTGTGTATTGTGGGGATATTCCTTTCCATGGGTTTAAAGGCAGATTTTTTGCCAGCGGTATGAGGCCACTTAAAAGCAGGTGCTGTTTTGAGGAATGTGTTTGGGAGCGCATGAGATGAGAGTGAAATGGGTTTAGCAGAGCTTGTGAACATTTCACTAGCCTGGGCAAACATTTTCTTGCTTTGGGAGTGCTGAAGAGCAGGGTTTTGCTCTCTATTTGCAGGTGAGCAGCAAGCATGACCTTGGCAACATGCGACCGTGAGTGCCAGGACCCTGTGATCTGAACCGCATCTTCAGCTGACTTTGAGGTGCTGTTGATCCTGTACCATGGAGGACTGCCTTCACACCTCCTCTGAAAACCTCTCCAAGCTGGTGAGCTGGGCCCACAGCCACGGAACCATCTGCAGCCTCATCCCCAACCTCAAGCACCTACTCTCTGAGGGGGCCCACGGCAACCTCACGGCCATGTGGGGCTGTAGCGCTGGCCATGCCTACCACTGGCCCCTGGCTGCCACTTGCCGGGCAGGCTCCCAGGAGCGAGTTTGCTTCCAGGACAGCCGCAGCTTCAACTCAGACAGCCCCAGCATGCTGGGGGTGCCCTCAGAGGCACAGGCCAGCCCCCTGGAGCGCTACCCAGGCCGGCCAGGGAAGGCCAAGCTGGATTGCACCCGCACCCGCGACTCCTGTGACTTCTCCTACTGCAGTGAGCCGTCAGAACTGGGCGAGCCCGTGGAGGAGTACGAGGATGAGGCCACCCTCTTTGACATGGTCTGTGAGTCCTCTGTCACCGATGAGGACAGCGACTTTGAGCCACACCCCCACCGGGCCCCTGCTGGCCCCCGCAAGCGGCCGGCTGCTGGCCTGCCCACCACTGCCCAGGCCCAGCCTGCCGACGAGGGCGGTGGTGAGGTTCTCCTCAAGAAGATCAAGCAGGAGCTCCCCGAAGACTACTACATAGTGGCCAACGCCGAGCTGACGGCCGGCGCCGATGGGCCGGCCCTGGCCCTGACGCAGATGTCCAAGCCCAAGCCGCAGGCCCAGGCTGGGCCATCCTGCCTGGGCCCCGCCAGGGCCCTGCCCCAGCCTGCTGCGGGCCCCGACCCTGACCTGCAGCGCCTCTCTGCCTCTCCCCCCGGCCCGCCCCGGCTGGCCACACAGAGGCCACCCCGGGGCCCCGTGGCCTCCCCGGCTCGGGGAGCAGGCAGTGGCCCCGTGGCCGCCCTGCAGGTGCCAGCCACCAGCTCCAACGCCACTGCTGCCGCTGGGAAACCCATCAGCATCCCCCTCTCAGCCCTGCAGCTGCCTGGTCAAGAGGAGCTGCCAGCTGCTGAGGAGACCCTCCCACCCACCCCACAGCTGGCCCTGGGCAGCGAGGCAGCCGGCTCGCCCTCGGTGAGCGCCGAGCCCGAGGTCAGCTCCAGCCAGCAGCAGCCTCACGCTGCCCCCACCACCACCCCCGAGGCAGCGGCACAGTCAATGCCAGGTAGGACCCTGGGATTTGAGGGGTGGTGGCAGTTTGGGGATGGCCCCTCAGGCACAGCTCAGTGAGGGGCTGGCTGTGGAGGAGGTGCTGCATTTCATGAGGGTGCTTCAGTCCCACTGGCTCTTGAGTCAGTAGATAGAGAAAACCCCCTGCTTGGAAAAGGATTTGGAATACCTCAAAGGCCAGAAGCACCCCCTCTGAGAAGATGTACCGCTGCCATAGGGCAAGTGCTCTTTTAGGACAGGTTTATAGGTCTGTTTTGGGTACAGTTGTGTCATGGGAGAGGGTGTGCAGCCACATCACTCTGTGCACGGGGCAGGAAGGTTGTGAAATCTGGCCATGCACTGTTTCCATGAACTAGAAAGAAGTGGTCTTGGCCAGCGGAGACTAGAGTTGAGGGCTGTATGTTGCCTTCACCATGTCAGAAGAGTGATGTTTGACATGGAGAGGCAAAGGAGGGCACAAGGAGAGTACCTGGAGAGAGGTTTGTTCTTCTATATATCTTTATTAAACAGTTTCGCTGACCCCTAAATCAGAGCAGCCTGCATAGATGAGAAAGACAACCACAACCTTAGCCATGAAATTGATAACACATTAATCCAAGAGAAAAAAAATTATGTTCTCAATGGAAGTTCTCGTATCCCATGTCCTTTATTTTTTTCATGTCCCACTGCTGCCAAAGCAGCAAGAATTGGCACAAACAGACCAACATTATTGGATAAGGAGCATGTTAAAACAACGTACTTCTGCTGAATGATTATCCCATGTGCAGAATAACTCAGTGTTGGCCGTAGGTCTTCTGGAGGGAGAGGAAATCTGTTTCTTGAGCAGTCTCACCAGCTGCCTCTGGACCTGAGTGCAGACAGTGCTGGCTTTGCTCTTCTAGCTGATGAGTAGTGCCATCCCAGGAAGTGGCAAGGGAAGGAGTGAGTTCTCCGTCTGTTCCCTTGCTGGTTCAGCCTAGGAGTGTCTGTTCAAACAGAGCAGAGCTAACCAGTGGAGGGGGAAAAAATTGCCTATGTGCAGACCCTGTGGCAGCTACTGTAAGCACTAAAAACAATGACTTTAGCAGCCTGGATGATACGTCAACCTGGACACCCTGAAACCTAACTGAACACTAGTAAATCTATCAATTGGCAAGAACATGCAGATCTTGTTGCCAAACAGGACAATGGGCAAAGTCAAATACCCAGTTTTGCTATCCATCCCTGTCTGTTCCAGGTGTTCATGTAGTGTCTCCATCCGAACATGACTATTATAAAATGCAGTGCCTCTGAGGGTTGTCTGATGTTGGTGTAGGGCTTTTAGGTGGAATATTTTAAAGTATTTTTCTGCATTCAAAAGAACTAGGACCTCTCCCTCACCCCCACCACCCCCGCCCCCGCAGTCGTGTGGGTTTAAATTAAGTGGGAGCTGATATTGTCATGTGATCATAAGACTCGTGGATTAGGAGCTATTAGATAAGCATCAAACTGTTATAAGACTTAGAGGAGAAAAGTCCCCCACACCTCATGGATTGCCAGTTTGACTAGGTTTAGTTTAAACTCCTAGATTGCTGTTTACACTGGAAGGAAGGAAAAAAAAATGTGTCAGTTAGCACATTCCAAAGAAGTGCAAACAATGAAAAAATAATGCCTTTTTTAGAGGTATATAAAACATCAGCCATACATACAGCAAGGCCAAATTAATCCCCACTGTAATTCTTCCAAGTCCAGTGGAACTGTGCCAAGAATAAATGTAACGAGGCAAATAATCATATCAAAAGAAAGTTACAAAACTTTACTTAAGCTCTTCCAAGAACACTCAAATAACTGCTGATCGATCTCTGTAATTTATGTACAAAGATTGATGACTTTTGGCTACAGTGACTGCTGAAGCCTGTCTCCAGGGACATAGGCTGCTGAATGTGGTCAAGAGAACAATTAAACATATGCAGGGGTGAGACTGTCTCTTTCTTTTTGTGTTGGACTAGAGTTCAGAGTCCACTGGTGACTCTTTAAATGCCATAATTGTTATCTATTCTTGCTGTAGTAGCTGAACTAAAAATACTAAGTGCTGAGATACATAATTACAAAAAAGCATAGTATTTTTTTTCCTAAGTTGCAAGGGCCTGGTTTATTTAGAAGAATAAAACTAAGATAGTTTTAATTATCAGAAAAAGGAAGATAGTCAGTTGATTAACCACCTCCTGCACTGCCACTGCCTTTTGATCTTGCAGCATGGACTTGCCAGCCCACTCCCCGCCCCCCCCCCCCCCCCCCCCCAATTATCTGTGTTCAAATGCTGTTAAATTATAAGCTAATGTTTGGGGGCCTTTATTCTAGAAATACTGCTAATGAGGCTGATATTACTTATCATTACAATATTATGAGGGAGTTCTGTTTAAAACCATGATGGTATGATAAAAAGGACATATTCGGCCTTGGCAAAGTAGTCATCTGTTTGCTTTTATCATCTGGATACACAGCATGACAATCAAAATTAAAAAAAAAAAAGAGAAACCGTAGTACTAATAATTTGAATATAAGAGTATGTTTATGAAGCTGGTCCTACAAGAAGCATTTATCAAGTTATTAATTCTTCCAGGAGAACACTGGAATGAAGACTCATAAAATATCTTTAGATTTTCACTGTACTTAAGAGAAGTATTTATTACCATTTCAGGATTCCATACATATTTTCTTTAGTGGAAATTCCTCCCAGACACAGAAGGCTTATGCCAGCCTCTTTGCAACCCTGAAGACAAGTGGTGGACCTGTTATGTTAGAGGGTGACCTTCTTCCTGTCCTAAATATTAAGTATTGATATCAAAGCAGCTATGCACACAAGAGATTACGCTGCATCTTTTCTTGATGTCAAGGCTTGTTTCCCCTGTTCATCATGGACCTCCTCTGAGTGGCACTACTTGCAGCACACAGAGACATCTCCTGGCAGCAGTGTTACTGGATGTATATGTATACATTTTGGAGGAAACCGTTCACGGGTATCCATGCTGAAAGTAGGTTGGTGTGGGAGATGTTTAGGGATGGGCTTCAAGTCGTATTCCTGCAATAACAGCAGGATGATTGATCCTCTGTAACAGGTGAGGAATGGTAGTGTCCATGCAGTCTGTGGAACCTGCTTGCCTGTAGGTAGGAGGGAGTTGAATCTGTACCCTCAGAAAATCTGCTGCAGCCAGGCCCTAGCAGTTTTTAAGGATTAAGTCTGTAAAGGATGCCAAGTTGAGCTGCCAAATAATTGGAAATATTCTCTGGGGTTCTGAATAGAGGAATTGCGTCGTGGAGATTTATTAACACTTCATTTAAATATGTATTTTTAGTTCAAAGTACCATAGCACAAACAAGTATTAAGTAAGATGGTGTGTCATATTGGAAGAGAAACTGCCCACTTCAATGAATGGTTGTGTTCTGGAGCATCACTGCTCATTTCATACTTAGAAATGTACCCTCTCCCCCATTACCCCAATGTGAAAGGCAGAAAAGCAAAAAATAAGAAGCATAAGTGAGAAGTAGAAAAGAAACATTTTTGCAAGACCAACATGATCTAGGTGCTATACTCTCCCTTTCATGAAAGACTTCTTAAACAGACTACTGTTCCGAGCAAAGTGCTGTGTTTTGTGATACTGGTATATGAGGGAAGAAAATAAGGCCTCTGCTGGTTCCAGCTGTGCTGAAAACATACAAAACCAACAAAGGATAGATCTCTACTGAACATCACTGTATTCGTAGGAAATAGAAGATTATTTACATGATGTTTTCTTTGTGTGGTCTTTGCAATTGCTCTATTTAATTTTGGAGCTATTTTCATCTTACAATTTTTGAGTCTCATAGTAAGAAAAGAGAGGCAAGGCAGGATCAGATTGGGATCTGCAGAGGAGATGCAGCACAGCAGCCAAGAGAGACACCCTGGAAAGGCCTCAGACATGCACTTTGCTTTTGCACTTTGGATGAGGTGCTTGAACGAAAGGTAATACAGGACTTGCATTTTATGTCAGAATAGTTTCTGAGACTTTTATTCCATTTTGGATGAGGCTGGTACTTCAGTAAATATGCCTATGGAAGAACTATTTCACATATGTATTCAAGGTCTAAGCTTTTAATAGCAGCAGTAAACCTTGGGAAGAACTGTTTTCACCTTCCTCCATGATGGGAGCATGCCATTTTTGTATAAGCTGTCCTGTGAAGCCAGCACACAGTGACTTCTCATTTCTCCTATTTCCTAAATTATTTCCCTCTTAGTGAGTCTTGTTATGTCGTGTCATCTTCTTTTTGTGCTTGCAGTTAACCTAGAACCTGCTTGAGCATGAAACAGATCAGTAAAAATTTCTGAGTGTATTTTCTCTCTATCTAAGCAAGATAACAATTTTGAATGCAGAAGTTCTTGTTTGAATTTTTCCAGAAAAGAAAACAGGAGCTTGATGCTAGATATTTTATCAAGGCTGGCATCCAGATCCTGAAGGCACTGAAACATGCAGAAATCCATCTTTCTTTGGTGAAGTATGCTTAAGTGAAGCATATGCCCATGCTGTTTGCAGGAAGTGTTTGAACCAGGCTATTAAATCAGAGCCTCAGGAGGAAGAAACTGAAACACCTCCTTTGCCTGATGAATCTTTCTTGCTGGGGCACTCCACAGGCTGATCACACAAAAGCTGTTTCTGTGAACAGCTTGAATGTGTCTAGTGGCCTCTGTGGGACGGGTGGGCAGAGCTGTATTTTCATTTCCCAAGTGAACCCACATTTGTCTGGAACCAAGCAATGCTGCCCTGCAAAAATGTCAAGATGCTGCTGATCACGCAAACGTTGTGTTAGAGGCAGCGTTCCCAGCTCCTGGCTGCCACCAAATTCTGCCCTTGGTGGGAGGCAGGAACAGAGCTTCCTGCATGCATGTCATGTAAAAAGTGGTGCTGAGGGCTTTTCTCAGTCTGATGAAAGCTTTACGTTATGTGCTTGATTATTCATTGACCATTAAGTGCATTGACTGCATCTTCTAATATATACCTGTTGCTCCCATTAACTTTAATTAGACAGTAAGTGCACGCACACACAGAGAAATACTGTTGATTAAACTCAGAGTATCTTTAGACTGGCAGTGACACTGTGGTCTGTTACTGCTTTTCATTAACTAGGGCTTCACGATGAAAGCATCAGTTGAAACCGTACATCTATGGATTAATAATACTTAATCGCTTGCTAATTTGTCCTTGGTGGGGAGAAAAAAGCTGGCCTTCTGTTTTGTTCAGAGAAGGAAAACATTGATTCACAACTGTTCTGACCCAGGTCACATCACCCCAGTGCAAAAGCTGAATGTCCTGTGTTACTGAATTATTTCAAGCAGGACATACCTGTATTCAAAGACCAAGCCTGTGAAAGATAAGGACATTCATCCCTGATCTTTAAATAGCTTGCTTCAATTTTCTATTTACACTCACCTTTCTCTTAACTAGGTATCTGCCTAATCTCTGCTTTACTAGTGTGGCTGGTCAAGGATAGCAGTGTGAATGAGCCACAGAAGCATGGTTGGTCTTGTATGGGAATAATTTAATTTTGTCCACAACTTGGAGCACTCTTGTGATTGTGGTGAGCCCTGTCCTTCAGTTTTGTGGATGTGCCAAGTTACGGGGATTTTTTTCTGTCATTGACTCATGGGAAATGGAACGCTGCCAGTTGCTTGGGACTTGCTGTCTCTTACTGACTATATCTCCAAGAAAACAAATTAACAGAGAGGAAAACTATTCTTGGCTTTACAGCGCAGCATTCATGCCTGTACGCTGATACATGCTTTGCTTTTTGCTCACAGATTTAGATTTCTTTTTTCTCCTCTGTATAATGAAGTATCTTTTTTGCCTGTTTCCCCTGATTTCAGATAGCCCTCTTACTGTTTGACAAATAACTTGTCCCATTTACCGTTCACTTGTACAGATGTTAAATGCATCTGACTGTTTATTGTGCTAGTGCATGATAAAACAGCCATATAAATGTATAACATACACCCATAATTATATCCATTTAACTATACTCCATGTCACCTCTTACATGAATTAGTTGGTGTTGGTTTTGGTATGAACTCATTCAGTAGCAGGGGAACTGATTGTTCATATCCTAAATAAAGAACAAATTATTTCTATGGAAATAACAATACAATCCCAACAGGAAAATTTTGACAATTTAATTACAGAAGAGAAATAATAACAATATTCTAAGCAGCGAAGAGGTGTGTGTGTAAGCTCTGTGTGTGTGTACATAGTTTGAAAAAATTTGAAGCACCTCAATGTATTTAAAGACTGTTTACTCAAGTAGAGCTGCAAAATGTGACTAAATATCTATTCAATTAACTATGATAAAGTAAGTTTAAACCTGTATTCAAGGACAGAAATAAATGAGTTGAGCCATGAACAACAGCCTGGTTCCTGATGAATGCCCATTCCTTATCTCTTCATCTCCTTCTCTGTGCAGAATCTCCAGCTGCTCCTGTGCCGCTTGGGACTCCTTGTCCTGGTGAATGTCTGGACGTGCTGTGTCTAGTCTGGAACAAAGTGTGTGCACTTTGGTCAGCCAGGGTGTGTGAGCAGCTGCCTAGCAGACTAGGTAACACCTGAGGTCTGTGGCCTTTCCGCAAGTTGGGATGTATTCATATCTCTGCCCAGCTCTTGAGTCTCCTCCAGCCTTGTAGGACCTTTACATCTTTGAACTTCCACCCCTTCCTGATATGGTGAGAGTTGTGTTTGCAAAGGTTAAACTGAAGTTCAAAGTCATCATTTTTTCTGGAGAGCAAGGAGGAGAGGATGCTCAGCACAGGCTCAAAACAGAAAAGCAGGCTAAAAAAGTCTACCT
The DNA here is from genome assembly GCF_034619465.1 of Leptosomus discolor. NCBI lineage: Eukaryota > Metazoa > Chordata > Aves > Leptosomiformes > Leptosomidae > Leptosomus > Leptosomus discolor. Next base: position 24,033,379 of record NC_141419.1, read on the forward strand.
TAGGAGCTGTTTCACTTTAAGTGTTGCACTTCATTGTCTCTGGAGAATTGTGTAAAGAGCTGGCCCTTAAGTTCTGCTCTCTGACACAGTGAAGACAAAGGAAATACATGCATTAGAAGTATGCATTGAAACTAGTTAGGCAAGGATGTAAATTGTGAGCTCTTCATAGAGTTTGTGCCCTTCATAGCTTGCTTCACTCGTGCTGAAGAATATACAGTGCAGAAAGGTAAAAGCGAATTGGTCTGGTTGGGCAAAATCGCCAGCCAAGAATTTCAGAAATAAAACTGCAAGCTCAGTAACAAGGCAACTCAAGTACTTTGCTGAATTAAAGATGGGGGTGGGAGAGAAAGTACTGAAATGCAGTTTGGGATGCGTACGCTGTGGTCTGTGTTATCAGAAGTCAATGGCACAAGCTCCGAACGTGTTTCCTATTACACCTGCAGTAGATAGTTCAGCCAGAACAGAAGAGGGTACCTTTTGATTCACTACCAAGGCACTTTAATAAAATAGAGGGAGAAATGTCTGCAGTCTCTAATAAGCAATATATTAACTAAGTGCTGTCAGCCTGTGTAGAGAGCTCCACAGCATGATTTATTATGTTAATTACAGTCATGTGGGCCTCATGCTCTTAAGTCTGAAACTGCTCACATTCTCAGCTTGATTTAAGAATATGTTTTGGCCAAGACTTAAAGTGCAGCTTATTATGATTAATGCAATAAAATTTTTACTACATACTCCTTTTCTCTGTTTCACTGCTTGTTGCCCCAGGTAGACTGCCTCATTCTGCAACAGTGATATAAATTAGATTTCAGAATATGAGGATCCTCATCTGTTTTTAATATCTTTCTTCAGTGTTGTTATTTTTTTCACATCCCTTTGTTCTGATTTTCCCCTCTCTCCCCCTTGTCTTTATTTCCCTTCCATATTTCCCAACTCTGCTTCTCAGCTGCTGTCTGGAGTGAATCAAAAGCAGCCAAACTTCATAGCCGTGGCTTATCCCTTTGAGACCTCTTGTATTACTCTCTCGACTGTGCTTATTAAAGCTAGCTCTTAAATGCAGTGACATTAAAACTGGTGGTAGGCCATAGCTGAGAACACTCTAAGCCTCTGGTGATGTGGGATGGCATGTAAAGAGAAGACTAAACTGTAAGGGGATGCATGTTTGTGTCCTGTTTCTTTCTTCTTCCACGTGATTTGCAACTACAGACAGGCACAAAATTCCACTGTGCCAAATTTTCTAAAATGCCTTATAAATTTGTACCTGTGACTTTGTGCAAACCAGCCCACTAGTTAAATTGCTGGCTGAGCAATTGGTGCTTGCGAGCTCTGTTTACACATGTAAACCTGGCTTTCTCTGTATGAGCGCATAAAGGTGGAAACCGTATGGAAAACGTAGCTCCCTGTTTTTCTTATATAAGACATGGGGTTTTGCCATGAGAATTTGTATTTTTTTCCCCTAATTTTTAAACGGTAAGCTTAATTCAACAAAAGAGGTGTTTCTCAGATCTTTAAAGATTTTTTCTCCTCATTTTGATTTTTTCTTCTTGTTTTTTCTCTTAGCAGCTCTTGAATTGAGTCATCTTATACATATAAATGCTATTCAGTTGTGCCCCTCTTCTACCTTCTAAACATACATTAGTCCAACTGATTTCTACATTTCTATGTAGGCATATCCTTAAATAACAGGGACTCCAATCCAGAATGCACTTAAAATATGCTTTGTTGAATTGGAAGCTTATTTGGGAGAAAACCAGATAATCTGCCGAGGATGTGTGTGCAAAACTTTCTGGAGTGGTGCCAAGCCACCAAGTCCTCTTGGAAAATGAGTTGTCACGGGTTGAAGCTGGGCCGGCCACTAATGAATGACAGACGCTCTCTATTAACCCCTCTCCCCTCCCAAAAGGGAAAGGGAGAGAGAACAAGGGAGAGAGACTTTATGGTTTGGAAAAGAAAACTAAAACAGCTTTAATGAAACAGTAACAATAAAAGAAAAGATAATAATAAGAATAAGGAAATAATGAATTATATACAATATGTACAAAACCAATACTGAACCCAGCTCCCCCCACCCTGATGACGATACCTCACCACCACACCGCAGGGCTGGCACTGGGGCAGTCCCAGGCTGGACTGGGCAGCAGGCAGGGATGGGATGCAGGAGCTGGACTCAGGCACTGGATTCAGGGACACACGGATCGGGATTGACGACAGAAGATCAGACAGAGTCCTCCTCAGATGTCGGCCATCGAAGAAGAGAGATTGACCCTCGTGATCCCTCAGCTTTATACTGAATATGACATCTATGGGATGGAATACTCTGTTGGTCAGGTTTGGGTCACCTGTCTGGTTCGCTCCTCCCTGCAGGTGCGACCTTTTACGTACTTGCGACCCTTTTCGCTCCCAGCACCCCAACACTGAGTACGAGATTTAGCAATGACCTTGGTCACTGTAAGAACAAGTATAAGCAAGGGCCTCTCTGCACACCGTTCCTTGGTACTAACCATAAACACCAGGCCTTATCACTGCTGGGAGCAGTCACTGTCTGGAAAAACGTGCTGCTCTTTCAGAAAGTGCCGTTAGTTAGAGGAGACTTAACTGAAAAGTTAAAGCACTAAAACAGAATTAGTTCTGGTTTAGCCCAAACCAGGACGTGAGTGCATCGCTTCTGCTGTGCATCATCCAGCTTCCAGTTCTCAGGGTAGGTTAGACAATCACTGACATACTCCCTTAACTCCTTCTGCCACAGATCATGAAGTAAATGACATGCTTGAAAGGGTGACATTTCACTGTGGTTTTAAGATGTCCTGGGTAAAAAAGAATTCTGGTTTCCAAAGTTAAATATTTAACCTGAAGAAAATAATTGGCAAAAAATGTCTCTTGTCTTTGGCCTTAAACTGGAGTACTTTTGAGTTTTCTAAGCAGAGTTAGCAATAAATTGGTTGGAAATTATTAGGAGATTATATGGCTGACTACAAAGATGCATGCTCAATATAAAGCTGACATTTGCTTCACATTCTAGGTAGTGTTTTGCTACATTAACTCCAGAAGCACTCCAAATTCACCAATCTGCCTGAATTTTTTAACCTGAGCTCTAAAAGAGCAGCAGTTACATGTTAGAAGTGAACATAGTTGAAGAAGGTTTAGTCAGTTATTTTGAAAGGAAAGAGGTTTCACTTTTTAAAAAAAAGTTTTCTAATGTTTTCAGGTTTGCAGTATAGAAAACTCCAAGCATGGCTTTTATATCCTCCACCTATATGAAGAGTTGGGTCCCTGAACCTCAGTCAATTATGTAAGGGTCCAAAGAATTTGTTTTTATAAACTTCCTGTAAACGTAATAGCTAGCATGGAAATAAGAGAGCGATAAGGCAGGGTAGGTAGACCTGGAGCTGGTTCCAGGCTTGGTTATAATCCAAGTGACTCACTTGGAGCAGGGCTTCTGCTTCTGCTATTCTCCATGCTGTGCCCTAGGAAGCAGCTGTAGCATCCTGCTGTGAAGTGCTGCAGTGTTAGGCAAGCCTAGAAGAGCTGGATTTGGTATATTTGTTCCTGCAAAATGGAGGTGGGATTTGGGTAAATATGAACTGAGTAGCCTTACTGTCAGGGTACAGAGGAAATGCATCCGATTTTGCATTGCTGCAATTCACATTAGTGCATCACAGAACAGCTTCAAAAGGAGACAGGAAACTATACAGTCTCATACCCCAGAATACCACTGTAAGTGTTCAGTGGAAGGCAAAACTGGCATGCAACACTTTCTTCCGCTAGCCCTGACAAAACCAAAACCAGATAACTGGATGAAGTGGAGTTCATCCTTTGAACAAATTAAAACATTTTTTGTTTAGAAAATGCGTTTTTAGAACCTTTGTGTTGAAGTAGCTCAGATGTCATGTACAGTGAGGTGGAGAAGGAAAGGAGCCTTGTACAAATCAAAGGCCCTAGGACGCTGCTGGTTTGCACCGTTCGTTAGTGATTGCTAGTGCCCACTGTGTAGAAGGTTGATCCAGTCAGTCGTAAGAGGACATAAATTCTTAATCTTTTGTCATAGTTACAAATTTTCTGTCATCTGAGGATCGTGCAGTAGTCCCGTTAATATTGATGTGAGTTTTATTGTTGACTTTGCCAGCAGCCAAATTGTACCTCATATCATTTCAGGCTATAGTGGTGAGAAAGTAGTGAAAGTAAACGCAAACTGAAAACCAGCACTAGCGTCTGAGCGAGCATCCATTCATCAGACCATTCTGTACCTTGCAAAAAATGTACAGATCACTAAAGTTTGTTTTAATGACTCGTTAGTTCATGGAGATACCAATTTATAAATAATCCCATGCTCATTTGCTTGCAATCTATGTCCTTTTTTTTAGACAGAATCAAAAGCTTTTCAGTTTTAGAATCATAAAATACTTCACTGATAATTTTGTTGGAGGTTAACTGAATAGAAGCATAATTGTTTTTGCCAGAAAACATAACATCTTTGATAAATGGATTTTAATTAATAAGTTTCTGTCATGCTACAGATTTTAAATGCTAAAAAAGCCTTTTCTGAAAAAGTTAAAACTACATAAGAGTTTGACTTGATGCAGTAGAAGTAGGGAACTTTCACTGTAAACAGAATTTAGTAGCAACATCAGATAGGTAGGGGAGAAATTCAAGAAAAAGTGCAGGAGCACTTTCTTCTAGTTCAGTAATCTACAGCTAACAAGTTAATCCTTTGATCCTACAGAGCTCAGAGTCTGTTAGATGTCAAAACCTGATGAAAGTCCCCAGGCAGTCACTGGGTTTTTTCCCCCCTCTTTTGACTCTGACTCACCAAGCCTAAGCTTAAGTATGATTATTGTGACACAGGAAGCGTACTTTATTTGGCCTTAGGACTTCCTAAAGAAATGGTTATTGTTGGATATGAAATAATTACATTAAAACATGTATTTTTGACTTAAGCCTTTGACTACTGTATGTGTGTAGAAGTTGCCCCGAGATAATTAGTCTGTACCAGACAGTAAAAGTGCCAAAAATATCATTCTCCAAGTGTTTAGCTCTCCCTGTCTCTTAATCTCAGAGTGTTTCTGCGAATGCTCAGAGGCACTTCTGCAGTGGGGACGTCCTGCTCTTACCCTCACCCTTGCTCTTTGGCGGTGAGACAGGAGAATGGCTTTCACTTGATTATTCCTGTGATACAGTGAAAACCAGCTGTCAGCTTTCTAAGTTTTGCATGCAGAAAGAGGACTGATGTTAGGTGATGCCATGGCATTCAGCCACTCCTGACAGGGGAGCTGTGGCACTGCTTCCAGGAGTGCACGTTTGTCAGAGAGTCCCCCAGCCTTTCCCCTCCGTGACTTTACTATTGTCAAGTCACTCCCTTGTGCCTCAGAGCAACCTCTGCCCACTGCGGTTGTTGACTTGAGAATGTCATTTGCCTGCAGATGCCGTCTTGAAACAGGAGGGGACAGCAGAAAATAAAGGTAGGAGCAGGCTGTGGTTTACATTAAATGTGTTATTGGGCTACATGTGGTCACGGCCCATAGGCTGGATATTGCCGCATTTCAGTAATTGCAGAGCAGAGGCAAGAGCCAACCTGCAAAGTGCTGGGGAGTGGAGAGAGAACACTTAGCTCCAGTGTGGAGATACGTGGTGCCTTGTGTGCGGTTAGCTAGGCTTTTTCACCTGAACGAAAGCATTTTGGTGGAAGCAGGTCTGCTGCAGAAGCATTTTCCTGGTCAGAACACAAACTGGGCAGAGAAGACTTTGGCTCGTGATGTGATTACCACCAAAAAACCCACCTTACTTTTAATGTTCTTCTGAGATCTCACTGTCTACCTTAAGCAGAGTTTAAGTCTTTGCAATAATAGCTCAGGTTCATGACTCCCACTAATGTTACAGACCGTCTTTGAACATTAACGATCTGCATCTGTCTGTCATGAAAGCATGTGCCTTTCTCTCCCCTTACATAATTACAGATATTATGTCTTTTTTAGGGAGTCTGACTCTGTGTATGTGTGCAAGCTGAAATAAAAACAATGCCAAGTTTGATAACTTCACTGATAATGTTAAGTCTTGGCTGCATTAAAATCAGATTATGAAAAGATCAGAAGACAGCTGTTGCTGTATGGGAGGGATTGCCTCATGGTTGGGGGCTAGCCTCAGACACTCAGCTCCCACTAGCTGTCTGTTTAATCTCTGTCAGGCCACTTTATCTCTTTGGCTACGTTTAAACTGGGACATCTAAACTACTTGGTACTTTTCAGACTCTTAGCTGGGAGTTTACCCTGGGTCCCAGTTTTACTGGCTTTTTCTGCCACATTCTGGTTTTCTTGGAAATGAAGCTCTGATGAGCGATCAGATAGGAAACACGAGCTCCAACTGGGTCCTTTGTGCAGTGATGCAACTGAAGGGGCAGGACTTCAGGAAATGCATCTCCAAGTCAATTTATTTTTTATGTTTCTGCTCCTAGTTTGTAAAACAGAGGTAACAGCACTACCAGCTCCAAAGGTTGCATTATGATAAGGAAAAGGATAGCTTGGCTTGGTGGGTCAATGATGAGAGTAATTTTTGGTTGGTTGGTTCAGACTGTTTTACTAGCCAAGACAATTTAGACCATAACATGAGAGAATCTGACTTCCTAGAGCCTAACAGACACCTGCAGAAGACTATAAGAAAGGTGCAATATGACACCTCCCTACTCTGCTGTCCTCCAGCAGTTTGCAGCTCAGGGCCTTCCTGATGGAAAGGTGTTCTCTTGTATTGAGGAGTGCTTTGTGATTTCTTTTCTGTGCTTTTACCCAGTTTTGGAACCCATGCACACTGAAGAGTTGATAATGTTGTGAGCAGTGGAGGCCCAGGAGCAAACAGTTTGCAGTATTCAAGGAACTAATGTAGATTCCCACCTGTGTTTTCAGTAATTTCCAGCAGGACCACAGAATTTTATTTTTTTAAAAAAAAAAAAGTAAGCCCTGGGCAAAAGAGCTTTTGGTCTCATCTCAGCAAGATGCAGCAAAGCAAGACCAAGCAAACATCTGTGAACTGTTACATTGGAAACACTCCTGTCTCAGGAAAAAAACATTCACTTTCAATGCCCAGACCCAAAGATGAAGTCTTGTACCTCAACAGTTCTTGCAGCTTGTCAGAAGATAAAAATTTTCAAAAATCCACTGTGATGGCACTCGAGAAGCCTTTTAGTCTCGAGTTCTTAATGACTGAATTACTTTTATGTAGCCTTTCTTTATCTGTCAGTCTGGGTGGATTTGCGTGGAACAAAATGACATTACACCAGCCTAATCTTCTCTGACAAGGTTGCAAGGCCATGTGGCTAGAGCAGAAGCAATCCGTGCCAAATATCCAGACTGTGGTAAGGTCTTGGATTCTGTTTCTGCTTATTTCCCTTAGGCAAAGTAGAGATGTGTAGAGTAGATGGGTTTGTTGTAAATGTTTCACAAGGCCTTTTGCACACTGGACCCAGAGGATAATTTTTGTGGTCTTCTTGTCCTGTCAGAGTTTGTACAGAAGAGATGCAAGGTGTGCCTGGTCTTGGGCACTGTTTCGTTAGTGATCCAAATGGCATAATTGTACCGGGTCTGGCTGAGATGGAGTTGACTTTCTTCATAGCCACCCTGCTGTGTTTCAGATCTGTGACTAAAACAGTGTTAATGACACACAGGTGTTTTGGCTGTTGATCAGCCAGACTTGCACAGTGTCAAGGCTTTCTCTTTGTCCCACTATGTCCCCCCAGCAGCTAGGTCTAGGGTAGGCAAGAGACTGGGAGGGGACGCAACAGGGACAGCTGACCCAGACTAACCAAGGGGGTATTCCCTGCCCTATGATGTCATGCTCAGCAATAAAAACTGAAGGGAGGGCTTTTGGGTGGGCATTGCTCAGAGACCGTCTGGGCATTGGCCTGCTTGTGGGAGGTGGTTAGTGATTGCCTTTGCATCACTTGTTGGTTGGGTTTCTTTTTTCTCTCACAGGTTTTGACTCACAGGTTTGCTCGCTTTTGTTCTTCCTATTCTCTTTCCCATCCCTTTGGGGTGGGGAGTGAGCAAGTGGCTTAGGTGCATCAGTGCTGACCAGTGTCAGCCACCACAATAACAGAGAATAAGGTTGTGAAATTAGCAGAAAAAACAAAGTTTGGCGATGCTAAAAGCATGCCTGGATACAATTTATTTCTCCATGGTAGCTGGAAATGGATTATAAGGTTTCTTTCAGCACTATGAAATATCCTTGGTGAAATGAAGAAGTAAGACTTTAATGACGCGAAGAATTATGTCTCCTTCCTCAGCTATCCTGGGCTATGAAGAACTGTCTTACCTGTTAGTTTCAGCCACATCATCTGCTTTTGCTGTGGATGAAGAGCATATGCAGATGACAGTGGCTTAACTGACATCCAGTGACTTAGGCTGTCTCAGGCTCTGTCCATTGTGTCTCACTGCCGCCCTGCATTCATCCCATGCTATGAGATATCCCTGATGTTTGAGCAGTCTCATAGGAAGAGAATAATCCACTACCACTGCAGGCTGGATTCACAGTCAAAATTGACGTAGCTCTCCTGATGTGGCTGGATGAGAAGCTGACCCATTACCTTTAGGATTTCCCACCTGCCTTGTGGAGTAACACACCACAGCACTGCTGGAATGCAGTGTTTCTAGGGTACTGTTTCACTCATGCAACTTCAGGGGATCTTTAATTCAGCATGGGTTTTATAACTGTTAGCTGCAGATAAAGCAATTTCCTCTGCAGATTAAGGAAAGATGCCATAACATAAATGACTGACTGGGTGTCACTGCTGTGTTGTGACAGGCTGTCCTCTAAGAAGTAGTGATTGATGACATACATAAAACTGAGCCATTATGTGTGCTGTTTATACTGAAACAGTACTTAAAATGTGGGCTGTCAGTCAAAGCACTGATTACTTACCCAGTGCTATCATAAGTGGTGGTGGGTGCAGTGAACAAGGTACCAGAGTAACTGTTTGTTTTGGAGCTTCAAACAGCATTGTCTTTTTATTTCCAGCCTGCATCTAGCTGTAATAAAAGGATCTATCCTATGTGTTGCCTAAAGCATGAGACTTCACTGCAGGCTGCTAGGAGCTTTTTGACACTGACATCAATATTAAGACCCGTTTCTGAAACAGGCTGGTGACCTTTTCTTGAGTACAGTTTGAGGAAACCTCAGTGCTCTGTGGCAACATTTTTCATGGCTGTAGAAGCCTCCAAAGGCCTCAGCTGCAGACCCCTGCTTCTCTGTGCTTTGCAGAGGGTGTGAGGACCCTTCTCAGTAGGTTTCACTGAGTGCTGTGGATGCAGCGGGTGCCTCGCAGTGAAGACATGGGACCTGGTCCTGGGGGATATAAACTCAGCCCTGTTTCTGGCCTGCTGGCAAGTCTTGGGGAAAGTCACTCCCCATGCCTCTGTCTGCAGCTGTGGTATGGAGGTGATGGGATGCACCCTTTTCAGAGTCACTCAGTCTATGGGTGGAAGAGGAAGCTGCATAGCTGTGCACCGATGTTTCTGCACTGCATGAAACATTGCAGGTGGGCTAGGGAAGGAGATAGGCCCTCCTTCCCTTCCCTGCTGCCTCCCCTGTTAACAGGTTTGCAGGGCAGAGTGGGCACGAGGAGTAAGTGACTGAGCACTGCTGCCAAGCATGAGTGTGCTACGTGGCCTGACGTGAGCTTGGCCTGAATGGCAGAGAGGCAATTTCACCCAGCCTCATACCACTTCGTGGTGTGTATGCTGGGTGGGAAGAAACCTGGCGAGTGTTACTATGGCACTGCTGAAAGGACACCAAAATGTATGGGTTTTGTGATGAAACTGAACAAAAAAGAACTTGCTTTTTTCCCTCTTCTGCTTATTAAGTGGAAGAGAAAAAAAAAGAATGTTCCATTCACAATTACAGAGCATAGTCAAATAATTGAATTTTTCCTTCTTTGCATTTGCTGTTCATTTTCTAAAACCATTAAGGTCGCATGCATAATGACAGTTCCACCTATGTGCTTGTAAGCTCATCCTTGTACAGATGGATAGTTTGCATATGCCAAGCAAACAGTCCTTAAGTACACACATCACTTACATGTAAAAAGCTTTTCCTTTTTATGCTTATCTTATGGTCAGCCCAAAAATCAGTGATGAGTAACAACCATCATAGCGGTAGCATCTGAATATTGTTGTTTGATATGTCACTGATTGTAAAGGACCTTTGAGTATACCCGTATGGAGCAATACAAAGTTGTTTCCAGAATCTGATTTTTCTGCAAAATTAAAAGAAATGCTCACAATTGTACTTCTGCTGTCAAGGTACAGCTTGATTGTGCAGAGAGACTGTGTAATCATGTTTTTCTTCCATATCTTCTGATGTGAACGTACTTTTTTTTTATTCTTGTACATTTGTAAATTACACATTGCTCTGTAGTTTTACCTGCCGACTGCTTCGTTAGGATGTGCTGCATTATTTTATACTGTATGCTTCTGTGTATATATATTTAGCTCTTTAAAAATGTTTCTGATTAAAGATAATTTTTACTGTCGTAAACATGATGCTTTAGTTATTTTTTGTAGAAAAAAATTGGAACCAGTACAACCTCCGGTTTCACAAATGAAGCAATTCAGAATGGGTTTATTGCTTGGATTGGGCCATGCACACAGCATTGGGATCCACAGAAAAACCTTCTACCTTGCATTTGTTGTGAAAAGCAGATTGCCTTTAATCCCACTGTTTTCCACAAATCTTCATGCACAAAACCGTGCCCCAGTGTCGTGAGGAGCTCTTTTTGGTTTTGTGCCATACTCTAGTACATAATTTGTGAAACTGAAGTTGGCTTTTCAGTCATGTGACAGGTATGTAATGATGTTTTCTAGTGGTCTTTGCAAAATTTATTTTAATTTTTTTCCTTTTCCTTTTTAAGGAAATTTGTTTTGGGAAAAAACAACATCGCACGAACTCACTGCTTCTACTTTCTTTTGTCTTTCCCCTTCTCCCTCTTCCAGACCAGGATGAGAGAGCAGCGGAGCTCAGCAGGGAGCAGAACGAAAAGACCATTCGCAGCACACAGACGGCTCTCCGCAATTTCCGAGAGTTCCTCATCTCCAAGTACCCCTCTGAGACCCGGGAGATCTACGTCATCCCCTGCAAAGAGCTTGATGCCTACCTTGCTTCCTTCTTTGTGGACGCCAGACAAAAGGATGGGTCTGAATACGAGCCAAACAGTCTGGCCAACTATCAGTGTGGGCTGGAGCGGTATCTCAAAGAGCACAGGTATGGATACAGTATTACAAGGGATAAGGAGTTCAAGAGGTCCCAGGAAGCTCTAAAGCAAAAGCAGATAGAGCTGAGGTGTAAAGGAAAAGGAAACAAGCCACACAAATCCATGAAGCTCACCTTTGCTGATGAGCTTATCCTGCGTAAAAGAGGCTTGTTGAGCCGGTACAATCCCGAGGGGCTGCTGAACCTTGTCTGGCTAAACAACACTAAGGCGTTTGGACACTGCACAGGTTTCCATGGGTCCACCCTCAAGTGGGGAGACATCCGGCTGCGGGTGACAGAAACTGGGTTGGAGTACCTGGAGTGGATGGGGCCAGACAACGGAGACGTCAACGCCAAGAGCAAGAGAGGTGGGACGGACTCCCGGGTATACGCCACCCAGCACTCCCCACAGACCTGCCCTGTGCAGGACTACAAGGAGTATGCCCAGAGGCGGCCTCCAGCCATGCGCTACGAGGACGCTCCTTTTTACCTGTCGATCAAACCGGTTGTCAACTTGGCCGCGCTCCACTGGTACAATTGCCAAGCCCTGGGGAAAAACAAGCTTGCCAAGATGGTAAAGACGATGTGCGAGAAAGGCAACATCCCTGGCCGGAAGACCAACTTCAGCGTCTACCAGAGCTGTAGCACCCTCTCAGAAGCACAGAGCAACCAGCTGGTGCTGATCTGCAATAACTTGAGCCAGCAGGCTGCTCAGTCCATGGCAAGCCACTCCAATACTGGCAACTTCATAGTGTCAGCATCCTATGACTCTTCCTCTGACACAGCTTGAAAGAGAGATATCACCTGAATACGTCTTTCTTCTCCATTTTTGTTTCATGCGTTGAATTTATGCCCAATAATACACATCAACTGTGATTATACTCTATTCCCCATAGACCTCTCTCCAGTGTTAATTCACTTTATAAAAATATATAAATATATAATATATTTTTCTTTTTACAAATAAGTCAATAGAAATAGTTTAGTATTACTAACATAGTATTTATAGTGTTGATACAAAAATGAAAGGTACTTATGGGTTATAATATAAATGCAGATTTTAAAAGGACAAAATTGGTTCTCAGGCAACACAAGATAGACTGGAAATACCATTTTTAGCATACACATCAGTGAGTGTAAATCCCCAGGGAGGCTTACGTAGCAATTCGATTTTAAAGCATTTTTTCAGTTTCTTATTTTAACATGACCTCCCAGAGTGGAGGCGACAAACTTATCACTGGCTGCTGCTTCTTACCTGCTGGCTTATTCTTGATCAGCAAGACCAAGAAATAAGAGCTACATCAATGTAAGTTCATGAAACCATTTACAGCATTTTTTGTCTGTTTTTTTTGTTTTGTTTCCTGAGGCTTATTTATGCTAGATGGGAAAAAAAAATCCTGAAGTCAGCTAAAGGCTGGATTTAACCATTGTTTTTGTTGATGATTTTCTGTGATCAAAACGTTGCTGGTGTTTAGACTAAAAAGTATTGTTTTCAACAATATGGAAACATATAATGGCAAAACCACTGTCATACACATAATTTTAACTGTTTAAGCATGGGTTGTTAGTATTTTGTCACTGTGTATACTTAATGTAAAATCTACTGACTTAAAGCCACTCTTTCAGTATTCTGGGGAATGCAACAGTGCAGAAAAATCCACAATCTTATCCTAAACTGTACAGAAAAAAAAAAACAAACCATCAAATATGTCTTAAGCCATCATTTGAAATCCACAAAATATAGCATAGTGAGTGTAATAATAAGTGAGTGTCAGCTACAGATAATCTATTTCTATGCAGACAATGGAAAATGTGCGTGTGAATCTGAAGGCAGAATTTGGTCCTTAAAGCACTGAAATAACAAGTGCTACTATTCCAACAGTTGACTTTACAATATAATTGTTCTTATTCTCTAAGTACAGGGAAAACACTAACAAATTCAGTATTTCAGTGAACGATTATAATTCTTGACCTTTAAAATGATGCACGGTACTTCTCAAGTAATTCAGCTTATTTTGTGTTCCACTAGGATATTCTAGGGCCATGATGAGGCTTTAGACAAGTCTGCTGTGGTGCTCTAATGCCCACTGAATTAAATGAAAGAGTCAGCCTTAGCTAACTTCCCATGGTTATTGGACCAAACTGTTACTGAGGGGCTTTTGTTGTTTGGGGGTCTTTTATTGTTGTGTTTTTACACTTCTTTGTCTTTATTCTTTCTTATTCCTGCATACCTTCATATTGTTTAGATCTGCAACTCTGCAGTGACTTTAATCATCACTAATTCCAAAGAAAGGGTGAAACAAAGGTAGCAGACAGAAAAATAACCCATCTGGCACCCTTTAAAACCTATTTTCTGTGTTGCTAGGATGAAATGTTCCTCTGTGTGAGGAGGCGGCAGAATGCCTTCACCTCGCTTAAGCCTTATTGAAGGTCTGTTTTGGGGATGGGGTAGGTAGCAGATGTGCCGGTGGAAGGTCTAAGAGCAGAGATTTCCACTGTAATAAACATCTGTCCTCCCACAAATCTTCCTGCAGGTGACAGTCTGGCTCTGATCTCTTTCTGCTCCACACATAACAAGGGTAGTAGAAAGCATGGGTTTCCTCTGTGCCAGCTGTCCCGGGGTCCTGCATGCTGTGTCAGCATAACCATGGAATTTACGGCCTCTGAGTTACAGGCCGCTGTCTCTCGGGACTGTAGGGTAGGCAGTGGATTGGTGGGCACAGGTGGTCATTTATACTGCAAAGCTGTGTTTTTGTGACTTGGTTTTGGGGCCTGAGACCAAATCATGACACTACTGAAGTGAGTGCAAGCTGTGTCCATGACTTTCAGTGCCACCACAAATCTGACTTGTAGGTGAAGGAGAAAGAAGCCCAAAAAGACTTCAGGTGCAGCCAGCAAGATGGCTGCCCAGCTTCCAGACGCCAGCCATCTCATTGCTGTTTGCACAGCTTTGCTTTTTCATGGCAGTGCTTTTAATGTGATACCGTTTTGCAAGGCTGGTGCTGCTCTCTGTGGGGTTTCTTTGCTGCTTCCCACTGAGGACTTGTACAGCTGCTCCTAGTATGTGTTGGAATGTGGGGGATCCCACGCCAAGGAGCTCCCTAGGGGTGCCAGGTGAGAGCTCAACCATGGAGCCAACCTCTAGGAAAGCCTTTTATCTCTCTCCCCCGTTGGCCCTCCTCTCAGCACTTCCCAGTGACAGCTATTGCAGGATCTGACCTACTTCCCCACTTGCCTTTCCTGTGCTGTAACATGAGGCTGGGTATCAGCTGGCTTTTGTGGGGCGGCAGATCTCTGCTTCCCACCTCTCCTCCCCTGCCCAACCACCCCTCTCTGCTGGGAAGAGCTGCCTTGAGCTTGTAGGGGAAAGAAGCCACCCCAAGCTGTGGCTGTCTCGTGTCTCTCCTCAAGCCTCACAAGGCAGGAAACCAGACCTTATAACCAAATTGCTTCTCACACTGTTATCAGGCTCAGAGTCTGGCAATGGTTCACATCTTCTGTGGCTATGCCTTGGGTGTGTTGCTTCAGAGTGGGCTATTTTGTGGGGGCAATTTAGTGTGGTAATTCCACGATTCTCGTCTACAAGGAGGCAGATCACTGGCTGCAGATGTGCCATGCTGTAAGCAGGTCTTTGAAGTGCTGCGTTACACGAGTGCTGTAATTCAGCCCCAACACAGACCTCGGCTCCATTGGCAGGAGCCAAAAATGCTCAGAGTGACCCAGAAGAAGGAAGACAGGCACTCTGGGGTTTTGAGGTGGGACATGATAACAGGCATTTCCCATGACTTCACACACTGTCTGAGTGGTTGTTTACCATGGCATTAGGATGGTTTGTGCTAATGTCCAGCACACAATGTCTCTGATCTTGGCTTAGCAGGGCACATCAGCAACTTTTGCTTGTCTGATTGGGGGATAAGCTGTGGAGTGTGTGTGCTTATTGTGGTAGCCACAATATTATAGGGGTGGTTTTGTTCTGCTTCGCAACATCTCTAATAACACCAGCTTCCAGTTGGTACTGATGGCAGATTGCCTGGCAAATTCTGACAGGGCAGTCCCAAATAGACTACTTGTTTGAGTAGTTAAACACATATGGCCGGAATATGATACCCAAGCAGTATCATACTCCAAAAATAAATTTGTTGGCTTTGAAGGGCATTTAGCACAACATGTTACCCAGTCTTCATTTGTGGACAGTAGCAAGGAATTGAGTGACTGCAGCTTAATGAATTACCATTTGTGTTAAGGTTCTGGGGGGGTTGTTAACCCACTGGGAGGGAGACTTCTGATTTAAACCACTCACAGTTTTGTCTTATGCTGGTGGGAGAGTAGATCACAGAATCTTAGAATGGTAGGGGTTGGAAGGGACCTCTGGAGATCATCTAGTCCAACCCCCCCTGCTAAAGCAGGACCACCTAGAGCAGGTTGCACAGGACTGCGTCCAGGCGGGTTTTGAATATCTCCAGAGAAGGAGAATCCACAACCTCTCTGGGCAGCCTGTTCCAGGGCTTTTCCACCCTTAATGTAAAGAAGTTTTTCCTCATGTTGAGGCGGAACTTCCTGTGCCCCAGTTTGTGCCTGTTACCCCTTGTCCTGTCACTGGGCACCACTGAAAGAGCTGTGGCTCAGCTGACAGGTGACAACTCAGTTGCTTGTAATTGTCTCCCAGTACTCTGACTGAGAGTGTCAAACCTGCTCCACCAGGAAGTTGCAAGCTCGCTGCAGTGGTGTGCAGCTTCCCTGCTGCAGAGGCATGGCAGTGTGGCCAGGGCCTCATGCTGCCGACGCTTATAAGCCTTCCTCTCTGCCGAAGGAAAGGATTGGGGTCTCCCACCATGGCTTTTGTTACCAAGTACCTTTTACCATGAAATCAAAAGGGCAGCTGGCAACCCACTATACTGCTCCCACCCAGCATGGCCTGTAAGCTGGTGGCTGGGTGAGGAGCTTACAGCGAAGCACGGTGGACGGCTGTCTGTGCTCCTGAGTACATTGTACTCTGATGTAAAAGCTGAGCTTTTGCCCCACAGTAAGGCTGTGATTTCCATAAGATGGAGGTACCTGGCTCCAAAATTGGGCTTATTTTCTCCATTCTTTTTCCCTTCCTTTTTTCCTGCCACTCACCTCTCTTTGATCTGGTGTCAGATCTCTTCAGTGAGTGATTTCAACTCACCAGTCCAGCAGAAAATGCAGCAGAAAAAAGGGGAAGTCAGATCATTTTGTGCCAGATTACTGAGTTGAATCTGCTCACAAACTGAGGTGCAGAGTCAGTGGGGGGAGTCAGAGGATGGTGTTCCCCTGCTAGTGTCACAACGTCATTAGCCTGGCTCAGCTACTGCAGCCTTGGAAACCCGTCGAAAGGGTAATGCAGATCGAGATGTTTCTGAATCATTTGCTGATGTACTAGTTGCCTTCAGTACTGTCTACCAGCTTTTGGGAGATTTGCTCTATGCTACCAAGCGCAAAATTTGGCCTTGAACTTAAGAAAGAGACAGAGTGCCAAAGCACAGGCCTTCACACAATGGGAAGGAGTCTGCACCAGTGTTAGCGCAGGCTTTCCCACGTGGCCTTCTCATGACACCAAACCAAGAGTCAGACATGGGGATTATACATGGATGTCACTGGACTGATCTGGATGCAGCTGTGCACAATACATGCACTTGGATCTGTTCATGTGATTGCACATTTAGGTGGGCAGAGCTGTGAGCACTTGGACAGCTTAAGCTCTGTTGTATTAGTCACTCATGCATGTATTTATGATACTGTGGGTTTGCACAATGTACATGTATTCGTCCAGGTAGTTGGAACTGAAGTCTGATATCTGATATGTTGCAAACTGCCTGTTTAATTTCAAATATGTATTTATGCAACAAAATGTATTTTTAAGTGCAGAAGAATGAAATACTGTTGTGAACTACATTGTAGACTAAATTACAAGGATTGTCTAAAAATAACAGCACATACCTTGTTCATTTGCTTAGTGCAATAATTCTATGATACCAGTATCCAGGCTATTGACATACAGGACAATCTAACAATGGAATCAGCGTCCCTGTTGCACATTGTCCTGCGTGAAGAATATCAATGCTTTCAAGCTGTTTTGTGTTTTTGTTTTTAGAAGTTGCTGTGCACTGGTATTCAGTGTACAGCATGGTTGCCCTCTTGGAAAGCTGTGTAGAGAATGAGATGCAAGCAACATGTTGTATTGCTGTGCATGCTTGTCTCAGATGTTTGTGACTGGATCTTGTTCTGCTGTTTGCGCAAGCAATGTGAGGTGGGAAGATGGGGATCAGGAAGAGCAGGTGGTGTGTCACTCCAGAGCATGGGCTGCCCTAAGGACTGAAACAGCCTTAAAGGAAACAGATTCCTGTTGCACTAGGTTTCCTCCCTGTCCAGCTCATATTTACCCTTTCTTGTCACAGTGTCTGAGTGCATCCCATAAGTGCATAGACTGACTGACTAGCACAGGTGGTGCATGGGCTGATCATTCCTTCTGGCAGTAAGCTGCAAGTGACTGTGATTGACTGACTGGTCTTCCCTACCCTCGACATCCCTGCTCCTCTCACCGTCCCTGATCCTCTAATATTCCCCTCTCTGCACTGTGGGGCAAGGGGACCACTTTGTGCAGGGCGGCTCTTGGCTGAGAGCTCTCTCCCTGCCTGTCAAGTGACCTTGTGCTTTGGGGATAACGTGCTCAGGGCAGACCACCTCGCATCGGGTACGCGGGGTTTGTGGGATACTGCACGCGAGCATTCTGGAGGCTCGCATCTCTCGCGCTCTCCCTCTCTCTTCTCTTCTGCTTTTTGTGAGAGAGCTTTCAAATCATGGAGTAAGATGAAATTCACTCCTGTGTAGAGGACCAGGACCACATCCGTGTGCTGTTTGGGCTTCCACTGACATCCTTAAAATAGGACTGAGACGACTGGTCCTCAACAGTACACAACTTTTGGGCTTACTGCGTCGTGGAAATAGTTCATCTCATGTGGTGCAGGCAACAGGGCATTGGGACCACCCTGATTCCCTGAACTTAACAGAGGCAGTGCGAATGTGTGGGAAGAAGAGCTCACAGGACAGAAATATCATTTGATTTGCCTGAAATGAGCCAATTTGTGCTTCTGGGTTAGTGTAGAGAAGGACTCAGCTGTTCACTGTGAAACATGGTGGGAAGTGGGTGTGCACTCCTTAACAAGGATTCTTTGGTAAATGTCAGTGTGAAGAGATGGCTGCTGTGCTGTCCTTGTTCTTAAGAGAGAGGACGTTTTTTCTTTTCTTTCTGTGCTTTCATGTGTGTGCTGAATCTGCACTCTCAGTGCTGAGGAGGAGTGTAGAAAGAAGGCAGGCCAGCATAAAGTATGGCTATATTCTTAGCCAAAAAACTTGAACTATACTTTCTGGTGACGGTCCCCATGTGCTGAGCTGTGCCTTGGTGGTGAGGGACAGTACTGCATCAGCTGGTGTCTCCTGGCGCATCTGTTGGCTCTGTGTATAGCCAGCGTGAGTGTGACTGCACCGCTGTCCAAAAACCGATAGCACACGGGCAGCTTGTGAAGGATACACCCCATCAGCCAGGCATCTGCAAGCCAAGGAGGGAGAAGGCCCTAAGCATAACTAAATGATGATGATTTCCCCATGGACAACATATGACGGACACACGAGGCTGCGCCGTATCTCTTCAAGGGTTTTGGAAAAGTAAGGGCCACCAGGGACATCACCGCTCCACCTCTTTCACAGCAGCATAACTTCACCCAGCGATGGAGTGGCCCTACTGAGGACAAGCTGGGTTTGTCTGAGCCCCCGGTCAGTTGCATGGTTGCACTGCTTCCAGCTTCAGTCATGCAAACCAGGTGCCAGCCTGGTCCTCCCCATTGCGCTGTCTCTGGCTGAGGCCCTGCAAAGCTCTGCTGAAGTTGTCCTCCAGGATCTTGACCTTTTCCGAAAGCAGCAGAGAGGCGTTTAGAGCAGTGAAATGCTGGAAAACTGAAAAGCCCCACAGCTTAGAGACACCTGTGAGCTTGTTGAAAAGTTTGACACTAGCCATTCACTGGAACATGTTCAAAGCAGTGGTGCTCTCTAAAGCTTTAATTCCTAATCTGATGGAGGAAAAAATCAGTTTGGCACAAAATTCGTTCATTACATGAACTGTGGGGTTTTAATATAGTCTCTAGCATATCTGTCTCAAGCAAGGAATTTATTAATTTATTTCCTCTATTTTCTCACTGAATTGGTTAACATTAGTTGGTAATGCAGACAAAATTCTGTTCATTTTATTATACAAATGCCATTAAATGAATTGTGTGTGCGCATTGGAAATGGACTTACTGTTTCAAAGAGGTTAGAATGCTTTTGCTTAATCTTTTATTCTTGTGCTCTGCATTCATTACACAGCGGTCACACAACAGTCACTAGTATCTGAAAAAATCAGTACCTTTTCAGATTTCAATTTCATAATTTGTAATTAATAGAGGTTTCATTTACAGTGTTTAAGAGCGTGGTGAGGTAGGTGCTATCATTGAAATTCAGTGGGAATGAGAAGAGGTGTTTAGCTCTTTCACAATGCATTGGGAATCTGCCTTTCCATTTTTTGGTTACTACTGTTTTACACAGTGTGTAAGTGTCAAGAAAATAACAAAACAGCCAAGAGAGGGGAAAAGAATTAAGAAAATGCAAAATGCTTTTGGACAAAAATCCTGTATTATTCTTACACTAGAAAACTAAACTATTAGAAATAATTTTACAGATATTATCTCTGCCACTTCAGCTGTTTTTTTGGAGAACAAAGATGACTCTAATGTTCCCCTCATGCCTAGAATTTGATCTGCTTTCTGAAGGCTGTAATCTTGCCGAGACTGTCCTCCTTACCCTTACAGCATATTCTCAACTGGCCTAAATCACGTGTAGCCTTAAGTAGTCCTTGGTCTGCACCACATTGCTCCTGTCAGAATTCCTTCTTCTCTTCTACTATCACTCATTTAATACACTTACTATATGTCAAATTTCCAGCCTGAAAACAAGCCAATGCAAGAGACGCACTTCAGCCTCTATCTTCAGCAGTGGTTGCAAAGTATAAACACAGAAGGCAAGGCAATAGTAACTGGCTTCAAACTGATTTTTTTAATTTTTGTGTAGGCAGACAAATCTTCTCCTAGTCACTCTGAGGCTGAAGGCATGCTAAACGATGACTGCGGTGTAAATCGCTTTGTGGAGGCCTTTGTTTTCTGCGTGGTGCTTACGGTTCAGATCTTGCAAGCTTTGTCTTCTGTGAGAGCTTTCTCTGTGAGCGTCTTGCAAGACTGGGTTCCTCTGCACAAGGCTGGGTGCATGGATGTGAAATGCAGGTGCAGAAATATCCAGAGGATCCAGGGATGTGCAGACAAAACGTGACATGAAACGTCTTAATGAGGTCTGAAAGCTGTCAGGGGAAGGAACAGTAAGAATGTGGTTTTGCTCCTGTTTATGGCAGTGCCAGCAAGCCGGGTCGTGCTGCTGCTGGAGAGGATTTGGTGCCAGTTCTGCCGAGCACTGTGAGAAGTGCGTGCCCATGCTGCCTGCTTCCACCCAGCTTGGGCTGTTAACTGCACTTAGCTGTAAACGCATGACTAGCCCCACTGGAACAAATGGGTCAGAAGTACGCAGGAAGGGACATCGCTTGGCTGTAGTTGTGTTGTCAGTGTTTGGTTTTGTCCATGTGACCCATCTATCTCAGGGTCATCGTGAGACCTGTCAGGGTAGACCAAATGTTCAAGATTGGAAGAAAAAGAAGTGGCAGAATATCTGCGTGTGATGAAGATAGTGGAAAGGCAGTGGGAAAGCCTGGCAAACACAGTGGAAGTTTTTGTCTTTTTTTCTAAAGAAGGCAAGCATAACCCTTATCCTTTAATATCCTACTTCATTTTATGCTGGAATTAGAAAATCTTTTCCATTTGTTTAATTATCTGCTGGCTTTAACTCTGCCTTTGAAAAGCATTTTTGCTATGACAACCCTTGGTCTCATGGTGAGCAGTGCTAGGGAGAAACAGCTAAAGTAAGGCTTTTATCTTTCCCTGCATGCAGTGTTTAATCTTTCTAATCTTTTAATGTGAGTGTGTTTTCTCCCATTCTGTAAACTGACAAGATTAGCACTGTTTCTTCCAAACCAACAGTTGAAAAATATATTCTGCTTAAACATAACCAAATTTCCACCAAATGTGAATTCTCCTAAGTGACCAGTTCATTCTTAGAGCTAACCTTCTCTCTAAGGCTAACTTCTACTCCCTGACTTTAAGGACAACTCAACTTTTTTAAGAACAGTTTGTAAAAAAAGTAATTTTGTTAATTCTTTTGTTTTGTTTTAGAAGAAAAGCTTCACTGTCTTGCCAAATAATAATAATAATAATAATAATAATAATAATAATAATAATAATAATTTCTATGCATTGTGTGAATCAGTGATGTTGCTGTTGAAATTTTGCATGTTTTCTAGATGTTCCGCCATTTGTACATTTATGTGGTACTTGTGAAAATGCTAACCATTGCTGCTATAATCACTGCCATTGTAGGTAACTGAAAACTGTACTATGAAGCTGTGCCAGTTAGCAGGGGTTTTGTGTGTCATGGTAGAACTCTGCATTCTGTTGTTCATTTCCTGTTTTAAGCCAGAGTTTAGTGCCTACTGTAGAAGGAATCAATATGTTGTAGTAAACAGAAGGTGCCAAACTTCTAATACCTTGTTCTGCACAGGTGATCACTTAACCAGCTTGAAGCTTTAAAAAAAAAAAAAGTAAAAAGAAGAAAAATGTCTTGAACTTTCCATCTTTCTTGAAAGTGTCCTCTCATTAATTTTCATTTGGAACGAAAACCCTTTAATAGAGCTGAAAGGAAGCCACCTTCCCTAACTACACCTCCTGCAGCAGCAGTCTGCCAGCTGTGAATGTGAGGGGTACAAGGGAATGTGTAGTACCCAAATGTTCCGGTTGGTAACGGATCCAGTGATTAGCCAAGCCTGTTCAAGTCATTGCATAGCGTGCTAAAATGCCATTTAATGAAAGAAATCCTCTGATTACCATGAGAAACTGTTAGCTCTCGTAACAGTTGTGAGCCTGCTCTTGTAAACAATTGTCAGTCTGGTCAAGCGGTGGATTCCAGTCCCTGTTCTGCCTCCACTGAAGCCACACGTTGCTGCCAAATAAGACTTGGATGAGTTTCAAGCCCAAGATTTTTGGTCTCGTTCTTTCCAACTGCTTTCATGTCAGACAAGCCCTGTTTATCAAAATTCTGACATGGCATTTTCAGTTCCTTTTCCACCCTCTGCTTAGAATCTGGCAGTATAGCAAATATGCACACATATATGCATTCGTTTTGATTTTGATAAGGTTTTGACAGGCTGATATCATAGCATATTGTAATCATACAACAGAAACAGGCAGGAGGGAAATGTGAGATGTTCATCTGTCTAGGGCATTTCCCAGCCATCAGGCATGGTCAGCTGTACCTAGGCTGGTCTTTAAAATACTTTTATATGGAAAAAAGAAAAGACTAACCATCAGTTTTCCATCTCTGCTGAGAAATGAAAGCCTGTTACAAGTCTCGAGAAGACTTTTCAAATTGGAATACCTAGTTGCCAGAAAAACTGTGTGATTGGGAAAATAAGAGTGAATTGAATTTGTCCTTACAAGTACTGGTTTAAAGCCATCTCTGTGGCCTAACAAGACAATTTACAGCCCTTGTGATGTAAAATACTTTCCAAAAAGTTTATGCCAAAATTTTCAGTGTAGCTGCTCCTTTTCATGATACCCAGGACATATACAAAAAGCAATATTGAAGGATGCAGCCCCAAACACACTGAAAAATTGTCACATGTAGTAGGTCACAAGCCAGTGCCCCGCAAATTGGTGAATTTGAAAACTACAGCTGAAGATCTAAACCTTGCACAAGTGATACTTAGAAGCCTTTTGCAGCACCTCAGTTCCCATCTCTTGGAGACAATAGGGTTCTCTTCAGAAAAGTTAAGCCCTTTTATTGTCCTTTAAAAATTGGTAGCTTCTTCAGGTCCTTCTGCCAGATCAGAAGCCAGCCAAGACCAGTTGCAAAGTGTTTCTCCATTGTTTTGCTTGTCTAGTAGCCATTTACACATGAACGCATGCTTCCTCTAGCATGAGTGAAAAGTTTTGACTCTGCAGAACTCCTGCCTATGTGGCCCTAATATTAAGTATGCAAGGCAGTGATACATGGTCTTATTTCCTGCATTTCTTCTCTTTATAGCTAGATCTGAGTTTCCATGGTCCCATCAATTGCACTAATTGTCTTGCCAATTGGTCTTCCTAGCTTCTTCTGTGTGTTGGCCCAAGTTGCAAAAAAAATGTATCAGATTCCTGCAGCACGGCAGCTATTTTTTTCGCCATCATTTTCTCTTCCACTGTGAAGCAAGATATATCTGCATTATCTCAAGCTTAGATTTGAATCAGGAAAACAAACAATAACCTTTATTTAGCACTTTGCACGCTGGAAATGCAGTTGTTGTTCTACAGGTGCAGACATGGCATTAGGATTTAGCTTGCTGCATGTGGCGTGTCAGTCTTTAGTGGCATTTGTTCGCTTTTCACCATGGTTCACCGGATTCAAGAGACAAGCTGGCTGATAATGGTGTGCTGGTTTAGATACCACCTTCCAATCACTGTGATGCCTTCAGCGTACCTGTTGTCAGTCCTGTAATTGCTCTTGTCATTGCATTTTGTCTGAAGTACCTTGTATTGCAGGACTAGCTTCCTTTTTTTTCTTTTTCTTTTTTTCTTTTTTTTTAAAGAAAAAACTGTAGCTTAGGCTGTGCTGCTGAAAGAAGCCAGAAGAGAATTATCCCTCCAAACCCCAGTGGAATTTGGAGACTTAGCTTTTTTTAGACCCCTTTGCAAGCCCCAGCTGTAATCAACTATAATTTAAGGCAGAGATCTAGCATGAGCTGTGCTGCATGTCTTCCACTCAAAGTGCAGTTTTCTGTACACAGGGCACCTTCTTACA
Organism: Leptosomus discolor; assembly: GCF_034619465.1. Lineage (NCBI taxonomy): Eukaryota > Metazoa > Chordata > Aves > Leptosomiformes > Leptosomidae > Leptosomus > Leptosomus discolor. The sequence goes on from NC_141419.1 coordinate 24,057,589, forward strand.
CAGATCCCTTGCTCCTGCATTTGGGAGATTGTATATATAGCGGTTTATTAGGGAGAAGTAGTATTTTGATGCGTTTTAATGCATTAAGCTCTGCGAGTCTAGAATATCTGAGAGGAAGGAAGAGATAACTGGATCGTTTTCTGAAAACATGAACAAACTGGTCAACTACAGTCCATTTTCAGAGCTACCTATTCAACCTCATTGTCCTCAAATTACTTTCTTTCTGGAGTTGCACAGCGACCTGACAAAAGCGAGCAAATGAGGAAAGATTTCATAACCTACTTTGATCCTCAGATCCCCAGCTGTGTTTACTGGGCTGGTAATCTTTTTACTCGTGAGCCGTATAACTTTTGACTCATGGGGATGCCACATGGCTATTTCTGCAGCGTACTTTTAAGAAACAAACTTCATACAGGGTAAGGTCCTTCACAGGTGAAGATCAATATGGTCAGCAAAGTTGTCTGTCACATGTGCCAGCTGAGAACTGTTTTTTTTTGTTGTGTTTTTTTTTCCTACTGTATGATACTCCACTCTTCTTTAATTGGGATGGAGTAAACAAACGTATGTTGTGCTGCTGTCTGCCACACTTCAGTCAGATGTCTCCTTGAAAAAATGCTTTTTTAGTGTTTGAGTATAAAAGTGCCCTCAATAAGAAGAAAGTGAAACCAAGATGTCTTTTTTTTTTTTTTTTAATGGTGTCTGAGTTTCATCCCTTGCTCAGCTGTCAGATAATTAGGCTTTTGAAAAGAATGGATTCGGTTGTGTGCTAATTGGAGTATGACATTCAGTTTTACTGATCTGCAAATTCCAGAGATATTCTGATCTTTACTGCAATTGAGCTCCATTTTTATTCCTTTATGATAATCTTTAAGAAGTCTGGTTCTGCTGCATTAGAGATTGATTTCACTGTCCGTACAATGTTTGCTACTATTGCAGTGTGACTTTTTTTTTTAAAAAAAATTTGTACTGGTACAGCCTTAAACTTACAGAATTAAAGACCATTTAAAAATTAATCAAGATAGATAGTCATTGATGTCTGTGATAAGTGCATGCTTTATTCACAGTATTTTGTCTGTAATTAGGTGTAGCAACCAAGTCTCATGTATTTAATAAACTGTTTTCTGCAAAGTTGCCTGCCTTCTTTAATCAAGTTAGAACAATTTACTTGGCATTTCAAAGCACGTTGTATAAAAAAAGCACAGCGCTCTCTCATGCTTTTCAAGTATGAGTATCAGCATAGCTGTGAAGTTCCCATGGACCTGTGATGCATTTTGATTAGCAGAGTGCAAATAGGCTCACCAAGAAATAGTTGCTGTCATACTCTCTTTAGCTTCTGGGATTGTGTTTCAGGAAAACATTTAAACAATTGCTTAAGTCCTTCCCTGCCTAGGAATGTACTTACAAGCGAGCTTGACTTGAACACATGTGCTCGTTTAATCTCACTTCAGTAGGACTGAAGCCTAGATCCTGAGAGCCTTTTTGGATTAAAGTAGTTTTCTTGAACCTCATCGGGTTACATCAATTCTAAGGAACAATTTAGCTTGAAATTACTTATTTTGCACTTAGAATTTCAGCAGTAACGTGTGCTTGCCGCATAGGTTTCTTTTAATGTTAATCTAGAATAAAATTAAATGTGCATCCAAGGAATTGCATCTTTTAAGACAATTGTTTGTCAAGTTTGAATTTTCTCAGTTCAAGAGGTTTTAAAATTAAAGGACCAGAATACTAAAGCTAATAAAGCCCCTATATTGTGAAAGAGAAACATCCCAAGTGGAAAAATCTCTTGAGAACGCAAATGAAATTCCACCAAGCTGCTGTTCATGGGATGAGAACTGTGTTGGAGAATGTCAGAGTATCTGAGGTTCTGCCAAAAGAACATGAGAAAAAGGAAAAAGCCAAATCCCTCAGGGGACTGCCATCTAGGGAACAGCAGTGTGTTTGTGTTGGTGTTGGGACATCAGTGCAGGACAGTAAAAGAGAAGTGACACCATGGATGAGGGATAGAGGAACATGACTTTCCCTAGGTATTCTGGGACTGCATTTCCTCCATCACCTGTCAAATTCTGCTAAATAAATAAAAATCGCCTTCTTGCTGCTCAGTGCTAGCAGTGGGACTGTGTGTTGTTGCTCAGCGCAACAGCACGTAAAAGGCATTGTTTCAAAGGTCCTGCCGTGGTCCCAGTGACAAGTGGAAAGAAAAATCGGAGGCCTTTGGATGAAGTGACAAAGAAGTGAGGTATGGACAGGTGATGGCCAGGGGCTGGCAAGTGCTTTCACTGTTGCAAATGCATAGTAAACCTGTTGGATTGAACTCTATAGCTTGGATTAAGCTGTCTTCACAGATGTTGAAGTTAATGTGCTTTCCTTTGGTCTAAAAGTGAGTATGCAGGTGGTGGTTAATGATTAACGTGGTTAATGCAGGTTCAGCTGAGCAAATCGGTAAAGTTCTGGTAACTCAGCTGCTTTCACTTTTCCCTTTGTACACTGATTTAAGCCAGATTGCCACTTTACGAACTGCCATGCTTCCACAGCCCATGGGATGGCTGCATGTCCTCTCCTCCTCCTCTCATACCCAAGGGTAACCATCGGCAAGGTGCACACATTGTGTCCAGTCTTGCAGGGTTCAGGCCTTCTGGGTAGATAGGGAAACAGCACTGAGGAGTTTGGCTTGGGCAATCTGTAGTGCTTCCCTGGGATGATCTCACAAACGTGATGAAGTCTGGTTGCAGCTGAATATATCTGAACATTGTTCTTGAGGCATTGCTTAAGAATATCATGACTGCAACTGATGTGGAAGTTGCTTTGGGACATCGTGACATGTTGCCCTTCAGATAGGTTTTGGAGATGTGAGGTCTGTAACTCGCTGGTGGTTTGCTTTGTAATATACACCGAAGACAAATATAAATTGGCAGCTATCCATAGAAAGATCTGAAAGATTTCTTTTTAGAGTAGCCTGGTGGCTTACTACACCACAACCTTCACTATTGATTGCATTGATCAGCTCTCAAAGAGAATGACTGGAAAGAAAAAAGATATATATATATAGCTACGTATAAGAAGATATGGCTATTTGTGTATGGACACTTTGTTCTAAGGGCCAAATTCCTACAGGTAACTGGAAGAGAATGCGCACGCAAGACTGGCAGCATATGAGAGACGCTTGTTGTTGCTCCTCTGAAAGGGGGAAACAACACTTGGAAGCTTCCTGTGAGGAAACAACATTTGGAAGAGCTTGAAGACAAAAATCCTGCATATAGCATGATTATTCACCTCAGATGTCCTCGTGTACTTGCAACTACAGCACTTTTAGTTGTCCCCATGCAAAATGGCAAGCAGAACAGGACTGGGGAAAAACCTGCTTCAAATGTATACTCAGGGAAAGGCATTGAGTGTTGAGGAGATAGCATGCTGCTAGCCATGGAGCCATTAAGGAAACACTTTTTCCCTGTGAGGGTGACAGAGCCCTGGAACAGGCTACCCAGAGAGGTTGTGGAGTCTCCTTCTCTGGAGACATTCAAAACCCGCCTGGACGCATTCCTGTATGACCTACTCTAGGTGGTCCTGCTCTGGCAGGGGGGTTGAAGTGGATGATATTTCAAGGTCCCTTCCAACCCCTAACATTCTGTGATTCTGTGTAATACAACATTATGCAATTCATCTGTATTTGGAAGGAGATTTCTGTTTGTCTGGACCTTGGTGAAGGACACTCAGAAACGTTCTCGGAGGCTTAGGGTGGCCAGATGTTCTTGTGTGCAGAGGGTTGCCTGAGGACATGGTTGATCAGACAAGCATTGGCCAAAAACAGACTGCTAAGCAGTATCCTCTGCAATGCCATCTGCTATGGGGGTCACCTCTCCACATCATCTGTGTCCTTCAGGCTCCTGGGTCTGGAGCTGCTTCTGGAAGAGGAACTGATTACACGGTTGTAAAATGTGGTCATCAAACTGCTCAGCAGACCAGAAGTCTGTCAGGCCACATTGACACTGTATCACATGCCTGGTGCCTGCAAGGCACAGGAGTATCTCCCTGCTCACCTTGTGAGAGCTAGGTGGCCTCTAAACAGCATCTAAAATCCTTACTCTTTCTGGACAACAGTGCCAGGAGCCTGTGATAAGTGTCAGCATCTTTGCAGTGTGGACTAGGACAATAATGAGTAAAAGCCAGTTAAGGATTAGTAGAATCTGGGGATTTTAGCAACATTGAGATATGTCAGACATCTTTATCTTTATTTAGGATAGATGGGTGGCAGATTAGTATGTTTGCTTCTGTTGGAGGAGGGTGAATACAGTCACCCAGCTTTTCTTACGTGGTGCTACTGAAACAGTGACTGCTAATTTGCAGCATGAACAGCAACAGGCACTGTATGAGGAACTTCCTTTGCTTTAGGGGAAGAATGCAGAGATGTAAAGAGAAATCAGATCTCACCACTTTTGATGGCATCTTACTTGCTTGTCTAGCAAACCCTCCTCTTCTTCCCTCTCCAAACACACACAGAATCAAAGAATCATACAGAATGGTAGGGGTTGGAAGGGACCACTGGACATCATCTAGTCTAACCCCCCTGCTAAAGCAGGACCACCTAGAGCAGGTCACACAGGAATGCGTCCAGGCAGGTTTTTAATATCTCCAGAGGAGGAGACTCCATAACCTCCCTGGGCAGCCTGTTCCAGTGCTCTGCCAGCCTCAGAGTAAAGAAGTTTTTCCTCATGTTCAGGCAGAACTTCCTGTGCTCCAGCTTGTGCCCATTGCCCCTTGTCCTGTCACTGGGCACCACTGAAAAGAGCCTGGCCCCATCCTCTTGACACCCACCCTTTAGATATTTATAAGCTTTAATAAGGTTCCTTCTTGGTCCCTTCTCTTCTTCTCCAGGCTAAAGAGCTCCAGGTCTCTCAGCCTTTCCTTATAAAAGAGATGCTCCAGTCCCCCAGTCATCTTCAGGACCCTCCACTGGACCCTCTCCAGTAGTTCCTTGTCTCTCTTGAACTGGGGAGTCCAGAACTGGACACAGTACTCAAATGTGGCCTCACCAAGGCAAAGTAGAGGGGTAGGAGAACCTCCCTCGACCTGCTGGCCACACTCTTCTTCATGCCCCCCAGGGCACCATTGGCCTTCTTGGCCACAAGGGCACATTGCTGGCTCATGGTCCGCTTGCTGTCCACCGGAACTCCCAGGTCCTTCTCCGCAGAGCTGCTCTCCAGCAGGTCAAGCCCAGACTGTACTGGTGCATGGGGTTATTCCTCCCCAGGTGCAGGACCCTACACTTGCCCTTGTTGAACCTCATTATGTTCCGCTCTGCCCAGCTCTCCAGCCTGTCCAGGTCTCATTGAATGGCAGCACAGCCTGCTGGTGTGTCAGCCACTCCTCCCAGTTCAGTATCATCAGCAAACTTGCTGAGGGTGCACTCTGTCCCTTCATTGAGGTCAATGCTGAATATGTTGAACAAGACTGGACCTAGTACTGACCCCTGGGGAACACCACTAGTTACAGGCCTCAGCTGGACTCAGCACCCCTGATCACAACCCTCTGAGCTCTGTCCTTCAGCCAGTTCTCAACATACCTCACTGTCCAATCATCTATCCCACACTTCCTAAGCTTACCTATGAGGATGTGATGGGAGACAGTGTCAAAAGCCTTGCTGAAGTCGAGGTAGACAACATCCACTGCTTTCCCCTTGTCCACCCAGCCAGTCATGCCATCATAGCAGGCTCTCAGGTTGGTCAGGTGTGATTTCCCCTTGGTGAAGCCAGTTTTGACTACTCCTGATAATCCTCTTTTCCTTCACACGGTTAGAGATGATATCCAGAATGAGCTGTTCCATCACCTTTCCAGGGATGGAGGTGAGGCTGACTGGCCTGTAGTTTCCTGGGTCCACCTTGTTGCCCTTTTTGAAGACTGGCGTGACATTGGCTTTCCTCCAGTCCTCAGGCACCTCTCCTGTTCGCCGTGACCTTTCAAAGATGAGGGAGAGCATCTTAGCAATGTCTGCCAGCTCCCTCAGCACTCGTGTGTGCATCCCATGGGGTCCTGTGGATTTGTGGGTGTCCAGTTTGGCTTGATGAACTCTAACCCAATCCTCCTTGACCAAGGGAAAGTCTTCCTCTTTCCAGACTTTCTCTCTCAGTCCCAGTCTGGGATTCCTGAGGGCCAGCCTTAGCAATAAAGACTGAGGCAAAGAAGGCATTTAGTAACTCTGCGTTCTCCGTATCTGCCGTCACCAGGGCATCCATCTCATTCAGCATCAGGCCCACATTTTCCCTGGTCTTCCTTTTGCTATGGATGTACTTGAAGAAGCCCTTCTTATTGTCCTTGACACCCCTTGCCAGCCTTAATTGCAAGTAGGCCTTAGCCTTCCTCATTGCATCCTGCATAGTCTGGAAAGGATTATAATTCCTATAATCCTCCCAAGTGGCCAGTCCCTTTTTCCACATTTTATAAACTGCCTTTTTCCAGCTGAGCTTTTCCAGAAGCTCCTTGCTCATCCAAGCAGTCCTTCTGCCTCCTTTGCTTGATTCCTTCCTCATAGGGATGCAGCGATCTTGAGCTTGGAGGAATTGGTGCTTTAACAGTAACCAGCTCTCTTGGCTCCACCTACCTTCTGGAGCCTTATCCCATGGGATCCCTCCAAGTAGGTCTTTGAAAAGGCCAAAGTTGGCTGTCTTGAATTCCAGCGTTGCAGTTACTGCCCTGCTTATTCCACACAAGATCCTGACTCCACCATTTCACAGTCACTGCAGCCAAGGCTGCCCCCAACCCTCACATCCCCAACCAGTCCTTTATTTGTTATTAGGAGGTCCAGCAGCGCACGTCTCCTCATTGGCTTCGCCACCCCCTGTGTCAAAAAGTTATCATCAATGCTCTGCAGGAACCTCCTGGACTGTGGCTGCTTGGCTGTTTGCCTTTCCAGCAAAGATCAGCGTGGTTGAAGTCCCCCATGAGAACCACGGCCCATGAACATGAGGCTAACTTTCAACTGTCTGTAGAAGGCCTTATCCACTTACTCTTCCTGATCTGGTGGCCTGTATTAAATACCCACAACTGCCCCTTAAGTCTTACCCATAAGCTCTTGCTTCATTCTTGTTCTTCCCCCCCCCCCCCCCCGGCAGAGCTCCAGGTGCTCTCTCACATAAACAGCAACTCCCCCACCTCGTCTAGTTGGCCTGTCTTTCTAAAATGTACATAGCCATCCATGACAGCATTCCAGTCATGCAAGCTGTCCCATCATGTCTCTGTAATTGCAATGAGATCAAGGCCATGTGACATCACACAGATCTCTGATTCTTCCTGTTTATTCCCCACACTGTGTGCATTAGTGTACAGGCATTTCAGAGAGGTAGTTGAGCACACAGGTTTCCCTGGTGCAAGAGGACCCACTACAGCCATACACACCCTTGAGGTGGTTGGCCTTCTGGTACTCACATTGAGAGGCGGCTAAGGAACATTTGTCACTGCTCTGGTTGGCCTGGCTTACTCCCCTGTTGGATGTGATGGCATGAGCATTGCCACTTCAGACCCCACCCCTGAGTCCTTCAGTGTAAAGCCCACTTCACCAAGTTGGCCAGCTGCTGCCAAAGATTCTCTTGTCACTTCTAGACAGGTGGATTCCATCCCTCCCTAGCAGGTTATAGTCATCAAAGAATGTCCTGTTGTCATAAAAGCTAAAACCGTTGTGACGACACACAGTACAACTCCTGGCTTCAGCATGGAGCGGAGCATTAGGTGTCTAGACATTTACCATGTGCATTTCAGCTTAAAAGATCTGGCATGGAGCACCTATGAACCATCAGATAACAGCAGGGTTGTCTGCATAGATGTGGGGTGTATGCATGTTTTGGCAAGACAAATATAACTGGTTTTTTTTGTACAAGGTGTCATCTCAGTGACGGAAGTTTGGCAAGAGGGCTTGTGCCTGAGCAGATGCCCATTTTGTGTGATTTTTGCAGGGTTTCTGCCCGAGTGTGGCATCAGGTAAACTGAACACAAAGACAATTTTTTCAAAGGAACCATCATTACTGAATTGTTCAAGAGCTGCGTATTGACATACCTAGCCCACATTCCCTGAAGTGTTGTTTGAAAACAAGCCCTCAGGTAACCTCCAGGAAGAGAGAGGCAAAAGGCATATTAGGGGTGAGGGAGCAGGACTCTGAGATTTAGGTGCAAGATGGCCTCTATGTTTGTTAGTTACCCATGCCATACCTACAGTGGTACTGAGTTAGGAATTGCTTGCTTTCACAGGCAGCCTGTGGGTCACACACATGACAGTGCAGTCTTGTGGGACTTGAACCAGAACCTGCAAGTGTTGATGTGATTATAACCCAGAGCGTCAGTGTTTGCAAGGCCCTTCTGGATATGGGATGTGTGTTCCTGGCTGCTTAATGCTTTTCCTAATTCTGTCTGACAGGTCCAGTGAGAAATCCTGCCCACACTCAGTAAGGGTGCTGGTTTTGTTAGTGTGTCCTAGTGGTATCCCAACACCTTTATCAAGTACTCCACAAGGTGTTCAGATATCATTTAAACCTCTTAGACCATCATCCGGCTGCTGACAGGTGATGTCAGGCAAAGAGCTTTGTGGTTTGGCATGCTGCCACTGAAAGCAGCGAGGAAGGCACGGTGGGAATACCCTTACCTTTAAACAGAGCCCGTGCATTGGTGTGCTTTTAAACCAAGATCCCAGCCTTTTCCAGGACTCCTCCACACTGTTCAAGAATGAAAGGGATAAGCTGTTTTCTCCTGATCAAAAGAAAGCAAATAATGAATTATGCTGATTAAAAAAAAAAAAAAAAAACCCAAAAAAAAAAAAAAGAGAGAGAGAGAAGCAAGGATGATCTCTTTCCTGCAGGAGTGGAAAACGGGGTAATTCTTGTTCCAGCCTTCTGATGATACAACGCCCTTACAGATGGTACCTGATACATGCCTGCCATCACAACGCCGTAATTTTATTTTATTTTTATTTTGTTACACTAAGACTCCTTTGCTGCAAGTATTAGAGCTGCACACTGCTCACAGTAGCCATCACCTTCTGATGTGGCTACAATTCCAAGCCTTAGAGCAACTCATGCCCATTTTTGTAGTTTCTGAGTTCATGAGGACAATGTATCTAATGGGAAGAAAAGGACAAAGTAATACAGGCTTTGATGGGCATCACCGTGGACAAGGTATGAAACGTCCCTGAATGGCTATCTGTGTATCCTGTTCTGGTGCAGCACTTGACTCACTGTCCCAGTTCAGAACTGAAGTAGCACTAATAACAAGCTGTTACTGTAACCACTGCCAAGTATCAGAGCTCAGATGCCCCAGTTTTGAAAATCTGGAATATGAAGAAACGAAGAACTATGGCTTAATTTTCTAGCACATGATAAACCCTGCGTTGGGAAGCCAGAAGCAGTCTAAGTCTCTGTCTTCTGTTGTGGTTCAATAAATTGCCCGAGTGATACTGTGACTCAGGAAACGGCCACCATAATTTTCAAACTGAGGCCTGTCAGAAGTTAATTAATCCATGTGGGATTAATTGCAGTATGAAAAATTCGGAGATGCTGGTGCTAGTTTATCTTCCAGGGCAACTGGCATTGCATGGTTAGGCTCTTGATTTTAGTAGGCTGTCTCCCAAAGTGCTTTTGGTGCTCTCAGAAGCAGTCCTTGGGTGAGCCAGCAGTGTGAGCCAGTGGCAGCTGATGAGATGGCAATTTCAGAAGCAGAATAGCAAGCAACTTGTGGGGAAATGTGGTGCGGGGGTGAATGTTACCAATCCACAGGCTGGGCAAACAAACATCCTGGGAACTGCAAAGCTTTATAGAGAACTGACCTGGGATTTTCTTATTGGTAGGGGGCAAACAGCACCTGAACTGTCATTGCAAGCAGGTTATAGCAAGGTGTAAGGGTGGAAGAGGGCAAACTCTTGTAGAGGAGACTGCTGGTGACTCAACAGCTCGTCATTTCCATGGGCATCGCAGCCTTTCTTTAGCAGAATTGTCCACCTAATAACTCATCCTGAAGCCCCTGACCAGAGAAACTTCCATGCAAGTTCATGCCACCTGAATTTGTCACAACACCTTTGTTCTGCACCACCATCCCTGGGCTAGCAGGAGAGCAAGGCAGCTGCCAGGCACCACAGGGAGTGGTCGTCAGCACAGGTAGAGGAGGATCATTTGCCATCAGCAAAGCTTGAAAGCACAGATCTATTTAGAAAAAATACTTGCAGCCTACCTTTCAGATGGAAAGAAGTCCTATTTTTGTCCACTGACTAGTTGCAGTGTACAGAAGGAAGAGAGGCTCCCTTCAGTTTGTCAGACCTCTGCTCCTGGATGGGCTTGCTTGGCAATGTGCGTTTTGCAGGTATGCCCTCTGCATAGCATGCTTTTTTCCAGCAATCTTTCTTGGAATCTGGAGGAGGAGACCCTGGGCTGTTGGGGTTCTGCAGACCTCAGTCTGAGGACTCCTGTTACAGAAGGGTCCAGACCTCAGAGGATCAGAAAGCACGCTTACACTGTAGCCTGTGCATGGTGCATCTATTCAGCTTTACAGCTTGTTTGGCTTGCAGTGGGTTCTTCAGTTGGGTTTATACAGTTCCTTTAACTTTTATATACTATATTAACAAGAAAAACTGCAACAATAGTGACCTTTTTTTAAAATAATCTCTTGCTAGTGTGCAGTTACACCTCTGGGGTTGCAGTCACTGTGTAGCTGTGGCTGCAGAACTCAAGGTTAGAAGGAGAAATCCAACATCTCCCTCCTCTTGAGTGTACCACCTCTCCCCTTTTCCTGCCGTGCTGAGATGGTCACTGTGGGGATCACTAGCTCAGTGCACAGATGTTCAGAGCAACCTTTCACAGCTAACATGCATTGGGCTGTAAAATCCATTAGCTTCAGCCCTATAAAAAGTAGACTAAAAGTATAGTGGATATAATAAAATTATAGTGGTATCATAAAAATGTATTACTCTTTCATAAAGGATATTAAGTGTCTGAACATCTATAAAAAGGTTCTCCATCAATCCTCTACTTTCAGTACCTGCCTGTGGGGCTGAGGTTCTCCATTTAAGACATGCATACTGTGTGTCTTCACTTAACTCATGGTGTTCATCAGATGCATCCACCTTTTGTCCACTGAAGCAAGAGGGCCTGATTCTGCTGTGCCTAACAGGGAGTAGAAAGTGGGTGGAAAACCCTACTTGGTTAGCATTGCCTGTCCAGCTTGCATAAACACCTGTGGTGGCATGACACACCAGCAGCACAGACTCCAGCTTTATAGGGATAGGATGAGTTTTTTCCCTGTTCCTGGGGTGACTAACAAAGGGAAAACCTTTGCCTTTGTCATCCTCGTGCTGTTTCTGCAGCAAGGTAAAAGATGCTGTGTTATTCCCTCTCTATTACTGGCTCTGTGTGGGAGTACATTTTTAGCTTTGTGGCAACCTTAGGGTGACTTCATGTTGATGCCCCTCCTGCTGCATCTGAGTTTTCAGCACACAAACTCATGGGAAATCATCATGGAAGTGCTGTGTTTCATCTTTCTTAAATTCCTCACATTTTGTGAAAAACACCAAGTTGCTCTTAGCCAGAAATGATGGCAGCATGTCACTGGGACAAGCTATTTTTATCCCCTTTCCTTCTTTGTTTTCTAGCATATTCAACTAAGCTCAACAAGTTTCCCGCCTGTAAATTTGATGACAACCTCAAGTACCTGTGTATCAGTTCTTTGAGTCCCAACACCACAAAAGCCACCTTCTATACTCTCAACGTGTGGAGATACTGGTGCATGACCAAAGGACTCAGAGGTTAAATGGACATCACTAAGGTCAGAAAACTTAGCAAAATACTGGTTTTTTCAATGGTGGGACACAGCCTTCCTGGTCAAATTAAATTATCATGAAGTTTGAAAAGAGATGGGCTTTCAGCCTTATTTACATCCTTGTGGTCTTGGGGACCTTCCAAGTTTCTCTTAATAAATCTGTAACCTTTTCTAATTCACACCCTGTTGCCTTTATGGTTGAGCCAGTAGCTTGGAAACCCGGGGTGACATTAAAGTTTTCCATGTTCATAACACTTGTACGCAACCTGGGCCTCATGCTGCCATGTGACAAGATTTCCTGCTGCTACCCTAAGGACATACTGTTTGCATGGTTTCTGCTCCCAGAGCTAGCTAATGCAGTTCAGAGCATTTGAGGACATTTCTCCAAAAATTAATTCCCAGCAAAACCAGTGTACACACCAAAAATAAGGACTGTGGCTCAGGGCTACAATACAAAAAGCCCCACTCACATTTTTATAACTAAGTTTCTCTGTTAGGTTGATCTAAGCCATTGGCAGGCTAAAGCAGCCTGACTGCAATAGTGACATCTCATGGCCGAAAGAAGCAGCTCCTGCTGCTTCTCTTTTTTCTTCTTCTCCTCCTCCTCCTTAGTGACTGAAACCCTCATTCACTTCAAAAAAGACAGGAATTTGGCTCCTTTCTTCTGAATCTGGATTTCTACTGGTGGGAAAGTGGTGCCAGCCAGTGAAATGGATCTGGTCTGCCTGAGCATCCTTACACCATGGGATTTCCTTGCATCTCTTTTGCTTAGATAAACGTGTAGCCTCTTCCCAAGACTCTAAGGCTGCCCAGAAACAAACTTCTGAGGAAGTGTGGAAGCTGCTGCAGGTTTCTTCAGACAGAGCATGGAGAAGCCCTAAATGTGTCTTCCTCACCTGTGACACATTTCCTTCCCAGAAGCGTCTTGACACATCTTTCTCCTTCCTCTTTTGTTCCAGATCCCAGCAGTGAAGCCCAATGAACTCCTGGAGGACTTTTACAACACCGTGAAGAAAACAGATGGGTCTGACTCTCTAGCCACGTCCCTCCACATTATCTGACGAGGCCTTGACCAAATCCTCAAGAATGGGGTTTCTCTATCACCAGCAGCACCTTCAGCTCTTCCACCAGAAAGCTCAAGGAGAAGCTTAAGGTCCTGAGCAAGGCTGGGATATCTGGAATTAATGTTTGGTGACATTGAAGTGCTCAAAGATGACCAGAACAGGCCATTTTTTGCCAGAACAGATAGCGTGAAGGAAGAAAACAGGGTGAATGTGAACACCGCATATTACAGCCAGGTCTACCACGAGCACTCAAAAGGGCAGAGGCTCTGCCTGTACTGCCTGCTCTACATGTACATGTACATACACCAGCCCCTGATGCAGATGGAGGCCAAGTCTCCCTTCTTCCTGACAGCCCAGAAGGAGGTCAGCAGCGTGGGGAATGTCTGGTATGAGGAGCAGAGGATGAGGCTCCATTCCCTCAGCGGTGTCGTCCCCAAGCTGATGAAGAAAGTGAAGCTGGAGCACTGTGAAAATTTTACTTTTGTCTCCTTCACTCAAGCTCCCAGGAAGTTTGTCCCTCTTAGCTCCTACCAATAGCTCTGTCTGCTCTCACCAGCCAGCATCCCAAGAAAGTGCTTTGCCCAGTAGCTTTAGTGTGGTATGAAGCAGGTGAGTTGCTTTCACACAAGAGCAAAAGGTGGAAAGACAGGACATTCAATTCCTCCTGAGGAGGACTGCAAATGGTGCAGTCCCGTTTTGGGGATGAATACAGCCTTGTTCTGAAAAGTGGGGGGGCAGTGGTCTCCTCCACAACTGCAAGGTCTTCTGAGCAAGCAGGTGGTGGAGAGCTTTTTCCTGATCAGAAGCAGCAATGTGTATATTGTGTATTTTCCTACTTAGCAAGCATAGCTAGGAAAAAGGAGACTGAGTTTTAGGGACAAAGATCTCCTGAAGCAGAAGTGCCTATGCTTTCTTTCAGAGCTACTATACAAAAGTTACTGTCTTGAGAACTATATTTTTTGATGGTTCACAGTTTTCTCCAGTTGTTTGATGTATCACAAATATAGATATTTTTCAATACATGGTCATTTACGCTGTATCTGTAGGTACTGCTGGAAACTACTATAGGATTCACCAAATAACAAACGTACGTACGAAATTAATTGCAGCATCCCCTAAGGACAGTCAGTCATTTGTAAATGAGGATCACGCAAAAATCAGGAGTTTGGGGCTGTCTGAGTTTTGAGACATCTTAAAGGGAGCTTATATCAGAAGTCAAATGCACGGCATCTTTTGAAAGTGAAAGCACTCTAATGTGTCTCAAGTCTGGCATCTAATTGCTGTAATTCTTAAAAATCAGTGGTCAGTCATAAAAATAATTGCCTTAAACTTAGAAGTTTTTTAAAGAAGTTTAAGCTGCAGCTTGGTCCATTTTCTGTTGAGAGGAAGACTTCATTTCAACTGGAGCTGTGGCAAGCCTTTAAGTCACAAAAAAGAAAACCTGTAAGACCTAAAACAGAGTTGGGGATGTGCAATTTGACAATGTGCAATCCGCTTCTATTCTAATGGAATGAAACAGCTGGGGTTTTTTCCACCAGATTGTGGGGCTGTGAGCGGATTGATGAGGTTTACCAAAACTGCTATACAGTCATTGATTTTCTAGTACTGTGTGACACCTTGAAACCACAGCTTCAGCCCAATAGGCACACGATTGCAAAGATAAAATAATGACATTTAGTTGTACTTTTTTGGAAGACAGCTTCTCTCTCCCATACATTGCTTGAATTCTCTTTTTAAAAAAAAAAAAAAAATTAGTTTGATCTGTAGGATCTCTATGTTGTAAAATACAGTATTGCTCCTGTCTTTTAAATGCTTTTGCACGGCACTATTTGAATTTTAAGAAAGTAATTTGCTGGATATTGAAACACAGAGTAGCATCAACTTTAGCAGGGGAAACATCTGCTAGGAAAAGATGCTATCTGCAGCCCTCACAGGCTGTGGACATTATTTCCCACTGTCAGTGTGGTTTTTTAAGAGCCTGATCCTGGGGAGCCTTGGCAGCCTTTGCGGGAGGACGCAGAAGTTGTTCAGGATTTCCAGACAAGCTTGTGTGATGGAAATATGAGCTTCTGCCTGAACACGGTTTCATGTATGCATTGTTGGCGTTACTCCCAGAGGAAAAATGCTGTTTGTCATCATTATTTTGTTTCATGGGCAATGATAAAGGGCATTCCCTATTACAAAAATACCGTTCTGAGTCCTGCAGAGCAAACCACCAGTTAAGATTGATGAAAAGCAGAAGCTGGGCTGGGATAGGGTTTATTTGTCTGTGAAAGGAGAAGAAGCAGCTGTTCTAACACAAACCATTTTGAAACCTGAGTGCACCCAGACTCTGTTCAGTAACTAACTGAGGTACCTGTTCTTCAGAGGTGCTGACCTGCGGGAGCTCCTCCTGGAGTCACTGCCACCAAAGCCCTTTGTGGGCTGGGACCTTCTGGTGGCTGTTGGCAGTAAAAGCAGTTCATCGTGAGGTTTCCTTAGGCATGAATAGGAGGTATGAAAAGCCCTGTTCCTCTAATCTCCGCAAGTTTTTGCCCTTAATTTCTTCAGTCAGTTGATGTGGCTGTATTTGGTGGGTCAGGAATGCCCTGTGGTGGGCCTCAGAGCCCTGGCCCTGTGGTAGCACAGGGTGGAGGGTTTCCTAGAGAAGACGTCAGCTCCCTTCTTTGCCCATGTGCCCAGGGGAAACCTGGCGTTGCAGGACAGGTGGGTGCTTGCCTGGGTTCAGACCTCTGCAAAATGAACAACTTGTTCCATATATTAGCGGAGGGAACATACAGAGCAGTAGGACTGGTTCCTTTAACACATGGTGATGATAGGAACTGCTGTGGTTTTTCTCAACGAAAAATCTTCTCCCTGTTCCCCCCAACAGTGTCAAGGCACTAGGAGCAGTGGCTGTAACTAAACAGCAGTCTTCTGCCCATGCATATGTTGTTTGTAAGAATCAATAAATATCTAAGGAAACCATTTAGCTTATGTGCAGTATCCCAAGTAGGAGGGTAGTTCCTTTTCCATGTTTTGCAAAGGACCGAATATTCTATATAGGAAAACTGAGTAAATCCCCACGGCTGGTAGGTATCCTACAATTCAGACCGACTTCGAGTTAATCCTGTTTGTTGTTCTGTTCTTGTCCTCCTGCAGTGGCATTCGATACCATAGAGGAAATGCTTACAGTGCATCAGAGTTCTATGAGTTGTTTTTTTTAACACGGACATAAAGTGAGTGAAAAAGAGAGAAAAAAAGTTACTGAGTGCTTTTGAGAAGAAGAGTTGGTCTTGATTTTGTCTCACAGTATGTCTTACTCCTTTAACTGATGTCCTTGGGTTTGACAATTTGATGTCTCTTTTCTCACTTACAAGCAGTGCTTGTTCTGAAATAAACGCAATATCACCATTGTAAACTGTGGAACCATTATGAATGGAACTGTTACAGAAATTACTGGGATATGTGTATATAAATATTTGTGTATATATACAGAAAGAACATGTGGTGTTTAACTGTCAATTTTTGTCACAAGGAATATTTGCCTATTAGCCAAACTTATCCTTCAGTACTGATGGTCCTTTTTTTCTGGCAGCTCTTAAAATCCACAATCCCAAAACCTATGTTTAATCTAACAATATTTAACTTGCTTGACTTCTTTGGCTCAGCATATAAATATCTGTATTTCAGCAGTGGTTAATGCGCTCTAATGAGACCAGCATCATATTAATATGTTTGTTAGTTTTATCTGAAGGAGACAATTTCCCTCGTGAAGCAATTCCTACAAAAAGGCAAAAAGACAAGGCCAAAAGAGGTTCAATATGACTTGACAGAGGCCACAGTGCAGGTCAGTAGCAGGATACAGCCATTGTCTCAGCCATGTCCACTTGTGACACCCCTCAACTGCAAGATCATTATTGATCAATGCAACTAACTCCTCTGGGAGTCCTGTAAGAGATGGTACTCAAGAATCACCTAGTCAAAAAGAAAATAAGGATACATCAAGAGCGACACTTACCCTTTTTGACTATTAACAAAAAATCAAAAAATGCTGCAAAGGACAAAGAAACCCCCCCTTTGCATCTCTGGCATGGCCCCATTTCCAGCCAAAGCAGGTGTCTGTTCTGTGACCAAACACCCAAATTCCAGGTAGATGGGTTTATAGCAGCCTTATGTTTCTGTGGTGCACTGGAGAGCTAGGCCATGAGTTTTATGTTTCCAGCCATGTTTCACACGCTGGGCTGTGCTCTGTCCTTGTTGAGAAGCTAGCTCTTGAAGACTTCCAGCCAGGCATACCTTATTCAGTGAGTGTTTCTTGCACTCAACACTTTCCTTTAAAATACCTCTTGTATTGCAAATCAGAGCACTTAGCAAATCCCGCCTTTATTAGGTTTTGTGGGCCATGGAGATTGCGATGACACAGCATTATTCCTTATTCTGGGTTCTAAGGTGGGTAGGATTACGGTTCCTTCAGAACTTGCTGTTAATCACAGGGATTTTATTTTGCATTCCCTCCCCACTCACCCCAGACCAAACACATCTATGATGTGAGCCATATGCTCACACTGGCAGGCTACAGAATTATGCCCAAGATTATCAAAATACTGCCTAGCTGAGTGACTATCATGATAAGACTTCAGGGGTAATAATTTTGAGGCCTTCGAGGCTTTTCTGCAGTGCGTCAGGTGGGCACTCATAGTTGCTAGTTACTTTGGAAGACCTTGGCATAGCTAAGAATGACCCCTCCCTTGGCATGGGTGAAAGGGGACACGTATACCTCTCTCCTTATCAGGGTGGGGCTGTACACTGAAGCACATTATATCAGGCAGACCTGGTGTTTTACTTTGAACATTCTTTGTCATCAGGATGGATGATTAATACAATGTCCTTCTACAACGTTGTATGCTGGGGAGGGAGGCAGACATTCCTGCTACACAGAACAGAGAGCCAAGCAGTCAGAGTGTGTGTTTGTATCTTCACTTTGAAATGTGTCCTCCTGACAGCTGAACTTACAGGGACATGGAGCCAGTAGGGCACCTGGCATGATGCATTCAGTCCACTTGGTTTAAATTGAAATTAAGTGATGTTTCAATTTTGCTCCAAGAAAACGTTTTTCTCAAGCCAATGTAAGAAATACATTTAATTCAATTAAGTAAAGCATTCCATTCTTTGGCAAACTTTCAGTTACTCAGAACAGTGATTTCAGACCTTATCTGCTCAATACTATTTAGTAAGTCACTAAGCTTTCATGAAAAACAAAACCAAAAATGCCACATACTGCAGTCCTGAGCCAGGCGATGCAGAATACACCTGCACGTAGGCAGAGTCCAAAGAACCTTGCATTTGTAACCCACCCACAGGTTTCCTATGGACTCAAAGAAGGGAAAATAGTAACAGCATTTAAGATGTATCATTTACTTTAAAAAAAACCTCGTACACTCTGTTTTTTCCCCACTCCTTTGTTGTCTCTTTGCCAATCTGATGACTTGGTGGGGGCAGGCAACATAAAGGAGTTGAATGCTCTGGGTGTCAAGGCTTAGTCCTTTTTGCTGGACTGGAAGTCTCTAGCTGCCATGGTGGCCCAAGGGTAATTGCAATTTTCAGTGTAGACAGGCTATTCACTACACAGAGAGTGAGAAGGAATCATTCCTATTGAAGACACACACTGCAGCATCCACAGGGCTTGTCAGGCTCATCCCAAGACCTAGATCGAGCACTGTTAGGCAAGGGAAAGACAAAACATGAACTAACCAGGACTGCGGATCACCGGGTCGAAATTAGGGAAGTGAAGGGAGACAGAGAGCTGCAAATCTTATGCTCAACATCTCCACGAAGGAGTCTAATTTTACCTACAAAACTTTACTTAGAAAAAACTCTGCTTGGAAGGACACTCAGGGCAGGAAACAGGGAAATACCTCCCAGCCTCAAACAACAGCCCCAGGTCCAGATGTGGGAGGGTCTACAGAGCCACAATCAATTATGATATGCTAATTATTGAATATTTTTCTACTGTGAAGGAAAACCCTGCCTTGAACTCCACACCTCCCTGAATAGTTTGTTCCCTGATAGAAACAAGAGCTCTCATTATTGGTGCTAATACTAGGGTGAGAAAAGCAACTGGGCAACTGTGGAAAAAGAGGCAGGTGAACAGACAATTAATCAAGAAGTGCAGAGAGAAAAGGGGTGGCACTAAGGAAGAAAAGTGGGTGCAGGAAGCAAAGCAGAGAATCACAGACCGTTCCCAGTGGTCCCATTGCCAGGGGTTCCAAGAGCGAATGGAGGGTGGTCAGAGAAGCCCTTCCCAGAGACACCAAGTGAACAAGGGGTGGAGAAAGCCTACAGCTACAGAGAAGGTCCCTACATGGTGGCTGAGGGCCTTTAGTCATCCGCAGGACAGCTGCAGCATGGCCAGTCACTGGGTGAGCCACCCGTTCTTTAGGGTCCTGCCAAAACTCTTCAAGATCTATGTGAAGGGGCCCGATCTGTAGATGCGTTTGGTGGATGAGGCTGCTTTTGCTGAGCTCACTGGTGAGGTTTGTGGGAAAATGGAACCTGTGTGGGGAAAAGCAGAGAGGAGATGTGATCAAGTCATGTTGTGCTGGAACAAGAGAAGTGAGGTGAGCCACAGTGGTTATTCTCAAAATACAGCTTCTTATATCTAGTTAAAACACAATCAGCGTTTTATCACCACCTCAGTCATTGACCTCTCAGGAGCTGGGAGGAATCTATCCCAGATCTGGCAGCCAAGGTCACAGGTGTGCTGTAGTCAAAGAACAAGCTGTTGTGCATGATCTTACTTGAAGAAGTCCCATAGCAATTCTGGAGTATTTTCTGTGCTTTTGAGTTTTGAGTTTTTAGCCGTCTGCTGCTGCTAGTGGGGAAGGACACTCTAGCTGGAAACAGTCCTGCACAATGAGGCTGGAGCTTTTTAATCTGGGGCTTTTGAATAAGGCTGTGGCTTTTAAAAACTTACCCCAAATTTGTCCGTGTGTGTTAGGAGCAGCTCAGGGTGAGGCCCAGCCGGTTGGGTATGAGTCCATGGGGTGGATTTGTGCTCTGCTTGAAAAATTAACCCTTAACCTTGCCCTGTGAGGGTCTCTCACTTTGCTAGCAAAAACCCTCTCAAGAATTCCAGCATCTTGCCAAGATCCTCCTTGCTCTGTGTAGGGAGAACAGGACCTCACCTGATTGCTGCAGTCTGGCTGCGCTGATGAACACAGTCTCTTTCCCA